>NC_071481.1:5450189-6650189 GCF_028500815.1 Rissa tridactyla | reverse complement strand
TCTCATGGACAAAGGGGAGATTATGGTGGTACCAGGAATCTCAGCTGCACGTTGCTTCCACTCCAGGAGTGTTTAAACCAGGTATTGCTGCTTCTGTGAACTTCCGAAGTCAAAATTCTCATCCTCTTTCCTGTAACCTAGCACTCTAACAGCCATTTTATAACCAAAACAGACAGGGATTCTGATGTCATTCATGAGGAAAAAACCACAAGTCACCCAATGGGTATTTTATTGCTGGGGCAAGCAGGCAAAACCCGAGGTTAGAGTGGTTTAAAAAAAAAAAACAGAAAAAAAATAAAGGGAAAGAAAAAAAGAGTTCTCTCTGCTCTGCACTATGATTCACGTGCCCTTCGATCACCGACAGACTCCAGCGCGACCTGCAGCGCCGCTGCACCAACAGCTATGGCAGAGCAGACGGCGGCAACAAGCAAATGAAGGCCCAGCAACAGCGTGGCAGCCACCTTCTGCTGCAGAGCCTCCACCACCCAAAGCTTCATTTCATGTCACCACCGAAAGCGCTTCATTTCAAGCTGAGGCTGACTCCCTCGTACAGCTGCTCCTGTGCCACCAGGCCAGGCTGCGACCATTAAAACAGGTTGTAAGTGACCTCAAAGGAACTTTCCCCTGTAACACGCCACATCCGAAGTGCAACAGACATGACTTTGTACCAGGGAACAGGATCATGTAAACACCACTACAGTTCAGCAAGAGAGTGACTGCTGATGAGGAGAGGAAACAGCAAGTATTTTCAAAGGCTATTTCTGCAAGTCACCGCATCAAACAGTAACAGCTGTCCCTTGCAGTTTGCTGTACAAAGCCGGGGCTACAGAGGAGAGGGCAGAGAGGGAGTGTGCTACATTCTCCCCCGTTCTAAGCCTGTATCCTTCCCACACGCACCACAGAAGGAGAAAAAAATCCCAAACAACAACAAAACCAAAAACCCCAAGCCCCGCTCCTTCCTCCTCCTGTTTGAGACACACACACCAGAATTGCAGAAAAAAAGAAGTAAACGCGGTTATCCGAAAGCAGCATGGACTTGTTCTTCCTTTCCCCTTGGCAGTCTCAGAGGGCAAGAACAAACAATAGGCAGATGCCTACAGTCCCAGTCAATGATTTTTATTGAGACCAAGACCGTGTATTGCGTAAAGAGCACTTGGCAAACGTCCATCCCAAATCCACAACAGTCCTTTCAGACACGGCTGTATCTCACAGAGCTGCTATTCTCCTGGGGCAACTGTAGTGTCCAAATCTGAGAGGGAAAGAACCAAGAAAACACTGATGTAGGGAAAAAAGATGGCACTGAAACCACGTGAAAGCCCTCAGAACCTGTGCTCTTCGTTTCCTGCCTGGGCTCCTTCCACACTGGCACAGAACCCTTAGAAAAAGCTCCATTGGAGAGGGCCCAGCCCAGGACGCAGCAGCTGCCTTCTCAAGGCCAGGCCAAGGGCTCAGAACTCCATTCGAGCTCCTTCCACTGCTCTTTGTTGCTTCCCCTTCCCTTCCATCTTCCTTAAGCCCCAGCGTGAGCGCTGCTGCTGCAGGAGACGGCACGCTCGAAGCCCACCCGTAGGAGGTCTGTGGTCTGGCGGAGACAAGGCAGCCTGGAGAAGGTCTGCAGTGTGGTGGACAGTCCTTTGTATCCACATTTCATGGGCACTGGATTAATCAGAGACAGATTAATCCTTGCAGCTTTAAATACCTGCTATCCCTAGCAGGGACGTCAAACTTCCATGACATCCATTTGCTATCTTCTGCAAATTTAGCCCTGTTCCCCTTTTTTTTTGTTTTTAAGCTAAAAAAATGAAATAGTTTAGATCAGATGCTGTTAAATTAAGAGAGCCACCATATAAGCAAAAGGCTCATCTGCTCTCTGTTCTCCAAACTGTACAATCCTCTCATGAACACCAAGAGAGAAGCGAGTGAACAGAAGGATCTGTGACGCCTCGATACCACAGCAGAGTTGGTCTTTATACATGGTCAAGGGACAGAACAAGAATTTATGAAAATTTAAAGTATCATTCACGTGAGAACTCAAAGTCAGTGTCAACACAACTTCTCTTTTACTATCCTGAAAGTAAGAGGATATCTACCAGGAAAAAAAATTACACAGTTTTTCCATAACTGCTGCAAACACCTCTACAGCCTGGGGCATTCACTACAACGTGGGTGTCAATGAACAAAGGCGTGAGCCATAGGTCAGCCTGGGGGTGTTACTGCTCCCTTCAGTATCGGATCTGACTCCTACAAAACAAATGCCATTCTCTGCATTCACCTACCTGCTTCGTTATATTCCACTGATTTTAGAAAGAGTCCAGATGGTGGAGCCATGGCATTCGGTGGAAAAGCTCGTGAATCTTTTATCTCCAGTAACTCCTTTATATGATGAGGTGCTAGTTTTCCCTGGCCAACTGCAACTAGAGCCCCAACCATTCTTCGGACCTGGAAAAAACAGAGAAAACAGCTTAGGAAGTGCCCTTGTAAAACTGAAAGGGATTAGGAAGTTCTGTCTGGCGTCTCGCGCTATCGGCAGTGTTATGCTGTGTTAACAGCCCACAGTGACTACTGATGGCAAGTCAAGCTACAAACCTCATCAGAGAGTTCAGTGCCTGTCACTCAGGAAAGAATGATACCACCATGATTTCTTAATATAAGCCTGCTCCTGAATATAGGTACATCATGTCTAGATGCGGCGCTTCAGGGAATGCTCTAGTGGCAGAGATTGTAGGTTGTTTGGTTGGACTCGATGATCTTAAGGGTCCTTTCCAACCATGAAGATTCTGTGATCATTATTATTAAACCCATAGTTCCCAGAAAGCCTAGTTTCTAGCATTCCTCTACTGTTCCTAGTACTACCAGTTGTTCCCAGTGCCAGGCACTTTGCTCCAGCTGGGTGTTCAGAGGGAAGCAAGCATTTCCCCCCCACAAAAAATGTTTTGACCCTTGTTTTAAGTGCCACTGAAGTATCCCAAGTCACAGCCCAGACTCGCCCATCAGGATTCAAGCCAGTCCTGGCTGCCCCTCATATGCCTTTGGTATCACACGCCTCCAGGGAGCATCTCCAGTGCCCGCTTTATTTCTTCAGAAAGATCCTACTCCCTTTGTCACCGAGCACATCCCAGCAGTCCCAGTCACCCCACAGTCTGCAGAGGAAAGGTGTCCCTTCCCCTTTCAGCAGGGATTGTGTGGGCTGCCTAGGTTCTGCGTTGATTGCAGTGATGTGACAACACGCAGCAGCTGAGCTTCTCTGCAACGTGCAGTGGCACAGCATCTTCTAGTGACCAAAGCTGGTGGTGGGGAAGGGAAAAGAGCTAGCAGAATTACCCTGCTTCCTTTAAGTCTTCCCTCCCTACAACTACAGGCCTTCATAAGAACGAGATGAGGAGCTGTAACACAATGATCTCCAGCTACACAGCACTGCCTTGGAGCAAGGCTTGGTCTTGTTCTCGTCACGTGTGGGAAGAAAGCTGAGCAGAGGATGGTTTCTGTTTCAGAAACAGCAGCAGCACCCACACATCCGTCTGTGGCAGGAAGCTCGTGGGCCTGCTGGGAGAGTTGAGCTCACAGGTTCTTCATACATAAGCAACACCGTTTCCAGGTGAGGCTTGCTTCTCTTTCAGAAAGCCAAAAAAGTAACAGGAAAAAAACCCCAAGTAGGACAGCCTGCCAGACAACATCCCCAGTGCAGCAAACCGGTATTTCAAACACCTCTGCGTGTCACAACTTCCATTCCCTCCCTCCACACAAATCTCACACCACCGTGCTCACCTCCTGCGTAAACACCTCTCACGCTTCAGCATCCTCTCAGCTAAAAAACACCCTTTCCTTCTGTATCCCTAGAAGATACGCTGCTCCAGGAGGGCCGAGACATGGATCCGCCAATGCCACCTGCACACCAAATGCTAATTCCCTATGATCTATTACATCCTTCTGTGGTGGCTACATTTATCTCCACCCCTTCTTTGAGCTGAAGACATCCTTCCGAAGGCACAGAACTGACCACTTGTCTTCCTGGTACTTCTGATGTCAAGGCAGCCTCACGAAGCTGCTGTCGAGGAATAACTGACAAGTAAGGGCCCCTCAACTTGTGCCAAAAGCGCTCTCAGCAAGGCACTCCTAGAGAGACTTCTATCCAGAGATCAGTATACAGGCGGTTACCTACTTCTCGTGGGCATTGTGGAAGCTTGTGCATGAAACATCTAGAGATGGTTCACGGAAACATCTTTTTCCCCTGGGGAAACTAAGGATGAAGCCAGAGAAGGTAAGAGCTCTCCTCCAGTCTCGAATTTTACAGGCAACAGCAGTACCAACACATGTGGGGGAAACTGGCCAAGCAGACACTGTCCTGCCTGATTCACCTTCTCACACTGCTGCCAGAACACATCCCCGCTTGCGCAGAAGCGATCAGTCATTTGGCCTAAATAAACATTCATTCTATTAATGACCTTTCAAAGCACACCAAGCTCTCCAAAAACTTAAACGTAGTGCTGTAATGAAGCATCGGTCTAAGTTTCTGATCCATTAACATTTACAAAAGAATAAACCAAAGCCCACTAAGCAACCTGTTTATCACTGCTAATGAAAAAGGGCCAACAAGCCAAGATATATTTATCCAAAGGCAAGCACTGTCTCTCTCTGTGTGCTCTGATCTTAAACTGCACTGTAGGAGCCTGCCTTTAAGCAGATGGCACAGAGAAGCACAGATCCTTGACGTATGTTATTTTATCCATCCCTCACTAGAGGTCATTGTATGCTATGACTTTAGCTTTGATGTCTCCATGCTTGGAGTTAGCTAGTGTAAATGCAGACTAATGGTGTACATCTCTAATAGCCATGTGCTTGCTGCCTCCCCCTTTCTCCACGCTATTCAGCAAAAATATACATATACAGTTTCTGGGGCTGTTTAACCCTTTTCTCTAATGATGTCAATACTTATACAGCTATATGAGGTGAGATCAAAGGTCCGCCTAGTCTAGTCTCTTCTCTATGAGGGAGGGCAGAAGCAGATGCTCAGGTAGCAGAGTGCAAGTTCAGCGTGTCCAGCCTGTTCCTGCTTCACTCCAGCCTGCCAGCTCGCTGTGCAGAGAGGGCATTAGGCTGAGCCGAGTATTATGGGTAACTGTTCTCTCTGCACAATGTCACTAAAGTAGCATTTCCATTCTAATGCCCTAAATGGGTTACCGGCATTTTCTCCTTGTCACAAGACCATCTGATGAGGCAAATCCCTGCTGTATATCAAGCCCTTCTCAAGCATGTTGTTGTTCTTCCCTTGCTCATATCCAGACACCCACTGTCAGAAAGCTTACAGAGCACTGCTTGGCACAGGATAAAAACAAATTTGTTTTGTCAAAATGGAATAAAAAATAGCTGCTTGCTGTTCCCACAAAACACCCCCTCTCTCCTCCGAAAAACAAGCCCTCTCTTGCCTATTCCCTGTCTCCAGAGTGCGACCATGGCCAGGATAGGCAGAATGAGAACAGCCAACTCTTTCCTAATGAGGTGATCCATTAAGCTGTGGAGAGAGCTGTCTCTCCCGAGGACAGCAGCAAAATCCCCACTGGAGTTATTTCAAAGAAAACCCAGCAGAGACTAGACAGCATGGCAGAGGGAAAGATGCTGCAGTCATGCCTGCGTAGCTGAATCAGGTCTTCCCATCTCTCCTTTGTGCAACACCGAGAATTACTTCATGCTCCAAATCCAGAAAGTAAAATTCCAGGCAGTCTTTGCTGGGCCCAGTGCCATTCAGCAGAGCAAGAACATATGTCTGTTGGGTTTTACCACTCAGACTGCAAGGACAAAGCTTGCGGAAAACCAAACTTTCCATCCTCCCACACGATTCTGTGACTTTGGACATTCATTTTAGACAAAAATTTAAGAGATTCTGGTTCTACCAGATAAAACAAAGAATAGAGAATGTCAGCTCTCTGATGCTAGGTCCCTGTGTGTGTCACACAGCTGTAACACCAGCTCTGACACACTGCCAAACCAATCAATAATTACAGTGATGGCGACACTTTGGTTCTTGGAGGCAAAGTGTGTGCCAAATACAGCACCAAACAGTACCTGTCGGTAAAGAAATGATCTGCTCCTGAACTTCAGCTCCCAGAACTCCAGCCCCCTAAAGAAAGGAGAAAAAAAAGCATTTAAAATCACATTTCAAATGGCTCTTCTACCCACAAGAGAAGTATAAATCACAGGTGAATGCGAGTAGAATGAGCAAGAAGCTGCACATCCCCCAATTAACCTGAAAAAGCATCATGAGCTTTTGAACACCAGACTGTTCATTTGCTACTCAGATGCAGACATTTTCTGGGGTGAAACAATTCCTGCCTGTTTTGTATTTACTGAGTTTTATGGAGCTTGATCTTCCTGCTGCCTTACACCTAAGTATATAACCTTTCAAATAAAAGGGAAAGGGCAACACAAACCAAGGTGCAACTTAGCAGTCTGTGTATAGCATTAGATATATATAAACACAGATATCATCTAATCATACATCAGATCTGCCAACAGAGCACAAAAATGAGCAGGTTTTCACTTCAGTACCTGCATCCCCAAAACTTCCACACTATCAAGAAATCCTAGAAGTCACTTTGATAAAAGCAACAATAAAATAACAATAAAAAAACCAAACAAACTCACTAACAGTTTATAAATGCTCCTTATTGCCCATAGCCTTCCCACAGCAAAGAGACAAAGCTTACCTTGCATAATCCAGAAAAGCAAGTATTTACATGCAAACCCTCTCCTCTCCTCCCTTGCAATGAGCCCAGTAAGTGGGTGTCTAAGGGCTATGGAGACTTAAATCGGGTGTGAGAAAAGCACAGCTGTAACATATTTGTCTGGAGGACTCAGATGGACAGGCTGGGTTTGCTGGAAACACCTGGGTATCCAGAAAGGGGCTACCCGTTCCCTGGGAGAGGGAACATCTCTTGTGAGCCATAGAAGAAAGGTGAGGCAAGGACAACGTGATTCCCAGGCCCACACTCCAGGGGAGGTTTAGACTGGATATTAGGAAAAATTTCTTCACCGAAAGGGTTATCAAGCATTGGAACAGGCTGCCCGGGGAAGCAGTGGGATCACCATCCCTGGAGGTATGTAAAAGCCAGGCAGACGTGGTGCTGAGGGACATGGGGTAGTGGTGGTTTTGGCAGAGTTAGGCTGACGGTTGGACTCGATGATCTGAAAGGTCCCTTCCAACCTCGACGATTCTGTGATCAGGGCAGGGCTAGCAGGAAGAGAAACTGTGACACAGTCATTGCAGGGAGCAGCCACAAGCTGTTTTCTCACAGGATTTACAAAGTACTGCTTTTAGCCCTCCCTGTCGCATATGTTGACATATGCAAAGGCAGCTCCTGCCCCCGGATTCCTCTTTATGTCAGGAAATGACAAGGTTTCTATCACTTACGTACGGTCTGCTCTCCCCCCAGCTCGATGCGCGTGGCATACAGCCATGTGCACTGCTACACACATGTGCAAATACCCAGCACATCGAGGTCATAATTCAGCTCAGCTCTTTAGCAAAGCACAGGAGACAGTTTTTTCAAATTACACGCACCTTCTTTAGCCAGGATTCTCCTGTCTCACTTGTCCTGACAAGATATATTAAGCTACAAAAGATGGGTCAAGATAGGAAAAATCTTTTGTAGACTTTGAAAGAGAACAAGATATTTTTCTTTGAGGGAAACTTTGTTTTTACTGCCAATCTCAGATAATTTTGCTTACCAGCAAAAACCCCTGCTGTCTTTTTCCACTTGGCAGCAGAAGCCAGCACCTTGCAATGAATAATACATATTCAGGTAGAAAACAGGAGACAGAGCAATCACTCCCCAGGAATAAGCGATGGGGCTAAGTCTCCGAACACATCCTTAGCATTCAAAAGCTTTTTGTCAGGACGGGGCACTAACTCCACTTCCACTGTTGCTGAGCAACTGAGTTTGATGGAAGGAATCATTTTAACAGCTAGCCTTTACACAGACAAGTGGTCAATTCATAAGATTGGTTTAAGTTCATAATGGAAGGAAAGAATGAGAAAGAAAAGCTGCATTATTTGACTAAGAGACCATGGTTTATCATGCTACAGATTCCTCCCTCTGAAACAGAAAATAAACCTCCTTAGATTAGGCTAAAAAAAAATTAATAAAATCTATTTAGCTTTTACTGCTACCCCAGCCTTTTCATTGCAGAAACAGTTCATTCTGCTACTGCAGTGATGAAATAAGTACACGTGCACTGCAGGCATATTTGCCGTCTCATTTGCAGAACGGGCAAACAAACACCAGCTCCATGTCTGCAACTCTTCTCATAGGGAGAGTTTTACAGATTAAAAGTAACTAGGACACTGTAATTAAAAAACCCTGAACAAACAAACAACAAAAAAAGCCCAACAACCCCCAGCCTGTCACAAAGACCCAAAACCCACAACTTTTTTTCTCTAGCTCAGAAAACTCATGGTTGTGGCTATTACTAACAAAGTATTCTAAGAGAATTAAATGCTATTGTAACGCACTGAAAATGGGCTTCTCAAAGCCATCCCCTTCAGCGTAAACATTCATTAAATCAATTTATATTGACATATTATAAAAATGACTCACTATAAAACACAAGTTTGGCTGCATGTGTCACCAAAAGCAAAAATATTCAGCATCTAGCTTGATGCTTTTGAACCAGTTTTTAGGTTTCCTCTTTCTCGTGAGCTGGTTTTGGCCTCATGTGGGATGGGTTTATGCAGGAAGTTTTGCAAAGAATGGCAAATTCCCTTTTTCACGTTAAAATTGAAGACATAAAAAAAGAACTGATCTGTATTAAATCTCAGAGATCAGTCAACTGACAATAGCAGGTCTGGATTTGGAAAGTAATGTGGTCCGTATGCACACACGGGTGATTTCAACAAGACTGGTAATGGTTTTTTTTTTCAGGTTATCTCAGGACTCTGCCACTCAAGATGCAACTCCTCATAAAGGACGAGATAATATTGTGGATGAAGCATTTCACTGTTACTTGTGTCCCTAAGCTTAACCACACTTGACAGAGGGAGGCCAAGCTCTCCGTTCAGCAACGGCAACCCAATAACAAGCAGCAGGAATGCAGCCACCTGACAGCACCCATTTTCCTCTCCAGCCCTCCATCTCCCATGGGGATGCCGTTTCTTAGCTCCAAGAAGGTGGGAAGTAAGCATTTACATCTGGCACTGTGTGCCTGTGTCCTTGCTTTTATACAGCAGAGAGTGGCAGTGCCATACCCAACTGGGTGGCTCCTTATAATGTGGCTGTGTGCTGACAGGCACCAACGCTGAGCCGGAAAAGCAGGAATTGGAGAAGATGGGAGGAACTGAAAGACCAGGGTTACTCAGCGCATACAGATCTCTCTCTGTTTTTGCAGCTTCCTTTCGGTTTTTGTCTTACACTGCTGCTGGCAAAATACACCGTTCTAAGACACAGTGGAAGAAACAGGGGGCTATTTGCAAACTGCAGTGAGGCTCCAAAGCTTGGAGCACGGCACTTCTTGTTACAGACAGCTCAGCAGGTATTCAAATCTAATGGAGGGTCGGTGGGGAAAACTACAAGGAAAAGGGTCTTCTCCTACTCAGATAGCAGGAAAACACAGTTTGGAAACAGATAACAGCAAGGTTTGCTTTCAAGCTGAAACACAACATCCATGTATCTGTGAAAGAAGCAGCATGAAGGCTAAAGCCATGTTCAGATGATAAATACCCATGACCTTTCTGGGAAAAAACTTCCCTTTCTGCTAGAGAGAGAATACATCAAGCCACTTAATTTCAATACTTGCAAGACCTGGTCCTGAAAGAACAATCATTTGCATATGTAACAACTGAGGAATATTGGACTTTCCTTCATCAACATCCCTTGGGAAGACAGGAGGAGTTACTGGTGTGAACTGAGTGGATCGGCACAGCTACAGCAGTGGGCTACGTGTCAGGTGGGGTTTTTTTCCTTCTATTTGCGGCCTTTAGGAAAAGCTAAGTCAGCAGCAAGGGAAAAAAAAAGTCCCATCCCCTTGCAGAGCTGGTCTTTAGCAACCAAAATGAGTGTAAATGCTGGAAGCACCTCATAGGAATTGCTCTGTGCTAGATTCCATACACCAGTTTATAATATCCTGCCTTTTAATGTACAAACAACCAGACCAGTTTCCTGCTTATCTTTTTCCCCCCGAGGACATTGGAGAGGAGAGGGAAAGAAATGTCCTTTCCAAGCTGTCACTAAACAGAGCCCCGCTGACACCATCACAGGACTGTGAGGGCAATGTGCAGCAAAACAGGAGGTCAGTTCTCAAAGCAGTGCTGGAAAGCAGCTCTTCAGAGAAAGCGAGCACTAGCTGAGCAGAGCAACTCCTCAGCTGAGCATCTGGGATCTCACCTGTGTTCATAGTGGTGGGACAGGAAACCAGAAGAGGGTCGGATGTCTACCTGGAGGATGGTTCTGATTGGAGACTGGAAAGGTGTTTCGGAGTTAAGCGAGCGAAAGGTGCTGAAGTCGTGGGTTCCCAGCAGGAACTGGGCTGCATCCTGCATGGCGGGCACATTCAGGTGGCTGAAATTAAACATGCAGAGCAAAAGGAAAGGCACATCAGGTGGGACCAAGTATGTTACATGGGCCAAAGTCCAATTAACTGATGAGAGGCTGAAACCTGGCACACAAATTTAACACTGCAGCATTGTGCAAGCACTTTTTGCAAGATGGAGTTTGTCTTGTAATGTCCCAAACCACAAGCCAAGATGCCAAGTGACCTGAGGTCTGAAGGTACTCAAAACCCCAGGCTAAATAAGGGGTTGGCAGGCACATGCTTTTACACAAACCTTTATCCTGCTGTGCTTCTTATAACAGTTCAACTCAAATAACTCTATTCAAACTGCTGGCTAAGGTGTAGGGCAAGAGAACGAAAATCCTTTGCAATTATCTGGATCTTATAAAGTGAAAAAGATGCTGCCAGGTAAGAAAGTATCAAACACTACGATGGTTTTCCAAACAGATTTGCAACAGCCAGAATATGAAATTAGGAAGTAGCAGGAGTGGAATGAGTGAGCAAACTGTCAGAGATGAAGCCAGTGTAAAGCCAAGGTGGAGATGCAGAAGGAAGGGTCAAAGGTAAAAATCAGAATGTCAGGTGTCATTCAGATTTCATTTGAAGTATCCAGGTCTCTTCAAAATAGTCTCAAGCAAAGGAACTGAGACAGATTTACTAATATATTTCTAATATATTTGCTGAACAGATGCTTATTTTTATACTATTTTTATAAATTTCTCCCAAGAAAAGCCTGAGCAGTATGCATGATCTATGGCTTAAATTCTTCAGATCTTAACAGCAGAGTCAAAATGTTTCTGAAGAAAACAAAGAAACAGCAACAAAAAAAAAAATCAAGGGAGATTTTCCAATGTCATCACATTTTTTCACTGTGTTCAAGAAAAATTACTAGTATTCAACAGAACCCTGGTCACAGTGAGAAGTGCTGATGACACCTAGTTGGCAATTCAGACGCCTACAGAAGTTTAATGTGTATTATGTCTATTGTGTAATGTGTATTATACACCAGACGTGCTCAGTAGTGCAACACACTACGAGCTTCTCCACTACCAGGAGTCCAAACATCCCACTTTTTAGTAAAACACCTCCCATTCAGAATTTCTAATATGCTCGCCCTATCCTTTATGTGGTATTGCCATTTGAGAAAATTAACTGCACTGTCTGGACTAAATTAAATGCTATTTCATAAAGCCCGAGATTAAGGCACTTTGTGCACATAACATCTAATTTTGCAATTTTGTATTTATTTTTCCCCTTCCACAGCCCACAGAAAAGAAAGTCAGCAATGTAATGTTAGGACAGTGCCGTCTTCATTCCTCTGCTAGGAACAGTTGAGATTACATTTTTTTCCATTACCCACAATTGTTATTCCAATAGTGGTGATGAAACGACCATAACTGGCTGCAAACCTGTTTTTCTATAGTGTGGTGGAAAACCAGTTTTCTTGAATGTATGTTTATCTCAGTACAAATTAAGCTAAAAGGACAATAACAAATTATCTTCTGGGTTTTGTTTGTTTTTTCCTCACCCACTGTTTATCATGTTGTTTTTTTAAATGGCACTGAATTTGTTTTTCCTTCCCTTGCATATACAGGTACTGATTTGTTATGACTCAGTGGCTACTCCAAGAACACAAGTGACTACTGAACCAGATACACCGGTTTGTCATTGTAGGGTTGCTCAGAGTCACAACAGACACTCAGACCAGGAATGAGAGCACAGATTTACATGCAGTCTCTACCAGAAATACAACTAGGGGGGAAAAAAAAGAATTCTCAGCCTTCATTCTTGCCTGCCTCTAAGGTCACACCTAAAACTCCAAGATCTGCCGTGCAATGCATTTCTGCCTGTCTGCATCACATCAGCGCACTGTTCCTTCAGCCAGCTGTCCGAACAGGTTTGCTCTGTGAATTAGCAAGGTCATCTGAGGAAAAGCTCATCACTTCCATGAGGAGGGACACACAAAGTTGTTGATGGACTCTACCCAGAACCATTGAGTATTTCAGCATGTTTATCACCAGTACAACCATCAGTACAACTAAAAAGAGCTCTAAGTCTCAGGTCTCAATGAACATAACTCCGTTGCACTGATTTCGACAGGGAAATCTTGGCAATACGAATGGGGAATCTGGTCTCACGCGTGGAAATTCTCCCCTGCCTGCTTCCCCCAAAAGCCAAGCCTTTCCAGAGTGTTGATGAGGTGTCTCCCCAGGGAGGTTTCATGGAACACACTTACCCTCCCACAGGAGCCCAGCAGAGATCCCTTTCGAACACTGGTATTTCAGAATGATGAGTGCAGCCCATCAACAGCCGATAAACGTAGGTTCTTGACAGTGCAGAGAAGCGCGCGTGGAAGCTATTGGCCACTCGGTAGGCATTCAAAATGCTGTTAGGACAGAAGAGAATGAGTGAGATGGAGAGAAATGTCATGCACTAATTCAAAAGCTTTTGCTTGGTCACCATATAGATTGGAACCGAAACATGCAATGGATTCTTTCAGAAACTGCACTTACAATAATTAAATATCATTCTCTCCTGACAGCCAATGACTAACCAGTGACTGAGGATTTGCACCTGCAGGCTGCCAAAGGCATCTGTCAACTAGGAGGCAGAAGAGCCTTGGCATCACCCCTGTCATCAAATACACAGTGAAGCTGACTTTGGGTCATCTATTAGCACGTTTTGGGGATGCTCACGCCATTACAAGAGGCTAAAACCGATCAGTCCTTCAGTTGAAAAATGGCAACTGATAGAATAGAACCATAAAATGGTTTGGGTTGGAAGGGATGTTTAAAGGCCATCTAGTCCAACCCCCTGCCATGGGCAGGGACATATTCAACTAGATCAGGTTGCTCAGAGCCCCATCCAACCTGACCTGGAGTGTTGCCAGGGATGGGGCACCTACCACCTCTCTGGACAACCTGGGCCAGTGCCTCACCACCCTCATTGTAAAAAATTTCTTCCTTATCTCTAGCCTAAATCTTCCCTCTTTTACTTTAAAGCCATTACCCCTTGTCCTATCACAACAGGCCCCGCTAAAAAGTTTGTCCCCATCTTTCCTGTAGGCTTCCTTTAAGTGCTGAAAGGCCACATCAGGTCTCCCTGGAGCCTTCTTTTCTCCAGGCTGAATGACCCCAACTCTCTCAGCCTGTCCTCATAGGAGAGGTGTTCCAGTATGTGTTCTTTGTTGCATAGTGAAACCAAACACCTCACCCAGCCCATCGAATTGTATTGCATCTGTCTGATGGCACACGTGTTCCTAGCCATGCTTAAGGTGAGAGGCAGCAACTTCCCACAGCAAGCTGACTCCCTCCACCTCCAGCTGAGGGGCACACCTTACGAACACTGTGCCCTTCCGCCTTTGCAGAACCATGGTCCCAAACGCCAGCAGGAAGGACTCCTCCAACAACAGATACCTCTGTGCTCCCTCTCAAAGGCAGCTATGCAGCTCGCTGTAGCAGACGGAGATAGTTGAAACTAGGTCACTTCCCTCCCACCTCCCCCCCACAACCTCCAAGACAAATAGGACTTTGCTGCAGCAATGAAAATAAAGGTGTAATCCCACCATCACCTAGACTGAGTCTATCTGAAAACAGCAGAATGCTGCATGCGGACCTCCTGGGAACCCTCACATTTCACAGAAAATAGCTTTTGTACGTGTTCATGTCTACTTGTCTTCCGCTGACTCTGGGCAGTTAACTCAAGAAGCAGATTTCTAGGCAGCTGAACTCCCCTGATTTCTTCTACAAGCAACAGGGAGAATTTGCCTTGTTTCTCTAAGCCAATGCCACCTTTACCATTGAACACACACAGCTTGGTAGCCAGCAGGGAGGGTACGAAGGCTGTCAGAGAGGAAAACACCCTTCTCTCTGGCAATGGAGAAAACACAGCTTCCCCGTGTTTCTGCACCTCCCCCAAAGTGTTATCATTGATTTGAACACGTCAGCAGCAGTTTTTACTGGATTTCATTTTCTCTTATCCCAGAGTATTGGCTACTCACCATACTGCAGGGAACATACCGTGAAGAGTCACTCTTACACAGGCAGAATCTCTCTGCAGGTGTTACTTTAGAGGATACCTCTCCTTAGAAGGCAGGTTTTCTCCTAGTGTGTGCCTTTCTGTCTTTGGAGTTCGGCATAGAGAGCTGAAGGGATCCAGGGCAGCCAAAAAATGTGATACTATTTGGGACCAAGTAATAGACAAACCTATTTATTTACTTTAAAAAGGTTGGCGCTTCAGTGATTTTTGCCCGCTAGAGTGCTTCTGGCTCACATCCCTTGACTGCAAAGGCTCAGACCACAGAAGAAGAAATTAAAGCTGAGCCACAGGCCTCCACAAAGATTTGCAATAACAAGCCCAGGAGATTGCTCCACTGCTATGAACTCTCAGTAGAAATGCAAACTACATTCTCCAGGCCTGCAAAGGAGTTTGAACCTAGGACCTCCAGCCTCTTCTAAATACAATAATATAATTATTACAGTTATTTTCTTCTGTCTACATGCCTCCACAAACATTTAATTTATCTTGAGCTTCTCTTGTTAATGCTTATGTGATTTTTATTAAATAACTATCCTTTTACTCCCTCTGATAGAGTGATTCTTTCAGAAAAGCCTGTTTATGCTCACATGATTCTTCAGCGCAGGCATCATTTCCTGCCTCTCCTAGCAGATGCAATTACTATTATAGGCTCTTTCTAGCTAGGAATGTCTTTCCAGCATTTATTCCACCAGCCACATTTCAGGCCTTGTTAAGATCCCATTTTTTGAAAGACTGTTGCTAAATAAAGACTCGTGGCATGCTTTACCTTTTCGACAGAGTCTGAATTTCAGAGGAGGTTGAAGGAAAAAAAGCCCAAAGATACCCAACTAGAAACGGCAATGTATTAGACACAAAGCTGTCCTCCAGAAGTACATCCTTTTCTCCCCACTGACAGCAGAAACTAAATGCCAATTTGCAGGAGGTGAGATGAATCTCAGCTCTGTCTTGTCTCTCAGGCAGCTTTTACTGTGTGCTTACAAAGCTGAAACCTGAAGTAGAAGGTGTGAGTCTACTGTATTAACATCCCTACTTAAGGGACAGCAAAGTCCTCCTGAAGTTACCCCATCTATGAAATACACTCTGATCTTTGTGGATGAGACCTTTCAAATATGCTTTGCAAACCTGAAAGACAGATCTGTTGATAGAAGAGACCTATCATGCTACAAAAAAGGTTATTATTGCTGATGATACAGTCAGCCAGATTGGAATCTTGTTTCCCTTCCAAGCTCTATTGACAATAATGTGTTCTCACAAAGATTCCTCTCTCCATCACCCCCTGCTTGCAACCACATGAAAGTGCTGAGTTTTCTCTTCAGCATTAGGAGAGAATTCTTCTGGCACAGTAATATTTACAGAGGGAGGGGATGGCTGCTGAATACTCTTAGACTCATACCCGTCACCAAGCTCCTTAATAGAAAGCAGCTGAACCATTTTTAAAAGGTTCAGCCCAAGAGAGGAAGAAGTAGAGCTGACTGCACCCTGATGAACTCCAGGTCTCTAACTGATCAGGACTGAACTGCATTCTATCAGAAGATACCACCTCCTGATACGTACCTGTCAGATCTTAGCGTGAGATAAAAAAAAACAAACAACTTTTCCCATCTGTGAGATCCCACTGCTGTCTTCTTTTGGAGATGCTCTCTAGATTAAAACTTTCTTCAGCAGCAATCCTGTTTGCTCTTAGACTGATCAGTCAAGGTATCACAAAGCCAGCTATAACTACTAGTACTGAAAGTGGCTACAACAGCAGATTTCTCTCTCTAGGACAACTTATTCCATTAAGGCTAGACAACACAACTCACAAGTTACAAGCCAAAACTCAGGGGATACAGATGACATTCAGTAGCTGGTAACACATAGAACAGACTGATTATTGCAATGGTACCCTCTGGCTTCAAAAATCAGATAGTTTCAACGCCCAAACAACTGCTTTAGTCTTTTAAGGAAGGAAATTAAAGCTATGACCTATTTCATGTTCCCTGTTACTGATGGAACATCCAGGAAGGGTTTGACTTCCACGGTGTATAGATTCTGACCTAGTTTTCAGTCTGAGCAAAAATAACAAGCAAAATCTCACATAAGTCAAATTGTATTTCAGAATCTTTTTTTTTTTTTTAATTGACACAGCAGTCTGAAAAAAAATAATCTCCAGCCCCACCCCACAGCAGCTGCATTAGACTCTTTACACAAACATCAAAGAAGGTGAAAGCTGTCAAGGGACAGTAACTCACAAACGTTAAGCATGCAACTTCGCTAGCTTGAAAGAGATTTGCTTTGTGTTTGGCCTCTCACGGCAGAGGAATCTAGCTGCCACTTCAAGAGGCCAATGGAGGAACTGGATTTGTAAGTGCAAAACTGTCAGTCTTGCATTATCATGCTAATATTCAATCTCAAGTTTGGGATGCATGATCTGACTTGTTACCGGATGGCTGTCTGTGGGTTGTGTAGTAAAAGCAGTGAAATCAGCATTTGCTTTTCTTTCAGGTACCCACCATGAAACTTTTGCTTTCAGAGAAGACTCAACCAACTCTGCAAACTGTTAAAACATATTTTTGCAAATAAGGTGTGTGGGGAGAGAAATTTCCCTTACAGATTTCTGGGGACTGACAGTCATGCATTTTGAACGGCAGCCACACTCCAGATCAAGGCCAAGCAGCATTAACAGTCATCGCATGCTGCCCTTAGGCTGAGCTCACCCCCTCCAAGACGTCGGAAGAGGGTCTCATGGAGGGACAGCTAAGCTAACGTGGACAGCCAGAAGACTCTTAGGATCAAAGGGAAAAAGCGGTATGGCCTTATGCTGTTCCCAAAACTGTCTGAGGGCTGTCAAAGGAACTGTAAACATCCAGGGAAAAAGGCAAGTTAAAACAATAAAATAAACAGCCACTAACAGGAACTATGTGCCTCTAGTAACAAGGCACTCACCCTGCCTTCCTGCCCTCTTTCCTGAGCTCAGATTCCAAGGATTTTACTTCCTCTTCCCTTCACTCTCTGATGGCTCCCCTGGTGCTTGTTCCAAGGCGAAAGAATGCAGCTGGCGCTGAGACGGTTGCTGCAGCTTCTGCTCCAGTCTCTGACCGAGTTGTGAGCTCGCATATAAAAGGTCCCACTGTCTTTAAATAAATGCAGAGCATCACTGGCATACAACTCCAGAAATGCTGCAGAAAAAGGCTGCAAAACCCAATCCTGAGGCCATGAGAGCTACAGACACTAAACACTTCTTTGGCATAGGCCTACAGAAGGTACATAGGTGGGATCCCAGGCACAATGTACCTTGTTACAGCAGCAAATGTCAGGTCACCACTGTCTCACACACACTCATGACTATCAGCATAGGCTGGAATTTCTTCCCTGGAGTCAATATGCCCTCTAGACATGACATAGCAGAACTCTGAAGGAAGAGTCCCTCCACCTAATGACGCTCCTTGCAGCAACACAGCCCGTGGTGACGGAATGGCCACTGGAGCAAAAATTGACCCCTTCTGTTCATCTCTGCTTCACACTGAGTCAACGTAAGGTCTGGAGCAGGTTGTGTCAGGGACTGCTGAACAACACGGCACTTACATTACTTCAAGCAAGCTAGTGCTGGAACAACAAGCTAGTCACCCTGTGTTTCACACAATGTTAATGCAGATGTAGAGTATCTGCAACCTAGCCAGACTCTGCCCAGCACTACAGGTGTCACTGGCATGTGCAGGGCATGCTGGTCACTCTCTAGTCACATCTGTGGATTAGCTGCCTATTTCTACTGCCAACCAGAGGCAGGCAATCTGCTTTGTTGCTTCTAAAAACAGTGGCAAACACCTTAGAGAATCTGATCCCGGGGGCCTAGCTCCCCACAGGTACCGAATGCCCACCACTGTAGTCAAAGCTAGAGAAGACTCTGCCACCTGGGATTGCTTTCCTCACGTTCCTTCCTCATCTTAAGGTTTGAATGTTTGCAATGTGCTCTGAAAAGGTCAAAACAGCTGATTGAACTGCACATCAACACCTTCTGCAGAGCATGGCACAGCTTCAACCAACTCATACTAACTCACTCTTCGCTTCATACAGCATGTGGAACATGCATGAAAGACCTCCTGGAAAAAAAGTAACACCATCATTCATCTCTCCCTCTCTCAGACCCCAAACTATTAGAGCACCTGCACATTTAGAGCTGGATTCACCGTTCCCCAAACCCTGCAGAACTAAGAACAGATGCAAGTATGATGTCAGTCCTCCAATCCCAGGACTTGCTATGTCAGCATTTGGGTCAGGCCCTGCTTCACAAAGAAGAGATTAGAAAATAAAGCAGAATGGATAAAGCGCGAACAGGGAGTGTACTTCATAGCAATGTTGCTGCTCTTACAACAATCCCTTCATTGGGTGGGGAGGGATGTGCTTTTTTGTCCCAGGCCCTTGCTCTGGCATGGGGAATTTGCCTCCATAATCTTCCTTTATGTTGACGGCACCAGAGGTCAGAAAGACTGCAGTACAGTGAAACAGAGCAACCCAGACCTCTGAGTAATTACCAACTGGCATCTTCCATCAAAGTTCTTTTGCTCACCTAAATACCTCCTATAAATTACCCATCTTCTCGCACAAACCACTGAAGTACTCTGACACACTCTTCAGTAGGGAACCGTACAGAGATTCAAGTCGTGTTGTGCCAAATGCTGTATGGACAAAGACACTGAAGTTTTCAGTTTACGCAAATAAGATAAAATAACACAAGAAAGCATAGAGCACAGTGAAGCAGCTGCTGGCAAATGGCACGTTGATTCTGGGACATAGCACAGATCTGGCTTTTAGTCTAAAAACCCCAGTGTTTCATTCAATTTACACTTTAACCATAAAAAAGCACCCATGTCTGGGGAAGAACACAGAAACTGTTTGACAGCTGCACAACAGCTTGGGAAAAAAAGCAAAGAACATGAAATTCAATCCACCTTTTGAAAAATTCACAGGGTATAGTAATTACTTATGTAATTGATGCAAATTTCTAACAGAAACTGTTGGTTTAATGATCATTTTTTTCTGCCTTTGAGTATGGGCATTTAGACCTAGGTCTCAAACAGAATAAGCTCAGTCTGGAACTCTGCAAGAAGTAACAATTCTTACAAGAAGAAAGACAAAAATAGGAAGAAGAAATGTCTGTTCTGCTCTCTGCAGATTGTTGTATCAAGTTCCTCACTACATTCATATGCAACTCTTCCTAGTCATTAACAGTTGGGTATAGTATGAAAAGGACTTTATCCATCCCATTGAGTAAAACATCAAGTCTTGCTACAAAAACATCAAACTGGAGTTTTTGATGTAACTTCTCTAAACCATGTCAAGTGGTAGCTTTGGTCTAGCAGGGAAGAAGAGCGGCTGATCACATGGGAAGGGAAGAATACATTATGCTGACACTAACAGCAATTTTGTTTCCTTGTTCTTCATCTGTTTGCGCAGACACAGGTGAGAGGCAACACTGCAGCCAATTTTTTGCTAAGTGCTAATTCAATTAAATAAAGAAAATTAGGGAATTTGGGGAAATAAGCAGCACTGAAACTTAACATACTAATCTCCTGGCTCACGTGTGAAACTACAGTCATCCCAGTGAATTCAAAATTTATATGGTGACCCCAATCTCTCACAACTCTTGTTTTCATAGATGATCTCCTAACAACAACAATGTGGAATAAAAGTGATCTTTCATGTGCCAGGGGTCTGGTAGTAGCAGAATACGGACGTGCAAGGGAGTGGTTTGCTAACACATTAACAGGGGAAAATACACCTTGTGGGCCAAGATGGGAGATCACTACTGCATTTCCTCCTTTCTCCAACAAGGGCAAAATGAAAGATTTTGACTTGTCACCAACTCACCGGATTGGCTCAGGCCTCAGGTGGTAATTAAGAGAGTAGATGAGCTGTTTCTCATTAAAAGCTGGCTTTCCTGGTGCCCTCTGGATGTCCAGGTGAGCAGAGTTGCAGAGTGCATGGACGCCAGTATCTGTTCGGCTGGAGATGTAGAACTTGATGGGAACAATGGGTTTTAGGTTCTGCGCTGCCTTCTGAAAGCCAACATGAGATAGATTAATGAATATTGGACTCACTTTGAGCTAGCTAGGAAAAAACATCCTCCTCCTTGCTAACCATGTGTCTCCTTACTGTTCACACAGAGAAGTAATTGACAGTCTTACGATGGTCTGCAAAGAAAGGGACAGAGACGAGCCTGTTTGGGGGACTTCTCCTAGCACCAGTGGCTTCTCAACTTTTGTCCTGAAATCACCTCAAACAGAACATCCAAAATGCCATGTGAGCTACCTTACACGGACAAAACAAAGTAAGAAATATTCACCTACCTATCCTTTGCTTTATATCATTGGGTAAGTGGGAATGAGGAGAGAGAATTATGCATTTAAACCCAGACACCACCCCTGCAATTTACCGCTAAGAACTGGAATCAGATTGCTTCAGCAGCTCTTAAAGAGCTGCAGAACCCAAGCCTTAAAGGGATGGAAAAAGCACACGGGGATGTCTGAATTACATCAGCCAAGACACCTGAAAGAGCTCAGGCTGCATCCTTTGCTTCCAGTGCAGGCCAGGACGGTGTAAAATACCGTGGCTTATTGCTACAGGCAGAAGTTCTTTTCCATCCACCATGGGAGCAGGGCTACAGAGGGCAACGTGCTTCCACTAATTGCTGAAAGCAGAGGAGCAGCCAGGGGACCAGATGAGTAGTAGCTTAGCACTGATGTAATGCATTTATTAGTCCCACTGAGAAATATAAATATAAACAGATCTAAGAATCAAGACATGGCTCTCATAAAACACACCAGTAGTTGAGGAGCTGACGCTGAGCTATCCCAGCAGGTACAAATAACCACAGGACAAACACACGCCACCGGCAGTCACAAGATGGAATTTCCTTATATTGGCTGCTTCCACAGTTGCATTAATGCAGGAATGGCTAATCCTCAAGAGTACTGTTTTCTTCAGGAGCTAGTGCTGCCTTAATATTCAGGCAATGTCTCACTCGCGCTAAGACCTCTGCCATAGTAAAACTAAAGCAGAAAATTACAGACATAATTTATACCATCACAGAATTCAAGTTTTACAGTCACAGAGTTCAAGCTTTTTGGACCAAAAGGCCCCAAAATTACACTGCATCTGAAAAGTAGTTTAAAAATTAGTTAGCAAAGTGTATTGCATCAAGCTGAAACTTACTATTAACTCAAGGGGAAGGACAGTGATTGAGATCCTCTAGGTTCTGCATACGGATTTTGGCATGGATTTGCTGGAGAACCCACCTGTGGTTAGGATTGTTGTTTCCCTTTCCCAACTGTTCCTCTCCTCACAGCTGGCTTTTATCCCCACTTTGGTTCTGCCTTTCCATTCTACCCACTAATAAAGGGCTGGAGAAACAACTGGGTAAATTACTACAGTTCCTGCTGGGAAAGTAAATAAAACCCTCTAAATGAGTCATTAGCATAGTGTTTTCTAATCAAGATGCACACACAAAAGAGAGAGAGAGCGCAAAAGAGATGCTAACAGAGTTGATTAGATGCTATACATTTAAGAGTCTGTCTAGACTGGCCTAAGTTTAGCTAAGCCAGGGTGGGTTTTGGTAAGGGACAAACACTGGTACGTCAGGAAGTTATCGGAATACCAAGGTTTCTAATGCAATGATAAAACCACAGTAGGTCTTACCTACAGTAAGGTGTTAAAGTAGGTTGCTGGAGTACTGCAAAATACAACTTTTTTTCTTTGCGAGGACAGGCCCTTAAACAGAAAATCCAATGTAATTTGTTACAGGGAATGAGTGAAGCATATCTGAAAGACTGAAAAACAATGAAAAAAAGGCAGAAAACCAGATCAATAACTAGAAATTTCCTTCTCTTTCCCACTTCCCCTCCTGAGTAGTGAACCCAGCAGTGGTCTTTATTAGATTTTAATTTGGTACCAAGAGTCAATAAAGTTCGAACTGCTGAGTCACAAATACCTTCCAGACTCCTACTATTTGAGCAGACAGGATTCTGGGCTCTCAGAAACATACCATTAAAATGCACAGGGAGGCAAGGAAAAAACATAACCGAGCTGCAGGGGAAGGCCTGGGAAACAGAACAGAAATGACCCTAGCTTTTTCCTCTTCCTAATCCTTCTATTTGGGGTTCACATGTGGTTACAATTTACACTGAAAATCTTTATTTATCACCCTTATGTAGAGAGAAGCAGACAGAAATTAAGTAGTTTTCTGCAGCAGACCTTGGCTTGTGCCTCAGCAATTTATCTTAAAGCAGAAGCTGCATTTTAAGAGCAAAGTTTCTGCAAAGGTATGTTCAGGTTTTGCAGGCTCCTCCTTTCCTCCACCTTCTTCTCCTCGTCCTTTCTCATCAGGCAAAAACCAGCCAGTGGGCACACTTTTGGGTGGCGGTAGAGGGAGAGAGAGAACAGGAGAGAGCACGGAAAACATCCTCCTTTCTTGTGCTGGGCTTGGAGAAATTTGGATGCAGCGCTCCTTGGATCCCACACTGCATCCCATTTCAATCACTGCATCTGAACAGAACACTGGATCTCTTCTCCTCTGCCAGCGGGAGTTGAGCCCTGTGGCAGAGCCGACAGGAGAGGAGGAGAGGATTGCAGACTCCAAGGCAAATCTGGTTATTTTGAATCCACAAAGGTGCAGGACTGAATGACCGGTCCAACAAATGGTATTTTCCCAGCTGCCTTTCTCCAGCGCAATTTAACTTTCTCCCAGACACACCTCTCTAGAGAAATGACTGAAGGATATATGTGCTGGGCATCCAAGGAGGAATGTGACCACCATCAACAGCAAATCTCAGTTTGTGAAAGCTGAAAGCTTTGTTTGTGGATTCTTCCTCCAGCCTAACAGGCATGCAATTGATAATATATCATCAACTGCTGCCTCCAGTTTCAATTTTAACATTTCATTTAAATCCCATCCTAATTAATCTCCTTAAAGAGAATTTTTGAACTGCTGAACTTCTTTGCAGGCAATTCAGAAACGACCACTTCACCTATGCAAATGTCTCATATCTGTACCATCCAGATGTCCTTTGAGCCTATAGGCAGATGATGGTTTCTTCCTTTGGTTCATATATACTTTAATCCGTTAAAAAAGATGCATTATTTACATTTAGTCAGTGCTTGGATAGCAACCAGTTTTTCCTGCCCTTTCAGAACAAAAAAAAAAAAGACCCTAAAACAAGCAGGCCTTTCATCTGAGGAACTCAAAAGGCTTTACTGCTATTAATCCAGATCCTTACCCTGTTGATTATTATCTAAGGATTCCTATGGGGGAAACTGAGGCAGGCGTTAAGCACTTTACCCACGGGCACCCAGCTAAAAAGCAGTAGAGAAGATACAGGAATAAAGGAGCTGGATTGTCCTCCCATGTGCTCAGAGTTCACAGGTCTCTGCTCCCTTCTTTAAGCCACAGAGCATGCAAATATCCTTCTCTTTAGCAGGTGTTACAAACACTGGAATCTTGGCTTGGCACCTGCTAGAGGCCTTTCATTGAGCCAGATCTTATCCATTTTCACTTAGTCTTTACTTCCCGAGTCACAGTCGTTCCAGACGATCATGTTTCTGGAGAAGCAATAAGCATCCCAGGGTGTCAGTTTATACCTCTAATACCCTGCATACCAGTCCTGCAGGGAAAAGTATTACTTGCATTTAGTGGGTCTGTTCTACTAACAGGTTTCATTCACTAAGCACTTCCATATTTTAAATCATGCTGAAATTTCCACCATTGTGTGCCAGAATGATATGGATCCACATTCCAAATTGCTATTATTACTCGCAGCTCTGTTCTCTCCTCACTCTGTACAAATGCTGGAGAGGCAAGATGGAGAACAGACCCGTTAATGTATACCACCTATGGCGGGAGAGCAAAAGTTCATCCACTTCTCTCCCTGAAGTCTAAATAAAAAATCCTCAAGACTCAGCCATCTACCTCTACAGACCATCTGGGAACCACAAAAGGAACCTGTGAAAACAATTGTGGATGGGTGTGTTGAAAAGCAAGTGTGCATTAGGAATGTTTGGGAAAAATAAGCGTCTATTTCACTTTCACAGCAGCTGTACCGCTTACTGGTTTCATCATGCATAATGGTGTTAGTGGCACAGACACAAGGGATTGCATTGCGTTACTGAGGATGCTGCACAATTTATAAGTTGCTGTGGTCTAATAAATAATATCGTGCAAGCTTCTGGTTGGAAGTCATCACACCCTCGCTGACTCAACAGGTGCTATGTCAACTGCAAGTAATTAAAAATCTAACTCATTTTTAGTAGAATAGATAAAAGTTGAAGTGAAAGCCAGGAAGAAACAGCTGAGAAAGTGGCTTCTGCTAAAAGAAAGGTTTTCCAAAGCAATTTCCTATGCCACTGAAATTATTATCCACACAGGGGTTGAAGATGACAGTTCTCTGGGTCTATTTTCTGTTCTCTCTTCCCTTTTTTTTTTTTTTGTGGGGGGGCTGGACTCAGGTGGGGACATTGGTTGTCCCAAAGCTGCCTTGCATAGGAAGGAGTTTGTGTATGTTCTCTTTCTCTCCTCTCCTACTCCCCCTTTTCCTTTCACAAGGAATAATATCTGGCCTTAGCACAAGGCTGCCGGCCAAAGCAGAGCTTCGTGTGGGGAAGATTAGTTTTGGGCAGGATTTACCAGCACAATGGGAAACAGCACACTCAGGAGATGGTTCAAACCAAACATGAAAGGGAACTTAATTCTGTACATCCTCACAGGCCTCGCATATGGTGCCTGTTAGCACAAGCAACAGCTACTCACTTTAGCAAAAAGTGCTACACAGATCTTCCTTTACAGTGGGGACATTTGTAAGAAGTGGGACTAGAATGTGAAGTCCTGCATTTTCTAAGTTTCCACAAGGAACCAGAGGGAGCCAAGTCACAGGATTCAAACTTCCCAATCCGGGGAAGCAAGGTCTGGAATTTTGGTTTGGACCCATCACTAGCAAGCTGGGCTTCCAAGCGCTTCAAGACAAATATGTTGTCTCCAAGAAAGAAAGCAAGCGTTGCCTGCAAAGCTCACCCCCTCAAAGATATTTTAAAAGCTTTTTCAAATATCTACATCTGTCCCCAAACTAAAAGAAGTCTCCCTTTCCTTCAGACAGCCCCAGGGCTCCCTTACATAGCAGTACTGAGGACTACAAAAGCTTCCACGTCCTGTATGACAAAGGGTTATAGACAGGCCTTCTGCTCAGACCCAGTCCAGCAATTTTCCCTTATCACACAGAGGGTGCAGTACATGCTCACTCACACACCAGTCCATTACATTTTTAACGGCACAGTTGTCAAAACACAAGGTCTGCACCTCACAGGTTATTTGCTTGTCTGTAACTGCAAACAAATGTCTGAACATATTTAGAATACAATAAGGATCTCATTACAGATTTAATTTTGCCCTTCCCTTCAGTTGCCTTCCTGGCTTTGGAAAGTTGTGAAGTTCAAGGCTGCACAGAAATGGAGGAAGATAAATTCCTACAGGCCCCAGAAGTTTTCTATTAAAGTTGCTTTAAGACTTCCCATGTGGTTCTAATAGACACAGCCCTGCTCAGCAGTGCCCAGCATCAATACCACCACATGAAAGCAAAGCACATATCCCAGAACTGGCCTGCAAAGTGCTGATACTATGAAAAGACAACACCAAATAAGTTTATCTTTTTCTTTTTTTCTTCTTCTTTTCTCCTTTAATCACCCATCCTACCCATTCGCCTATTACAACAAAGTTACTCGGATAATGCAAAACAACTGCTGGGCTCACCCAAAGTCCGGCGCCTGGAGCTGAGACACTGGATGGTTCAGAGGATTAGATAAATGAGATAGAAAGTCCTTTGGGGCTCTTCTTTCAAGATTTGCACAATATTTATACACTTTCTCCACAATGGTCTCAGGCAAGAAGCCATACAAATACACCCTGAGAACTCTCATTCAAACCATAATTCATCACAGTTTCCTCCTGCAGACCGCTCAGCAAGAGCATGCAAGAACCCTCATCCTCACTCAGTAAAGCAAGGCACAGAGTGGAAACGTGTTGGCCACGGTCATGGAGTGGCTGGGTGGGACAGTGAGTCTGCTCCTGGACCAGCTCCTCAACAACTCCACTCCTGCACAACACCAGGACTGTATGCAGCTACTGCAGGCAGAGTGCAGACTATCACAAATAAGCCTGGTGGGCACACCACCTTCAAACTGCTACAGCTTGCGATCTCAGGTTAGACAGTCTGACCGAACCAAACAGAATAACAAAAAGGCATGACCGGACTTAAGCAATCAGTTTCAACCTCTTCAGCCATCTCCGATCTTCTAAATGGGCACAAGCGTCATTTCAAACTACACAATGCTTCTAAGGCAAGAGAGGAAAATAATGCAGCTTCCTTTTGATTCCTGCCCTGCACAGGAAAATGGGATTCACCAGCACTGCCCAAACAAAGGCAGCTCAACAGCAGCTTGTAATTAAATTACCATTAGGTACACAAACATTCAGGTGTACTGAGCATTTCCCCTGTGCAAGTGACTTACTTTCTACTCGCTAGTGTAACAGTGCATCTTTGGCACTACTATTGCACACTCACTCCAAACCCAAACAGCACTTTGGTTCTTACATTCTGGGAAATCCCAGGCAACAGCACCGGAACAACAGTGATCACAGGATCATACCTTTTTTCACCCCCATATTAGACGAACTCCAGAAGAATGGAAACGAAGCTTTTTTTTTTTTCCTTTGGAACAATGGATATCCTGTTGTGCTTTGTTCCATGTCTGAAAAGGTCTGTCAGAGACATCCTCTCCTGGGAGGACACAGCATCTAGTTTCTAAACCCATAAAGGACTTAGATAGGAACTGGAAGCAGGTAAGCTAAGCCTGCTCAGAACTGAGGCAGTTCTAAGAAAGAGCGGAGGCAAAGCTGTAAGAGCTAATGAAGCTCACATGCTCAAGGACATCCAGGTGGGCCAGCACTTGAGCAGGGACTCTCAGAATCATAGTTCTGGACTCGGATGCCTCAATTTCAAGTCTCACTGGAGGGTTCACATCTTTTTCAGGATCAGGATCTTAACGGTTCTGACTTCACCCTGATGTATTTCTTCCACCTGTGTACTGCTGTCATTTCTAAGGCACTTTGACTATTTTGAATATTATAGTGTTTAGCACTATACAAGTGTCTTATTGTGTGTTAATTTAAAAATAATATTTATCCTTGATAATATCTGTAGCTCAACAATGTGACCCTAGAAGTTTCATTTTAATGACAATATGATTTGCGAGCACCTACCTGCAAATAATTCTGGACTCCAAGTATTGACTGATCATTCAAAGTCTCCATAACCCCACTGCAAAGCAAAACAAATACAATAGTTACTGACCCAAGGATTAGACACAGAGTCCACCAACACATCTAGAAGTTAATGGGGGACAGTCATCAAACTGTTTGCTATTGAGCGACCTGGATCTTTTTACGGAACTTGCAGGGACCAAACACTTTGATGAAGGGACAGGAAAACAGATGCAGCAGTTATTTGCAAGAAAGGAGGCTGGAAATAAAAATATTCCTTCAAATGTTACTCTCTGGACTAGCCCTTCGGATGGAGGCGGACGTGAAGGGGAGACAAGGCAGACAAATTACACTAGAAAATAATTTGCAGATAAAACGATTTCAGGGCCAGGAGTTGGTTGCCAGTTGCAGGTCTGTTTTTTGCAGGCCCTGTGGATATCATCAAGGGGCTCAAAGACCACAGAGACGGTGTGTGAAGAGCTTCCTTCTCTACTACAGAAGTCACAGCCATGCACAAAAGCTGCTGAAGTGCACAGAGATACATCCTGAGGCTAAACCCAACCTACCAGTAACTACTCGGTGTAATTTAGGTCAGTACTCACAGTGACACAGCCCACGTGTTGCAAAAGTAGTGTGGGTTTTGGCATATCATGGTATTATTCTGTAAAAACCTCATGAAGATAGGCACAATTCCATGAGTTGAGGCTGCGCAAGTTCTCCCACATACTTTTTTTTTTTTTTTTAATGTAAACAAGCACAGCTACACATGTGGGATGTTTAAGGCCTGGGGAAACCCAAGCTCAGCTGCCCTCCTGCAGGACTCGGCCCACAGACCTTTCCACCTGCACCTCTCGGGCAGCGCAGGTACCCAAACCACCAAGCTCCAGCTGCCCAACAAACCACCACCGCTGCAGGAAACCCAGGCGCTCGCCTCCCCCCCACACACACAGCCCGAGATCACAATTCTGCCGCCTCCTCTGTCCTTTGATGTTTTCCTCTTTGCCCTTTTAATGCATTTCCTGCCCAAACCATCCCCTTCCTAACACACATAGCAGCAGCTCCCTGCGTGCTCTCACCTACTCAGCAAGGGATTTACCCCTCACCAAAACCACCCATCCTTTCCCCAACCTTCTCCCTGTCGCTCCCTCACGGCTGACCACCTCCCCCTCAGGGCCGCAGCAGTCGCTGGTTGACTTCCAACGCGCCTGGCTGAAGTAGCTGAGGCACCTACCTATATTTAGTGCCAAAGTACTGAAAGAACACTAGGTATCGGGTTGGGGGAGAAACCATCTTTCCTGCCTAAGGCCCTACGGCGGAGGGGCAGAGGGGCCCGGGGAGCAGCCGGGCGGCCTTCCCGCCCCTTCCCGCCGGCGGCCCGCCCAGCACCGCCCGCTTCCGCCGCCGCCGCGCTGTGTGGGCCCCGGCCGGCTGAGGCGGTGCGGCGGGGTCGCTGTGGCGGGGCGCGGAGCT
Organism: Rissa tridactyla; assembly: GCF_028500815.1. Lineage (NCBI taxonomy): Eukaryota > Metazoa > Chordata > Aves > Charadriiformes > Laridae > Rissa > Rissa tridactyla. The sequence goes on along the minus strand of NC_071481.1, from coordinate 6,620,863 downwards.
GGGCCCCGGCCCCGGCCCCGCTCGCCTCAGTGCCCGGGGCGGCGAGAGGAGGCGAACGGCAGCCGTTCAGCTGGGCGACCGCGGTCCTGCCCGGGCACAGGCCGCCGGTTTGGCCCGGGAGAGCGGCCCCGGGACTCCGCGCCTCCCGTCTTCTGTCCCTGTCTGTGGTTTTCTGACTGACCGGAGGTGGCCCAGCCTGTGGTGGCGAGAGAGGAGATCCCTCACGAATCCTGGGCTCTATCGTCTCGCCTGCTCTTTGGCTCTTGAGTTATACTACAGGCAGCCGTCTTGTGGCAAGTGGCCTTGCCTTAGCATTTGCCACTAGAAACTGCCCGAGCTGGACTTCTTGTTTGGGTGTTTTTTCTCAACTTCTAATGAGAATTGGTCCCTTGGGCTATTCCTAGCACAGTTCAGGGAGCTTCAGTTGCCTCCTGGGTCAGATACGCGTCTCAGAAAATTAAAAGAGTTAAAAGTGCCAGAGGAGGAGCGTAACTCCACAGAAAAATGTACAGTACTTCAAGGAGGCTTATAAGAAAGATGGGGACAGATTTTTTAGCAGGGCCTGTTGCAACAGGACAAGGGGCAATGGCTTTAAACTAAAAGAGGGAAGATGTAGAGTAGATGTAAGGAAGAAACGTTTTATGCTGAAGGTGGTGAGACACTGGCCCAGGTTGCCTGCAGAGGTGATGGATGCCCCATCCCTGGAAACATTCCAGGTCAGGTTGGATGGGGCTTTTGAGCAACCTGATGTTGAAGATGAGTTGATGAAGATCAAACCTGAGCTGAAGATGTCCCTGCCCATGGCAAGGGGTTGGACTAGATGACCTTTAAAGGTCCCTTCCCACTCAAACCGTTCTCTGGGGCAAGAAGTTCAGAGGGCGAGGCCCAGGACACAGCAATGGGGTAGTGAGTGGCCTTTCGGGATTACTTGTGAGCTTGGGGTTGTCGACTTGAAGGCTCTGATGTTCCCGACCTACAGCGAATCTACCCCACGTGAAGCTGCTCTGCCAACAGCCATGGCAAAGTCCCCGCAAAAACCAGCCCAGGCGTTTTGGGCGAGCTCGCGTTCATCCTGCCTATGAAAAGATGTGTGCAGCTACCACTTAGCAAGGGTAAATAACAGCTACAGCGACAAAAATAGGCTGAGAGAGTGATAATAAAGGCTGCAGATGTTCTTCCTGACTCTTCTGCATTTTAAAATCTTTGTTCATCATTCTAAAATACTGAACTGCAATATCTGTCTGTACAACCGATAGCCTTAAACCAGTATAAACTCAACTGACTAACAAAACAGGGAGGGCAACAGAAAAATCCCTGGCCCTCTCATACAAATCTGAGATCTGTTTTGAATGGAAAAATCCAACCAGCTTTCAACTCACACAGTGGCATCCAGACTCTATTATAATGAAAGTGATGAATCTCAGCTTTAAAGAGGATGGTAATTGCTAATCCCTGAGCTTGTGCATACACGCGCAGGCAGAAACATCCACACACTTTCATCTATGCTGGAAGAACCAAAGAAAATAAAAATTGTATCAATTTGACCTTTATGAAACCACATAAAACAGAGGCCACAAGAGGTCACCTTGCCCCTTCTCCTGGACCAAGGTGATTGGCTGGGCTAATTCCTTTTCTGCGCTCCTCAGCACCCCCCAGCATGTGATAATTGTGTTAAATAAGTCAGACTTCTGCTCATGCAAAGATACTCTTGACTGTGGCTGACAACTCGAGCAGGTCTGGGAACTGAGATGGAAACGGGAGCCTGGCCTAGAGGTGAATCCTGGCTGCAGTTTGTGAACATCTTATTTCACCTCGTTTCATCACGGTTCTGTCCATGGCTGAGGTAAGGCCTCAGCGTGACATTTTGTCGTGGATTCAGGTGCCCCTGGCCCTGCTGGTGTTCGTCTGACCCTTGGTTTTAGTTTAGGTCCATATTACACAGGGTGTATTTTCTTAAAACATGGAGATTTACACTTCAGGCCCTTCTCTCAGTTTTAAATTCATATAAAACTCCCAGTGAATGATGGCGGTTTATGCTGTTGTTCTGTCTGTGGTGCTTGGTGGGTGGAGGCTCAGAATGAAGCCCATTGTAATTAGCCTCATTTATCCATGCCACATTATATTGCTGTGTCCTGCAGCAAACGTGATCTGTTCAGCTGGACCCACAAGCCCAGACGTCTTCCTTCCTTGGGTGATTACATTGGCTTCAGAGGAGTTACGGCAGATTTACCGCATGGCGGATGGCAGCAGCAAATCCACTGTGTACAGAAAATTAAAAACTAGATTAAGCAGTAACAGGATTGATGCCAATCCTTTTGACACTGCCAGTATGGAATCACCCTGTGCATCTGTGGCGGTGTCCTCTCCCTTTTCCCCCCTCCCTGGCTCCTGCTAAAGCCATAACCGTCAGTGGGAGTTGGGATGGGTTGTACCTGGACTTTGAGGCAACGTAGACAAACGCTGTCTGGAATGGGGACCTAGAGGTCTTGCTGCTTTGCAAATATGACTATAGGTCAATCATCTTACTCTATAGGTAGTGGACATCCCAGCACTTGTTGAGCTCTCCTGCATGGCAGCGGCTGCACACCAGGATCTCCCCTTGAGCAGGGACGCCCACTCAAGGTTACTCCTCGAGGTTAAGAGCTTCCTTGCTGCAACAGATCCTCGGTAAGTGGTTAATAGCATGCTAAACTTTGAAATCTTAGCCAAGTGATAGAATGGATTGATTGCACCTATGTAATCCTTTAGACATAAACCGTTGACCAAGTCTGGGACTAGGATTGGATCCAGCCGCACCTAGACTCCTCTCTGAGAAGGAGTTTAGAAAGCAAGGGGGTCCTTTCTGAACCTCGTGACTCAACGGGAGGGCCTCCCTGACAATTCTGTCTGACCTTGTCCTCTATGCAGTAAACAACCAAGTGTCCCTTGCCATGGAATCTTGTAAAATGCTGTTGCATTTACTATCAAACTATCAATAAGTATTTCACTGCAGGGCATCTCAACAGAGTGGAGTAGAGGGGCAGAATCCCCTCCCATGTGAGCTGATGTATGAGCCGGTGGCCACTGTCACAGAAACAGGGTGGCCCAGAGCAACCTGGTCTAGTGGGAGGTGTCCCTGCCCATGGCAGGGGGGCTGGAACTAGATCATGGAGTGGTTTGGGTTGGAAGGGACCTTAAAGCTCATCTAGTTCCAACCCCCTGCCATGGCAGGCACACCTCCCACCAGGTTGCTCAAAGCCCCATCCAACCTGACCTTGAACACCTCCAGGGATGGGGCAGCCACAGCTTCCCTGGGCAACCTGGGCCATTTAGATGATCTTTAAGGTTGCCCAGGGAGGTTGTGGATGCCCCATCCCTGGAGGGGTTCAAGGCCAGGCTGGATGAGGCTTTGAGCAGCCTGGTCTAGTGGGAGGTGTCCCTGCCCAGGGCAGGGGGTGGAATTAGATGATCTTTAAGGTCCCTTCCAACCCGAACCATTCTGTGATTCTATGATTCTATGATTCCAACCCAAACCCTTCTCCGATTCCACAATCATCCCCTGAGAACCCATCCCCACCTCAAAACGGAGCGGGGAAGGCATCTGTGTTTCCCAGCCTAACCGCAGCGGCCTAGCCAGGGCCCCGCGGACCCCGGCGACCGGGGGAGGGGACCGGCGGGCCCACCGCCCTGCCCTCCGCCCCTGCCCGCGGGCGGCTCCGCGCCGGGGCCGCGGACAGCCCGGCCCTTGGCGCTGCGGGGCGGAGAGCGGCGGCGGCGGCGGGGAGCGGCGGGCGGGGAGCGGCGAGCGGCGGGCGGAGAGCGGCGGGCGCGGGGGGGCGGTCGCTCGCTCGGTCGCTCGCTCGCTCGCCCGCGCGTCCTTGGCTGCCGGCGGGCGATGCGCTTCCTCCGCTGAAGGCTCCGCGGGGCCGAACCGGCAGGATGACGGTGGAGTTCGAGGAGTGCATCAAGGACTCGCCCCGGTTCCGGTAAGCCCAGCGGCCCGGGCAACCCCTGCGGCGGAGCAGCGGGAACAGCGGGGGGCCCCGCCGAGCTCCGCTAATCGCTTTAGGCGGCGGGGGGCGGCGATAAGCCGGGGGACGGGGAGGGGGCTTCCACCGGGCCGCGGTGGGAAGCGGGGAGCCGGCCCCGGCGACCCCCGGGCCGGGGCTGGCGGCCCAACGAGCCCCGCCCGGGGCTGGGCAAGCCGCCGGCCTGCAGGCGTTGCCCTCTCGGGCAACCTGCCCCTCCTTGCCTCGTTGCCCCCGCTGGGTTCGGGCGTTTTGCAGATGAAAAATTGCTAATTGTAGCAGCCGGCAGACAGCGCCGGGTCCCATTCAGAATGGGGTGAACTGGCATCACCCTCTGGGGACCCGCTGGACAGGGCTGATTTAACCCGCCCGAAGAGCCAGGGCTAAGAAATACAGTCATTTTCCATGCAGTCACATTCCCATCTCTCGGAGGGTGGATTTTTTTAGCGGTCTTGAAGGAATCTGGGCTATGACAACAAAGACTCCGTCTTGGCCGCGCTGCATTTAAATCAGGCCGTTTCATAAATGCCCAGGGCCGGAGAGGAGCCTCCACATTCTGGGTACAGATGCTCCATTGTGCCAGGAGCATCCTGGATGGGCTACGATGTCCTGATGCTATAAAGGGAAGATCAGAGCTTCCATAGTTAACAACCCCCTGCTGCTTGCAATACGGTGCCTGGATGGGGACAGAGGGAAAGACAGACAATAGCCTGCAGAAGCAAGTTGGCTGGTTGTGTGTACAGCGGAAAGAGTTGTCAGGGGGTCTCCCCTGCAGACGTTTCTTGTTGCTTCTTCTCAAAACCTTTGTCTTTATTAAACAGAACAGTTTGCATTTTCCCTTAAGTGCATTTAAAAATAATTTAATGGAATGCAAGATTCATATGCGGGGTCTGTTGGTGTGGCTACTCTGCCCGATTGTCATTTTGTGTATGTATATGTGTGGTTGTGTACGGCTGCAGGTAATGCAAATACCCGGGCAAGTGCATCTTCTTTATCCCTGTGTATGGGAATATGTAGGGCTGTGGAAAAGGTCCCCTTCACACATTGTAATTTTAGTTGCGTGGTAAGATCCTGCTCTTTCTTCTTCCAAAGCTGGTTCCGAAAATGTAATGGACAGTGTCATGTGAGATGACAGGCTGGTCTGATTTGTGTGCCTGGCTGGCATTGGAATCATGGGACTTTTTCATCAGGAAAAAGTTAGGTGCATGGACAGGTCTGCAGAAGGTATGAGGCTCCTTCTTTAAACCTCTGCTCACTTAGCATCAATTAGAATTTGTCCGCCCCGCCTTTTTCTTTTTTTGACTGTCATTTTATCCTATTGTGCTGCAGAGTATGTGAACTGTTCAGTGGCATCCTTCCAGAGCAGTGACTTCACTGTCCAGATGTCTCGTTCCACATGGCAGTGACCCTTTTCCTGGTGACGTCAAGATTGATTGATATGTTTATTTATTTATTTTGCCTTTGGTGTGTGTGGGCTTCAGGCCAAGTTTCTTAGTATGCAGGCAACATCATTCTGCTCTGTCTGCTCCATCCATAAAAACAAAACAGCCCTCACAGCACTGTGTTGGACCTTTATCAAAAGCCAGTTATTTAAGCATGGAATTATGAACTATTTCCCAAATGGCCAGACACAGTCTGCCTGTTACAGGGAGAACAAGAGATTAGACTAGAGAAATAAACCTGTATATTTCAGGACGGCTGAAATGTATGTAGCAGGGGAACTATGAACACCTCAATACTGATATTTGCAGACCCGTGTCAAAATAAAAGAGAACAAAACAGAATTCTTCAGACTTTCTCAAAGAGTACAGATTTTAGCTTCCTTGTATACTTTTCTTCCTCCCAATTCTTTAATTTGTTCTTCTGTTACAATTATTTGTAATACAAGAGAATCCTTAGATGCCTGTAAAGGCCAGGACTTCTTCTATAGTGCATAGCAGAGATGCTTACTAACCTGTTCCTAAAATCTTACAACTATAAAAAAATATCATACAAGCTAAACTACATACAGAAATATAGATAAAAGCGAGGTGGGAGAAGGTAGCACATAATGCATGTTCTCAACAGAGACTGAGACAGCAATAGGTAACGTCCCTTGCCATAGGAAACATCTGTGGAAGAGGCAAAAATTTAATCCAGATTTCCCATACCAGTCCCTTAGCTAGGTATCGCCCTCCCTTTCCTGCTGGCACCCACTGCTGCACCGAGCCCTTTTGCACTTCCCAGCGCAGGGCTGGGCCATGTTTTACAATTGACTTATTCCCCTCAACAGTGAGCCTTCGAGATAATCAAATTCCTTTCTGTTTGTTATACACAGGGAGAAAAATAAAACTCCGCAAAATATTGCACAGGCATAAACACTGTATTAAGCATCCCATAATAAGGCTACCAAACTAGTCTACTGTAGCAATCGAATCCAATTACGTGTCAAAACACTCCAAATCAATACTCAATATACAGTCAATCCATCATTGCTTCCTATTTTATAGGGACCAGTTGCTACAAAGAAAACTTTAAAAATAAAATTTTGTTACTTAAGTATGTATAGATCTTTAGATTGGTAGATAAGCCTTATTTCTGTAAGGCATCTTGTAGAGACATGTATATTCAATTCCAGTAAACAAATATAATTACCTTGAAAGACCAGTTCTAGCACATTTGAATGTAACCCCAATAGATGCGGCTTTCATCTCCCTGCCATGCAGAGCCCTCTCTTTAGCTAGCAGGAGTCTGGGAAATCTAGGAACACATTTCTGACTTGTTCCACTCGGTCATGGAAGGCAGTGGTCTAGAGGGATGCAAAGAAGAACCCTCTTCTGCCCTTACCCTTGCAGATCTGTTAAGCGACACTGCTAGATGCATAAATTTGGCTCATTCTTGCAAAATGGAAGTCCTTGGGCATACTGCCAGCCCCCAACGTTTCCCCCCTGCCTTTATTCCCTCCTCGCTCAGGGAAGACTCGCTTGGTCCTAAGGGGCGGGTAGGGACATCATTACTCATTCCGGGTGTAAATGCACTCTAGGAACAATCAGGAGGACGAGGGAAGAGTAGGAACAAATTGCAGAGGTTGGACCTGGCTGTAGCACTCCGTGGGTCACAGAAAACCCCAAATGCCTCTGTGGTAATTCCCACAAGGGAGGGAAATCAGCGGTTATTTCCCTAACTAACATTGCTATTGTAATTGTTGTTGCTATTAACTAACCTTATTAATCAGGCTTGTTGTGAGGTCAGGGTTACCCACCACAGAGCGGGCTGCGGGTCGGTGGGGTGAGCCAGGAGGTGCCGTGCTTTGACTGATGGAATCTTCTCAGGAGGAGCCCTTGCAGCTCCCACGACCTCAGGGAACAGACAGCTAACAGCATCCCTCCATAGACATCCAAGCCCCGGGCCACCGAGGGACCTCCGTGCTGCTTAGCAGGAAATGGAGACCTGCAATTGAGGGGTAGGCTATGCAAGAGCGTGTACGTGCCCAGATCTGAGGGGTGCCACCTTCACCTCCCCCATGCCTCGCAGCCTCTTGGCTGGCTGTGCCACAGCAGTTCAGACGCTCGCAGAACTCCCCGGAGCGGCACTGTCATCAGGCAGTGACCCAGGGACATTGGCAGAGATGTTTGTTCTAGCAGCGTGCAGCACTGTCGGCACGTTATTGCGGCTCTCAGGCAGAGAAAGATGCAGGCATGTAATTCTAGCTCCATGAAAGATGCAAGGAAAAAAATTTTGTCGTTTGCCGGAGGAAAAGAAAGTGAAAAAAAGGTACATTTAGAAAATATTTTCTAACTTGTACTAGGGTGTTTCAAACAGAATGGGAAGTATTAAAACCCTTAGTCAAACTGATCTTGCGAAGTCTGATTAGACAAGTTTAAAGCTAGTAAAACCAGTTTTAATGCATCCGTGCTGTGTGAATATGTGTTAGTGAAGGCCTCTGCAGAAAAAACCGTAGTGGCTTCTGTGTGATTTGTGTCAATTGACACTGCAGTTTGAGGTAAGCCAAATTTATTAGCTTAAGTTACTTAAAAGCAAATTTAATTTACACCCAGAATGACCAAAGAAGGAATCTTCATCTGTTTAACTAAATCAGTTTAACAAAAAGAGCACGTGCATTGATTTGAAATTGGTTTTTGTTACACAAGGCTTCTTATGTAAGCAAGATCCCTGATGCCGATTGCAGTTGCATGAAGATACGCCTACACAGAGAGCTTCTTTTTGAATCAGAGACTAATGAGTACAATCGCCATCACTTGCTGGTTTAGTTGCACGAGAGAGAAGATATTATCACAAAAGCAGCATGATATTATCTATATCAATCATAATACCAGTCTTTATCTATTTATTCTATTTGTTACCTCTTTATCATTGCGCTCCTAAAGTCAAAGAGTCTGAAGTACGGAAGGGGAGAAGTCAAAGCAAAGATGTCACCATATAGTTACTTCCTCTCACAGCACCAGCCATGAGATGCTATCCCAGTTGCAGCAGTCCGTCCTGTCCACCCAGCCCCTAAATATCTATACGTCAGCGTGGTGCTTTCCGAATGCAGGGAGGCTTGGTTTCCTCTCCTGGCTTCCAGCATCCCTTTAAAGTGACCCCTAGTCAGTGATACAGAACCAAACTGGCTTTTACCGGGGTTGTACTGGGGCACAGTTTATGGTGGGGTCCATCCCTCATCTAATGGGTTGTGCTTCTTCCCCCGCCATGCGTATTTATGGCAGTTTGTGCCTGATGTGACATACCGAGACTGTAGTTGTGACAGCTTCACCCCAAGGGGCCTCCTTTGCAATCACGGATGCGTTACATTTCAGCTGTTCTTGCATCAGATGAGTCACATTCACAGCAGATCACAGCAGGACCCTCGCACGGCACAGGGTTTTTTCCTCCGTAGGTGGTATCACAGAAATATATGGAAGCAGACGTCCCTTAATCTGAGGTTCCCCGTCATCAAAACCCCCATGTGAACCCTGAAGTACTTAGGAAAAAGCTGCAGCCCTTCAGCCTGCATTACTGTGGGCAGATCTGAAGGTATTTATTCAACGTGTAGTCAGGGAAAATCCCCTGGTATGAGAGAACTGACTGGGTGACAACTGGCTTGAGATTTCTGGCTTGGCTTCATAAATGGTATTTTATGCCAAATTTTTGGCAAGCAGTTTCCTTAGTAACTTTGAATTGTGAACTGCGTAAGCAGGGTATCCCAAAGGGCCAAGGCTCTGAAGCTAAAACCCCAGTGATCCACCCCAACACTCCAAACCAGAAAAGGATTTTTAAATTCTTTTTTTTCCCAAGGTAAAACTGCCCAGACTTAAAAGCTGTGAGTTTGCAGTGTATGATATTAAACTCTGAAATACAATCTCTCAGGCCCATGGGAGTTATACCTCATAAATTTCAGGCTGTAGCACACGGACAAGGGAAATTTTGATATTTCGTAACTTGACGATTGACCTTATTACTGGAATAACACTCCTGTGACACACCTTGCTTTGTAATAGTATGTACCCTGTAAGAGCATCTGCAAACATTGAAATGTTTCTAGTCATCTAACAAATCAGTTTCTGAGTTGGAAGTTGCTTGCTTTTGTTTTCAGTATCTGTTCCTCTCTGTTGTCTTCTGCTGGGTGGGATGTGTGTGGCTACACAGAGGTGAAAATCACTTCTTTTGTCAGCGATAGTTTTCTGACATTCCTCTCTCTCCGGGCTCACCTTCTGGCTGCCAAGAGATAAGCGTAAGGAGAAAGCTGTTCAACCTGAATGATTTTGCAGGAGAAGTTTTGCAAAGTGTAAAACTCTGGCTGAGAGTCTGGACTGCTTTCCCTCAAAGCCTTCCAGAGGCCAACACCACGAGGAACCATAGACCTTGTCCTGTTAGGGTGGCCAAAAGCCACTGAAAATACCAAGATCAGGGTTTTCTTGGTTGCTAGTCTTATAGCTGTAGTAAAGAATGTAAGAGGGTTGGAAGTTAGATGACAAAGCTTGCTAAAAGGAATAAAAAGAAAAGCACAATAACCCTGTGGTGGAAGAGGGTAATTAGACCCAGAAGTAACGCGGCTGAGAGATGCTGATGCTGGCTTATCTGTGCTATTGTAATTTTCTGTGGGATAGTCATCCATTCCTCCTCGGAGAGTGCCACATGTCTTGATAATTGCGTTTGCTGGTTGTCTTGGCACCATGCGGTGTCTCTGGACTGCAACCCTGGTCCTCGAAGAGCTGCGGTGTGGCCAAGTGAGCACGTAGAGTAAGAGTTCAATGAAACATTATTTGGCGTAGCCTCATTCACGTGGACTCCAGACAGGCTCCTGTTGAAATGTGTGTTACTGCAAAGCCAGCGAGCTTTGCATTCTAGGGATAAGTCAGAGTCCGTTGTCACTCACACTGCTGGAGCTCAGGAAGCTGGAGAGGTGCCACCAGGCCGGTTTCGTGGAGGTGATGGGAAACAATGGTGTTGAGCCTTCATCTGAAGGGAACTCAGGCTCTCTGCTAGCTCGAGTAGAGACCAGGGAGTCCAGGGGCTGAGGGCTACTGCTTGCTTGGGCACTTGGCGATTGTGCAACTGAGGAAAGTCCCATGTGTTCATTTCAACAGCCCCTCTGGTTCATTTTCCCTAGCCTGGGGAGAGGGACAGGGTGGAAGGGTCACACTGGGTATCTGAGTCAAAAGCCTGTGAAATAATGTTTTTGATGACAAAGGACCTTCTGTAGCATGATGCCATCAGCACTGATTGATTGATTAATCATTATTTTCTGGTGATCCCTTTAGGTAGGGAAGTATGGGGTTCCAGCAGTGGGCTCCAAGCGGAGGAGGGCTAGGAAGGAGGGCAACGTACTGCTGCTGCGCACATTGGGGACCTCTCCCAGCCTGTGTGAGGGAAGCCATCCATTTATCTTCATTTCCTTATGCCTCCCAGAGACAGGAATGCAGTGCAGACTCCTGGAGTCAGGCTGGGTTTTCCTCATCTCAGCGGCAGCATCAAGGCTGCTCTGCAGGCTGGTCAGGGAGGAGGGATGCGACAGCATGGTGGAGAATCCTTTGCCTGGAGGAGCTTGGACTGTGTGTCTGGCAGGTTTCCCTGGCTGGCCTCCCCTGTGCCAGACAGCCTGAGATGGGAGCTTGTTGCACGTTATCAACGTTATCAGTGACATTGCCTCTGTTAATCTGGGTGCTTTTGCAAAGTTTTGCACTGTCAGTAGGGCTCTGACCTATAATCACCGGACAAGGAGTAAAGCGCTGTCTCATCTGCTGATGCACAGATCAGGGCGTTGTAAATTCCGCTACAACTCCTGAGTTAGTTAAACCCTCGCTGGGGGATTTTACAAGTCCCTTTTGCCTGTTAAACAGTATTTTCTGATTTGTAGGGCACATATTCTGGGGTTACTAGCTCAGTGAGTTGGGAGACCCTATTCGAGTCACATAGTGGATATGAAGAGGCTGAAGACTTTCAGTTTGGTATTAGGGCTCAACAGGGTAACAGATGAACTCAGGATGGAAAACGCGTGCACTGGATTATTTGGGGTTAGGAACACATGAAGGCTGAGATCTGTAATCAGAGCTACGGGAGCGACTTTGGGTCCGGGTGCAGCTGTCCCTCAGCTGCATCCATGCCGTCCTTAGGCTGTGTCCCTACTGTCTCACAGAGTTTGTCCGGACAAACACGTGTGCCTAGGCCCTGTTTGGATACATGGGGCTGGTGACAGAGCCAGTTTCCCCACCACCTAGCAATTTCCTGTAGCCATTGCTAAATAAGTTTATGTTCATTCTTGCACCTAAAAGCTACCTGAAACTGCTAACCCTGTACAGCCTGGACACCAAGCGTCCTGAACTGCTCAGTTCTCAAGGGGCAGTGGAAGAGAAGGGATGGGAGGGAAGAATGAAAAGCAAGCACAAGAGATTTGGAATGCCAAGCTTTTCTGAAACGGCGATGGTCCCTTTAAAACTGGCTTCCATAACACTATGAAATTTCAGCCACAGTATTATTTTTTTTTCAGCAGAACGGCCAGTGGAACCATGAGTTTCTCTGGCTTCCTAAGCACCAGCTTTGCTTGAAAAACCAGGCTACTGCTAGCTTTCTAAGTCCGGTTATCTGGGATAAAGAAAAGAGCCCTAGAAACAGAGCTCTGCAGTCCAAGTTTGGATGAATCTGGGGACGGGACAGAATGTTTCCCTGGAGCCAAGAGTGCTTGCTTGCTTGTTTGCTTGCAGTTCTCCTCTGCATCAGGGCTGTATTCTGATTTCAGACGTTATGCACACAGGTTGTTAACTCTTCCCATAATTAATTGTGGCTAATGTTAAGCTTGCTTTAAAAATGGGGCTGGAGGAAAGAAAGTTAAAAAAAAAAAAGGATAGTAGATTCGTCTCTGTGCTAACATGATTCCATGCTAACTTTTCCCGTGGGGAAAGGAAGAGGAACTAAGGGCAGAATTTGTTCCCTCTTTGACCAGCAATTGCAGACTTGGAGGGAGAGGGGGAAGCAGGCATTATGGCCAGTATGGAAGGATGAGATTTTTACCTGCCAGTAGCTTTCTAATTGCTTCTTTATCTTCTCTGAGGCACTGCAGAGCCTGCTCTGTTAAAATCTTGCAATGGGCAAGACAAGCAATTTAAGCTGCAGAATTCCCAGCATGGAGTATGTTGGAGCGCTCGGGAGCTGTACGCCTCAGTCCAAGGAGATGGATGACATGGGTTAATCGCAGCCCCAGGGAGATGTGTAGATCTTCTGGGCTGCATGGAGCTGAATTGTGTCTCTACTCCCCAGTACAGAGCAGCTAGAATGTAAGCTGCCAGCCTTCCTCCCTGTCGGACCCAGTAGGATAAAGAGCAGAACTGGGATACTGAACAATTATTCCTGTGGACTGCAAGGAGGGTGGAGGCTGATTTCCTGCATCTCCACTGCATCCATGCCTAGCTGCAGCCAGACTGGCCCTCAGCCCAGAAGGAGCTGCCCGCAACTACAGTCACAACACCCATCGTGGCTGGCCAGGTACCAGCAAGGGAAAAGCATCATGCCTAATGTTCTGCCCATTGTTGGGCGAGCTGCTAGCAGAAAGGGAAAAGTGTTTCTACTTCTATTGCAGCAGATTAGAAAAGAGTATAGGGCATGCTGGAGACTCTGTTCCTCTAGAAGGCTTAGAGAAGAGTCTTTATGTGTTTCTTCCTGCTTGGTGGTGAGGAAACTGGCTTTGCCACTAGTCCCGTGCATTTGAACAGCATGTAGGCATGCATGTATCTGCCCTGACAAACCAGGTGAGACAATACCAACACAGGTCAAAGTAGTAGTGAGTAAGCCACACATGTTGCTGCAGGAGCTGCTTTCTCCTGTCAGCCACTGCTCCCAAAAGAAGAAAACGAGGCAAGATAATTACTTCTCCACAAACCTCTTGGCAAAATGTTCGCTTGGTGGGGTACATGTTTTGGCTCACTGGAGAGTGTTTGTTTTAAAGCAGTGCATCTACAGACCTTTTTATTTTTGCATTTTGCTGTCTCCTCTGGCCTCTCATTTTGTAAAGAAGGGAGTTCATTTCAGAGATTTTGATTTATAGGAAGGAACAAAGGACCAGAAAAATTTCACGGAAAAGTTGTATGTGTTCTTAACAGCCCATACCAATCCACTGAATACAAGGTTAACCAAAGGCAGTGTGGTACATTTACAGAGGAGTGTGCCCACACACACGTTCCATTCTTGTCTTGCTTCACCTTATCTGCAGAAGTTTACTTTGCTTATGTGCCAGGTCTCCTCTTGAGGGAGGCGGAGAACATTCTGTTGCTCTGATATAGTTAACCATCACTTAATTCACTGTGGAATAGCACACACATATATGTGGTCTCTGAGAGTAATCGTTCTGGTACAGAACTTTTACTGGATATAGCGAGGGAATGGCGAAAAAGCAAAGCGGTATATTCATTACAGTGGATTAAAGGGATGATGTCAGAACTCAGGGGTGGCACATCCCAGAGTGAAGTGCTCATTCATTCCTTAAATAAGCATAAAGTGGCACAGTCTAAACAGATTATATAATATCAGTGAGTAAGATAATCCGTTCTCTGCATACCCAGTCTGCTTCATCACGCTGCAGCAAGGCTTAATAATTTCCATACTCTTTATTAAATGCTACTGCTAATAGAAACAGCACGTGTGAACATGTGTGTAAATGCATATGTGCACATGCAGCGTTTCCAAGGGTTGGATACATCTGCCTGTTGGTAAGGCAAGAGGATATTTTATGGGAATAAAATGTAGCTGTATGGCCTGCACGCACACGCATTCAGATGCACAGGTACAGACGTACAGCTTGTAGCCCTTTCTCAGCACCCAAGCAGCTGCGCCAGTCTTTATTTAACAGTACATAGAGGAGACTGACATACGGTTTTGTCTGCTAAATCTCTGACCGTTGGGCTGAAAATACAGTATACTACTTGTGTAGATTTTACAGACGTGGTCTGCTTATATAGCTACAATAGAGCATCTCCATGGACATAGAGAGCAGCTAAAAGAGATTTTTCTGTACTCCTACAACAAAGAAAAGTTAGGTTATGAAAGTGTACACACTTGTGGCTTGCTTTGAGGCCGTTTGACGCCCATGCACTTGAGAAGAATACCAGCTTAAACATCAGCATGGTCCTGCTACATTCGCATTATTGGGGTAACGCAGAAATCTCCATGACTATTTTGAAGAATTGCTGTTTAAGCATGTCAGTTGTTCCTGCTCCATCTAGCTCAGTGAAACAATGCTGTTTCCCACAGCTCAGTTTCTTTTCAGAATATCACCCCTTTGTTCTCTCTGATAAACCCAGTTTTTGGCAGGAAGTATGGATTTGTCCCTGCACTGTGACCTCACTCCAGGATGTAGGAAACAGCCACTGTGATAGCACTGACATTGCAAGAGGCCCCCTTCCCTTCTTCCCTTCCCTTCCCTTCCCTTCCCTTCCCTTCCCTTCCCTTCCCTTCCCTTCCCTTCCCTTCCCTTCCCTTCCCTTCCCTTCCCTTCCCTTCCCTTCCCTTCCCTTCCTTTCCCTTCCCTTCCCTTCCCCACGCTTCCCTTCCCCACGCTTCCCTTCCCTTCCCTTCCCCACGCTTCCCTTCCCTTCCCCACGCTTCCCTTCCCTTCCCCACACTTCCCTTCTCCACACTTCCCCCCATATTTCCCCACACTTCCCTTCTCCACACTTCCCCCACACTTCTCTTCCCACACACTTCCCGGCTTTTCTTTTCTCCACCAGCTGGAGGCTGGCACTTCAGATGGTGCTCTCAGATTTGCAGAGAACAGCCTACCTGAAGGTTGGAGGAAGAGAAGGCAGCAAGCTGACATTTGTAGAAAGACACCAGCCTTAAGTGTTCAAAGAGTGCAATAAAACTGGTTGTGCCAGATTGAGTTTAGGAGTTTGGAATAACGCAAGCTCTTGATGTGCCACTGACTCATCTGAATTCAGAGATAATGCAGAAAACTACGGGATGATGCCAAACTAGTAAACAGGACTGAGACACTGGAAAACTCCAAGCTGATATATATGTAGATGGGATGGGAAAAGGCTCTCTCAGAAGTCAAAATGCTATAGCATCTAGCCTCATGGACTTTAATCTTTGCTTGTGTTCACCACAAATATTCATAGTTTAGTACTTCATACATCTCTTTTACCTGAACTGTGTGGGTTCAGATGAGATGTGTGAGATGCCAAGAAATCAAGATGAAGTGGAGGTTTCTAGCTAAATTTTCAGCATGAAGGATGAATATCTGTGAATCCTACAGTGCTGAACCCTGTTGTTCTGACCCCTGACTTTGTGCTTCAATTCTTTTTCTGCTGCTGAGGCCCGGTTACTACAATGCCAACTTTGTTCTCCCTTGCCTGGGCCACATCACTCAGTACAGAGGATGTATTAATTTTTACTCCCAAGTAGCACTCACTGGTCCCTGTTTCCTGCCCAGTGATTCCCTCTACTCCCAACATTTTGGCTTTTTGTGTGAGCTTCGGAATTTCCTCCTTGTATGAGTCCAAGATAACATCGGGTATGCAGCAGGACAGTAAGGTTCATCCTGCAAGGATGATTTACTAGCTGAAATTGATGTGACGATCCATCATAAGGCTAC
This sequence comes from Rissa tridactyla, assembly GCF_028500815.1. Lineage (NCBI taxonomy): Eukaryota > Metazoa > Chordata > Aves > Charadriiformes > Laridae > Rissa > Rissa tridactyla. The sequence goes on along the minus strand of NC_071481.1, from coordinate 6,604,795 downwards.
AGAGAGCAGATAAGCAAGCTGTAGCTGGTAAAAGTCCTACAAGCTGCGCTCAGAAGAATGTCCTTTTCTAAAGCTTGATGATTGAGATACTAATCCTTTATATGAGAATTAATTCCCCAACCCCAGCCACATCACAACAGTTCTGTTCCCTCTGGAGAGCTGTAAGAGGAAGTCAGAGCTAGAAAAATGGGACCATGCCCAACCCTTGAGAGCAATAAATAAAAGCAAGGGATGAGTAGTGTCTAGGACACTTATTCATCCTCCCCCCAGCAAGCTTCCATACAGCACCAGCTGAAGTAGCACAGCCATAAGCTCTCATCCCTTTCGGAAAGGGTTTTGTTATTAAGGGTATCAGTAAACTACAGGAGAAAAAAAAGTTGTTTTGTGGCACTGGGACACAGCAAAAAATATTTGGCACCTCTGTGAGGGTGCAAGCAACACCCAAGTCTCCCAGGGCAAAGGAAGGGGCAAGGACCCTCCCTTATTGCCCCCTGGTCAGTCCGCTCTTCCAGCACTTCTGCTGCCAGCGAGGGCAAGACCTTCGCTGAGTTTGGCAGGACGCGACACAGGAAAAGCCTTTCAGACAGAGACAAAGGGAGCATAGAGGTTGGGGAGCTCCAGTTCTGAGCCAAGGCCCAGGGGAGGGAGAGAAAAAAGAAACAAGGAGCATTTAGTGCTGAAAGAGATCCCTGCTGGGGGAGGGTGGATTGAGCTAAACTATGGACTAGGGGAAGTCTCAACAAAACCTGCTGGAACTTGTCCAGCCCTGTTGGTAAACGGATGCCGCTGAGTTCACTTGGGGAGAAGACAGAACTGTTTGATACAAGTTTTTTGATAAATCCATTTTGCTTGTAAAAGAAAGCAAATAAATATCATCTGAGGAGTTGCATGGCCACATGTTTCTTTTTTCAGCTCAGAAAAGAGTATTCCTGTATTCATTCCTTGCTGTGCAGTTTCCATATTGCCACTGCAAAAGCTCGGTCCTTGCGACCCACGAAGGGAAATGCTTTCTGATGAGCAGACAAGCAAGCCCTGCTCTAAAGCCGCTTAGCAAGCTGGATCAAAGTGTCTAGGACGGAAAAAGTATTACTCGTGGGAAAGGGCAAATGACACACCTGATGAAGTCTTGAGGGTGGGGAACGTTTGGTCATTAGCATGCCTGTTTCTGGGCATGTGTCTCACTGGGGTCCTGTTTGTGGAACTTGCCAGATGGATCAGCTAACTCGAGAGGGTCAAATAAGGCACGTTACCTCTCTCTGTGGGAGACACAGCAGGCCCAGGCCAGCAAAAAGCAAGAGCCAGAAATCTGGTTCAGGAGAAGTCATCTTCTGCCTGCACAGTGCAGTTGGACTGACAGGCGTGCTGTGGTGTCACCTAGTTTGCTCAGGATGAGTCTCTGGGTGGTATTTTCTTCTCCAGAACTCATAGCCCTCTCTTGCATCCTTCTTCTGAGCGACATTGCAGGAACTGAACTGCACAGTGTGATGCTTAGAGAGGCCTGGGGAACACTGAGCAGCGGGAGTGCAGTTGTCCATGCAGATTTCAGATGCAGAGAGCTGTATCTCTTCCTGGACTTTTCTCAAAGCGTATTAGAAATGTAGAACTGAGATGTACTGCACGTTGAATCAGAGACAGTGAATCTTGCAGCTGTGTCATTCTTCTGCAAAACAGATACTCAGAACAGAAAGGAAGGTAGAGATCCATTCAGTTTGATAACCAGAGAAATTACTGGCTATCAGCAGAAATAGTGCTATGCTCTGATGAGCTAAAGCTGGAAGTTGCGATGTGGTAGTTACCAGATGATCTTTGTCAGTTGCTGTGCCAATTCATCAGCATTAGCGCACATGGCTGGCCCATGAAATGGTCCGCATGGAGAATCCATCACTTTGAGGTGCTCAGCTCAGCACTTTAGCTGAGAAATTACTTTCAGTGAACTGAAGGGGACAAGAACAACGTTGAACAAGAAATAGCTAGTCCTGACTGCTCTGGCAAGCGGAGAACCCCTTTTGCACTTAGGATGGTGCCATTTGAAAGTCAACTATCTGATTTACCATCAGTCAGACTGTAGACTCCCTGAGAAGTTGATGTTCCTTACTGGTTTTACCATAGTTTGCACAGACATCTGCATACTGCTAATATGAAAGCACCAAGAGGGCTGTGTAGAGAAGAGACACTACCCTAGGGAAGCAGTCTACTTCAGTATTATTTCTTGACCTGATCTACACGTCCTCACCAAGTCAGTTTTCTAATGGGATTTTCCTTTCCACACACACTGAAATAGCAGCATTGGAAGATTAACATTACTATGACGTTATTGGGCCGCTTCCCTTTTCTCTCAAGGTTTGAGAAGCTGCTCAAGTACTATGGGCAGAAGTAGGAAATAGTTTGCTGCAACTTCTGTCAGAATTTCCCCCCTAGGCTGTAATGATGAGTGGTGAAAAGTAAACTGCCTTCTGTACAGCATTTCCTCCCCGCTTTATGTACACGGTATGACCTGCAGATCAGTCCGGGTTGGACGGTGAGAGATCCAGATGCTCAAGTTGCTATTGTCTCCTTGAACATTTGGCTGTGGAGCAGAGAAAGCTGGGGAAAACCTGTTATCATGAGATACATTACATAAGGAGTGCATTAAAAGAGCTAAGGAAGGATTTAATCTTTAAGCCATTAAATCCTAGAGTAATTTAGGTTGGAAGAGACCTCTGGAGGTCATCTAATCCAATGCCCTTCTCAAAGCAGGCCCAGCTAGATGAGGTTGCTTAGTGCCTTGCTTCTACAGGAGCTCAGGCCAGCTATCAGAAAGTAGTGATGGAGAATTCAGTGTATGGGAAAGTACTTGGTAAACTCAAATACTTTAATAAATTCCAGTGGGCTTTTTTATAGTTTGAATATACATGAGAAGCAACACTGGAAAAAGCCTGTACTTGTGTATGTATATAGCAGAATGCATAAAAGCCGTATCTGTCATTGTATGTCTCCTGAAGAGTGGTTTCAGTTTTTGCTAAGTATCAATGTACTGATTTAAAGTCAATGGAATACCACGCAACCAAAATATGAAGTCTTATTCATCTTGCTTCAAAACTCTGTCTAAACATACACCTCCAGCCTCTCAGTAGAAGGATGAGAGCCATAAACTGACATTTAGCACATTTCAGGCAAAGACTTGGATATTTCTGTAGCTGTGCAAAACGTGCAAAATGTTATAAACACTGTTACCAAAGCTAGAGCTAACTTAAGTCTAGGCACAGAATCTCTTCACCCATGAGACGACATACTGGAAATGGTTTTAGGGCTACATCTAGCCTCCATGAAAAACATGAGAAAATAGAACTCCAAATACCAGGAAAACATCTGTATTCATGTGCCAGTGAAAACCAGATTTGGGCAATCTGTTTTTCATGTCTTGATGTACTTTCCGTATTTTAATTGTTTATCTTCTTGGAGGTTCTCGTAGCACTCAGAAGCTTGCTGAGACCACCTCTGACTGCTCTTAACAGTGGAACAGCAAGCTGAAGTCACTTGCTGGCTCTACAAGCTTGCTCTTAGCAAACCAGTAATCCAAACCCCATCTTGCAGGAAGACAAGCCAGCAATCTCTCAATATCTAACTGTACTGTCCACTGGGACTTCAGAAAGAGTGAAGAGTTGAGGCTGATAGCTACTTGTGTTTCTATAGCAGGAAAGGAGCTGAAGCTGATAGATTTGACGACAAGTTCAAGTGTCTGAGCAATCATTGGGCTCAAAAAGGGAAAAGAAATTTTTCAGTGGAGCCTTTGAAAAAAAAAAAAGAATAAAACAACGAGGAGAGAGATGAGGACGCCACGTCTCAGAATCATTTCAGTGTCACTTATATCATCAGAGCTTCTGCTCTTCTACCTCAGTTTTTTACTGCGGAAAACTCTCTCGTGCTCCCAGGATCAAAAAGCATTGGCACTGTCTTCCATATCTGCATCATGCTTATAGCCATCTGTAGAGAGATTTTAGTCAAGATTAGAAACACAGCTTATTCCATTATCCTAGAACAAAAATAGGAGACTCAAACCACTAAAAACAGCTCTTGTATTGCCATTTCTGCATTAAGCAATTGGTACAGTTTATCCCAAAGACAGACGCATTTTAATGATGAGTAAAATCCCCTCCACACTCCATAGTTCACAAGAGTGACAGTAAATGAACTACTCTTTACAAAACATAACATGAGCCTCAGATATGGTAATAAAAGCAATTCGGGGTTTTTTTACAGTGACTTAAACGCGAGTGGCTTTAAAACTACTTGCGTAATCTGTTTTTACCTAGGTTTCTCCCACTTACTCAAAACATAGTGCAGATCTCGGATTGAGCCAGCAGTTCCCACCGGCAGATCAGCAGGGCTGCAGGAAATGGAGTGCTGTATGGATCACTGAAAGGGGAGGCGAGGGGAAGCACACATCTACCTTAGAGTAAGAGCTGATGATGGGAGAACAAAATGACTGCTGGCTGCACAAAAGCAGTTAAAAAGCAAAGGTAGCAGAAAGCATTATTGCTCCAGTGAGTACAAGTGGATCAGACTGGCGTATGGAATTAGCATAACACTTATTATAAATAGATTTATCTGGGCCAGAGTAAATCTCAGCTGTTTTGACCAGAATGACGAGTCACCTCTAAATGAAGTAGATCCTTGCTGTGTTCAACCACAAAGAAGTGCTTCAGCCCAAACTGCAGCCCTCAAGGTTGATGGGAGGAAGGTAGAGCAGGTCCTGTCACAAAGCCAGGGAGACTTAAGGCATTACCTGGCTGCAGAGACGAGGTTGGTCACGCTGAGGATGCAGAGCTGTAACAGACTCTCTGCAGAGCAAAACTGAACCAACCGCAGTTCCCTGTGTTGGCCAAACAAGTAAGCTTGGTCTCCTTGAGGCCAATGGCAGCAGGTCACACTGTCCTTGCTCGGTTGCTTTGGGGCACTCCAAACTTTGGGCTTCAAGAGCTGGGCTGCATGAAAAGAACCGTGGCCAGCAGATCGCGAGAGGTGATTCTCCCCCTCTACTCTGCTCTTGTGGGACCCCACCTGGAGCTCTGTGTCCAGCTCTGGAGCCCTCAGCACAAGAAGGACATGGATCTGTTGGAGCGGGTCCAGAAGAGGCCATGAAGATGATCAGACGGCTGGAGCACCTCTGCTATGACAGGCTGAGAGAGGTGGGGCGGTTCAGCCTGGAGAAGAGAAGGCTCCAGGGAGACCTCAGAGCCCCTTCTAGTCCCTGACGGGGGCCTACAAGAAAGCTGGGGAGGGGCTGTTTGCAAGGGCACGGAGCCATAGGACGAGGGGCAATGGTTTAAACTAGAGCAGGGCAGGTTTAGGTTAGACATCAGGAAGAAGTTCTTTACACTGAGGGTGGTGAGACACTGGCCCAGGTTGCCCAGAGAGGTGGGGGAGGCCCCATCCCTGGAGACGTTCAAGGCCAGGCTGGATGAGGCTCTGAGCGACCTGATCTAGTTACAGATGTCCCTGCTCACTGCAGGGGGGTGGGACGAGATATCCTTTCCAACCCAACACATTCTATGATTCTATGAAGAGCCAAACAAGGCTGGCACCTCACAGACCAAGCACTACTCGCTCACTTCCCTCCAAACACAAACTCTTCTCAGCTTCTTCCCCCACTCCACAGCAAACCTTCGCTGCTGCTGGTGGCCTGTCTCCCAGCAGGGTCCCTACGTACAGCTGAAGCCAGCTGAGAGCTCTGCCCAGGGTGACACTTGGGGAGGTTTAACCCTCTCCTGCTAAAAGTTTTTTAATTATTATTATTTAATTACAGAACAGGCTGGAGGGGGGGCTGGAAGGCAACGAAGAATATAGATATACATGTATATATGTATTCCCTTGAAACAGGGGAAGACTTTTAGCTGCCCTGACGCTCAGTTTCCCTCCACCTTTGGAGCAGGACCTCTCGCAGCCAAGGTGCAGGTGTGGGTTAGTGCTCACCTTGTAGCTGGTTTTATTGGTTCCCTGCTCCCTTTCCCCAGCCCCTCAGCCGGTCCTAGTGTTTGGCCTTTTCCAAGTTCTCTCTGGATGTTATGCTTTTCTTCTGATTTATGGTTTCCTGTGGGCTTGGAGGAATGCGAGGCAGGAGTAGCGTTCTGCTTTGTCACTTCGGAGCAGAAAGGGAAACAGAGATTAGCAGCAACAGGTCTTGGTTTCTGTGGAGGTTTGCAGGCTGATAGCAAAGCTTTGGGAAGGATCAGAACTACCCTGTGGTGACAGACCAGTGCTGAAAGCACAGCCAGCCACAGACCAGGCAGAAATCATTGCAGCCATTGTTCCCATCTAGCAATAGCAGAGACATGGGTGCTATCAAATACAAAGAGCAGCCATCTATTTCTTATTGCAGATGATTTTTCTTTTAGACAATCTGAATGTGCAGAAACCTTCCACAAAATAGAGCAAAGGCTGTGGTTAAGACTTGGCAAGCAAGCAGAGTGAGCCTTCCCTTCGGCTGCAGATCTGAGAATAAACTAGTCACTGCACAAAGGGAGCCTTAGAAATGTGAAGATAAAGAACACAGAAACCAGAATACTGTGTGTTATTCCTGCATATCCTCCAGCAACATGTGGTGGGTTTGTAGTGCCATTGGATCATCCCTGTGTCCAGGATGGAGGCAAAGTCCTGTCAGAGCCTTAGCCTGTGAGATGGTTCAGGGTACGAACTGCGACACCAGAGCCCCTTTGGTTCTGGTTTGGGTGGAAGGCTGAATTTTGTGCCTTTTGGTTTGGTTGGTGTGTCACAGTCACCAGTTCTGAGGAGGTTTTTGTCAGTTGTTTTCCAAGTCAGGCTTGTGTGATCTCAGTGATCGAGAATCCAGGGCTGTGGCTTGGCCTTGACTCAGCCTCAAATCAAACCCAGGCACTCCTCCCCACATGAACTCTGTCTCCTTGGCTTGGTTCTTCCAAGGGCATCTCATTCAGGGCTCTGCATTCTCATCTTCCCTTTGCAGTGGGAGGATGTCGGCTGTGCGGAGGACGCTGACAAGACTGCCACCATTACCTACCTCTGTCTGTCAGACCTCTTGGGCTCCCTGCCTTTTGGGCAAACTTGGGGGGCCTTGCCCAAGTGGGGAATACTTGCCAACGGGGGCCTTCATAGACTTCTCAATGAGTTGTCCATGGGTCAGGGTCTTTAAACACAACCTGCCTGCTACTAGAGGCCATAAACTCTTCCCTTCCCACCACTCACCATGCTAAGTACAGCCCAAAAGTGTGCCAGGTAGCCGTGTCTGTCTGAAGAGCATCCTTGGCCTGGCACGTGATTAGCCTGTGGGCCACTCTTGGATGGCCGTAGTGGTTAGCACTACAGGTGGGTATCCAGCTTGCAGTTACATCTTGCCAGCGGCTTGTATTAGCTGAACGCAGATACAGTTTTATTTAACGTAGTGCAGTTATGCCTCCTCTCTTTGAACAAGGCACATGGTAAAATATTTTCTTTGTTAATCTGCTGCGTGAGTCTGTAACAGAATTTTCAGAACAGAAATCCTCATGTGTGGAAGAAAAGGCCTTTATAAACAATGTACTGATAGGCAGTGGTCCTGCTTCACAGAGCAAATGAGGCCTTCATTAATTAAATCAGAAGCAGTTGAATCTCCATTCCAGTGGACGGAGATGTTCACTTAAATCATGGCTGATATAAATAGCATGACTCTGCCCACTGCCTCTCCACTTATTAAGCTCTCTCTCCGAGGGGAGGATGTGAGTGACTGTGCAGAGCATCTTAGAGCTGCTGTGAATTTGCTGCTTGGGGACGCCTGTCTGAGGAGTCAGCTGCGCTGCCAGGGGTGACATCCTTCTGTTCCAGGTGCTTGGACAGTTGAGAGCCCAAGTGGGCCAAGATGTGTCGCACAATGAACTAGGAATCCCTGTCTGCAGGATTAGTGCCAACATCTGGAGTGTTTTGGCTCCTGTTGTTGCTCTATCAGCAGAGAAGAGAGCTCAGTGGTCAGCAAGGACTTGCAAGCATGTAGTTAAATGCTATCTGCTTTCCAAAGTGAGGACAATGCAGTGCTATCATCTGAATTTACAGAGGGGTTGGCAATTCCTCCCACCTTTGGCTTTTCTCCTGTTCCCTTGTATTCTTACTTAAAAGCCAAAATGCAGATGTGCTAGGCGCAAGGTAGGCAGGCAGTGGGCTTCTTCCCAGCATTGCCTGAACCATTCCACATTGTGTGTGCATGCTTATTGTTGGGTCCATTGTGGACCAGCTGCAGGCTTGAGAACATCTGGCCTTCTTCCCAACTTCCAGTCTTATTACAAGACATATTACTTCCAGCTTCCTTTTGATGATTACCTTTCATTTTTTTAGCAGAGGTTTTGAGTTATATTTATCTGTCAGGTAGTGCGGAGCACTGGATGAGGAATCGGGTGGATCAATTCTATTCTTGGTTTGGGTATTGACCTTTTGTTTTGACTTTCTTGGGTCGCATTACCTCTCCTGCGCCTCTCTTTACTCCTCTTGCTCTTTTCCTGCCGTATCTACTTAGATTCACTGGAGCTGTGACAGTCTCTTTCTGTGACATTGTATAATATCGAATACATAGGGGTTTCCGTGTGCTTGGAGAATGCAGTTGTTACTGCAAATAATGCCAACAACAGCATCCTTTTCTTTCCTTATTTTTCTATGGGTGTGGCTTCTGGATGTATCAAGTAGTAGCCAAAAACAAGTACAGAAAAACATAGCCCCTGGCTTGACTAGTCATGTAAAGATATTAATAACCATGCAGACAAAGGAAATGATTAAGGTATAGGCAGTGTTCCTAATTGGATGCTTCTTCCCCATTCATGGGAGGAAGGGTGTGAAATCTTTCTTATGCTTGCCAGCTCTTATTACAGAAATCAGTCATTAGCCCCATTTGTACGACAGGTTAGGCTGCAATGCGGAGCCAATTCACAGGGCAGGGCTGGGCTTTCTTTGGAGCTGTGTGAGGAGCTAGGAGTGCAGGTTTGCAGGAATTCCGGTAGATTTTTTTTCCCAATTTTTATTTCAGAAGTGGATTGGGCTGAAAAATTGGTCCAAGAAGCTCCCGTGATATGAAATTCTAAAGTAATTTTTCATTTGGAAACTGTCGTTCCATTTCCAGCTGGGTTCAGATCTTAATACGAACCTTAGAAGTCAAGGGAGCTCAGGTTCAAAGTGGCGGAAGCAGAACATATTGGTCCATCTTTCCCTACCAGAATGGAATATTCCCAGTCTCAACACCATCCCATGAAATGTTTCGCTGTGATAAATCAGCACTTCCCAATGCTAAAGGCATTCTTTCAGAAAAAATGTTTTTTTCTCCAGAAATTTCCCAGGCAGCTCTGCATTGCATGTCCCACTTTCCAAATTCTGTGCCATCCCAGGCTGCGGAGCAGTGAGTTAGCGAGTTAGCTCTTGGCCCTAGTGATTGCAAAAGCAAAGCCTTTGATGTGTAATCGCTCCAACCCAACCCTGAGCAGGAGAACCTGTTTCACAGGGAAAGGAAGCGTTCGTTAAAACACATCAGCTATATCCAGTGCTTTTCAGAAGTTTCTTCAGCCTTTGCTGTCAAATTAGTTCATTGCTGTATTATCCAGACCTTGTAAATAAGCGTTAACAGAGTTCTTCCTACAATTCTTCGTTAGATAGAGAATTAACCTCATTTTAGAGCTGATGATCCAAGGCTGGAATTTTAAAGGCACTTAAGTGCCCACAGAAATACATGGGTGGCTTGTGATGTTTTTAAAAATACCTTAAATCCCAACTTCAAGTAGGCACAGGCTGAAGTATATAAAATATCTCATAAAAACAGCAACAAAGGTAATTTTAGCTAGCTCTGCTGGATTTTGCACTGCAGCAGAGTAGAGCCTTCTAATGATGTGGTGATGGCAAGATAGGGAAGTGGAGGGTCGCATAGGTGTCTTGCTAATTGCCTTTCGGAATAGGTGTCTGGAGAGGCAGAGGGATGCACTCCATCTACTGTGCAGCTAAAAGTACTGGGTAGCTCTGGGCTTTTGGTCATGTAAGTCTGTCCTCACGCAAAGGTCAGTGTGTTTAAAGAGTTTGAAAAGTTTAAGTTAAACCAAATTAAACAGCATTGGACCAAATGAGAGCATTAAAATATGCCTTTGTACATCAGTGTAACTTCCAGTGACTTGTACAATGGTAATTAAATACCAGGCCAGACTTCAGTTGTGTTTACACTTGTGGAAGTTTGCTGAATGTATTGGGCTGGTATAAATGGAGGAGATTTAGGCTAGTGGGGGTGGAAGTGAATGTCCTAAAAGAAAGCCAGAACATTCACAAAAACAAGTCTCATTCAGTCTTAAGTTTGCTTTGTGGTTTCCTTGTGAATCAGAGAAGAAAAAGGGAGTGGGAGGAAGGGAGAGAAAAGATGTTCAGAACCCAATCCAAAACCAAGCCCCTTCTCTCCCCCCGGCCAATATCTCTCATATAAGACATTTGTTTCTTCTGGCAATAGCAGGAAACCTTTCCAGACATTGTCCTCTGAGAACTGCTCAGTATTTACAGTTTAAAAGGGCAGTGCACATGTAAATATGTGTGCACTAAGAAGGAGAAAGAAGAAAGCATAACTGTTATTGTAACACAAAGGACAGGTTATTTTAATTTTTTGGCCCCAAGAGTTCACACTGCATCCCTTAAAAAGTTTGATTTCATGGAGCACGTCCAGGTCTGCCGGGCTTTAACTGCCTAAAGCATCACACCCCTCAGTTAATTCCTGCCGTGACCCCGATTTCTCATCCATGATGAGGATTCATTTCTTAATGCCTTAGGGCTACACATGTATCCCCAAGACCCAAAAACATTGGATAAGAAGAGCAATTGTTCTCTTATCTGTCTTCATGAATCAGTAGCAACATTTCTTCCTACGCTTCTACGAGAGGCCAAGCTAATTTCTTAACCCCCATCCTACTTCTTCAGCCATGGAGCTAGTGGTGTTGCATGTCTTGATAGCTTCATGTCAAGACTGGGGACCACTCTGGAAGATAAGCTTTCATCCATCATGTTTTTTTAAATGGCCCGTGTGGTCTTATGAGTTAGTCAAAAGAGCCTTATTGGCCTTTGAATCCCGCAAGCTATAATGTATTAAGCAAAGGCCCATTAGTGCTGTGGAAAGAATGGGAGGGTTGGGGCACAACCTGTTTTAGCAGATAACAAAGAAAGCTAATCAACTAATACAAAGGCACCTAAGAATGACATACTGTCCATTACCCTGGGATCTGTGGCGTGGCTTGCTTTAAACTGTGCTGTGTGTAACCCATTCAATAGGATTATTTTGGAGGCCACACTAATTAAGGGATTATCCAATGAAAGTGGTAGATGCTCTCTCTGCCTTAGATAATGGGACACTGCTCCTTCTGCAGCTGGGACGGAGCTTCAAGGACTGTGTCTCTGACAGGAATTTGCTTCGAAACTGGTGGTTTGAACTGTAAGCCCGTATGCCAAGGGGACTGGTGCATCACGCCGAGTTGAAACATGGGCACTTTGGAACTGCTGTGCAGCACTTCCCAGGCTGCCGTACCTCCCAGCGGGTCGTGGTTGTTCTAATGTCAGATCTACTGTTGGCTTCCATGCACCCTGCGTCCACTTCTTTCAATGAAAGCTGTTGTGCTGAGACAAGCTTGAAGTTTAGTTTTGCTGCAAAGGCAAAGGAGATGCTGAGTGGTGGTAAGGCATAAAAAGGGAATCAGTGTTTGTTCCCAGGAGGGTGTAGTTCTGAATATTGCTGCCCTCAGGGACAAAAGAATTCCTTCCTTCTGGAAACAGAGAAACATTTGACGCTGGCAAATGTTGACGAGGTAGGATCAGTGCATGGGGTCTGTGTTTTGTGGCTTGAGACTGAAGAGGAGGGTGCTCCGCTCTGCTCATGGGCTTGCCGAGATGACAGCGTGACTTTCGTCCCCATGCGCATCCCCGTCTGCAGGCTGGAGGAAGGCACCGACCTCCTCTGCCGCGTGCTTTAGACCTGCCTGTGCTCTGAGGGAGCGGGGACTGCCATCACATCTCCATGTGGCGGTCTGGATGATGTGTTCCCAGTGAGCTAGAACTGGTCTTGGAGTGACCGACTGGTAGTTTCTGGTTTGGGTAATGCAAGTATGACTGGACAGTCCGAACTGTCCCTAGTGCTTGCAAACCACAAATCTGGGACTTCCTGTGTCCTTTTGCCATTGATTTGGATGATTATGTTTATCCTAGTGGCCTTCTTTGGCTTTTCCTGTTTTACCAGTATCACAGCACTTCTCCACTTAGGGAAGGATTTGAGCAGTGGGGCTGAAGGCACTTGAACCTCTGGGAGGCAGATTTTCCAAAGGACTCAGCATGATGAACGGAGAGCAATTTCAAAAGGCTGGTCACAAGAGTCCCAGTGAGGAGCGCCAAATACCGAACACCTCTCACAAACCTTTTGGGGCTCACAAGGGAGAATTCTGGGGGTTCTGTGGGGGTCCAGGCCCTGTACTTCCAGCAGAACGGGGCGACTGTGGGCTCAGGTGCTGGCGGGAGCTGGGAACATCACCCCTGCCAATGGATCTGCAGTGACAACAGTGCCGTGCTGGGAATTGTAAAGCAAAACCCCAACACTGAAAAGGCCAGTGAGGCTCAGCTTTGGCAGAGGGTCGGGAAATCTCGCAGAGCGGGGAGAAGCGTGGGGAGCTGGCCAAGGGGAACACAGCTCCAGTGTGGGGCACACAATGGAGTTCCTGTGGCGGCAGCCACAAGGGAGGGCATTGTCTGTGGCCCCCAGTGTGCCTGGGCTCCACGTGCAGAGCCATTAGCAGCTACGCTAATGAGTTCAAAATTCACCGTCGAGGCAGGGGACAAGAAGTAATCAGTGCAAGATGATACTGTGCCCGCAGAATAGGCCCTGTGTGGTTGTCTGTTCCGGAGCTAATGGGAACAAGAGCTGAAGTGTGCGTGAGTGTGTTTGTGTTTAGGAGGTCAGGGTGACATTTATCACTGCCATCGCAGCAAAGGGACACCTGCCACTGGCAAATAAGACGGTTTGCCTTGCTCTATGTGATTTTCTTGCCACAGTCCCTCTTTCTGTCTCCTTTGGCACTCAGACTGTCCAGGGACAAGAAGGGTTCAGAGCCCGGCCAGGTGCACGGTCAGGGAAGAGGCAGAGGAAGCAATGGCCTGATCTAGCGGAGCCTCATGGCAAAACTCTCTTTGGCTGCAAGGACGCAGAACCAGTGCTGAAGGCTAGATTCCCAGCTGGTGTAAATCAGCAGTGCTTCACATCCAGTTTGTATGAATGGAAACTCTGTCCCCGAGACTCAGCAAAAGCACTTTTCTCCTGCTTTCTTGCACTTCCCTTTGCTAATCGACCCTCACCTCTCTGCATCGCTCTCCTGGCCCTCCTCCCTGACTTGTGGCATCTCCTGTTATTGCCGTTGTGTCTTTCTCCCTTTCTCTTCTCCGGCTCCCATCAGTCTCTCTGAAATGCTGTTGTATTCCAGCTCGAGGTTTCAAACAAGCAGGATCTGCATCTTCCGCCAGTCTGTGTGTGTGTGTGCATTGTGGTCATGCATGTGTGTGGGAGAATGAATATTTAGGAGTAAAACAAAGTTTTCTCTGCAGCAATAACTATCATAGACTAAACAAAATCTTGCGCACATCTGCAGTCCAGCCATTTCTGGTTCGAGGCAGAAGGCCTGTGCAGCACAGCAGAGTCCACCTAACGTCTGCCAGTGGTGCTTTTTTTCCAAAACAACTTTTCGGTGGAATTCTGGTGAATCATAGGGCCCGAGTCTACCTGCCACTCCACGCCGTTACCAGCAAGGTGCAAGGCTGCGCTGTTTGGCATAAACCAGATTTGTTTTCTAACCAAAAACCTGTGTAATCCCTACCGATGTCAGAAGATTTTCCTCTATGTTCCTATGTTATTAATTTGATGTAGGTCAGTGACAAGGTATGCAGCCTTCATTTTCAGGGTCTAAACCATCACTTGTGCAGGTGAACTTTTAGTATGTGATTTAAGGCCTCCATTTAGTAGGTAGACATTGGACAGTCAATTCTGCAATTCATCACCCACCTACTCTCACTATACATGCCAATTCTGCATATGTCCTGCCCTCCTGGTTCAGAATTAAGGATGGTGTTTGTGGCAGGAGTGGGGAGTGTGTGTCTCAGTGTCTCGTGCTAGAAGATCCAGCCGATCCGCTTTCACTTGCTGGCCAAATTCATCTTTCATGCCATAGCAGTCGTTCTGTTAGGTTGCTGAGGATCAGGAGTTGATAATTAGTTTGTGATATTTATTTTTTTTTAAAGTTGCGGCTTCTGGTAACAAGGGATCACATGGGGCCCAGAGAAATGAAAGACTTAGTTGTTCCAGAGAAAAGACCAGTAGCCACAGGCAAATAACAAGGATTTCGTGCTTCTTATTTTAAGATCTGTCATGTGTTTGAAAGTGTGTCTTCTGGAGTCACAGAGCAATGCAGTTCCAGGGACAAGGACATCTGTAGTGTCCTTGCATTAGGCAGTGGCAGAAACGAGAGTGACACAATGGTCGTGCAGACCTCTAAAATACCTCATGCTCGCTTTTGTGCCTGGCTTTACGGTTTGTTTGTTTGCCTAAAAGCATGGTGAACATATATTTGTTTAGAGAAATGTAGCAACCTGCAGTTTGACCTACTGTGGCTTGAGGCAACAACTCTCTTTCACGCTTTGTCTCAGCTAGCCTGGGCAGCTCAGCTGCGATGAAAACACTTGCTTTGTGGCTGGCAGTTTCGTGGGACTCCAGTTTGTTAGTGTGCACACCTCTTGTGCTCTGCACCAAATTGCTCTTTAATGCTAAGTAATGCAGATGGAACAAACCTAGAAAAAACTATGAGTGCTTCTTAGCATCTTAGGTGTCTTCCATCTCTCATCCTTGGGACAGCGAGGCACCCGGGGCTTTAAGTGTAGCAGCATGTAACATTAACTCAGTAGTTAATCCCTCGCTGGGCATATCTGTGGATCTAGTTCATCCTACTAGCTATACCAGTGCAACTGGTTTTACAGGGACATTTCTTCGCTCTGATTCCTGTTCCAGCTTAGCAAGCTGGGTGAAGCATGCGCTTAGCACGAGGCATATATGTGAAATCCCATTGAATTTGGTGGGAGTGAGAGACAGGTTTAAAATCAAGTATCTGCTTGAGGACTTTGCATATGCGTGCCCTTTAAAACCGAGCTGGCTCCAGGACTTTTCCTCTAAGCCTTTGCCAGTGAAGGTCTTGATGTTAACCCACCTTTGGTAGCTTTCCCAGTGGCTCGCTGTTGCCACCAGAGCATAAAACGATGCCTGGGAGTAAGTACTCTCACACCTGGCACTGAATTGCTGCGTAAGCACGTGTGATTATTTATTCTCCCTGCCTTAGTCTTTCTACATGGAGCATGAGGCTAAAGGCCTTCACTGACCTGTGGTGAAGCCCCGTGGTGAGACCTCAAACGTCAAAAGCAAACTTTGTCCTCAGTGAGTCTCTCTCCTCCAGGTATCGTGGAGGTATCAAGGATCCTGACACTCGCCTGTGCCTTGTGATTTTTATCCCTGTCAGAGCCAGCCGACTGCAAGAACTGTGCTGTCTGGGGCAAGAGCTTCATGGATGCTTCAAGCGAGCCGCGCAGACAAGGCAAGCAGAGTCCCGGTTCTGTGGAGACCAGTATCTCATGAGATTTCAGCACCAGAAGCCAGTTCCTTATACAGAGAGAAAGCAGGAAGGAAATAAATGTTTTCTAGTAAAATTGGACTTTTCTCCTTAACCTGATTAAGCAAGAGCAGTTCTGAATATGTCACTGGTGACTTGGCGAGATGCCCTTCTTTGGCATCGCTGTGTGACTGAGTATATGAAGACCAAGATCTCGGCCCTTTGTACCTTTCAAGCCTGGCTGTTGTCTGCAAGCCACAGCCTTGTCCCAGTCAGTGCAATGGAGCAATACAGCCTGCGTCCCATTCTGAAGCCTGCTGCCCACTAGGGTTCCCACATGTGCTGTTCAGTCCAAATTGAGCTGTGACTCCGTGGTTTGACTCTTGTGAAGGACTAAACTCCTTCTTGCTGCACTGTGCACTGCTATTTGGGGCTGTTGTGCCAAAGAGGTGAGAAACTGCACGTTCACACATTTAGCAGGAATGGTGGACATATTAAAAAAATCCTGATTTAATGAGGGGATGGAAAATGGGTAAAAATTCTCACTGCCAAGATGATCGGTAATACGTGGGCGTTCTACGCTCAGACACAGTAAGATCAGCCCACTAACACCATAGCTCATACCACACTGTCAGGGTTGGGAAGGAGCTCCTTTCCCTGTTTCTCCATTGATGATTGAACTGATGTGTTACGGGAGTTTCTTTCGCTTGGAGACAGGTCGCTGTTGGCATCACAAGACTGATCTTTGCCACCCTGTGTAGTGATCCCCGTGTTCACTCTGTGCCACAGTGAGTCACCTAGGGTTTGTGAGCAACACTGCCCTTTCCTGGATGGAAGTTGAAGTGTCGCGGGGTGTTTCGAACCTTGTTTTGCACCTCGCAAACATTCTACTTCCACTCAGGCAGCAGTTTGGGGATGGAAAAAGAGAGACTAATTTTTGGTCTGGCCTTGCTAACACTTTGAAACACTGAGTGGCGGTAGGAAAGGGAAAGCTCTGAAACAAAAGGCAGCCCTATATTCTCTACTTACCTGAATACTGCTGACTTGAAAGCCAGAGAGCAAAAGCATCACATGTGCCAGTTTCCAGCGTAACTACTCAAAATCTAGGTCAGTGTTTGCACTGTGTCGAGCATTTATGCTTGGGAAGGCTATTGACTTGTCAGCACTAGGGGTGTGTTAATAAATCCCTGGCAATATTAACAGTAATCTCTTCACAGTATCTTTGATCTGAAGGTCTTTGAATGTGGTGCAGTTGTCATTACGCAGAGTTCATGGTGCAGCTTTGTGAAAGCAGCTCCATTTTACAGATGGGGAAGCCAAGGCAGGGAGCGATTATGAGTTATTTTTGATGACATGAGTGAGTCATTGCCAGAGGTAAGGATACAACCCAGGAGCGCTAGCTCCCAGACTCCTGCTCCAAGTCACTAGACAGCACTCTCCCCAGCCTAGTTAGACCCACCCTTGGAATATGGTATTCCAAGGCACTAACTCCAGCTGCAGCGAGACTTGTCTCCTGAGCTGTAAGCACAGCAGTGATATACATACCAAAGAACCAGATAAACATTTACTTTTCCTTTGTGTGAGAGTGCTGCAGCCAGCAGGGACTGCAGGAACTCCCTCCCCCTCTGCACACACGCAGAACGCAGGGAGCTTGCAGGGAGGGATAAAAGGGGATAAATAACAAGGGGACGAGCTGCGTTTCCCAAGAATCTGAAGGAAGCAAATGAATCTGCTCAGAAGCTTGGTGAGAGCAGGTAGCAGCAGGCTCAGGGGTGATGGAGGGGCATTTTCCGTGATATCACTTTCTCAGGATGCAGACCGCCATCAGTAAAATCAGGAACCCTCACAAGGGTAAGAAAGGTGGGATTTCATCCTCCTGGTTCTAAATGCAGAGTTTTGCCATTGATCCACAGAAAGAGAAATGAAGCTTGCACTTTGAGAACTTGCTGCTCTGAAATAGAATTTAAGCATTACTGAAGTCATCAGTCTTCTATGCAAGTGAGTTTTAATCTAGTTTGTCCTGATCTTGCTGTTGACAAAAGAACAATAGGCTCTAAGGCCCAAGGAGTCAACATCAGCTGAACTGGTTCCTCTCTGGAAGGAAGGAGGGACCAGTGAGACAACTGAGGACAGTGCTGTTCATGTGCTGTGACTAATTCGTGCACATCAGACCCAAGACTATGAAGCCAGCTCCTTTCAGCAAACTTAAACCCAAGCACCAGTTGAATACATACATGGGATCTGAATTCCCTCAGTTGTATGCAGAGCTTTCAATTATCCAGGCTGCTCCTTTTCTTTTTTTTGTGCTTCTCCACCACGTGAAGTGCCAGGTGTCCTGAAGAGGATGAATGGAGGTGTGGAAGCGCAAGGGCTAAGGATCGCCATGCTCATGATTGGTGGAAATGCGATGGGAAAGCCTGGTTCGATTAGAAACTGTTATGCAGCAGAGCTTGAAAGAAGTGGTGGCTGCTGGTTTTTAAAGGGACAGCATGATAAGGCTGTGCCTGGCCCACGTCGGGGTAGTCGGGGCGAAGGGCTGGTTAGGAGATGTAGTAGAGAAGTAGTGAAGGAGAAGCAGATGGCAGCGGCACTGCTACCCCGACCGTCAGCCAGGGAGCCACTAAAGCCTCAGGTGCAACTTAATCCCAAATTAACACTCTTTAGCTCTAGGCATCGCACTGCTGTGTGTGTAATTAAGGGAGCGCAGTGCCATTTGTCGGGTGTGCGTGGCAGGGACGGAGTCGTGCTGGCTATAGTAAATCATAGAATCATAGAATTGCCTAAGTTGGAAGGGACCTTTCAGACCATCTAGTCCAACCATAAAATAAGAGCCACACTGAGCTGAGAGAGCAACAGGATTTAGTGGGCTGGGGAGGTTTCCCGTAGAAGTCTGTTTCCCACTTGTTCTTCCTGTCTCATGGTTGGTTTCACTCCCCGCCATCCCTCTTCCCAGTTCCAGGTTGACTCTTCCAACAGGAGTCCAGTTTAAGATTGGGACTAGGACTCAGGGGACTCTTGTGCTTATTTGCTATTTGAAGTTCAGCAAGATCAGTCCCCATTTTTGTGCCTCAATTTTCCCATGTGCACGTGAGCATATAAGACTCCATTCATGTTTTCAGAGAGCTTTTAGTTTTGGGAATGGCTGGCATTAACGGAGGGAGTCTGTGTTCTCATCCAGGGTAGCTCTTCAGTCCCTTCTCGGATCCCTCTGGGAGGTACTCCTGTAGGATCGTGCTCACTGAGCCCAGCAGAGCCAGCACCAACGAAGTGATTGAAACCTCCAGAATTTTAACAAGTGATGTGTGTGTGAACTTGCAGTTTGCTGGCATGGCTGCTCTTCTGCCTCCTGTATGAGAAGTACAAACTTGCTGGGGCTGTAGCCTTGAGAAAGCATCTCACCTAGACTGTCCTTGCATCCAGCCCACGCTCCAGCTGGGGTGGGATGCTGAGCTGGTGTTTAATGACAGTCCAGTTTCATTACTCCTTAGAACTTACATCTCCAACACTATCCTGTATACTCTGCTCATTACCTCAGAAACCTTTGGCGAGGCTTAACTATCTCGTAACCAGTCCCATGCTATTTCCATGAGCAAATGTAAAAAGCCGTGTAAATCCATCTCTCGTTTTGAACGGGAAGCCGTAGCAATTGCAGGATCTGGTTGTCATGGATATTGTCACCATGGAGCTGTTGCCATGGTGCTGTCTGCTCGCATTGACAGGGAGATGCAAAGTATACTTATTCTTTTGAAGAAAGGAGGAAGAACAGTGGATACTAGAGGGCACAGAAGCTTTCAGATAGGTATTTGGGGAGGTTAATAACTACTTTGTTTTAGAGTTGTGCTGACTCTGCTGTCTGTGTCACGTTCCTTATTTTTCTCTTTTGTATCCAACAAAAAGAAGTGAGACTAATGTACTTGCTGTAGGGTCATCCACAGCCGTATTTCACCGTGCAATCAAAGCAGCACTTTCCTCTCTTGCAAGAAAAATCCAGAGAGTGACAACTGCTAGCCAGTTCTTGCCTTTTACCTCATCTCAATTTAAACCTCCACAAATACATTATCTTGCAGAAGACAAGGGTATGGAGGTGGAACTTAAAATCCCATCTTCCCCTGCAGGCCCCCTTTCCTTGAAGGAACACGCTCACCTTATTTTA
Organism: Rissa tridactyla; assembly: GCF_028500815.1. NCBI lineage: Eukaryota > Metazoa > Chordata > Aves > Charadriiformes > Laridae > Rissa > Rissa tridactyla. The sequence goes on along the minus strand of NC_071481.1, from coordinate 6,585,025 downwards.
ATTTCTAGAGAAAGTCTGTGCTGCTTTGGAAGGCAGTTTGGCAGCTGTTAGTGACCTTGTCAGGCTGCTGATGGCTCTGGAAGAAGGACCTGAATGAGAAATGACTTGTGTCTGTGCCAAACATCCTTGTCTCGTTAAGGGCAGAGCTAATCTCACCAAGGCAAATGCTGGTTTCACTCCATTTCAAATAGAACACAGTCAGATTCAATAAATAATAATAACTCCCCTTTGCACACCTACAGCTTCTCACTCTCTGAGCATTTTGCCGCTATTTATTAAATCCTCCAAACACTTCTGTGAGAGAGGGAAGGATTCCTTTTTCTCAGTCTTTTAAGGGCGATAATGGGGCACAGAGAGTGGAAAGTGGTCTCCCATGGATGCTGTGGCCATCGGGAATAGGATCCAGGAATTCCTGTTTCCTGTCCTTTGCCCTGGAAAGCCCGTGTTTCGTTCTGTCCCACTGAACATCACTGCAGTGACATGTAGTGTAGGGCCCTTAGCAGCCTGATTTAGGACTATATTAAGCAGAGATCTGAATGCTCCGGGTGGCTAAGTAACATTGCCTTTGATCTGAACATGCCAGTGGCTCACTTCCAAACACATTAGGGTCATGCGGCAGTCCTTTTCCTGGCCACAGAAGATGTTTTTATGGAGGAGCTGTCACTGCAAGGCATGGATTAGCTGTTTTCTTGGATTTGGCAGTCATTTCTGTTGCTGCGAGCAAAGTGGGTTTCGTGAATGCAGTTATTCCTGGTGCAAGGTGGGTTTCTAGGAATTACCCAGCCCACTCAACGTGTTGATCAGGTATAGCACAAGGTATAAAAGCACTACTTGGAATGCAGTGCTCCTGTTTCGTCTATGACTCATCCACGGCAAGAGGGATTTAAAACGGAGCGAGCCTGCGTGCATCCAAGCCAGCAGCTGGAAACAGCTGGCCTGCAGGTGAGGCTTCAAGTCCAGGTTCAAGGGCTACAGCTTCTCCTCTCCAACTGGGGGAGCGTTTTATGGGCAGCAATACAGGCGGCTTGTAAGGGAGTGGTAATACCACGTAGCAGTTAGATCGCGTATGTAAGAGCCACAAATCAGCCTGAGTTAGAATTGGCACCAGTGGAGGTGGAGGGAGGCTCTCCGGAAACGTTCCTGCTCCTGCTGAGTGAAAGGGATGTTCTTCACGTTGAGTGCAATGGGAGTTGGCTTGGACCCCACGTGTCCTGCTGATACCACTTGGAGCAGGATCAGCTCACGCAGAGCAGAGCCGTGTGGCCCCAAAGAGATGTACCTCCACTTGGTGGGCACTTTTGAAAGCAAGAACCTCCGAGGTGCTTTTTACGTGCTTGGCTCTAAAAATGCAGCTTTTTTGTAGATGGTGAAGGAGGTGGCCTTTGTAGAGCAATGTGCCTTAGGGACAAATGAGCCCTTTACTTGACCAATTTAACAACCTGTAATCTGGTGACTGCAGGCAGAAAATAGCCCTGTGTTTTTCTGAGCTTCAACACTGAAAAAGTATCTTACTCTTTGTATTCTTGTGCCTCAGTTTCCCTGCCAGAAAAGTGAGGAAAACCAAATGCGCTTCCCAAGGAAAAAGAAGGGTATATTTAATTAAGTCAGCTTTGTGAGTTGCTTTGACAGCTGCAAGTGTAAGTAGCTGCTACTATAGCAGCTAATAATTTGGAATTATATTTTATGTTCTTTTGGTTCTCTTCTGCATATAGTTGCCAGAGGTAACCAAGCATTTTTAGGTAGTTTCATTGCTTTTTAATACCTCGTTTGGTGGTGTGTTTTTGCTGTACTTGCCTTCATGTAGAACACGTGTGTGGTTGTGTCAAAGGCACTCAACAAAAAATTTCAAGAAAACCATGAGCACTATTCCACCATGAACAAAATGAAATGTGAAAAATGCAGACAGGCCTCTCTGAGAAATGTCTGTTGATCACTTCATGCCTGAGCTGGTTAGTAATATGATATTGTTTAATGCTAAGGTTTATTTATCGAATACATGACTGTTCTTTGCTGTAGTCAGCTTGTCACCTGAGGATCCCTCGGAGCTTGCCAAATGTGGATTAATCACCGAATACTCACGATGTCACCGTGAAGCAAATGTTTATCAATGTAGCAATGGGGAAGTCCAGGCTAAGGGATGACTTGCGTGGCAGCTAATAACAGCTTCGTTAGGCCTGCTCATTGCTCCAGTCATCATAAACCGTTTCAGCAGAGTAGAAGTAATAGGTGACTAATGATAATCTCACAAAAAAAGGGGCTTTGTGCTTGACCTGTCACAGCCAGTACCCCTCTGCCAGGACGTCCTTTCCCCTCTGGTTTTCTCCGTGCTCCTCTACCAGCCCTGTCCTTCTAACTGCACCCCAAGCGCAGCTTATAAAACGCAGTTCTAGACACCCACACAATTACGCTCAGCCGCAGCTTGTAGTGGTGCCAACGACTTGAGTTCTGCATCAGTTTGCCGGTGGGACTGTTTTGCTTTGATCGCTTTGTGGATGCGGGTGATTATTCTCTCGGCGCTTGGCTAGGACCGTCTAATGAGAGTTAGTAGAACCAAGCCACAAGAGGGGAAAGGCAGATGTGTTCTTGCCACAGACCCTGTTCTCCGATAGCAGAATAGCTTATTATTCCTGTCCCTATGGAATATAAAAATGCTTCTGGGAAGACTTTTGTCACATACAAATCATGCTTCTGAATGGCTTCTTTAAAGGACAAAGGAAAATTGACAATGCAAAACCCTCTGGACTGTGGGGAATTGCTGATTTCTCTGAGCAAGGAAACTCAAGCTTCATCTCTTTAGTTGGAAGGGCTCCGCTTTGCACTGCACAACTAGCAGATGAGGTCGTGGATTGTTTTCTCTCCCCTCATGACTGAAATAGCCCAAGGCCTGGAAAAGCATTAGCAGGAAGAGCACAGCATCAGGAAACACGGAGGGCACCCAGCCAGGACATGACTACACAGCTTTTAGCTGCCCAGCAATCGGGACATTGCTTTTTTGGGTGAAGGGATTCAATTCTCCCTTGTCAGAATCACTTGGTTTCCAAGCCAGATGCCTCCAGCTGGGCAATTGTGTGAGCCCTAAGTGCCGAGCATCCCTGCATGCGCACTCCAGCTGCTGCCTCTGCCTGGGGTTTTCTCTGGGTGAGAGAAGCCACAAGTGCTGTGGAAATGGCAAGCATCTAGGTTCAGTCGGGATCATATGTGCCTCTTGCTGTGCCTGTTCATCTCACGTCTGTATTCCTTCAGGATGGAGTGCTGGAGCTCAGCAGTGCTGAGGTGGCATTACTCATCCCCATGGAGTTATTCCAGGTTCTCAGCTTGCTTGTGTAACTGAAGGGGTTTTGCCTTTTATCTCTGACACGCCGGTGGAACAGTGGGAGGATTTAAACTTGGGAATGAAATTGGCAGAGAATTTAGCCCACTGCTTGTGTTCTGCAGTAAGCAGTTGCACTGAAACCTGTTATTTCTCTAGGGAAGCCTGATCAGCTTCCAGGACTCTGGAACTGCATCAGTGAGCAGGATAAGGACATTTTGAACTCCAAAAGCCCAGGAATGGACTTAGGCATGTTGTACCCTTGAAGGATGGGAAATCAGGTGTTAAATAATCTGGTATAATCTCTTTTCCCAAGCTTTCTACCTCTTTGGAGCCAATGTGCTGGGCCTGTCCTGGCTGTGTGAAGCAGGGCCTGTCAGGAAGGATCTCGGTTAACGCCGCTTTAGCTCATTACCAGCTTGTTTGCAATGTGCTGGAATAGCACAGATCATAATGAAGGGGGGAACTTGAACTGCTTCTGGTTTTGCACAGTGCTGCTCTGCTCCAACCTTCTCCCAGCTCTTAGAGAACTTACGTTGCTTTCTAAGAAGCAAAGGGCCAGAGCTGCAAAAGGAAAAATCCCTGGCCAACAAGACCAGGCGTATGGAAAAAGACACTGCAGGGTAGGAGTTAGGCATTGATTGAGGACTGAGGTCCTTTTGTCTTCCAGCTTACCCAAGATGAATGCATGGCTGCACTACCCCTAACCACATCTCGGCCTCATAATTCATCTCCCCAAGGACTTCATTCGGATATAAAAGCATCATGTAACTGGAAAGGATGGATAAATGAAGCTGGAGCTCCTTTACAGTCCTGGAACTGAATAGGTCCCTGAGATCACTGTCCTTGAAATCAAATGCTTGGAACCTTTTATATCAAGTCCGTACACCAAAAATAAAGCTCAGGTTTCATGCTCTCCTAGCCATAGTCAGCTGTATTCATACCTTAGTGGTTACCAGACCCAAAATGTCTTCCTCCTCCACACAGAGTCCAAATTTATCAACTCCTTTTCTTAGGTTATGATAAAAATGGGGAGTAAATTATAGATGCTCTCTCCACCTTCTGGCAGGAAATACACCGCTAGACCGCCTTGCTACCCTAGCCTCTAGCTGATGTCTGCAGATTAAACAATGGCTGCTGTTGCTTTCCTGAAAAGAAAAGCATCCCCAGAAATCCCATCTCTCTTTTTTTATCTGGTTATTATGTCCAGCTATCAGAAGCATGAAGAAACGAAGTGGAAAAATTGAATCTGGCAGCAAGAGTGCGATGCATGAAGGCACACGACTTCCAAATCCAGTGAACAAAAATAGCTGCAAGAGAAAAAATTTGCCTGAAAGAAGCTCTTTAATTATTCCTTTTCTTTCAAAAGCTTTGCCCCCAGCACAGCCAGGCTGCCATTCATATAGGGCAGCCATATGTGTTGCAGTAAAGCTTGAGCACTGCATTATTAGAGAGAAAGAAGCTTCTTTTTTGGCTGTGTTTTCAAAGAGCTGGTAGCAGATCGATTGTGGCCAGAGCCCTGGGCACAAGGGAGTCTGTACTTTCATTATGAGTCACCAGGATTTCATTTTCAGTCCGGCTGAGGAGTTTAGATTTCTGCTTGGATTCTAGAGGCTGCTCCCAGAGGGCTGCTCAAGGAAGAGGGTGGAAGAAGTGCTGGGGGAAAGCAAAGAAAGGGCTACCCAGCACTTTCTTTTCCAGTCTGCTGGAGAAGGTTCCTGGACTGTTGTTGCTATGGCACAGAGGACAGAATTTTTCGTGATGGCGCTTTCTGCTGCTGCTACAGAAAGGTGAAGTCACTTAGCTGTGCTGACACCGCAGTAACCAGCAGCCTGGTGAATCTGTGTTTCAGGACACTGAGAGAACACCCAGTCTTCTAGAAGCCACCCATTTCCTTCTGTGGTGTCTAAGCCTTTACATCTTTCTCCAACACTTGCAAGTTGATGCTTTTGAAGCTTATGAGGAGCACTGAGAGTATTGCAAAGCTTTGAAACACTCTTGTGGGTGGTGTTTGTGCTGGAGATGGCCATGATGACATCTGAGTTTTCTCTAATTAGGGAACAGATACTTGGTTATATATCCTTCTCTGGAATTAAGCCAATAGCAATTGTGTGAAACCTCCTCGTTGGCTGAGATGTGGTTCCAAGGAACACTGCAGCAGGACTGAGAAGAAATTCCTAAACACTCATAACCAATCAAATGTAATTTGCAAGCCAATGAGAAGACCGCTATTAAATACACCTACTAAAATAACCTTTTCTGAACTGTCAAAGGGGCTTTGCAGTAACATCTGTTACTGTAATTTTTGTACGGAGAGCAATTGGGAGGAAGAAGAGAGGGATGCCAAGTCAGGTGGGCACTGCAACACAGCGAGGGAACGGAGTATGACATTTCTGTTGCGCTGAAGCAGAGACCCTCATTCTCTAATGGCATCAGTCTGTGGTCTGGCGCTTCTGTTAGAGTTTGCAATGTCCCTTTTGGTTGTATGGCTTGAGCGAGCAGACAGGAAGACAGAAAGTGCAATGGATCTTTCTCTAGTAGGTGCTTGGCTGGTAGGACCTAAGCCACCGTCTGGCAGTAGCATCACAGCTTCACATTATAGGAGTCCCTGAGTCGGGCCAGAGCTTGGAAAGACAGCAGTGGCAATGCTGTGGGCTGGACATGAATCTGTGTTAGTAATTTTCCATAATGTCCTTATTGCGTTTTCTTCTTTTCCGAGTGCCTGTGGCAGGAGAGAGAGGTATTTGTAGAAAGCAAAGGCTGGCATTATAGTGTCGTGCCAAGGCAGAGCTTGTTCTTAAGCAACAAAAGTGCAAAAAAAGAAATGGATGCACTATACTTGGTGTTTCTCCTGTTATCACAGAAAATTATACTTTCTTGTAAACCTGCAGTGACCGGTTCCCTCCCTTTTCATAATGGAACCCAAGAGCCCTGCAACCGCAGCAAAGTCAGGCCCTGCTGGGACTCTGCATGAAAGTGTTCCTTGCTGGGGTGTTGTTACAATGAATTCCTATATGCATATGACCTACACAAAAAGACTTGCTCCCACCATGGTGGGTGCAGATTTAGTCTCTTGCTATCTGCTGTTTTAGAATCATAGAATCATAGTATGGTTGAGGTTGGAAGGGACTTTAAAGATCTTCTAGTTCCAGCCCCCTGCCCTGGGCAGGGACACCTCCCACCAGCCCAGGTTGCTCCAAGCCCCATCCAAACTGGCCTTGAACCCCTCCAGGGATGGGGCAGCCACAGCTTCTCTGGGCAACCTGTTCCAGGCGCTCATCACCCTCACAGTGAAGAATTTCTTCCTAATATCCAATCTAAATCTCCCCTCTTTCAGTTTGAAACCATTCCCCCTCGTCCTGTCATTACACTCCCTGATCACGAGTCCCTCGCTAGCTTTCCTGTAGGCCCCCTTCAGGTACTGGAAGGCCGCTCTAAGGTCTCTGCAGAGCCTTCTCTTCTCCAGGTTGAACAAGCCCAAGTTTTGAGGAGCTGCTGATGAAAAAGGCCATTTTGAACATGCGTAGCTTCTTGCTGTCTTGCCCTCTCTGTCCTGATTTCTTGCCAGCTTCCTTACAGGTACAGGAGAAGACCAGGGATCAGGTGCACTCCTGAGCAGCCATACTGCAACTTCAGAGAGGGAAGGTGTAAGAAATATGCTTAATTTAAAGTGCTCAGCAGGTAGCAAACTTTTTGTAAGTACGTCTTTCTCCTTGCGTGGCAGGAAGTAGAGGAGCCAATTGTAGGCAGTAGTTGTATTTTCTTGCATCCGGTATTTTTGAATGAAAGCAGATTCCAGACTGTCTGCTAGGATATATAATGGTGATTAATAACCTAGCCTGTTTCCTCTGGATTTGATGTTCGGCTTATGTTAAGATGTAGGGAGTATTGTTTGCTGGGATGACATCAAGAGCTCTTGGATGAAGGGAGTAGAGACACGTCCTTTCCTCACACAGCACTGGCAGTGTTTCGGTGCTTCTCTCTGCTCACAGAGCTGAAGGACATCACAGCTTATTTAGGAACAGCAGATCCACCCCTTTTTCTCCTTCAGACTCCCTTATTAAAAGAAACCAGGTAAGGAAAGGGCAGCAGTGCGGTCATAAGTGGCCTGTAAATGCTCAGCATCCCCCTTCTGCCCTCCCTGGCTGGGAGCAGCCTGGTCAAACCACAGGCGAGAAGGGATTTTTAATGGAAAGGGGCATCGATGGAGGAGACAGTCCTCTGTTTGTATGTAATATCATCTGGGAACAAGAGAGCAGTGGAAGGGGAGGACAGTGGTCTCTGAAGGAGAGTTACAGCTGTTACATCACAGTTCTTGAATATGCAGCCAATTGAGATTCAACAAGCAGTTATTAGACCTACAATCTTTGAGGCCGCTCAGATTCAGGGCTTTCTCTAACTCCCCTGAAGCAGCGATGGGCTGTTTAGGACTGGGTCCCCAGCCAGCAATACCGGACAGCATCTGCAAGGTGGGGATGGGACCAGCGCGTGGAGGCTCCGGCGTGGAGCCAGTTTTGCCTGGGGCTGAGGCAGCGTCCCTCAGCACGTGAGGAACTGGGTGATTCAAACCTCCTGTAGCACACAGGTAACAGGTGACCACAACCAGCAACGCATCAGGTTGCATGGCTGGGAACTCCCAGCGAGCACCTCCAGGCAATAAAAAAGTTCTTGCAAAAGTTTTTTGAGGGTTTAGTGCTGATACAAGGAGGATATGGTCCCAGGATATACTCCTGGTCTGCGAGTACCTGTGTGGATGTCAGTAAAAACATCTGAAGTCTCAAGGCAGCAGAAAGGACCTTCCTCTCACAAGTCAGCAAGTCGCGGGCAAAGGAAGGATTAACCTTTTTATACTGATGTTTTAAAAGAGGCCCCAGGACGCACAGGGCATTTCTGCGCTAAGTGCTGTGCAGCCCTGAGAAGAAATAATCCCTGGCCCAGAGACCTCGTACTCCTGGGTGCTCCTTTCCCAAAGCAACTTCATCACTTCTAAGTGTTTCCCACCTGCTACTGGGTGGGATAAGGCAGCCAAAAGGGACTGGAGATTTCCAAACTGCCTAGGACTTGGAAAACCAACTTCCTAGGGGAAATTCTCTTTAAAAAGACACTAGGGAGAGAAGACCTAATTCTCAATGTGAATCTTAATCTGAACCGAGATGTAAAAGCTGCTTTATTGAACATTGTCAAGGACAAAGTGACCAGGTGGCCCAACAGGGAAAACGTAGTTGACTTCCATTGCCTCCAGCAAAGTCGACAGAGAAGACTGAGGATCTGCTGGGGAAGGGTGCTCAGCTGTCGCTCTCCGTTGCTGGTTCTTCAGGTGATGCCCGATGTATTGTTTAGCTTTTCCAGCCTTCCAGTTTGCAGGGTGGTGTGTCAATGTCTCCTAGCTCTCCTACCAACTCCAACTTCTTGGGATTCAGCAGTGTCAGAAGGGACTGTTACTAGTCACGCGACACAGTATAGAGCTGTGGAAAGGCCAGGCCTGGCGTGCAGGGAGGGGAGTTCCCACGGTCATATGACATTGCCTGGCCTCTGCTGTCATTAATCAAAGAGCGGTCATACAACATCACCTGGCCTCAGTTGTCATTAGTCAAAGAGCTACCACACAGGATGCCCCAGTCAGCTGGCTGCTCACAGCCCACACCAGGCTTTGGAGGGCGCGCACGATGGGTAGAAAAGCTGCTCTCTCCTGCAGCGTGTGTCTGAAGCCGCTGAAGATCTCCTGGAGAGACCTGACAACGCTGGGTCTTCTGTTTGACTGCAGTACCGTGTGAGGACAGACTCTCTCCTCTTTGCTCCACCCGGACTATAGCAAATGTTGGCTGTCTCGTAGCTTACAGATGGGGACCGCACGCACCCGTGTAAGGTATTATACATATTTCCCACTGAAGAATGCTTAGAATAGATGTTACTGAGCGTGCTGTGCTACTCTGGGTATGCGTAATCGTTTAAGGTACCATGCTGTTGGCCTAAACCCTTCCTCAGCTTGGCGGAAGTTTAGGGTTAGAACGCAGCTTTGTAATCTTTTGGGCTTTCTTCTTCAACTTATCGTTCCATCTTTTAGAAGCATGTCCCCTAGTGAAGACAGTCACTATCTTCGTCATTCACTAATGCACTGAAGACACCGAGAGCCTCAAGAGGCACAGAGTTACTACATACTCTAATGGTTCTTTCAGGACTTTTGCCGTTCCCTTTGGTTTGTGGGTGTCCTGTTCTTCTACTGAGATAGCAGTATTGATTCATGTGGCTCTAAGTCACGTCCCTCCCCTGCTGTTCTTTCAGCTGGCACATGTTGAGTGCTGGATTTTTTATGGCCTGAGTGTAATATTTCAGGAACTAACCTTTTAAATTACAAGCCCACAACCTTAAGCAGCTCCTTGCAGTGAAATATGGATTGCGTATCCTTGGTGCGTAAGGGTGGCGTGAGGCTTACCACATTTCCAGGTGTGTGGTTAAAGAAACAACCGTCCGAGTACAGACATCATGGAGCAGCGAGCAGCTCTGGAAGGGAATGCTCTCAGGTTTGCAGTGCTTACTGATGGACTCTGGCCTCACAAACAGTCACTTCATACCGCATACCTCAGTCCGGGAATGCCTCTTGCAAATGGCTGATGTCATGTTAATGTTTCGCTTTGTGAGGGAGGCCCAGTGACCTTTGCAGCTGGATTGTAGTAGCTTCTTACTGTCACATCTGTCCAGTGACGTGGAAAGAAAACAGATATGATAATCATGGAGCAGATTTATCTGTATGCAAGCAAAGCCCCACGTGCGTGAAAGAGACTTGTGGCGTTCAACGACAAAAGCACCGAGATGTGTTTCTGCTTGAGTGAAGGTTCCTAAGGTTCAAAGGACATAATTCGCCATGTGGCTGCACTTCAGGCACAGTTATAGCCTAGAAAGTGGGTTTTGGTGGTGCTGCAATTTGTGCCTGATGTGAATGGATGGCTGGGGTATAACGATGGTTATTTCTGAGTCACTTGGCATTACTACCAATTAACAGCATTGCCTGCAGAATCAGAACAAGGCCACTACGTGAGTTTGCCGTGTATGACTACCACAGCACACCTGAATTTCTCCATGACGCTGACAGGAGATAGCATAACCTCCATCTCTTTTCGCAGCCCTGTGGAATTCATTCTTGATGAGGTGTGATCCTTCTCCTGAGTAAGTCAATCCCGAGCTTATGTAGCAGCAGGAAACTCCAAAGTGGGAAGCGTGTATCCCTCCTCCCGTCCACCACCAGCACACATACCTTCATCCCTCTGATCTGTACTCTTATGTGACTTCCTGGTTTCTTTCGCAATCATCATAAGCAATCAATTAATTAATTCTTTTTGCTGTTGTCATTGCAGGGCAACCATTGATGAAGTGGAAACAGATGTGGTGGAGATAGAAGCGAAGCTTGACAAGGTAAGATGGGGCAGCTCAGCGCATTGGTTTGAAGAGGGACTGATGAGTTCCTGCGTAGGAGTATGGCCCCACCAGTCTCCTCTAAAAAGTGAGCCCATCTCAGGCCGTCAGGAAACTAATGTAAAATACACTGGGCTTGTCAACAGGACCATGTCTCCCTCTACTGACAGGTACCTGTCAAGGCTCCTTTGTGACTTCCAACTGAGAACAAGAGGTCCAGACTTGGGCTCCTAATGCTGAATGATGGCCTTCTTGTTCTGGTCCTGGATCTCATGGGGACTGACACTGCTTCTCCTGCTGTGGCAAGTTATTTCGGTGCTGTCTGTTCCCCCTCTCCACCATCTTGCTTGTGATATTAACCCGTGTGGGGTGGGAGCCGTTACACGTCCACATGGCACAGGCACCACTGGCTCAGCTCAGGGCTGTAAGGAGACACTTGCAGGTAAACGCGGGGCCAGGCTCAGACTGGTGGTGGTGGTTTCTGTCTGATGTTCAGCCAGGCTATGTGCCACAGCTGTAATCGGACGCTGGAAGTATCCTCTCAGGGACGAGTTTGGCCATTTTGCATTTATGCCGGTGATTCTTTACATCCAGTTGGTGGTTTGGATCTAAGACAGAGGCTCTATGATGGAAGGCGGCTTTTCCACCCCCACTCCTCCTGATGTCTGAGACATCAGCCAAGTTGTTTCTAAGTGAGAACAGGGAGAAATGAAGGCGAGGAGCCAGAATAGCTGTTGGCTTTTTATCTGTGAGATTTCCCAAAGCTAGCAAGGGATAAAACTCCTCTGTCCGATGAAGAAATGGGCTTTGTTGAAGTCACAAGCCCTAGGCAAAGCTGTGTCCTATAAAACCTATTTGCTACTCAAGCTGCTTGAAATGGTTATCTGCACAGGCTAACTAGTCTCACTGGTGAAAGCTGCAAAGGGATTTAGGTCGTCTGTTTTCCTCTGTGGAAGAGGGTAAGGCTCTAAAGACAAAACATGGGGCAAAATTTGCTCTGATTGTACCACTACTGCTGTCAGTGCCCCCTGTAGTTAGATGAGAGCAGGCTGGAAGTACAAGAGCTGTTCAGGGCTCTCAGCTTTTTATTGTTCAGTGCTTTGGTGCAAATTGATTTGAGCTCCTTCGGGTGAGGACTGCATTAAAGCAGTGGGTTTATGCGATTTTGGTGTTCCCCTGACAGCCGTTATGGGGTGATATTCTGGTAGTGCAGAGTGGAGGGATATTTAATTCTGTTTGCGTGCATCGTTTCCCCTATTTGCTGCAGAGATGCCAGTCATGCAAAATGCTGGCTCAGTCACTGTCAGCAACAGCCTTATCAGGCCTGGGTCCAGGGCAAGCGAGGCTGGAGTTTGCATCTGAAGAGCCACTGAAGTTCAAATTAGTTTCTCTGAGAGTAACTTTGGACAAGATTCAGTCAACCCCATTCCTGATAAATCAGCCTCGGATGGCCCAGCTGCTCTCCCGTGTACCGGCTGGGTGGATGCCCAGGGCAGCCTTTCTGGGGCTTGGTGTAAATGTTGTTCAGCGGTACCCAACTAGCTGGCGTGACGAGTTCTTTAAGAGCAGCAAGCTGCCAAGGACTGACTCTGTTTCTCTGCCTTTTACTGTGCCCCTGAGCACTGAGTTTAAATGATTAGCCTTTTAACACCTGTTTAAAATGGAGGTAAAGGGCTGTGTACATGATTCATCTGAGGGAACACCAGAGATTTGGGCTGTTTCAAAGAGATTTCCTTCATTCTGTCCTGTGCTCCGTCTGCAAAGCCATCATTGCTCCCCTTGGGAGTGTGCTTGTGCTGAATGACCTTCAGCTACTAGTAAGACAGCCTTGGCCACAAGTGTTTGCACAGAGGTACGCTAGAAACCGCCACGTTGCAGAATAGGCTGGATTTCCTTTCCAGAGGATCTGTCCAAACTCCTAGTGAACGTCTGGGCTCCAGATGTGACAGGAACTGCATCTGTTTGCGTTTCTTCTCTGGGCTTGGGATAGTACAAGTCTGCTAGCATCCAATGCTGTTCTGTCAAATTGCGTGGACAGGAGAGGATATGAGTGTGAAAGAATGAAAACTGTATATACTATGTATACACAGATATACCACGTGTGACTGTATATATATTTATACATTCAGATATACTCAGATATATTTTTACAGAGTTGCAGACAGAGGCAAGCAGGCTTGTTCTGCAATGCATGCATATAGATTAGACCCCAAAACCTTGTGGCTGCATAAATACAACAAGCCCCAAGCCCCAAAACAGCACAGCGCGCTTCAGTGGGGCTTTGACATCAAGCCAAACTTGAGAGCGGCTCATTCCCAGCCTGTAGTTGAGGCTGGTTGACGGGGAGAGGTTTCTAAAGCAATTTTTCATTAGTAAGATTCTTATCCCTGAAAAACTCCTAGATTTTAAGAATGGAAAACTTCCGTTCCAAGTGTTATTCGTTATCGGCAGCTGAAGTTTTTTACTTAATTAAAAAGCCTAGAACAGTGATGATTTAAAAGCAAACAAACAATTTATAAATTGTGCTCAGTGTCCAGCCGTTACTGTTGCAAATCTCTTGGGCCTTTGGTTTATGGATTTATCTTAAGTTGTTTAATGTAACCTTTTACAAGAAGCTTTGGCTGAAAGGAGATAGGCTAATGGCCAGGAATTCTGGCTAAGCTAATGCTCCAGCCTTTGCAGCCACTTCCAGGCATGCTAAGGCAGTTTGCTGGGGCTAGGAAGTCTGGGAATGTTCCCTGCAGCTGTTAAATTATCAAAAGTTAATAAAGGCTGTCTGGAGATGTATACCAAGCTCATTCCAAAGCGAGGAAGCCCCCCCATTTTGCTGCAAGTTCCAGGTAACTTCACTGGTAACTTCACTCTGACAAGGCCGGTGATGAGAACCGGAGCGTGTGTAGCATGCTTAGAGTTGTTAACATTTCTCCGAATAAAGCTCCTCTCAGGTCCATCAGAGAGACTATACTAAGTCACAGGCAGTCCAGAGAGATGGGCTGTCATCCCTCACCGTGCACCAGCAGATTTTCCTTGGGCTGCGAAATTGTGGGAATTGATTCATAGTTGTCTACAGTCTTGATGGTTTAACCTGTGTTAACCTGTGAGGAAACATAGATTATAACTGGCTGCACACAAAAGACATGGCTTAAGAGGTCCTGGTCAGTTGGTTTAAGGAAAATGTGATACAAAAACATGCAGCTGCTGAATGCTGGCTCCTTCATTCCAAGGGAACAGCAAGACAAGTCTCCACAAGTACAGAGGACAGCCAGCTGGGCTCAGAGACCCAACAATCCCAAAGAGCAGCAGACTCCCAGCAGGGAGATTCTAGATGTCTTATCACTTCCACCCAGCACCAAGGAGTCTCACCTCTCCCCAGCCAGTCTGCGTGATCAGGTTCCTTTTATTGCCGTCCTGATGCCTCAGGATAGAATGAACAGTAGAAATCCGCTGGTAAAAATGGGCTGCCCTGATTCATTTGTCCTCAGGGCATAGCCTGGAACTGTTCTTCTTAAGTGACAAGTGAAATGTTGGCAGCATGACATACCCTGAGAAGTGTCATTTGCATCCCTGTTTCTGCCACGTGCGGTAAGGGTCGATAGCGTAGGCACACCAGGAGCGTGGATGGCATCCTGTTCTAAAGGTCCTGGGCTGTGGTGTTGGTGCAGATTGAAAGCAGCCTGGTTGCGGTTCGGTTTGATGTCCCCAGCCGCCTGTCCGCTCACACCGCTCTCCTTGTGCAGCTGGTGAAGCTCTGCAGTGGGATGATTGAAGCGGGCAAAGCCTACATCACCACCAACAAGCACTTTGTCAGCGGGGTCCGGGACTTGTCACAGCAGTGCAAGAAGGATGAAATGATTTCGGTAAGTCATCCTGTGGGATGGAGCATGGGACACGGTGGGATGGAGGGCCATGAAGAAGCTCAGAGGGCTGGAGCACCGCTGCTGTGAGGACAGGCTGAGAGAGTTGGGGGGGTTCAGCCCAGAGAAGAGAAGGCTCTGCAGAGACTTTATAGCAGCCTTCCAGTCTCTAAAGGGGCTGCAGGAAATCTGGGGAGAGACTCGTGATCAGGGAGTGTAATGACAGGGTGAGGGGTAACGGTTTCAAACTGAAGGAGGGTAGATTTAGATTGGATATTAGGAAGAAATTCTTCACTGTGAGGGTGATGAGCGCCTGGAACAGGTTGCCCAGGGAGGTTGTGGCTGCCCCATCCCTGGAGGGGTTCAAGGCCAGGTTGGACGGGGCTTGGAGCAACCTGGTCTGGTGGGAGGTGTCCCTGCCCAGGGCAGGGGGTTGGGACTAGAAGATCTTTAAGGTCCCTTCCAACCTGAACTATTCTATGATTCTATGGGACACAGTGAGGGCTGGGGAGCGTTAAGCTTCCTGATGCTGTGCATGGACTGTATGTTCAAGACCCGTATGCTGTTTAAGTAGCCATTTAGTGTGAGATTTTATTTTTGGAGGAATGTAGAGATGATCTGATAAGGCAGTGCTGAAAGATCAGAGTGAGATTCATCATTTGCAGGGAGCTCTGGACTTTTAAGAAGCCGCAGTGCTGGCAAGGTTGTTGGAATCTAGGTCAGTAAGCATCAGCTACTTGGGAAACACGGGTAGCCAGCCTGCACGAGCGACAACTGACATCTTGATTTCAGCACTAAACTGGAAAGGACGGGGAGCCTATGGCTTCAATGTCATACATTTTTGAAACACCTTCTTGCAAAATGGCAGGGTGTCTCTTCAGTGGCTTAATGAGAGTCTCTCCCAGCCGTTGAACCCCTGGGGATGAAGGGCAGCTGCTTCTATTCACTGCCAGTTCTCTTTACCTTTTTTTGCAGGAGTGCCTCGACAAATTTGGAGACAGTCTGCAGGAAATGATTAACTATCACATGGTAAGATGCCACTTCTTCTTGTCTTTTTGTGTGCTGATGGCAACATCTTTCTCGAGGCACTGGTTAATGGTTTCTTGTGCTTGGCTTACTGGACGCTGCCCAAAGATGGGGTCCATGAAGGGAGTGTCTTGCAGGTTCCAGTCCCCACACCCTGCCTAGCCAAGAGAGCAGCAAAGGACTGTGAGTTAATGTTGCCTCTTGCAATAATGTTGAGTTGGGTGAGCAGTGAGTGTGTTCTCACAATGGTCGGTCCTGATGCATCACGTACATTAGGAGATGGGATTTCCACAGGCTTGCAGAGGAGGTACCACTTAGTGAAAGGGTATGTGCTGTTGCATGGGTGCCTTTTGGCTCATTTCAGATCCAAGATGTACAATAAATATGTAGAACGGTGAGGTGAGAGACCCCTTAGTCAAAGGAAGGGGAGAGATCACAAAGATCCTGCACTGCAGATGCCTTGTTCTTCTGTTTGGATCGCACAGGATTTTGTAGTGAGGATGGACAGGGTCCTGAGGAGCTCTGACGACTCAGGACTCTGGCTGTTACCAGCTTGCATGTGTAACCTTGTTGCTGTGGATTTGGAGTATGTTCTGAAGCTGGGCATTCAAATTCATGACATAGTTAGGGCACTGTCAGGGCTCTGAATGGATCAAACTGAAGCGAGTTGCGTGCAGCTCTGTGTTTAAGGATAGCACAGGACATATTAATGCTACACTGAGATGAAAGGAAGGAAATGCCCAGACAATGGCTATTCTCCTGAGCTGACTGTGTCTCACTAACAGAGCCCAAGGGGTTAGAATCTGCCCTTTCTCCATCCCAAACATCCAGCCAGAGCATCTGTAAACCCCATAGAAGAGGAAGGTCCTTCATGTGTGGTGGCTCCATGCCAGACCCACAATTTTAAGTCTGTAACTCAGCAGGACCTTAAAGCACAAGTGCTTTAAAGTGAAGGAAGCTTCAGGGTGTCAGCGCTGGACTGACCCACTTTTATACCACGATGCCCCTGTCAGAGTACATTAGGCACGATGCTTGCTTTTGGGATGCAAGTTAATCACATGCAGCTGGAGAAGAAGCTGCATCAAGTCTATTTAATTATTTCATGAAGGAGATGGGAAGACTGTTCCCTAGTAAAATAGGACAGGGAAAAAAGGTACTGCACATGCAGCTCTCCTAGGACTGTTAGTATTTGGGAACAGTCGAACAGCTGTACAGCAATGCTGTTGGTGGGAAGACCGTGAATAAACCAGTGTGAGCATCAGAGAAAATCAAACCCTGATTTTCTGATGCTGCTCAAATTCTCTCTGAAAATGTAAGGCCTTTCTGCCAAGGAGCATATGAACCCCTGAGAAGCTACCCCTTCGTTCCAGGGATCACATCCCAGCTGCGCTGATAGGGGCTGGGCTGAGGAGTGCGTGCAGCCCAGCCATGAGGAAGCAGTTCCAGCCAGAAACCTCTGGATGCAGAATGCTGTCTGCAAGCTCCGCTACGCCAGCTGTGCAGCTTCCCCTGGATCCCTGGTCTCTGCCAAAAGTGCCACTTCTGGGATTGCTCTTGCCTCAGCCAACTAATAAGCAGAAGGACCCTTCCCAGAGCTGTCAAATCCCCAGCTGATGTGGTATAACCCTTCCCATGCACCCCACCCTGTCCAGCAGGGGCGAGCTCCCCGCTACGTGTGACTCAGGGGTTGTAAAAGGCAATATTTCCCTACCACCAGCTGCATGCACAAGGGGAAACGTGCTTAAATCCTCCCTTTCCCCCCAGCCTTTGGGGAGCACCCTCCTCCCTTGGTGCATGGCAGGGTGAGTCCCTCTCCAGGAAATGGCTTTGGAATAACTGCTGTATCTCGAGCCCTCTCTGGCGGCTGTTCAATTAGCTGAGTTATTTTTAGTGCCTTCTGCTGTCTCCTTTGTGTGTGCCTGTGTGCATGTGTGTGTGTATGTGTATCTTGGCTCGTCCACGTCTAGGATCTCAGCTATGAAACAGTTGTCAGTGCTCACTCTAGGAATGTGGCCAGGACAGTATGTACAACTGGAACAAGTTAAAAAGAAGGGTAAATATCCCCAAAAAATCGGTTGGAAAAGCTTGCTTTATAATTTTATTGCTAGAGCACAGGGCCTGGCGATGTCCTGATTCTAGTTCAGCAAAATCCAAGCATAAAACTCGCTTGAATGTAGAAGATGAACGCACTGAGCTCCAGAGCATTGCCACCTTCATTTTAATGCACAAGGAGGAAGAAACATCAAAGCAGCCTTAGAGGACAGATACCAAAAGAGAGTTGAGTCCTGCCACCTCTCCTGCCTTCTCTCTGTTTTTGACTTTCCCCAGCACCCTCGTCATCCCTCCCTGGTGCTGGCACAGTGGGTAACATCGCTACACAGGGCACTGGGTTTTAGCTAGTTAAAGCCATTTCACAGTGCAACCACACAAACGCAGCGAACTGAGGGCAGTGCTAGCTTGAAAGGGTTCACAGAGCTACGGTCCAAGGCTTCCCTGAACTGTACTCTGGAGGCGGCTGCCTCTTCCCATTAAGTATTTAAGAAGATTGGGCTCCTGGCTTTGGCTGCTGGTGTTGACGGCCTAACGGGGCTTGCTTGGGCTGCTGTTTTACTGGGGCTGGCTTCTTAGAGGAGACAGGAAAGGTTAGATGGCTCAGACAAACTGATGTAGGTAAGGATGATTGAGTAAGAGGTCAAGCTGTCTCTAGCTGGTTGTGTTTGATTTCACTAGTGAGCTGGAGAATCATAGAATGGTTAGATTTGGAAAGGACCTTGAAGGTCTTCTAGGTCCAACCCCTGCCATGGGCAGGGACACCATGGCACTGCCCTGGCAGCCCCAGAGGATGTGTTTCTGTAACATGCCCACTGCTTAGCTGGGAGGCTGGTTTTGTTTGCTGCTCTAGGGAAAAGGGCCTTCCAGCGTCTTGGGCAATTGGCTTCCTAGGATGTTCTGTTCAGAAACGTATGCTTTGTGGCTGAAAAAAAGCTTCCTAGTGATGTTACAATGCTGACCTCTTGAGGCATCGCTGCAGCTGCAGATGTCGGTAGCGGCACCAGCCAAAGGTCCTGCTGGCTGCCATGCCACCTCAGAGTCAGGTACAAGGCAGGACACTCTGCGTTATTTCTCTTGGTGGCTTTACTGTGGGTGAATACTGTGTTTTGCTTCAGGGGGCTGTCATTTCCCTCTCCTAACAACCATGGCAGTGTGTAGGTCCACTGAATTCCTGTACTCATCTTTTCTGCCAGCATTTCAGTGGTCTGATTCTCAGCTGTACTGATGCTACACTAGCTATCTAAGGGATAAGGATCCCCAGCGTCAGGCATCCTAGACCCAAAATTTCAGTTCGTGCAGGAGGAAAATACCTGATGAGAAATTACTGTGACTCCTCCAAAAGCAAAATGCCCCCCCTTTCCCTTATTGACTCTAGGGGTCCTGCAGGTATCAGTTGTGCTAAGAATTTAAAAGCATCAGCTATTACCTCCAGTACTTGTAAAAGCCCAATGTTTAGGGTGATTGGCTGTTTACCAAACACGAGCAGGGCAGAGGTGCAGGGTCTCGGCGGTATTTAGTTCTCCAAGTACCGTTGTTTGTACCGTTCCATTCTGTCACTCCCCTACCTGCCAGGAGCCTTTGCCTCAACACCGCAGGAGCCGACATTCTGCAGAGTCTCCCCTGCCCGTTCTCTGGCAAGTACAATCTGTGCAGCGTGGGGCACAGCTGAACCGCCCGAAGCATGCTGCATCCCCTCGCCTCACCGGGCGAGCTGCCACGCGCTGGTTAGAGGTGCCTGATCCATGACAGGGAACAAGTTGCCAGCTACCTCTGTGAGATCTCTGAGCAGCGGGTGGCAGGCAGGGATGCCAGAGCCTTGCAGCATCCTTCCTGCGTAGCTCGCCAGGGTGAACCATTTCCTTCCACATGAGCCTGAGTGGCATGAACTGGAATTTTGCTCAAGGGCCTGAAGTCTCCCTTGTGATCCGTCCCCCTCACAACATACCACACTGCAGTGAATAAATTTTGACTGTGGCTTGCCAAGCTCTTCTGTACTGGAAATGCTCCTTGCTTCTCCACAGACAGATGCTGTGCTGCCAGCTCTAAATCCTGCGTGTGTGTTTGCTTGCCTCCTTCCTTCCTCCTTATCACCCTCCAGAACACAAAACAGGTTGAAAGGCATAGCAAGCTGACATTATACGTGAGAAAACAACCTTTCCCTCTTTTTACAGAATCTGATGAATATGATTAAGTACATGAGTGTAACAAGGTTTCCCCACAGGTATAGGAGCATAAAGTTGCCATCAGTTCTAGAGCAGTAGCTGATAATTATGGGCTATTGGATTTACATGATGATGCAAGGCAACAGTGTTTGGAATTACAGCAGTGCAGAAGCTCATGTGTTTTTTTCGTCCCATTGCCAAAGACTGTTCAACTCTAGACTTGAAGCGGATTTTGTTCCCCCAAAGCTTCTGATTAGGTCAGAGTTCCCTGCGCTGCTTGTAGGTGCGGTTCTTTCTAGTGCAGTCGTGTACCTGGTCAGCACTGCTGAAGGCAGGTAATCCTCTCTGTCAACTCTTAAAGTAGACACAACTGGTTATGCTCCATGCCAGCCTCTTGGTGCTGGCTAGCTGTCCAGATTAAGAGATGTACAATTTACAGATAGTTCAAAGCAGTCAGCATCCACTTCCATACAACGAGGGAAGGGGAGGCTCCAGGTTATACAAGGGCAAGAGGCAGTGAACGTGGGGTGCAGTAATCTCTGGCTCGGTCAAAGAATGGCAGGTGGTTTTCCCACCAGCCTATTGCCCTACACACATCTTGGAAGGAAATACCAGGATCTGCAGCACAACCTTGTCACCTTTACACAGCAAGGCTCTTTCCCATGCGGTTCTCTCTCTCTGTGTGATCAGAAAGATAAGAAAAGTGACAGGATGCAAGTGCTGTTGTGATAGGATTACTCTGGCTGAGTGCCTTAAGTGTATCTTCAACAGCACCAGGTTTTTTCCAGCTCCGAAGATGTAACATTAACATTGCCTTCGTCAGCACTACTCCAGACAGTGCTGTGTTGAGCTTCGTTAAGTCCTGAGCTTTTTTGGCTGCCACAAATGACTGGAGCTACGTCACAGGAATCCTCCAGCAGGAGCAGCAGCAGCTTGCAGGGGAGATTTAGCTGTGCTGAGCGAGCCAGGAAGCATTTCCTGCTGACAAGAAGAAAAGCCACCCAAGCTGTGATGAGTCAGTGAGGCAGATGGCAGATGTCACGGGCGGAGGGTAGCGGTGGAGTTCAGGGGGAAGGAAGAAGGAAGGGAAAGTGGAGAAGTG
The DNA here is from genome assembly GCF_028500815.1 of Rissa tridactyla. Classification (NCBI taxonomy): domain Eukaryota; kingdom Metazoa; phylum Chordata; class Aves; order Charadriiformes; family Laridae; genus Rissa; species Rissa tridactyla. The sequence continues at coordinate 6,564,109 of NC_071481.1, read as the reverse complement.
CTTCCAAGCTGCCTGCTCTCCGCAGGGTTGGGTGGCCCACCTGCATTTTCCGACCGTGCTTGGGAAGGGTCCAGGTGCCTCAAGCTACCACAGTGAGGGATATCGTTTGTGGAGGCAGAATTACCATCCGACAGGGGAGGTGCTTTCTTTTGTCTCAGGGCTTCACAGGTTTTGCCATTGTGCCCTAGTGCGATGGCATTACGCTAGTCCAAAAGTCTTCAGGGAGCTGCTGCCCTTGCAGTTTGATACCAGTCTAGCAGTTAACGTGAGCTCAGTGCTGCGTTCTGGGTTTCAGAAAGACTAGGTTTTTGTCGGTTTCTAGAATATCTTACAATGTCTGCTTTCTCGTTAGGGGAGAGAAGCAGCTTCAATAAAATGTAAAGGGCTGAAACAAATGTCCTTTGACCTAAGCACAAACTGGAGCTCTTGAGCCTTTTGGTTCAGAAGTTAGGCTTAGACTGTGTTGACATCCGACATGTGTAATAGAAGTAGTGGTGTTGGCTTGTTTTCCAGAGCACAAATCATCAAATGAGCTGTATTACAAAGGCGTCGCAGGCGGAGTGCTGTTCATGGGTGGCATTTATCTGGTGGGCCATCACTCAAGAGATGTAGTACCAAATCATATAGCCAGACAGGAATAAAAGTCATTTAAGCATCCCCTGCCAAACAAAAGATGCTTGAGTTCTGCATGGCCCCCCTGCGCCGTTAGGTTACTATATTCAGCTGCTAGAAGCTGCAATGAAAGAGCAATAAACTGTAGAAATATGAAATCAGGGGAAAATGTACAGTTTGCTGTCATTGATGGGTTTTATTTTGTTGCTTGAACAGCTGCAGTGGTATTTACATGCTCTTTCCAAAGCTCTGTCGGGCACACCCTGAATTCAGCTTGGATAGACCTACTGTAGAACAGGAAAGCACCCAGGTCTTGGAAAACCTCCTCACAACTCTGCAGCAGGACAGGTGGTTGAAGAGAAAGAGGTGGAGAGGCCAGGACGGACTGCCAAAGGCACTGCAGTCCTAACGGTGCCGTGTTTGAGAAGGGGCTTATCGGCAGAATGGGCCATCTTTGTGGAGCAGGGTGTCTGGCATAAAGATTGTGGATGATCATCTTCTGCGGGACAGGGAGGGGGGTCACTTTTGTCCCCTGGCAGATGCTCGGAGGTAGCCGACAGAATCAGGACTGGTCAGCCCCGCTGCCTCCGTCTCTCAGAGACACGCTGCAGTGCCCCTGGGAGACTGCTGACGGGGCAGGATTCCCAAGACCGGATAAAAGGATCAGGCTCTGATTCCCAGGCCACCAGACAACCAACCCTCATGTGAACGCAACGTAAACCAGTCCCCAGCCTGTTTCTGGGGACGTCGGTGAGAACGAGGCCTCCAGACTGGCCATGAGGGAGATAAGCGCAGAGCTGTGACTCATCCAGCTCATGGCCGCTGTGGCTGGGGTGGTGACTTGGCGGAGTTGGAGAAGGGAGAGCTGCCTTTGTCCATATGTCAGGCAGCTGCAGAGGAAGCTCCACACCCTCCGTCTCATCAGCTGGGGCCAGTCGTTGCAGGAGAATGGCTGATTTGCTTCGTGATCTTGATCTTGTCCCAGGCTATGGCTCTCAGTGCACTAGTAGACATTAGTGGCCCTGACCAGCTTCACCTGGGGCTTCCACCCACACCTGCCCCCATGGGCCCAGGTACTCCATTTAAACTCCACCCAGGGCCTTCAGTTTTGGTTTGAGCTGAGCTGTAGGAGCACAGGTCTCCAGCTCAACTGCAGCCATGCCCAGCTATGGACCCTGCTGACCCCAGCTTGTGGACTGGTTTCTCTGGCTTGACGCTGGACCTGCCTTGTCACCGTGGACCTGCCTGGTGATCTCTGGGCTTGACTCTGACACATGACCGGACTTCCCAGCTTGGCCTTGGACCTGCCTCATCACCACGAACTTACCTGATGATCTGGACTCTTGATTGAATCTGGCTGCCACCTCTGGACCTGCCTTGCGTTCTTGGTGTGGTGCTTTGGCTGGTGAGGCTCCTGCCCTGCCAGCTGCTTTATCCCCCCTTAGCTCCTGGTCCAACAGTCTTCGCAGCTCCTTGACAAATTCCCACCACAAATGCTGTTGCCTACTTTTAATCTCTACTCAAGCACTATTCCTGTGTGCAGCTGTGGCGCTCTACTTCTGAACTTCGTGCATGTAAGTCCTGAGAGAAGCAGTTCACAGCCACGCAGTCACGCTTCGTTTTACCTTCTGCTTTGCTTTGGAGCCTGGTGGATTCTCCTCTTCTCTTGTTAGCTCTGCAGGGAGTCCTGTGGGAATGCTGTAGCTGTAGCATCCCTTTGGATCTCTGATGTCTTGTATCTTGATATTTTTTTTTTAGGTTTTCAGTTCCAGGAATAACATCCTGCCCACATGCTTCTTGGGAGCATGAAATTCCTAAGTCCCCTGTCAAACATAAGTTTGGATTTATCCTGCATCCTCCGAAGCCCATGCTGGGAAAGTGAAATGCAGGATTTGGGTTTTGCTGCTGTTGGGCGAGAGCTGTGTTAACTCCCTTCTTTCATGCTGACCCTCCTCAGGCACAGATGTGTGTGAGTCATAGGTTGGACTTCTCATGTCTTGGTGGAAGCTGAGAGAGAGGGTGGGGTGATATTTGGTCTGGAAAATCTTAAAACAAATGGTTTGTTCCAAATATGTCTGGGAAAGGAGAAAAAGCCAAGGGATGATTTTGTATTTGAAACTGTAGCTCTTAAAACTTTATTTTGCGTTGAAAATTGAATGGAGGACCCACTTGACAATATTCCCCTGGTGATCTTGCCTGGCAAAATTAATGAAGCAGCGATAAAAGTAACGCTGGTATCATAGGATGCTCCTCAGCAGAGATGCTCTCTGTTGTATCCCCTCACAAACCACGTGGCGATCCCTGCCCCAGACTTGCACTGTGTGAGTCGGTGCAGACTGGAAGGATGGGCACGGTTGCAGTGGTGTGGGGCTCAGGGCATGAGTAACAGGAGCAGGGGAGAGGAGTATTGACAGAGCAGGAGGTAGATCTGTACATGTGGCCTGTCTTCCTCACTTGTGTATTTTTCCTGTTCTGATACAGATACATTTAATTTAAAATTCCATATAGAAATGTTCCTGTACCAGATACTGCTTATGTGATCACCGTGAGTTCAGTTCCCTCTCGGTGAACAGCTTTAGTAAGAAGCAGTTTTATGAGCTCTGACTTTTAGACCTGGACTGAAGCTGTAGTTAATTTCCTTCCTAGGCAGCCTGAGAACAAGCCCGTGCTGTGGCAGAAGAGCATTGCACGTGGGCCTGGAAGTGCCCCGCTGGGAGAGTGTCTCCCTGTTACAGGCAGAGACCTTCTATAAACGCTTCACTTGCGCTATTCAAGGCATCTCTCCTTTTTCCGGCTAGATGCTGGTGTGCAGAGCCTTTCTGACTACCACAGAAGGGCAAGGGCAGTATCCTACTCTCCGGGTGATCTGCTTGGCTGGGAACCTTGCTGGGTTTGTCCTGCATGCTGAGTGATCAGCGGATTTTTCCTTGCTGCTTTCAATGCAGTGCCCTGGGGCACCAGCTAGGTGCTGATTTTTCCAGGCAGGAGTGGTAAGGTGGATGGGGGTGCAGATGTAAGGTAGGGACCAGATGGCTTCCTTGCCACTCGCCTGTCCTTGCGTGGTACCATGAGTGGAGGGAAGCGTTGTCAATGCCCAAATGTCACTTGGGGAAGCTGCTCCAAGGGAAAAGTTGCAAGCCAATCCCGCTTGGAGTGCCGTTGGAGAGAGTGAATGGATGCCAAGAGCAGTAAATAATTTACACTGGTAAAAACACAAAGCTGGGTGGTCTTGGTTTTCTTTCTTTCCCCCTTGCTTTGCATCTGTTCATATTTAGAGGCTGTTCGTGGCTGTTTATACTCCGCTAGTCCTGGCATGCTTCTTGCCTTGTCCTTGGCTGCAGCAATACACATAATGAATGTGTTTGAGGCTCTGCAGTCAGTGTTGCTGCTTCTACGCAGAGCGCTCTGCGTTCTGTTTGGGGTAGTATAGCTGTGGAGTGTCAAAAGCATGACTTGCCTATCGCCTAGTGGGAGATGTTAGGTAGGGAGGACATCTGTATCTCTCTGAGTCTGGCACTGGAAGGAAGGGCCAGGAATGAACCAGCGTGGTTTTGCTAGTAGGTTACTGCAGGGCATGAGGAGGTTAAAGCTTGTGACCACCTCAGAGTGTGTGTCACATGTCAGATCCCTGCGGTGTCTGCCAAGATCCTAGTGTGGTAGGCAGTGCTGCCCAGGCTGGAAATACAGATCGTTCTCCGGTGGACAGAGGTGTTCTTAGTTTTGTTCTTCTACCTCGCAATCCTCTATTTTTTTAACTGGCAGTTAATTAAATCAGTCTTCCCCAAGTCTGTTTTGCCTGTGATGGGAACTGATCTCCCTGTACTTATCTCAACCCATGAGCTTTTTCCTCTTGCTGAGGAGGGGTGGTGAGAGAGCAGCTTGGTGGGCGCCTGGCAGCCAGACAAGGTTAAGCCGCCACCTCCGCATGAAAAGGTGCTGCTTTAGGCAATGCCAACTCTTTTGCACTGTAAATGGTCTAATATAAGATGACTATTCCTGCCTCCTGGAGAAAGCCTGGAGACCCAGAGGCGCTCACCACTCCTGTGTCTTACCTGGACTGTGTAATGCAGCAGAGAAGGTGGCCAGAAAAAGAAAGGAGAGATGGTGGGTGGGGTGTCAAGGGAAGCTGTCCAAAAAACTCCCACTGGAAATCCAAGCTTGCCACAAAGAGGAGGGGCAAAAGGCAGACTAGAAAAAGCTGTTTGATTTATTCCAAAGTGCTTCCCAGAGTCTGCTTGCTGAGGGAAGGTGCCTTGACTAAGTCCTGTGTTAGCCTAGCTCCCCCTGGCTGAGAACAGTCCCTCACGCTCCGTGGGCTCCCCGAAAGGGCTTTGGTCACTTCAGGGGAGAAACCAAGGCCAAATGCTGGATTGGGAAATGCTGCTCCTGGTGACCGCATCCTCAGGAAGACAGACACGGTTACCATTGTGTATTCCAGGACCTCTCTAGGTTAAACCAGCTGCTCAGGACAGTGTTAAATTGGAGCAACTGAGCCAGGGTTACTCATGGCAAACAGCTGTAGTGATGCCAGACCCCAGCACTGTCATGTTTCAGGGTATCATTAAGTTTTGGGCCAGTGCCCAGGCCACGTATTCCCGATGGTGGAATGAAATGGGGTCCCTGTCTGTTCTTTGTGGGCCACTCTTGGTAGCTGCAGCCTGGCCAGTGGCTTTTTCTCTGTAACTCCGGGATGATGTGTACTTCCCGCTGCCGTGGCTATGTCGTCTGGGAGCCTGTGCCCAGAATCTGGTCCCAGTTAGCCACAAAGCTGCGTCATCCCGACGCGTGTCTGAAATAGGGAGGTATTTGTAACTGCAGCCCTCAGAGATGGATGGAGGGAGCTGAGCAGGCACCACTGTTTGACATCTAGCAGAGGGTAGGGGGAGAACATGTCTTAAAGGAGATGGGGACGGCTGGAGATGAGATGGGCAGAGCTTACTCTATGAGCTTGGGGCCATTTTTTGTAAGGGACAGGCAGGAGAGTAAAACTTAAGACTTGTAGGAACTAAGCCTGTATACCGTAAGCTTGGACCTCTCGCCTGCGTTCATCAGCGTGTGGCTGACTATGATGTACCTTCAGCGGGTGTTCCCGTCTCCTTCCCTAAGTGGTATAGCGTTGAGGTGACAGTGCCCTCCTCTGGCAAAATGAGAGATTCGAGGCTCGGGAGAGAGTTCCAAATGGGGACTATGAAGGTAACTGCTCCTACAAACACTCCTCTTACGAAAGTACATTGGTGGCGTAGGTCTCTTTGGGATATTCAGAGCCCTGGCACAGGCTGCGGAACCTGCAGTGCAGGAATTCTGCACTTGTAAGGGAGTGCTGCAGCTACAGAAAAAAGCTATTGCCCATTATCACAGCCAAAGTAATGGACACCATTAAGCCCTGGAGTAATTCTGAGTCCCACACCCTGAAGCTCCTGGACAGTGTTCATGGATTTTCTGACTCCGCAGTGTTTCCATGTTGCAAAAATATTTGATATTCTTTTCCCTCTCTTTTCTTTCAGATCCTGTTTGACCAGGCTCAGAGGTCAGTCCGTCAGCAGCTGCACAATTTTGTGAAAGAGTGAGTACTTGTCTTATCCGTTTGCTCTTCAGCTTCTTGACCTTCCATTGCACCTGTCCGATGTGCACTGGAAACAGAGCTGCAACCTCTGCACAACTACTGAAGCTTGGAGCAGAAAAGACACTGAAAAGAGGAAAAGGTCTGGTTTGTGTGGTGGCTGTTGCTGTTGTCTTGCTACACTATCATTTGGTTGCTCCATTGTAACCGGGTGTCTTCATCCTGTTCCCAGCTCATAGTTAAAGCTGGACATGAGGCATACTTCCAGATCAGAGCATCATCCCGAAGTCTGGTGAAGTTCATCTGCAGAGCCCATCTTTGCTGCTTCTCACGGATCCTCTAAGTCAGACACATCTCAAGAGCTCAGATCCCTGCAGAGCAGGGACAGCTCTACATCTTATGTTATCTTCTGTTTGATGCAGCGTTTCCTTAGTGGTTTAAACCAGTGCGTGCTAGCAGAAGGGAAGAACTTTGCCAAATGACTTTGGGGTCCAGCAGAATCATTGTGTTCTTAGCTCCCCAAAGCAACATGCTTAGCCCCTCAAACTGGCAGCAGCCCTGCTCTTCTGCAGTAACCTGTCTGGAAGATGACAGACAGGAGGGCCGCTCTTCGTGTGGAGGGAGCAGCTGAGCATCACTGCGCCTTCACCTTGGAGCTTGGCCACTGGTTCAGAGTTCTTCGCTAATGGAAAGCGAGTTTACAGTGCCCTGGTGTGAGCCACGCAGAATATTGCATATGAAGGATGTGAACTTGCATGTGGCAGGCCTGAGGTGCAGAAGAACTGGGCCCGGGAAGCTAATTAGATGGGGACAGGGTGTGCCTTTATCGAGGCTCTCAGCAGGCTGTCCCCGCCATGGCCGCGCTGACCTGTTTCCTCTGAGGGCCTCTTCCCCGGGCAGCACCCAGCGCAGCGCAGGATCCCACCTCTGCTGAATGTAGGTCAGAGAGGCAACCCGGGCCTCGGGCTGTGCAGGGGCTGGTTGCCATGGGAACTGGAAATTGTCTCTGAATCCCTCAGCAGCTGTGTGGTTTGAGGGAGGGAGGGGGTCCCTAGCTGACCCCCCCCTTCCTCATCCCCGTCATCTTGCCTAGCACTCACCCTGCCCCCCGCTTCCTCTCTAATCATTTTTCTGATGAGCTCAGATTTAATCTGTTTAAGCCTGGCAGTCGGAAGAGGGAATTTCACCTTCCTCTTAGGTCCATCATCCTTTCAGCATCTTTGCAACTTACTCTTTTGTTGCGCTTGTACCGCGCAACCTCTGCGCTTGCAGGGCCTGGAGCTTCGATCTGCACATTCCTCCGGCCCTGGGCTGGAAAATAATTTCTACTCTTGGAACCATTTTGAATAATCCACCTAGGGCCAATCTGCAACTTCCTGGGGAACCGTGCCCTTGCATGGTGGCTCATGCATAGCTGAGAGGGCAGTATTTACCCTCTGACCCTCCCTGTCCCCGAGCCCTGAAGGCCTTTGCCTGGTTTATCTACGTGGCACACACAGGAGAGGTCAGCTTGCCCAGCCTGTGCTGTCAGTAGCCAAATGCCCTGTGACTGCCTTAGCACCTTACCAAGCCGCAGACCTTGCTGAGTAAGAGGGTTTTGTCAGGCAAGTCTTGAGGTTGCAGCCACGCTGCTGTAGCCTGGCTTTGAGCTAGCTGAGAATTCCCAGGACTATCATATGCTTCCACACTCCTCCTCCTTTCCACTGGGGACATGCACAGATGAGGAAGCCATTCTCTCCAACGCTGGATCAAAAGCTGTGTAAAATCCCCACAGCCCTTTGCTGCAAGGGATCCAAAAATGCAAAAAGCGGCCCCATTATTTTCCTGTGAATGGAGCTAGATGGCTGTGTAGTTTGGCATGCCTGAGCATTGAGGGCATTGTGAAGAAGCAACAGCCACAAGAACAGTAATCCAGTCGCCTCTGTTTTCCTTTATCATTGCTGTACCTGCCCATGGTGGAGACTCTGGGCCAGAGGCTGATCCATACATAAGTATACGCAACTTCAAACAGTTTGCCACAGGGCAGAGTTCAGCATTTACTGTCTGATTGTCATGTTCAGCTGAGGCCCTTTGTCTTCCCTAGGGCAAAGAACAAGTGGGTGCTACTTATTGACTAGCCGTTTTTAACTACTTTAAGTTATAACAATTTATAACTGAGGTAAAGAGAGCTCCACTGGACAGAAAATAAGTGTGTTACAGCTGCTGTAAATCAGCATTGCTGCTTTTGACTCCTGAGGAACCAGGGCCACTTGTAAGAGCTGATCTTCATCAAGTCCTGCCTGAATGATACCTGCTATTTAATTAAAAAAACCAACCAAACTAACTCAAAAACTCTGCCTGTTGCTATGCCTTTATAGCCTCCCCCTTGCCCCTGCAAAGCAGACCCCTGATCCCATGTGAGGTCTCTGGGCATAAATAAAACTTGAAAGTTTGTGTTGTGGATCGTGCATTTCTGAATGCAAATGTTAATAAATGTGCCTCTATTATAAAAGAGGAAAAGAATAATAAAATGTCTGGATTGTATAGTCAGACAAGACAGAATCAGCTGGAGATGCACGTGAATGGCCTGGCTACCCCGGTTGAGTGCCCTGTGCTGAATTTGAAAAGTAGCTGCTTTTACTCTTTTCACAAAGTGAAATATGAAGCAACTGTTTTCACAGGTAGATTCTGAAATGTTCTGCTTATCGCTTGTTTTGAGGGCTAATTGGGGACCATCTTTAGAGCAGGATGCCATCTGGCCTGGCTTTCTGGATGCTGTCCCTGGAGAATTTCCTTAAGGCTTTGAAGGCAGCATGTAAGGTCCAATATCTTTCCTTACTAACCGTCTGTAAAGAAAGACTGTCTAGAGTTAATCTGGAGTCAGTCCAGCTGCACACGGTAGAGCGTCGTGGGGTGGGTTAGGATCCCGGTGGCATCTGGAGTGGATCTCTGAGTGATTGTATTATATCTGGTTGTACCTTTTCCTGCCCTGCTGGTATTGGCAATATTCTGACTGCTTTGTAATAATGATTCTCACCATTTCGTCTCCTTTGGGTTCCAGTGACGTCCGGAAGTTCAAGGAAACCAAGAAGCAGTTTGACAAGGTGCGAGAGGACATGGAGATTTCGCTAGTGAAGAATGCTCAGGCACCTCGTCACAAGCCCCATGAAGTGGAGGAGGCAACAGGCACCTTGACCATAACCAGAAAGTGTTTCCGGCATCTGGCCCTAGACTACGTGTTGCAGGTTGGTGTCTGTGCCCCCAGCTCGGGCTGTATTTCCCAGGACAGAACAAGACATCACAGGCAAACTGCTAAAAAATCTGCTGTAGGGCACGAAGAAGTTGAGGGGTGAGAAAGAGCAAGTAGGGTCTTGCAACTGGTTTCAAAAGGGTACTGGATTACTAATCCATTGGACTTTTTGCCCTCTGAGGCAGGGAGTCCTTAGGACTGGTGTGATGGAGCATGAAAACACCAAGATTTGCTCTGGTTCCAGACACTGACGTAGTTGTACCACTATGAACCTGTGTATGGCTTAGCAAAGCCCTGTACCGCGGCAGGTGCCAGGGTTCTTTGAGCTGCCTTTTGGCATAATCCAGCCTGTCTACGTGAAAGTAGGCTATGCTGGGATGAGAGGACCTGCAGTGGTGGGGGCTGTGAGTTCTGTAGCTGATGGCCTGCTTGAAATAGTCACAAAATGTCAGTATAAGTGGTGTAAGAGAGGAGAGGCTCTTCCCCAAATCCTCAGCTGCTTTGACCTTTATAACTCTCCAGAGAGTCTGGCAGAACAGTGTCATGAAACTACTGAGAGTGAGGGACCGAACACAGCACTGTCAGGTGTTCACTGTAAATCATCATCTGCTCCTACATGTAGAACATGTCCTTAAGGGCAAATGTCCGGATCTGTGCGCGCATGTAAACATCCATGTGTGCATACTTGTGTTCATGCCCGAAACTCCAGATGGATGCGTGTGCAAACATCCATCTGGATGGATATATGTGTGTACATATATGTATGCACACAGCGTGTACTTGCATATGTTGCAACAGTGGAAATACCAGTTGAATATAAGGCAAAAAAGTTTTCAGAGTTATGCAGCACTGGAACAGGGACCCAGAGGGATTCACAGTCAGTGGGACCAGGCTCTGAACAACTTCATCTGACTCTGAAGTCAGTCTTGTTTTGCCCAGGCAGTTGGACAGATAACTTCTGGAGGTCCCTTCCAACCTGTGTTATGTTATGAGTTTGTGTGGGAGCGTGTTCTTACCTATGTTTGTGCCTTTGCGTGGCACTGACATGGCTCTTCATGTCTGTGATATGTTCTCCTTCCTAAAAATGCTACAGTGTACCTGCAAAGGGAAATGGAAATCGTTTTTTCAGTAAGAGAAATGAAACACGCCGCCTTAGACTGAATTTCGCTTCCCAGTGGGAGATTTCCTGCAGTAACACTTAGCGCACCCAGAATGGTGAATCATTTGTAGGCTTCATGTCAGGTCTGTCCTTGCAGGCAGTGGGTATATTAAGCAGACAAATTCAGCATTAATATTGATCCATGTGTGTCTCCACTAGCTGTCACTCCTGCAGCACCGAACTAAGACCATCTGCCAACACATTCTGTCCGACCAGGAGGTAGTTCCTGCTGTCTCATGCTCTGGCAGCTGCGGATAGAAAGGCAATACTTTTCCCTTAGAGTGCAAATCATGCATGTTGATCCTCCTTTAGGATTGCAATTTTTTGCATCTAGGATTTAGATATGAATGCCACTGTATTTTCTGGGAAGGTCACACTGTAGTAAGCTGCCTCCATTTCTCCCACTGACGAAGAGGAAGAGTTCCTTTAATGTGCTAATCCAATACTGGGGGAGGTTTCCCTGTCAGTCCACTGCAAGGTACTGGTGTAAATCCATCGGTTTTGACATGAACTTGTCCAAGCATCCTTCAGGATATAGTGAGGAGAGTCATAATTTTATTCTTTTATATCTGAAAAGAGAGCTTTTTCTGACCCTGAATGTCTGCGCAACTGAAGGGCACCCCCTTATAATGAATTACAACTGTATCCAAATTGCAGCAGGTTAAGCTCTCCTGCCAGAAATCCCAACTTGGATACCTGGGAAAAGGGACAACTTGGCTTACAGCAAAAATCAAGTCCCAGAATTTGCCGTGGCAGAATCAGCTATGGAGGGCACTGTATTGGCAGAAAAGTCCCAGTTGGTCCTTATGGAAATACTGCATGGAGAAAATCTTCCAACCAGCGTCCTCCGTTTTCTCTCCAGCCTCCAGAGAGACAGACCCTGGTTTGTGGATCTGTTGCACCTTTCACATCTTGCAGAAGTCATCTTTGTCCTCTTTGACTTTGTCAACAGCCCTGAAATTGGCACGGTCAAACTTGAAGGATTACTCGCACACCTTGATGAGGGCCAAAAGGAACAGAACCCAGTAAAACACAGTAAAAGCAGGGGGCTGGAACTAGATGACCTTTAAGGTGCCTTCCAACCTGAACCATTCTATGATTCCATAAAGCAGGGTTACTAGTTCCAGTCCTTTTTCTTCTGCTTTTTTGGTTTGTTTGTTTTTTTTAACCTAATGTACTGGGTTTGGAAAGGAGAGATCTAGAAGGCTGGGGACGTACCTGAACTACTTTGTCTTCCCTCCTGTGTTGCTGTCAGCCGTGCACTTTTCTCCAAGAAAAATGGGTGTGCAAAGGGTGTGCACACTCAAAACGTAGGCCCCCCCATACGTACCACAATTTCCTGGCGGGCGTCACTGATTTCTGAAAAACCCACAACACTACACTGGTGCCTCTCAGCCTGCTAGGAGAAATCAAAGCAGTGACCTGAGAGATTAAATATCTCCTTCATGTGATGCCAGATTTCACTCTGGGGTCACTGCTTGTTGTCAGTGTACAGACATACACCTAGCAGTGACCTTAATCAGTAGCAGCCCAGGTCAGAAAATGCATCTATACTGTTTCCTTTTTATTCCACCTGGAACTCACCAGAACTGTCTTTTCAGAAACTAACTTTCTGGAACTGTCCTTGAATAGTTTGTGGTTTGCTGCCGGGGGTGCTGCAGCAAATTGTTCATCCTTAGATCTCCATGCCAAACTGCTTAATGCTGCTGATGCTGAGAGTCTCATCTTGATTCCTTCACAGATCAACGTCCTGCAGGCCAAGAAGAAGTTTGAAATACTGGACGCGGTAAGGGCTCTCTGTGTTTTGTGTGGCTGCTCTCAGTGACTCAATGAAAGGCAGCCCTCTCCATTTCAGGTTGCATGGGTTGACATACCGACTCCTCAGTCTGCCCTGGCGATACTGTCTGGGACTGCTCTGGGGGCTGCAGGTATGCTGACAAGAGGGGAGAATGAAGGACCAGCAAAATACTCCACAGGCCAGAACTGGAGGGGACTTTCTGGGGTGAAGGACGCTGCTTGAACTGCTTTGTGCTCACAGCAAGGGTTATCTGACAGCGTGGAAGGATTCATGAGAGGAAGAAAGGAGAAGAGGGAGAGGCATCTAATGGATAGGTTGCTTTGGGAAGGGAAAGGGTTAGAGCTTGAAGAGACTTGTTTGTGGGTCACAAGGGATAAGGACTTTCACTTTGTCCCAGAACCTGTTCTGACCTTGCTGCTGTTTCCCTCCCCAGATGCTGTCCTTCATGCATGCCCAGTACACCTTCTTCCAGCAAGGCTACAGTCTTCTCCATGAACTGGATCCCTACATGAAGAAACTAGCCACAGAGGTGAGGGGACAGGGAACGTGGTTGACTCAATCTGCCTGTTGGTACCCCTTCACCCTGAAAGGACATCCTCTTCCCTCTTCAGCTACCAAACTTCGTAATCAGGGAGTGGGTCAGAGCATCATGCCTGTTGGATGTTGGATTAGCCATGCCACCCTGCAGGGTGACAGCCAAAAGCTGTGGTTACTTTCAGTGCACACCCAAACACAGCCCTTTTCCCCTTTTTGGGGACTTACAATGTTAGGCAGGGCTGGTGTAATCCCAGAGCAGGCAAGCAGAGCTGGACAGTGGCTCATAAACCACCTTCCTGACTTTTATACCTGGTGTTCTCCTCCCTGCCTTTAGCTGGACCAGCTGGTGATTGATTCTGCAGTGGAGAAGAGGGAGATGGAGCACAAGCATGCCCTGATACAGCAGAGGGTGAGTCCTGGGGCTGCAGCTTGGTGCAAGCAGCACTTCCATCCATCGGCGTGGCTGTCTGAATCACACAGTGGCAACTGCCATCTGATGAGGGGCCTTGCTGGGTCAGTCCTTCACACCCTGGAGCAGCATCAGCAGAAGTTGTTGAGATGAGAGTAATAACCTCATAGATGCCGGGAGGTCTAGCTAGTAGGTAGGCCTGATCAAACGTAGGGCATTCAGCTACTGACACATCCGAGTACACAAGGGAGAGGGACACAGGAAGGACCCCATGGGTCAGGGCACCTGGGTGGTTCTCCCAGCTCTGCCATGGACCTGCTCTACCTCTGAGCAACCCTTCCTTCTGTGCTTTGTCTCCCTCTTTGCTGCTGAGGGTGTGGGAAGATTTAAAGGCTGAGACAGAGGAGGGGATGTAGTTTGTGATCACCTGTGAAAACGACTGCCTAGCAGAGCTGCTTTTGGGGAGAGGCTAGAGCACTTTTCTCCCACCCTTTCTTTTCTCTGCTTTTCTTTTCTCCCCCGGTCTCACATCCTTCCTCTGGCTGAGCAAGCTAGCGTTTGTCTGGCAAGCCCTATAATATCCAGCTACTGCAGTATTAGCATGTCCCGTCTGACACTTCTCCCTGCCTCGCTGCTGTGCCCCATGGTGAGGCAGCAGTATGGCAGCGTGCCTGCGTGCCCGGCCCAACCAGATGGCCAGAGACCCTGTTAAATCATCCAGCAGACAAATGAGTGGATGCACTCCTCTGCTACCCATAGAGAGAACTTGCTGCAGGGCCTTTTCTTCCTTCCCAGGGAGCTCACACTGCACTGAAATGATGTTAATGGGTCGTGGGGGAGAGAGCGCAGCACTCTGTGCTGCCGTTGAGAGAGGAGTGTGCTGCAGTGAACATCTTTCGCACAAGTCTGCCCCAAACTGCAGTTCAGATGATTCTTGCTTAGCTCCTGTGATGTGACCTGGCTACAGCCTTGAGCGGCATCACTTTGGGAAGGTCCATGGGGACCCAAGCAATAGAGCTGCCATGGCTGAGCAAGCTGTTGTTTTCGGCTGAGCTGGGGAGCCCACTCTGTGTGTGCTCTCACCTGCTGTAACTGAGAGTAACCACCATGAACTGGCAAGATAATAGGATTGGCTATCAAACAAGCCTGAGCCTTCAGTAGGGAGGCATCTTTGGTTAATATGGGCTCTGATTTTCCAGACCATTCATCTGGGAATGATTCCAAATCCGAGGCTTATAGAAACATCAACTAATTATTTATTTTTTTCCTTTTCCTTCTCTTCCTCATGGATCGCTGACCTGCCCTTGCAGACCCTCCTGCAGGTGAGTACCCACATGTGTTTCCTCCTGGCATCTTCATTCCTCAGAATTAGTGCTTTGATCTGGATATTTACTAAGTCTTGCCTTTGAAACCAAATCAAAGCAACCTTACTGTAGCGCTGGTGCTGTAACCTGAACACTGGAGGTGTAATTTTAAAGCCCAGTTTCAAGTGAGTTTGATTTCATCCTCATCAAAGTTGTTTTCAATCCTGTGCAAAAATAAGATTTCCATTCCCACTACTCTCATGGTGGTCAGTTGTCTTGACTCGGAGGTCAGTGTCACAGTACTTAGGTGGCCCTCCACGCAGGTTTGGTGCCTTGGAGCCTTTGAAGGCCATGGGTCTGGTGGGAGGTGAATGAGCTGCACAGGCTCCTAACAGAGGGTGTTGGTGGACTTTGAACACGTGCACACACGCTCTGTGGGCAGAGTGAGAGGGGATTTCAGAGAGCCCTGGGAAACAGCTCTCCATCAACCAAGCCCTTGGGAGGAGTCTCTAAGGAGTCCGTATCTGGCAGGCGCTTGTGTGGATCAATACTTCTCAACAGAAGGAGTCTAAGTGGCTGTTGTTTTCTTTCTAATGCTGTCTCTCAAAAATGGCATAGCCCTTGAAATGGAAACCTAACCAGATTGGAAAGCTACCGACAGGCAGTCCCTGTGAATCGGCCTGTGCGTATGCTCCCTGTGGTTAAGTGTTCTGAGGGAGGGGTGAATCCATTTGTGAACTCTCATTTCCCCTGGGACTCTGCTGGAGTGATGACTTCATTCGAGGGAACGCGGAAAATCTCTTGAGTGTGGTGCATTTCAGCTAAATCTCTTTACGTGGCTTTGCTGACTGGACTAGCAGGGAATCAAGCAGAGGTCAGGTTCCAAGAGGGAGAACGAGCAATTAGTCTTCATCAGAGTATGTACGCATAGAGCTGTGTCTCTCTGTGCATAAGCTTGTGAGAGAGCTGAACATCCCTACTGCGAGTCGGGATTTAAAGCTTCCTGCCTGGAAATGTTACGAGACTGTTTTTCAGCTACTCTGAGGCAGAGTTGCTCCTCCCTTCGCGATGGAGCATGGCACTCAGCATCTGGTGAGCATCTCATCACCTCCAAAGGGAGCACAGCCCGCATTTGAATGTGTGTCTTCATGCTGAGCCCAGAATACCCTCTGGTCTCTTGACAAATTTGGAGATTTAGTTGTGCTTAATTAGAGAGGAGTGGCAGAAATACCCCTTTTTTTCCTTAACGCGATGTCTTCCCAAACAGCCTGCTAAGGCGTGACAGAAAGGGAGGGAATCCAGTTTAGATCATACATTTTGAAGTGTTCTCGGGATGTGGGAGCTGCGCAGATTCTGAAGACAGGGAACTGAATTGTCTTTGTGAGGGCAGCTTTGCTCATAAGGAAGAGGTCTGTGGCATTTTGTTTCCTTGTTGTTTTAATTAACATACATTTGGTAGGAGAGAAAAACTCGGCACAAATCTTTACCATTTATTTTCTTTGATACTGGAATTCAGGTGCCCTTTTCCTATGCCACCTTTTCCCCATCTTCCCTCACGGAACATCTGCTGCCTTTGGGGCAGATTCCCAAGGCAGCTATCATTTCAAGCCGTCATTTTAACTGCCGCCCTCTCTGCCTTCCCAGGTGCAAAACCTTAAAGAGCTCCATTTGCAGCTTCACACTTCATGTGAAAATGATGCTCACTTCTACCGAAAGGGTTCTGATAAAATCAGCAAGAGGGAAGGAAGGGTCTCAATTTTTCTGGGTGACAAGAAATATCGGAGTTATCCTCCTGTTGTGCAAAGAGAGAGGAGAGCTTCAGCATGAAGGCTGGGGGTGCCTTTCTCCTGGCTGGGTGTGGGGGGGTGTGTGCAAGGACTGCAGTGTGGAATACATTCCTGCAAAGGCTGAGGAGATAGCCTCATAGCCTCCCTCGTTTCCCTTGTGTGTTGAACTAAACTGTCTTAAGCCACGCGTGTGATGAGTTTGTGCGTTGTTATGTGGGCTCAGTTGCTTCAGATGGATGTGCAAAGACACGCAGGGCCTGGTGTGTGTAGGTTGGAGCACTTAGGAGAAGAGAAGGCTCCGGGGAGACCTTCCAGCCCCTTCCAGTACCTAAAAAAACAGGCTCCAGGAAAGCTGGGGAGGGACTCTGGATCAGGGAGGGGAGCCACAGGATGAGGGGGAATGGTTTTACACTGAAAGAGGGGAGATTTAGATGAGATCTGAGGAAGAAATTGTTTGCTGTGAGGGCGGTGAGCCCCTGGCCCAGGTTGCCCAGAGAAGCTGTGGCTGCCCCATCCCTGGAGGGGTTCAAGGCCAGGTTGGACGGGGCTTGGAGCAGCCTGGGCTGGTGGGAGGTGTCCCTGCCCAGGGCAGGGGGGTTGGAATGAGATGATCTTTAAGGTCCCTTCCAACCCAAACCATTCTATGAAAAATTTTGTAGAACTTAGCACTGGAACACACAGGCCTAGGATTTTTTTCCAATGGGAAATGAGTGGAGTTTAAACCAGTCCTCCCTCACAGATCTGGACCTTCCTGAATCCTTCCACTGCACCGAAACCGACAGGCCTCTCTCTGAAAGAACCCAGGGCTATGTAAAAGCTCCTTTGCAGCCTTATACATATTCCCCGGTCCGGAGTCATGGGGCAAGCAATTGTGTTCCTGTTGCCTGTTTGCAGGGGAAGGGCGGATGGAGTGCCAAGGCAGAGCTCTCTGCCTCATTTAGTCCAGCTGGTAGATAACAAACTAGGGGCCATATGGCACCGCAACACCCGGATTTCTGCGGCTGCGGTGGAGCAGGGGCGGAATTAACTGGCCAAAGGGTGGCTGTGCTCCAGGAAGCGGGGGGAGGCAGACCCTGCTGAAGGCAGACAAGCCTGGCTCTGTGAAGGTCAGGGAGGCATTCGGTGAGCATCTTCCTGTCAACTTTGCTCTGTGTTGCCTGGCGTCTCCTGCTCCTTTCTGTGCCTCCATGACAGCTGTATGATAATTAGCCCTTGCTCTAAGCTGATTGACTGTGAATAGGAGGCATGAGGAGGGGGTAAGCAAGTGGTCCCCAGGGGCCAGCAGCCTTCCTTCGCCTAGTGCCCCTTGCTTTGACAGGAGCCAACGGCAGAGCTTATAGCTTCCCAAAAAGGAGTAGGAGGGGTAAAGGAGAAAGGGCTGAAAAAGAAATCCCTCCTTCCCTGCCAGCCCACGGTGCTTAGCAGAGATGCTACTCTAGAGAGCGAAGAGAGAGAGAGAGAGGACACACAGAGCGGCTCCCTGCTCTCTAGGCAAGAGCAGCAAAACCTCCCTTGCAGCTGGCATCATGAAGATTTTCGGCAGGCTTGAATACCTCCTGGTAAGGAGACTCCCGCAGGGTTGGCTTGGGGAGAAAGTTTAGGGGGCACTTTTCCCTGGGGAAGCAAGGATTGCGCCTGTAGGAGCTTGCTTGCTGATGTGACCCAAAAGCGAGTACAGCTTTATTACTGCAGGGAGGGCAAATGTGTTCAGTTCTGGGATGGAAAAGCTCCGGGGCAGGGCACAGATCTCTGTGCATCATCTGCTGGCAAGCTGCAGAGCCGGGAGATCATTTGGCATTAGGAAATTCAAGAAACAAAAGGTCTGTAAATGGGATTTGGCCAGAATGAATGAAAGCTGTCTGTGCAGAATGGGGATGTAGGTGGGGGAGCCCTCCTCCAAATTCCATCTGCCTCTGAGGGTCTTGGATTGAACACAGTATATACACAGAGGTAAAAATAGCCAGATAGAGAAAAGCTTGAAATATATTCAGGCACCAGAAGAGAACAGAATGTGCAGGCACCAGTGTTTGTGTGGAAGGGGGTGTGTGTGCATCTTTAGGGAATGTGAATATTCCTCTGACTTGTGTTCTCTTTAGAATTGAATAGCCAAACTAGTCTCATACCATTTTTAACTCGCCTCCAGGAGAAGTTCTTTTCAATGCATGGATATGTACGTAATGTTGTTAGAGTGTGTACATAATATTATTGTTAAATACTGAGCATCATTGGTTACTTAAGTAAAGAGGGCACTTTTGGATAAAAGCCTTTGTCTTCTATGAGGGAAGGCGTGTATTGCCTGTGTTGTCGCTTATCCTAAATTGTATTGATTGAAAATAAAATAACATGGAGGTTTGGTAGTAAGACATGTTTCTTGAAGAGCTGAAAACACTTGGACTGAAAAGATTCACTGGTCACGATTGCCTAGTTTTGATAGTGTTTTCTATCAGGAGAAATCAAAACATTTTACGGAAAAAGACAGAATTATTATTTCCACACTGAATTGATACACTGAGGGAGTAATGCTGTGGCTGCTGAGGGAGGGACCCTGCCATAGTGACTGTATTTTAAAGAATTTTAAGGAACTATTGGTATTTTAGAGAAAGGTTCCATTTGTTCTCATCCAGGTGTTGCCCCCTTTGGGATAGGAATGAACCTATAAACAAGACCTTCCTACTTCAGTGGGCTCCCTACTGAGAAGACGCCCCCCACCAAGTGTTCCGGGCTGATGAGGGGCATCTTCACTCTTCATATTAAGTCTGTTTGCTGAAGCTGGAGGTTTATTTAATTTCACCAGCCATTTTCTCTGCATGAAACGCTGGCTTCACAGAGGAGCAGTTGGAAGAGCTTGTCTGGCCTCTGCAACGCAAGCAGCCTCTCTACGTGCTGTGTGGAGGTGGACGAGGGAGTTTTTAACTGAGTGGGCCACGAGGCTGCCTTCAAATAGGGTTTTTTCTTCTTTTACGGGTCTGTGCCTGTGCTGGGTTTTTGCTTTCCGTTTGCTGGTTTTAAAGTGTCCACATTAATGTCCTTTTTCACATCCCAAAGGATGTGTCTTTTGGAATGTGTTACTTCATTGTTGCTTCGGCAGCATTCACTGTGCTCCCATGGAAACCATTGTGATGTCATTTCTAAAAGAATATCGGTTCCCAGGCAGCCTTGTGTGTAAACTCGGAGTGACAGGACCGATGAGGAGAGGGGACAGTGAGACAAGATTGGTGTGATTTACTATTGGTGTCAGTGAAGGAAAGGGAAGCAGATGATGGCAGAGATCTGCTTCCTTATTTTGGAAGACGTCCAATTTATTTTACCACTGTGTAATCCAACGTGTCAGTGCTGTTGCTAATCACGATTGCATATGCAGCCGCAGCCAAAGCCGTTCAGATCCCAGTCCGAGGGAGCCTTTTCTGTGTCAAGCATTTTTTTTCATATTACAGAGACAATGAGGTGCTAAATGCAGACTTAATAAATCAGTCCGAACTCCTTTAGAGCAGACTTGCCTACTCTGTGTACATTGCAATGATGGGAAGAATTCGGTAAAAGGTAGCTTATTAAAATCATGCATTAAAATCTCATATATAGCAGGAAATGGAAAAAGAGGGAACAAGGGAAAGCATACGTGTGCACTCTCTTACCCTGCTTTGTCAAGGGTAAGATTTGAATCAAGAAAGTCACTTTGAATGTTGCAGAATGTGTGACACGTTCCTTCTCCGCCAGCACCTCTCAGACGTTGCGGCTTGGCTCACGAGGCTGGAAGGGTTTTATTTCCTAGTTCTGCCTGGAGTGAGTCCACTGATGCGCTGTGTCCCTTGTAAGAGTCACAGAGAGAGTTACCGATGGCACAGTTGACGATGTGCTTGGCAGGAGCAGTGTCTGTCAGCCAGGACCCTTCGACTTATTTCCCAAAACTAACAGGATCAAAATCTTTGTGTATCGATGAATAGAACAGATACAGGGACGCATTAAGGGCAGGTCTGTCAGTTAAGGGGATTCATTATAACACATCTGTGTGTATCCAGCTGTGGCCACGCACTACCATGATATTTCAACACCATTGGCAAGATGATCTCCTCAGACAGCTTCTAAGCTAGCTTTGACCTGGAATCAGGATTCAACAGATGTTCTCTGAACTTTTTCCAGCAATTTGTCCTCCCTTTTCAATGGCGGTGGCAAGAAAGTTCCCTGTGTGGGTACAACAAGAAGATGTGCCAAGGAATCCATGGTTTAAGCCCATAGTTTAATCTCGCTCCAGTGTGCTGGAAGCTTCACAATTGCACTTGCCAAGATTTTGCCTTTTGGCTACCTGAGCCATTTCTGTGCATCTCCCTTTTGGCCTTTTCCCAGCTGAGAAAGGAAAAGGCGGACAATTTCTGGATTTTTAAAACTTTCCCCTTTACCTCACTTCATTGGGCTCTCAACACTCAATAACTTTGTACCAAAGACAACTTCAGGTGCTTCCAAGCAGAGTGCAGTGAATCACAGAATGTGTTGGGTTGGAAGGGACCTTTAGCCATCTAGTCCAACCCCCCCGCAGTGAGCAGGGACATCTTGCAGGGACATTCCAATGGAATGGAACAAAGTGCCCCTGAGGATCGGACCGCCGCACGCCCCAGGGATCAGAGGCAGACCGGTCCTTGCCCCTTGGATCTCTCCCTTGATTTGTACCTCCTTTACAAATCCAGCTTACAGCTCTGGTCAATGTATTCTGCCCTCAACTGCCCCTGCAGTAGTTCTGTTGATAGCAGCGGCGTTGCTCAGGAATTACACCAGCAGAAATCGGAGCAGAATTTGCCCTGGGGGTGTTTCCTAAGCGATGAGAGAAGAAGGAAAAGAAATACCTTCGGAGTAATGCAAACACCAGCCATTCTTCCCAGCAATGTCTTTCTTTTGATGTTTGGACATTATCCAGATGGCACTCTGTCATCTTAGCTGTATATGCGCTTGGTGGTTTTGCGTATAATTTTCTCCTCCTAAAACTGGGTTTGGCACGGGTTAGAATTCTTTCAAAGGCAAGAAACAGCTCCGTGTGCTTTCAGCTGCTCGGCTGTAGCCATTGAATTTGTAGAGAGGTGTGATACAATACAGACTCAAGGAGGTTAAATTCACACCTGGCTTGACTCCACTGATTTTTAGTGGATTTACTGTAGTGACGCATATGTCCCATCTGTTCCTCCTGCACTCATCAGCACTTTATCCTTCTTACCATCACACTGCCTGATTATACAAGGGCAGCTGAGGAAGTCAGGTGATTATATTTAGACCCTCCCCCTTATTTTTACCTCTCTCACAAAGTGAGGCATGGATAAATAGTCATCTTTAAGACATGCTTGGAAAGGTTTTGCCCTACGCTTGCTTTTCAGCAAAGCCCAGATTTCTGGCTGTTTGCATTATTTATTATAAAGCGGTGCAGATTCTCATCAGATTTATGGAATTGTCGCTTTGGAGCAGCTGTACAAAAATGCCACATTCAAATATCTACAAGTCAGAGGAAAATTCCCTCTAGCCTTTGTTTGCAGTATGTACATGAAAGGCATCTGCAGAAGAGGACCCCCCATGGGATTCACCCTCCTATGGGAAGAAAATTTGGGGCTGAGCAGACCTCTCTTAATTGGGTGCCTTACAGCAGTTTCTAGTGTCTAATTGGGCATCATGCTGTCTTTCCAAGGAGTGACTCAGTCCTGTCCCATTAAATCTCCTCCTTCTGTATCAGTATTATTCTTATTATGACACCTCCCAGGCAAGCTTGCATCTCGGAACATGAAAATAACTCATCTTAATGAGAGTGAAGTGCACGTTGCCTAGCGACACAGCATCGCAAGGGTCTTCGTATGCTGAGCTAGGAAAGGCACTTAACTTAATGGGGCTGTTTTCACTACGCTGTTATGTCTTTGAACCAAGCAGTACAGGGGGAAATATTTGCGCTCAAGAGAGAGGGAGGTGTGGGTAGAATGCATCATTAGAGTGGAATCAGCGTGCAAGAGACAATGTGCCTTAGTTCCCCAGGTTAGAGGGGAAAGTCATTTTGGCTTCGTGACCCAGTTTCTCTTGGGAAACAGGCAGACCATTGCCCAGGGAGAAGGATCCTGCGTTCTGTGAGAGCAGCTGCTATTCTCTCTGCTCTGTGTCTTGCTCGCCAGCTGTCAGAATCCATGAGATCTCTCCGATGAATCAGTGCCAAACCTGACAAATTAGCTCTGACTGGTAGCATAGCATAGAGAATTGAGTGAGCACAGATTGGAGATGGCGTGTGATGATAGCAAATGAAAATGGAATTGATAAGTCTTCCCTTGTAGAAATCATCATGCCTGTTTCCCTTGTGTGAAAAGGCTGGGGTTTGTTCTGTTCCTGGCCCCTTGCAGAACAGAGAGGCAGCAGTAGCATTGCTAACTCGCTTGACCAGTGAAAAGCATCCCCATTGCTTTATTTCCCACTGTAGACTGCCCTAAATGTTGGGAATTTTAGCCCTCACAGTGATAAGTTACCTGCCTTTCTCCTCATCAGCTACCAGAGGGGGGAAGCCCAGCATGCGTGGTACTTTTCCCCAAACAGTAGGGACAGATGAGCTTACTGGAACGAGGATACTTCATGACTGCTATTCGTGGCTGCAGCCCACTAAGGCACAGGGATGTGCTGTGACAGACAGCTCTGCCTAAGCCTTAGGATCTTGACATAGATATTTTTCCCTTCTTGATGCTTTAATTAGGCTTATTTCCATCTTGATCCTGGGAGTGCAGTCGTGTTAGAGTGTCAGTCTCTTTTTATTTGCAGGACTTCTCCTATGATGACTCAAAAGTGGAGTTTAATGTTGATGCCCCGAATGGAGTGGTGATGGAAGGCTACCTCTTCAAGAGAGCTAGCAATGCTTTCAAAACATGGAATCGGTGAGTAATAACTCATATTCCATTTGATATTTGGGCTAGGGCTCTGAACACAGATCATACTGCCTGCGGAGGAATATACTTCACTTTTAGTGACAACTTAGCAACTGTTATCATCACTGGGAGGATTCAGAGCTAAGTAGTTAGAAGCTAAATAGTTAAAATAGTAAAAATGAGGTTGGTTTGATAGTTTCTGTGTACAGAGACTTTTGTCTTAGGAGCATTTTGCCTGCAGGTTGAAGGAGGTGATCCTTACTCTCTATGCAGCACGGGTGAGGCCGCATCTGGAGTACTGTGTCCAGTTCTGGGCCCCCCAGCACAAGAAAGATATGGACTTACTGGAAGGGGTCCAGTGAAGGGCCATGAAGGTGATTAAGGGGCTGGAACATCTCTCATATGAAGAAAGGCTGGGAGAGCTGGAACTCTTCACCCTGGAGAAGAGAAGGCTCAGGAGGGAATCTTATCAACGTGTACAAATTCCTGATGGGAGGGAATGAAGAAGAGGGAGCCAGACCTCTCAGCGATGCCTAGTGACAGGACAAGAGGCAATGAGCATCTATATTAAGAATGTGTAATTTCATCTGAACACAAGAAACTGCTGTGAGGATGGTCAGGCAGAGGAGCAGGATGCCCAGAGAGGTTGTGAAGTCTCCATCTGTGGAGATTTTCAAAACCCACCTGGGCACAGTCCTGGGCAACCTGCTCTAGCTGGCTCCGCTTGAGCAGGAGGGTTGGACTGGATGATCTGAAGCGGTCCCTTTCAGACGAAGTGATTCTGCAATTCTGCTCAGAACCTGTTTGGCTGCAAGTAAGATCAGAACCTGAAGCTGCGTTAGCATAACTCTAGTTCTGAGTAAGTCCTCCCGAGAGAAACTATCTCACGAGAGATTAACGCAGCCTCATCAAGACACTAGCCTGGTTCTGTGGCACCAAGTCAGCTCAGAGCAAAAGAGGAGTAAGCATCTGCTTGCTTGCAATGGTGTTTTAAGACTGCGTAAATTTTCTGCTAGCACGTTATAACTCGTGCGCTGAGCTTGCAAAGCCACTTGCTTTGTGGGTCTTTGACATTGGTGTGTTGGAGATATGTACATTAATCAGGGAAAGAGCTAGAAGTTGTGTAGTTTATGTAAGTGATCATTATTTTCCTGTTCAAAACCAAATATGTTTTTTTCTGTGAAGCTGTACGTGTCTCTTAGGCTGTATCATGGAATAAGACAGCTCCTGTTTTGCTGCATCTTAGTAAATGCCAGGAGGGAAAAAAAGAGAACCCTTCCACAATGGAAGAATGACCAGGTTCCATGCAGGGAAGATAGGGCACAATGCAACTTGAATCTTGCCCTAAGAAAGCTAGGAAATTTATAGCGATTAAGAGAAATACCTAACACAGCAGGAGATGCCATGAGTATCAAACCTGTCTAATCTAGGACAGGGAGATATGTGAAAGTGGAGATATCAGCTGTGCTGCCAGGAGCTGAGAAATGGCTTTCTGTGCACTGACCCCGCTCTTATTAATTTATAAATATTTCATCTGGTAGGTCACTGGGAAGGCCAGGCTGATCTGCCTCCTGCACTAGTCAGGAGGCTCCACAGCTGTCAGAGATCCTGGGGAAAGTGGAAGCAAAGGTTTCATGTTCTAGCCTTGCTCGATATTTGAGTGCTTCGTTTCCCTTGAGATAGTCAATGGGTTTCACACACGGTTGTGCAAAAGGATCCAAACCCTTCCAGTGAGTGTCTAATGCATGAGATCAATGCCTTTTTGACCTACATTTCCTCCTCTCACATAACAGGGAAATGATACAATATTAAGAGATCTTCTTTTACTTGGCTACGGGATGCATTCAAAGTGTACATCACAGCAAGGCTGAAACGTGCTGCTGTTAGACTTAGGAATAAATAAGCACTAAATGGTTCAGTGAACAGTCTGTGGTATGCACAGAAACTGCCTGTATTTGCATGGAAAAAAGACTTGAAATTATTAGAGATCTCCGAGTTGGTTAGATAAGCGATGCCTTCTCTCTGAAGCTTCCCCTAGTACTAAGGAGATTCCAGGCAAATTTAGGATAATTGTGTTACCCCTCAGGCTCTCTGATCCCCTGACAGTTAAGTGCTAAATTTGCACTTGGAGGAACCAGAAACCACAATGCAGTGCATCACGGTGTTTGATTTCAGTGCTCACAACCTGGTGCACGGGGAAGGTGTCTTAGCTGAATTTTTATCACCCTTTTAGGCTTTCCTGCTCGGTGTTTCCTAAGCAAAGCATCACCTTGGTCCGTAGCCTGTTGCATGGCTGCTGTCACTGACACCCACATGTCTTTGCAGAGCAGAAGGTCGTTCCAAAATGTGTCAGGCTAATGTCAAACCTTGTGCTTGACTCCTGTGGTAGAGATGAAACAGTTCCAGGCAACTCCCTTCTCCTGGCGACTCCCCTGTTGGTGAATTCAAGGGTCACTCCAAAGGACACTTATCCTGGAGGGAACATGACCCTCTAGGACTTTCTGGTTTTGCTGAAGTCTGAAGTAATGTTAGTGTCAGAGTCTCCAAGTTTTCCCTCTCCCTCAAATCCCAGCTATCCTCCCTGTATCCTCCTACATCCCAGCCATACAGTCTGTGTCCTCCCCACAGCCATCTCTGTCTCCTCAGTCCCACCCACTCTGAGCCACATCTACCCGCGTCTTAGCTATTCCCAGCTCCTGTAGCCTACTTGTCACCTTCTCACTGTCACGCACTGTTAGTGCCTCCCCCTCATGTGAGCGGGAGGGAACAGCAAAACCCACAGTGCAGGTGTCAGGCTAAGAGCAGAAATGCACGCTCTGGGGGGGGCGAGCAGGAGAGCACAGCTGCGAAGAGCAGGAGCAGAGACCAGAACCTGAGAGACAGACTTTCTGCTTGGCTTCATCTGACAGCAGAACTCCTTGAGCACAGACTGCTGCTGTCACAGCAGCTCAGAATGATGCAGAACCACATCGGCTCATCAAAATGGGCTCCCACATGGATGAGATGGCCTCCAGTTACCTGTATTTTCCCATTTGCCCACAGACATGTCAAGTCCTTTTGTTGTCTTTTACCTTTGTTCAATATTTCATCAATGACAAAAGAAAGAGAATCCCGTCTCATCTCATTTTCCCAGGGAACCTAGTTCTTTTGCAAACAGAGTGTGTAATATGTGCTCTAAATAACATCTTGCTGCACACCTGTGATTCTTTATGCTCAGGTATTCCAGTACCTTATTCCTGAAGCTTAGTGATGGCTTCCATTGCCCTCCATGAAGGAGATCGGGTTGCTGAATCTTAGGCTGTATCTTGGAATGAGGAAGTGACTTGGGGGTTCGGATTTAGCACTGAAGATTAAGACACCAGGGAATTACCTCTGCTGTCAGCATCGCATAGACCTTCTGTCACTTGTATTTTAATGGAAAGCTGCTAGCTGGTGATTTGTTGCCTCCTAAGAAGGCAGACTCCTTTCACACATATCTGTCCGTGCTCTAGCTGTAGGTAGCGGGAGCTTTGGCACTGTTTGGCCTCACGTAGGCTGTGGTGGGTACAGAGGAATCAGCCTGGTGGGTAGCATAGCCTGTGTAAACAACAAGGTGTGCAACTCCTTCGTATTATTTTCTCCAACAGTATTTGTAGGGCTGCCAGTTAGCAGGCTTTTCTGAGATGGATTTTTCTTTTTCCCACCTTGGAAGGTTCTTCATGGTGTCAAGGAATTTCTGGCTTGCCTTATGACAGCCTGCTTGGAGAGGCAGCAGGCACACTGCATCTGGCACGTGCAAGTAATCCAGCTTCCCCAGTAAATGTCAAGTAGCACATAGGCAAGTATGCCCTAACCAGTGCGACATGTCCCACAGGCACTGGGCTTGCTACCTGCACCAAGGGCAGTGCACACACAGACTTCTGCCCCAGAAATCATAGGCAGGAATACGGCACTGCCCTAATCCTTTGTTTCTTCCCGTCTTTCCTTCCTTCTTGCTGCACATTAACATATCTAGAAAACTTGCCAGCACGGCATCTCAATGCCCGGAGTCATTCCCTAAGGCTGTAAATCCTTATTCTCCGAGAGAGGGGACTGGAGAAGTGCAAGCTTTTCTTGTGTCATTACTTTCCAGCTTCTTGGGATAAATTACACTCTTTTTAATTGGAGAAATATCCTGCCCTGCTGCAGAACAAACTGCCTCTCTGTGGCTCTGCTGTTCACTTGTTCTGATGTCTGTCTGTCTGTCTTCCTTCAGGAGGTGGTTCTCCATACAGAACAGTCAGCTGGTCTACCAGAAGAAGCTAAAGGTCAGTGAGGCTACCCCAGATGACACCGGCAGATGAGCCAACTTGTCTGCTGTCCTGCTTTGCCGGGGACTTCTGCACCATGGCAGGGGAGTGGGGTGGAAGGAGTGGGGAGGGGAATCGGATCCCAGGACAGCAAGCCCATCCAGGCATTATTGTGCTCCAAAGTTAGACCATACTGAGAACTAAGTGGCAGCAGGTGGTGTTTGTGATTATTCCTGTTCATCAGAGGAAGTTGGTGAAGTCCCCAGTAACCCTGCCACTTCATGTGCATGTTGTCCCATGCTTAAACTCTGTGTAACCCCTTCCTATTGCCCTAGAGTTACTGGTGGCGGGGTGGCTCTGCTCTTTCTGGGCTCAGCGTGTGCTAACCAGCAGGGTTTGGGAAAGAGTTTTCTGAGGGGGCTGATTATGACAGATTCAGGGAGCCAACAAAGCCACCTGTTCTCACCCTTTCAGGATGTCCTCACAGTAGTGGTGGAAGACCTGCGGCTCTGTACCGTCAAGCCCTGTGAAGACATAGAGAGGAGGTTTTGCTTTGAGGTCGTCTCACCTACCAAGTAAGTTTGTTGGCTTCCCTAGGCCATCCTCACGGTGGCTGGACTATTCATGGAACTGCAAGAGATTAGATTTGAGCAGATGCTGCCCTGGGAGATACCATTGCCTGTACTCCAGAATCCCTCTGAAGTTCGTCAGACATCAGCATAAGCTAGGTCTAGGCCATGCGTGCCTAGTATACATATAGATGATGACACTGGCAGCGGTCGGCTTTTCAAAAAAGCTAGCAGACCTGCCTGGAGTTTTTGAAGAGGGAACACCTTTGGCAGCGCAAGCTTGTAGGATTAATTTTTGCCCCTTCACCTGTCAGATCAAGGTGCTGCCCCCATTGGAATGGCTATGCTGAGGATGAAGTGGAACAATTTTGACCAAAACGTGCACCCTGTCCTTTTGCTCTTTCCAACTCATTTCCTTCCTTCACAGGAGCTGCATGCTGCAGGCTGACTCGGAGAAGCTGCGTCAGGCCTGGATTCAGGCTGTTCAAGCCAGCATTGCATCTGCGTACCGGGAGAGTCCTGACAGCTACTATATTGAGGTGAGTGAGGGGGTCGTGAAAGATCCATAATTGTGTCTCAGAGCCCTAATAGTGGGCTCTCGGGCTGTGGCAGGTTTGGTGTGTGGGAGTGGACCATTTGGAAATACTCTTCTGCCCTCAAGGAAAGCAGCTGCGGTCAGTGCTAACTCAGGCAACAATTGATCACCAACCAAAGCTGCACTTATAAAGCTGGGCTGGGGGAAAGTCAAGGCTTTAAATCAGCATTGTCCTGACATCTTCGCTTTCTTGCCATCATCGATGTTCCCCTGGGAAGAGCTTGCTCCCTAGCTGGGACGAGAGCAAGCAAGGCACCATGACAGCAAGGAGTTTGACAGACAGTAGCAGACCCTAGAGCAGGGGTGGGGGGCAGCGCCGTCTTGTGCCAATTATAGAGATTAATGAGGCTTTACCCGTTCCCTACTTGGACTAGCCCTTGTTTATTCTTCAGGTGACGCTTCCTATCAGTGCCTCTGCTGTGCAAAGCTCTGGTTCGTTCTACAGTGCTCTGCAAAATCCTAGAACTCTTTTTTTTATCTTGCAGAGGCTGGACCGGACTGCTTCCCCATCAACCAGCAGCATTGATTCTGCTACCGACTCCCGGGAGCGCAGTGTGAAAGGAGAGTCCATCTTGCAGAGAGTGCAGAGCATCGCTGGGAATGACCAGTGCTGTGACTGTGGTCAGCCGGATCCTCGCTGGGCCAGTATCAACTTGGGCATTCTGCTGTGCATTGAGTGCTCCGGTATCCACAGGTACTGCGTACGTGTGCGCTCTGCGCTGCCAGCCAGGGATGGATTGCAAGCTCCTGGAAAAAACGGTGGAGGCTGAATTACAACTGACGATAATGTTTATACAGATAGATTCAAAAGTAATTGCTTGCTGCAGTACCTGTGTGTGCAGGTACATCTGTGCACGCATAAAACTCCTCGCTATAGCTCCATCTGTATAGATAAATGCATAAGAACTGGATTGATCTTGTTCATCTTACGATGCATGAGAAGTTCTGTTTTGAGCCATATAACCATTTCAATTTTCTTCTGTTTGGATAAATAGGAGTCTGGGTGTTCACTGCTCCAAGGTCCGATCTCTCACACTGGACTCCTGGGAGCCAGAGTTACTGAAAGTGAGTGTTGGCTTTTAGCAGCACGAGATAGACAAAGGGTGGACATGGGAGGAGTCTTACTTGGTGGTAAGCTGGGCTAGAGGGAACGTAGCTCCTCACCCGAGGATTTCATTCATTCCCTGTTGTATTGCAGCTGATGTGCGAGCTGGGGAACAGTACCATGAATCAGATTTACGAGGCACAATGTGAAGAGCTGGGACTTAAGAAACCAACAGCAGGGAGCTCCAGGTGAGTCTGAGCGCACACCCTGGTCCTCTCAGTGCTGTCGAAAGCTCTCCATCCACACAGCTAACCCAGTACCCAAAGCTGTCTGGAAAGTCAGATTAAGAGCGACTGGCCTTCACTGAGAGCCCATCCTACCTCAGGTGCACCTCAGTCCACTCCCTCTGTAGCTAACTTGAGACTGACTCTCAGAAAGGTCAGTGGAGCATTACCAGCCAGCAACCTGGTGAAACATGCTCGGGAACCAGGGCTTGCTGGGTTTAAACTGCTCTGAGACCTTTCAAATGCACGTAACTGAAACACGTGGTGTTGCCTAGGGCTGAACATCTCATTCCGCTCTCAGCTATATCCTGCACTTCTTAGTTTTGCTTTGAGATGGGAGATATTTGTAGGTTTGAGAAAGTCTCCCTTCTTAATACAGGCCTCAGTGATTTTTAGGACTCAAAGCCAGGTTGATACAGTGACCCAGAGCAGCTCCATCTCCTTGTGGCTGTTTGCTTTAGGTGATTCAAGTGACCCCGTGCACAGCTTTATGCTGTTCTTCTCTTAGGCAGGACAAGGAAGCCTGGATCAAGGTGAAGTATGTGGAGAAGAAATTCCTGAAGAAGCTGCCAAATGGGGAGACCCTAACAGAGAATGAACGAAAACCTCGACGCTGGTGTGTGAAGAAGTGCCAGAGAAACAACAGCACCACGAAAGCACCCACGGCTCGTAGAAAGTACCGCCATGAAGCAGGCAATGCGTCACCAGCCATGTTGTCATCAGGTGGGAACCTCCCTCGCCCTGCTCCCCATGCAGAGCTGTGGTGGCCTCCCCACCACTCTCTGTAGGTGTCCACACAACTGCCCTGATGACAGGGGAGGCCCTGTCTTTCTCTAGGACCTGCAGCCTGCCAGAGGTATAAGCAAAAACATGGTTGCACAAACTGTGTTGACACAGGTCTTTAGAGCCATTTCATAACATTTTCCGTCTGTTTAAGGAGGTTCTTGTGGCGAAAGGAGGAGGTCATTACGCCAGGGTGTTCCAGCAACTTTCTCCGCTTGCTTCGTGCATTTTCTTTTGTTATTCCACCGTCCTGCTTTTTAATAGGTTTCAAATCCTTTTATTTTTACCTGCCTGGTCTGTAAGAGAGGCCACGCTTATCAAGAGTTCTAGCTGTTCAAAATGCTCTGGGATAGTTTGGTCTGCAGTGTATGCCACCTATAGTCAGCTCTTTGTATTTTGATGGCGTATGTGGACATGGGTATGACATTGGACACATCTGGGGTGCATTGGACACGCAAGCTCAGCCTGTGTAAATACAGCTGTAGAACTGCGTCTCATTTATGATGTTATTAACTGTGTCTCATTTATATGTTATTAACTATGTATTTCAAAATGTCTCTGTGTAAAACAGCAGCTACACTGGAGAGGAAGTTCCGTCGAGATTCCCTCTTCTGCCCTGATGAGCTGGACTCTCTCTTCTCCTACTTTGACACTGGTGCTGGCTCCGGCCCACGCAGTAAGTACAAAGAAAGTGTCCCTGCTCCTGGCAGGCTTTACCTCCCGGCTCCTCTAGGGCATGTGCATTGCACCAGACCTAAGGCAAGGTATCGGCCTCCCTGGAGAGAGGGTAAATATTTCAGAAGAGTGATGGGGAGTTAATTGCACCAACTCCAGCCCATTGCTCTTTTATTGCATTTATTATTTTAATATCCTATCCAGTCAGTCCCTGGTGTTTGCATTCTGGTGGATGGGATTTTTTCCCAACATCTTTTACTCCCGGACTGTGCATTCCATTGGCTTTTTTCTGCTTTTAGTTGTGGCTTTTAATTTTTTTTTTTCCATTTTTAGCAAGTCTTACTGCGGACAATTTTTCTTTTTTGTGTTTGTGACAATGAACTCCCCCTCATATTCCGTCCACCTTCCTCTAGGTGCCAGCCACATCTCTATGCAGCATCCGCTAACAGGTGGCCCATGGAGTGGCAGTGGCATTGGTCCCGGTGGGAGCGGTACGCCGTTCCTCCTGGACGGAGGTAAGGTGACGCTCTGGCAGCTAGCAGCAAAAGAGACACCCAAATTTTACTTGTTCCAAACCAAGCTTCAGAGGCAGTTATGTATTTTCTTTCAGCCGAATGATTGGAACATGTAGGTTACCAGCCCCTCGTGGGAAAGACAGGCCGGCAGGCTTTCGAAAGGCAAAAAGCGTCCTAGTGTTGCCAGCAGTCGCGTTACTACATCATAAGGGAACAGCTGTCCCTCAGATGAGATAAAGGATCCAATCCTGTACAGGTGGGATCTCCTGGCAAATAGGAAGTACGAAGCATTTACTTCGCATGCCCCGCATCTCTCACAGGCTAGCCGGGTGGTCCATTATCACACTTAGTTGAGGAGTGATAATTTTTTAAAATTTAATAGCTCAGTTCCTTGTTGTTGTATGAACTTATGAGAAATATTTACGGGCCTGAGTCAGCACAGCAGAAAATCACAGGCTTTCCTACAAGTACATGCTACCTCTTGAAATCAGTGAAGAAGGTGCTTTAATCGGTGCCTTAAGGCACTTCCTTCCAGTTTCAAGGAATTTAGCATTATTAGTCAACAGAAACAATACTTGGGAGATGCAGGATTTCAGATTTATTCAACAGCCTTATCTTGCTCCTGTAGAAGAAAGCAGGAATTTTGTCACTGATTCAGTAGGAAGGGAACTGGGAATTTGAGGTATTAATACTCTTGTGATATGAGCCAGATCCTCCTTTCTTGCTTTGATGTAAATCTCGAGTAGTGCCATGTGGCCTCATTGGAATCACTCTTTACTTGTACTGACATGGAGAGCATAGTCTCCCCGAGCAGTACGTTTGCTTTCTACAAAAAACAGCAGTGATTTTTCTGACAGGAAATCCAAAAAAAACATATTCACGATGTGTGCCACTTTAAAACTTTCCTGTTGTAGCTTCATTATCTCCTTTGGCTGTTGAGCTGTGCTGAAGGGTTACTTGCGAGCCGTGGTTTCGGGACCACTGGTTTAGAGACTGTTCTTTATCTGGGACCCAGCTGTAGCTGCTCTGAAGATTTCAACAGACAGCCTGTAGGGTTAAGGTGTCTTGTTCTGTTACGGTTTTCAAAGCTCGGGACTTTAGTTCTTGCAGGCTTTCCTGCTACTGCTCTTTGCAAAGACTACACAGCTCATAGTTTAGAAACATTTTGTTAGCTACAACCTGGCTTGTTTTCTTTCTAATCACGGTGGTTTAAGGGTAGGTCTTGGGGTAGATCCTGGGGGCTTAACCTCTTGAGTTCTGGGAGGACCGACACCCCCAGTACTTAGTCATTGGGAAGTTAATAGCAGCAAGTAGCTGAATCCAGCCAGAGTCGTCGGCGGGGGGCGGGCATCCTTCAGGATGAAGGTGATGTGCCATCCCTGTTCCCACAGGGGAAATTCCTGCATGTGCTGCTTCCTTCCTTTCTCTCATTTTCTTGACTACTTTTGGGCGCAGGCTGAAAAAGGCACAAAGTTGCTCTGCCACTGACACCTTGTGTGTCCTTGGGCAAGTTGCTTCATCTTTTTCACGGCTCCGTTTCTTGTACGTGGTCGGCTGACTTGTAACATTCACCAGCTAAGCAGGGAAGGTGGGAAGCAGTGTGGGGAAAGGGAAGGGATGTCTGTGAAGGTGAGCGAGCCACTGGACAATGCTTTAAGAGTTTGGCTTGAGATACACCCTGTTGATACTGTTTAGCCCAGTCATGGTCAATAACCTGTCACAAGATCAATGCATTGGCAAGTGCCCCAGTGACAACTGAAAAGCTCTGGATAGAGTAGAAACTGAGATTATTAGTGGTAAAAGCAGAGGGGTGTCTTCATTTGCTCATGACACTGCATAACCTGCTACAAAGCTGTCTCTGCTGCTGCTCTGCTCCAGTCTCCGTCACGGCGTCCCTCATGGATTGCAGCAAGGGCTGTCCTCAACAGTCCAAAGTGCCATGGCAATGTCGGAGCATCCCTGCATGAAGGGCAGTGTGGGGACACGGACACCATAAGGCTTTGCAATTTTACCTTGGGCAGTTTTATTGAGTGGGGCTAAACGGGATAGCAGTCTCCCTCTCCCTTGCCAGCAGTGTCCGGTGCAATGTGTGTGTGACGTTCTGCGCAGCCCTTTTCCCCGCCGTGGTCTCAGCTGTGCCTGCTACTGGAATGCCTGTGTATTAAAATGGGCTTGGTTTGTCTTCTGTTGGCCCTGCAGGTCTGAGCAGTGACAGCGGACTTGGAGGAAGCACAGATGGCAGCACTGATGTCCTGGTGTTTGGCTCCGTGGTGGACAGCGTGACAGAGGAAGGTGGGTGCCACAGGCTGCCGATGGAAATGTGGGGAGGTGGCTAGTGCTGAGGCAGGATGGATGGTCAGGACTGTCTGGGGCCAAGAACAACAGGGAACAAAAGAAATCAGAAATAAGAAGCTTTTGGGTCATCTCTCTCCATCCTTTTTTGCCTCATAGAATGCGAGGCTTCAGAGGAGTCAAGCGGTGAAGCAGAGATTGAACAGGAAGCATCGGACTTGGAGGACCTGAGGGAGCTGCATCCTGGCTTGTTGATCTACAAGGCAGCGCAAGCCCGGAACCTGCCTCTCATGGCAGAAGCACTCGCACACGGTGCTGAGATCAACTGGGTGAATGATGAAGATGAAAACAAAACTCCTCTGATTCAGGCTGTGATGGGGGTACGTTGTGCTAGTGTCTGTGAGGCCGTGTTTGGGAATGTGAGGTCTTGACTCTAGTTCAGAGAGCACCGACAATGGGCAATTTACAGCCCAGTACGTGCTCATACGTCCTCTCAGTACTGCTGGCTGAATTTATTTAGCAATTCCCCTTTACCTTGCCAGGGTTCCTTGATAGCCTGTGAATTCCTGCTGCAGAACGGGGCAGATGTTAACCAAAGAGATATCCGAGGCCGAGCTCCCTTGCATCATGCCACGTACCTAGGGCACACTGGGTAAGCTCTCTGCACATCGCTGTGATGTGCTCCGTCACCCGTGGATTGAGATTCAGCGTTAACACTGAGAGTCGCGGGGTGAGGTGGGCGACGGAGCTGGGTTTTGGTGAATTGGTTATTTGCAAAACCTGCCTTTTCGTATCACATCAACAACTTTTGATTATCTTAACGATAATTGCCCCCATGATGATACATACCTAGGGGGTAATTGGGCCCCTGCATACCCATTCCTTTCTCCACGCCACTGCAGTGTTTCCTGATTTAAACCAATGTAAGTGAAGCAGTGCCCTCTGCCCACTTCAGGGTGGGGTGGGGGAGCTGGAATTTCTGCTCTGATGGCCTTTTCTTTCCTTTCTACAGTCAGGTCTGCTTGTTCCTCAAGCGAGGGGCGAATCAGCATGCGGTGGATGGCGACGGGCAGGACCCGCTCAGCATTGCCGTCCAGGCAGCCAATGCAGACATAGTTACCTTGTAAGTGCAGCCAGGACTTTCCAGTGCGCGTATACATGTAAATAGCCATCAGGGAAAGGAATAACCAAACCTCCTCTCCCTTGTGCTTTCTCTGTTTCGCTCTAGGCTGCGTCTGGCTCGAATGAACGAGGAAATGCGAGAAGCAGAGGGGCCCTTTGGACAACCAGGTCAATATCCCAGCAACAGCCCTACTGAGTTGCAGTACAGGAAGTGTATACAGGAGTTCATCAGCCTTAATATAGATGAGTGTTAGTGACAACCCCCCCACCTCCCCTTTGCTGTCTTGAAGTTGGGCTGAATTTCTAGAAGCCCTGAGAGCCCCATCCTTGGTATACTGGTGTTTCTTGCAGATTGGTCTGTTTTTGATGCCTGCACATAGAGGTTGAGATGCACACAGGAAGGAAAAGGGGCCTCTCCTGTTCGCGTTAAGTTCTCAAGCTTGACTACTGGATGGTTGATTTTGTATAGGAGACTCCTAGGGCATAACCACAGACCATGGCGTGTGGACTTGAGTGTGTGAAAAGTATGGGAGATGACTTTAGCATTTTAAAAAAAAAAGAAAAAAAAAAAGGGAAAAAAAAAAAAAGAAAAAGAGAAGAAAAGGAAACCCTCTATCACCAGGAGAAACCCACCAACAATACGATCAGACGAACCTGTCTCTGCTGCAGTGTAGTTACCGTGCACTGAGTTCTCGTCTGAAGAGTTTGGTTGGAAGGGATTCTGACGTGGAGCCCTCCATCCCGGCAGCCTGACCAGCAGCCTGCTCTCTCATGGGACCGCTGCAGCGTCTGGGAGCTGCTGGGACCAGTGTAGTAAACTAAAAGGTGACCTCTTAAGACAGGAACAGGCTGTTTTGTGGGGCAGAGATGTTTTGCTCCAGAAGGAAAAGAGAGAAGGGGTAGGATTGAGAGCGATGGCTACTCACCTTAATTGCTCTCAGGACTATACCAGCCACGCTCCTCTCTTTTTGCCCTTGGTGGTCAGCTGGTCAAAGCCATAGCTCGCCTGCTTTCTGGGCCAAGATGCAGTCTGCACAGTGTTACGGAAGCAGCGGTGCTAATTTTTTCAGGCTGGGAGAAGCTTGTCGCTGGCGATGGGCTTTTTGTCAGGGAAGAAAAGCCACATCCAACTCCCACTGCCTAAATGGCTGGCTGCACCATGCAATTTGACTTCGGTTCAGTTCGTTTCCTGTTCACTTCAGATTTCTGACTTAGCATCTCTGTGAAGGAGACTTCTACCTGCATGTGTATCCCCCTGTGCTCTTCCCCCGCAGGCTGAAGCATGTGAGTAGGGCATCTCAGCAGCTGGCCCAGGGGCTTTTGAGTTCCCCAGTTCCAACAACCGGCAGAATCTTCTTTTTGTTTCTTTCCTTTTTTCTTGTATTATTCTTTGCGGGAGTTGGGCGAATGTGTTTCTACTTGGAGCACTTTGTTGCTGTGTTTATGGTCTGCGCTATGGGAATCGTGCTACGGTAGCTCTGCAGAGGTGCTGCAGCCGTGTAATCCTGTCTCAGGAGAGCTGATGGAGCACGCGTCCCATGGGTGGCTTATCCTCTGGCTGGGAGTTTGGATGCCAAGCGGAGGTGTGCTCCTGGAAGAACCTCTTCAGAATGCCCTCAACTGCAACTGATGTCGGAGTTTTTCAGGTCCACAACTGGCATTTAGCCTGCCTGGGCACCCAGGCTGCCGGCTCTGGGGCTGGGCCGTAGTGCCTTACAGACAGAGCTGGGATCTTGAGAGGATCAAGATCTCACAAGGAATGCAAGAACACCAGGCAGAGTCCCCCATCCTCCTGCATTACATCAGCAGTGAGACACAATCATATTATTTTTCATGCGATACGTGTTTGACTTTACTTTTTTTTGTATCCTGGCTGCTGTGGCGCTGCAGCCCTTAGTGGATTAAACCTTTGTGGGTTTGTTTCTACTGATGTAATTGAGTCCTCAGATACTAAAGCAACAGTGACCCAGCTCTTCACTCAAGATACTGCCCTCAGAGACTGAACCAACACCATTCACTCTCCACCCACACATCTAAAAGTGGAACAGTAAAGAAACTCCGCGTGGTCTCCAGGAGGGTGTCCCCTCGGTTCAAGGGAGAGTCCCCGCATCCTTATGAAAGCGCTGTGCAAGTTTTCTGTCTGCGCAGTCTGGGGCTTGAAGTCCATCTTTGTCTTGTCGCTTTCTCGTTCTTGTTCCTTTTGGAGCTTCGGGACGCACAGTGCCAAGTGCTGAGTTCTGATCTCAGTCCCAGCTGTCTGTTGGGAATCTGAAATGGTCCTAGTGACTGTACTGAAGCTGCTGCAGATCAGTGGCAGTGCAAAACCTGTCCCCAGGGCTTTTCCTGCTTCCCTAGATAACGAACAGTCTCCTTCCACCAATCTTGGAAGGCAAAAATTAATGGTCGCTTGGTCTGTATTTGTATTCCCTTCATCTGCGGCACCCTCCGGAGTGATTCAGGACTGCATGTGGATGGAAGCAGTGTGGCATAAAATGCCATCCTTGCTGCAATTGCATTTCAGAGGAACGCTAGCGTGTACAAATTCTGCGTTCAGAGGATGATTTCTTTGTGAGGAGGGACCGTGTTCTGCTGGTAGTTCCTGGGAGTGACTCTGGGCTCCTATCACTGAAGGGAGAGGGCTGACTCCAGGCGTACACCCCTCTAAGTGACACCAAGTGTAGGCAGGTGTGCACCGCACATAGCTGTTGCTGCTGTGCTGCTACGCAGTATGCTTCAGTTTGCCTTCATCATGCCCTGGGTTAATTATCTTTCTTCCTGATAGCTGTGTGAAGGTATAGCCGGCATCACTGCCCGCTCGGCGTTTCTTGCACAGGATTACAGAAGGTGACCACTTTACATTCTCATGGAGCTTCATCTTTCTCTCCTTTGCATTGGACTTTGTCTTCTTTCTCATCCAATTCACCCTAAATTTACCTAATTTCCCCACCGAGCAGGGTGTTGCCTTTGCTTGTGTGTCACTGCCCCATTTGACCCCCCCTTCCTTGTCAGTTGAGCCCACTGCAGCCTGAGTGGGGACAGGAGCAAGTCTGAAGTCTTACAAATCATCTGTGCGAAACGCCCTGCAGCCCTCGCCATGCTGAGATGGTGTCAGATGCTGTTGTCTGGGGATATGGGCTGTGGTGCTGAGCCTGCTGGCGATCCAGCAAAGCCCTTAAGCACGCTTCCGCCGTCAGCAGGACGGTGCCGTGCTCGTGGTTGGATCCTACAGCTCACCCCGCCGCATCCACAGAATCACGGAACGGTGGGGGTTGGAAGGCACCTCTGGGGATCACCCCGTCCCACCCCCTGCCACAGCAGGGTCACCCACAGCAGGTGGCACAGGAACGCGTCCAGGCGGGTTTGGAATGTCTCCAGAGACGGAGACTCCCCCACCTCTCTGGGCAGCCTGTGCCAGGGCTCTGCCACCCTCACAGCAAAGAAGTTCCTCCTCGTGTTGAGATGGAACTTCCCATGGTAAAGTTTGTGCCCGTTGCCCCTTGTCCTGTCGCTGGGCACCACTGACAAGAGCCTGGCCCCATCCTCCTGACACCCACCCTTGAAGTATTTATAAGTGTTGATAAATACAGATCCAGATCAGCCCAGAAACCGATATCCGGCCAAGAACTCGCTCTGCTTCCTGGGTTAGGAACTGGGAGATGCTCCATAATGAATTCTCTTTGATAATCCTGTCCCATTTTATACTGATCTGCATCAAGACATCTGTCAGTGCTGATGTCCCCTCAAGTTGTGCCCTTTGCTAGAAAA
This sequence comes from Rissa tridactyla, assembly GCF_028500815.1. Lineage (NCBI taxonomy): Eukaryota > Metazoa > Chordata > Aves > Charadriiformes > Laridae > Rissa > Rissa tridactyla. Next base: position 6,524,932 of record NC_071481.1, on the reverse strand, counting down.
AGGCCGCACTGCATCAAAGCTGGTGTCTTTCAGGGTACTTCAACCATCTTGAAAATGAAATCGATGTTTCGCCACTCCCATGGTCCTACTCTGTTAATGAATTTCAGCATGATCACCGTCTAGCCATGTTTTTTACATGTACAGCAACTTAAAACACCCCAGGTGGTTTTCCAGCTTTTCGTAAGAAGTTAGAAATACGACGGATCCTTTCCGTAAGCCAGTGAGAACCGGAGACATGGCTTCCACTGCGGGTCATTTTATTTCACAGTCAGCGTTAGCGGCTCATGAGAACAATATGAAACCCATGGACAGTTGGGTCCGCCGAAGCTCAGCCTCGCTGCTGAAGTACGTGAAGTTAAAGCCTATGTAAATACTGATGCAAAAAGCAGCGTCTTGCAAGACAATTTATCTATTTAACATGTATTGGTACTTTATTTAGATTCAATGTATAAAGCAACTTTGTGCACTTTTCCTACATACAGTATTTGGGGGGGGGGGGTGGGGGGTGTTATGTTCTTTTGTTATGGATTTTGTGCTGTCTTTTTTTAATCGGTGAAATTGTTAAGTATTTAATTTATTATTGATGTGCCCAGAGGACTAGTGCAATTTTTATTCAATACCGTTTGTCTGTATTTAATGTCAGGATTTTTTTTTTTTTTTTTTGTAGCATTGTTAGGGAATATTTTTCAAAACCTGCCTTTTTTTCACCCCACGATTTTCCTTTCTTCCCCCTCCCCCCTTTTCTCTTCTATTTTCATTACACAGATCAGGAAGGCATTAAATGCCTCTAGTTTGAAATATAATCAAACGCTTCAGTACATCCTGCAGTTTCTAAAACAAAAAGGCTCTCCAGGAAAAAAAATGCTAAGGAGGCACTTCTCGATGTTTTCTGTGTTTATTTGATTTATTCTTTTTTTTTTTTTAACTGAGGGGGGGGTGTGTGTGTGCGTGCGCGTGCTTGTAGCTCGAAGGGGAGAGTGGGGAAGTTGTACAGAAAACTTGTTTTCAGCAAAGTGAAATGGCCAGCCAGGCTCCCGGGAAGACTAGACATTGAACGCTTTCTTTTTTTCCTCCTTCAAATACAGCTGTATTTGTGTCGTACGATCTTGGTTTTGAAATACCTAATGCCAAAACTACTCTCTTTTCATTCTCCCTTTCTTTTCAAAGAGCGCGGGCGTTGTCTGTAGGACAGTCACTTGGTTGCAGCCACAGTTAGCAGGAGGAGATTTGCCTTTGTCTAGAAAGCAACGTGCCAGGCGTCGTCAAAACGCAAACAGACCCAAAGCGTTGCCTCAGCCGTGCAGGTTCTGTCATCCTTTGAGTTTTTGGAGATCTGGGTGAATATTTACATCCCCTCCCCTAGCTTTTGTTTGACTCGACCCAACCCCTGTAACCAAGTGCCTGGTCAGATAGTCTAGGTTTGAACCTTTGGGGTCTGCCACGTGTCTCTGATTCCCCACGGGATGAGTTCTGGTTGCTGGCAAGTCGGAATGGTACCCTCTGTGTTCCCTCCCCACGCGGCAGCCAGGGAAGCCTCAGGTTATTTCAATATTGTCTCTGAGATGGTCTCTGCAATGTGACATTTCTTTGAGCAGTCCAGAGGAAAAACATGGAATTGGAAGAATTTATGTCTCTAAAGAAAAAGATTTGGCAAGCTGGGACTGCCTAAAACGGATCAGTAACATCTCAGACCAGCAAAAATGACCGTTATTTATGCAAGAGAAAAACAGGACCTCCTAAAGCAATGCACTGATTAACCTACTGTCCGGTGGCCACAACGCAGCTCGTGTCTCCTGCTGAGCTGCCGGGTTGTTCTGTGCTGCTCCACTGTCCCTGAGCCCGCTTCCCTCCTCGCTGCCCGAGCATCATTGCTTTCAACCAAAGACAAAACAGGATGAACGGATTAAATGCGATATTAAACCATCGGTTAGCTGACGACAGACGTCTGTGTGAGTGCGTGTGCGTGTGGTGCTGTTATCTGGGGAAGGGACTGAGCTGGAGAAGGGAGAGTGGGAGTTCTGAAGGAACAAGATATTTTTTATTATTTTTTTTTTTAGGTTCTGAAATATAGAGTGCTGTTTCCATAGGAATGTGATTCATATCAGTCTGCCTGCTGGTTCCTCAGCCTCGGAGGGAATTGGGGCCGGGGTACGTCCCTTCTGAGCTGTATTCCCAGTGCTGTGTTAGGGCGAGGATAGGGCGGCTCAGCGGCTGTGGGGAGGGGACGAGGGATGGAGGTGGGGGAGTAGCCAAGACGGTTTCCAAGGCAGGAGGAGGCCCGTGTGTGTTTCCAGCGCAGCAGTTGGGGTGGCGAGAGAGGTCAGCTGAAGTAGGAGCATTTGCTCCGCAAACACATCTCAGCACCTTCCTCCCAGCGAGGGCCACGAAGGAGCACGTGTAACGTCCTCGTGCTGCAAGAGGTGACACGGGGAGCGGCCAGGCGCTTGCCTTCGGGTTGTCAGTGGCTCTGTGGCCCTCTCTCAGTTGACTTCCATCCATCGCGTCCCTCCCAACAGCACACGGACGTCCGTGTGGATGGCCCGCCCTGGGAGCCCTGTGGCTGCTGGATCCCAGAAACGGAGTAAGGCTCTCTGGCTGCAGGGTTCCGCAGGCTGCAGTGAGAGCCTGGAGCGGGGAGGAAGGGCCCCCCCACCTTCCTATCGAAACAGCACGGAGAGAAAGGAGTCCTTGAGCCAGGTCAGCGCTGCAGAGCGTGGTTGACGAGCAGGGCTCCGTGACCCGCGGGATGGCTGGGCTGCTGGACCAGGGGCTGACACTTGCTGTAAATACGCTATAACCTATTAACCTCCTTCACTTGCCTGCTTTCCCTACAACTTTGTAACACGTTTTTTAATTCCCCCTTTCCCTACACGGCCTGTACTGACTGTAACTATGGAACCAGATATTCTGTATGTTATTATCTTTGTACAATTTTAAAACTGTTGCTGTGGTGTCTGCCTTTTTTTCCTTCTCTTCTATTGTCTCTTGAAACACTCTTAATAAAAATCTAGATAAACTCCTTCCCTCCTCCTCCTTTGGCTTGATTTATTTATGTCGGGTTTCTTGCCTTGTTGCCTGTATTAACTGGCTCTAGAAAACCATCCCCTTTTAACCTGTTTTCCTTCTCTGCAGCCCACAGCTTGACTTGTATGGCAGTGAATGCACTGGAATTGCCACGTAAATACTCTGCATTTTTGTTTGGGATTCTGTGACGCTGTCTTGTGATACTGCGATTTCAGGGGGCTCAGGCAGAAGGCCGGGGTGAAGGCGATGGGCTCAAATCACCCCCCCAGCCTCCCCGTTCGTGTTTCTTTGGAGTACCCGAATCCGTTAATGCTTGATATGTTATGAGCTGTGCCGATGGCTGTCCTCTAAAAGGAGACCTTGCACTAGATGAAAATATCAATCCTCCTGCACATGGACCACCCTTTCCCACGTACCACAGCACAATCCTTCCCCCTGCTCCCCCCCTGGCCCCCGGCCTTCTCCCGTACTGCGTGTCTGTGGCAGAAAAATAAAAGAAGAAGAAGAAAAGAAAGCCTGGCCTGGCCTCATGATTTCTACCATGCTCAGCACGGAAAATAAATGCAGAAAAACAAAATTGTGGGATAACCTCTGTTTTCCCCTGGAGGGACAAACAGACCCCAGTTAATGAATCCGGGCAGGCTCCTGGACGCAGTGAAGGAGTTGAATTGGAAGGGTACTTTGAAATCAGGAGCATCACAGTCTTTTGAGGCATTCATGGAAGGAGAGATGGGTGGTCTTACAGTAGATTTATAAGCACAGAGCTCGGGAGACACGTGGCTTCCCCCCACCCTCTTACTGACTCCCACTGCCCCCCCCTTTATTTTCCTGCCTTTCCCTTTCTGTCTAAAATGGAGACTCTGGTCTCACCCGGCCTCACAAGGATGAACACACTGAAGACTAAAATGCGGTTACAGAAACCAGATCTCCAAAAGCCAGTCTCTTTCTTTCTTTAGGCAATGAGGATTAAACGCTCAACTATCTTCCAAAATCTGGGACTGATGCTTTACTACAACAGGAGGATTCTCGTAACTGGAGTTGTATCTGTGTTCCCAGAACAAATGTTTCACCGGTGTGCAGGAGGATCACTGGTCTCACTGAACGAGGGTATATTAACGATTTTACCAACACGGTCAGGCTCCTGGCAGGAGGTAATCGCAATTCTCTGGCCCATTACTCGAGTGCCACTTTGTCACCATCCCACTGCCGTCAAAACTAAGGATCAAAGCGGAGAAGTCGCGGCTGCTCCCTGGTCTCTGCACCAGAACTCGGCCAGTTCGGCGCTTCCCTGCTGCTGCCAGGCTCGCTTCACAGTTCGACTGAATAAACCCCGGAGAGAGGAGTCTTTATGGTCCTCGTGGAAAATCTACCTGGTTTCTTTGCAGTGTATAAGGGTGGGCTTGGGGTTTTTTCTCCTCCCAGAAAGGGAGTACGTTTTATTCAGGGCAGCTGGGGAGGAATAGGTGGCGGGGGAGCAGCGGCGATGCCGGGGTGATGCACAGCGAATGAGCGGCACTGTGGGTCCCGGGGGGGCTGTCGCCGGTGTTGGGGGACGGTGTCTAACGGCAGAAGTCCCTGTAGCATCGGGATATGTGTGTGTGCACAGGACAGCACTGGGGGGGACTGGGAACGGGCCGAGTCCCACCAGTTCAGGAGGGGCCCCAGCGAGCGTGAGCAGAGGCCAACAGGTAGGTCAAGCTGGTTTTGCGGCAGGCACAAAACCGAACGTTTCCTGAGCGTGGCTGTGCCTGAAAATCAACAGATCCCGGTCAAAACCTGCCCTGGCGATAAGGCTCGCGTTATCAGCCTTTGCCGCCTGCATGTGGATGATGCTGAATTAAGACTATTATTCTCGAGACTTTTGGGGCCGGACACCCTTCGTATACGGGCGAGGGACAATTGTCACATCCCGGTGTGCTCGCCCATGAGCTGGGGTGGGAGGGGACAGCACAGAGGGACCTGTCCCGCCAGCAGCTGGAGAAAGGCTCCTCCGAGGACGTCTCTGGGGCCGGGAAGATGCCGGGCGAGCGAGGGGACACCCCAGGCCGCCTCTGCCCACGCTCAGCCAGCCGGACACGCGCTCAGAGCACTCTCTCCAGCCAAGTTTGTGAGGAAATACGAAGTTAGACGGGGTCCTGCTATGGAATGGGCTGTATGGAGCCAAGGTTTTGTATTAGCTTTTCCCTCTGCACCGCACCAACATTGACAGACGACGTGCCTTGGAGCCACTCAGCTCGTAGCTGTGGGTCTTCCCTCTCAGTGTCTCTCCAGGACATGTCTGCTGTCAAACGAAGGGCAGAGGAGCTCTGGATGAAAGACTGAAGGTAGCTGCACCTCTGTAGGTAAATACCTGGGATCTTTCACTTATCTTTTCCCCTGTGGCTACACGAGTTCATCACCAGGTAAAAATGCCCAATCCGTGGCAAAAAATTGCCCTAGAACATCAAGTAGCAAACAATACAAGCAGAGATATCATTAATGGGATGCGGGTGCCTAATTATCTCTAGAATTGCAGCATAAATCTGAAACCACTCCTGCGTGAAGGGAGATTCTATCATGGGACGGCTGCTGGGACACCCGAACCCGTTGCCTTGCCCCGTGGTTTGAGCGGGGCCTTGTCACGGAGAATCGCCGTTCCCGGGGGGTGCCCTTCGGCAGGCGGTTGTTTCGTTCCAGCGCAGGCGCGATGATGTTGTACCTGCCACGACACGCTCTGAAAAGTCTGGCTGCCAGAAGAGAAGCCGGAAAAGCGGTCAATGAATGACCCTTCTCCCTGTTCCCGGCTGAACAATGTCTCCAGCAAACCGCTCTCGAGCCCCGTGTTCCCGGCCGCCCGAAGCTCTGCTGGTGCCCAAGCGGCACCGAGGAAGGACCTTCGCGTTTCAGAGCACTCGGCTGCCAGAATAGCTCTCGCCTTCGAGTCTTAACAGTCTCCTCTGCTGTCTCTTGGGCTTTGGGAAAAAAGTGCCAATAATATTGAAAGGGAGGAATTATCCCAAAAGGGAGGAATTATCCCAAATCTGATTGTGAAGGAAGAGTCCTGAGAGCATGTTGACGTGCGCAAAGCTCATGAATACTCCTGTTCTTATTAAACACAGAATGGAAAGGCAAAACAGGACCCTCTGAGGCAGGGCAAGGCTCAAGAGCTGGGCTCCGTCTCTGCCGCACGTAGAGCTGTCTCTTACACCCAGGTGAGAGTCACGAGCTCTCAGAGAAAACGGCCTGATGCCCCAGGACCTCCGTGGGTGGGAAGTTGCAAAGCAAAGCAAAAATATTGGGACTAACGCCTCTTCCTGTGTATTTTTGCAGGAGATGCCACCTACCTGGACATCTTCCGGGAGTTCTCGCACATGGCGTCCAACGACCCCGAGAAACTGAAGCGGAGGAGCCTGCACTTCAGCCACTCCTGCAGATAACCCCCTCTGCCCCCCGTCCATCCGGGCTGCCCGCCGCGGCAGAGGCGTCTGCGCGGGAGCTCCGCTGCCCGAGAGGGATGTTCTCTGCTCAGACGTTCTTCTGCTCCAAACCCGTGTGTTCCCTGGCTTTTGCGCCCTGGCCGGGAAGGTGACAGACCTCCCAGGGGCCGTTCCAGAGCAGGAACGCATTCAGGCTGCATTAGGTGCCGTGCCTTGCAGGACCTGGATGCAGTTTAAAATGAGTTAAGCTGATCTTTAGCTCCCGGTGCCCTTTCTACACTGCCGTTTCTGGGAAAAATCCCCCCTTTCTGGCTGTATGCAAACACTTCTCACCCTGCGGCAGTGCCCGCCCCTAAAATGAAGTACAGGGAAGCGGCCGTGACCATCGAGCATTCCAGGAGGAGACCAAGCCTGAAGCGCTCCAAAAACTGAGGAAAAGTGAATGTCACAGACTTTTAGTGATGCCGCGTCGTGGCCGTGTCCCTGCAGCCAGCGCAGCTCACCAACGCGCAGCTCACCAACGCGCAGCTCACCAACGCGCAGCGCCGGCCGCCTGCCGTGCCCTGGGGTCCGACCAGCGTCCTGCCGCCGTGACGGGACACAATTCCCAGTGGCACGAGACCCTCCGGGCACAGCGCTCGCAGGAGAAAGGCCCCCCCAGGACACGACACTGGGAAACCACCCAGCCGTAGAGGTCCCAGTCCCAAACCACTGCACTGCAAAACCTCCGGCAAAGCGTTTTGTTGTCGAACTCACCTCTTCCGATGCCTCCACCGCTGAGGGCTTTGGTTTGACGTGGAGCAGGAAACACAACGCCGATTCCACGGAGACTGTACGAACAACCCTGGAAGCAGGACCCAGCTCTTCGTGAGGAGAGTCGCACTCTTCCGCAAGGCACGGCTTTCAGTATTATTTTTTTTTTTGGTCATTTTGACTATTGTATGTCATAGTTAGCGGAAATAATAAAAGGTTGTGTGTGGACTATACAGGTATAGGCACCATGACATAATAAAGTGTATTGTCAGAATGAGATATATAAGCTATAACAGGCTGAAATGTAATATATCTTACGGCAGAAGAAATGTATTTTTTTTGAAAAGGTGGGAGTGAAAAAAAAAATCTCACACGCAAACAGTATCTATGAACTGAGAATAAAGACGGGAATTTTTTTTTTTTTATAAACCCACACACGTTTCTTCATTCTTTCTGATTCTAGACCTTTACAAGCCAGCGAAGCGCTTTGGCCTGAGAAGGGTTAAAATACGAAGTTTATCTGGCACAGGTTTATGGCTTGAAAAGAGGAAGGTAAATGACCTTTTCGCCAAAGAAACCCGGGATTCTAACTCTCTTGGCAGCCCTTCTGTTTTATCTGATTAAGAGACGCTCTAATTTCATTAATGCTATTAACGAAGCACACTCGCAGTGCGGCAGCTTAAATAGACATCTCAGGCCTCCTGGCAGCCGGGGCAGGGAGCGGGGGCTCGGGGTTGGCTCCTCTCCCTGCCGTTGCTGTGGGATCCTCAGCGTCGCCGCGGCTCCCGCTCAGGCCTCAATTTCTGCTGCCCGCTGGAAAAATGCAGCTCAGATACGGGGAGCTCCAAATAGGACAGATATTTCGGTGATGACATCCCCAACACTAAGGTATGACCCCAATGAAGAATTTGTACGGCTGATTTCCCAACTCCAACAGGCTACAGGAATGTTCGGTAATCAAGAGGCAGCTACCAAGCTGAAAAGTAGTCCACACCCTCGGAGAAGGTTGCTCGACGCTACCTTCAAACTGGATCCCCATGGCTTATGCTTCCACTACCTTAGAAACCATCATTTTATTCCACTAAAGGTGGCAGAAGCGGGTGCGAAGCAAATTTTCCCTGTGCCCCCCTCCCACGGTGAACCCCACACTCTTTTGCTTTTCCAGTCCTGTGTCTCCGTGCCACCGACAGACGCTCCCTGCCCACTCGCATACCAGGCTGCCGGGGCATCTCCCTCCTGCCTTGCAACACCCCTTGCTCTTCTGGGTCTGCACATGGACAACCCGAAGCACACGCCTCCGCTGACAGATCCCTGTCCCGTATTGCCACATCCCTCTTGTTCCAAATCTGACCACGGGACAAGACGCTGCCGCTCCGTCCTTGGCCCTGCCTCCTCCGTCCCCAGACTGGCTCCTCCTGGAAATTATATTACACGATGCAGAATTCAGCAGTAATTTTTTTTTTTTTTCCTGTGCTTTGGGACCAGTATAAAGGTTGTTTCCTCAATCTCCTTTTAGCCAACCTTTAGCATTCCCATCTATTCCCAGTGGTAACAAGTCTGGGAGTTCTGAGAGGGCCTTTCTTTGGTGCACACACACAGACCTGAGCGTACCTGAGGCACCGCAATCTTTCAGTAATGACTGCCCGGCACCCGCTCGAGGTTTGCATTCCCAGGGCATGCCCAGATGTTCTGCGTTAGAAGTCTCACTCCTTTTCTCTCTTTCTTGTCCATAGTGCTTTCTTCCTCCACGGCATCCTTTCCCAGCAGGGTGACTCGGGCTGCAGTATCGCATCAAATCACTCCTGCCAGTCCGCGAAGCAGCTGCATTTCCCAGTGCAGAAGACCCAGAGAAAAGCCTCCACGAAGATGACCCGAGGGCTGGAGCCCCTCTGCTGTGGGGACAGGCTGAGAGAGCTCGGGGGGTTCAGCCTGGAGAAGAGAAGGCTCCGGGGAGACCTCAGAGCCCCTTCCAGTCCCTAAAGGGGCTCCAGGAAAGCTGGGGAGGGACTCTGGATCAGGGAGGGGAGCCACAGGATGAGGAGGAATGGTTTTAAACTGGAAGAGGGGAGATTTAGATGAGATCTGAGGAAGAAATTCTTTGCTGTGAGGGTGGTGAGCCCCTGGCCCAGGTTGCCCAGAGAAGCTGTGGCTGCCCCATCCCTGGAGGGGCTCAAGGCCAGGTTGGACGGGGCTTGGAGCAGCCTGGGCTGGTGGGAGGTGTCCCTGCCCAGGGCAGGGGGGTTGGAATGAGATGATCTTTAAGGTCCCTTCCAACCCAAACCAGTCTATGAGTCTATGAGCTCTGAGAATCTATGAGATCCTGGACTGGGTTGGTGTATTACACTGCAATTCCTTTGGGTTTGGTCTACAACTCTGGAGATTCTCCTTCTGAATGAAAAAAAAATAATAAATCAAGCAAATCAAACAAAAAAGGGAGACTTTCAAAAGCATCTTGGTGCTTGGCTTCCAATGGTGTCAGCAGCAAACTGTCTGGAACCAAAACTCTTTTCATGATTCCTCCCATGCATTTAGGCTTCTGCAAGTAAGGTCTGGACGTGTCGAAAGAGACTTTTCCAGAGCCAACACTTAGAATTAACAACTAGGCAGTAACAAACCCACATATCAGCTGTAGGCAAAACAAAGCCAAACTAAACGCCCAGTCACCGTCTGTATTCAGAGCATTTTATTATTTAAAAAAGTTACAAAACAAAGCTCATTGTTTTCTTGTTAACTCTTTGTTTTCTACAGAGAGTCATAAACAAGATTACAAGAGAGTAAAATGCTCCTGTGCAAACATCATCATCAAAAATAAATGTGTTATTCTATGTACACATAAGTTACTGTCAAATATTAACATTAAAACATCTCTTTTTATAAATGGACTGCAACAAAAACGCAGCTTTGTTTTAACCTTCTAAATAAATCAGATGCTTCATCTGTGACATGAAAAAACCATTATCGACCCCATTTCCTCTCTTTCCTCTAAGATGGTGGGTCTCATTTGCACTAACGGGGGTTAAGCATCTCAGCAGCAGCATCCTGCGCGTTGTCCTCAAAACAAAACAGCGGTAGGTTAAGGACCGAGAGGTGTCTCGGAAGCACGGCTGCCATCAGAGCCACCTCCTGCTTTGACACGCTCTGTCATCCTCAAGACAGCGCTGCCTGACAGGAGCGCGCGCTCCTGAGCCTCCACCGGGAATCTTTCCATGAACGGCCAGGCTGATTTTTTTCTCTTGAGCACATTTGTGAAATGTAGATGGGCCTGTCTGAAGCCACAGGCTGATTTCCTCAGAAGGATTTAAAAGTTAAAAGCTATGAATAGGCTTTTACGAGGACGCGACGACTGTCCCAGAGAGTCGAAGCTCAGTTCTCCCCTCCCCAGATACTCATTAGGAACAAAAGAACATTGCATGATGCCTGAATCCAGGACACACGGCCGGTTTAATAATGAACTTGTAACAGCTGGAGGAGGATTGCCAGGCTGAGCAGTGTGGGCTTTAGGTGCTCACGGATTGTGGATCCAGCACGTTTCTGTGTGCGACCTCTCTGACAGCACCTGAGCACTAGGGGAGTTTCCAGCCTCCCGCTTCTCTGCGCACACAAGCACCTTCTTAGCGGTTCAGCTCCCCGTCCGACGAGGTGTCCTTCGTGTATCTAAATCCATTAAGCACCACATTTGGGCAAGGCTCTGGCATTCCCACCTTGCTGCAGAGTGGGTGAAAATGCGGGTCGCTGTTGTTGTCCATGGCAATAGTCACTCCAGAAGGGTGAGTATGAGCAGAATCATCACCTTTTCCAGCTTCTTCTTGCACAACTCGGTAGTTTTCTAGGGTCAAGCTCACGCTGGGGACGGTAGGAGTGTGAGCTACTTTCAACGTCTTCTTTGACCTGAACCGTTGGTAGCAGAAGAGGAGAGACAAGACCAGCGTATCTATGAGCAGCTCAAACATTTCAACTACAGACAACACTGAGGATCCAAACCAGAGACTCCACTGGCTTCCCATGCTGGACAGAAGCAGATTCTCCTGTGGAAAGAATCAAAGGGTTGTGTTTATCAAACACAGCAGAGCTCCGGGAACATGAAATTATTGCGTACCGCCCGCAGGTCAGTTAGCTGCTTGCCAGCTGGGGAGTAATTTTGCGTGACTACGTACAATGTGAAATGTTCAAGTCTCTTCCCTAAGAAGCAAAATCCCATCCCATCCTGGGGGCTGTAAACAATCCTCCCTCCAACCACACGCAGCACACCGTAACTAATGACAGGTAACGATGTTTTGAGCTGATGTAGTGCAACCTACTGAGAGTAAAGGAGACTCGTTGACGGACTGGTAGTTCAGTTGCTTGTAGAAGATGGTCACCTTGGCAATATCCTTCCTGTATTGGAGAAAGGCAGCAGTTAGCAACGGTGGGATGGCCACACGTCATTCACCTGGTGGAAGGCCCTGCCGGCATTCTGATTTACATGCAATTTACATGCTGATTGCTAGGCAATAGGTTTCGCCACTCACTCAAGCTTTCTTCCTGAGGGTGTTTAACACGAGCTTGGAAAAAGGTTACAGAAGTGACCGTTTCACAGTGTTGTAAGGAAAGATGGGAAGTTGATCGGCTGACCCTGTGCATTTCATAGTTGGACTTGATGATCTTAAAGGTCTTTTCCAACCTGAACGATTCTATGATTTTTCTCTTGTCCTCCCTTTCCAGTCTAACATCTACAAATTCTGCAGGGATGAAGAGCTGATCCATAGTTTTAACAGAAGCACCTTCTCGCAGTGACTGACCTGTTGCTGGTGGAGTTATATCCGTTCTGATGCCTTAGAGCTTGGCGGACCCAGTCCTGCAGCAGAGCACATGTATATCATTGGCGATCCTGTGTTCTGAGTTTTTGTATGCTTAATATTTTGTAAACATAGATTTCATAAGCAATAAAAAGGCTATTGCAAATAATTTAAAAAGATGTAATAGACTGATTTACAACATATAGTGATAGCTATCAAGTAGCAGCCATATTTGCCAGAATAGCAAGGAAATACACGCTGATATTTTAGGTGTGTACAGTATTCTGGTTCTTAAATTCTGCCTTTAATGGCAACCCCGCCAAATAACTTCCTCTTTTAAAATGTATTGGTTGTATTTACCTCCACATTATCATCTACATCACATGAATTAATTGCCTGGTCATGCTGCCGGAATGCCCTTTTAACATCTGAACATGAGAAACGGCAAGAGGTCACCTACTGACTCACAGAACTTCCACTGCAGCCCCACAGCACCTCACGAACAGGAGTGAGCGAGCGGTCGCACCACAACACCCACTGGAAGCAGAAGGTCATCTGCACCATTTTGTAGGTGGGAAGCGAGGCAGTGAGGTGAATTGCTTAAGGTCGCAAGGAAGCTTGGATTAGGACTGGAATTGAATGTACGGCTCCAGCGCCTTAGTCTGGCTTCTTAACTACAAGGCCATTCCCTTGGGTCCAGGCTTTGGACCAGTTTGCTTTATTTGCCATTTCTGTTGCTGCTGCCTGAGTCGTTGTTTTCACCCTTAACTTTAATGTTCCAACAGCCAGAGTAAAGGCGGTATCCCCTCTGAACACAGCAGCTGTCTGCATGGCCTACCTGAGACTTTGTCGACGGCCACTTAGCAGTTCCAGCAGACACCTTGTACAGCGATTCCCTGGTCAGATAAAAACGGAGATCATGATCGCTACGACTCTTGGCATTTAAAAGCGAATACATGAAGGAGTTTAACGATGCTAACTACTTGCCCACTGCATAAGTTCCGGGGACAGCTCTTGAGGCCCTTGGAAAAAGCTTATTGAGTCAGCTTAGAAAATAAAACCAGAGGTTGCCTGAAAACTGCTCGGGCCAGGAGGAAAACTAGAATGGTTTCAAAAGCCTGACCACTTTACTTGGATGCATTTAAAGTCAAAATATTTCACATTTTGCTCTAAAATTCTGTCTTTCCATTTTGAAATTGACCTACAATAAAAAAGGTGATCCATAGACAAGTAGTATAGATTGAAAAATGACACAAACAATTTGGTTTGGGCGTAATAAAACATTTCAGTGGGATAAAATAATTTCCCCTCTCTGCTGTCATGTCAAAATTAACTTAAATTAAAGTTCTTATTTAATTTGTCTAATGCTGTTATCTTTTTCCTTTCTCAGCATTGGGGTTGAAACATCAAACTGACATCTCCTGTTCAGAAAACATCAAAATCCATAAATTTTCCATGAAATTGCCTATATTTCCACTGGTGTAATTTTCCTCTGCAAGGTGGCATTTACTGTGCTGTAATTTAGCGACGTACCGGCAAGGCTTGGGGCACTGGTCAAAACAATTCAGGTGATGATTTCTGAGCCTGTTGTAGAGCTGGTAAAAGCAGTGACCTGGTGAAAGAAATGAGAGGAACGCACTCAGGAAACGGAAGGCTACCGAATGGAAGGCTACCGAAACCTCCGGCCTCCCTTGCCCTTCCCAAGCACACAGGAGTCTCCCAAAGAGACTTGGTTTTGCTTCACTCTCACTTTGGAACGGCCCCTGTGTGCAAAGCACGTGCCTTCCCTGTAAGGATCGGCCGAGGACAGGCGAGCAGAAAACCAAGAGAAGTTATTCAAAGCTTTGTCTTACACCAGCACGGCCACCAATACCGGTAACATGAAAGAGCTTGACCCTATATTAATGTCTTTAATAGAGGGATGCTTGATGTTTTTTAGGCTCTAACTTGATATCCACGCAAACACCCAGAGAGGGGTCTGCCATCGGGCTGGATTTAGTGATGTGAGGGAACAGTCTAAGCAGGAGACGGGCACAAAGCAGAAGGGCAGTAACCGAAGGGGTCACGTAACTATTGTGGGAAGGTGTCCCCTTCCGACAAGGACAAGACAACAGTCTGTTGCTCTCACCCCACGCAGGCTGCTTATTGTAGTCACAGTACTCGGCGCCAGGAGGCAGTGGGTAGTAGTAATAGCCACAGCCACATTTTCGAACCATTATGTGCTGAAAGCAGGAATGCAAACAAGCCTGGAAAATAAAGAAGACACAAAAGATTGGATAAGCCAGAAATTCTCAAGCGCCCAGATCTTCAGTCTGTAGCATGCAGCTGCTAGGAGACAACAACTTTGGTACTGCAAAAAGACACCAGCCATTACTAGAGCACGATGATGCAAAAGGTTTTCACTTTTCATTCCTTATCTTTACCTCTGAAAACAGTACCGAACTCAGTGAGACAGAATTTTCTCCAGCTGCCTTTTTCGTTATGCCCAGAAACATCTCAGTTAAGCAGCCCGAACTTCTAGAGCCAGAAGCAACTACTTACACAAATAAAGACCTGATGGCCCAAGAATGTCCCACCAGAACATTCCAGCTGCCACGACTGGCTCGCTGTCTGATCCCTCTTGTGGTACAAGGAGGGAAGAGCCCCAGTGTCTTGGACTGAGTATCCCCGACTCAGTGAAACTCATTCCAAGTGATAACGCCCTGTTTGTCAGCTTCTTTGCAGAGGGGCGTGAATCTCCCTGTTACCTCCAGCAATGAACCTGCTGATTTGTAAAAGCTCTCTGGAGAGTAAGGCATGACTCGTTTGCTATTCATTGCCTCTGAATAAGCTGGGTCCTCAGCCAGCCGCTCTGACAATACCTGCAGGGTGTAGGAGTTGTTGTACAGGAGTTTGACATTCACATCATTGCCATTAGTCGTGCATTTCCCATAATTGCCGCCCAGGCGATTCACCTCATCCTGTGGACACAGAAAGGAGGCCTGAGTGATCAGGAGCTGTAATTGGACCTAGCCGTCACCACCTAAACTTAACTGGAGCATCATATAAAGGACAGGAAAGGTAGTAATATATGTGAGCGGCCAAGCTATACCCTGCTAATAAAATACACACAGGAGCAGGGAAAAGGTAGGGGAGTGCAGGTGGTCAGTCCCTGTGGTGCAGCTGACAAAGCAGTAACGCATCACGTCAAAACAACTAAATCACTTCTGAATGTTTGTTCTCATGCTATGACACACACGCAGTTCGCTGTACAGGGCTGGAACAGGACCTAAGAGGTGCAAGAGCCCCAGTGTAAAACAAATCAGGCCCCAGCGTACTGAGGACTAAAAGGCCACTTGCGCATTTGGAACAATTTTGTTTTGCCCACGGGAACCTGAGCACAGTGAGAAGAGGCTTCCATGGATACACATGCCCTGTCCAGCGGGGAGCAGAAGAGTCCCGCAAGTCTGTTGTATGAGTCAGTCACACTGTTCAGCTCCTCACAACTTTCTGCAACCAGAGGGAAAAGAACCGATGCTCTTGCTCAAGTGGCTGACCTGCTGAATGCCTATGGTAGTTGCAATGCCTGGTCTGATGTCAAAGCCTTCATGCTCGAGGAATGGCGTCTGATTGTGGTTGTGTATCATCACTTTCACACCTGCTACTGTAGACAAGAGCGGGATGTGATCCTTCTGCTCCGCTCTCAGGATAAGGGAAAGTCCTGTAAACCAGAGAAAAGGGAAGCATATAACAACTTATTTTGGGCCAAAAGGAACACCACTATGTCTTGACATCTCAGCACTGATCAAATTGCTGTCTTAGCTTACAGAAGAGCCATTCTTTTTCCTCAGAGATCTGGTGAGTGGTCAGGTAGCGATTGCACCAGCCTATTTTGAAACCGTAATAATATTCTGCTTGAAAACTAAAATAATATTCTGCTTGCTATAAGGTAAGATAGGGTTGATACGGCTATCGTATACATGTGGCTCGTGAAGCAAGCAAATACAGTGTATAATTTGTGCCACCAGACAGAAGAGAGGACTCTATGTCAGTAAGTCATCTATAGAAGACATATTTAATCCATTGTCAAATTATATTAACTTCAGCTCTTCTTCCCACCCTTTGCCAAATAACATACCGTAAGGAATTCCAGGTTTTGTAGCTGTCCAAAAAGAGTCTGTTCCCTTGCTGTTAAAAGTATAGCAGCTTCCAAAGACGGGGTGGTGAAAGTGAACATAGTCACTGAAATCAAGAGAGATTTTGATGGGTTTTAATACAAGCGCAGCAATACCTTTACTTCTACGTAGGAAGCTTTTTTTGTATATATATGTGTGTGTGTATGTACAGCAGTGACCATGGGAGACAGTTGTTAACTCACCGGAGACGAGGAAAAAAATCCGGTGCACAGGGATTCACTGCTCCCCAGATTACAGATCACCAGATCACTGGTACAGCCAGAGCGGCAAACACAGGAGTCAAATTCAAAGTTCTGACTTGCTTTTCCCTCCAAGTAGACTAAACTTTTTCCTGCTTATTCCAACCAGGCAGGTTGAATTTCTATGCTCTAATCAATAGGAGAATACTTGCAGTCTCCCGAGTCCTCGAATTCTGCTGAAATCACAATTATCGTCTCAAGAATTGACGTACCTGGGTCTGCAGGGCTCCCCATCGTACTGGCAGGAGTAGACCATATCTTCTATTTGCTCCTCATGATCAGAAATGTTGATTATAACCGGCAGCTGGGACATGATATTCATGTAGTGAAACCTGTACCATTCAAGAATTGCATCCATCCCGGATGAATAGGTCTTGTAGAAGCAATTCCCACCTGTGGCATTGCACTGGGGGAAAAGAAGAGAGGGAACCATTCAGCACAGCCAGGACAGGACAGCCGAAGGGTAACAGGGAGCGGGGGGTAAAGGCAATATTGGATACAGGGACAAGGGGAATCCTTATTTTTCCAGAAAGTGGAGTCTCTGATCATTTTAGTTATCACAGAACGGCTGAGGTTGGAAGGGACGTCTGGAGGTCATCTTGTTATGTGCTAAGCACCTTCTCTCCCTGAAGCTGAATTTGGTGTGCCGCCTCATCTCAGGGGAACGAGCGCAGGGGAAGAGAGGCGGGAGAGGAGAGCAGGCAAGCACACTCAAGTACGCTGGGAGAAGGAGGGACAGGCCTGGTGGGAATTCTGTACAACCCATGAATCATGGACCAAGTCCCGAGACACTTTCTGTGTTATTACTCAGGCGTTGGGTGAACACCCACAGCTTCTGGTGAAAGTGTGCCTGGGGAAGGACTGCAGGATGGGGCAGGACGATAATAATCAGGCAAAAATTGCTGGCCTTTCGCGCCACATTAATCCCTCCCTCTGAGCTCCTGCTCTTAGATCTACGTAAACTCTGTTTTTCATATGAAGAATCTGAAGCATTTGCATTCTTTTCCACAGACACAGATACACATTTATTGCATTCGTCCTCTTGATTTGTTATTGCCATCTTTTCTTTTATCTGCAACATTTCTAGTGCCCCCAGTACCACAGCATTTAGACACTGAGGGAATCCTCGCATGTTGTTTCTCTGTTATTTCAACGCTCACCTGCTTAGTCTAGATGTTTTGTATACTTTTAGAAAGGGCTACAATGATTCCCATAGCCTGCTAATATCATTATCTACCAAATTTGTCACGGCCAGAAGGACTTTACAAGTGGGTGGGCTGCGTAAGATCATTGATGTTGCTGTCCTTTCACTTCACATGAATCCTGGCAATCAGCATAAATTGTTAGAGGCAGGGATGGACTCTCCAGAAACATCCTCCAAGAAATCATTACACAGCACTGAAACTAGCCTTTTTTTCACTAATTTTTTTGCATGTACCTTGTGAGATCTTTGCCAGGGCCCTCAGTGCACTATTAGGACTTAGCGTCCCTGAACAGCCTCACCTGGCACATCCACCCCCACCCTCCACCTGTGGCCCCAGGGGCTCATTTAAGCTCAGCTGGAGCATTCAGCCCCTCTTTGGACTGTGCTGCTGCTTCCCAGCCTGGCTGCTGTGGTGCTCCTGCCTCGCCGTGGACCCTGTCGATCCAGCGGGCTGACTTCATGGTCCCATCTTAAACCTGCCTCATCGCCACCAACTTGCCTGATGAGCTGGACTCCTGGTTGGACCCGGCCACCATCTGCGGGCTTTCCCTGCTCGCTTGCTCAGGTACTGCGGGATGGGGACCCATCCTGCCCTGCCAGCGGGGTCCCCCTCTGCCCCTGTCCCTCAAGGAGCAGCTGATTCTCGCTGCTCCTGTCTGTAGCCCGGTTAAAATCTCAAAGGGGACACGCGCTTACCAGCCTGAAGCCCACGCTGGAATGCCTCCTCCCTGACCTGTTATTGTGGCCAAACATTCTCAAGAGTGAGAAGTTTTGGCTCAGCTTGAAGCTAGATGTGCTGAGATTGCCAACGCTAGACAAGTCCTTTATGCGGATGTTTTTCTCATTCATGTGGAACAAGCTGGCTGATGTGTTGACGCCATACAAAAAAGTGATTGACTCCTCTGCCATGCGATCCAGTTGAACCAAATGTTTGCTAACCAGTTCAAATCTGCAAGGAACGGAAATATTAGTTATTTGTGAATATCCACAAAACAAAAGCACTTTATCTTATGTCCCCTCGCAGTATCTATGGAAAAGCTACTCCTGGTCTCTGCAGACCGTGTGAGAGAAGTCAGCAATTATGTTGTCTATGCTTAGCATGCCTAACTCCAACACGTTAATTTATCAGAAGCTCCAGTAGCTGCATTTCCAGTTGCTGGATCCTCCACTGAAAACCTCAGAACTTGTAGCTGTGCGGCATCAGCTGCACAAACTGGCCTTCCTGTCAGCCAGGTAATTATTCTGAGGAAATTACATAATTATTTTACGATGTAATTTGAAACTTCTCAATAACTTGCCACTACTGTGCGAGCCTTGCTTGACAAGCAGAGCCATGCAGTCTTCCACAGAATTCATATTGTTTCCTTAAGGCCACTCTGTGGCTTGAAAAACCAAGCAGAATGTAGAATCTAGCAGAATAATCTCTAACATGGACCATTCCAGAGACGGTTAGCTTAGTTCAGAATGAATGCACAGAGTAGCCACGTTTTTCAGGGAAAGACTCTTTTTATCAGAGCACAAAATCAGTTAGCAGCTTGAACCGAGTCAGAAGGCAGAGTTCCCTCTATCCTGACTCAGTGCATGAAATAAACTGCTACATGCTGTTGCACAATTCCCAACAAGATGTTATCTTAAAACCAGTTTGGAAATAACAATAGTCCCTTTCTACCTCCGTGAGGGCAGGGAGACCTCCCTCTACCTTCAGCCTCCTCCAGGCTGCGCTCCTACGGTTGCTGACCTTCCCAGAACCCTTGTGAGTGTAAAAACATGACTACAGCAAGGGGAAAGCACAGGTTACCTGTAAGGGTCCAGGTTGCAGATGGTGATTGCTGGAAACATCTTGGGCTCTGAATGCATGGACATGGTCAGGACAACAGGGTAGGCCCAGTACTGGCTGAACATAAGCGCAAATTGCCAGTACAACATGCCAAAGCTGGCAAGTAAAAGCAGAGTCCAAAAAGCTGTTTTCATCCTATTGCTGTCCGAACATACAAGGCGGATGGTGCCGTGGATTGTTGTGTTCTTACAGAAGAACTCAAACATATCCTTGAAGGAATCATAAAACTCAATCAAGCCTTCTTTCTTTTCTTCTTCTTCTCTTGCCATTTCCTGCTCCATCCTCTAAGTCTCTTTCTGTTCAATGAAAAAAAAAAAAAAAATCTTATTAGCTTGTTAGAAAAACCACGGCCAGTCTCTGGACGCTTTCAAACAAGGCGGCAATGACTTCGTTATTAGCAAAAGTTGAAAATAACTGTGAGCTGACACTCATCTGTCTTTCCAGAGTTTGGACACCATGAAGTAGCAAAGAGATCAAAGGTTCTTCCTGCTGATGCCTCAGTAACTTGAGGGATTCTACCACACTTACGCTATGACTGCTCCGTGAGTACGGATATGCAAAGTTAGTGACTAATACACAAGTTGCTGAGAAGTCTGCAGCCAAAGGGGTGTGTAGTTTTCGTCTTTCTAAGAACACCAGGGACCAACATTTGATTCTGAAACATTATGTCACCGTGCATTAATACAGATCAGCAGCTAATTCATTCGTATGAGTACACTGCTAGAGAAACACGCTGGCCCACGGGCCAGAACTAGCAATATGGCTTACGTCAAGGAATCTGAATAAATCCAACTTTCAAGGGAATGAAAGGGACAAATTAGAAATATTAATTACTGCTATTAACAGAAATGTTAATCTCTTATATCTCCTATCTCCTAGGAGATAGGATATGTAAGACCTCTCTCTTACATAAATGGTTTCCCCCAGGAATCTAAAAATCTTCTCCTTCTCTCTATTTTACAGAAGTGAAAAGAAAGCACAGAAGCTGAAAATCACCCAAGAAGAGTCACATAACTGGAAATCAAAATCCATATCTCTTTTGTCACAGTAAGTAAAACATCTACTATGCTACTCTAGATAATTTCAGACTTGAGGCTGATGAAAGCGTGAACATTATTTATTTTAGGCAGCACAGACTCAGGACATCTTCCTAGATTTTAGTACCAGTTTGGGACATGGGACTATTGTTGACATACTTCCACTTACTGAACATGACATCAAGTCCTGTAATATGTGAGTTTCCAACATTACAGCACTCCGTGAATCACCCCACCTATTATGCTATTAAGAGAAGTTTACTGAGTACAACACTTCAGTCCAACCTTAACTCCAAATAAAAAAATCTTATGAATACAGTAAGTAACAGAGTTTGGGTACAAGACAAGGAGTGCACAAAAAACTAAAGAATTGTGGCAAGTGGCCTATGTGATAAGGAAACGAAAGCTCAAGCCCTTTACTGAGTTATCGGCCTTGGAGTGTCTGGTGGTGGCTCGGTCCCAGGTGCCACTGAGGTTGGCACAGCTCGGCTGATAGACTCTAGTGCCCTGACCTGCGATGCCTTCATCCTCACCTAGACCCCCCCGTTTTAAACACGGCTTTATTTCAAAGGTCCTTGGAATAGGGCTCTTCATATGAAATGATATCTTAGAGTCACAAGCTGCTAAGACAGTCTCTTCAGCTGTGCCTACTCATGTCAGAAAGATTAGGAATAATCTTTAAACAGCGAAGAGCACTCCAAAAGCTCTATGCCCGATTACCTTTAAAATAGCCCAAAAAAGTGTTTTACCAGACAAGAAAACCCATTTTCCCATAAGTTATTTTCCTGAAAGGCCATAACACATACCCCATTTGTATTTTCTAAGATAGTTTAACAATAATACGAAATTAACTCAAAGGCATATGCATCCCCTTTATACTTTCGTGATTAAACACGACAAATGATTTTTTCAAATTTCTTAGATGTATTTGCCATTGAATAAGTACAGGAAGCCCAAGAAAAATGAAATATTTAAAAAAGGGCACGAACAATTAAAAGAAAACATGTGTGATGAAGAATTGAAGTGGGAAATGAACAATTCCACTTTTGCTACAAGGAAATACTGTTTTTCTGCATTGGGCGTATACAGTCAAACCGTTACTCCCGCACAGACTACATGGAGCCACGATACTCTGAACCACCGGTCACAAATCTTATCAGCCCCCCTTACAGCTGAAGACTTGCATCTGAATGCTTCTACAGCCAAAACCGACTGTCTGTGGCAATCTCCAGAAATGAATCCATGGTAGTCTTGGTACCCTCTATTGTTACGCATTTTTCAGATTAAACTTTTATGCTCTACCTTTTTCTTATTCAAGCCTTTCTTTCTCATTTTATTTAGATGAGAATAACTGAAAATAAGCTTGCAGTGTATGTTAAGAAATATATTGAATGAGTCTTTAAATATTTATAGTATTTTAAGACAGGAATGAAAATTGTGTGAGACTAAACCAGGAAACTTTGTTAGCGTTGTATTACTCTCGCTAGTCAGCCTTGCTCTAATGAGAAAAAGTAGTATAAAAGGCAATAGTTGCCAAAAGTGAAAGCTAAATCAAAACTACCAAACACACTTTTTCTACATATAATTTTGAATCTAAAAAACCATCTGTAAACATTCAAACCATGTCTTTAGAGACAAATCCAGACATTCTGACTTGCTTTTAAGGCTATGGCTAGTTAGTTCCTACCATTTGAATCTGCGTTCTTAAAATAACTAGAATGAAAAAGCGTATGATAAGGCAAAGTAACAGAGGGAAATCTTTCAAAACACACATGTGTACAGGCGACAGAAGAGCCTCTCTCCACTGGTTTCCCAGATCAGCCTATCACTAATTTATTTAACGTAGCAATTGCAGTCAGGGACTTAACAAAACATCTAACAGCAACAGTGAGCAATTGCCTGTCTTGTCCATGGGAAGCGCCTGGAGAGAGGCTGCAGGTTATAAGGAAGTCAGTGGAAGTCATACAGCGGTGGCAAACAAGCATATGCCCATGTCTTATCACAGCAACTCAACGCTCAACGCATACTAAACACTTACACACGAACGCCATGCAGACAGATATTTCACCATGTGGATAGGTATCCGTATCTACATATCCATCACACATCTATACAGAAATACACAGCAAAACAACTAAGACCAAATTGCAGAACACCCCACTGTACCTTGGCAGGAACTCTATCTTTGAGTGTTTAGAGAAGCCACTAAGCTCAGCCTTCAGCTTTATCCTGAACAGAAGACGATGGTCCAAAGCTTCCAGATCTCCTTTTCTAACTGGAGACACCCTGGGAGCTGACTGGCCTATATGGATCAAATCGATGACATCAAAAGGGGCAGGACTTGAGAAACAGATCATGGAAATTATTCAAAGCATGATGCAGGGAATAATAGGAAGTGAATGAACTGGACAAACTAGTTAACATTAAGGTTACGCTTGAGTTAAAGTTGGTTTGAGTGGTGGTGCTGTGTTCTCCTTTTTTATTTTAACGGTTAGAAAAGCTTTTTATCCACAATTTCTATAAACAGTTAGGGAAGTAACCATGGGTCCTGTAAGGTTCTTCCCGCTCTGAACTTTCCCATCGAGGAATTAGCATTCTGCCTTCTTTTCATGGTTTCCGGAGGCTTGCATGATCACTAGTAATTGAAGCCATTAAGGTTTCCACAGGTGTGCTTGAGGAATTACATACCTCAGTGTAATCTGAAATGATCAGCTACTCAGTCTAAGGCACACGTGGCAGTGGATTTCTTCCTGCTTCTCCATGACTCCTGCTCACCTGCAGTGGGCTATCCCATACCCATAAAGAATAGGACTCTTCAGACGTTAAGACTTGAATAGACTGAATCAACCACGATACTCAGTTAAAATCAGAACACCCTGGTTTTGTAACACTGCTTAGTTAAGATTTGCATAAGTAATACAGAGGCAGATTCAGGACTCTGGGACTGCTAAAACACAAGCACCTCGGATTGTTGCTTAATTAGTACTGACGGCTGCCCAGTTGGAAAACAGCTCTGCGATGGTTTTGCAAGAAGCTTGTTATATGAAAATGTTAATACTCCGGATATGGATACTGTTTAGAGCTCCATATCAGACCAGCAGAGCTCCTGCCTGCCTTTTCAAATTGGCTGGAACCGGATTTTCTTTTACATTGGAACTTGCGAAATACTGTCATTTGCAAAGACAACTGAAATTTCTTGTGAAATTGAATTCAAAAAGAAGGGAGAAAGGGCAAAGATCAGGGAAAATACACTCTTCTGATTTTGACCAATTTCAATCCTGCTTACGTTTTTAACAATTGCTTTGTGCTGGATTATGTTTTAGAGAACCAAAACATGTAGGAGGTTCATGATTATTCTAAAAGATGAGAATCCTATTAAACAGCTGCTATTAGTGTGTTTTAATCCTCTTTGTCTTTGGTATTAAGGGGAAATGTCACGAAAAGTACTCGGAAAATGTTTTAAATTTTTAAAAAAGTCAGCATTTTGGGATGTAAAAATTAAACTTTTTATTAAAAAAAAATCCAATTGGCTCTTGATCGAGCAGCTACCACAGAGCCATTTGCACTGATTGATGAAGAGGTAAGTAGTTAAACTATCATTAAAAAAAACCTCAGAAAACTGAAAACCTAATTCTGTCATGTCCATTTATTTGTCCCCCACCCTTCTTTCTCGCTTCATTTTATGTTGTGCAATAGAAAATGGCAACAATAAATCCTTGACAATGAGATTATTGCACAATGAACATACACAAGACAAATTCTGTTGCTTCATTATGGCTGCAGGCCTCAGTGTAGAGATTCTCTGGCAACACATCAGAACAATACCTTCTGAGCCAGCCATGAATTTTTCCTGCAGGAAATGGAGAAGAACTGGATACACAGACAACGCTGACCCTCAAGCAAGATACCATTTCTGTTTGCACTTGCTCATTCGTTATCCTGTATCCTGAACTGGGAGGAGCGGGGAAGAGAACTCTCTCTCTGGTTAAAAAGTAAGTTGGTGTTTCTTTCAAAATACAGAAACAGATTAAGGAGAGATAACATTCATGAGAAAGTCCTTTAGGGTTGCAAAAAGACTATGCTATAATTATTTTCAGTGGGGCAGAACATGTTTATTAGTGCTCGTAGTAGCGTAATGGGGGGAAGGAGTAAGAATACTGCACGCCCTGTAGAGCAGCAGCAAATATCAACGGATGAATACACCCTCTGGCCAAGTTATGCTTTACACAGAAGGATGCCTCCCACAACCTTTCAAACCCCTTTCCCTAAATTGCAATTTGTTCCCCAATTAGGTTTAATGGAATCACATCCCATTTAGTTGACCGAGACCATACAGGTAAACAAAATAAAGGGATCTCGTCATTTTGCTTTTAAGCTTTTGCATTGCTGTCACGTGTTAAAGGAACCGTCCAGACTCCCCACTCTCGGCCCTACACGAGCCTTGATGACTGGGCATGCTCAGCACGGACCATAATACGATTCTCACCCATTTCGTAGACTACTGAAACAGAAATTACAATCACGACCGTACAAACATGTCTCTGAAGACGTGCCTGTCTAGTATCAGCACCAGCTCAGAGTAACAGAAGAGAGAGAGGTACAAAGAGTATCCTGCAGGCAGAAAGAAGAGACTTTTTCTACTTCACACGGGCCAAAGAGTTACTCAGTGAATTAATGTGCTTTGTGGAATGGACTCAGGCACTTAGGGAAATCTATTACCAGACAATCATATATTTTTTTTTAATCCTTGAATATTTCCTTTCAGCTGGTGCACGTGAAAAAAGTGCTGCTCTCTATAAAGCAAACATTTCTTATAACACTGATTTTGGGTATCATTAGACACTAAGCAGGTCAACAGCACAGACAACGTTCACCGTGTAGAATATTCGGTGTGCCTGCCCCTTATTACATTTGCTGTTGTTACAGGCTTGAGTGAAAGGGTAACAGAGATTAAACTGGAGAAGCTTAGTGATGATCTCTAGCTAGTCGCTCTTGCTGTGACAGGCTACTCCTCTAGAGCTCAAATATTAATATTTTGCCCTATCTCATTTTAAATGTCCAGAACAAGAGGTGCCAGACTGTCTGGACTTCTTGTCAGAACGCTGAATTGCAGTGAGATGAGTCTGACCTGACAGATAAGAGTAAATCACACTTTTTTTTGGCTTACACAGGAACAACAGAGGACACGCTAGCTACTCGTTCATGAAAACTTTCACAGTTGGTTGAAAACTGCTCGTACTGAGAGGCCAAAAACAAATCAGCAAACTGAAATGACACATTAAACCCCCCCCAACTTCCAGCAGCTTTCCCTGCTGCCATACCAAACTGTAAACTTCACTGTAATTTGCTGTCCACTAACCACACAAACTGTCTTTCAGTTATTAACTTTCTCCCGTGCTGCATTTGTTTCATATTATCGCGCTCTCTCACACTTAAGTGTTTCATTTCTTTCTATTATTCCTCAACTCTCCGGTGTCTTGCAGAGATGCCCCGTGCTTTTCTCTATATTCTTCAGCCTGTGAGCTGAGAAAAGCAGCCTTTGGCATCCGCTTCTCTGGCAGTGGAAGGGCTACGGAGCAGATCCTGCACCCTCCTGCCTTCAGCAGGCTTTGTAGATCTACAGTTTAATCTTGATTTTTAGCAAATCTTGCTTTACTCACGTCACTCGTTCCTGCATGAATGGCGTTTATTCTCCTGGAATGCTCCAGGTTACTCTGTCAAACCATCTTCCCACATTTTCTCCCATTACAGAGGACACAGCATACCAACCCAGTTTTTCTCTCTCCAAAATCAGTGCGACTTGCCTCCTCTGGTTTTGTGGAAACTCCCTCACAGTGCTTTCTTCATGGCCACTGGATGAGCCAGTCTATTCCTCCTCCCACTCAAAGGCAGGCAAACTTCTGTGGGCAACTACAGAAAAAGGAAACTCCCAGTGTTTCCTCCGCATCTGTTGGTTGGCTGTGCTCTGTATGGACTTGAAATGGCACGCATCAGGCTCTGCCTCCTGTATTTTTTCCCAGTTCTTACCAGCCAGAACAACTTTGTCGTCTTTTCAAAGCAGAACGCAAAATTGTTTCTCTGCTGTCCCACTGGAGGAAGGAGCAGTACCCAGAGGTATTATGGAAGTGCTGACAGCTTGTTCAGTCCTATGCAAGAGGCAGAACAAAGGCAGTCCCTGCCCTGGAGAGCTTTCAAACATTGCTTAATGTCTCCTTTTGATCCTGCCCCAAATGTTGCTGAACTAACTCTGATTTTCAGGCGTTTGCCTCATCTGCTGTAATCTCTCCGTTGAAGCTCCGTTCACCAAAATTTCTTCTGGGAATCCCAACATTCATTGCTTTGCTTGTGTGATGCTTTGAGCCACGGCTGAGGGGATCTATATCTTGAAACCACAGTGAGCTATGCCTGCAGAAATAGGATAGCATTGGTGTACCTCGGCGTCCCTCTTGCACTGGTTTGCATCTAGCCAAAGCAACTCCAATTGCTGCAAAGGCTGCCAAACCTGCTCGAGGAAGTGGGTAAATACTCCTTAACTTGTGCTGAGCTCCCTAGTGCTCTGGTTTTATCGCCAGCAGTGCCTGAGTTAGCACGGCTGAAGCTAGCTGGCACATCCTTACAAAACCCAGAAATCGCAGCAATGAGCACGTGCATATTCTGCTCGTCACCAGCCATTTGAACGTTCCTTAATTACACCTGTTGTTATGAAGAGGCCCTACATAACCCCTGCTTTTCATTAAGCCTCCACCAGAGGCACAGAGGGTTAAAAATGCAGCCTCAGTAGCAAAATCCTGCTTGCTTCCAGTATGACCAAGCATTCATTTCCACTCACTCACCTTTCTGAGTAAGACGACTGTAGCTCCTCCTGTCATCCCTCTGGGATAACACCTGCTTTCTTGTTTCTCTTCCTGTTCTCTGTTCTTGTTTCTTTAGTCACAGGCCTTCATAGATGATGTTCTGCCTGTTCCAACCTGTCAACCCCTCAGCCAATTTAGAAGATTCACAAGCTGGTGAAATCCTGCTTGCTAGTGGATTTTTTTTTTTTTTAATCCTACTCCAGCTCAGATGCAGTATCTGTAGGAATGCTGATGCAATTAGAACTACCAGAGGTTGGAGAACATCAGTAAAAGCTTCTTGTTCTGTGGACATGCAAGATGCAATCATCCTGGAATCACAGACACCATAACTCCACCATAAATGAAGCCCAAATCTTCCTGAGCAGTTGTCCAAGCTCCTGGAGAAAGTGGTAGATAGTATGTCTTCTCCTGTCTTCTGGCAATAGGCAAGCAGATCTCCCCTGACGATCCTCACTCCTCTTGGTACTTGGCGGAGCGATTGCAATGCTTGGTAGGAATTCACTGGGGTTAATCAATCCAGTAACTTCAGGCTCTCCCTATTGGGAACTAGAACAGATGTCAACAAGAGGAAGAGGTACTATAGTATGGCAGCGAGGAAGGAGGGGAATGAAGAAACCAGGAACAAACTGCGCAAGGGCAAAACAGTCATTAGCAAATCAGTAACTGAAACTAGCTATTATATAAGTGGCTGTGTCAGCTGTCATACCTCTTTCTTTAGATGGATGCTTTTTGAGTTAAATTCAGCTGCAATATTATATTTTCCATCAGCAACCTCTGAAGGATTCCTTCACCTTCTCACAGAACAGTTCTATCCATGCCTGAGTTGGTAATTGCAAAGTCATAGACCAAATGCCCCAACAGCAAATGTACAAACAGCTCTATACAGGCTACCGGTGCTGAAAACTTTAAAAACCATAGTAATAATCTCCTGAATGCAGGTAAACCCTCAGGGAAGCATTCTGGCTGAAGAGAAGACCTGGCTTTAAAAAACAGATGATTTTGCAACCTTTAAATGATACCAAAGGTGATCTAAAATGCTAGGCCGACGTAAGGATTGCATAGATGACTTATTTTTGATTCATTCAAAATTGCAGATTATCTGGGAGACCCATGAATGTCTCTGTGCTCTGGGTCTGTTTGCTCTGATGTTTGGGCTGTGCTTATTCACATGGAAAGCACCGTAGTTAGCCGGGAAGCCCTACGATTTGCTATTAATCACTTGTTTTTATTTTTTTTTTCACGCCCTGGAAAGCTTTATTAGCCAACCAAAGAGTAGAACTGCTGCCACGTGACTTCCACGACCCATACCTCACCGTGAGTAATGTGGAGTGAATAGTCCACCTGAACAGCACAAATATTCCTGGTCTGACCCGTCTGTTCAGCACTAACAAAAACCCTCTACACAAGTCCCCAAGCAGCCCCCAAAAGTTGGTCCCCGCAAAAGGTAGGAATGGTTTGTAACCAAAAGGAGTTAAACTGGCCTAGTGAAGTTTCCTGACTGAATTTACCCCACCAGCACCATATAAAACTCAAATGAAGGCAGAACTCTACAAACTCTTCACAACCATTTGTTCAAAGTCTATGTCCTGTTTGCTGGAGGGTCCCTGCTTGCCGAGGAGATTTTGTCCAGTCTCTAGCATATTTAAAACAAACTAACAAACAAAAAAAACCCAACCAAAACAAAACTCAAATGCAACAAGAAGACATTAAATTTTCCCTGTCCCCCAGAATGGCAAAAGCAATGGCAATAAATACAGAACTCCACCCCACAGACAAGGGTAGAGTCTGCCCCAACATGGACACAAAATACCAACTTCAAAGCCTTAAACTCTTGAACTTTTCTCTTCTCTTGCTGTGCAATCTTGGGCAAATCTTTCTGCCTCTCTCTCTCTCTGTTGCTTCATCTCTGAAATAGTCATAATGACACTTTGCAGCATTGTTGAGAGGGTTAATTGGTGTTTGTATAAAGCTTTGGTGATGTAAGCTGCCATGTAAGCATGATGATGACTATTGCTTTGATACTGCTTGTTAATTGCGACAGGATGGGTTGTAGTCATGCGCCAGTATTTAAAAATATGTTTTTAAGAGATATTCCTAGATCTCATCTGATATTTGAAGATGATCAGTACTTACTCCTGTATTAGACAAACAGATGACCAAATTCTTTGTGCGTTTAACAATCCTGCAGATACTTTCCAACAACACGCAAGGGGTGCTGCGTACAGCAGATCCCACACATTTCGGCCTTTGGCGCTCAGCCTCATCAAATGAGCTTCTTGCAAGGCCCGTTGCTTAACAGAACAGACTTTCTTCTCACTTTATCAGCATGAGAGGATAAGATCTTGAGATTATTTTCACTTCTACGTGCATTTGTCATAGAGGTCTACAGATCAAGAACACTTGTAATTTGCATTTGCCACGCAGGCCGTTTAATACACCTCCAGAAGTACATCATGAGGGCTTATATCCTTTACCTGGTATTTTTTCTGAAATTCTCTCTCCTCTTTGAGAGAATACAGTCACTTGTCACATAAGGACTGACAGTTAGGCCTACAAGGCAAGGAATGCATTTTGTATTACTGGCAGACAGAAATTCTAAACGTTATTGGTACTAATAGTTGGAAAAGTCTTCCCTCCTCCTCTTCAAGGATGTGTCTTCCTGCAAGGCTGCAGCACGTCCAAAGGCTTGCCTCAGTAAGCAAACTGTTTACCTACTCCCGAACTGATTAGAATCTGGCTGTAAAAGGCTGCATGTGCTTCTACACTCTGCTCCAACCATTCCGGGGGCACTCAGTGTGCGCCCATTTCTCTTCGTGGATGTAAAGAAAAAAACAGATCAGAAGGTGGAGTGGGAGAGCAAGGATTTACAACTCAGGCTAAGTTTCACAGGTACTCGGTGTTGCTTATTAAGCTCTATAAAGGAAATATTTTTTAATTGAAAGGCTCAATGCCTCCTTTCAGCCCTGGAGACAATTATTCTAGGTAAGTCAGAGGCATATTTGTCAAAGAAATTTAGCAAAGCAGCCCATTCAATGAGGCTCGTTTTGTGTCTAACCAGAGGAGAACAAACGACTTGTCAGCTCAGCCAGATCTTCCTGCAGGACTAAAAATTTTAAACAAGTAAGAAAAAAAATATTTAGACAGAAAAATTTGCCATGAAATTGCAAATGATCTCTGTGAAGAATGATTATCTATAGAGATCTGTGTAGAGATTACCCGGCTTTAAAGGAAGATCAGCAGTAACGAAACCACAGCCACTATAATGGCTTTTGAAGGCATACATCCATCCTGCAAGGTAATAGCTTAATAACGTTCTAATGCTAGGCATGCCGTACTTTGGATATAAAGAGCAATGTAATCACACAAATATCAAATACTAAAGAAGAGCACACGGAAGCAGTGAAAGGCTCTGAGTGAAAGTGATGAACGGTAAGGAGAAACTGGCACGTCATACTATTTGCCTTTGCATCTTGAGGTGATGTCATCAGAAGGCCACTTATGGCCACTGATGGCTGTGTACCAATTATCGTTTGGGAAACACAGGATGGAGAGGTAAATGGGAACTGGGTCCTGGTAATGGAGCTCCTTACCTAGTACCAGTGGAATAAATAAGGAAGAGGACTGACCTTTCCTCTTCCTGACTCAGAAACATGCCAGAATTATTTTCTAAGTAATACTATCTCCTTGTCAATCATCATAAAGGAGGTCATGCCCAACCGTAGCCAGGCAGGAGAGGAAATCAAAGGGAAAAAAAGCCCTAGATTCAGCAAGTTTATCAGGGATTTATCGGTGCTTAGGTTAAATTGCCTATCATTTTATTTGGGTCACCTAAGGCTGTCTGATTGCCTGCTGTCTCTGCAATTCAGACAGTAGAAAATGAAGTAAATCGCAAAAAGTGTGACACCTGGAAATATTAATCTGTCCTATAAATGAACAACATTGATCATTATCATAACAGCAATGATTATTGCAAACAAAGATTATGATTCATGTTTGGCACTTGCTGATGTGGAACCTTTAGTCCAGAGAGCTCAAACCAGGTGACACTTACCAAATGATTAAGTGTGCATGCTTCCAGTTAAGCCAGATAAATAATATTATCCTTCCTTTATACAACAAGAAAAATAGAGCTTCAAAACAATTGAATGATTTCCTCATGATCAACAATGAATCAGTGAGACTCAGGAACCGTCATAGCCTTTCTCTGAAACTCAAGGTAATCACACACGTTGAAGCTATTTATGATCAAGTTATCAATTTCCATTAAAAAAAATGATAAGGATCAGTCTCCTAGGGAATCAAAGAGTTTGAGGAATTCTACAAAATCATATGGTTCTACTAGATAATAATATACTGTACTTCTGTAATACTATGAAACAAACATGCACTATAGTGACAAAACATTCACTGAAGGCAAGTTTCTCAGTAAAAGCCAATGTGGTAGTTAAAGCAATAAACCCCCTTAGAAGGACAAAGAACCAAAAATAAGAAAAACAAATAAACACACAATATCTCTAAATTGCCTTCTGGCCAAAGATTAAAGGAGACTCGATTTGGCAGCACTTTATGGGAAAGCCAAAACAAAAACCCCCTACATTGTTTCATCCATCAACGAAGTGGAACTACTTTTAGCTGGGAAGGGAGCGAGATGTTTTAACGCGAATGACGTTGCTCGTAGTTTAGGCCTGGAAGTGATGCATCTCATATGCACTTGAAATTGGAGGGGAATTCAGGAAGGCAGGATATAATTACTTGAACTAAATCTGGCCAAGACGTTAGCATTAGTGTCCTGTACTCTTACAAAAAGATCTCTGAAGGGTTATTGGCCAAGCATATCTCTTGGTGTGAATGCCAGGTCAGACAGTGGAAAATATTTAATCAGTCAGTGCCATGTTACAAACATGACCCTGGGACAGTGATTTGGTTTCTCAATGTCACATTTCTCAGCTGCACACAGGTACTTACAGTTGCAGCACATTCAGATATCGTTGATGGGAGATTCACTGTAGATTGAACAGTAAATATCCTTCTGCTTTTAATAGGGTTCAGAATTACAAATTCCTTTTGTTGAAAGCCCCTCCCAAAACAAAAGAAAAAAAACCCCACACCTTGTAGAAGTTTTGCATTCACCCAAAATGAAGAAATACACTTTAAAAAGTTAAGAATAAATACAGTTCAGCAATATTTATTAATGCTTAAACACAGTACAAAACCAAATCCCTAAGTAAGGCCTTTCAGATAACAGTGTCTGGAACACACGTTTCACCTAGCACAAATGAAAAATGGCTTCACCGGCATCACTGAGCTCCTTGCCCTGTCTTTGGCAAACACCGACAATAGCCATGCTAATAAATGGTGCTCCCCTGCTCAGAGAGAGATGATTCTGTGGTTTCCTGAGCTAAATCACCTGTTACTCATGGGATGAATTCTTCCTTAACAACATCCTAAAGATTCATTCTTTCCTTCCCCACAGCTTTGCAAAGGTTCAGCCCCATGCCTGACTTCTTTATAAGATGAGGGTAGTGGCTTCAAACTGCAAGAGGGGAGATTTAGATGAGATCTGAGGAAGAAATTCTTTGCTGTGAGGGGGGTGAGCCCCTGGCCCAGGTTGCCCAGAGAAGCTGTGGCTGCCCCATCCCTGGAGGGGTTCAAGGCCAGGTTGGACGGGGCTTGGAGCAGCCTGGGCTGGTGGGAGGTGTCCCTGCCCAGGGCAGGGGGGTTGGAATGAGATGATCTTTAAGGTCCCTTCCAACCCAAACCATTCTGTGATTCTATGATTCTTTCAGCCCATTCAGATCAAGATTGCCAGAGTTGCTTTTGTTCTGAGGCCCAGGAGTATTTTTTCCCTGTTTGTTTTCTCCTTCTCAGTTCCATCCAAGCTTCTTGCCCTTCTGTCCAACTCTACCCTCACGTTTACTGGGCTTGGTAATCTCCACCCACATCTCTTACTTGGGTGTAAGACTCCCAGACCTCCGTCTTTCCTGATCCCCATGGGTTTTGCTTGCTCGGAATCTTCGTTGTATCTTTGGTCATGGAGCAAGATGCAAGGCAGGATTTGCCCAACGCCTTCGGTTCCCTGAGGCCCCCTGTTCTAGGAGGTTGTCAGCCACGAGAGGCCACATGACGCTCTTCCATTTATTCACTGGGCAACGATTTCTCTAATGCATCTTGCGCTTGTAGGCTGTAAGGTCTTCACAGTTACCAAATCCTGCCTTTGTATATCCAAAATATTTACATGGTGCCAGTTGGCAGTGGCTTTAGACAGCAAACAAAATGAATAGATCAGTAGTTTCACTGTGCTACACATCAGGGGACAGATTATATGGACGTGTAATGTAAGAGAGCGCATTATAACTGACCGATCTTCCAGTTCCACAGGCTACAGAGATTGAAACACCAGTAAAGGGCCTAGGGGGTAGTTCTCTGTATTCAGGGTAGAAGTAAAGATTCCTGTTTTTTTTCACTACTTAAGCTGTGACCTATCTTGGTTATCTGAAGCAGCAATGGGTTCAATGGTCAACCCATGAGGTAACTAAAGAAAAAAACCTGCCCATTGAGTACATGTGAGTTATGCAGTTAGGTCTTCTCCTGATCCCACTGTAATGTGGCTGTTGGTAATAGGACTCGGGGAAATCGCTTCCCCAAGGATATATCAAACATCTTTTCGGGATACAAGAACCTTCCATTTCATCAGCACGGCTGTTCTTCCAAGTGTTCTCTGTCTTTCTGGACGACCTAAACAGAGACACTCAGCAGCCGCAGAATTGCCACGTTTACTGGACAAGATTA
The DNA here is from genome assembly GCF_028500815.1 of Rissa tridactyla. Lineage (NCBI taxonomy): Eukaryota > Metazoa > Chordata > Aves > Charadriiformes > Laridae > Rissa > Rissa tridactyla. The sequence continues at coordinate 6,490,829 of NC_071481.1, read as the reverse complement.
CATTTGAGTATATGTGAACACTAATTAACCATCACTACATTCCTCAGGGTGCGTTTTCTTTCTCAAATTATTTCTTCATCCACCAAGGTCAGCCTCAAAATACTCATTTGACTGCATGCGTGGAGTAGTGCATAAAGTAGTACTTTCATTTAATGGAGAAACTAGAGCAAAGGACTTACTCAAACGCACCCGCAAATAGAACAAATTCTGATTCCTGTTGTTTGTATCCGACTTGAAAATTTGCGATTCTTTTGTTATGATTACAATTAAAGGAACATTTTCTGCAATGTGAAAGTCAGACAGCTATGTAATTTTCAAGAATAAAGCAAAAGGTCTGTGTTCATGAGCACACAAAGATGTTTTCATGTCCTGTAACCACCCATGTGATACTGCTGAGGGGCCATACAAAATTAAAAAGCAACTCCAACCTTTATGACATAGTGAACTGCCTCACTTGTCTCTGTCCTGGACTTAATCACTTTCCAAGCTAATTTAGCAGCATGTACTTATTTATTTGGTGCATTTAATGATTTAAAAACATAAATTTGGAGCTCCTAGTCACTACCCAAGCCCAGGTTTAAAATATGCCTCCAAGACACGATAGCAGTACAGCAAAGATACTTTACAGAGAGAGGAAATTCTACAGTGTGATTCATTTGCATGTTGGAAAACAACTGGGAAGAAAGAAACTACTCTGAGAGAGAAGTCTCATTCTACGCTATCATTAGGGTTGAGAATAACATACCAGAAAGATGAATGGAATGTTAATGACAACACACTTATGCATGAAATACTTTGGGGTTGGGGAACATTAGGGAGAATGACAGAGGTGTAAATATGAGCTCTGGAATCCCTTCAGCATTTTGGAGCCTTTATTACAGTCTCCAGGTTCACATGTTTCTCACATTTCTAGACTGAGATGACTTAGTAGGAATTCCAGTGTAAATACAAAAAAGGACAAAATGGTGTGGCAGAGGAAAACAAGGTAATTGTCCTCAGGTCAAAGGGTATAAAACTAGGTATGTATCACATTGCATGAGTTGCCATGGGGAATTTATTAGGTGAAATACATGTAGGCTAATGCAGCATTCTAATAATACCTTGTATTTATAGAGTGCTTTTCATCTTGAATTATAATAATAATTTATTATAAAGAGTTCCTTCTGTTCTGCAAAACCTTCAAGCATTTGTAAACTGTGATCTCAGATTAGATATAAGGATGAGTGAGTGTAAGAGATTAAAACAAAACAGATCAACTATTCCTTCTTTTTTGAAGCAAACCATTTTTCCTTGAAGCATTTCAGGGCACCAAAATTAAAACAGTTCAAAGAAAAGGATATGGTTTGATAAATTTCACTAACTCAAAAAGATTTTATGTGGCCACAGGTGGCACACGTGAATACTTTGTGTATGAAAGATCCCGTTATTGTGATTGAAGTCTGAGGTAAAAATGAAATAAAAATTTTTACACCCCTCAGCAAACTGAAAATATTTTTGTTTGGTTGGTTTCTCTCTTCATGATTTCAGATTGGCATTTTTTTTCTAAAATCTCTATCATTTTCTTACTTCTAGAAAAATATTTCTTGTCCATATTTGAAACCTCGGTAACAAAAATTGTTACATCTCTCAGTGGGGTTCTGTAAATCCAAACATCATTTAATTTTGCTGCACAACTGTAGCTCTCCCTGGGGTCTAATACAACAGTCACTTTGCGTCAACAACCCTGCCTCTGTGCTTACCACATAAATTAAAACTACATATTCCCACTAAAAACGAACAGATGACCTCGAGTGAGATATTCTATGAGCACACAGTATTTTGCACTCCCCAGTTTGTAGAAACGAAGTTCCAAATTTGGTTTTGGCCCCCAGGTACTGACATCACGGCCATTTTTACCCCCACTTCTTGCACTTAATTAATCTCCACAAAGCCGGGAGAGGGAGTGCAAGTCTGCACAACAGCCTATGCTACTCGCAACAGACAGAACTAAGAGCTGAAAAAGTTTGTGGGCTACCACTGCCCTCTGTTGGGTACCGGTGCAGAAGTGCTCAAGCTTTGAGGAGAACCGTGGTCACTGCAGGAACTATTCACATGGAAAATGCCTGCAGCTTTTGGAAGAGTAAGAAAAATTCTGGCCTTTTTTGCAGTCATGTGGTTCCATCTGTGCGTCTTTTGCAAACTCTTTGGGCAACTCAATCGTTTTCTTTTCTGCCGTTTCGTTTCACCTGAGGCAATAAAGAAGATTATTAGCCCAGAGAGAGAGGTACACTTTCCCTTAAAGTAGTACGTATCCTAATAGTTAATGAATACAACACTGCAGCTCTGCTCTACACCTACAGCGCTAAACACACATGTATAAATCAGGAGCCGGTCTCTTCCTTATGCTTTTTTAAATTAAAGCTTGGATAATCAAACTGCATGAATTCCCTTTCACAAACATTAACTGAGTTGCAGATTTCAAAAGCCCAGAAAGAAAAACATTGGAAGGGAGTGGGCGAAAAATTCCTCTCAACTGGGATACAATTCAGTATATAGGTGACGACCGAAATGCCAAAATATTGTTAACCACGAACAGGTTATTTCTTAGTCTTTTGAAGAGGAATTTTTTCTTTTTTGGTGTTCTTTGTGTGTGAACAAATACAATAGGAAATGCTAGTATTTAGATTCAATATAAGTCAGTCTCAAGCTGGACTCAGCTCACCAAAGAGAACTGATTAGCCCAGCCCTGACAATAAAAGAGAAGGACCATCGTGACTGACATCTGCTAAACCCCGTCTTGCACAAAATGGCACGTAGGTTAAGATTTTAGTGTAACTTATGCAACGTGCTTATTGCGCCAAGAACGATGTTAAGGCCAGGAGGAATTTTGTGTTTGACAAAACATCCCACAACACCCATGTTATTAAAATGTTTAATCTTTCAAGCGTAGGCATCTCCCATAATCCCTTCAGGGCAAGGCCTGTGCGCCATGGTGCTCAATGGTGAACTAAGGATCCAAGACAGAGCAGAACTCTGCGCTCCCTTTGATGGAGCAAAACTTTGCAGCATTTTCTCTTAAAATGGTCTGGATACGTGACCTTAAATTAAGAGTGAATAGACACTACACCTTCCTGTCACGTTTAGCCTCCCAACTGTAAAGGAGCACTTTGCTTTACTCTTCTTACACATTACTGAAGCAACAAATGTGCAAATGTGATTTACAAAATGATTTGCTGTTATTTTTATGGGCCTACCCGTGGAATCCTGGAACAAAAAATACTGCCTGCGCACAGAATGACTGAAAACAGGGTTGGATTTATCCATTTTATGAGCAATGGGGACCTCAAGAAAAGACTTCGGAGACTTATAGCGAAAAAAAACCACGTTAAACGCGGAGGCGTCGGGCCGCTCCCGGGACTCCACAGCCCCTAGTCCGCCATGGCGGTGGGCGGAAGTGGGAATCATGTGAGTGCTGTGTGACGCACTCACGCCCCGGAAGCGGGGCGGCTCCTTCCCGGAAGGAGAGGCCAGCCCTGCCTTGGCCCCGCCTCGCCGGGCCGCCATCTTGGCTGGGAGCCGCGGTCGGCGCCGCAGCGGGGAGGTGTGGGGGTTGCTGCCCTGCCCTGCCGCCTTCTCCTGTGGCTCTCCCATCCCTTCCCTTTTCCTTCCCTCCCCTCCATCCCTCCCTTGCTTGGCCGCCGGCTGCAGGCAGGTGGGGCGTCCCGGCCGTGGAGGGGCCTGCTCCAGCAGGGAGAGGTGAGTGGGGCCTGGGCCGGCGGGGCGAGCCCGTGAGGGAGCTGAGGGAGCCGTCCGGGCTGGGAGTAGGGCTTTTGGGCGCATCGTGCTGCTCGTGCTCGGCTGGCTAAACACCGGCGAGTTGCTTTTTGGCTTGGTTCTCGTAAATTGTATTGTCGAGGTGGGAAGTTGGGTTTCCGGTTGTAGCTTCTGTAAGTGTTTGCTGTTTATTTTGCGTGTTTAAGGTACAAATGTTCTTTCAGATAAGGCCTTTGAGGGGTGTTAAAATCCCCAGAGCTATGCTTAGTGCCCTAAAATGTTTCAGTGTATCTTTGTAGTCCATAGTGAGGGGCGCTATACTAAGATTACAGAACAAATAATTGAGTTAAATTAAAAAGATATGTTTTAATGTCAAAACTGACTTCTTTAGAGAAAATTCTTAATCTTATGATTTCAAGAGGCGTGACTTAAAAAGTGTGACTTCCTTCGAGAAAAAATACCGTATGTTTCAAACAATGATTTACAGTAATTCTGACAAAAGCCAGGTTAAATGCGTTTATTTCGAGTAGGGTTTGAATATTGGTCCACATGCAATTGTTGCTTGTGGTTTAATAGTATTTCTTTAACAAATTCTGCTTGGTTATCTGTTTAAAGTAAAGGAACAGAAAGGGTTATACTTTTTGTGTCAAATGCTGCTATCATATTGTAAGTCTTTTCTTATCTGTTTACACGAATTGTTTGTAAAGTCTTTCGTTTTCGTTCTTGCTTGAATTGCCAAGTAACTTGCTGCATTTCTAGGGGAAAAGCGAGTTAAATAGTTAATTGGTATGTGTTCTGTAGGTGCATTGTAAGGGCTAATACTTTCTTTATCTTGTAAGCAGCATGGAGTTTCCTTTCTTCACACTGACTTGTCTCACTTTGGATGAGGCCTTTGTTTGTCTGGAAGAGAATAATCTGGCTCAGAAGTTCACTTCTGTAAATTCAACTGACTCTTAAGCAGGCAGCAGATTTAATTTAAAATCCTTCACCTCAAAGTCAGTAATAAGGTTACTCTGGTTTTTATATTTGTTATTTATTTCAAATAACTGTATGTGTAGAAACAGCAAACAAATTTACATCATAGGCAAATTTACATAATAGATGTTCAAACTGAAAAGGGAAATGAATTAGTCAAAAATACTAAGCTCTTTGAAACAGTGTCATAATGATGTGTGTTCAGCCAAACACAGGGCTCGTTATTAAGAGTTCAAGTGGGTTCTATAGTGCAGCATATTTTCATGGTAGCACTTCACTGTGGTATTTAAACAGCGGTGTTCTGGAAGGAGTATTTTCCCATTTTGGCAATATACAGACACTCTTGGGAGTGTGTTAGTTGGTTAAGATTTTGCATGGTTCTTGCCACTTAAAAGTTATGGTAATTTAATGTATATTTTTTAAAAATACTCTGCGAAGTAGATTTTGCAAAAATCTGGAGCTGTGTTCAATGAAGCATAGTAGCTCTGCGTCTGTTAAGATTGTACTGAGATTGTGTTTATATGTATTTCTCAAAAACTAGATGAGCAACAACAGTAATAAGAGGGCACCAACGACAGCAACACAGAGACTTAAACAAGACTACCTTCGAATTAAGAAAGATCCAGTGCCTTATATCTGTGCAGAGCCCCTCCCATCTAATATCCTTGAATGGTAAGAATTAGAATGAACTGCTCACACACTTGTGGAGAGAGAACAAGATTTTCCAGGTCATCAAGTCTGACTCCCTCACTCCTACAGATTGTATGAGAATATTGATTTTGGGAGGTGCAGTATGAAACTTTGGCTGAAGTGATGTAGATTTTTTTCTAGTGAAATTGGTTGATGGTGCGATGGCTTTCATATTGTCTAATTTTCCGTCTTTGTCTTAGGCACTATGTTGTACGGGGACCTGAAATGACTCCTTATGAAGGTAAAAGTTAGCATGTAGCAAAAGCGTGCATGTACTTTATGTTGTGATTTGTGTGCCTGAGTAATTGCATGCCTGTTTGAATGGGCAAAATATAACTACTGTAGACAGCTCAAAAAACTGTTAGTGCAGTTTCAAAGCTGTCCATGACTCATGTGGTAGCTTGTTGAAAAGAAGTAGTGGTACTACTATCTATTAGTAATTTTTCTGTTATAAAGGATTCTAACAAAACCACATTTAGGTTAAACTGAAGACAGATAACTTCCTATTAAGTAATTGCTAAAGGTCAGGGAGCAGATAACTCCCTTTATGTAGCATGTACAGTCAAAAATAATTTCAAAAAACCCCATTTTGTTACCACGTAAATGCTCTCAGTGAACTGAGACATATACTTGCTTTATGAATTTCTCTAGAGAAAGTGAGGAATGTAAAAACGTTATTAATTTGTTGTAGTCGCATATTTCACAATGTCTTCTGGAGCCTCTCACAAACTGCTTTTTGAAATCGGACTCTTCATAGTATTGTATGTGCAGTTAGCTGTGTTCCTGGAAAACTAGTCCATTTGTATTCTATCAAAAACACTTTGGCTGGTTTTCCTTGAATTTATTACAGACTTGACAGCAGCAAGTACTGTTTGTAATATGCATGTGAGAGAATTGCCTCCAAAGTAAATCTGTTGCAGGTGTGGATCATTATTCCTGTGTGTTAGAGGCACAAGATGATGAGCTTGGCCTCTTTAGTGTGAGGGGGAGGAGACAAGTAAAGGGTTTTATTTGGCCCATTTTGAGTAGCAGCTTAGGACTTCATCTTCATGCAAAATAAGTAATTCATCTCTTTATGTAATGCAGGTGGCTATTATCATGGGAAACTAATATTCCCCAGAGAATTTCCTTTTAAACCTCCTAGTATTTATATGATTACACCTAATGGAAGGTTTAAGTGTAATACAAGGTAAGGATTTTCTTCTAACACTTAAGCAATTAACACCGTTTTAGCAATATGTATAGTGTGTAATAATTTCAATGGCAAAAATAACACACACTGCTTGTCTTACCTTTTTGAAGGTTGTGTCTTTCAATCACTGATTTCCATCCGGACACATGGAATCCAGCTTGGTCAGTCTCGACGATCTTGACGGGCCTTCTTAGTTTTATGGTGGAAAAGGGCCCCACACTGGGCAGCATAGAGACATCAGAGTTCACAGTAAGCTCCAGACTGTGTGATGTACCTTTTTGTCAGCTATGGGAATGTTGAATGTGACCTCGAAATTTAAACACCAGGAGCGGCTGGCATTTGGATATCTCATGAATGAATATGTTGTTGCCTACTACAGATGATGGGCAGATGAATCCAGTCGATTTTAGGTAGTGTGGGGATGGTGAGAGGATTTCTTAGAGAACTTGAAATCCCTTTTAGTAAACAGTATAGTTAGGACTTTCTGCTTCCTTCTTTCCGCTTGAAGTGTCTGCCAAGCAGGCACACTAGTATAGAACGCTAATCCCAGAAGATGAAGAATTGAGAATATAACTTATGCCTAGAAATGTCTATTGGAGTGAATAATATTCCTAAGTATGGAGTTTTAAATGTTAGAAACTACATGGCTAGTGGTTTGCACCATTCTTGTGGGGAAATGATCAAATGTTGAATTAAAGTATATTAACTTCATTTATAAGCAGCTGCTGATAATTTTTGTTTCCTCCACAGAAAAGACAGCTTGCTGCACAAAGCTTAGCATTTAATTTAAAAGATAAAGTCTTCTGCGAGCTCTTTCCTGAAGTGGTGGAGGTAAGGGAATTAATCTGTGCAATAATTTGGTTTCCTGTAATTTTTCAATTTCTCTTTGTAGATCTGTAAACTAATTGTTTAGGACTTTTCCTGGACAGTAGCTGCTTTTGTCAGTCCTGGAAACCTTTTAATGGGCACTTTTGCTATGCGTAAGAATTAAAACCTTGAATCTTGAAATAGAATTGTTTTTCTGCTACCCAAAGATCCATTGTAAAGGGAATCAAGTCTGTGTATTTGGCATTGGTGTCACAGCCTTAACTGAGCTGCACGTGCACATGGAGCCTGCATGGTTGTGGTCCCAATATTTTAGAATTTTATGCTGTGTTTTCTTGAGTTTGGGCAGGACTAATCTTTCAGTAGTTGACACTAACAATCATGTGTCCGAGTTTATTTTTAGTTCACGTGTACATTTTCTGAGAATATTCTAGATGTTCATCGATATCCTAGATTTCTTAGATTTCTTATTTCCCATTTAAGATCAGAGATTGTTACTTCCTGCTTAACTTCTGAGAATGGGAGGTGCCTGTTCTTTTTTTTTAGGGTATGCATCTTCTTTGCACAACACTAACACGCTAAGTGTGTTGATACAGTTTATATTGCCATGTATGGGTAACAGCTTAATGTCTTGTGTTCAAAACAAGCTGCAAATGCAATACTTGATGCAAGTATTTCTTATTTCTGAAAAAAGCCTTCTCAGAAAATGTACATGTGAACTAAAAATAAACTGCCAAGTGATTGTTAGTGTCAACTACTGAAGTAGGTTACTTTGGAGAAGTTGGGGAGTCTGTACAAATGTATGTAATGCAGTTAATTTAGTTAAAAAACCTACAATGTAAAGATACCTTTATATTGATATATTTATATTGAATATAAAGATATAAAGGATACCTACCATATCCTTTTCCTAAAGTTATGCAAGACCCTGAAATCTTTTCAAAATACCCAAGAGCTTCAACACTTTCACTTCCAACTATTCAGTTTCCTTTTTTCTTTCTCTAGGAGATTAAACAAAAACAGAAAGCACAAGAGGAGCTCAGTAACAGACCTCCATCCCTCCCTTTACCAGATGTTGTCCCTGATGGGGAAGCACACTACGGTCAGAACGGAATACCCCTTCTGAATGGGCATGTACCGTTGGCACCTGCAAACCATCCAGGTCTCCAACAGGCCAACCGTAACCATGGACTTTTAGGCGGAGCTTTGGCGAACTTGTTTGTTATAGTTGGTTTTGCGGCCTTTGCCTACACAGTCAAGTATGTACTGAGAAGCATAGCGCAAGAATGAGGATAATAAAAGCAATCCAAGACCAAATTAGTGGTAGTTGCAGAATGATTGGGACTTTTCGGGCATCTGACACTGGGATAAATATTTGTTTTACCAAGTTGCAGGTAAAACAATGGTTGGCTCATGGGTTACGTTTGGGAAATGGAGTAGTTTCGATTAGTCAGAAAACTAAAAGAAGTTCTACTCGCAGATCCTCTTGTCCTCGCTACTATCTGGTAGTGGCTCACAAACAAGTCAAAGCATTATTGATGAGATGCTAACATTTCTAGTGCTTTGATTTTTATAGCAGTTCTCCATCTGTTATTTGAAAACCTTAAGCAAATAAGGCTTTTTACTTCATTGAACAATTTTTAAAATTTCACAATTAATGCATATCATATTTTATTTTCATTAGGGAAGAGTCTGTACAGGTGTTGGAATGATTCAAGTAGAGCTTTCATGTGGACTTGGTAAGGGTTTGATTAACGTGAACATTGATGCTACAGAAGATTGCTGGTTTCTTTCTTAAAATAGAATGAACATCATTGCATATCTAGTCAGTAGTGATTAGATGAGTGGGAAGGTAACACTGTGTGTGTTAAATGTATTGTCTAAATTATCACAATGTAATTGAATGTTTTATTTGGGCTATAAGAAGCGCAGTTGTCAGCCTTTAGGAACAATTAGCAAGAAAAAGCATTTGAATCAGTCTTTAGTGGGGATACCCATATCCAGTATTGTTTTGGATTTGTTCACTTACAGATTTCCATTTTGGGAGATGTTATATTTCAAAGCTGTAATACTTAATTTTGATCACAAGGTGCCACTGTTGAAAAAAATAATAAAACTGCACAGACCAATGGAGAGTTGATTGTGTATTCAGAAACTCTTCTTTGCATTTCTTGGGCTTTGGTAAATGAAGTAACCCTAGCCCTTGTGAAGACAAAAAGACAAATGAGTCTGAAAAACAAACCAGCTTCTTCAGAGTCAACTGAATTAATCTGACGTGTCAGTAGCTGAAGTAAACCCTTAAAATTAATTCTGCTTGCTTACTTGAAGATTTGCATAAACTCTGGAAAAAAAACAAACCCCACCACCCCCACCAAAACCGAAAACCTTCTAATTCTTCTAAGATTCTAGAAGCTTTTTGCTTTGAGGTATAAGTTCATTGCTGTTCCCCTTCAGATGATTGATGACTGAAAAACTGATGTTTGTTCATGGGATTACAGGACTGTGGATAAACACTAAAGCCCCTGTGGTAGTTCAAAAGTCTGAAACTACTTTTTTAACTGATTTTGCTTGGTTTTCTCCCCCTGCTTAATTATATCCCAATGCTTTGTTTCATCAGAAGCAAACATCCTGTGCCTTTCGTAATTGACAGTGACGCCTAGTCATCTGGGGAAGAACGCAGTCACTGTTGATGGTACAACAAACTGTCAAAGGTGATAGCAGGGTAAAAAGCTCTGCATCTAACTGCATAGTCTTATTATAAGTGTTGTGAAGAGCCCAAATAAATATTACCTCATGTATCTAAGAATTTTTTTGAAACGTTTTATTTTCCCTTTCAGATTTGTTCTCTCTCTCTGCTTCTCCTTCGTATCTTGAATTGTAAGCAAAAATGTATTGTTAACCCATGAGCCATGCAGCTTAGAGCATCAATAAATGTGACCAATTCTCTGCAATAGGTAGGAATTATCAAAATAGCAGAACAGCTCTATACTAAAGAAATCTTAAAGCAGTTCTTACTGAGGTAAGGAAGGGAAGGAGGAGATGGGGTGTGTGGGGATGGAATTTGGAAAAGGCGGGATTTTAAGATGTATTTATAAGTCTTTTTTTTTTTCTATTTTGTGGTTTTACCAAATCTTATTTATAACTATTTTTTAATTTACCTCTTGTATGTGCTTAATCAGCTCTTGTAAAAAGAGAAGCACCAGTTGTATCTATGTAGAACCAATTATGTGTCTGTCGGTCTGGGAGTGTGCTGGAAAGGAAGGGGGAGTGTCGTGTCTTTCCTGCAGTGATAGAATTTTCACGATGGCTTGTCAGACTGGTATTTTTCCCTCAAAGCGTATGGACCCGTAACTGAGGTTGTTGTGCCTCAGATCTTAGTATCATTGAAACATGTTTGTGTTCTCGCAATGCCTTTTATTACCATTGACATCGCCTACAGATAGAAGCTTATAATCGGTTATCTATGTTTATCATCTTATCTTATGGAAGTTCTTTTTTCCACATACATGAAGACAAAGGCAAGGAGACCTTGGGCATGGTGTGTTTGCATCTTCTGTGAAATGTACCTAACCAAGGCAAAAGAACTAGCAAAATCCAGAGATGTTGAATAAAAGGCATTTTATTGTGTGACAACGAGTTGGCCTTAAGCTACACCCAAGTATTTTAAGGCGGGTGTCTTGTTTTTAGTAAGTGCCACAATTGGAAACAAAAAAGCTTTGGTTAAACCCTGGACATGCTGCATTCTTTCTGAGGATTGGTTGTATTTAAAAAACAAAACTTCCAATTGCAGTTTCCCTTCACTGTCCCGGATTCGGAGAAAGACTTGACAGTCATTTCTAGGAGCAGTAGCTGATGGAACCCTTGCACCTATGGCTTACAAGATTTTGATACATCTCCTTGCTCCTTGCCTTTGGTAACGGAAGATTTATTCCCTCTTGTGTAGGTTTTACTGTTTTGTGTTTTTTAAAAGCATTTATAATAGTATGCAGTATCTGATCTTTTTGTTACCAAAGTCATTAGATGGAGTAAACCATTCTTTGCCATGCAAAAATATCATCATGCCCTGAAGCAGTGCATTACTTAATGTAATAAAATGAAAAGCTGTCCCTCAGTATATGATATTGGAACAAATGTCTGGCCCTTCGCTTTCGTGCTGCAATTTCATAGACTTCTGTGGATCGTTACACACAGTTGGTAGGGGGTTTTTGCAGCTTGACTCAGAAGACATCTCAGTGGTCCCCTTTAAAGATCTCTTGATTTTTCAAAATCCTGGATTTGTGTGTAGCCGTAACTTTTTCTCTCCCTAAGATTTCAAGGTCACGGAAGTTACCTTACTTCACGCATGTACTGAGGAGTAGAAATGACTGCATTGTAAAGTTGTTTGTTCATAATAAACATTCATGATAAAATTTCTACTTTCTGTGGGACTGTCTTTGGGAAAAGAATCACTGGGAAAAAAATCTGACTGGATGTATATGGACTAGAAAACAAAAACTATGGCAAAACTGCATTCCTTCCACCTCAAGGTTATTTTTTTCCTCAAATTAGTTTGGTATCCGTTACATCTGTGGTAAAACACCTCCAGGAAGATCTACAGGTAGTAAATTCTAGATCTTTTGTTTGTAATGCAGTTCCTTTACAGAGAGGTATTTGTTCTATAATGACATAAATGTCATTGCATAAACTGTCCTTGCAGTGCAGTACCTGTTTTCAGTACCTTCTCTGAGACATGGAACCACTCTAAGATGCTGTTCCACTGTTTTTGCCAACAGTGATGGTGCGTCTGAAGAACAAAGTAGATTGGAACCTTGCTACTAACTCATCAGTTGCTGTTTGAGTGCAGTTTGACTTCATTCTGCTGCCATTCCCTTAACATCTGGATAGCTACTTCTGTGATACCTAGACAGCTTCAGTTCTGTGTAAAGCAGTGAGTGTAACTAGGAGGCTGTCTTCACTTCTGAATTCTAGAATTTGATTTTTGGGCTGGCATTTCAATTGTGTGTGTGGATCCAAAACATAATTGTTTCTAATGGATGGAAGTAAGTTGTTTGGTTTTTTTTTGCTTGACTAACATCTGCTGGGGCTGAGATGTGTCCTAATTTGTTTTATGAAATGATGTATTTTCTTTAATAATAACACTGGTATTTCCACCATTTATTTTTTTTTTCTTATTCAGGACAGTTCTCGTGCCTGGAGTTCTTTTGCATTCCATTGTTTATACGTTTTGTCCGTTGCCCTGCTTCAGGTTTGTTTAGTGCTTGTGTTAGTAAGGAACTAGTCGGATGAGGACAGCTGTGTTGCTGTGTTTCGGATCCATGTAGTCACACAGGATTCTTGCTGTGAGGAGAGGCATTGTTCTGCCCCTTCCCTAGGCAAATTCTGTAAGGAAAAAAAAAACAACCCCTTGTATTGCATTTGCACAATATTTGAATTTGAAACTGCTCATGGGTGTGTATAGTGTCAATCTAGACAAGAATTAAATGGGAAACTCTCCCGTGCACAGAAGGCCAGACAAATGAGATGCCTCTTGTCCATCTCGTGGATTCACCAGCTTGCCTTAAATGTTTGAGCCGTCAGCAAGTGACAAGCCATTTTTTCTTCAGAAGTGCAAGCTCATAATTTGTAGTTAGAATTATTACTTGAAGTCCTGTGCTTCAAAAAGTATTTTTTTAACATCTCTGAATAATTTACGCTGCTAATTTGTTGCTATTGGTGGCTTGTCTTCCTGTGACTGGGTTGCAATATAAATAGTATACAAGATGATACTTTTTTGCTGCCCAGCAAAGGTCAGATCTCACTTCTTAAAGCAGAAAAATCATGTTTTCGGTGTAAAAATCACATACGCACACACAAAAGGGAGGCTATTGAACTCAAAGCATTCACATCTCATGTTATTGAAAAGACTTTTCTGGGCCACGAATGAGGATGATTTATTAGGGTGTACTGGGAACCTTTTATTAGCGGTAAAAGCTTTACCCCCACCAACGTTATTTCCCACCTCGGTCGCTCCGCAGAGCCCGCTGCAAGCGAGACCTTAGGAATGGCGGTGGAGGTTTCCCGGTGCTGCGCAGCGTTTCCGTGGGTTTGCCGGGAGATGGCGTAGCGATCCCGCCTGGGCCCTGGGGGATGCGGGAAAGCCCCAACGGAGAGAACCTGCGAAGCGTGGGGTACAGGGGGTTCGCAAAAGGCCACTGAGTGGCCGCAAACTCTTGGTCTGTCTCCCCACGCCTGCTCTTTTATCTGCTGGTGTGTTTAGGTTTGTTCTAGCAGCTTTTGTATATTAACCCAATCAACAAGCTGGAGTTTATATTGAATTAGCATTGGGAAATTTTAGATTTAAACCTAAGGAATCTATCATAGGAGTATTCTAGACCTTTATCTGCTATGAAGGGGGGTTTGTGTGTGTCAGGGAATGGTAATGTGCCACCTTCTGTATTGGCTTAAAAAAATCACTATCTCTGCTTTAAGGCTTAGGATTCGGTCAATGTATTTACAATGGGCAACTCTGGGAAAATCCTAGCTTTTGACCTTTTGCCCTTTGGATATTACTCTTAGCGTAGTTAGGTGAGGTCTATCTTGAGTAAAAGGCGACTTGCATAAGTAGAGATTGAAAGATCAAATCACAAGTTTCTTGCCTGACTGTTCAGTTTCCTCTCCAGCTTTACACACACTTCTTACAGTGTTTGCAAACACTGTATTTGGGTTCTTGCCCACAATTTTGAAATGTAAATGGGGCTGCTTATACTATCTTCCCTACTTCAAAACTTTGCTCGTGCAGAATTGGTATTGTTATATTCTTAACTACTCCCATTATGGTGCTGAGCTCCGACAAGAAAATATTTGTCTTTTCAGTCACTTTGAGATCCTTGGTTTGTTGTAAGTGCAACATTGGTGTATTCCTTTCTTATTTTTTTCTTTTCTTTTTTTTTTTTTTTTTTTTTTTGCAAATGGGGGTTGAATGTTGTTCATGCATTGGCAGGACTCAGGTGTTTGGAACTGCTGCAACTAGGATGTGAAACAGCAGCAAGGTGTGCAATTTTCTGCAGATAAAACAAATGCTGAATTGAAGGTCGGAGGAGAAGTAATAACTGTGCTGACACTTGTTTCAGCCCAACATAGACAAAAGTATACAGGCAGGATTTAGCTACAGTCAGTTTGTCCTACTGGACCATCAAGTAACTTTGTCATATGCTTGCCAATACAGTTAGGATTCAATTCCCCAAAATCTGAGGTTATAGTCTTGGGATTTGGCTCTTGGGATGGGAAAGGAGATGTTGCAGGCAGACAGCAGACCAAAAAAGCGATTGCCCCATTCCAGCCGTGAGTGTCATTTCTTGCCATGGTGTGTGGATCTGTCAAGCTGTTTAGCTGCAATATGACAGATTGTCCTATTAATGTGTCATCAAGTGCACTTTTACAAATTCATGGCTTGTCTACAACTAACCTGAAAAAAGAGGCTTAAGTATGAGAAGGCGCCAAAGAAAGTTAAATATTATTAACAAATAAAGTCTGCCACGTAGTTTTGATGGAATGTGAGCTAGTTGGGGGAGGGGTGATATGCTGTTAACTATTTAGCTTCTGTGTAACTTCCCTTCTTACTCTCCCTCTCTTCTCTTTCCCAAACTCCATTTCTCTCAAAAGATGCTTTTAAAAAAAAAAAATAATCTGTATTCTACTTCCCGATTTTGTGCTCAGATTGTTCATGCCTCAGTTTCCCTGAGCTGTGGGTAATTGAGCTGTTGCTCCTGATCCGCCCTGGCTGCCTTGAGAGTCCAATGAAGGAGGGTGCTGGCGTTATTACTTAGATTACAGAAGGCATGGTAAAGGGATTGTTAAAAGAAAGCGAATCTGTTGCTTGCTGGCTGCATTAAGGCACTTCAAATTATGTGATCTTCAACCCTTTATCATTCTTGGACTTTCTCATGGTACAATCTCAGATAAACTTTTGCATCACTACATTTGTAGAAAGAATAGGAATATTTGTTCTGGATGGTGGGGAACTGACAGATTTGCAGACTGTCCGAGTACTTCAGGGTCTCCCTTATGAAATGCTGGTAGGAGGTGTGTAACCTTTGGTTTTCTGTTATTTTTAATAAACAGCCCGCCCTCCTGTAACGAAATCAGAAAGCCCCTACTGAGCCAGCCTCTAACGAGAGCTAGGGGAAAAAGTTGTATGGAACACAGCTAACTAGAGTATAAAGCAGGAGTTCTGATGTATCAATGTGTGGTGTGATGCTGAGTGCATATTCCAAGCCACATATTTTTAGCTCTACCACACGCTCATGTACAGTTTTACAAACTTCCCAGAAAAATGGTGATTTCTCTGAGATAATGAAGGGGAGGTACAGAATAGGGCTGAGGGGAGGGAGCAGGGAACGGGCATTGATTTAAATCTGCCTGGCACACGGGCCAGCTCCACTTATCAGTGAGTCTAATAGGAATGTGAAGAGAATAGGCTTGACAGCTCATTAGAATGTGATCCCTCCTCCTTTTTTTTTTTTTTTTTCTTTTTTTTCCCCTTTCTTGAAGTTGATGGAAACTCATTCAGGAAAGAAGTACTTATTTGCTGAGGTAAAGCAAAAGCTGAGGCGGGTTTTGCCAGTGTGCAGCTGAGGAAAGGAGCAGTGAGAAAAATCAGACGTGATCTACACTCAGAGGTACCTGAAATCTTGCCTAGTGCGAGGGCAGATGAGGATGAAAAAGACATGAGATTCTACATCCTGACGGCTGCTTGTGGCATCGGGACTTGCTGCTCATCGTCTCATTAAAGAAAAGTGAAGATCAGCCCAGCTAAAACGAGAGAGAAGCTAGACTTGGGAAAACTTTATCTGCTCCTAATGGACCTAGGTACATCTTCAGATTCTTTGCTTCTCCCTGTTCTAACTTTTATGATATGAGAAATTTATTTTCTCCTTAGAAGGCTGAGCACTTGGCTGAGCTGTGATGCTTTCAACCTCTTCAGAAGAGCAGTGGCTGTAGCAACCTTGGGTTGCAGTTCCCCGGCATCCTGAAAGGAAAGGATGAGGACTTGTCACTGAGGAAAGGGAAGTATCGCTCAAGAGAGAATGGATGGAACATATTCAAGCCTGCTTTGAACTGAGCACAATGCTGCAAATGACAGAAAGTGAAATCTCCTGTTGAAGAGGAACAACCTAACCACTCTCCTAATGAGTTCGAGTTGTCAGCTCCGGCCTGAGGAACTGTTGCCCTGAGCAATTTGACTTCTCTAGGTTTCATAGTTGAGTGCATTTTAAACGAGTCTGAAGACTTACTGGGGGGGGGAGCGACACTTCAAGGTGGGTGGCAGGACTTTACAAGGCCCCTTGTATTTATGTAAGCTTCAAGAGGCTGAATGGACTTACCTCTTTCTTCGAGTGAATCCAGATTTTCGAACAAGTTTATCTATACCATTTCCATGTGTCCTGCTTGAACAGAGATCTCTCCAGTAACAAGCGCATCTGTGCATGCTGCTCATTTGACATTGCGTAGCCCAGAGGATCACCTTTAATAGTTCTAACCTTTTTATTTTTTATTTTTTTTAGAGAGAAGTCTGTGTCTGTTCCTGTTATTGGTGGTGAAGGTTTTTGTGCTTGGAGAGTGCCCTTCCTGACTTGGCCCCTCCCTTTGCAAAATGAAGGGGTGCACCTGGGTATTTGTGGCAACTTTACTTTGTCAGCAGTTTTGCCTCTTCAGAGTTATGGCAGCAAAGAGAGAGAGAAAGATGAAGAAAGAACCTAATCAGTATACAGAGCCTTTCAATGCCACCCTCTCAAACAGTGAAGAACTGCACGGGCATCCCAAGGTAGGTGTTTACGTGTTGTCAGTGCTTGGTAGAATTTATTTCTGGCAGTAATGTGATGCTGGTTCCTTTTTCCAATGATTGAGGCAATCTTGCCAAATTCTATTTGATTTTAAAAAGAAATGTTCTCTCTTTTGCCTGTGTGTGATTGATTTTTATAGCTTACTGACGCAAACACCGGAATACTGCAATTTATGATTGTAATTTATTTTAGAATATGCGTGACTGAAGTTCCAGTCCTGCAGTAGCTGATTAAGTGTAAAGACATTTTGGAGTTCTATTGTATGAACACTACCCTGTTCAGAAACTGATCAAAAAAAGGCAAGTGGACTATCGCAGGACAATAGTGATACTGGAATATTAATGTATCTTTTGCAGGCAAACCCTTTACTCCCTGAAACGTTACTTCAAAACTATCTTTGGCATCAGTATAAACACCTGGGCATGCCTGAGCTTCCTCTGCACTGCACCTTCCACCAGAGAGGCTGTGGTGATTGAAAATTACAGATGAGAAATATTTTGCTGGGGTCAGATGATCTGTTTAAGGTGATTGTGGCTCTTGTAGGAAAGGATTCAGGGAGACTACAATGCTGAGAAAGGAGGGAGTCTCCCCTATCACACAGCCCCTTCTCTCTCTCTCTCTGCTCACACAAAAATGTCCCTTGTTTCAAATGGAGGTGACCTCTAAAAGATGACTTTGATCACAAGCATTAGGGATGGCAGTCACTATAGCAATAGAGGAACAAACCTGTCAAAAATTGGGGCATGGCAGAAGGGGCAAGTTGGAACAATTGGGCTGACATTCTAAATATCCTATTCAATGCTATTGTGAGAGTAATTGGTTAAGGTTGGGCAAGTCTGGGAAACAGTCCTCTATATAAAAAAGCTGGCTGCTACACTTAAAATTATCATTAGGGGACTGTAAGCAGCATTTCTTCAACTAATTCTTTGTTGTGTATTGCAGGGCTCTGTCAGGACAGGTTGTATACACGCTAAATTCTTGAGGTGCTTATAATCAATCACTTTCTTCTGCTCCCTTTAGAGCTGCTTCATTCTGTTTTTGCAAAAGGGGCCAGACGCGTAGCTGGTGCAACTAAATTTCAATCTATTCTGGAATTAATTTGGCTTGATGTGAAATGTATTGGACCACAAGCACAATATATTCTGATTGCAAAAGCAAGCAGAAACTGGTCCTGGTTAATTCTAATATAGTCGTACACACGTTACTGCTAGAAGAAACACAGTACTCATTCGGAGGCTAGTGGGCATTCATTAAAACAGACATTGTTTGGAAGCTGCAGTTTCTGTGTTGAAATACTTTGCTTTAAAATATCCATGGCAAAAGTTTGGCCGCAGTAAGAGCTGGCAAGTGCAGTGAAGGCAGGTTCTGTTTAATAAGGACTGTACAAAACCAAATCTTTGATGTAAATGCTCGTGAGCTCTGCTTGATATCCACTCCCAAATTTTGCAATGTGAACTTTTCTCCTTGGAATCTATTTGACGTTGAAGTCCAGGCTCCAGTTAAGCATTGCATCTAAATGTCATGGCTTGACTGTATGGTATTTTATATTTATATAGCACCTGCCCAAGCTAAGGGATTATTTTATACATACTATGAACGCAGTGCTTAAGAATTGCCACCATTTCTGGGGTAAATAACAGCACACAAAGCATCACAATTTGTATTCACTAAGAGAAGAAGCAAAGCAATAGTGAAGCTATCCTTACCTTACCTATCAAGCTAAAGGAAGGTGGAAAGCGGTTCTCTGAGGAAGACCCATCTCTCTGAGCCTTGAAGGTACTTCTGTGAGCAGTTTTGTTTCATGAAAGGATGCCCTGCACAGGAAAGTGGAACAACAGCAGTGTCCCATTTCGTTTCCCTACAGCACATAACAGGAAAGATGGAACTTTTTTTGGCCTTGTACAGTAAAAATTAAGGCTGTGTTTACCTTGGAAGACTCTGTGGCCAGCTGGTAGGTTTATCAAAGCAGAAGGAGCAGGGAATGGACTATTAGTTGAGAGCAGTGATTTTTATTCATACTGTTGAAAAGGTACTTTCTTTCTAATTAAGCAAAACAGTTTGGGACAAATTTCTCTTGGGAATTCTTTTCAAATAGGAGTGGAGAAAGCTCCCCTTTAGCATTCATAATGCATGTGGTGAAACATCTACCTTAAAACAGGGAAGCATAAGTCTCAAATCTCCTGATAAACATGGTATTTCCAAGGAAATAGTAAGTGTGTTGGATTTTTTTATTTTTTAAAAAATTTCCTTCAGTCTGATCTTTGCTGAGTTGCTGTCAACGTGATGTGCTTGCCAAGCGCATGAGTTTTTTTTCTCTGACACAGATGGACTAAGAGAGAGAGCAGAGCATGACTGATGGATACAGAGGTTTTAATTTACTGGACCTTCTTACTTGGACCGTATGTGGCTGAGTACCAGCAGCTGCCACATGCCAGGCTTGCCTTCCCTTTTCCAGGCATAGATCTTGTCTTGTGAGATGTGATATTCTATGATTCTATATGATTCTGTGATATTATACTAACAAGGGTTCAGCAGTAGTAGCTTGTCGAGTGGTTATATAGGGTTGACACTGATCAGGAGTTACCATTTGATACCTGAGTAGAGGATGTAAAGATGGAATCAGGCTCTTAGTGCCCACTTAAAGGGCAAGAGGCAGTGGGTACAAGTTAAAATACAGGAAATTCCATTTAAACATAAGAGAAAAAGCTTCTTTACTGTGAGGATGGTCGGACACTGGAACAGGCTGGACAGGCTGTGGAGTCTCCATCCTTGGAGACAGTCAAAACCTGACTGCGCGTGGTCCAGATTAACCTGCTGCATTTCACCTGCTTAGAGCAGGGGGTGTTGAACTAGATAATCTGTGGCTGTCCTTTCCAGCTTCAGCTGTTCTGTGAGCTGCTTTTGGGGGTAGCTCAGCTAAGCAACTCAAAGGCAGCATCCTTACCTGGGGAAAATTGTTGACTCCAGCATCACAGAGAAATATCAAGGATGATTTGAGGCCAACGGGATTTTACATTCAGTAGAATTTCTGCAAGAAATAGTGTAATATTTTTAATATTACCCACTTTATTAAAAGTGGGTATTATTTTTATTTAAAGTTACCCGTTAAAATTTCAAGGAGTCCTTGAAATTTTTCCTTTGTGATCCATCTGTCTCTGTCAAATATCTAGGGCTGAGTCTACCTGGTTTATTACTTAAATCTCCCTGAATGACTTCTTTGGAGCCTTTTGCTTCCAATTGAAAAAAGCAGCTGGTTCAATGATACTGCACAAATTGCAGTCCTCCTCTGTAAAGAGGTTTCAGTCGTAGCCTGAAGTGTGTGATTGCATGTGTAATTGAGAAAAGTATTTTTGGGCCTGACAAGTATTAAAGCCGTGGGAGAGACTGGACTGTGACCTGTCTGTAGTAGGAGATGTTATCGTTTATGTTTCGTATCTGTCATCGTTGTCAGTCTAGCTCTGGCATATTATGAATGAGAAGGGTTATAACAACATGCTTCCTAGCAATTCCTTGTGGCCGGTGTAAAATAACATTGGATTCATACATCTGACTCAGCGTATCAAATAGTTCAGGGCTTGGTCTCATTTCTCAGAGCTGTTTAAAGGATGCACTCCTGCATCAGATGTGGTTTTGTGTGCCAGATGCGTTGTGCTGTACCTGTTCTGTTGGTGCTGCTCGGTTCCTTACCTTGTTGCGGCATCCCTACAGAGAGAACTTCACTGGCACATCCAGGGGTGGCACGGCTTAACAGCACAGCTAACACAGCAACAAACAGCATGTCGTTTTCTCACCCGGAGTAGCTCTTGCTCATATGAACTGTTCCATTAGATTAATTAAATTCATCACGGGTGTGACTGCTGAAGGCAGTTTGTGGAGGGGAGAAGCTTTCTGACATAGCCCTTTAGAGGGGTGAAGAATAGTTTTTCAATCACAAAACACAGTGGGAATTTAGGTAGGAATTCCATTTCGGATTTGGCTAAGATACCAAATCTAACGCTTCTGCTCTAGGGAAAATTCTTGAGAGATCTGTAAAAACCACAAGTGGTCAGGATCTTGGTTTTACATCTCATTAATAACCAAGAGTGTGTATAACCGTAAGTTATTACCAGCTGACATAAGATTTTTCATGCTTAAAAAAAAAAAAAAAAAAAAAGAGTGGTCTGTCACTTTTTAACATGTTCCAAGTAAAATACACTACTGAAATAAATAATTTGCTCCTAATTTCATAATGAAGCTGCCAATACTTTTGCTGGTGTAAATCAGGTGTAACAGAAATTTGTGGATTAAGATAACTGAAATGCTTAAGTCAATTATCTGTCTGGCAACTGCTTAACTATTAAGCAAAGAATTCTTAAATAGAATTCCCTCAGAGATGGACAAATACATAGATAACTGTTCGAGCAAAACTTTGTAGGGCAGTAACTTCAGGGCGTGAAGACGGCAGACTGGAATGGTTGGGTATATGTTCTTGGACACACATCTCTAAATAATTGCAGGTGGAAAGGGTGCTGTCCGCTCACAAAATTGTAATCTTTTCATGCTTCTACATCCTCTCCCATCCTGAGAAATACTTAGGTGTGCCTGGGAACACTTTAAGATGCTTTTAGGTGTACAGACTTGCTCACAGGCAGCGTTGACTTTTTTCTTCTAATCATCCAGACTCTGAAACTGCTTTTGTCCATTTGACTTTGTTTTTTAGCAGAGATGCAGACTGGATCCCACTATCCTTGAATTTCAGGAAAGTTCAGATACAGTTCAGAAATTTCTCAGGATCCAAACTCTGCCTGTAGATTTCTGCTAGTAGTTCCTTCCATGCTGGCTGCATCTTGGCCGGGGACTGTGTGTGTCTCTGAGCAGTGCGTGCTGTTCTGGGAGTTAGAGCCAGAAAGAACCGCAGGTTCTACTTGTGTACAGCAGTCTAAATTACAGCTTAATTTGGTTTTTACTGTGAGGGAAGTTAGGGACAGAGTGGGCTAGTTTCTCATCAGTGTCATAAACTGGTTCTGAAGTGATAGGTACCGTTGTATTCGGATTCCAAAGTAATCTTAAAAGACCCGATTGAAAGTTCATTAAAAATTGCTGGCAAGGCTTCTGTTGATTTTGGAGGTACTGTTTCAAGTGTTAAGGAGTAAGCCTGATTTCACTGCAGTTAACGTGAGGATTCCTCCTGACTCCTGTAGGTTAGCTTCGCTCTGTAAACAGCACCCCAGGAGGGACAAGTCCCCTTTGCTGGGATTCCAAGGCTGTTCTCAGACTGATACCTGAGTTGGCTGCAAGGTCTCTCTGGCTGCTGGAGGCTGCTGCTGCCAAGAAAAATAGAGGCTTGCATGCTTATTGCTGGGATTGCTCATGCATGCCATAGTAATTAAATAATAATACCACAAGGATGGAACATTCATTTTAACTGTCAATCATCCTTGTGCTGGAGAAACTGGGGAGTGCCATGACTGTCTTGTAGAGGGATTTGTAATTTAAGTAAGCCACTGGAGAGGTATGGGATTTTTTTTAATTTTTTTTTTTTTAAAAACTTCAGGAGCTTTTCATTTATTTTCCTGGGATGTGCCATCTGGATTTCTTTTTTCTCCCTGACAAGATGTCTGCTCTGGCCTGTTTCTTCACAGCTGGAGCTCCAGAAAGGCTGAGGACATCTGTTTGTCTTCACAGTTAATGGTCAGAGTCTGCCCATGATTGCTGGCTTCTGCTTTTAGCTGGCCTGTTTCCTCATTTTTGCAGTGGAGGGGAGTTTATGCCTGTCTTGCAGCCTGGTGGAGACCAGGAATATTTGAATCGTCTCTTCCACATCTGCAGCAAATGCTGCATCCCGGTTCCTAAGACTCTGTTCTTGTGTTTGCCGTGTTCTGGAGACTGCACTTCTGAGTTCCTGCCAGCCCTTGTTGAAGGATGAACTGATTTTATTTTCCTTTTCTCTGCAACCCAGCTGTTCTTTTGCTGGCTTCTGTTACAGCACTGAGGGAATACTCCATCCTGCCTGAGTTGGGTGCTTCTATTAATAAGTTGCTTCCTTCTGTTTTGTGAATTGCCCTGAAGCTTTACTGCAGACCTGTCAGTCCCAGTCGCTGGGACAAAAAGATATCTCCTTCCTTTGGGCAGAGCACGGGTAGGCTTTTACCTGCTTTACATTTATGAACTATAATATATAATATAGTAATGTTATAAAATATAATATAATGCTCATAAACACAGTCCTCTGCAGGTGTGACCTTGTGTGTGGTGATGCTGCACCCATCTGTTTGCAGATGAAGTTGTGTAGGAAAGAACTATCTTCTCCTGTCAGAAACCATTAAATCCCCATGACACTGATAAATATATTTCATGTTTGTTGTAGAAATAAGCTGCACCTTGTGTGCTGTTCTAAGGGCTTTTGCAAACTTTATGAATGTTTGCCTCTGGACTTTATGTTTACATGTTACAATAGACGGAGAGCTTTGTACCAAAGGACCTTCTCGGCCTGTCTTTGACTTCTTTCTTATGCTTCACAAAAATCTGCAGTCAAGCAAATCTGTGAGAAGATGATAATGTTTTAGTGAGGTGACTAACCTCACAATACACGGGATTTCCTATGGTGCTCCATTTACGTTACTTTCCAGTGAAATTTTGGAAAGTTATTTAAGTCCTGGGTGTGGTAAGTAAAAAAAGCAAATAATAATTTAGCTAAAACAACTACTAGAACCCCTTGACTAAACACACAATTGACAGCTGACTGTAAATATGTTTCTAAACATAAAAAGCCTGTTCAAGACTGATTTTGATACAGAAATAATAGATGGTTATGAATAGCTTTCCTTGCTCTTGTTTGCGATGCATGCTAAATTTGAAGTACTGGGGGGAGTGTGCATAACCATAACTCCGTCTCTGATTAATTACAGTAGAGCGCATGAACGATATGGCGAAATGTCTCGGTATATCCTTGCTTAAAGCACAGATGCCAGCTACTCTGCAGCCATCCATCCGGAGGGGAGGATAAGTGGACTGCCTGAATAGAGCAATTGATAGGAGTAGATCTTTCAGTGGGTTGCGTCTGAGCAGTAAATCACCTAAGATTATTTGCTGAATAGAGAAGATAGGTTTGGCTTCGCAGAGTTTGAGATGTATGTTTAATGAATACCCTTGCTCAGCTCGCAACACATCTGATTTCTGGGGAGCTGCTCATAGGCTGCTGGTTTGTAAATCATCTGTTGTCTGAAGCTGTTTGAAATAAATAGTTGTGATCACGTCAGTTCAGAAATCTATGGACAAGTGCCTCGTACTACACCCATGTGCCTGGATGCATGCCGGAGAGAGAGCTTTCCAGGGTCTGCATCAGCTTAGAAGCACCAACATTCCTTGCAACCTCAAGCTGGAACTCCAGCAGACTTCTAAGATTTAATTTTGAAACAATTTATGCTGCATGGATTTTTCATAGCAGATCACACAGACTGTGCTCCTTCCTCCTCAAAATGGGCTTGCCCTGATATTTCTAGCGAAAATTTGCAATCCTCTGTCCAATTCCTGTTGCTCTTAGATGGTGACGTATATTAAGGTTATTGGTAGAGCGTCAGCTCTGCCTGCACCCTAAAGGTTAATCGTTTTCTACATGCTTCTGCAGACTGAGGAAAGTGAATCTATGCTTATAAGTGGTACTAGAAATGTTATTAAAACTCAATATTGTTCTCTGAGAAGTGGCAAGTGCTTTAGGCAGCCAAGTGAGACAGGTAATGAGTAAATGTAGATGTGTTTGCTAACTTCGTTGCATTAGAAGGACCTTGCAAAGTCACTGTTCCTGTTAAGGCCACGGTGCGTAGAGCTCTAGTGTCTGAGCTGTGGCAGAACTGTCTGGTGCTGTCAGACTAGCAGGGCGTTAATACCCAGAGGCAAACGCTTTTAGATCTGAAAAAAGCACTGTTAACTGACTTTGCTTCTATACTTTTTCTACATCCATCTTGGTTTCTTCCTCCTAAATGGTGATAAATCAATATTGATTTACCTAAGCTTGTAATGGTCTAGGAATCATTCCAAATGTCATTCAACCCGCTGCTGCCTTGTATTGCTTTCCTGCTGGAATTCTGATCTGTACCCGTTCTGTCTCACCAGGAGAGAAAAAACCAGCTTTTTTGAATGAATTCAAAAGTTTACAATAGGCATACAGTGGTGGTGGGGTTTTGTTTGTTTGTTTTAAAGATTTTAAGTGCTCACTGCAGTTTTTCCTCTCCTGTTTCTTCATTAATGGATCTGAATTCTTAAGCACGGTTCGTGAAACTTTGGGAAGGCTTGTGCTTTTATGCTCACTGTGATGGACATTTGGGAGGCTGCTGTGTCAACAGATTGGAACCTCCATAGTCAACAGTTAGTCGCTCTTGATAAGAGCATGGCAGGGTATTGGTAACCAATGATTTCTGGTGCCTTTTTTTAATTTGCAGTTAGAAGTTCATTCCTAGCCTAGGAGAAAAACAACGGGTATGGCTTTTTGATCACTTACTTCTGGTTTTCTCTGGGAGGTATCTAATGGGAGCGAGGGAGTCCAATAGGAAGTGGACCCAAATTTGTAAAGACAGATCCTCTCTTCTGTCCAGACTTCGTTTAGAAAGGATCCAGAACTGGCACTGTAATGTCAAACCTTCTCTAGATAATTTCTTTATGGCTGCAATATACTTGCAGAACATAGGAATGGGCAAGGTAGTTAGATTTGCCAATGGACATTTATTCTGTGATCAGACATGGACTTGGTTTTTCATTGTGAATTGGTTTGTGCTTTTTTTCCTGTGTGCGCGTTTGTCACTCTACAGCCTGTGATTTGAAAGTTATGGAGCATTTCAAGGTTTTCTGTAGGTTTTAATCTCGCTGTATTGCTTGATTGATGCAACTGATAAATGTCAGGTGCCAGTGGTGAACAATCTCTGGCATCTGGGCAGGTTTTCTGTGGCACATATTAGGACTGTCAGAGGGCTGAGAGTCTCAGCAGCTTGAGAAAGGTCTCCGAGAAAGGTCTCTGAGCCCAGCTCTCGGCTCTTACTGATTTCTTAAGCAAAGGGAGCTGGGAGGCCCTGCAGGTGATAGCATATTAAGTTATGAGAAGGAATTTTGGTGGTTTAAGGACAGCATCTTCTGATTTTTGGGACGTTTCTCCTGGCAAGCTTAGTCTGTTACTTACGAAGAAAAAAATCCCACTCTAATGAGACTCTTTGAAAGGCTGGTGTCTGTTCTGTGTCAGAACTCAGATTGAACTACTGTCCTGCATTTGCAGTGCTCCTGTAAACGAAGACAAAATGTGGCGTGGTACTGGATAATCCAAACTGAATTGCTTGGTACAGAAGTGTGAAGTCCCTTTTTATCCCACCTTCGATGTGCTGCCGAATGCAGTGCGTTTGGATCAAGGATATGGTTTAGGCAGCAGACAACAGTCTGGTGTGGAAACTTTGCATTCTCTGAATCCATGTAGTGGCTGAAGAGATACAGCGATACCAGTCTTTGTTCTTGTTTCTCTTTAGATCCTAGAATCTCCAGATCCTCGAATCACAGACCCACGGCGGACCTGGATATCCTTTGTTCACCGCCCAGATGATGGCAATACCTCTAAAAGGAGATGCAAAGGGAAAGACAAGAAATTAGTAGGTTATTGCTAGATTGCCGTCAGCTAATAAACGTGCACTGTGCCTTCCCTTCCTACTGTTGCTATGCAAGGTGTTTTGTACGCTCCAGCTTTTGCTTTCCCACTCCAGAGGGTGCTGCATTTTCATTTGTTTGAGTTTAATTTCCCAAAGTATTTTGGAGGAGTTTGAGACAGTAAGTGCTATATGCTTTTGTAAGATAAGGTATCTGAATTCCACTGTCAACGTTAATTTTTGTTTAAACCAGACATTTCTTGGACAGAGCCTTTTTTGGTTTTTTACTGCTCAGTAGGAATAAAATTAACATTTTTTTTCTTCCACAAGATAAAGTCCAGGTATCTCAAAGGATATATTAATCCTTTTTAGGATTAATAAAGGATATATTAATCCTATTAAAAGGATAAAGGTGTGGACAAGTCATTTATTTCAAATTAATGAATAATGAATTACTGATCATCTGCTGAGTGACGCTTGATCACGTGTGCACTTTTAATCTGCTGCTCAGTCAATCTTGAACACTTTTAACGATTTCCTTTCCTTTCTCAGTCAGCTGATAGGCAGGAGTACTTCCATGCAGGTTTACTGCAGTTTAGTTGAGGAAACAGGAACTCCCTGGGAACAATATACATCAAAATAGCATTGATAACACCGTTGCATGTTCGTACTACTAGTTTAAAGCTCTAATGTGTGCGGGGGTAACATTTACAGCTGTTTTGGATCTGTTTAATTTTTTTTCTGGGAGCTCTACTGTCGCACCAAACATTCATTTATGTGATTATTATGTCTGAGCAATATACATTGTTAACGTAAAGTGTGGCGAACAGGCAGAATAAGAAGCTTAAAAGCTAGTAAGTTACTTTGGTGATAGGAGAAGATACAGAAGCAACAAACTTAGTCTTGTGCCTGTTGTGCTTCCCGCTGTATATATGCACTTGAAGAACCAGTTTGTGTTTACCTGAGCAAAGTTTATCCTCCCACATAAAGACGTGAGTAAATTCCAAGTGCCGGAATTCACAGCTGGCCAGAGAGTCAGTTTAAGATTTACTGCACCAGGCCTGTAGTTCAACTGATAGCGGAGGGGCTGCTCACGTGGCTGACAGCCCTGTAGAACTGGCTCATGGCTGAGAGAACTTTTGGTCTGTCGGTGCAATTGCCTGGTTCTAATTCACATATTTTTCTTTGGTTACTTCCTCAGCGTGGCCTTGTTGGGCCCCCAGGACCTCCTGGCCCCCAGGGACCTCCAGGAGCACCTGGTGCTGAAGTCACCCGGGAAGTCCTTTTGCAGGAGTTTAAGGAGATATTAAAAGGTAAAGACTGTAAGAGCTTTGTGCTTTTGTGATCTTATTTTGGTAAGCACCATGGCAAATAAAGAACTGGCTTTGCAAATGTTTGCCTTAAAGCATTCCCCTATCTGGCAATTGAAAATTTGAGAAAATGTTTCCCCAATGCTGCTTAGTTTGAGTTGAAGAGTTGAGTGCAGAAGTCTAATTGCACAACTAATGGCTTCATAGACCAGGCTCTTAAACTAAGCCTTTATTTTCCTATACTTTTTCTTTTCTCCTCAGAAGCCATTGAGCGTCGAGCATCCCTGGCTATTTCAGCCCATCCTAGCCAGCTGCCTCCGCTCCTGCTTTCCTTGGAGGAAGTTTCACCGCACAGACGCGTAGAGGAGGCATTCCATTGCAAGCTAAAAGGACAAGTCATTGTAGATAAGAAGACCCTGGTAGAACTTCAGAACTTCCAGTCGGTGAGAAGGGATTACAGACTGAACCTGTGCAACACCACAACAGCCATTGTGCGTAGATCAGCTATAGTTCCCCTAGTCTGCAAAGCTGCTGGGTGGCTCTGTAGATAAAGGCGCTTCCTGAAAGGGCAGACTAATCCCAGAAGTTCGTCTCAGGCGCGGATGCTGTGAAGTAGGATCTCATATGGTGATTTCAGCACTGAAGCTCCACTGCAGTAAGACGGATATTTAGCTTTGAGTCCTCTCCTTCCTGACAAACCCAAGAGGCAGACTTTCTTCCTCTCTTGCAGCCCAACTGAATCTCATTACTGTTCTTACTGAAGTTCTAACAGGTCTGTGCAAGAGAGGGCTGTCTCACAGGTCCAAACAACAGTCTTTTTATTTCAGTTAATGATGGAGAAAGACTTGTCCATGTTTGGCATTAGTCTGAAGGATCTGTTCTTTTTTTTTCAGTGCACACCCTCTTTAATTCCAGACTAACGTTCAGATGTAGAAAAACGTAAGAGGCAGACAGAAGCCATTGGTTATAGATTTGTGAGCCCAAGTAAGAGCTGTCATTTTGTTGGGTGGGCTAGTCCTGATGCTCAAACTCTTTACATAATGTTTTATAGCAGATGAATAAATGTTACCTATATAACTTCATTATAGACATGTTATAATGACATGTTATATAAAGCACACCATCATGGGATGCTCTAGGTCATTATAAGCATGGTTACAAGCCAGGTATTGAATTTTATATTGAAACTTCTACTAACCATTTCTGAAACAGTTGCAAATAGGATCTGGATTTGAAGTATAAATGATAAGGAAAGTAATAGCTAAAAACAAATAGTTACTTGGTAATTGAGGAGATTTATTTTAGACTTTGGAGTCACAAAGACTGCCTAGTAGCATAGGGCCTTCAGGTACATTGTTGGTTTTGTGATGTGACAGCAAGAGTTTGAAGAGCGTGAACAGGGAATATGGCTTTCCATCAGCAGGGTTTGCTAACACTGTTCGTGTAGTAAGGTGCTGAGCTTTCTTCCCAGCTGCACCAAGTCCCATTTCTAAATAATCCTGTCCAGCAGATCCTTTCCTATGGAGTAGTTTTGCTGCTAGGACTTCTTGGAGCTACAGGACTAGAGGCAGCGGTTATGTGCTAAACAGGGTGCTTTCCTGGATCTTTCCCAAATACACTTGTGGAAGCCTGGTTTGACAGCACTGTGGGTGCTGGCACAGAGGCAAGATTGTACTTGAAGTGTGGGCAGGGCTAGAGAGATCTGCTGCCTCATTAATTAGGAGGGAAAATGTGAATAAAGACATCTCAGCAATCAGTGCGTAGGCTGATGCTTCCCATGCTTTGTTATCATATGCCTAGCTTCTTTCTAATTGCTTCTGGCCCTGCAGCTGATGTGGGAGGGCTGGCAGGCCTCTGGATGCCAGCCTTTCATTTCAGCTTTGGGACGAGAAGTGTCTGGTTTTAGCTTGTGCTCTGATATAGGGGAATTTAGCAGGGAGTGAGACAGTGGATGCTCTTGCAAAGATGAAAACATTGTCTTTAAACAGTCCAAGGGGGAAAAGAGAGGGAGAATTCCCCTCCCTCCATTCTATCAGTTTAATAGCGTGAAGAAGCCAACGGTTTGATACTTCTCAGTGAGATGATAGGGATTGGCTCTAATTCCTGGGTGTGGACCTTACCCAGAGCATTTTGAGATAGTGGAAAGAAGCTGTGCTGAAGCTGCCTGTCACTTCTATACTCTGTCATTTGAGTATGGTGTCTAAGTCACTCTGACCTTGAGTATTGAGAGAGCATGATGGTTTTCTCATTCTTCCATACTAAATTTCCTCCAAGAACATTCCCTCCTTCTCTTTCTCTTGGTCTCACAATTTCCTTAGTATCTGGAATGAAACACGTGATACTCCTTTCCCCACACCTCTCTCTTCCTCCTATATCTCATGCTTTGAGGTTTCTAAAAGCTTTCAGCAAGGTACTTTACACAGTGAGAACTGAAGTAACTGCAGCCTCTGACCATGGAAGTGGGATTTATCTGGGGCTCAGGAACATCACTGGCGTCAGATCATTTAAAGCTAAGGTGTGCTTTTCATGGTGAAAGATCACATCTCAATTCTCTGTGCATGGTTCCTATTTTCCACTCAGAAGTAAACTATGGAGTGAGGAAGACGCAGGGATAGGAGTTGAACTGAGGAGGAGAGGCTGACCTTGGTTTGTACAGAATGGCTGGACACTAACTTGTTTGTTTGCTTTTGGTCTGCTAACTGAAATAACTGTCTGCAAGTAGTTTCTCAGATACAAATCCCTGCAGTGCTTGAAGCAGCTAGGTGAGTGCGCTGCTGTGAGGCAGCAAACGCAGCAGGGAGCTCTAATTGGCATGGGGTTTTGCCCGGAGAACCTCTCCCTGCATTGTCTGTTTCTATGAGCAAAAGAATAACAAAGCCGCAGAGGGCATGAAGAAACAGGAATGTTTTATCAGTGATAATTTACTGGTGCCTAAAATTGCCTTCCATGCTCAGTCAGTGGTTTTGGAATTATGTTGCTGATTCTGCTAATGGCTGTAACAAGAAAGGAATGGATTAACTATGCAGTACAGTTTTGCACACACGGGGCTTGGATCTGCTCTTTCAGTGAGGTAAAGCAAAAATAGCAGTACCAAAAATGATGGCGTAGTGATAGCACAAGAACAGAATCAAGCTCCTTCCATAGTCTTTGTTGTTAGGTTAGCTGTTATATTGTCCATATGTGTATACATAAAGAAAATAGAGCTCCTTTTGTGTGTATATGTGTGCACATAGGCACACATCAGTGCACATTGATCAATACAGAGACTTAGAAATCATCGTACGAAGCGTAGCTGTTCTGCCGTTCATTATTACTGTTTTCCCATTGTACATGTGGAATCTTACGAGAAATGCCACTGCTGTTGCACGTGGATATATTATCACCACCCTCTGCATACATAAAACATTGCTAGTAAAGTGCTATGAAATTTAAAATACAGCTACATCTTGGTAAATAAGGACTGGGAATCACTCTTTTGTGAGCCTTGCCTGGGATTTGCTGGATAAAGGCAGGTTAGTCATTTCACTCCTACCCTGTAGTAACTCTCTAAACAAACACCACCAGACCCCAATATTTGCAGCCTTACTTCCTTTCAAAGAGAAAGCTAAACAAATTATTCCTATCCTGCACTGTGAAAACTGGCAATTTCTGTCTGTGATGAGCCAGAATGGGGGGGCAATTAACTTCCTTCTGGTACGTGAATAATTTTTAGTGTAAGAGCACCTGCTAAGAATTCGTTCACCGTGTCTCAGGCCCATTTTGCCATCTAGTATTGGAAAGTGTACTGGAATGCTGGGTCGTTGAGCTCACTCGACAGTGCATTTGTGCATGTTTTAGGGATATAGCAGTGTGCGTGCCTCACAGAGTCAGATTTGAACAGCTCGTCTG
Organism: Rissa tridactyla; assembly: GCF_028500815.1. Lineage (NCBI taxonomy): Eukaryota > Metazoa > Chordata > Aves > Charadriiformes > Laridae > Rissa > Rissa tridactyla. Next base: position 6,458,776 of record NC_071481.1, on the reverse strand, counting down.
CCCCGTAAGAGCAACGTGGGGCAAATCTCTCAGGACAGCGTTCATAGGAATGCGTTCACATTGCACAGAATGCCCTTGCGGTGGAAGCAGAGTCTGACTAATGTGCTTTCTTGGCACATTGAAGCCACTCCTGCTTCTCCCCAGCTCTAGCCAAATTCATATCAGGCAGGCCAAAACTAACAATAAACATTTCTCGCAGAGTTTATTTTAGCCTGAGTCACATAATCTGCTGTGCATTTCACTTCAGACTGCTTCCTTGCCATGAGGAGAAGCTGCATGCTATTTTACTAGATTTTTGCCTGTTCTGTAGAATCCAAGGCTAGGAAAAAATGAAACTAAATATGGAACCTGTAAGAATCTAGGCAGCTGTTCTTTAACACTATCAAAGCCATCTGACTTCGACCTGAATTGGAGACACACATGTGTGTTTTCTCTGTACTTGTATCACAAAAACAATGTATAAGGTTCCAGGTTTTTTCAGCCTGGGGGCACTGCTTGGCCCCATCTAGGAAATCCTTTGGAGTGGTAGGGAAATAATGGGAGATCTTGTATATCGGAACATCAGTGGAGGCCAGAGGCCACTATGACCAGCAGAGCATAGGGATGCAGTAAGCACAGTCTGAGTCAAGATGAATTAGAAGAGTTGGGCAGTGAGCAAAATGGGCATCTTCATGTCTCATCCTGATCATTTTACCTTTCGTGGGCATCATATGCTGAGAGAGCCCATCCGGAAGGTGTGTTCTGGGGAGATAAGGAAGTAGCCTTGCAAATTTTTTCAACTTTGTTCTCATGTACGTAAGGTTGTTCTTTGTCCTAGGCAGAAGTAATTGTTGAGAGTGCTGGGGACTTGTTCAGGATCTGCTCTTCTTATCTTACAGCCTCTGGCCAAAGGAGCGTTTCTCCGGGGGACAGGATTAAATCTGGCAACAGGACGTTTCACAGCACCCGTGTCCGGCATCTACCAGTTTTCAGCCAATGTCCACATTGGTGAGTGTTGTCCACAAAAGGCTTTTCTGTACTGCTTGAGGGTTGCAGGAAGGAGTCCTGGAGAACTCCAGGTCCTGTTTGATTTGAAGCACGTGCAATGGCAGCCCTTTGCAGTGAGCTCTCCCTTTGGTACCAAGCCCCTCTCCTTAGAGCCGGGTACTTTCACAGACTGATAGCGACAGCGGGCTGCTCCAGGGAAACCAAACAAATCAACACTCCTTATGGAGGATGAGTTTAGGGACCAAATCTATTCATGTGTGTAAGTTATGGCTTCCATAAAAGACTTGAGAAGAAATCAACGTGATGATGTAGAACTGCATCGAGGCATTTTTGACTGTGTTTTATCACCAGTGCATTCATTCTATGATTTTAAACATTCAGTGATTAAGTGTTTTATAATCCAAAGCCAGAAGGTTGCTTTCCTAAAAAGTTGTAAGGTTACAGGTGTCTCTGTGAAGCCAAACACCAGCAACTGGTGGTCTGCTATGCTGCAAAAGTCCTTATATTTCTTCCACTGCTTTCCCCAGACCACAGTGAGTTGAAGAGTAAAGTCCAACTCCGAGCCAGAGATAACGTCCGAGTGTTGATCTGCATTGAATCTCTGTGCCACCGATACACGTGAGTTACTGCAATGCTGTCTTGGCAATTATTTTTCTCAGATGGGCCAATGTTTCAACTGACTGTGGAAATCAAGTTCACCAACAGTGAATTTTATAGAGTAATTGCTTGTAGAACTTTTCTGAAGAGGGTGATTCCATCTGGCCCTTAACTTTTGTGTGTTGGTTTTTTTATTCTGATTTTTAACCTTTCAAAGCTAATTGCTCTAAATATATGAATATTACATATGTTGGGAGAATTCTGAATGAAGCTGGCTGAAGCTGGATATAGTTAAAGGCGCTGAATGCTCAGCTATCATCATAAATGTACAGAGTCAGAGAAGCACTTTAATTTTGTGCCAGAGGTTGTTAGCTCTATTTTTATAATTTCAGCTGCATCCTGAACGGGTCACAGCTTCTCACTCACGTTGCCATGAAAGTGTTGGAGTGCTGAGGACAATGAATAGGTGGAAAATAGAGGGGAACGGGTCCTGAGGCAGAAAGTGCAGGGCTTGCACACAGGTACATGAGACCTTCTCGCAGCCCTCAGCTGACGCGTGGGGCTTGCTCAGACAACTGTGCTGAATTTTCCTCTGCTGGGATCCATTAGCAAAACTCCGCTAAAGAAATGCTTTTGTTTCGTCATGGCAACCTTAAGTGCTGCTCCTTACGCAGCGGCCCATGACATCAGCGTACTGTTGGCTGCTCTTGTTTGCTCTGTCGTCCTTTCAGCTGCAGTGTATAGGTGCCCTGTGTCTCGGAGAAGGCCAGCTCAGGAGGGGTTTGGCAAGCTTTGCTTGGAGGAAGAGGCTGGGGAGCCCCTGGGCTGGGCTGAATTGCACCCAGCAGAGGGCAATGCTGCTTGCAGAGAGTGGCCACCGCCTCTGCTTGCGGCTCGGCCCTTGTCACGGGAGGAAAAAATGCCTGTACAGGGCTGTGCAGATTTGCTCTGCCCTGCCTGCAGCTCTTCCAGTGCAGCTGTAGCAACACCCTTGCAATAGCACCACTGAAATATATCCATAAAACGACTCCACAGGTGCAACTTAAAACCCACAAAACCATAAATTTGCTGCTGGACTGGCTGCTTCAGCCCTCGTTTTCCCTGTTCCATGAGTCAGAATGCTGCAAATAGGACTGACCTCTCCACAGGCATTTCAATTTAGAGGCTTTATAGGCAGGTGAATTCCACATGAAGCCTCATGTAATAAATAAACGTCTCTTAGGTTTCATTGGACTGCGGAGAAGACTTGGTTGGTATCTGAGTACCCATTAGGGTAAACTGATGGGAAGTCAAGGAGCTTGCTGACCGGAGCAACTGGCAAACTGGCACGTCCTCAGCCTTGTAGACTGCTTTATAACAGTCTTTTATGATTGCAGCACTTAAAGCAAGGCAGTGGCAGACTGGCTGCACTCACAATGTCAGCAGAAGAAGGGAGGTGTAACTTCTTGCCCCTTGAAGGTACACTTTATATTCTGGCAAACTGCAGAAATCATGGGACATTTAATTTCTGGCACTAGTGAGAATTCCTTTAGGTCGTACTAAGAATGGACCTCAGCCTGATCTTGAAAACTGGGATGCGTGTTGACAATGAGTGATTTTGGGACAGCCCAGGCCTTTAATCACAGGGGTGGAACAGGTATGAGTAGGGCAGAATGTTACTGTCCTTTTTACGAGTAGCTCTGACAAATTGCCTGTGCACAGCGCAGATCCCTATTCCTGTCCCTTAGTCTGCATAGCAAAGACCAGTCAGAATCAGGTAATCAGGTTTTTTTCTTTCTTCAGCATTGGTGCTTTTTTCTTTTCACCTACAACAATCTTATCTTAGCAATTTCATCAAGAAATGCCCCTAGCCCTTGGATTCCCCATGAAGAGAGACAGCAAGTTCCACAGAATTATTTTCTACGTGCTTTTGGGATGTGGAAAGATATTCCCCCTTGGGATGTGGAAAAATATTGCCAGTTGGTTGGTTCAATAAAGATTTGAGTGAATGAGTTGGTGAGATTTATGAAGCCACCTAAGAGAATTTAAAAGTGAAATTGATCCTACGGATCTGCAAGAGTGAAAAGCTGTTCTCCCATCCTGATCTCCACTCTACATTGTCTTCAGTTGCAGAATTATTCAGAAAATCTAAATTCCATTTAAACCATAAATGACAGTGTTGAGTTTTTCTTCCTAATGATTCCACAAGCTCCCAACTGATTTGATTAAGGCATTTGAGAGAGAACAAAGGGGTTTTCTTCTGGAAGGCTCACTTCTGTCTCCAAGGACAGTGTCTGTCCTTGCTGTCCATTCAGTCAGCCTTACAGTAATGTTCCCAAAGAATGGATGTCAGTCTCTGATTGCTTTCAGCGTGACTTTAGTCTTGCTTCCTTGTTCTGGTAAATGCAAGCACAAGAGTTATCTGAACAGGAAGCTTCTCTGTGGAACATGGAAACTACTGTGCCTTCCTCATTGCAGGTCTTTTTAGCTGAAAGCTCCTGGAAAACTGTTCTGGTTCTAGCTGGGATGTGTCAACAACCTCTTTGTCACATAGAGCCCAGGCAGGTTTATTGGGATGTTTTGAGATTAACTTGCCATCTGAAGAATTTATAGCTACATTCTCCAAAGAATAGTAACAGTAAAAACTTTTTTTTTTTTCTTTTCTTAGACAGAACTGGCCCAGATGTTAATCATTTAGATAAAGCTCTCCGATGTCTGACCTGGAGTTTTCATCAGTTGTCCAGGGTCGCAATTTATGACGGGTTGTCCTGCAAGGCTGCCCTGGGCTGAGTGAGTGGGACAGCGGTGAGAGTAAAGCAGCATCAGCACTGGCTCTATGAGAGACCCCTCTCTCTCCTATGGTGGCGGAGAGTTTGACTGGTCTGCGGCGTGGAAGGAAGATGGGTGGAGGGATGGGAACCTGTCTGGACAGACATTCTGCTGGCACAGGCTGAGCTGCTACCCGTGCTTGTGGAATTTCCTGGGGATGTCAGCGTACACAGTCATTCATTTGAGGGAGCTGAAAGAGCCCCGAGGGCTTTCGGCTGAGAGAGATGGAAACTCGGAGGCAAGGAGACAGTTGGAGTAGAAGAGATTAATGGTGGGAAGTTCCCACCCAAGTTAGGCTTTTGGCAGGATATGACACACAGACTGAGCTCTTCAATCAAGGTGGTGCCAAGTGGCTTGCTCTCTCTGGGCCAAATTGCCCCTACCTTTTATGCATATTATTTCCTTGCAAGGGGGCTGGAAACTGCACGTTTGCACTTGCCAGCTTTCGTCACCACCACTTCATGGAAAAAAAGGGAGGAAAGGGGTTGGTTTTCTTGGGAAAACAACTAGATCCACCGTCTAGGCAGAATTCAGAAGAACCAGCCAGGCATGGAGCTTTGTGCTTTCATATTGCTTTGGAACTGGGTTGTTCTGGTTGTTGATGTCTCAGGCACCTCCTTCCGCTCTGAATCCTGTACGAAGGACCTGAGTTAGGGTTCTGTAAACAGAGGATGCCACGGAGAGCAGCTGTCCTACATCTTGCTACTGCGAGGAATATAATGGCTATTAGAGCATGATATTAGAAAAGAACAGTGCTTGAGGGGGTGATATGGAGCTCTCCCTTGATTTTTAACTGAAGCGCAGTTTATTTATTTTTTTGGCTTGTCTGTGACCCCTGATCCTGTCCTCCCAAAACACTTTTCAGCTGCAGAATATGTTCTTTCTTGCATAGGCTGACTACATACATTTTTAAGGTGAAACAGGCCTTTCACACCGTGAAAATGGATGAGCTGTTACTGGCAGGATGCATGTAGCTAGCTCTTCGAAGAATAACAACAGTATAAGCTATTGTGGTCAACAAACTGGGATAACTGATACGTAGATAAAGCTAAAGTGCGTGTTTAGCACCTCTTCAAGGGTGGGGGATAGAAACTACGGGACCTTGGGAAAGGCCGCTGTGAGAGAAAGTGGCTCCCGGTTCCTGCCTGCAGCTGAGTTTTGCGTTGACAATCCTGTATGCTCTGTAGGTCTTCCACTAGACGTTGCAGTGAGGACGAGGGTCTACTGTTCTCTTCTCACGGCAGCCGATTACTGCTAGAACCAAGTACAGTTGGGTACTAGAACCACCAGGTCCTCTTTCCAGGGAAGTCACAAGACTATTGTCATTCCATGTACAACTGTTGTGACTGCCTTAGGTGTTTAACCTGTTTGTTTTTCTTTTGCTACTGTTTAGGTCTTTGGAAGTCATTGCTGGTCTGGAAAGTAACAGCAAAATCTTCACTATCTATGTACATGGCTTATTGCAGCTGCAGGTAAGCCCATGCAGACTGGGAATCGCCGTACTGGTTTGCTTGGCAGGCTGTGGAGTTATTTACTGGCAAGGCTGAACTCTCACCAGGAGGTGGGGAAGTTTTTATTAACTTTCTTTCTAAGGTTAATGAAGTAAAATACCTTACCTGAGGTGACTTGAGAGTGGCAGGAACAGGAACAAAAGCAAAAGTAACCTTCCCCCTAAGAAATGGCAGTAAATATTCTTCCTTCTCAGATCTCCCTTTGCATTGTCAAGATGGTAGTTGTATTTCCCATTTCATGGAAGGGAATCTGAAGCACAGGTGGCCACTTGACTGGTCACCCAAAAAGATGCTAGTGCAGTAAGGATCTAGTTAAGGAATAAACCTATAACACAGTTTCACTACAGAGAGTTTCTTCCACTGAGTCAAAGCTGTAGCGCTGCCATAAAAATGTGTGGTCAGATCCTGCTCGCAGGAGCCACAGAAAAAGGCAGGAGGCTTCTGTGCTTAGTTCATGGTGGTGAAATGCTTTTTTTTTTTCCCTCCTTTTACGCTGGGATGAAGTGTCAGGCATTTTCCTTTCCCTCTTGTTCTCTCTGCAGGCTGGCCAGTACACCTCCATATTTGTGGACAACAGCGCTGGAGCTCCCATCACCATTCAGAACGGATCCGATTTCATGGGCATGTTAATGGGCGCGTAACATCGTCTGCAGCGGTGTCGCAGGGAAGGATATGAATTAGAGCCTTGCAGTGTATATTGGACTGAAGAAACCTTTACCTTGCCTCTTGAAGACTGCTTCCTGTAACTGTTGGCATCTTTTTAAACAAGCAAAGAGCCTGTCCTTTCACAGATACTTCAGCTTGCTTTCAGAGGCTACTGCTTCTCAAGGTCCACACCAGTTCATTCATCATAAAAAAAAAATATACTTTTATAATTCAGAAACAAACTCTGTAATATTTAAGTTGTGCTTCACCGGATGCTCACTAAACAATACACTGAGATTTGGAATTTGTTACGTTATAACTTTATTTCACAATAGCACTTGTAATCAGCATGTCTTTTGGGATTGATTGTGGGGTGTTTGCGTTTGTAAATGAAGGATTGAAAGGGGAAGTAAAATAGTGACTATATTTTATGTGTTGTGGAGGAAGGAGACAAGGATTTGCCAGCAAAACTGCTTTTTTTTTTCCGTACAATTGTAAACGGTATAGGCCCTCTCTCATGTTCAAAATTAGATATATTTGACAAGAAGCATGTTGAATTCTCAGACAATGCCTGCTTCAAAGATGGGAACCTGAGGCCTGAACTCTTTAATTGTGGTTCTTTATATCTAAGTATTTCCTTGATCTTATTGATGAAGCTGAATACCTCGCTGCCTGTGCAGTTTTGTTTTTATGAAAAAGTAAGGCCAATGGCACCAGTTCTAGCATGAACTCCCTTACTTGTGTTCTTATGTTTTAGTAAGACATACATGTGGGTTGGGACTGCGTCATGTAACCAGGCTCCTCTTGGGCGCCGTATAATCATTTGTAAATGCGTCAAATGCATTACACTGGTTGTCGAAAACCTGGCGAAGACAGTGAGGGTAGCGGCCTCGGATCAGCTGTGTCACCTCTTCGGGGCTTGTTGAACTGCAGTGAAATAAGGAAAGAAAACACGAGGCAAGGCTTACTGCCGTCAGGTGGCCAGGGTCAGAGGGAATCTCTGCGCTTTCCTTAGGGGCTGAAAGTGCCGTCAAAGACCGTCCAGTGAATGTTTTCTGTATTTCTACAAATCTATTTGCAAATGCAAGTGTGTGAGATTGAGCCCTCAAAGCAGCTTTGCATATAGCTCCAGGCTATAAACTCATTTTAATAAAGTAAAAGGGTGTTGACATTTCACGGGGTTAAGGTGTTACCCACGATGTGGTAATATCCTTGTGATTAAAAAAACCCACACTCATTTAGTGTAGCTCTGTAACTTTCCCTTTCAACAGACACCTGGCCCTTTTATTGGCTCAACTTAGCTGAGGCAATGGTTGTGTAACAGTGGCATAAATAGATGGTAGCAAGGCCCAAAAAAATGTCCAGATGCTTGTTCTTGAACGTTTGCAGCGAATGGAAGATATCCCTGTATAGCGTTGCCATTTTTGATCAACTACACTATCTTTATGCGATGAAAACACAGACTGCTGGGGACAGCAGGAGGCATGAAAAAAAATGTCACCTGTTGCTGGGTCTCTTGGTCAGGTGGATCAATGTGTGGTGTTTCTACGACTCCAGTAACACTGCTGTTGAGGTTGGTGGTACGCAAAGATGTCTTGTTTCAAGGGCTGTGGAGAAATCTGCTGTAAAACCCGCGTGGCTGAAACTGTTGGGTTTGTTTTTCATCTCCATTATAAATACCTTGAGACAGATCTTTAAGCGTACTCAATGGTATTTTTTCCTTTGTGAAGAACATATTAAAGTGATACCTATTGGAGGAGGAAGGAGAGGGCACAGGGACTCATCAAGTAATGCTGCTACTGCTACGCAAGGGAACCCAGGTGAATTCCACTTTCTAGTCAATGGAATGCGGTTGTTCTAACTGGACCTGTGGAACAGTCTGAAACAGCAGCTGTCGATGTTGGTATATTCATTCTTGCTCCACAATACATCCCAGAATCCCTAGGGGTTTTTTTTCTGGCACACTCTGGGGAGAATGTGCTTTTAAGAATAAACCGGGTGCTCCCCTGGCAGAGGGGAGCCCACAGCTACTGAAAGGCAGAGCAAGGAGCAACAGTAGTCACTTCTAGAGCTTCACAAAGCATAAACCACGCGTGAATCTCACTAAACCCCATCAATAAGCACACGGGGTTTGATGGAGTAAGTGTAGTCAGGGAAGTGGCCTGTATCCCCGCATGTATTTCTAGACTGTACTTTGTACTGTGTGAATACTTGTAATAAATTGGGCTGTTTTGTGCATGACTTACAGCAACATAATCAAAGTGTTGTGACCTTCAGCATATGTTGTTATATCTATAGGGTTGTTTGGTTTTTTTGAACCAAGTCTCACTGTTCTTGCTAAATCAGAGTTAAAGTATTTATTTTGTTGTAGAACTAAAAATGTTTGTCAGACGCTTTTTTGGGATTTGTGACGTTTTTCCCCCTTCTTTGCCGCGTTTTGCACTTATGATCTTCTTAGTAGGAGATGAATTGTTTAGTGTCTTTATACCTGTTTAATGTCTTCATACCTTTCTCCCGTATTTATCCAAGGAGTGCTGTCCCGGCGGGCGTTTCCCTGGTGTCAGACAGCCCGGAGGAAGACGCAGCCTAAACATGGAAGGCTCGAATCTCCCTGGGCAGGGGCAGTGATTTTCCTGTGGACGCCGTCAGAGAGAAGTAAACATCTGTCTCTGGTGTCTCTCTGGACGGCTCGTGTCAGACTGGGGCAGCGCTGGGGAAAGCAGCCAAATTAGCAGAGAAAACGGACATCGCGTCTCTCGACTTGTCCTGAGTTCTGTGTCACCGCTGGAAAGCTCATGGGGTTTTGATCAGCTCTTTTCATCCTCCGGACAGAGCGTTGTCCCTTAAAAAGCTTTCCTGTGCATCACCGAGGTGTTTTAGCCAAAAGAGTCCCTTTATTATTTTATTTTTTTAAAGAGTCTTTTAGCTCTGAATACTACCAGGCTGCAGTTGTACCCTGGAGCTCCAGCCAGCGTGAGATCGTCCATCCAGCGGTAAACTGGGGCGGACTGGGTTGAAAGAGCCAAGAATCCAGCTGGGACGGGGCGGCTGGTGGTGAGGTGCACAAAACTCCTGACTGATGTGGGCACCAGGCTCCTGGCTGGGCTGGGGCTGAGACAAACGCTCTGCGCGGCTTCCGTGCTCTTCGGAGAGCCGGGAGATTAATGGTGTGCCGAGCGAAGTTTCAGTGCTCCTCTGCAGTCATCCAGTTTATAGTCCAAGAAAACTTAAGAACTCGGAGAACTGAGTTCAGCGTGAAGAAGTTGTTTATAACAAAATAAAACCCATGTGCTTGAGCCTGTGGTTTAATGGCCAAGCGTGTTAATCCCACCCGGTGGCAATGGCTGTTTGTGGCATGCAAGGGGAGAAATCTAAAAGAGGCACAAATGACACGGCCGGTTTTTATTTATTTCTGGGTCGTTCTGGCACGTTCAGTGCAGTATCTGTCTGAGCTGAGGCAGGAGGATACCATGGGGGCACCCCACTATTGAGGTCCAAGCAGAATAGGAAACACAAACAGTCGTGATTTTTTTTTTTATTTACAATTTCTAAGGGTTCCAGGGAAACTGGAGGTGAAGAAAAGTCCATCTCTTCTTACCAGAACGAGTTTTTCTTACCCTCACCTTTGAGTTCTTCACAGAAACCTTTGCCACAGAATCACCTTCAAAAAGTTTCCAACTTTAATAACTTGTATTTGCAGCCGTAACTCTGTCCAGGTGCTATGTATTAGCTCAAGGGCACTTTCTAAAAGGTTACTGTGACACCCCACAGGGGTCAGTTAACATTTACTGCATCTTTACCGTCTCCATGCCCTTGCTCACTCATCTTCCTCCTGGCCCCTCTCTCCGAGGGAGGTGTGTTCACGCTCCAGGGGTTTCAGATCACTCACATGGATTTTTCCCGTCTGAGAGCTTCTTGATTCCAAGATGCCAACCATAAACCAAACCATCCCAGGGTGAGCACTGACTGCTGATTACAATGTCTATAAAAGCGATTATCTTCACTCGTAATTCCTTATTCTAAACAGAGTCCAGATAAAAAGCGTCTGGCTTCAAGCTACAATTCCTTGCCTGGCGTGATGGTAAATGTCGGAGCCTCCTGTTTCTGGAGGACGCCTCTGCCCTCGTCTCAAAGGTGTCAGCCAGGTAGCATTGCTGCGAGGTTTTTGGCTCCTTCTGTGCTGGGGGTCCTCACGAAACCAGCTGGTAGCTGTGGTTCGTGAGCCTGAGGGAGAGCCCAGGGGCTGGTGGGAAACCTGGCAGAAATGCTTCATCCCGGAGTATCCCAGGTGTTTGGTCTAGCTCAGGGCTTGACTGCAGGGTTGACCTTTCAGGTGTGTTTCTGCTGGCATGGCCGCTATAAACTTTTGTCCTTTGAGCTACATGGATGGCTGGGTTGTCCTGATCCCGCTGCTTTTCGCTGTCCCCATGTTTACCACCACCCTAACTGGCTCCGAAGGGCACGGTGCAGCGCTGGAGCAGCCCTTCAGACATGGAATTTGCAGTGAATTCTTCCTATTTCATTCACGCTGGCCTTGAAGTAGCCCTCGGACAGGCTTTGTTAGAGTCGGGGCTGAGCACAGCTTCCTCCACAGTGCCAGCCTCGTCCCCTTCGCACCCCCGCTCTCTCCGCTCCAGACAAATCCAAGCCATCTCCCAGGCACCGAGATTCCCGTTGCAGGCGCTCGCTGAGTATTTTCCCTGGCTGGGAGCTGACAGGTTATGAGGTTTTAAGCTCTATTCAAATTTCACGTTTTTGTAAACGATTTGGATGCCACGTTCCAGCCTGACTCTGGGGGTATTTACGTTGGATTAGCAGCGGATCGCCTGCCTTTCCTCACTCCAGAGGAGAGAGCCCGGCACACGTAAACTCCCCTTGAATGGCGGGCTATTAACCGGCAAGCAAAATGATTAGTTTGTCGTATAAAACTCCTGTTATAAATAGGCGTAGGGTATAAATCAGTCCCGAGGACAACGATGAAATCCAACAAAGAGACCCGTTCCAGGCCTCTTCTCGGAGAGGCGCCGGCAAACAGAAGCGAGCGACAGGATGTTAGTTAAATGCTTCGTCCTCGAGGAAAACTTAAGGGTAATTTAAAAAGCATTCGGAATTGGTGACTGTAGTGGAAAAAAAGCAGAGTAAAATTAGCCCTACATATAGCATTAATACTATATGATATTTAAAAATTAACAGCGCATACTTCGGTCTTGTAATCACTATGATGGAGAGAGCCCGAACAGCAGACTCCAACGAGCTGTATCCGGGGGGGGTTCCACGGAAAGCGAGGGAGATGATAACCCTGGAAAAATAGAACAAAGCACCAAGAAGACCTCGAGTCTTTATTTCTTTGCCTCCTGGCCCTTATCTGGGGAAAGAAATTATCAGACCCCCACCAATTCCAGAGCTGATTGTCCCTCGGCAGGTTTATGCAGTGCTGAGGTTAGGCGGGAGCCGATGCCGGCTGGGAGGCCGTGCCGTGAGGGATCCAGGTGCACCGCGTTTCCTGCAGCACCGCTCACCTGCTGCAGAGCTTCTGGCATTCAGGATTCCCCCAGTAAATAACCGGCAGTGAAGGGCTGGAGAGGCGTTTATAATAATAGCGTTGACGAGGAGCTGCTGGACCCCTGCGGAGCGGAGGAGCTGCGTCTGCTGGTCAGTCCTGTAACCCCACTCTGCGTTTGGGGGGAAATGGTGTTTCTTTGTTGCTGCTTAGACTGCTCTATCTCCAGGCTTGGAAAGGGTGTCGTGTTTGTATTTCTGCTGTGGCAAGCTGTTCTGGTTTAAAATAGCCTCTATGCCCTGGGCAGTCCTAAGAATAGACGGGATGTAGGAGTTGGAAATGCCTCCTTCCTTGGGAAAGCTGGAATGGTCTAGGAGAGCTGCTGGAGCATGGCTTCTGACCTCACCTTCTTAATGTTTTACCTCCCTTTATCCTGACGTACAAGATGCTTAGGCAACGATCTTACGCCTTTGCTGCTGAGGCCATAATATTCCAGCACAGCTGACGTAGCGTTACCGTAGCTTCAGGTCAGGCTGGGGCTGATTTTGTTGCATCTTGCAGGGGCTCGGTGTGCAGGGAGAAAACACCTGTCCTTTTATTATGTTTTACATGGAAATTCCCAATCCGAACCCCAGTGTTGAGGCACCCGAGCCGGGTTTGCCTCCAGCACGGACTCAATTTGGAGGTGTCCACGGACACGAGACCCTGGGCTGCTGCCGGGTCTCGCTTCTCCCTGGGCTCCTTTGTGCCAGGGGCTTGGGGGTCACTGTCCGTGGGCAGGGTGTTCCCCTGCTCTGCTTTAGGGTGACTCATTTTTCTGTGAAGTGGGATGGCGCGTGTCGAGAGCTGCCTGGCCACAGCTGGCGTGCGGTGGGTTGCGCGTGGGTCTGCTGCCCCGTGGGCCGTCTGAGGACGGGCATTGAAGGGCTGGATGAGAAGGGGGAGGAAGGTGGCCAGGAGGAGACGGGATGTGTGCCGGAGGGGAGCTTGGCGCCCTGGTTTGAGGAGAGGATGGGAATTAAGATGGCACCGTGAACTCAGCCCACCTGGCTGCCCTGCGCCTTCACTGTACAACACCCCAAACTTACCATAAAGCACGACAGCTCCGTTGTTTGGGTCCCTTGCAGATGTTTTCTGCAGGGAAACAGCCTGCTCCCTTGGTGAGAAGGGAAGGCTTCATGGAAACCCTCCTGGGCCACCCCAGACCTGCCGTGGAGGTTTGGGGCGAGCTGTACCCCCCTCCTTCCGCAGCAGGGCCGGAGCAGACAGGATTACAGCAATACCGTCGCCACCTAATACACAGCTTTCTCATACACACACTTAAACTCCGCTGCACAGATCCGTGCTTCTGTAATTGCCCAGACAAATAAATGTGCTTGCAGGGGGTGGGGATGGAAGAAACACTTGCGAAATGTCTGTTGTGCTTTTTCCTTGGTCGTAGGATGGGTTAATCGACCCACGCGGAGGCTCCAAATGCAGATAAGGTGGGAAACACCAGCTCAAAAGTTACACGGCGTTGAACGGGAGCGCAGAGCTCTGCCGTGCGGGGACGGGGATGGCTCTGCGAGGACTGGCCGGTGCAGACTCCGGAGTTACACAGGTGCTTCTCCGGGGCTGTCTCTCCAGGGTGTCCCCTTCCTGGCTGAGGTTCGAGACAGCCCTGGTGTCCCCCCGGCAGTGCCAGCATGTGTGGAGGCCTCTCCTCTACTGTTAGGACTTGTGAGAAATACTTGACGTATTGATCTGATTAAAAAAAAAAAAATACTTACGTATAAATAAACCCAGCATTACATGGAGAACACTACTTTGTGTCTCCATAAAACCTTCCTGCAGGTTTTGTGGATTTTAAAGTCAGGATCTTAAATCTCGTTTGAGCGCTTGCTTCTTTGTTAGATCCACCCCGTACTTTGGTTCTTTACTGCAGCTTGGGGTTTGTTTTTTTAGCAAAGAAAGTGTCGTGTTTGCTGTTTGTTTGGCATAAACACCGTTTGCATGTTTGTCTTCGCAGTGGTTTCAGTGTTTATTTCTTTTTCTGCCTGCTGCTTGCCCTCCCTCTCGCTGGGGCTGGCTTGCAGAGGGCTGGAAGAGCAGATGCGGGTTTTCCCAGCTCCCTGGAAGGAGATGCTGTCCCCCGCGAGTGGCCCTGGCTGGCAGGGTGGTGGCAATAATGGCATTTGGAGCTCTGTCTGGACAAGGGTTTGTCGTCTCGCTCCATTTGAGGAATGCTCCTCTTCACCGTAGGCTTTTTCAGAGCTTGTTGTCCTGAAGGAGCGGTGGGAAGAGGTGTCAGGGATGGGCTCCCTGGGGAGCTGGATCAGCGCCGGGTCGTCGGGGGGCAGAAAAACAAAGTGCCCAGATCTCAGGATAGAGACGGAGCAAGGCTGGGCTCTGGGTGTTCCTGTTGTCTCTCGCTCAGGCATTCCTGGCTTATTTAGAAAGGTCTGACAACCTTTCCGAGACTTTTTCTTTAGGCGAAACGTATCTGAGATACACTGCGAAGGCCAGGAGCATCCCTCCAGGGGCCTCGCTGGCCCGCAGCTCCCGCGGGCGGGCAAAGGCAGCCCGTGTCCCAGCACGAGCTGGGTTTAAAGGTCGGCACGAAGTCCTTGGTGGCACTAGCTGCGGTACGGATTAGCCGGGACGTCTGCGTGGACAGGAAACTGCGTTTCAGTAGATGGGAGAGTGCTCTTCGGGGCGGCTCCAGTTGCGAGGGGAAAAAAAATCTGAGCCGATTTCAAGGGGCTGAAAACTCTCCTTAAAACTATCATCTCAGATGTCTCCTTTGACAGGCCGCTGAATGTTTGCTCTGTGGGGGGGGCTTACACTTGGAATCTAACAAAACCTTACGGGATGACAGAGTTGGGGTTTTTCTTTTTGTTTGTTTGTTTTTGTTCAAAGCGAAGTTCTCAAGGGCCGTTGTAATTATCAAACCCCCTTTTTCCCAGCAAAGGGTGCTGGGAGCTGCCAGTAATCTATAAAACAGGAGGGACAGTCAGGCTGGGGGAAATGATCTCAAACGGTATAAATATCTCCAACCAGGCTTTGGTTTTAAAGTTTTATGAAGTGATAGAGATTCTAGGGATGTTTTTCCAAGAGGCTGGGCAGTGAGGAACAGGGCAGCTCGCGGGTAGTTGTGTTGTTGCCCCCTCCAACCTTGTTGGAGCCTGGGGGGTAGATAGCCCGGGTTGAGTTGGTGGCTGCTGTAAGCCAAGGGGACACACACTTGCCTGCGGGAGCAAATTTGTCTCGGAGCAAGAGAACGGAAAATCTGGGCTGTCTTTCCAGCACTCCCATTGACCTGTTCGATGACCTTGGGCAAATCCCCTCATTCTTTCTGTGTCCTATATCCCGTTCAACACTAACCCTTTGGGAAAGGGTCTCCGGTGGGTTACAGCAGCCGGTGTGTGTTAAGCTCACACCAGGTTAGTGAGTGCTTGAGTTCTAGAGTGCTCTTCGGTTGCCCTTAGGTATCATCTGCTATCCCTGATGACCAGGAAGAACATTGTCTTTGTGAAGAGTGCTAGCGCCTTACAGGCGTGAATAACTCCTGTTCATGCCACCGCAAGTTGGGAGAGCATCAATGTCCCCCTCCTGCTGAGAAGAAGGGCAGGGGTATCAAAGAAATTCAGGGCTTCTGCCAAAGGGAACTGGCACCGAAGGATCACATCTCTCTTCCACTCAGGGAAAGAGTCATCAGCCTTCCTGAAGCCTCCTGATGAAAATTAAATGGAAATTCCCCTGGGAGTGGGGGGAGTGTCTTCTCTGAAGCCTTTCTGGGTAACCCCACCACCGTTACGCTGCTGCCTTTGTGTCGCCAGAGGTGTTCTGCAGTTGGGGATGAGGAAATATCATCTGCTGATGGTATTTCCAGTTTCTACCACAGGCAGGAGCTACTGGAAATGTCATCCCTTTGAAGGTTCCAGTCTTGCTACACTGTTTTCTGTGGTTTGGATAAATCCATGCCGCTAGATCTTCACCTGGGCTAAAGCCGTGAAATGAGGGGGCCGTACAGAAGTTCTGGGTCCTACGGCGGTGGGTGCCCAACTCGACCAGAACGCTCGGGGATCGCGTGTTGTGGGTTCCTAGCCTTGTCATTACCTTTAACTGCAGGGAACCTGAAACCGGCATTTCAGATTTCTGCCCCTTTGATCTCGCTCTCTCGCGTTGTCGTGATTAATGACAGACTGTTTTAAAAATGCTGCGGTGTCTGACTAATGCCATCTGAGGGGTGGGCAGAGCTCCTTATTTCCTCCCATCGCAGACCTGCGAAGCGATTGGAGAGGAGTTTATTTTCTTCTTCGCTTTGTCAGAGCTTTTGAGTGCCTGGGGCGAGGAGGGGGTTAATATTCTCTGCCGTCTCAAAAGTAACTTGCCTATCTTTCATGGTCAGAAAAAGAAACTGAAGTATGTGTGATATCCAAATTCTGCACATAAAAATCCCATTTTGTAATAATAAAATGTATCGGGTTACTTGCCTGGAGGCTATTCATCTTGCAATAACACACACGGAGCAGTTAGCAAGTGCCTCTGCGTCCCCGCACATCTTGTCATCGTGGCGATGACCTTGGGAGGCCGGACCCCTGTCACACGTGTTCTAATGGGCTTCTTCACACCACAGGGGAACAGGGGCCGCACAGAGAGCTCAGAAGCCAGTCGTTTGTGTCCCTCTGGGTCCCTGTACCAGGACAAACATCCCCTTTTCCAAAAAGACCTCTGCCATGAAGCCGTTGGCAGCAGCCGGAGCGTGCTGGGTAGCCGAGAGCAAGGGGCGAGCTACAGTCAGTCTGACCCCTGCGCATCTGGTATTTGTGGAATTGGTCTGTACTTCCATATTTACTCTTTCCTTTAAAGAAAAATGCCAGGGAAAGAGGGAGAGCGTGTCAGACAGCGGTGCTAGACATCTCAGTGCTGGATCTCCAGCCGTTGCCCCTTGCCTTGCTAGGGCTCAATGGGTTACATTCTTCTCGCTTTCCCCCCTGGTTTAAACAAATAGGAGCTGGAGCCTTAGGGTATGTTAGAGAGTGATAGGGATCTTCACCGATAACACCATTCTGGGCTGTACCCGAGGAAGCCATTAGCTCGGAACTCACAATGAGCAGGATCTGATAAGGGGGGAGGCAGAAGGTGGATGAGGGGGAGAGGATTTGCAGCTGTGCCAGGTACCACTCCCCTCCACCATGGACAAGATGGGAAGGCGACGGAAAGCTTTCCCCAGGCTCGGCAGATATTTGGGAACTGCTGTGTGCGCAGCCTGTGCAGGGGTGTCGGATATAGGTGCACACACGCGTGCCCGCTAGATCCTCTCTGGAAACTAGGGACACCTGTCCAGAGAACCCAGGCCTCCTCCCATGCTCCCCTCTGCCTCATTTTCCAAGCCATCATCACAGAGTCACCGACTGGCAGGGGTTGGAAGGGCCCTTTGGAGATCACCCTGTCCCACCCCCTGCCACAGCAGGGTCACCCACCGCAGGTGGCACAGGAACGCGTCCAGGCGGGGTTGGAATGTCTCCAGAGACGGAGACTCCCCCACCTCTCTGGGCAGCCTGTGCCAGGGCTCTGCCACCCTCACAGCAAAGAAGTTCCTCCTCGTGTTGAGATGGAACTTCCCATGGTCAAGTTTGTGCCCGTTGCCCCTTGTCCTGTCGCTGGGCACCACTGAGAGGAGTCTGGCCCCATCCAAGAGGCAAGAGGCCCCCGCCCTGTAGCTATTGCTGAGCATTGATGAGATCCCCTCTCAGTCATTAATGATGTTAAAGCTATCTAAATGCCTTGTGTTTTAATGTCAGCTCTCACTGCTTGGAGTAAAAGTAGTAAGAGTTAAGAATCACTGTTTAAGGCCTGATGAACTCTAGCCATGTGCAAACAAGGCTCCATCCAAAGTCAATCCCATCCGCAAACCACTACCAGCACTTCAAAACAGCACGCGGGGGGTTCATGGACCAGGTTTCTCATGGACCAGGGATGCCCAGGGCTCTGCCGCTTTTCCTTGCCCAGCTCTGCCGCCGTACCATGGGACTGGCCACCACTCGCTGTGTGGCGCAGAAGCTGGGCTGAGGATCTTGGAACCGCCGTCCTGCTCATCTCCAGAAGAGGCAGTTCCAAATGAGCTCTGTCTCCACTGGACCACTGAGACCAACGTCCTCCTTCCAGCTGGCCCAGCTCACCTCCAGGACTGCTCTCGCTTCCCCCTCTCCTCTCGTGCCCAGTGGGATCGCACAGGCATTTGGGGTCATAAGGAATGTGCTGTTTTGACTCGGAAAACTCAGCGGGAGCATTTGCTAAAGACACAGCCTAGTTGTATCAGGCCCAAAAAAAAAGGAGGTGGGGGGTGCGGGGGAGTGGAAAAAATTACTGTTTCCAACTGCAGCCAGGTTCCTGCTTCCCGTGTCCTCGTCCTGCCAGCAGCCTTGCCCAGGGACGGCTGCCGCAGCTTAACGACCCTAACGAAACAGCGGAGCGTGGCGTGGAGCCATTGAGTCTCCCTCGGTTGGTGTCACGGGCTCTGCACCGCCCATGAGTCACTGCTGCTCCTCTTGCTTAAGCGGCAAAAAGGAGCCGTTGTGTCCTGCCCCTCCTGTTTGGTGACTATACTCTGCCCTTCTCAACGTTGGCTTTTGGTCACTGGTGGAGGCACGGAGAGCTCGCTCTGACCTGGCGTAGCTATTTCCATGCTGGGTTTTTAGCTGTGGCCTTGGGAGAGCTACGCTAGAGCGGCTTTTTTTTGGGTCTTTGGCTTCGTTCTATGCTGTGTGGGCTCCGGTTTTGACTAGCGGGTTCGGTAACTGCCTCCCCTGCTTCCCTGCGTAACAATTGTCTCATCCAATTAATAATGGTGGGAGGTAGGATGCCTGAGGTCAGCTCTGTTTGTTCGATGGTTTCAGGCGGACCATTTAACTTCTTTCTAGGTGGATGGTTCTCTTTCTTGTTTTTGTTTTGTTACAGACTTCTTTTTTTTGAGAATATGCATAAATTGCCTGCTTTTACCTGGATGCTTTTTTTTCATGAAACCTGTAGGAACTTAGATATGTCCGAGACCTTCACATCGCTGCCAGGTTTAGTTAGAAGGTGTTGCACACAGACGTCAGGCACGATCTCATTTCACCGAGAAACCAGGCGATCACCACTCGGACACCTGTGGGTGACTGTTGTCTCTTATCACCGTAGCTACGTACAGGCTGCGTGGAAAAAAATAACATGGTGTCTGACTTCTGTGTAATGTTTTCACCCAAACACGCCTCGCATCCTCTGGGGAAGGATTTTTATTTATTTATTTATTTTAATAATTCCAGACAAACCCCTGATCCTCAAAGGGCTGAGGGCTTCCTGCTTTGGTATCTCAACTGCCTTGGGAACCAAGGCTCTTTGGAGTGAAAAGGAAGGCTGGGACAGACTGGATCAGGATTTGAGTGTGTCTGTGCAAGCTTAGGCCAATTTATAAATGAGTCAGCCCTTACCCAACGTGACAAATCCTATCAGCTTTTCCCAGACGAGAGGAGTTGATTAAAGGGATTGGAAAAGCAAAACAACCCCCCGGAGTAACTCTGTGGGATTATTCAAAGGTGAAGTGACAATGTGATAACAGCTAGAAATGCTCTTTGTCTCTGCCAATAACGCCGGACAGTACTCTGACCTCTGCAGAGAAATGTTACCAGCCTCCCACGCTTTTTGGATGCGTTACTTTGCCGCCAGCTTCATACCGAGGGCTCCAGTTCCGTTCCTGCAGCACACAGATAGGAGATGACTTGGAGGGACAAATACTTGAAAAGGAAAAGGCACTCCTAGACGTGTGGAAGACCAAATAGAGACCCCTCAAACACCAAAGGACAGTGAACTGGATCCAGTAAGACAGTACGGATGCAGAAGGCTCGCTCCCAGCCTGGCTGTGCACTGGTGCAGCCGGTTCTGCACGATGCATTTCCATATCTATTTACTCAGCTCTTTGCCTTTATATTAGTGCTACTTGCTTTACTGCGGCTCAAATTTCCAGCTCACGCAAAGCTTCTAACCCATTTTAATGAAGCTATGCGATTTACTCCAAGGGGCAACTCTGGGTAGATTGTCAGTAGCCCACCCGTCTGTATAGGACGTGAGCAAGAACTTGTGTGAGACCATGTCGTTAGCAGGACATAAATGGGGAGGAAGAAGAGAGGATGGCCACAAATGAGGGCCAGGGCTGTGACAGTGTCAGGCTGGCTTTCTGGGACTCAACATGAGCCGGCAAAGTGCACTGGCAGCCCAGAAAGCCAACCGCATCCTGGGCCGCATCAAAAGAAGCGTGGCCAGCAGGTCGAGGGAGGTGATTCTGCCCCTCTGCTCCGCTCTGGTGAGACCCCACCTGCAGTACTGTGTCCAGCTCTGGAGTCCTCAGCACAGGAAGGACATGGACCTGTTGGAGCGGGGCCAGAGGAGGCCATGAAGGTACTCAGAGGGCTGGAGCCCCTCTGCTGTGAGGACAGGCTGAGAGAGCTGGGGGGGTTCAGCCTGGAGAAGAGAAGGCTCCGGGGAGACCTTAGAGCCCCTTCCAGTCCCTAAAGGGGGCTACAGGAAGGATGGGGAGGGACTCTGGATCAGGGAGGGGAGCCATAGGACAAGGGGTAACGGTTTTAAACTGAAGGAGGGTAGATTTAGATGAGATATCAGGAAGAAATTCTTTGCTGTGAGGGCGGTGAGCCCCTGGCCCAGGTTGCCCAGAGAAGCTGTGGCTGCCCCATCCCTGGAGGGGTTCAAGGCCAGGTTGGACGGGGCATGGAGCAGCCTGGGCTGGTGGGAGGTGTCCCTGCCCAGGGCAGGGGGTGGCACTGGGTGATCTTTAAGGTCCCTTCCAACCCAAACCGTTCTATGATTCTATGACTCTCCAAAATGTCCCAGCGGGAATCCGGACAGCGGGTGATGCAACGCAACAGCGATGCTGGCAAAGTGACAGTGGAATCAAGTGAGGAAATGGAATGCCGTTGCTCGACCAGCTCTCAGCCCAAGGGAATTATCACACTTTCCTTGATCTTTGAACTCACTAGCATGAATTTTAGTGGAGTTTGTGCAGATTGACAGTTCTTCTCCCGCATTGGTAGAGACAAAAAGGCTTGAAACAAGACATTGTACCTCCCCTGAAAGGTCATGCCATGGACACTGATGTTTGGGGCAGCAATAAAGAGTCAGAGAGTTTGAGAACAACTTATTTCACTGCAGCAAGACACTTGCCGGTAGGAGGGAGTTAAAGGCTGCCTTTTGGACAAATAGATGGCCTCTGTGAATCTCCTTCTGCAAGACGCTAGCTCTGGTAGCCTGAAAGGGGGCTGGAGATCACAAAGCTGAGGATGAGGGCGTGGAAGTGAGCCTGGCTGACTCTAGGGAAGTGCTGGAGACATGGATGGAGGCAGCAGGGAACTTGCCCCTCATTGCTAGTGTCTAAATTCTCGGTGATCCAGGAAGGTCTGGGATTGCTGGGAGAAAACACGTGTAAAGTGATCTCTCCTGCCAGATCTCCTTTGGTGAGGCTTTGCTGGAGGGGGCTGGGGGTAGGGAGACAAAACAAAGTTCCAAATCTGATCTTATACTTCCAAGCTTGATTTTTACTCTCAGCTGTACTTTCTGGGTTTTTTTTTGTTTTTTTTTTTTTTTTTTTCTGGGCGATGTCTGCTGGTTTCCTGCAAACACATCCTTCCTAGAAAGAAGCAGTCGAAATCTCTCCCATTAGCTATTTGTCTTGGACTGTCTCGCATGGCAAACGGTCTGTTATGATTAGATATGAACATAAAGAAATCTGTGGAGAGAGGATTGTAGGGAAAGATGATAATGAAAAGCAGGGAAAGCTTAACTTGGAGAAATAACCCCAGAGGAGGCTGTCCCCACCTGTTTGTTTACAAATAAAACAAGAAGAGGGGTAACACCGGGTTTTTGAAGAGGAAAATAAATATTAATTATTTTTTTTCCTGTTCTAGACAGAATTGGGGGATAGGCACAGAGAGGAAAATGGGAATCCTTTACCAAAGCAGCTGTGAAACTGCAGCAGGAATGGACTAGGGAGGGAGAGTACCGGCAGGGAATGGGAAGACTTGGCCGCAGAAAGCGGTTGGTGGTCAGACCAGTGACCAACTGGTGCCGCTGAGCCACGGGCTGGAGGTACGTGCCACGAGGGTTTTGTGAAACCCTTGGCTATCTGAGCACAAGGAGTACTGGCCGCTTCAGTCCCCGCAGCTGCCCTGGGCTGCAGGAGTCGTGCTGGGGAGCCCAAGTGTAGAAGAACCTCTCGTTAAGCCCGGTGGTGACAGTGCTGCCGCACAGGGTGGCTTTTCTGCCGTGTTTTTTCAGTCTTCAGGGTCGTGGGACTGCTGCACCCGATGGCCAATTGTTTTTTAAACAGTTTCAAACTAGAAGAATGGAGTGTGCAATTCTGAATCTCCTGGGGTGACGCAGGCGTAGCAATAGCCTCTTCTCGCATTGTATTTTTCATTGCGATGTTTTAGCATCTTTTCCATGTATGTCTGTTTCATTCCTTTTAACAGTTAAGTGCAGTTATCAGAAACAAATACTCAACCAACTCCAGTGTTGCCCTCCTTTCAGATGCCTTGATGAGGCGTTTAGGAAACTAAGCTGTCCAGAAGGATCTGCCAAAGGGAGGAAGAGCATCTCCTGGAAATGCTTCTCCCACCCAAGACTCTACATTTCCGCACACAGCTAGGCCACGACGTATTGTCTGCACCAAAAAACTCCCCTCTTTAGTGCTTTTACCTCCAGGTGTGTGTCTCGGTGGGACTGTGCTATGCATTAGGCAGCACAATGCTACCTTCAGCTAGCGGCCTTCCAGTCCCTGGAGGGGGCCTACAAGAAAGCTGGGGCAAGGTAGCGACAGGTACCCCAAGAAAGGGCAGGTAGTGACAGGACAAGGGGCAATGGTTTAAACTAGAGCAGGGCAGGTTTAGATGAGACATCAGGAAGAAGTTCTTTACACTGAGGGTGGTGAGACACTGGCCCAGGTTGCCCAGAGAGGTGGGGGAGGCCCCATCCCTGGAGACATTCAAGGCCAGGCTGGATGAGGCTCTGAGTGACCTGATCTAGTTACAGATGTCCCTGCTCACTGCAGGGGGGTGGGACGAGATGGCCTTTAGAGGTCCCTTCTGACCCAACACAGTCTATGAACTCAGAGAAAGCTGGGCAGTGGCACTGGAGAGACCAGCGTCCTCCAAAGCCTTCCCACCGTTCCTATGGGCATCTGTAGACACGCAGCATTTAGTTTTAATCATAAACCCTCATCAGCACCCAAGACTTCAAACCTTCCTGCCCAGAAAAGAAAATTACAAGACAAACAGTGAAAATAAAACTCTGCCCCAAGTGACATTTATACCCAACTGGGAAAAGACTTGAAAATTGTCTGAATCTACTTACTGCTGCTTTTTTCATTGCCGGTGGAAGCTGCCTAACACAAACCCATAACACAGATGGGATAATAGTCAATGAAAGGAGAACTGCTTGCTCACTGACAGGCTTGCAAATGTATATTTCATTATTTAGCTGGCACAAAAGGCCCTCCATTCCTCCAAATAATTAGCTGCCTGGCCCTCCTCAGGGGCTTCAATTACACACCTGTATAAGTATTTGCCAAATCAGCGACTCAGAAGAGAATCAATAAAGGCGACATAAAACATGTTTCTTTAAATAATCAGTTCAGTGGTATTTTGCTGTTGCCTTACTCATAAAGGTGAAGCCTTTATACTCTAATGAGCGTTACCTTCAGTTCAGCCGAGCCCTATAGCCTGAGTGTATTTGCTTTGGGTAGAAACTGCAGAGGCCAAGGGGGAGCTTTAGAAAAATTTAAGTTCGTATAATTGTGGCTGCTTTTGGCTTTCAGGGACTCCAATAAAAACAGAAGTCTGATTTCTTAAGCACCTTTTCAAAAAGCTTGTGCTACTCTCGAAGAGCGAAACAGGTTAATATTATGATGCTCTGGGCTGTCTGGAACTTCTCTGAAGCTGTACAAGTAAGACCTGCTCTTCATGCAGGAGAGATGTAAGAAGCTGCAAAGCTCCTTTAGAAAAATCAGGTCACTGAAACTGTAGGAGCCATTAAATCCCAGGGCCTGAGTAGGACACGCCAGGGCCGAGCTGTGTCCACAGGGTTCAGATGCAGAAGGATGGGGCTGTGGAGTGGGGGCAGAGAAAGCAAAGGAGGAAAGATGGTCAGGTGGACCACAGAGGCAGCAAGAACATCTCAGACATGGGTGGTTAAGTTTGAGAAGAACCAAGTGTGAGTATTTGGGCAGAATGTGAGCTGAGAAGCAGAAAGAAGCTGTCAGCAAAGAACCTGTGTGCTCCCAGTGATGTCTGCTGGCGTGTAGGAATGCTACGGAAGGCAGCCAGAGGGAACGGACAAAACTGGAAAAGCAAAGTCCTCATCCTGACTTGCTGAACACGTGCACAAGTGTTTGCCAGGTCTGAACGAGAAGCCTAAACAAGAAGAAATATATTTATTGTTAAAATAACCCTCGTGTTAATACAGAGTTACGTTAAGACGGTGCCTTCACGAAACAAGTAGGCAAAAGACAAAACAAATGGGAAAATTAATAACTTGCATTATAATTTACATCAGTAATGTTGTATGTTATTCTGTATTACTACATCAGTATTATGTTACATGAAAACCACCTAACGCTGGGTTATTAATTTATGCTTTGTATTGGGAAGGGAGCTGGTGGGGCACCAAGCTGTTAGCTATTAGTGTAAGAAAAGAATGGATTTCGGATGCTCAAGCCACGTAATTTGGCTGAGACTGTGAAGCTGAAAGGTCAACACAGAAGCTGGGCTGTATCCACTGCGCTTTGTCGGTGACCCTGGGACAGGACGCACGTAGCAAGCTGTTAAAGCCCTGGCAGTAGAAAGGGCTTCTCAACCCAGCTTTGTAAGGGTACGAGCAATAACTTATAGCTTATAGTATAGATTCAAGACCAGAAAATGCAGATTACCCAACTCTGTATTTTCTGTGAGCGGCCAACAGGGTCGGTTTGGTCATAGTAAACCTGCACGTGTTGTTTGATGCTGCTTCGCTGCTGGGGTAGGAGCTGTGGGGCTGCGGATCTGCTGATCCCCTCGCTGAGGATGCCGGCTGCTGCAGGGGAGAGGGAGGGAAGGAAGGAAGGAGGCACCACATGGGCTGTGTGTCAGGAGGGCGGAAAAAAAGGCGTCTCTTTTCCAAACCAACATCATTAAGAAAAAAACAGCAAATCACAGTGTCTGCAAAGAAGCCCTTGAGGACAAAGATGGGAACAGGGTTGGGCAATGCAACAAATAGACCATTTTTCATCACAATCTCATAATTGCTGTCTTGTTCCCAGTCTGCTCTTATGATAGACTTTGCAATACCCACTGGGGACTCTTCTAGGACACACCACTGTGAGCCAGAACCTCATTTTAGCATTATACCAGGGAAACTATGCTAGGCAAACCGGAGCCACGGCGTCAAGTTTGGATCCAAAGTCCTCTTTTTTTTTTTTTTTAATATATTTTTTTAATTATTTTTTTTTCCTTTTGGCTCCAGAAGCCCAGAGCAAGGAATGTAAATTGGCTTTGCAGAAGTATGTCAATTTTGGTGCCAAAGTTTCATTTGATATCATCTCTGTCTGGCACCTACACAGCAGGTGCTTCCCGAGATGACCTGAGGCACATGGGCGCCACGCAAACCCTGGGCTGAGCTCTGCTAACCGCACAGCTCGCGGCTCTTGCACAACGTGACATCCCACCGCCTCCCCGCAGCCCTGGAGACGGTCTCCTGACGCCACTGCCCCCAGCCACAGCTACAGATGGATTTTGCAGGAAGGCTGGCTGCTCCTGCCTCCTCTACCCCGACCCAAACCACGGCGCCGCCTCAAATCAGTGGACATGAGTGATCAACCTTTTATTGCTCGTTATGAGTCATTCTTGCAAACTCTGGGTCTTGCTGAAGCTGATGGGTGTACTTGCATGAGTAAAAAGTGCTTGGAGGAGTCTTAGGATGCAGATTTGCCTCTTTTGGGGGAAGCAAGCCCCCTCTCTTTGGGGTACCTTCCTGAAGGCACTGGGACGTGCTGTGGTGGTACGTGGCAGAACCCTGTGCAGAGCTTGGCAGGGGATTAAATGAGGCAATCATGTCCCAGCGTATGTGATCGGGGTCTCCTGTAGTTGTGAAATCAGTCATCAGTAGTTGTGGTCATTTGGAGGGGGAGAAGTTCCTGCCTGAACCGCAGCTGTTGTGTCGCAGAGGCAGACTCCATGACTGAATACTCACCAAGTTGCGTGTTAGTTACTGTGCTGGTTTGTACCTCGGTCTCTGCTACTTCTCAATCACAAAAGGTATCCAGGCGCTCGTTTCCATAGTAAGCAAAAATCAGGTGAACCAGATACGCTTTCTTCAAGCCTTGGGTTTGGTGTCGTATTTGTCTTTATGCAGGAAAAGGAAGGACGTTGGACTGAGAGCAGTTTGCAGCGTCAACCGTAGTCAAAGGCAGGCCAGGAAGATCTAAACGCTTCAATGGCTTTGGAGTAAGACAAGCCTCTCGGCATCTTTCCGTTCACTCAGCTGTGGTGGCAGATTTGTCACATTGAGCTGGGAAGGTACGGAAGGGACTCAGTTCAATTAAAGCCAGCCTGCTTTTGTGGGTGTTTTTCTGATCTGGAAGTGTCGGAAGCCACTAATAAATAAGGTAGGATCAAATCACCCAGTGCCCCAAAGCTCCCCAGAATTCTCAAAATGAAAAAGGAGTTTCGATGAGATTCCCAACCCAAGAAGTGTGTTCCTACCCCGTCTTTAATTGCTAATGTTTGAGAGAGTAGATTAAATTGTTTTCATGATGGGACAAGGATCCTCTGTTTCTCACAACTTCCAGGCTCACATTTAATAGCCAACTCCCATGGAAAGATTGCAAAAAATTCCTTGCTGGAAGATACGATTAAACAATAGCCTTCTGGTAATGTAACAGGCCGATCGCTGACCTGATCCCAACCTCTCTGAGCTCATGCGTGCTGGCGGGCGACTGTTACAATTAATTCAAGGTGACAGTAATTGACAGCCTTTTATGGGAAAGGCTCATCTGTCCATACAGGAGATGGCTTCTAACGTACCTTTGCAAATCAAGTAGTAAGAAGGTCATTTAATCGAGAGAGCAAAAGACATCTTGTGTCAGGCATCTTCTTCCACTCTCGGCACTCTGCAGTGAAGCCCTCTGCACAGTCTGCTCTGCTCTTCTGTCCCCAAATCTCCTGGATTATCTCACCTTTGTGGTTGATTTGGAGTCATGGGCCAGAGTGTCAAGGGAAAGCTGCTGCCGTTCCACCTGAGCTCATCTTTCCCATTAGTTACAGTGGAATTTCCACCCCGCTTCCCTACCGTGGGTGTCTATGAACCCATGGGAAATCAGGATTGCCCATCTCCTACTTACAGGTAAAATGTGCTCTCATTCAGTGCCTTGGAATCGTAATGTGAGATGTGATGGAAAGGAACGGTGATATAATATTGAAAGAATGTTTCTTTTCGCTAGAAGCAATTTTTGCCGCGCTTTGTTTTGTTTTAACCAGACACAGCCCCGAGTGAAACCTTTTCATGTGACGGGAAGTAGTGTGGAGAATTAGTCATTTATATTGAGAAAAAGCAGGATGTAGCTTGGCAGGAAGGCGCGAGGATGGCGTGGCTAAAGCTGCCGGATTTACAAGGAGACAGGTGGATTGTTGCACTGTAATAACCCTGGGCTGGAGGAGTTTTCACGGAAGCGGAGTGTCGCAGTTATCCCCAAGGTGCAGATAATAGCCATGTGGAGTTTCGTGCTGGTAGGAAGCGTCTCACTCTAAATGTCTTAATTACCGTGTGCTAGATAAAAAAAAAACAAACGTGTTTAGCCAGGCTGAGCAGGAGACTGTTCATAGAGTAGGTGCAACTCCGGGAGTTGCAAAAAGAGATTAAGGAGTTCGGAGAGAGGAGGCAGAACTGCGCATAGAGACAGAAGGGCCGGTGTTTAACCCGTCCCGTCCCCAGGGGGGCAGGGAGAGGGTTGGGGAAGAAGAGGCTATTTGTTGCTTTAGCTTCTCTGCCTTTCCCCTCGGGTCCCGCAGCTTTAGCCTCAAGCGCGTAGCTCTTTTTCAGGACACAACGTGTCCCTGGCTTCTCCTCCCTTGCAGCCAGACAAATTGGGCCTCGTTAAGCATCCTCCCACGGTTGCCCGGGCGCCAGGGCTGACAGTGTTGTGATGGCTAAAGAGCCTGCTGACAGGGCCTGTGCCGAGTGACAGCCCTGGCCTCCTGCCCGCCGGCGAGGGATGCTGCGGGAGGCAGGACGGGCTGATGCCGAAGAGACAATCTTCCCGGGTTTGCAAATGACGTGCCTGGTAAATTGATAGTTACCGCTCAGAAAACCGTCCTGCGAGAACCACTGCGTTCCTCTTCTCGTTCTGGGAAGAGAGAAAATCCTCGAGTCCAGGCAGGGGGATTGCTATGGAGGAGAGTTTGTGATGAGGAGGCTCCGGAAACATCACAAAACTGTTTCTTTGCTCTTGCAGAGATGGCCACCTTCCTCCGCTCTGTTATTCCCCATTGCTAAAACATGAATGAACCACAGAGAAATCTCAGGGATACTGCTCCAGGTCTCCTTGACATCGCTGGAGGACAACCTTTTAGCTTTGTGGGACTCCTGGGAGTTTAATAGCAGGCTTATTCCAGCGAGACCGAGTATAATAATTAGCCTGTTGATTCTGTGGGGCAGGCTGTGGCCTGACCATTTGCTTTCCTGCGATGAGTGACCAATTGATTATGATCAGTGCTGACAGCCATGGCGAGTTAACAACCCGTGGGGATGTTGGGTTTAGCCCTTGTTTAGCGGTAGACAATATTTACTCCCCCTACACTTATTTTGCCCTTTTTTTGTAAATGCTAGGCAATTCTCACAAAAAAAAGGGCCTGGGCTATTTTCCTTTTCATCACAGAAACTGAGCCTGAGCAGCAGAGGGATATGCTTTGCTCTGCGCCTATACATATATATTTACATATCTGGAGAAGGATGAGAAGAATGTCAGGGGCTCAGATGACTGTAGCTGCTCGTACGGGCTGTCCTTACCCTGCTCTTGAATCTGAGACAACAGCGATAGTGCGCCATGGGTAAGTGTCTGTGGGATATTAGGAAATTATGTTCCCAGTGTAATACATGTAAGGCATCGCAGCCACCAGAAAAAAAACCACCAACTCACGTTTCAGTCATTGATTTTAAAGCTGCTGTGGAGCATCTATGCTGTGTCAGCGGAAGGTCCTGCTTGTATTTCCCAGCTAAGCAGATTCTGATTCGGAACTGAAAAGGAAGTTTTCTAAGGGTAAAGCCGAAAGACTCAGAGGGGTGCTCTTGGTGGTTTATCCTCCGGCACTCCAGCTGTCCAGGCAGCACCGACCCAGTGCAGAATGGGCACGACGGCGCTCGATTTTCCTCTGCGATGGGGAGCAGCTGATTCCATAAGCCTGTGGTGCGCTTTGATACCGCAGCAGTGGAGAAAAGCGATAGAACTGGAGCCTTGCAGCAGAAATCAGTTGGACCAATTATAAGAAAAACATACATTTTTTGGATGGTAGCCCACAATGTGGGGTTCCCAAATTACTCCAAAACATTGGGCATTGTTCAGTCAGGGACATTTGTCAGACTTTCATGCCAAGTTCAGAGAATCAAGGAAGAGAGCTGCCTGTGGGGGCCACCACAAGTGGAGGAATAAATAATACCATTCCTCTTTGCAAGTAGGTGTTTTCCTTTTCTCCGCGCGTCTGTTGATTTTCTTACTGTCACCAGCTTGTGCTCATTTCTCTCTTTGATCTTCAGATCAAAGAGCAGAAGGGGACAGGAGGTGGAGGGGGACAAGCAGAGGTGAGGGCTGGCAAGTTGGTCTCAGAATATTGGATTTCCCAACAAACAGCCCAGGAAGAAATAAAAGAGAAAGGAAAAGTGAAAAGGGAAAACAGAAGCAGAGGGGAAAGAGTCAAGATGTTGTAGGGAATTATTATGTTTATTGTCCTGACGTGGTGTGTCTGTGCTGAGGTCAGACCACGAGGACTAACGCAATGAGTGAACTGGTGCTTGTTCCCCTCTGCTGCGTGTCATCCGTACAGAGCCCCCCAGCCCTGGCTGCTCCATCTAGAGCCAGAAGGGGCGTGAGGTGTCCAACTGCCCCACTCAGGACCGCTGCCGCTCACCCAGCCCAGCATGAGACATGAGCTCCTCGTGGAAACTTGAGGCAAGACCTGTGTCTCCGCTGGGAAGCGGACAGAAGCATCAGCTGGTTTATAGCCACTGATGGCACACAATAACTGGGAGACCAACAAAACATGGTGGGAAAGGCAGCTTTCTAAGACTCCAAAGGAGGAATTGTGTCCATCTCCTTCAGAAGGAGTAATTCCCCCTTCAGTTTTCCCACTGGATAAACAATGTGTGGAGAACTCGGGAGCTTTACGCTGGTACAGGACAGTGTGATGGCTACTGTCGCTCTGGAGCTCCCAGCCCACCTTGGCCACTTGGAGTGACTGTGTCCCTTCCCTGCCTTTGGGCTGACAGTTGGATGAGCAGAGGATGATGATACACAGTGTTGTGGGGGGTACATTGGGCTTGAATATGTAAGGCTTCTTCTAAGAAATTAAGCCTTGGAAAGAGTTAGGAAGAGTCAACTCTCTCAGTCCCAAATGTCTCATAATCTTTCAGCATTTTGGCAGGTTCTGCAATCTGTCCCCCAGGCATACCCTGTTCTGAGAGCGCTAGTCGTGTGTGAAACACCATTCCAGCTCAAACGGGAGATGGCTGAAACCTCACAAGAGTCTTTCTGGAGTTCCCAGTTTGTCTTTCTGGACGAGAGACACGTTTATCTTTCTGACAGAGGCTCTGAACGTGGTAGTCCTTTTGCATCCTTGCCCTGGTACTTTCAGGTATGTCTGAGAGCGTGTGTACAAATGCACGTGGCTCTTGGGGAACTTAGAGTGGATTCTATCCACTTCCAACCTGAAGGCACAGCTTTCTGGTGACGGTCCGTAGAATGAAAGCAAAGTATGTGAGCTGGGTAGTCGTGAAACGGAGGGGGTTTTAGAAATATTGTTCATTTTCCCATTTTCTCTACTAAAGACAGTGCCTTTCCAACCCTGACCGTGGGCACAGAGCCAGGACGTATCACAAATTAAAATAATAAAACCCAATTTTCACTGGGAGAGTGGGTTCCCTTCAAGTTCTGTAAATCCCTCCCTCTCTTCTCTTGTAAATAGCTTTAATACACCGCAGGCGCCAAATCACTTGACCTAGGTTAGCCTGTGAACTGGGATGCTTTCTGCTCGGCTGCGTAGGATGGAGCCTGGATTTTTCCTCCCATTCTCTGGCTGTCAATCCAGGTAATAGTCAAAGGCCTTATCTGAAATGCATTAGACTTTCAGCGAATTGTCTGGGCTCCGGGCCCTGGGTGCTGAAGGCACTCGTGCGTGTGATGTGTAGAAGAGGCGAGACGGTAGCTTTTAACACCCCTTGCCTCATCTATTTTCTTGGCTCAGGTTCAGCAAGTCTCCACCGTCTGCCAGCAAAAAACGTATCCCTTTTGGTTCAAATATGTAGGCAGCGGTAACTGATCGGCTGCAAGATGCTTCTTTGAGGGCTGTGAACACTCAGCACCCAGTTTTTGAGGCTATTTTACCTAATATAGGAAAGTTATTTCAGAGACATAGATGGCTTCCGCAGAGGTGACAAAAGCAGGGGGAAAGGAGAGAGAATGTGGCCTGGGCAGTTGGAAGTGGCACCGCTGGGAAGAGTGAGAGTGAGGGACTGGGGAGGCATTTGGGGCTCTGAAGCAGTCTAATCTAGAAATATTCTCAGCTGAAGAGTGGATATAAGGCTTCATTTGAAATTGTTAAAGGGAAGGAATGGGGGAAGAGGGGAAACCCTCTGGTTAGCTCAGACTTACTGATTTGGTGCAGGGTTAGTTTAGGATGGAAAGATACGTCTGCATAAAGGAAGTTACGCTTGTTCTTACCTGTATTCTTCCTCTAGGGGTAACGAGGGGTAACGGTTTTAAACCAAAAGAGGGGAGATTTAGATGAGATCTGAGGAAGAAATTCTTTGCTGTGAGGGTGGTGAGCCCCTGGCCCAGGTTGCCCAGAGAAGCTGTGGCTGCCCCATCCCTGGAGGGGTTCAAGGCCAGGTTGGACGGGGCTTGGAGCAACCTGGGCTGGTGGGAGGTGTCCCTGCCCAGGGCAGGGGGTGGCACTGGGTGGTCTTTAAGGTCCCTTCCAACCCAAACCATTCTGTGATTCTATGAAGAGGATGATTCCCCATTCATGGGCTATTGCTTCCTTGATCTCTCTGATGATGAGAGGCAAATCCAGTTATGAGGGTGGTCTTTTGGCACGGTGTGGAAACTAGTTAATCGGGGGAGTGCTCAAAGTACCATCTTCATGCAACCACTGAACAAACACATAAGGGAATTCAAGAACCTCCCACTTCTCTGTGTAAGAAGGAACAGACGTTTTCTAATTCTGTTGATGACTCTGTGAGGCAAGGTCTGTCATTTTCTAGATTTTTGCACAACGTCTAGTGAAATAGGCTGACTATAATGCAAATAATGCTGTTATTAGTGGGTCAGCCTTGAAGACCAGGAAGCCATGATTCATAGATGCGTAACAATTGTAGTTGGCCAGAGGGAATGAAATAGAGGGAAAGGAAAACACATCAGAATGTTAATGCAGCAGGATCAGAGCCAGTTCAGTATATGTGGTTTGGACAGCAAATTCCTAATTTGCCATGGCATACAGAGGAACTTTACAGGAATTTAGAGGTCTGCCACTTGAATCCCATTTCAGGCTTCTGGAAAATGCTGTAAAGAAGCTGTCAAAATTCCTTGTGCCTTCTTCTCAATATATTAATAAAACCTAAAGGAACATAAAGGATCAAGAAGAGCTTCCCTGGACCGTCTCCTGTTCTGACTTACTTCAGCCAGCCAGAACCCATGGAGCTCTCTCTGAAAAACTGCTGTGAGGGCAGCATGGAGATATTCAGAGAATCACAGAGTGATTCCTCATGGTATTTCTCAGGTACAAGCTCCTTTCTGTGTGGAGAACTAGGGCTTTGCGTCCTGCCAGCAAAATGGGGCTCATTTTTGTATTAGCGCTAGAGACTTTGCTGTAAGGAGCAATGTTCTAAACCGAGCTGGTGGTGGGTAGAGGGGGAAGGTTATCCTGCAGTGGTCTTGGCTCTGCCACAGGCTTATTACTTTTTTTGGGCAAGCAGAAATTATTTTTGGTGACACAGTTTGTCAAAGAAGTGGAAAATATGATAATTTCTGATCAAGTTGTGATGAGACTATTTGTCTGATCTTAAAACACTTTTGACCCTCTCAAACGGGCAGAGGTTGTCTTTGTCCAGTTAACTGAGATGGAACTAGTTGGATTAGTTTTCTCTTCTGGGTGTGATTTAAGCACAATAGTAAGCAAAGAGCTGGGAATTGTAGTGTTATCCTGAAATAAGTGTAGTCTGTAGCCTGGAAAATGTTGGAAAAGCATGGTGCTGGAAGGACTTGTACGGTATTGCGACTGGTTGAGTGCTAGAATTGTTCAGCAGCAGATGCCGTAGCACTGTGGAACAAGAGCCAGCTTGTTTTTCCCTTTTCCCCTTCCTCTGTATTGTTTTGTTTTTCCTTTCGGATTCTAATGATCCTCATCAGAGGTTATTAACCACTTAACTGTAATCCTCTTGGAATGTCTCTGTTTCCAGAGCTACCCTTCTTACAAGCTACAAGATCTGAAACTGAAATCATTAATTTATTATTCCATATTATTGTATTTACCCAGTGAAGTGAAGTGCAGTGAGAAGACTGTAGGGAACTGTGACGGTTTTGCGATATGCCGGAGACAGCAAGGGAAGCTGGAGGCATGTTGTTGTTTACAGTCAGGGTATGACAACAGGCATGGTCAGTCCTGCCTACAGAGTGGACTTCTGCATATGTATCTTTTAATTTAAGCTTTTCATAGAAAGAGTCTACAGAGGAGAAACAGAGAACCTAAATTGTGATGGGAGAATCCACACCTTTGGCATGAAATGGAGATTTGCTATTAAAAACCATTGATCTTTCCCACTATCTATCCCCCTTTAGCTCTTTGCTGTGCAGATAAACATGCCATGACTTGGGACTCCAAGAGGAGGACTTCAGAGAACCAAGGGCCAGCCTGTTGGTACGTGTGTGGCTGCAGGCCCCAGGAGGCACCAGTGCCACCGCTCAGTCACGTATTGCCCAACCTTAGGAGAAAAGATCCAACAGAGCTGGAGAATATGACTAGAGAAAACCCGCGTTACTGCTGGGAAGACATAGTCTTGTCACACTCCTGTAGCTGGCCAAAGCTAAAATAATTAGAATACTGCATGTGTGAGCTTTGCAGCAGGTTTATTTACTCTGTTTTCCACAGCTACCTTGGCAGCGGTGAGGTGATCTGAGTCAAGCGTGGGAAGAATAATGCCTTAGCGTGGAATGAACATGTTTTGCTCCAGTTTTAACCCTTCCTTCCTACATCAAATACTCCCTCATCCTCCTGAAAAGAGTAGATGGACTGTCTGCAGACACAAAATAAACAGGAGTGTTTGGTTCTGACATTTGAAAGGAGAAACTGTTGTGGTACTGTTGCTTGGAAAGTTGATGTGTAAGGCTAGCCAGCAAAAGAACCTTTAATATTCTTTGAAGAATTTTTTTTTTTTTTTGTTTTTTTTTCTAAGGAGAGAGAAAACAGGAAAGTCGGGGTTTCACAATGTCTGTGCTGAAAGAAACAAGAGACTAGGTCAGCAAGTCCAAGTCCTTGACTGGAAATCCAGAAGCAGGACTAATTTATGGTTTGCTAGGTAATCTGTATGAAATTCCAGGAGTGAAAAGGCATTCAGTGACCCATTCTGAGACTGCTTCTAGTCCTTGGGCTTGGCCAGGAAGGAAGTGAGAGCCCTTATACTCACAGTGCTCTTGCCTGGGGGCCAAGGCTGAGATCCAGGCCACAACCACATCCTGGAGTCCCAGCCTGGGCAATAACTAACTACCATGTGCTCACCCCAAAGTTCTCCTGTGGTCGGTGCGGCCTCACCTCGGCAGGGAAACAGGAGAGGGTGTTGGGTGTCACAGGGAAGGTGTAGGCTTGGATGTCCCCACGCACCTGGTGCGCTGGCAGAGATGCCCACGAGAAGCTCACCAAAGGCTTGCCAGCTTGATGCCTGGCTAGATCCAGTGCTGTTGTCCCAGCCACTCCTCACTTCTGTACGCATAGCAACGTGGAAATTTGCTCTCTTAGGCTTTCCCAGGTATAACCAGAGCTAACATTCTGTGCTTAGGACTGTGCCAAGTATCAAGGCCTGGTAGGCTCTGCTGTTCCTATTGATGAGTCCAAACATCTCAACCATGTTCTACTCTGGAATGTTTTTGCTGGCTGTTGTCTGAGCAGACAGGACAACATGAAGCATAGAGCTATGTCCTCTGTCTGTTTGGACGTCTTGGTTCCCACGAAGTGCTGAGACGTGGGTTGTCACTCTGTGAGCTTAGAATTGGAGAGAAGGGCAGGGCATTGAGCGTTTTCAGCAGTTCCAGAAGGAATTCTCTGCACGCTCACCTGCATTAGCACTTCTTCCTTCCCTGCAAAAGACAGTCACTAGGTGATTCTGGATCTTATAAGAAGTTCATGAACTGATGCATAGTACAAAAAGGGTAGCTTTCTGTTTGTTCATTTCTCCCGTTGTTTTATTCTTAGCAAGGAAGGCCATTTCATAAAATTTAAGGTCTATGGAAATACTCCTCTGTTAAAGAAGGCATATAACTGGAGACTGGATGTCACATCCGTGAACCGATTTGCTAGTCAAGAGCATGTACCTTAGGTGTATCGCTTCTAAGGGCTGTAAGAGCTATAGCATTAAGCCATGTGCTTACTACGCTGGAACCATCCTCCTCCTGACTTCCAAGTATATTCCAGTTTTTAGAAGAATTCCACCCACCCGTTGCCAACAGGTGGAGGGTGAGGAACAAAACACAATGCATGCAGTAAAAATGAATGCAGTAGTTCTGGGCAACAATCAGCAGGGAAAGTCAAAGCTGCTAACGGCCCTTTCAAGTGATCAGAATTGTGACAAACTTGTGTTTTGAGTCTGTGTTCGTTAACAGGCTTACGGGAGCCAAAGTTTCTAGAGTCCCCATGCTGGCTCTGCTGTGAAATCTTTACTTTTTGGATGGCATCGGACAAGACACTTTCCTTCTACACACTTATGTTTACCTGCTGGTAAAATAAGGAGGAGAAAAAAAGCTTAATTCATTTCCTAGAGGGGAGATCCTGAAGATAAATTTGTGAAAACCCTCACAGCCCTCAAAGAACTGAAACAAAAGAAAAGCCCCCTTCATGAAATTCCAGTCCATTTTCTTTAACAGCCCCTTCTTTCTTTAGAAGTCTGCTGCTGCCCCTTGCTGCAAGACAGAAAGAAACCTTAAAGGCACGGGTGAGAGCACAGCTCTTGCTCAGACTGCAAATCTTCCAAAGGATTAGGGTTTTACTTCAAATAGAGGAATGTAAATGTGTCTGGCTCCATAGTGGCTGGAAATTTCTTGCTGGAGCCAATGTTGGGCCATACTTGGCGGTGACGAGACGTTTGTTTGCCCACCCTGGTTGGACTACAGCTCTCGGGCTGGAAAATGTTAAAATGGGCTGTGCGTGCTTTCGGTGTCATAAAGCCGAGTTGGGTGGGGGGAGGGCTTAGGAGGAGGAACTGGATATAGGTGATTATTCTCCAGCGCTCAGAGTTGTCTGTACGGAGGATGGAAAGCCGGGGGAAGAAGCTGGGTCCGTTTAGTCTGACTGCAAGGCTGGGAGGTTGAGCTCATCTATTTCCCCCCCCCGCCCTTCTCTGTCTTTTAGCTATCACTGGTTCCTGGCGTTTTGTCCACTCGTAGATTCGCAAAGGTATTTGGGGCTCTAAATCCCAGTGAGGCCGGTGGGGATTTGGCATTTAAATGCCTTTGTGGTTTCAGGTTCTCTTTGCAAATGAGGAAAGGTATCCTGCCAGGGAGTGGGCCAAAGAGAAACGTTAGCAGCAAAGCCAGCAAGTTGGCACGCATGACGATCTTAAAGGTCCCTTCCAACCTAGACGATTCTATGTAATAGAGGTACGCAGAATCACCGCACGGGACAAGGCAACCTGCGTATGCTGCTGGTGGATCCTCGGGAAAGATCTGAGCACTGTTCTGAAATTGAATGTCTACATCAAAGTTATGGCAGTTACGGAACAAGCCGGGCTTTGGCTCAGAGCAGGGGAATTGTAAAAGGGCGTGAGACAAAAAAAAAAAAAAGAAGCGTCCGAAATTAATGCTTAAAGAAAGTAATGATGGGGCAAATGCAGCCAGGGTCCAAGCGTAGAATGTCTCTGATGCTTTAAAGACTAATAAAAAATTGACAGAATTAATCTGTTCAGTAGCAGGACCCAGCCTTCCCTCCTGTCCCGCTCTGCCAGGGGGAGAAGAGCATTGTAGAAAAGCACAGGACCAGGGAGCGAAAGGTCCACCTCTTGGTTATAACCAAGTGAGAATCAGGGACCGCCTGATGAGGGCAGAAGCTCTAGGATGAAGCTCTTATTTGGCCCATTCTCTTTCCAGCAGAACTCTTCCCCTAACTCGCAGTGAACACCAAGTGTCTTTCACTCCTGACCCTTACTGTCCTTTCCAAAGAAATATGCTCAGTCTGGGGCTTTGACAGGCTCAGTGCTTTAGCCCTCAATGGCAGTTTGTATTTACGTAAGTGGAACACTAATATTTACTTAAGATTATACTGTATTTTTCATGACTGAAGGGAAGATTATGCTGCATGCTTTTTATATTTAAGAGGTGGGGAAGAGGGAATGGTCCCGCGGCTTGCCTAAAGGACCGGAGACCGTTCTGCTTTGCATTAAGTATGAAAATTAGAGCAGAAGGGTGACTGGGACTTAGAAACAAAGTTGTCCAAAAGCGGTGGAAATGCACGCTAAGGTGATTTCTCTGGAAAAGCAACACGAATGGGGGAAGAGGGGAAACCCTCTGGTTAGGTTAGACTTAGTGATCTGGTCCAGGGACCTAGGGTAGTTTAGCATCAACAGATACCTCTGCATAAATACAGTTCTGCTTGTTCTGATTTATACGAAGTGAATATCTGATTACATACTGAGGAATATAGATAATTATGTTAATATTTATATTCTTTCAGCATGAGCATTTGTATTTGCTAACAAATATATAGTATATTGTTATGTAGCGATATATAATTTAACTATATTATAGTAACACAGCAAAAAAGAGCTGCAGAAATCTTAGACTGCTGAGGACTTGTAGCTCAGAGACAAGCATCTCTAGCCCAAACATCACCAATAAATGCAACATTTTTTAATAAATTGATAACAAACATTCCTTTCCAAAGCTAAAATATGTTATGAAATCTACCCAGTACCTCTTTAAATAACATTTAGGTAATCTAAGAGAGGAAATTCCCATATACTGAATGACGCAGATACAATTTTGTTCCAGGCAAAGGCAGGAAATCCAATGGTAAGCCTGAAATTCTACACTTGGCCATTTCTGTTGTGCCTCAACAGTACCGTGTATTGTACAAGTAACAGCTACCCAGACAGAGCCCTCTATGAGACGCATCTGTGCCTCTTCTGCAGAGGTTATGAGTCTCTTTTAAGACTGAAATGAGTGGGAAAGTGCAATGAATATGACCGGCATTCAGTGCCTCGCATCCTTTTAGCATGTGGGCTTTGGTTCTTCACTCCAGGCTGTCCTGAGCACAGACCTTTTGTCACTTGCTGGCACAGGACGATGGCAGAAGAACTACCTTTGCTCTGTTGTGCAAAGGCACCCAAATCAATATCCTTCTTCTAGGCCTGCAATAAAGCTCAAGCTCTATTTTAATTGTTCCCGCCATCCAGCAGGCAGGATTAGTTGCCAGGGCAAGCGCTGGCCTTACCACAGCCTCTGCTCTGCAGATCTCACCAGCCAGGGAGCCGGACCTTCCAAAGCTAGCGTTGCCATCTGCAAATTTAACCACAGGCACCAAACCACTGGCACAAAACAAGGTGCTGGCAATAACAGAGAAGAGAGGCTGGGCAGCTGTCCCTTTAGGAGAGAGGCCACAGTGCCATTCCATGCGACGCGGTTTCCTTGCCCACCCAAACGCACTAATGACGTTACCACCAGGTATTAGCAGTGCCTTAAAACGGTTGGGAAGAGACTAGGGACAGGAAAGCCCAGGCTGGTGTATTTCGCCGGAGACCACACACGTGCTGTATTTATGAACCAAAGAAACAAAAACTAAGTTGTCTCCCTTTTATTAAAAAAAAAAAAAATAAATAAAAAAAATACCTGAATAACAGAACTGTGTGGTCTGGCAGTGCCTCCCTATCCTTTGCTTAACTTACTGGAGAAACAAACACAACCTCCTTAAATTTTTGTCACTTTGCTCACATTTCTCTCCTGTTTAAGCTTTTGCGAGAAACCCCTGGAGTAAGCCTTCAAAAGAAGCACTGCCTTGTGACTAGTGATTGCCACTGTCCAGGTTCAATTTGGACTTTTAAAGGGCAGCACATGGTTCCAGTGCTTCACAGGCGGCCCTTGCCTTCTGGAGAAGTTAGGTTAGCTTCACGGGGTTTATCCTGCCCTGGCAACGATGACACATATGACCCCTCGCAGTCACCTCCTTCCTAATTTGCTATGAGCCCAAGAAACCCTTTTCAATACAACTTGTGTGCTTCTAACAGCCTGAAAGAATTCTTCTGAAAGAGATTTGAATTCCTCCAAGGTGTCTTTCACCTCCCTAGGGCATTTATTTGCCACGCGATTATGGGCCCTTGATGGCTGTAGTTAACTAACTTCCTGCTGGTGATCTTTAACAGGAAATATCATATGGTTTTAAAAGGTCGGCAGGCAGAGCGTTAGGGTATTCACCAGCTTTTATCAAAGTTTGTGGTACAAATCAGCCCTAAGCAGGGCAATGAAAACTGGCTTTTCTACCTCATTCCTGCAGCCTTTAATTTCAACAGTTTGGGTGCATCTGAAGCTGAGGAAAGAAAGGTTCTGGACGTTGCGATGGTTTTGGTTCTGGTTCTCTGTAGGTCAGCCTCTAGGGGATGTACTTTGGCTTTTCATCTGGGGAGAACAGGTGTCCGTACCCGCTGCTTTTCATTTTTAACCTTACATTGGTGTCTCCAGGTGAGGCCTTTAGGATGGACAGTCACTTCCTTAAAAGTCTCCTAGTCCGAAGAGAGAAGCTGGGAGGCGAGTGACGCGTTCAGCATCACTCAGGTGGTGAGGGGCAATGGCAGGTTTTGTCTTCGCTTAATTACGTGTTGATCTCTGCACCATCACCTACCCATGTCATGGTGTCCCGTTCAGAATATGTTAAGAAAAACAGCGCCTGCCTGCCCAGCCCTTTGGCGCGACCGTGTCTGACGAGGGGTAAGTCCCGCAATGTTGGGTGCCTGCCAGCAGAGCACCGGCAGCCCCTGCCGCTGCCAGCCTTGCTCCTGGTTCTTCAAACAGCTTGTGCTTTCTTCTTGCACCTGCTCTTCCCCTCCGTTTGTTCCAGCAGGCAGGGTGCGTCCTTGCAAAGACGCACCCCGGGGAAGAAAGCCTAACTTAAAGTCATCTCAAAGTGCCTGCTGTCCCTCCTGCCAAGTTGTCTTTTCCCAGTGCGTGGGGAGTCCTGAAGCATCTCCCCCAGCTTCCAGCACAGCATCGGGTACTGGGAGGATTTATCCATAGGCTCTGTCAGAGCTCTAGAGGACCAATCATTACTATTTATTTATTTATTTATTTATTTATTTTAATTGGCTTTGGTCGGATTTTGCAAGAGTGGTTTTAATTAGCCCTGCCTCAGCTATCGAGCACCTGCCCAAAGCCTGCCTGGCTGTGGAAAAATGAGTTAAATAATTTGGAAGGTCTGTGCGGTGCCAGCCAACTCGCTGCTCATGAAAGGAGCTGCTCAGGCCAGCACTGGCGCATCTATAAAGGAAAGCTGGTCCCTTTGAGGTCCGGGTCTATCTGCTTTTATCGCTGCGCAGGCTCTTGGGTCAAACTCCCTGGCATTTACTTACAGCTGTTTGATACTTCCCCGAACAAATGATTTGAGCTCAAGAGAAGGGCAGTTCTCTTCTCAGACGGTTTGCAGACAAATGAATGCAGCTACGCAGGAAGACTGCAATGCGGTGTTTAGAGCTTGGGGTTTGGAGAAGCTCCCCGGAATCTGCGGGCTTTTCTGACCTGAGCTGTATGTGTCTGCAAAAACAAACCAGAAAGCTCGGGAAAGCTAGGAGGCTTCCTGCAACGCATCCAGTATTTCTCCTTTCATCCCATCTGTAAAATACCTCAGGAAGAACATTTCCAGAGCTCAGGCCTCCAGTGTGAAGGTCTTAAGAACAATTAGAACAAAAACCTGTGGCTGAAAGTACCTCACTTCAGAGAAGTTCTGAAAATGTCCAAAGAGAAAAGATTAATAGAGGGGAAAAAAAAAGAAAATCTCTGAAATTCATTGTCACTGCCAGAAAGTGTCCCAGTGAGGCTCATCTTATTCCTTCTTGCTCCATTTTAAGTCTTTTGTGTCTGGTTGGCTTCTGACACTCAGTTATGCTAAGAACGACCCTTCTGAATTTATCAAGCTGAAGTCAGTATAAACAAAAGTGAAATTAAATCTATCATGTGCAAATCCCAGTCCAGTGCAGAGCTAAGACAGGCGCCAAAAGACCTCTGCCATGCAGGCACGTGCGAATTAGCAGAATGAATCCACACAAAAAATATGTGTGCAAATTCAGG
Source organism: Rissa tridactyla (assembly GCF_028500815.1). Lineage (NCBI taxonomy): Eukaryota > Metazoa > Chordata > Aves > Charadriiformes > Laridae > Rissa > Rissa tridactyla. Next base: position 6,416,928 of record NC_071481.1, on the reverse strand, counting down.
CCAATATATCTGTGTGTGCAACAATGAGCTGAAAAGGTTTGCCTGGGATGTCAGATAGCGCTGGGCTGACATGAGAAGATGACAGAAAGAGGGTTGATTCCTTGGAGACTGCCTGGGGCCAGCCGCAATTCCCAGTGAAATAAGATTAAGAGCGCACAGAGATGATACTGTCAAGTTTGGCCCATGGCTCATGATCCCAAGGGTGCTGAAATCAAACTGCCAGAAATCTGATAGCCTGGAATGTGCACTAAAATAAATATTTCCTCATAGGTATTTCTTTTGTCTGGGGGTTACTAGTCAGGTTGACAGGCCTACAAACCAGCTCCCCGCTTCGGGTTTATCCAGGTTCTGACTGACAGTCTTCTACAACGGATTTTGTGGCTTATCTGCTGAAGCCTTGGTCTCTCATTCCTCGCCTACCGAGCAAGGATGAGTGATGGAAGTTGTGCTGGTCACAACACATTGTAGACCGCTGTCTCCTACAGACAGGGCCATCGTAGAATCACAGAATTACATAGGTTGGAAGGAACTCCAGAGTTTGTCGGTTCAGCCCCCAAACGAAGCAGGGCCAACTTCTTCCCCACAGAACTCAGCTCAGCCTCAGCCTGACTTTTTTATGCTCTGTACTCTTTTTGCAGCAAGCAGTAGAAGTCGTAGCGAAGTAGCTTTTCACCTTTTTGATTTGAAAGCGGTTTCTTACGGCTTGTAGTCCCTAAATGAAATGCACGTTCTGTGTAAATGGCCTTGATTGGGATCTCTTCAAGGAAAAAGGATTTGTTGGGATATAAGGTTTTTAGATCTGTGAGAAGAGAGAGCCAGTCACTAGCCCTGCAACGGTTTTGGAAAGGATCCACTTGGCCTTGTCCTTCAAGTTGTGGAATGAGTGTGTCACAGCTTTCATTTTCCAGAAATATTTCGTGATTGGCAAAGGAGACTGGTCAGCAGATCTTGCTAAACAAATCTGTTATGAAATCCACACACACCTTGCAAGCTTGGGCAATGAAAAGGCAGCTATCTTTGCTAAGATGCCCTGACCAAGCAGTTGCACTGAAAAATTGGGCTGGGAGGAGGAATAGAAGACCTGGAAACAAATGTAAGGGGGAAAACGGGCAAACGCAGCGATGGACTATAGCAGGAACGGAATTGTGTGTATAATCCATGGCCTCCATACACGTTCCGTGGCTGTGCTCTGTGCCGGCTAGCTCTGCTGTGGTTATTGCTGGATAAGATTAGGAGGCATCTGTCTCAGGTCTATCTACGTGTACGACCTTCTGCTTTCCAATCGCAGTGCTGCCATCCCCTATACAGGCGAGAGCTTTTGGTTAGTGGCTTTTTCAGTGGGGTTTTTTGTGCTGTTTTTTAGCTTCTTGTAATCATTTTTCTGAACTTTGCGATATTCATGAATCTCAGCAAGCGCTTACTTCTGAAGAGCGCAAATTCCAGAAATAAGTTTGTTTATAAAAATGGAGTGGCCGGCTATGCTCGGAAGCCTTTGATTTGTTTTATATTCAAAGATCCAAAGCATAGAAAAATGTCTTGCATTCCTAGAGCTCCTTTGATAGCAGAAAACCGCTCAGTGCTAGGAGGTCTCCCTCTCGGCAGCGTGGTAGCTGAAAACCCTGGCCACAGCTGAGACTCAACACTTTGTGTGAGCACAGCAAGTCTTCTCTGGGATTAAGTCCAAGTACACGTCCAGGTGCTTTATTGGCCCAGAGCTCAGCATCCTGCAGGATGGAGCCTTAAAGGAAGCTAGAGAAGGGTGGATTGTCTGGGAATTCCAGTGGTATGTGCACACTTAATGCAAACAAAGGGAAAAAGCTTTATTCTCTCTTGTCAGAAGCTCTGAAGCAACACTAGTTATTGTTCGTGTGTGTAGCAGAACCCAGAACCCAGGATCCGGGCAGCTGGCGGTGGTCTCTGTCACATGGGAGAGATGGTTATAATTTTTTCTCGGTAATACTACGCTGGAGTTGTCAACTGCCAGAAAGTAGACCACTGACTTTTAAAATTAAAAAACAAACAAACACAAAATACCCACCAAAAAACACCAAAAAAAAAAAAACCAAAACAAAATCAAAATGTTTTTTGTATTCATCCAGCTCTTGGCCTCATCCTTCACTTCCCGGTGGCATTTTTGTACTATTGCTTGTGTTGGCCGAAAGCGAGGATGGAGGCAGGTGTGACTTCTGCCACACAGTGGCACCCACAGATTTATCATGTGCTGGTTTTTTTTCTTAAACAAACAAGAAAAGCCTCAGCCTGTGGTCACGATGAACACGTGTGAGCCGTGCCGGGGGCGATTCTTCCTTTGCAAGCTGATGTATTGGTGATACGGCTTTTGAAGCCACGATTGTCTTTTCTATAGGAATGGTTTCATATCATGAAGGAGAAAGGAGATGTAGAAGGTGAACTGGTCCCACTCATTAAGAAGGAGATAAAGATTTGGGGCATTGTTTTCCCAGCTCTAATATTAACCAGAGAGTAACTCCATTTCTTCTTGGTGCTTTGTGTAGTGATGGGATGCATGCTATTCCTAGCTGACAGTCCCATCTATTAAAGTGTCTTCAGAGAAGCAACTGGGCCTTTGTGAACGATATCTGGATCTAATTTATACAGGACTAAGAAAGGCTAATCATCAGCAAAGAGAAGAGGTGTCTGCAGTGGCTCTTTATAAATTGTATAGCTCTGTTTGCGACAGCCCTTCGCTAGCCTACAGGTGCTCTCAGCTTTGCAAACAGAACAGATGGAATATGACCAAAATTTGAACAAACTTGTGGTTTTATACTAGTTTTCTTTGGCAGACCTTTTTCAGAAAGTAAATAGTTGATATTCATGTTAGATTGTTACCGCTCTTTGAAACAAGCGGGTTAGGAAGCAACTCTTGTCAAGTTTCAAGATGTGAATGCAACCAGCTGCAGTCAGTCCATCATCTGAGCTGTGTGAGGTATGCGAATCTTCAACAGAATAGAAGCTGAGTGGTCCTCCTGCTTCCAGATCTGGTTTGCATAAGAGGTAGGAAATCTTGAGTCTCTTTGTGAAGCTTGTTAGACGTTTCCAAGTTAAATTGTGAGGAAAAAAACCAACCTGATGAATATAACCTTTCTACACTTAGTGAACGTCAGCTTTTATTCTGAGACCAACAAAAAAACCCTGTGAAGCGGAAAATAAATTGGGAGAAAGGGGTGTTCAGTGAACTTCTTGAAACTGCTAAAAAAGATTATTAGAAGACTTTTTTTGGAAAACATTACACATGCACTGATATGTGTCTGTCTTCATCCCTTCTTTGATAGAAAAGAGCTTCGTGGGGTGCAACCACGTTTCCTAATATTTACTTGCATCTGTGGATTTACTGAATGGCAGGCACTGAGGAAAGGTAACATTTTCTTATGAACGCTGGCTGCTGCCGTGTACGCAGCTCTGAGTAGCATCCAGTGGCAACTAAGTGAATGTGGAGCTCCATTTCCATCTTGCAACAGCTCCCAGTCCTCAGTACTGCGGGGTTCAGGTCCACCACTGAGGCCTTCAGGTGCTGCTGCTGGTCGACATGCGGAACGGTGGTTGAAACTTGGAGCGCGCTCTCTGACAACACAAGGCTTGTCCTCAGTGTTGGGAAGTGTAACTGTGGAGGTCAGTATGGTCTGACGGTATCTCAAAGAAAGCAACAGCAGATACCTCTATCCCACCTAGAAGTGGGATGGGGATGCATCTCAGATTGCCACCATGAGATAAGAACAGACAAAATTGCTGCATCTCAGGCTGGCTGATTTTGAAGGCAGGGATGCAGCACCAACCATGGCGGTAAGGCAAAGATTGTAGAAATGAAATCATCCTTCCATCCTGGTAGAAGCTTGCTGGAGGAGGCACTGTGCTTGAGGACCGTATTCCGGTCTAGGAGCATATCAGACATGGCCTCTGTTCTTCCACTGTCTCAGGTGGTCAAGCCACATAATTTCCTTGTATCTGGTTTTCTGAATTCTGAGATATGAATAACCCTCACTTCGTGATGTGCTTTGAGGTCCTGGGGAAAAAAAGGTACCATAGAAATATCTGCAGTCCTTGTAAAGTAAAGATGAAGCATATAGCTAATCAACTGCTAGAAGGGATAACTCTTCCTACCATTCTTCTGGTAGTAATTCCCAGCTTTCATGAGCTCAATCCCATTTGGATTTAGGGCTATCGCAGCGGAGGCTGGAGTCAAACCAGGTCAGAGCCAAAGCTACAAGCCAACAAATACTGTTTGGAGCTTGTGTGCTGAAGTGAGCTTGTGCCTTTGCCCAGGAGTTTGCATGCTGCCTGTGTGGCTCTGTGGTGGCCCAAGCTATGACTTCAGAAAGGACAGAGAATAAGTGGCTGAGAATGAATAGTGTTATTTTTCCACAGCTCATTAAATCTCTAGTAAGTGACTTGCTGTGTTGCTTTTGGGAGGATGTTTTGTGGTTGCTGAGGGGAAGATGGCTAATGTGTTTATTTGTATGTTGCAGTTTGGAAAATTCCTCAAGTTGTATTTCTTTCTGTTTCAGCTGGGGCCTCAGTCGGCGCTGATGCTGCAGAGGTTGCCAAAGCTGGTGAAAGGGAAGGCAGGCAGAAGGGGGGAAAGGGCTTTCCCATCTCTCTCATCATGGATAACAATCCCTACCTCACCTAGCATGGTGTTCTTTATGCTTCACACACCAGAGGCCTCATCCTCGTCTTCTGACGGGGGAGATATGAGGGAAACAGCCCGTTTGGGTTGAAGCCAGCTTCCCTTCTGTGTGTTTTCTGGCTGATCTGTTTGACTCCCTTTCTGATAGGAGTGCTACCTAGACGTCATTGAGGGGGGAGTCCTGTCCTGGGGCATCTCACCACTCCCATGTGTTTGCTGGATGTCTTCAGGTATGAATCTATTGCTTTCAAAGAATCTGCACCCTCTTGAAGTGTGAATTTGGGCCCCCATAAAGTCAACTTCCACGCAGCCCTTGTACTCAATCCCTGCCCTGCACAAGAAGTGTAGCCAAGGAACGGAACGCTGGTTTGTGATGGAGTTAGTGCAGAGATGTCGTCCTGCGGACTTGTCGCAGGAGGTGAGCAAGTTGCCGAGGATGTTGTGGCCACACATTGTGGTCTTGCGATGAAGGAGCTTTCCACAGGTTGTCTTGTTGCGTGGAAGAGACCCAGAGCACTTAGGTATTTCCCAGGACAATCTCATATCAGTCCTACAACGCTGCTTTGAGTCCCTGCACAGCCTTCAGTGTTACTCTCTGCTTACCTCCCCTGGCTCCACTCATCACAACACGGGTGGCATATCCAGTCCAAGTAGACTATGCTTTCCTGCTGTCAGATTATTCTTGGCAGTCTGGAGGTTCTTTATAACTGGTTCTCTGAGAGAGCTAAGAAAGATCAACACGCACTATGCCATTTTGTCTGGGAGGCAAGGAGGCAATGTGAGGAGAGGGTGAGGCGTCAGGAAACAGGGGAGAGCAGCTGACTGAGGGAAACTTAGGTCTCCTGTCAGCCTGCCTTGGGTGACATTTGGCTCAGAGAACTTTCTAAGGTTTAAAACAGCACAGCTGTGCGTAGGGTTGCTGGAGACACTGGGATTATGCTACTTTATGGCTCCTGAGAATCTCAGTTGACAACATTTTTGTGTAAGATGCAAGCTGTGGCCTCTAAAACTCAAATAGGGGCAAATGCGATGTGTTTGTGCTCCAAGAACGGGACTGGAGTTTATGCTGCACACCTTCTAAAACTGCACGGCTGAGATACCGATGCTGGTGTAGAGGTTACCTTTGCTTGAGGACACCCTCAGTATTCTGTCTGGCTTTTACGTGGTAGGAGAAGAAACCCGTACAGTCCTTGCTCCATCCCTCCCAACCCCTGGGTACAGTCAGCACAGCCAGCTGCTATCTTTGACACCTCAGGATCCATGACATGTAAAAGCCATGGTTCTTTTCTCCCTGCATAGGTATGATCCAAGTCGCGTTCTTGCCCAATGAAATTTAAGAGTTGTGAGTGCGCAAAGCAGTTCCACCGCACGCGTACCTCTACTAGGGAAATCACAGACTGCCGCCAGAAACACACATAAAACCTAGCAGTGTCTGCTTCTCTGATGCTTTCCTCTTCCAAAATATCCTGCAGATGTTCATTTTTACCCCATTGCAGAGAGGTCGGTCCCCACATTTTGCAGAGGCTGAAGCTAAGCTATTGAGTGGGTCAAACCATGGCTGCCAGTAGAGTTGCCTTCTTCCCATCCTTAGCCTTTCTGCATCCTGCATTTGAGCAGACGCACAAGCTAACTTCTTGGCAACTTAATGCAATGTATGAAATCAGCCTTTTACTGTCAAATTTGCCAATATTTCATGGCATAATGAAGTTAATTGACTCAGTAGACCTGCAATTTCACACATAACAACTCACAGGTTACTAAGCAAACAACAGGAGTTCAGGAACTGCAGTTCCTACAAAATGAGATCATGTCCATTCCACTTCCAACACAGCGTTTCTGTTCTCTATTGGCCTGACACCCAGGTGAAAGCAGTCTACTTGTTTCACGCCATTTTAGCAAAGAGCTGGGAATAACCAGCGCTCAGTTTGTAAGCGATATGAGTGATATCTGCTTCCACAGAAACACAACCATCGACTAGCTGGCCATAGCCCAAACATCCAGGTAAAATAGTTACGTGCTACCACAGCTATCTGTGTCCACATACCCAAGCTACCAAACTGTCATAGTAGACATGATACAGATGTAGAGAAAGTAGGCAGAGTATGACCTCTGAGGCCGCATCCTAGAAACGCTTGCTTCCGTTCAACTGTGAAGTGGCACCTTGCTTCTGTCTTATTATTCAGTGTATGGTCCCAGTCTCCTTTCTGACAGGACAATGGAAGTTGGGTGGTAAAACAATAAACTGCAAGTTTGTCTGGAGAATGAAGTTTTCCAGCACATGAGGGAATGTGATGGTGTTTACCACCAAGAGGCGATTGGAGGCCAGTTGGACACAGAGTTCGGTGTCAAGAGATGATGGAGAACTGAGCACCATTTGTGGAGGCTTTGAAATGAATAAACAGGAAAGCAAACGTCAGAGAGGGAAGGAATTTGCCTTCAAAATGGATGGCCTCCAAAGGCATCTGCTCGCAGTCTAACCATGATAATGATTTATTGTCTCCTTTGGGCTGACTTTAACCTCACTTGACTGCCAAATGCAGAGTATAGGCCTGCCTTGCCCCGGGGAACACTCAGCATGAAATACAGACTCACAGGGAAGATGACAGCCAGGGAACAAGCATAGGAAAGGAGCTGATTTTGCCAGGTATGGATCTTTGTCTGCCCCAGGAGGAATCTTCCCCGCTTCAGTCCAAAGTGGCTTGTAAACTGATTTCTTGGTGGCCTTCAGCAAGTTATGAGCAAATTGCTCTCAAAACCAAATGAGTGTGATCGCACAAAAGGCTGCATCTCTCCATCATTGGGAACTTAAAGCTACATTTAAAGGTAAAACAGTGCCATTCTCTTCAGGAGTTACTGGGGGGAATTGCGGCACTAAAGAAAATTCATTCACTTACTCGTAACTAATGTCTAAGTTCTAGGATTTTCTCCCGTACGTGTGGCTGTATCAGCAGTAAAAGTCAACTGCTGTGCACTCATAAACCACGTGGGCACTTCTGATAGGTACTTGGGTACATTCCTTGGGAGGGAAATGAGGCGGAATAGCAAGGTATTGGGAATTAAGTGTTGTCAGAACAATAATTACAACTTCTTCTTTCACCCAGTGCTTATTACCATAGACTTCTTCCTACTGGGGAGGCAGGAGTTTGTAGATATGTCTGAGTAAGGGGAAAGCCATGCAGTGAACTGGCATCCTGAGCTCTGTAAATAAGAAAAGGGTTCGTATTTCTACTGTACATATCCTAGTGTACTCACATAACTGCGGTAGTCAACCAGTATCTCATGCTTAAAAACATATAGTAGAAATAGAAAAGGTCCAGCAAAGGTTAAGAGGTATAGTCAGAAGTGCAGTGTCATATTGTACAGAGAGATGTTAAATAGACTATGACTCTTCTGCTTGGGAAAAAAGGTTAATGCAGGAGACAATAAAAGCCTATAAAATCACATAAAGCAGAAAAGAGGAATAAGGTAGACACAATTTCTTGTAATCCGTGGCAAAGGAGTACGCAGACCCCAGCACCAGACTATTTCCCTGCATTGTCGTGTGTTGACAAGAAGATTTCAGAAATGTAGCCAACACCCTCAGAGAACAGAGTGGGAGAAGCACGTAAGCCTGGCTTTGCCCAAAGTGAATCAAGATGATATTCATTCCAGGAAATTTGTTTTCATTCACTGGAGAATTTAATTAGCCATGGAAGGAACTCTAATTACACTTTAGAAAAAAGTCTTGGGATCCATGTGACTGAGAGCCAGTCATTTTCTATTGTTTCGAAAGTAAACACTGGGGGCCTCCGCAATTTTTAGACCATCTGAGTTACAACGAAAATAACAAAGATGGATGAAGTTGATTCAAACTAAAAAAAGGCAACAAAGTATTTCCCAGGAGCATGGTGCCTGCACCTCCTGGCAAGCACTCGCTTGTTAGCCAAACTTCACCGTACTCGAAAGGCACTGCCATCGGATTGTACACGAGCGCTTTCCCTGGGACAATCCCTCAGGAACGTGGGTCAAACTTTTACTTTGTGCCTCTCTCTATCTGCAAGCAGGTATTCCTTGGCTAGAGAATGGGCCACAAAATGAGCAGACAGTGGAGATTTGAGGGTGCTGGAGAGAGCGCAGCTTGCTACACGTTAAAATGCTTATTTCGAGTCTTTATAATGAGATTCGAATGAATTTAATTTAAACAGAATAATCAAAGTCTAGGTTCCTCATTTGTTTTCCTGGCCTCACAGTGGACTTGCCTCATTGCCTGCTATAACCCTCCAAAAATTAAGACTTGAGACCCCAGAAGAATGATATTGCGCTAATAATATATCACAACATTCAAGCTAATACCATAAGGCTCAACAGCCCTGGCCAGGGCAAGCTGCTTTGCTTTCCAATGCCTCAGTGTTTTCCTCTGTAACCGAGGCAGAAGAAATCCTTACTTGCCTTACAGATGTGCATGTGAGGCTTAATGAGGCTTGATTAAAGTTATCAAAGCACTTTTGAGATCTTTGATAGGATAAGAAGCTTCCCAAATGCCAAACAGTGCTCTTTCCAGATGAGTTAGGTCTAACTCAATCCCTGTGAGAGCACACAGATGGTATTTCCCTCGGTAATATTGTTGAATTTTGGCTATGTGGAGAGCTCTTTGGTTCTTGGCTACAGAATTGTGTAAGACAAACATCCTGAGGCTGGCGACCATCTGGAAGACTCTGATTAGTGGTAACATCTGCCTTAAGTCTCTGGACACCAGATGGCAGAAAACAACTTAGTACATTGTCCAGGGAAGCCAGGCTAACCCAGGAGATCTGTTCTTCTGCTAATAGTTAAAGCAATGTTTTTAGGTACGTTGCTGTGCAGTGTATGCTACAGGGTGCTGCGGCTGGCTGTAATATCATCCCAGGTGAAGAGACTTAGGACATGGGAGATGGAAACTAACCTAAGGGAAACATTGCATGATCTAGAGGGTACCGCAGTACCCTAGGTTATTCTCCGTGACGTCTCTACCATGGCCTTTGCACTCAGAGTAGTATGGTGTAGTGCAAAGAGAAGGTACGCAGGACAAGGAATTTGCTGGTAGCACCGAAACATGTTTCTGAAACGTGCAAACACTGCAGGAGACAAGCGTCTATTCAAACATCTTTTTTCCGAGTAACTGTGTAACTGTGGAGGTCGGCATGGTCTGATGGTATCTCAAAGAAAGCAACAGCAGATACCTCTATTCCACCTAGAAGTGGGATGGGGATGCATCTCAGATTGCCACCATGAGATAAGACCAGACAAACTTTCCGAGTTTCCAGTTAGAGCTTTTTTTAACACGATGAATCCATTAACCTCCGGAGCGAGCGAACATTTGAAAAGCTCTGATGAGTTACGAGCAAAGGACATTGCTTAACAAATTTGGTGGCTTTGTTTTAAACAGATAAAAAATAAGTGCGAGTGGCTGGGGAAAGTCAAGGTTCAGGTAAAAAGGAAAGGTGCTGAGGAGTCATGCAAGGGGAGAAATTATGTGGAACTCGCGAGCTAGTTTTTGTATCCTGGCTACGTTACGGTTTATCTGACATTCTATATTCCCCTTGGATTAATCTTTTTTTGTTGTTGTTGTTGTTGTTTTTTTTAATCCAAATGGCTGAATGTCTGTAGGAGGTAAAGTGATTCCTCTCTTAGGCTAGGATTTACCAGGCAATGTGTTACTTACAGCCTCCTAAATTACTTTTCTTTTCTTTTTTTTTTTTTTTTGAGAGTGCAGGTACTTTTATATTATTGCTGTATGTTGGTAGTGCTGAAATTGTTTGGTTTTGAGACCGGTATCACCAACAGCCAGAGAGCGGAGTCTGGTGTCTGCGGCTGAGCTCCAGAGCTCGGGTTGGTGTGCATGGGGCAGCGTGTGTGCTCAGACAACCCCTGGCTCTGGCTCCTGCCCTCTCTGGTACCTCCTAAGAGCATTTCAAAATCAGATCCAACCTTTCCTGTTTATGGATCCCCACACTGAACCAGATGCCTCTTCTGGTGGGGGGGTAGTTTTCTTCTGAGCTTGATGTGACTCGTTTTTGAAGCTCTTTTCGGGGATAGATTTCTTCTGAGCTTGATGTGACTCGTTTTCGAAGTGGCCTAAAGGTTGGACTGTTTGTTTGAAATCTGTTCAGGCTGAAGAGCTCAATTGCTGCTGAAGAAAGGAAAGCTTTGCTGAGTTCTTCAAATTCTCCATTAAAACCCTGCTTAGCGGAGCAGCTTAAATCTTAACAATTTAGGGACATGGTGTGCTGAGATCACGTTTTGGCATGCTGAACAAAACTGTTGTATTGTTTGATTAGTTTTTCTTTTGTGTATCCATGTGTTACTTTTATCTTAACCTTAGTTTGCAGATTTTGGGTGGAAAGAGGCTCTTTTCTTTTTTCTCTGGATCTGTTCAACACCTAACACAACAGCGGCCATAGTAATAGTAGACAATACTAAAAGAAAGAGTGAACAAGTTAAAGGAATTCTATTAAAATTGTGAGATAAATGTAGCTATTTATAGTCTATCTTCATATAGCCCTTTCTTCTGTACCAGCTCCCTGAGACCCAGTCCTCAGCTGCATTCACCAGTGGCCACCGTCCATTAATGGGCTTTGGATCAATTAATGAATCGGCTCTTTCATTAATTATTGAGACAGTTGGATCCGGCCTTTCAGAAGCAGGTGATGCTAAATGCACAGAGAAATCCCTCGTGTCCGTCGAAAGCGGGAGCGTGGTGTGATGGTTCTGCAGAGTTGGCAGTTCTCGGGTCAGGCCAACATGGTTGGAGCTTTTCCAGGCCCAGAAAACCCATGCTTCGTGGCAGATCGGATGGGAGCTGACCACCCACTCTCACTATGCTTTATTTACACAGGAACAGTAATCCGGATCGCCTCAGCAAGGATATGTGGAGAGATACATACGTTGGCCTCCGTGTGTGCTTCGTTAACCTCTTCGTGGCCATGGCTGGGACTTGTCCTGCGTCTTAGCATTGGGAACTCGGGGAAATGGTTCCGCTACGGCGATGTGACAAGGAGAAATGCAACAGCTCTGGCTTCATTCTCCTGGACATGGGCATCCAGACCTGGGGACACTGGGACCTCCTGCACAGTCTGGTTTTAGACCGTGCAGTATGGCAGAATTCTCTGTCTCAAAACACTGAAATTCTCCTTCGATACAAGGCCTGTAAGATTTCAGTGCTGCTGGACTTGGACTCTGAACCAGATTTAAACACGACCCCAACCCCTGAAACTAACTTCAGAATCTGCCTGGCTGCCAGGCAAGAGGAGCGTATTTTTTTGGCCAATTTCTGCTTAGTACAGTGACGGACATTCGCTTCTCGACAACCTTGGTGGGAATTCTGAAATAACGCCCCTGACTTTGCAAGGCTGACTCCAGGCGTACATGGCAGAGACTGAAATCAGAATCCGATTTAGCTCCTCCTTGGTGTTTAATCATAATCCTTCCTTTTCGAAAAGCCTTTCTGCCATACCTAGCGGGGGCTCATTGAGGGATGTCTCTGCAAACAGAATTTTTGTACCGTGGCCAGATTTAAACCTCTGTATTTTTTTTATTCCCTCACATCTGCTTATGAGCTGGAACCAAGAGTAAACCTGTTCGCAATTAAAAACACGCTAGTGCCCTCATACGTGAAAAGTGTGCACTACTGGCTGCACAGGGGCACCTCCTGCAAGGTTTCATGGGGTCCCCCTTCTCAGCATGGCCTGGTTGTTCGGGCTTCTTGTTCAGTGCTCAAATTCCTGTTCCTTACATTCCTCTCTCCTCTTATATTTTTGACATGAGAAGAGTTTATTTCTGTGCTCCCTGCAGAGATGAATTCTAACAAAAGGGAGCCGAATGCTTTATGGTTGAACTTTGGGAAACTCTTCATCAACTGCCATGGGCTTCCACTGCTTTGCTGTGGCTGGGCAGATGTTATCTTGTCCCCTCTTTGACTGTAACTCTTGCAACAGCAACAACACAGAAAAAGTGGTTGCTCTTGAGTTGTGTGTTTTGTTGTGGTTTGGGGTTTTTTTGTGGGCTCTTAAAAACCAGCTTGCACACATCAGTGATATTCCATCCTTCCTCTACGAGCCCGTGTCCCTGCACAGTGTGCTGCGACAGAGCCGGGGACCCAAAACCACAGATGAGAGTAGGAAATGAATGTATAAATCAGAGCATTACCACGGCGCCCGCTAGCAGTGCCATACCAGACAGAGGACACTGCTTGTCATTGTCTCACCCATAAACCCCACTGGAAGCGGTTTAGGTTACTGCTGGAAGGTTCTCTGGCTTGGCCTCTGAATCCACCTCTGCAGAAGGTTTGGCTGAGTCGCCTTGTAGAATTTGAGAGGGGAAAAGCACACTAGGTTTGATGACTGCAAGATGATACTCTTGCATGCTCTCTGTTGTTTTACAGCTCTTGCAAGTAAGTACACAGGAGGCAAAAAATCAATTCGTTTCATTTAATATAGTGGAGTTTCTCAAAAAATCAGGCAGACTGCAAAGTGGATCAATCACTTCTGCTTCTTGGCAGAGGAAATACTAACTCAAATACTGATCTATTCCCTCAGCACACAAACTCCGTTTGTTAACAAATTATTTCTTATCAAAGGTAGCCCCCAGGACTAAGCGCACTCATGCTTGCAAAATCAATTTTTGACCAGCATACGGAGTGACAAAATTTCTCTTCTTTGACACCTGAGTACGAAATTTCCGGCGTCTCCAGTAGGCTCTGTCTCAGCTAAGAAAGTCCCGTGTCTCAGCTGGAGAGAGCGGAGTGAGCATGATGTGAGTTTGATTAAATGGCAGGCAATCTGATGGACCACAGAGCCTCTTCCACCAGTAAGCAGTGAGTTCAGATCCATGCTGGGCCAGTACGGGAGTACTGGGCAGCCACTGGGAAAGGAATGAGTGGGTTCCATCCTGCAAAGAGCAAATGTTTTTTGCTTGCTGGTGGCCTTGGCAAAGCTGCCCTGTTTTGATGGGCTCTAAGCAGTGGATTATGTCAGCATTCTTGCAAGGGGCCCCTTCTAGCCCTACGTGGAGAACAGGGCACGTAGGAAGAGCTTTGTTAAAGGGTGCCACATCTCAGCACGCTGCTGGGAAAAGGGACAGAGGAGAGAAAGCAAAAGGCATCTGCTCCCTTGGTAGCCCGTGCCCTGAGCCAGCGGGACGCAGCCTCTCAATCCCCGGGGAGAAGGAGCGATGGGTCAGTTCACCAGCGGTGGTTGGCAAGTTCTAAGCCATGCTGGTGTGGCTGGCGTTGTCATGGGGGGGTCATGGTGCCTAGGGGGGCTCAGTCCTGAGCAGAGCGAGACTGTAAGCACCATCACATTTCCCTGAGACCTTTAGTCCTTGAGAGCACTCAGCCCATTGCAGGATTCATCCCCGTACGCACCATCTGGGCTGACCTAGGATGCAGTTCCCTGCTCTGGTGAATGTCCCAGCCCTCTGTGGGTTGGGCTCAGCTTGAACATTGCTGTAACGTTGTCTTTGTTGGTTTAATTTTCTAATAACATATTTCACTGAGCAATGCAGCCAGGCTGGAGCCATAACCCAGAACAGCAGTTGGCATGAAAAACTCTACTGTATTTCTGACACTGGGGTCTTTTATAGCCAGGGTCTGATGGTTTCAGCACCAGTGCAATTGCAACCAAGTATTAAATATCCCAATTAGTGCAATTCACAGTTATCGACAACACTGTTTTCTTTCCAACATTCCCCAAGGACAAGAAACTGCTCTGTGTGCATCTGAAAGCTTTGGAAAGAGGAGGCGTTCAGCAGTAGGTGTGTTTAGCATGTGGTTCTCCAGAGCTGATTTGGGGCTGGGCAGAGGTGACACGTTGGCTTTCTTGGGCAGCCAAGGCAAACAAGACTCAACAGCCCTAATCCACCATCTAAGAGGGGCATCCATGTAGCAACAGGTATTTGTTGGACTCTTGCTTGCAAACAGAAGAGCTGAGAGACGAGAAGACCTGAACTAGAATATGTTTGCCCAGCAGAAGTCTGTCTCGCTTCAGCGTCTGCACAAGCCTCCAAACACAGGCATTTATTTTGCATTTCCCCCTGCGTTGTGGAAATGAGCAGAAGAAAGCTCTGAAATATTCAAGGGAAAAGCACAATAATATTAAAACAGTTTCTCCAGTTTAGGCGTTTCTGGCTGTGCTCTTGCGGGCTCTAGTGCCTGCCAAACCTGGGCTACCATCGTCACTTTGTGATTGTTACCCAATGCGGCTACATTAAAATGCTGTTTGCCCAAGCTCATTTCACTGGTTTGTTCTAGATTTGCCCAGAAAAAAAAAAAGGGGGAAAAAATAATTCCTCACATTTCCTTCCCTCTAACCTGGCTACCTGATGTCGTTCACAAATAAGGGCCCGATCCCCCAAGTGCAGAAGACCGCGCTCATTATTAAGCGCGTGCTGCCAACGAATTATTAAGCTCATTATTAAGCTCATTATTAAGCACATGCTGCCAACAAAACGCAGGACTGACTTCTGCAGGATTGCCTCCCAGGGATCAGTGATTGCTAAACGATCACCTTATCCCAATAAATCTATCTTTAATTTTTGTTTTGTTTTGTTTTCTCCACCTTCAGTTTCTTGCTCTGTAAAGCCAGAGAGGGCAACAACACAGCTGCAGAAAAATGCTGGATCTCAAGAGTTAAAAAACGACAGTAAAAAAAAAAATAATCATAACTGCCTTTTAAATAAACATCAGTGTTACTGATCCAGTTGTTTATGACTCTCTGTTCCAGCCCATTTCACTGACAAAAGCCAAGTGAAATTAGCGTTTGATGCCTGAGAAGAAATGGAAAGCCATCGGCCTCAGATGAAAGGGGAAGCAGTGAAGTAAACAACTCTGATTGCATGGAAGGGGTTGCGTGTTCGCTTAGAAAGAAATCAGTGAATCACAGGTTGTTTTCAGTCAGGAGAAGAAAGAACGCATTCTGTATAATTCAAGGAACGGGGACACGGAGATACTTCAAGACCGCCGCGCTGCTGCTGCCCAGCCTGAGGAGAGATGCCACAGCAGCCGGGGGGCCCGGGCAGGACCATGACAATGTGGCTCAGTCCTTTGATTTTGCTCCTGACCAGCAATACCAGCAAGTTCCTTGTGGCCAGGAGTCTGAGCTGATTAGCTTGAGTTCAGCGTCACGCTAACGCGGTTATAAAGTCTTCCTGAGACAGCTGGCTTGTGTCAAACTCGTGCAGTAGGAGATGACGCTCGGATCTTTGTAGAGAGGTTGGTGCTGGTCTCTTCTCACAGGTCATTAGCGATAGAACAAGAGGGAATGGCTTCAAGCTGCAACAGGGTAGGTTTAGGCTGGACATTAGGAAAAAACTCTTCACAGAAAGAGTGGTCAGACACTGGAATAGGCTGCCCAGGGAGGTGGTGGAGTCACCACCCCTGGATGTGTTTAAGACTCGTTTAGATGTGGTGTTAAGGGATATGGTGTAAGGGAGAACTTTGTAGAGTGGAGATGATGGTTGGACTCGATGATCCCGAGGGTCTTTTCCAACCTAAATGATTCTATGATTCTATGATTCTGTGATCTGAGGGATGATGTCTAATTGTCATCTTGGTCTCCCTGTGCCTCAGCCACCCTCCGAAGTGATTCCATAGCACTAACCTTTCTAGTGGAGGTACTGTGAGGATAGGATGAGCCTGGGAAATAGCTCACTTCATCTCTTTGTGTTTGTAGAAGAATTTGCCTAGCACTTCTCATCCTGTCTGCAAGGCCAGGGCCTTCCAACCAGCTTTGTACCTGTTTAGTAATATCATAGAATCATAGAATGGTTTGGGTTGGAAGGGACCTTAAAGATCACTTAGTTCCAACCCCCCTGCCATGGGCAGGGACACCTCCCACTAGATGAGGTTGCTCTGAACCTGTCTTTTTTCTTGCCTCTGAACAGTCCTACTCCCAACCGCTGCAAACTCAGCCTCTTACAATTCCCCAATCAAGGATTCTGCAGCCACTTCCAACTTGGTCCTTGCTCGTGCCTGTTCTTGTGCTGGAGGTTCTTCAAAACTGCACTTCCCGTGCCATGAAGAAATCCCTGGTCAATATGAGCCCTCGCCTGAACATGGAAGGGGAATGCAGTGGGAGGAGAGGAAATTAGGGCCTTTGATCTCTTGTTTCATCTGCAAGGCATTGAGAGCCAAATACTTTTGGATAAACAAGCTGTCAGAGGTAGGGAGTGAACAGATCCACATGGATTGGGTGGGGTGCTCTCTGCACGAGCCGACGTGGAACTGGTGTAAGGCAAGCGATGGGATGTTTCCCAAGCGTTCCCCTGCCTGCTGATGTAATCTCCCATTTGTCATGTGCCCTGGCTAAGGCTGATCTCTATGCATGCCAAGGATGAGTGGAGGCAGACTTGCTGTCAGTCCGAGGATAATTAACATTGGAAGAGACCTCTGGAGGTCTTGAGTCCAACCTACTGCTCAAAGTGGGGTTAGCCTTGGGGGGCAGACCAGGTTACTCAGGGCTTTATCCAGTTGGGTTTTGAAAAATTCCATAACTGGAGACTGCACAACCTCTCTGGGCAAGCTGTTCCAGTAATTGACTGTTCACATGATGAAAATAATTTCTTTTAATCCAGTTTGAACCTCTCTTATTTCAACGTGCCCTTTGTCTCTTGTCCTCTTGCCATACACCACCGTGAAGAGCCTGGATCTGTCTTCTTGCCAACTTCTCACAGGTATGGTAAGCTTGCCGCTAGCCTGCCCCCCAACTTGTCTTCTTCAGGCTAAACAAGCCCAGCTCCCTGGGCTCTTGACCATATTGCTCCTCAGTAGCTTGTGTCTGCAAAGAGGCAGCCCCACTTCCTTGGTAGCGCGGGGAGTGTGTTCTGGGCTCCTCAGACAAGGATTTATAGGCCCCTGGGCAGGTTGAAGGAACTACATTGGGCGTTAAACACACCAAACAAGAAGTATGGGAAGGAATTCTCAAACCAGGGCACCCACTTGCATGACCCGCAGGTGGCTGGGTGCTGCGTAGCACCCAGGAATCGCACAGATCATGACATAGGAAGGGGGCTTCTGAGACGACATTGCCTTTAGTCACCAGCCTTCCTTTTCCTTCCCAGGGTAAGTACCTCCCCCCAGGAAAACAAACAAAATTCTCCCCATCCCGCCATCTCTCTGCTATGATCATGCAAACTTTCCTCCTATGAGACCCACTAGTCTTCGCCCTGGTGATCTTTGAAGTCACCTGTATAGCTCATTTGGGACCACTGCCTGGTGATCAGGTCCCCAGCTGGGAGACACCGGCTTCACTCAGGGATTGCCCACTTCTACAGGCTCCTACCCATCACCCCGGAGCAACTCCCTGGGCTAAACCTGGCTCCGCGTCTTTTGTATGGTTGTGCCCTGCTCGTTTCCAAAAGCGAATGGTGCAGGGAGTGTTGCTGGTGCACTGTAATGAGGATAAAGTTCCTCTTGTTCCAGCTGGAATTAAAATCAAGGTCATTTTACCCCTTCAAGTTCCTCCTTTTCATCTCAGTCCTTCCCCAAACAGGCATCTGTCCCTTCTTTAGTGACCCCAGCGCTTAGGCCAACCGGGACAGGACATCCCTGCCTAGTGGCTGATTCTACCCAGTTGCAATATTTATGTATTTCTTGCTGTCTGTCCCTCTTTGGGACCCTGCAGCTTCCTGATCACTGCATTTCATTTGTCTCAGGTTTTAGAATTTATTTCGGTGACTCCAGTCCTGATGTCTGAGACTGGCTGAAAATAGTAACTCAGTCTGATCTTATCTGCAGCTATTAGAGACTTCAATTATATCCTCCCGGGACTATCTGTTACTCCTAAGAAATTAGATCTTGCTTATTGTTTTCTTACCCCTCTCCCTGTCCTCATAAACCTTCCAGCTATGGGTTTTGCTTTGATGAAGCTTTTCAGGAGCCAGATTGGACTTTTACAAAGTGTAAGATAATCAGGCACTTCCCTAAGCCCAGCCATGCCTGGATCCCAAAGGCCTTTGCCAGCTTTGCTTCACAGCGCCCTGAGCAGAGGTAACGTTATTATTGATTTAGTGAGGGAGAAACTGAGGCACGGAGTAGTCACTAGTTTCATTTCAAGAACTATTTCCACTGGATTCTGTTGGAATAATGGATACAGAGCAGATTAAGAACTCAGGGCACTGGGGACCACCGTGTGGCAGGCCTGGCTGCGGCTACAGACCAGTCTGATGGTCTGTAGGCTCCAGGACACCTGACTACAATTAATTGGGCGGTTTTTCCTTAATAATGAAAAAGTGAGCAGCCTCGCAGGCTGCATTGACCAAAGTTCAGTGCCGACGTCTCACTGCTCCAGCTCTCAAGGGTAGATCTGACTTGAAGCTTTCAGGAGAGAGAGGGTTCCAGAAGTACCTGCATCTTCCAGCAGCTGATGGAGGAGCTGGCTAACCTCACTCTTTCAGTCTGATGGTGTGGAGAGCGGGCTGTCCTCTCCCCTCACAGCACATCGCCAGTAGCTCTTCTCCCTTTTGCCAGTGCTTCTCGCTAGGGCGCCCCTTCGCCATTCAGTCATGTCTCCTTGGGGGACTCTCTCCTTTCTGTCTCTCTACAGCCTTCCCCCGCCATGGGGAGCCCTCCATTGCTCTCCGCAATGGGCAGGAAGGCGCAGCTTGAGTGACCCACCACCCTGAAAAACTCTGCACAGTAGGGTGCCAGAAGGCAAGTCATAAAAGAAAGATAAAACCCCACCAAGCATCTTACTAGCCAGGAGTTCCTACGAAATCAGGGATGAGAAATGGTAAAGAAAAGCCAGAATAGCCATAACTTTTCTAACTTCTTCTGCAAAGCAGCTCCTATTTAGGAAAATCCCTGTATGCCTGAAGATTCGCCTAATGTTCTTCAGAGCCAGACTCAGCAAGGTTTGTTTTTAGGAAGGGACATGGTGCAGCATTTCCAGAGGTGCCACTTGCTAAGGACTAGGAGAGATGAGCTGCAAATCAGGGCAGAGACAGCTGAGACAATTGCACACGCAAGCGTGCAGTGTGTAAACACCTAAGGAACTACAAAAGATACTGCAATTAATCTAAGTCTGGGTTAGGTCCTGGTCCCCTTGATTTTAGCAGAACCATAGATTCAGGCCTGGAGCTCAGCACGGCATATTTATAGGGGTGGTTTTCCAGCGCGTAGAACACTTGTTTTACTGAGGTCAAGGCATGGAAAGAAAGACAAATATATTAGACAAGATAAGATCACAGAGATTAGACCCAAAACTCCAGTTCTTAGCACCTCAATTGCTGGTATGTTTGCAATCAAGATCTACTATCTCTGGCTTGAGTCCTTCCCTAAAGTAAATACATAAAGTAAATATTTGTAACTCTTGTGGCTCGGATCTGTTCTGGATAAATGTTTTTGCAGTGTCTTGTGCTATGATGCTTCAAAGCCAAGAGGAGCCATCTGGCACTGCCCCAAATTCATTGATCACTGGCAACAACAACAACCTTTTCCTTTATTTAAAAAAGCCGGCGTTGTTAATTTTCCAGTCCCCTCTGTTGCTTATGTGCGGTGCACTTTGCACTGGAGGCTCTTTGGGTGGAACTCCTCTACTTGTCCAACACGTCACATCTCAAGAGTGCGCATCACCCCGCCGCCTGGAAAGCAAACAGACGCCGTAGCAGGACTCGCCCTCCCTGGATCTTGGCTGTCAAGCAAAGCAGGGAATGACACGGGCCACCAGAAGGTGGGGCTTGTGGCCTTAAATGACTAGAGGTTCTTCATCTTCCTTGCCAACTTGCTGAAGCTGCTGGGCCGGGCTGAGGATTGCCTTGGCGTCTCCAGAAATCAGGGCCAGAGGGACCATCAAACAGTGGGCACTGGAGAGGGGTGGATGGGCAAGCTTGTGGCTTTGCGACTTTTCATCAAAACATGAATCAGAGTTTAGATTTCCCCACATTTTTTCCATGTTTTCATCAAAACAGATAATAAAAAGGAAAAAAAAAAGGGGGGGGGGGGCGTGGGGATTGGGGATTTGGGGTTGTTTTGGCTTCTTCTATAAAAAATGTCTACTTCATTGAAAAGCTATTTCTCTTCCACCTGCCAGCCCTCCCCCCAACAACAAAGTCCTTTGATGTAAAATTTTTGGCCACTTTAACCACAAACATACATAGACAAGAAAAAGACACCCAAAGATTTTGGCAAATCATAGCTGCATTTTTTTTTTTCCATAAAAGGCACAGTTAGTTATTTTTCCCTAATCCCACGCTATTGTAGCCCCCAAAACGCATCTAAACTTCTCTATCATACTGACCAAGAGGCGGCTCATCATTTTTAGTGAATTTTCTCTCTCCGTTTTGGGGGGCTTTGTGGACTTCTGCAAAGGTTTGCCTTTAAAATGCGGGCGCGCATTACCAATCATTAATTATACGGAACAATAGGTTGGCTTCATCCTCAATAATTCCTTCAGAATTCCATTTCTGAATTGGAAAACTTTTTTTTTTTTTTCCCTTTTCTCCCCCATCATCCATTTGAGCCTGTGTTAAACAGCAGGTAGTTATTGGAGAATACAGCTACATTTTAGTCATAAACAACCGCCTTTCGGCAGGGCTTAGGTTCCTGCTTTCAGTTTTTTTTTTACCGAGGAAAACATCCCGTTCTGTGCTTTTAAAGGCCCATAGTGGCATCTAGTGACTGAATTGCATAGGGCAAGGAAAGAGGAATATTATGGAGAGTTCCAAATAAATTGCCTTGTTTCAAAGGTCTGCTTCAATACCAAAATTGAAAGCTATTTTGAATTATTTATGAAAAAAAAAAAGTAAGAAAAGTCTTATTTAAAATCTTTGTAGCAAAGATGCAAAAAGAAGTGAATTCATTATATGTACGTGAAAGATTTTAATTTGCACGAACATACATTTTTAAAAAAAGAATTGTAATACACTTGTTAATTGTATCAGGGGAAACAGATGGACAATACCCACCTGTAGATGTCCCTTTAAAATATTTGGGCCTGATCCTCATCTGTAGCTGATTTGTTGATTCCCAGCTGATTCCCTGGGGTCAGTAACGAGGCGAGGACCAGCTGGTCCATATAAAAGCAACAGGAATAGGCCAGTGGGGGCTTTTTGGTGTGGAGTGTTTGGGCTGTGACAGTGGATGTTGTGCTTTGGAAGCTGTGTTGGGTAAGTGGCTTTTATTTGCAATCTTCCTTGGAAAAAGAAGGTAAGGTGGATGAGTTGGGAGGGTTGTTTTGGCTCTCAGGTCTTCAAACTGTGCTCCTCTAACAACAGTTGGTCAAAAGAGAGGGCGGGTGGATTTGGGGGAGAGGTAACGTATTGCCTGTCTGTTCTGGAGCCCTGTGTTACAGGGAGGAAAAAAAGAGCTTTCACACTTGTCCAAAAAACCTATATTGAATAACTGGAGTTGTGCATTAACTGCAAACCTTCAGCAGATGTGACTGGTTTAGCCCTATAGGATCACAGAGTCACAGAATGGTTTGGGTTGGAAGGGACCTTAAAGATCATCCAGTGCCACCCCCTGCCCTGGGCAGGGACACCTCCCACCAGCCCAGGCTGCTCCAAGCCCCGTCCAACCTGGCCTTGAACCCCTCCAGGGATGGGGCAGCCACAGCTTCTCTGGGCAACCTGGGCCAGGGGCTCACCCCCCTCACAGCAGAGAATTTCTTCCTCAGATCTCATCTAAATCTCCCCTCCTTCAGTTTGAAACCGTTACCCCTCATCCTATCATTACACTCCCTGATCCAGATCCCTCCCCGTCCTTCCTGTAGCCCCCTTTAGGGGCTGGAAGATCTCCCCGGAGCCTTCTCTTCTCCAGGCTGAACCCCCCCAGCTCTCTCAGCCTGTCCTCACAGCAGAGGGGCTCCAGCCCTCTGAGTACCTTCATGGCCTCCTCTGGCCCCGCTCCAACAGGTCCATGTCCTTCTTGTGCTGAGGGCTCCAGAGCTGGACACAGTACTGCAGGTGGGGTCTCACCAAGGTGGAGTAGAGGGGCAGAATCACCTCCCTATCTCGCTCGCTTCTCTTTTGTTATGGGGTTAATCACCCCAAAGCTTGATGTAAAGGGTGAATCTTTTTAGACTTAAAGGCTGATAATTTCCATGGTAACCCATTGCCAAGAGTGCCTGGATCTCCCTGACTGGGAGATGGAAACAACGCACAGTTAGATGGCTTAGCTCTGTTGTCACAAAGAGGATGAAGATCTGTTGGATTTGCATGGCTCTGGCAGGGTTCTTTTGAAAGGAGGAATTTCGGATTAGCTTGTGTGCAAGATCTGGGATGATGGGAACAACTTCAGCACATAAATAAAATAAGGGATCTGCTGACTTGTATTTGTGTTGGCCCCCAAGTTTCCACAGTCTCCCCAAGGTTACTAATGGGGACAGGTTAGAACACTGGTCAACTGTGGTTTTACTATTTAATTACCGCATTTGTAATTGACAGGAGTTCTTTAACTTGATTTACCATTGGACTTGCTATTTCAGTAGAAGGGGAGACTGCATGTATTATTTGGCAATCGTAGTGCTTTATGAATTTTAATTAAAGCTCAATACCGCTGCTGCTGGAATGAGGTGAATATGAAATTTTGAATTTAATTATGGCCTGCAGGCCGGGGTGCAGGCATGGAATCAAACCCCCTGCTCTGTAGGGTCACTTGGCTTGTCTTAAAAATTCCAGAGCGTTGAAATACTTCCTTGTTCCAGCCTCTGTAGACGAGGAATTTCAGACTTGCACTTCTCTTCTTAAAATGAACATGCATGTGTTTACCTAGCACTGTACCTATAAATATCTCACAAGACATAAATTTTACTATTTGACATACAGTTCTGAATTATACTACGTGGATAAAACGGAATGCCTGCTCCTCTAAATGAGGAAGCAATGGCAATGCTCCTTCTCAAGGGAATGGTCCTCTGGACACTTTCTCTCCTCACTTAAACTCCTTGGATGTGGCTTTCCAGGTGTGCTGTGTCGTCTTCTACCTTCTGCTGAACGAATGTCAGGTGTGACACCTGAAAAAGGCTGATGTTTCTCATAGCGGGGGAAAATCCAAACCATAAGCTGCTTAAGACGCACTAAGTTCAGAGGTTAGATCATCCTTGCTGAGAATTTCTAAGCGTGTAAATCCTGAGATGTCCCTGATTTCAGTGAAACAGCAGCAAAACCAGTGTGTTGCGATCTTAATTCTAGTTGAAATAAATCTTCATCAGACCGTAGTGTTTCTAAGTTACTAATGCACTGGAGGAGTGCTTTTATTATTCCTTCTCTGTGCCTCTACCACAGCCAATATAAACTCTTAAAACAAATGTCACTGAGCAGGCGAGTTAAAGGCTCACAACGCCCCAGGAAGAAGCGTACCTTTTGCGCTCCACTTAGGAACGGGTCAATACGCAACATATTGAGTCTGGCAAAGCTTTCCAGGTGTCAGGGGGGACTGTGACGCTTTGAGATCATAGTGTTAGGAGGGAAAATGACTACTGGTTTTCTGGTCAGAGGGCACTTTATTACAAACACCTCCAAGAAAAATCTTTGTAGGGAATTGCAGAAGTGCCGGTGAGAACCAGGACGCTTCTCGTCAAAAACAACAACTTGGTCTTACTCGGAGTCATCTTGGGTTCTTACTGGGTTCGAGTAGATTGGTTTATTTAGCTAAAAACAGAGGCGTTGCTCTGGGCTAGAGCCCAAAAAGATTCTTCTGCAGTTTTGGCAGGAGCAGCAAGAATAGGCTCATTTCTAAAGAGAATGGACCAGCTACTTCATCAGCAGAAAGTCAGTGCTATTTAAACTGCCTGAAGTGTTGAAATGATTTGGACAGATGTTATATTGAAAATATTTTCAACTCTTCATCAGCATGTTGATAGTATTTTGAGGTTTTTTAACAGAAAACAGGATTATAGCCAGTTCTCTGTGCCTCTCAGGCAGTGGCATAATAAAATAATCACACTTCTATCTTTTTTTTTTTTTACTTAGAAAAAGCAACCACGTGTACAGGAAAAGTCTTTTATTAAAAATCACAGCACACAGATCCTTTGGCCAATAAAGGCGTACATGAAAGGACATCAATACATAGACGATACGCTTACGCAATTACCAAGAGTTTTCATCATCTTAGCTAGCTTCAGGTTTTTAGCAGTTTATTTCCTACCTAAATGCTGAGCAAATAAAGGGTGTGCCACACCGTGCCCCCAAAACGGTCCAGTTATGTGGCTGCAAAAAAATGTGCAATTTCATTCACTCGTTTAAAAGACACTCAGCACAGTACCCCACGCTAATTCTGGTTCATAAAGGCACACTTATTACGCGGTATCCTTCAGCTTCAGACAGGCTACAAGTAACAGACTGATCCGTTTCCAAGTTTTACTAGACATTACCTAAAGAGTCTGTATTAGAAAGTAAGAACTGGCATATTATGTTGGCATAAAGTAGTTCCAGTCCCAAGGTAAAAGCATATCTTACACCGGTACAAGTAGCAACAGATTTGAGTCTCGCAGGCAGTGTGTTCTAAATAAAATATAGAGGAGGGAAGGTGTTGACAGTTTGTCAAGCGTACAGCGATACCAAACCCGTATTTCAACTCTGATGCTGAACAGAAAGGAACAGAAATGCAATTCTTAATCACCTTCCCTTAATCACGCACACCCCCCCTTCCTGCTGGGTGTTTCATCAAATCTGCAAAGCCAACACCCTCGGCCCCCAAAACATTAATGTTAACAGATACGAAATCCCAATTTCAGTGCTCAAAAAAGAGGCATTTCAACTACAGAAAACGTAACATTTGTCAAAAGTATGACAGGTAGAAGCTGGATTTGAGCAAACTTCACGTGAACAAGGCTAGACATTGAGAAATGAAAGGATTCACTTACAGGAATAGTAATTTCTAAGTTGGGTTTGGTTTTTTTAAAATCTTGAACTGACTAGGAATTCTTGGAAGCCTGAGGGTTTTTTTTTTTTAAATATAACTGATGGTTTATTTAGTATGGAAATTAATGTTTTAGTTACTTATTTTTACACACTAAAGCAATTAAGTCATGTTGCACATAACTTTAAAAAATTCTCTGGAAAATAAAATCAACTTTGCAGTTGACTTTATGCCATTGT
This sequence comes from Rissa tridactyla, assembly GCF_028500815.1. Lineage (NCBI taxonomy): Eukaryota > Metazoa > Chordata > Aves > Charadriiformes > Laridae > Rissa > Rissa tridactyla. The sequence continues at coordinate 6,391,238 of NC_071481.1, read as the reverse complement.
CAGCTTTAAATACGTCTGTATCAAGTCTTAGATATGATCATGGAGGGGACATGTCATGAACAATTAATTTCTCTAGCGCATCTGTTAGCTCTGGTAGAATGCGAAATGCCTGATTATGGATTTTTGTTTTTTAAAAATATTTTTAAAAATAATAAAAAGCTGAAGAGTGTTACCGATCAGCTCAATAGCAGTCCTGAACGGATGCCAACATAGCCTCACAGACTTGACACAGCTGCCCAACTTAAGAGTGTGTAACATCGATATCTAGAAAAGCCGAGGTGATAATTTTTCCTTGTACTAATGATAATATTAAAAATGCAAAGTATTATGAAAACTTGGAAACCATCAGAAACGCTATTTAAATAAAAAGGCCAACATATCGCTAACCTATTGCCACTAAGAATGGCTACAAACAAGAAGATAAATCTGTTCCTGGATAATTTAATTTTCACTAAGGCCCAGAACAAAACTTTCCAGTTTCATATAGCTGCAATAAAGACTCAGCAGCACTTCAACATCCTCCAAAGGCTGGACCCACTGACTTTCAAGAAGGACAAAGATTACACCACAGTTTTCAAGTATAAAAACATCATATACTAGATGAGATGATGTCAGGAAATACGGGACCCGGTCCTGAGAAGGTATGAAAGATAAGCCTTTAATTACTACTTCTAAAATACTCAATTCATATGTTGTTCAAACTGTGCTTTATATTTTGCTTTAGAAAAAATGCGCTCAAAAATGAATTTTTGGACTGAAACTGTAAGTTTTAAAACCTTGGTGACTCACTCAGGCAATAGACGGATGTTTCCTGATTATTCAAAATAACACCAATAGGTCTCTCACATGCACATTCTTTCTTGTTTTTTATATATATATATGTAATCCTGTGCTAGTTAATGTTTTTCTGTGTTTTTTGACACAACATGTGGGATGTCTGCTCTCTCCCAAATGATTCAATTTGCTTTTAAAATAGCAAAAAAGTCTAAAAACTTCATCTTTTACTTTTGTGGGATTAACTGGGATTGAAATCAAAGTGCTATATTTGCAGTAAGGGGGTGCCTACTGAAAACTAAACCCCCTTACCGTAAGAAAAGAATCTGTCAAACCTTCCATGTTGATTTGTTTTGCAACTAGAGCAAAACACGGGTAACCTTAAATAGGAAAGGGCGTAACGAAGCTGTGTCAGACCCGATACCAAGAGTGTTAAGAGTGGTCACTGCTGGTTCTGGCGCTCCATCTCGCCAGCACGCAGGCAGCGCACCCAGGCACCGGCTCTGCCACAGTCCAGGGATCTGCTGTGCCAGGTATTTCGGGGTGAACGTCGTATTCCTGACACCTGTGTGAGAAACTCTTCAAGGGAATTTCTTAAGTATTTGTATGCATAATGTCTTCCACGGGGTCAAATATCAGCTGGAGATCCAGCATTTCTCTGCCATTAGTTTTGCCAGCAATGAAAAATACTTTTTTTGGTGGGGTGGGGATGGGGGTTGCGGGCAGGGAGAGTCAAAGTCAACAACGAAAACAACCTCCATGAACACAGTTATTGGTAAAAATGGATAAACAGTACATTCTTACTAGCTTGAGAGACATGCAGTAGACTCTTCGTCTGCAGTTCAGATCCCAGTACTTTAAATAATGGCTTCTACGCCAAGAAACTCAAGCACTGCTTGATATGCCATTCTCATGGACATTACAGTACCTCCTTCAACAAATGTAAAATGACATTTAACTATCTTCTTTTTTCTATACATAATACATTTTCAGTAATTATAAATAAATACTCACATTACAAGCATTTAACCACATATATATACACACAATACTAGGGAACCCCAAATAGCTAATAGGTATTTTTTTAAAATGCTAAAGCCAATTTAAATTTCCTGTAATCTCGTTAAATTCTTGTTTTGGAATAGTATACCTTGCTGAAAAGAACATCTGCCTATCTGTCAATACATAAGCATGCATTAGAATGGACACACGCTAAAATAACTTCTTTTTTTTCAGTATCTTAATTTAACTTTGTTTTAGAAGGAAGTCAAAGATTCGTTCAAGTTTTCAAAAAAAAAAAAGAGAATTATCAGCCTCTGTAGAAGACTATTCTTAATCCTCAATAATTTAATCAAAATAAGAGAAGAATAACAAAAAAAAACCAAACCCCATTCTTGATTCCTTTGGTATGAATTGCTAACTTGCTAATTTAAGAAGCAAAAATACAGAGACATTGGCACCCCCTTTTTTTTTTTTTCCTTTGCAGTTTGTCTCTTCCTGCAGGTGGGAACAGACACTGAACTAGGGAGAGGAGGGAATGAAATTGTATGAAAGTGCAGTGTGCAACAAACAGTAAAACTGATAATTATGAATGCCCTTTGGGCATAAAAGTAAAATTCTGCTTATACTGAAAGATCTGTAGCTGACAAAGGTTACTGGAAGTCAGCAGCCCTGTACTAGTACTGGAAAAAGAAGTATTTCTGTGTATTAGAGCACCTGCCATTCAAAAATGCCGAATTACAGGCTTACCTAAAGGTTTAAAGATAAGTAACATGGAGAAATTGTGGAAGTGATCTGTTCTACAGCCAAGAATGTCCTGTCTGCTTTTACTGTTCGATACTGCATTTGATGCTGACAAGCTCTGTCAGTGCTAGAATTATCTGTAGTGTAGACGGGACTAAGGGATATAATCCCATTTACTGACATTATCGCTTGAGCAATTAACTTAGACCTCCTGTAAAATTATGTTTAGTTCCACTCTAAGGTGTTATTGGAGAGAAGGAGGGAATCCACACAACCTGGCTTTGGGCATCTCAGTGTGACTGTTGGGGGATTAGTCTCCTTAGGTTGCAATGTAGCTCTTGAAAAGGGACCAGGTTCCCTCACCCCCCAAAATTCCTATCTCTCTTGACTACATACAGAATTTACTTTCTTAGCAGAGGTACCCGTGTTAGGGCAATCTTGTCTGAACTCCAAATAGTTTCCACTGATCTAATCTTCCTAACTTACACTTTACAGAAGTAATCCAGAACAACATAAATCTGAAGACTTACAATGTCTGACCTCGTAGTAGTCAGTGAGCTTACTTACTGTTGGGAGGGGAAATGTTTCCTCATACACAGTGTGCTTGGAGGATAAGCTAAAAAACACCTATGCCTAACAACTGAAGGCTAGCTTTGTAGCATAACTACTTGCCCCAAAATAAGAGAATATATTCTATATCTGCCAAACACCATAACTCATCCACCTGTCTAAATACAGACTTATTCCATAGCTGCCAGATAACTTATGTACATGATGTCTTTAAAACAACAAAAAGCTTAGAGGCAAGTTACACAGAAGGTCTAATAATTCCATTTTTGTAAGTCAGAGCACTTGTCAAAGTACAGACTCTCTCTCCCTCCCCAGGGAGGGAATATCCTAGGTAAAATTGTTCCCTTCACTTGACTGCTTGTGTCAATAACTAGCCACCTGTTCCCACTGGCATTAGCAACTGATTTGCAGCCCCATTAGAATCTCCAAACCTTGCCAAACTGACACTCGTTCCTTGCCAAGAAATAAACGGCAGATGCTAGTTTCACAATCTTAGAGATAGCATAAAGGCCTGTCATGATCTTTAGCAAATAAATCTTAGGGTCTTAGGTTAAAAATCTTCCAGCAACTTTTCATCCAAGTTATCTCCCCCAAATTTTCTGTGCTATCCATGTTTTGCAACCTATTATTTGCCTTGAATCCTGTCGTATGAGCCTTTCCAGGCTCTGTCATCTCTTTCTTTTTAAACATCATGCCACATTGGTAGCTCTTAGCAGTTTCAGGGTTTCATTGATCGTGACATAATGAATCGTGCAAAATCTTTTGAGTAATTTTTAAGCCCTAGTTACTGGGATTCTTCCCAAGTAACAGCAACCAAGCTCAGGAAGTCCACCAACATTCTGCCTTTTCCTTCCTCAGACTTTCACGGGATGCCATCCTTCCTTTGGCAACACTGTGAAGGAGGCACTCCCCAATCATACATGTAGGAAAGCCTGAGCTTAACCTCCTCCTTACAGAGCTTTCCTTCTTTAGCCAGGGTCTGGTGCTTTTCCAGCATGTCCTCGATGCTTTGCTTATGAGTTACTATATACTTATTGTTGCAACCTCGGGACTTATACTCAGTGTCAAAACGAGGATCGTGCACTCTCTTCACATCGATGGGAGCCAACCAAACCCCCAGGGAGACATCTTCACTCTGCCACATGTTCAGGTAGTCTCTGCTAAGACGCAAATAGTGCACCAGATCTGCAGAAATCACGTAACCACCACCCAGAGCATATGGTAGATAGTAGTCACAGAGCACCCAGGCGCTCTCTTTCCATTTGCCGCCAGACTTCACCCGGCCGCGGCCAGAAAAGAAGCCCCAGTAGAGGCGACGTGGCTCCTTGGCTCTCAGCTCTTCCACGAGCACATCCAAGCGTACGAAGGTATCGTCGTCGGCCTTCAGGGCAAACTGGAAGTCCAGGTGCAGATCCAGCCAGACGTACGTGGCCAGGACTTTAGCAGTCAGGTTCTCGTAGGAATCCCGCAGCTCCGGCAGGAGGAGGAGGTCTCTGTGACGGCTCTGCTCTAGCTCCAGGCTACGAAGCTCCTCTGCCCCGAGCCCTGCCGTGCCGATCACGAAGCGGCTCCAGATGTCATCGTGAGGGGGACGCCCAGCGGCCGACAGCCATGTGCTGCGGATGATGCTGCGACGCTCGCTGTACTTGGGGCCGCTGGTGATGAGCACGGCCAGGAAGGCAGTCTCCTCAGGGGAAGATGGCGGGGCGGCGGGGGGCTGTGGCCCCCTGGCACCCCGTGGTGGCAGGGCAGCTGGCTGGTTGTGTGGCAGCCCGCGGGGGGCTGGCAGAGGCCGGAGGCCCTCGGAGGTGCACTTGGCCAGGTAAAGCAGGACCACGGCGAAGAGTGACAGGCCGCCCAGGCCCAGGGCCGTCTTGTGGCGGCACAGCAAGCGCAGCAGCTTCATGGCCGCGGGGCCTCAACGGGGCGAGCCGGCCCGTGCCGCCCCGAAGGTTTATTTCGGCGGGAACGGCTTTACGGCCGCCGGGAGGAGACAAGATTCCTGTGGGAGCCCTCACCGCGCTTCGCCGTCCCTCAGAGGTGGCTTCATGTCTCTTTCCTTGCCTTTTCCCCCGTCTACCTCGGGGAAGCGCCGGCTCGGGGCGGGAGGAGAAGCGGCTCCGTCCCTGCCTACCTGTAGCGGAGCCGGTGAGGGCCGCCGCCGCCGCTCCCCTCGCCGCCTGCCTTGTGGGAGAAGGGGCAGGAGGCGTGGCCGGGCCCCGCACCACCTGACGGCGCACCGCCGTGCCTCGCGGCAGCCATCTTGCAGCCGGGCAAGCGAGGCCGAGGCGCTGCCATTTTGGTTCCGGGTGAGGGCCGCGGCGGGCTGAGCTTCCAGCGGGGATGGGCGCTGTGGAGCCGCCTCGTTGGGAGCACGTAGTCTGGTGGAAGCACTCGTGTGTTAGCTAGCTACCTGCTCTTCTGATTTCATACGGGTTGCTGGCGGCGTCACGCATTTTAAGGACCGCCGAGCAAAACAGATGGATAAGCACAGGGCCATAGACTCACGTATAGCCAGGAAAAGAGACCTGCCAGGGAATTAAAAAGGTTCCTTCGCTCTTGGAGGAAAGCTGCTTTATTATAAATTGAGGTAAGGAAGAGAACGTCGGCAAGTACATTCAGATTTTTATGAGTTTTGTCTTCCCCCTTCACCGCCCCTCGGCACCGCCAGCTGCGGCCGCCCCGCTGTGAGAGGAAAATGGCTGCCGTAAGCGAAAGAGGGCGCGCTGCTGCCCTTCTCCAAGATGGCCGTTCCCCGTCCCTTACGCACGCCGGCGCGTCGTGACGAAGTTCCTCCCTCCGCCGGTGCCGCTGGGGCGGGAGTGGGCCCGGGGCCCTCCTTCTGTGAGGGGAGCGCGCGGGGAGCGAGGGGCAGGGGGGACGAGGTGGGCCTCCCCGCCACCTATCACGGTTCTGCGAGGCTGCAGGGAAGAAGGGGCAGCCGGAGCTGTCGGTGAGTGTGTGTGGCCATTCCTGGAGCGGGGTCGAGACCGCCACAGCCCCTTTAGGGCACCTGCAGGAAAGCTGGAGAGGGGCTTTTTACAAGGGCGTGTATTGATAGGGAGGGGGGTAATGGCTTCAAACTGGAATAGGGTAGATTTAGATTAGATATCAGGAAGAAATTTTTCATTAAGAGGGTAGTGAGGCTCTGGAGCGGGTTGCCCAGAGAAGCTGTGGCTGCCCCAACCCTGGAGGGGTTCAAGGCCAGGTTGGACGGGGCTTGGAGCAACCTGGGCTGGTGGGAGGTGTCCCTGCCCAGGGCAGGGGGTTGGGACTAGATGATCTTTAAGGTCCTTTCCAAACCTAAAACATTTTATGATTCGAGTCGGGCTGGGCAGCCCCAGCTGGGCTCCCCCTCTCCGGTGGGGAGTTAGCTGTTGCTGCTCGGTCTATGAGTCCTGCCACACGTACTCCCAGCCCAAGGCTCTGCTGTGCTGGCTCGCAAGACTGTGGATTTTGTGCACCTCAGTGCTCTGTCTGTTGGTCTGCGGTCCTTTCCCCTGTCCTATGAACTTGATTTTCAAGCAGGTGATGACAGGTCCGCCCCAGGGTTGCTTTTCCTGCCAGCTGTTTCCTGTGTGTTTCCAGCTCCGCTTTATGTGGTGGCATTTGTAATTGTATTTCCCTCAGTCATCTTTTCCGCAAAAGACCTTTATATCTTTCATCTTTTCTAAAGAGATGGTCTGTTGAGATATCTGGTAAACTGGAAGAAATTGTTTACTGTGAGGGTCATGAGCCCCTGGCCCAGGTTGCCCAGAGAAGCTGTGGCTGCCCCATCCCTGGAGGGGTTCAAGGCCAGGTTGGACGGGGCTTGGAGCAACCTGGGCTGGTGGGAGGTGTCCCTGCCCAGGGCGGGGGGGTGGCACTGGATGGTCTTTAAGGTCCCTTCCAACTTTAACCGTTCTGTGATTCCACAAAACTGTTGTGCTGTCAGGGTTGTTTCTGCAGCTTGCTGGGAAGTGCGGTGCTATGTGAGGGACATTGCCACAGCGGAGTTTGGGCTGCACGTTGGGACAGTAAGTGTTCCAGGCACTGGACTGGCTTCACAGTAAATGTTTGGGTTTCAGTTGTCATCAGCTCATGCCATAACCCCTGAAAAGGGTTTTCAGAGCAGAACTAAGCAATTAAAACATGTTATCTTCCAGAGTCCTCTGACAGAAGTTACAATTGTGCAGATTGAAAACTGACACGGTTTAATTTGTTGTCATGTATTTATTATTTAACAGGCTTTTTTATTCTTTCACAGCAAATACTCGTGTGTGTGTGTGTAAGTTCTTCTGAATTTTGTGAGATGTTTTATTAGTGACATAATATTCTAGAGTTTAATTTGCTTGTGTTTTTTCCTTTTTTTTTTCTTTTTAGAACATTTAATCCATTCACAGTAATTTAATCGGCCAATACTTTGAATAAAAAGGAAAAAATGATGTCAAGGCAGGCCTTTCTCTGCAGTTTGGGATCTCTGTATTTGTTCCTTCTGTTTGTATTTCTTCTAATGGATGTTTATGCAAGGCCTGCAAATAATTCTGCCCTCAAAGAAAAGCCAGCTGACAGTAAAGATGAAAATGAGATCTTGCCCCCAGATCACTTGAATGGGGTCAAAATGGAGATGGATGGACATCTGAACAAAGAATTTCATCAAGAAGTTTTTCTAGGAAAAGAGATGGAAGAGTTTGAGGAAGATTCAGAACCCAGAAAAAATAGGAAGAAGCTCATGGTCATCTTTTCAAAGTAAGTTATTGCCAAGTGCATCCTCTTTCTCTGATCTTCAGAGTAAAATTAGCAAATTTTTCTGTAATATTTAAAAATTGTGTTGATGAGGGGGAAAGCATCATACTGTAAGAACTATGTTCATGTTATTAAGGTACTAACATTCTAGGCATTCTCAGGAGTGTTTTTCCCTTTTATAAAGCACTTCTTGTGCTAGATAAGGTTTGTGTCAGCTAATAACCGCTTAAGATGTCAGTAAGCATAACAGAAATGGAAATCAAAATCAGTGCATACTTTTAGACAGTAGGTGGCAGAATTGGCTTTATTTGCATTTTTGCAGTGGAGGATTAATTTTATTCGAGCACCTTAAATTACATTGGTGCTCTTAATGCTGATGGTGGTGTGATGGTGGGCGTATACTTGAGATAAAATGAGGAGGCTTAACAAAGCTTTTTTTCTGTGAACTTGTCATTAACAAGGAAAAAAATCAGTAATAACATTGGATATTTTTTTTCTGGTGTTCTCCTGAGTAAAGGCAGCTAAAGCAAATAGGCAAACCAGAGTGCCTTTTTCATTAGAGTAGAATCCTTTATTACTGTGTCTGCTATTCAGACCACTCACTTCATTGGTAGGTTATATACAAATATTAAGATGGTGCTTAGAAGGTTTCATTTTCTTTATTGTTGTGTCTTTGTTGGAAATGTTCATCTGGTGGTTAGTCAATTGTCATTCACAAATTGCAACCTCCATTCATTTCTGCCTGTTTGTTACGAAAGAGGTTGTCTTAGGAAGCTTAAAGCAATTGGATTCAAGATCAGCTTCACTCAGATACTTAAAATTGCATTCTGTCAGATGATTGGATTAGAAATGTAGAAAAGCATTCTGAGGAATGTGCTTGCTTTCTAGACATACTTTTAAAGGCTGATGAAAAGAGAAATACTATAAACTTCTGTGAAAAGCTAGTAAGCCGCAGGCTTCCAGATGCTTTGGAAATATTTTCTTTGAAGACATAAAGAAAACGCAATGTGTTTTTAATTAACGATAGGTGAGATTCTATGGCATGCCAGTATGATATCAAGTAGTCAATTCAAAGCATGCGTTATTGTCTATTAGGGTTACTGAAAATAAAGTTGAAACATGGAAGTAAAGCTCCCCAAACCATGTTTTTCTAGGCAAGCAAGCTATCTGTGACTGAAAGAACATGTGGTATTTCATACTTCTGTATTTCAGTTTCAGAAGTCACTCTTTACTGGGAAGACAAACCTAACTTGTCTATAGAAGGGGTTTTTTACAAGTTATCGTGTACTTCCAATTTTCCTTGTCAAATTAGGGCAAGCTGCAGGAAATCCTGGGTGCATCTTTTTAGTTGTCTTTCAGTGCCGAGAGTAAGTGTTCAGGTATCCTCAGGTCAAGAAAATGTGTGAGAGGGGCTTACTTGATATCCTTTCTTGTTGTACTTCTTGTAAGTGACAGAAAAAATTTGCTGTAGTCTCTATTTAAACAGTTAAAATTAGCCCGGAATCTATAGAAAATTCTTTCCTGTATGGTGTAGTTTAGCTTGTGTAGGTGGGTGTTGATGGGAGGGAAGGAGGAAGGATATTGAAAGCAATCAAGTGGAGGATTAATTTTAATGTGGTGATGCTGATTTTGCTAAATCTGTGGCATTGGGTACTAGAATTCAGTTTGGGGAGCCTTGCTTCCAAGGGTCAGTTATCTTTTCAATGAAATTACGTGTACTGAACAAAACAGATAAATGCAAGTACAGAAGAATGTGATGTGTGTGGCTTTCTGTCAGGGTGTTTGTGGTGGTGGAGTTAACTCTGTGAGTTTGACAGTTGAGTATCCTTCTAGCATTTGCATTTTGCTGATGTTTTCATCTGCTTAGAGGAAGCCCTAGTTGTGATTTAAAGATTAAAATCTTTGTGTTCGCTGAGTGCCTTACCTTGATGGCCATTCATCAGGTCACAGGTTTAAATACACCTTCTGTTAACTACTACCACGAAGCTTTTCGATTTGTTTTTTTTTTTTTTTCCCCGTGTTTAAAAGTTCTGAACTTATCCTTTTGTAAATCAGAACTCATTCTGAATCCGGCAGTGCTCTCTTAGACTTTAGAGCTGTGACTGTTCGTGTTCAGACCGCTCATAGGGCAAGATTCATGCTCCCTTTCTTAATTTCAGGTTTGTCTCGTAGCCTAACACAGTATTCATTTCTACTGGTATGCATTCTGTTTATGGCAGGAAGATGCTAGTAGTGACAGCTGATGTTGGACAGTAGCAGGTAGAATAGAAAACGAGGAGAGGCGACATCTTATGCTTTCCTGTTTTGATATCTTCAGTTTAGGTTACCGATTTGTATTATTCAGGTAAAAAACTGTTTATGCTGTATGCCATTGGAAGGTTTTAAGTAGTGTGTACACCCTGACTTACGTTTTTCCTAACCTGTACCTTTAAATATGCATCTAATAAATTTTGTATACCTCCTATTGTGTAAACTAGAGCTTTGCTTTTGTTTCTGTTATTAAAAATTATTTTCTGAATCTGCTTTTTATTATTTGGATGAAACAGAAACTAGCTCTAGTGTGTTATGCATCAGGTGCTTGAGGATATCGTTATCTGTAGTCCTTTAGGTAAGAACACTGTCTTCGCGCTCCCCCCAGTACCTCGGGCAGCATTGCGAGGTTGTCATTTAGGAACCTGAAAATGTGCATTTGAAAACCTGAGTGGCCAGTGTTTATTGATAATGCTTTCATACGTGGACCTTTTGACAGGTGGCCACAAAAATCTGATTTTTAATGGCTTGTGGTTGAGAAACTGGGCTGAAGTGTTTAAAACCTGTTCTTCCAGCCTTGACGTCTGTATTCAATGCAACCCTTACAGGGGTTAAGGAAACCCTTATAGGCTTTTATTAAGGAAAAATTTACAGTTATCCTACAAAGTAGCATATTTGCTTGTTCCATACTCAAAGGTAGTATTAACATTTAGGCTGTGAATAGGTAATGAAACATAGTTTGAATAGTCAGTGAAGTGTTGATCTCGAATTTAGACATTATAAAGAGCTGTTACGCCTGATGCCGCCTGTTACTGAAATGTATTAATACTAATGGTATTTGTCATGTTGCATCAACTGCTGTCTGGGCTGTGGTTTATCTATAATTTTCTTTGGAATGAGACAGATAAGCAACAATGTGGTTGCTCTCAGTAGTCTGTTTTTTTTAATTCAAATTTATGCTAGTGGTAGTCCCTGCTTTTACAAAAACTTTCTTTGCTGTCAATTCAGGATATACATCATATACCGAAGTTTTTCCCAATTTGAGATAGCATACTGTATCAGAAAGCTATGCTTCTTGGAGGAAAAGAGCAAGAACGATCAAGATTTTTTAAATTTTTTTTTGGAGCTAGTATATCAGGAAGTTTGAGAAATGGTCACAAGATTTCTATACACAGATTGCCAAGGAAGGTTTGAGCAAAGTTGTAATCTGAGATGATATTCTTGCTTGGATTCATATTGTTTTCTTGAACTTAAATTCTTTCTTGCCAGTACTTGTTCTTTGGCAATTATTTTAAAGGACTGTATTAGAATGTACCGCTCTTTACTAACATCTCTTTGAGTGTTCTGGCCTCAGAAAACTGATTGCCCATTGCTGTGTTATAAAACCAGGTTTCCATTATTTGTGAGTATTAGCTTGTTCAGCAACACGTAATTATCTAAGCTTGTTGTATTTAGTGGAAATGTTTTCAGTAGTCCATTCTGAATGAGATACTTATCTAAGGAAGCACAGACAGTCTTTTGCTTTTATTGCCTTAGATGGTAACCTCGTGTCAGGACCGTATCTTATATTTCATACAGTACTTAATATTCCTCTCAAAAGCAGACGCGCTGGTTATGGACACTGAAAGGATTTCAGCTCGCGTTGTACAGTGGATGCCTGCTGGTTCATGAAAATCTGAGCCATTGGAGGCTTCTTGTGAACTCTGGTAGCAGCACAAAGGTGTACTTTCATGAGCTAGAAGAGCAATAAATGGGACGTTTGTTACCTTTCTCCCTAGTTACCATGTGATTTAGATGGAAAGTACAGCTAGGAAGCAGTAAGTTTGATAGCTTTGATCTAAGGACACTAGAATGTTCAATGTTGAGGGGGAAAATACTTTGTTTTCCCTTCTCATTTTTGATAGTAGTTATTCCTTCTCAAAACCCACATTTGTTCACTTGCAAGGTGGCATGACTGGAACAGGACCATTTTGCTGGTCTTGCCGTTGATACTGACAAGTTCCTAATACTGAGCCTGTGCATATCTATGTGGAAAGATGCGATAAGATGTTTAAACCCACTAATACTGCACTTAATAATACAGCTAAGTGTTGTAGAAGATTAGGTGCTAGTGTTGCTATTTGGCTTAAGCTTTTAACATTTAGTTGACATTTAAAGGCAAATCACATATTTAATAACTTGAGTTTCAGTGATAACACTTCAGTCCTGTTAAGACAGCGATACAAACAGATAAGAAAGCCAGAGTCAAGCTGGGGTTTTTTGTTGTGTTTTTCTTTGTTGTTGTTTTTTTTTTTTTAATTGAACAAGAGTGGTTTTGGTATGCTTTAAATAGAATCTTGCCTTCTGAGTGTTAGTGATGTCTTTTCAGTTTTAAATATTGGTATGTCTTTTTTGAATAAATACTTAATGATATGCTAAAAAGCCCCATAAAGTGGCATGTTATTGTTTTTTGTATTTTTTCTTCAACTGTATTTTATATTAACTTACTTTTAATGAAATAAGCATTAATAGAATCGATGGTATGGCAGTGTGTCTTAATACAATAAAGCAGTATTTGCAGTGCAATAAGGAGAACAGTGGATTGTCAGATTGGACATTTACTGATAATTTCAGGCAGGTAGAAAAAGCTTGTTTGTGTAGCTCAGTAGCTCCATAGCACTGAGTACAAGCATGTCCTTTGACAAAGCAAAGTGAGCCTGATAACTCAGAAACCTAATGGGGAACAAATGTACGTGCAGAATTTTTAAATGTGTTAAGAATTAAAAACTATCAGCTGTAATGCGTTAACAGGTATCAAGGTATCCCAGATCCAGAGATCAAGGTATCAAGACATCCCTCAGTCCCCAAACGTAAATCTTGTTTGCTGTTCATCCGTAGGGTGGATATAAATAATGATAAAAAGATAAGTGCGAAAGAGATGCAGCGCTGGATCATGGAAAAGACAGATGAACATTTCCAGGAAGCTGTGGAGGAGAATAAAATGCACTTCCGAGCTGTGGACCCTGATGGCGATGGTAAGATGAATGATTCCTTCATCTCCTGATGACATCTTAAGTCAGTTGCTAGTGGCCAAGCCTACAGGTTACTCTTTAGATATGCTGTGACAAAATCCAAGTTCTTTTGCACTGCATGTAATCACAATAGTTTTGATCCATACATAAGACAATGGAGCAAATAACTGATGCGCTCCAGTCAGCATTGTAGTTCTGTGTTGACTGCTATGTTATTTCACTTGCAGTCATAGGAAGTTGTAACAAGTGGCTTTGCTAGGGATGGGGTGAGGATGGTGACATAAATGGGTTATTTTCACAAGGCCCATCTGGTCTAAAGAAACAGAAAAGTGAATCAGGTGATAGCTTTCATATTGCCATTCATAAAGCTTAGTGTGATGGTTATGGTGCTGAACCAAAAGATTTTAGCACATGCTGTTTTAAGTAATGAGACCAAAAGTTATTTAAGCATACTATGTCATGTCTGAGATATGGCTCTTTCTTACAGGCCATGTGTCCTGGGATGAATATAAAATTAAATTTTTGGCAAGTAAGGGCTTTAATGAAAAAGAGATTGCAGAGAAGATAAAAAACAATGAAGAGTTGAAAATAGACGAAGAAAGTAAGTGCAGACGGTTGGTGTGCATCGTTTTTTCTTTTACTTTCCTATATCCTGAATGTCAAAACTGTTCTTAATGTAAGATGAATGTTTTAGTTGTTCTTCTGCTTCTATGCAAACGTAGAATGTGTAAGTCATAAGACAGAAATACTATTATTTCTTTCCAACCCAAATCTGCCTTCCCGACACTCTTGATGTAAATATTTAATGCTGAAAAATCTCAGTTGCTTATTTGTTACTGCCTGTTTGAATAGTTTTCAGTTATTTATGTTTAACAGTCTGCTAAAATTGGTCAGACCTGAGTTGTCTGTGGACCATTGTATTGTTAATGCGGGAACCAGGTCCCCTGTTGCTCCAAATGAAGGGGAGCTGCTATACCGGATTCCTGTTCTAAAATTGAGGGGTGTATGTGCTACCAAACAGTGCTGTGTTTAAATAGGTACATGCTTAGGCACTGCAGAGCATACTAGGAGTTAATAGCAGAAGGTTGCCGAACAATTGTTTCATCTGAGCTCTCTGTAGAGATGGATTGACTCTTTAGGTTAGTGAGATTGATCATTTCTTCCTTATTACTTTTGAAACTTTCATTTGAATCTGGCTTGGTATAGACATAGCAACACTTAACAGAGTAATCTCCCTACTCTCCCCCGTCTGAAAGTATTTAAATTTACTGTTAAGTAAAACACAAAGCCTTAGCCTTTCCTTGCAGGAATTAGTCATTTAAAAGTGGGTTATGTTATATTTTCCATTTATCAAAAAGCAACTAAAATGCAAATGGGCCTTTGAATTTTATGGCAGGGAAAACACCTGTGCAGCGTGTTCTATGGCAGTGTGGTTAACTACAGTTTACAGGAATGCTCATCAGATAAGATTTGCTGAATAAGGGAAGTGTGTACATAATCATTTTTCTACCTAGGTAAAAAGCCTTGTTTGGGAAAATCAGATTAGTTATCTACCCGCTTCCTGAGGATGATAGGCAAAACTTATTTTCATACTCTAGTGCAGTGTAAAAGTACTCTTTTTCAGTCTGTATAATAAAAAATAACTGAATATGTGGATCTGAAGGCATGTTCTGAGTCTTGCGCAGAAGCACATTACAGTTTGTATGCCATCCAAAACTAGTGATGCAACTTTATTTAACTTATGCAGATAATGACAGTTTCAGCTGATGATTGACAGTTGAGTTTCATTGAAGACTGAGTAAGAAAGGTAGGAAAGGGAGATTGACTTGTGACTTCTAACATGCGGGGTTGGCTATAGTGGAAAACTGTAAGCAAGTGATTTGATTAGTCTGTGTTTACTTGTGTCCTTAATAAAACTAGAATTTGCCGTTTACAAACTTGCCCTAAGGTTCATATTAAGACTGTGAAGGATTTCTTTACTCTTCACAAAAAAACATAACTCTTAATTGCAACAAGCAGTTCAAAAATTGTACATGTGACTGTTGGGTTTTTGGCTTTTTGTCTCTTGTAACTTAACAAGCAAAAGCATGCAGGACTTATTTAAGACAGTTTATTAAATGAAAAAAAAAAATGTTTATCTGAACACTGTAGTCTTTCAGAGTGTTTTTAAAACTTGTGAAAAGCAAATGCTTCAGGTTTGTGTTTGTTAGTGTATTTTGCAGATAGCAGGGCGTGCTACAGGCAGTATTTTTTCCAGTGTGTCATTTAGAAAATGCCTACACCAGAAAGTGAATACTCTATATAGGTATTTTTTTTCTGTTTGGTTATGTTCAGGACCACTAGGTGTACCTGATATTCACTTTGTGTGTTGCAGGGTGGTTTTTTCTTCAAATCAGATGCATGGTTTTAGTGGAAACTCATGTACAAATTATGGTTCTCAGTTGAGTTTAGGAAAAACTCACTTAAAAAGTGCTTGTCTGCATGCTGTAAGACGAAATGAAAGACGTGGAAATGTGATTTTGGTGCTGATGTATCTGCTCGTACGCGGGTACTTCAACTCGTGTTTGCTGCTTGCAGCAAAAATATCTCCCTTTATTAAATTATAGTGATAACTAGAACGTATGCAGGGTTTAGGTTTGGAGTCAGAATGCTTTCTGATACAGAATAGACAAGGTAGCTAAAGGTAGCTAAAATACTACTGGTATTCAGGCAGGTGAAAGGTTTCTATTGGTAGTGGGCTTCAAAAATCTAAAAATAAGAAAGGAGAAAAACAAGTACCAAATGAAGTTGGATTATTCATACCTCCTACCAGAACCGACTAACAGTACGGTACGACAGTACTTTTCACTTGATACATTGAAGTTTTGATATAAGTGTAGCAAAATCTTTATTTTTATCTCCTAATTTCACTTCAGTTGTTTCGTTAAAGGATCTCTCATAGTGTTTCAGCACAAGCTAGATGATGCTAATTGCACTTGTTTCCCCTCAGGACCTGCTTTCCCTGGGAGCTGAACTGTAAAGTAGCTGATTCATAGGCCATCCTTGTTAAAACAATTGATTGAGTTAGCGAAGGAAGGTATATTTTAAGAACTTTTAAGCTATCATGTTCATTCTATTTAATCTTTTTGTTAAATTTCTAGCACAGGAAGTTTTAGATAACCTGAAGGATCGGTGGTACCAAGCTGACAACCCACCTCCTGATCTGTTGTTGAACGAAGAAGAATTCTTGTCCTTTCTTCATCCAGAGCACAGTAGGGGGATGCTGAAGTTCATGGTGAAAGAAATCATCCGAGATTTGGGTATGCCATTTTAAAACATGTTTCTTGGGAGTTGTTTGCTTGCAAATCATTTTTATTTGGTAGTTGTTGTTAGGTCACTGCATTGTCATGGGTCAGTCTGAAATCTTGGCACATCTTGTTTGCTCTGTTCTACACAATCTTCCAGTGTGATGAGTAAGAAAAACAAACTGTTAGTACATGTGCTGACATATCTATGGAGCTGTCTGCATCTCAAGACTAAATTTAGTCTCTGGTTGTTAAAGAACAGCACAATATTATACGTATAAAGATATTCTGAGTACTTCATACAAAAAAGACCAGCTGACGCTACTTCACACTGAAGTGCTGCTGCATTGTAGGGTCATTGTAGCAATAGTAGAAAAGGTTGGGTGAATAGTAAAATATTATAAAACATACTGATGTGAATGTTCCATGAGGAGGGCATTAATTGCTTTGTACTTCCCCAGTACAGCAACCATGTAAGAATTGTGACGTACAGTCGTGAAAGTGGAAATAAATGGTTGAGGTTTCTAAGAAAATAATATTTTTTTTAAAAAAATTCATAAGTATTGGTACACATGGTTGTTTTTTTTTTCTATTGAGTCAATAGTGATGCATATTTAAAACTGCTACAACACCTGGATTAAAAAAAACCCAACTACTATGACTTTGCTAGTTGTTAGCTTAATAAATATGAAGAGTTTCCAGTGATACTTGAGTGTGTGACACGCACAGACAGAACAACTCCAGTACAGTCTTTTATGAGGGTTAATTTACCTGAATGTTAAAGGGAGACTGGATACAGCTATAAGAAAGTTTCTGTTGCAGTAAAAAAAAAAGCCCAGCTTACCACCTGATATGTCCTTCAGGTCCAGTAAAATTCTTTTTGTTTAGTATATTGATGAGTGTATGTTTTTTAGCCTTCTAAAACATTGCGTATGTACCATAATACAGTTAGGTTTTGGCTAACCAAAAATATAAATGGTAACTGTTCTTCTCTGCTAGAGTCAGGATTGTGGACTGGTGAAACCAGGCGGACTGTACCAATGACATCTCTGACACAAAGGAATTTCTCATTTTTAATGGGCATTAAGCAAATACTTCTCAGTTACTATGTGCTTCTGTTGTAGATCAAGACGGAGATAAGAAACTTACCCTGTCAGAGTTCATTTCATTACCTGTTGGTACCGTAGAGAACCAGCAAGCTCAAGATATTGATGATGACTGGGTAAAAGACAGAAGGAAGGAATTTGAGGAGGTCATCGATGCTAACCACGATGGTATTGTCACAATGGAAGAGCTGGAGGTGAGTCTTCCTCAGATGGTTAGTTTTAGCGATTTTAAAACCAACAGTTAGCTTTTAAATACAGGATTGAAACTGCTTTAGAGAATATGAAGACCAAAAATATTTGAATTAATAGTACAATGTCTATTGTTACTACAATAGTAAAGCATCTACTTTACAAAACTTTGGAATATAGTATTGTTCTGTACTGCTTGTGGATAGTGGTGTTAAGCTTTTTGTTAAAGAGGAGGGGGAGTTTTCCTTGCATAACTGTTATTCATAGGTATGCTTTTGGGGTTTTTTTGACACGTAGACGCTTGTATGGATGTGGAGTGCATGAAAGCAAGTCACAGACTTCATTAGGTGCGCTGGTTAACGGGACAACGAGTCATACTTTCAGTTGCAAAAAGAGTAACTGGCAACCTATATATTAAGTTAAAAAAAAAAACAAAACCAAAATCAAAAATAAAACAAACTAAAAAAACCCAACAACCAACAAACCCTGGGGCCCCAGTAGCCTAGAAAATAGCAGAGATCTCTTGTCTTTCATGGTGTTTTTCTTTTTTAAAAACGCAAGTGATTAGTGTGGATTCTACTTTGTGGCCTTTCTGGACTTTGATTTGCAGGAGTAAGGCTTTCTTCTAATAATTCTGCCTGCACAAGTGTACCAAATGACGTGAAATATTTTGCACCCTACAGTTGTGGCAGTTTCGTGGCCAATGGAAGAGGCTCATGGCTCATTTCTGGCTTTTTTTCCTTTCTGGGTGTAAGAATGTACTTTGTCTAGCAGAATTCAAACTGCAGCGTAGGCGGTGTGAAAGGAGAGCCTCTAAAATGTTGGCTTTCTCCCTGAGACAGGATGAATGCTGAAATTCCTGCCTTTCTCAGTATGCAAATATGTGGGTATTAACGGTAGCGGTAGTATGGATAAACAGTTATATTGTGACATAGACAATAGCTTTTTTTACTGAGAATTTTCTTTTAAAAATAGGCGTTTTATTTGTGAGGTCTTTGTGTACATATCCACACGTAGACGCACACACGTGTCGTGTCTTCTGGGAAGAAATCGAAGATAATCTTGAGTCTTCTACATCGTGATCTAAAGTGCACTGCTTGAAATCTTTTAATCTATTTCAAATTAGGTGAAGAAGCAAAATGATTTGTTTCTGAGACTTCTGACCTCCGTAATGTCTGCCTGGTGGTTTAAAATGGAACAAGAAAGTTCTAAATTGAACCTGTTCTAAAAAGATTATTTCCAGAAACAAAAATAATGAGGTTATACAGATTGATATTGTGCCACTTTTTAATTTTGAATTGATATTTCTTCACAAAACCCACTAGATTTGATAGTCAGTTTAGTTTGCAACCAAAACGTCAAAAATATTTTTATTGTAGATACTGGCATCAGCTGAGAAAATCTGGATTTATGTTGGAACAGCCAAGGAAGCAGTGAATGGAAAAATAGCTAGGATACGCATGTAAGCCTGTTAAAAAGATGCGCTGACACCTTTTTCCATGACTTATGTTCACTTTGTGAAGGCTTATATTGGTCTCATAATTGCTGAAGGTTACACAGAGCTAAGGTTCATAATCCTGATGTGTGGAAATGTGTACTTAGTAGTTAAAAATTATTTTCTTACTTGTTTTAGGAATATATGGATCCTATGAATGAATACAATGCCCTAAATGAAGCGAAGCAAATGATAGCAGTAGCAGATGAAAATCAAAACCATCACTTGGAGCTGGAGGAGATCCTGAAATACAGTGAATACTTCACAGGCAGCAAGCTTATGGACTATGCACGTAACGTCCATGAGGAGTTCTGATCCTGCTCACTTTTCCAGAGCTCTGAAGCACTTTCTTTCTTTCAAAAAAAAAAAAAAAAAAAAAAAAAGAAAACAATCCAACCCCCAAACAGACAGAAAGTTACTTTGCTGCTATTTGTGTTATATGCCTACAGTGTGTTGTCCTAGATTTAAAATAACTTCTGTCCATACATAAGATCTACAGCTCTGTTGCCTTTGGTATAAGGGGAAAAAAAGAGGTCCATAAATAATGGGGCAGGTACTGGACTACATCAGTTTGCCCTCGTTTGTACAGTTAACCCAGCTGAAATTTCAGCTGCTTTTGGCTAATCATATTTGGTGGAGGCTTCTTAAATATTTAACTGTTCTTGTTGCCCTCATAGCTGCTGATCCACGGAAATCAAAAATGACACTGAAAGATGTTTGCTTTTGTAAAGGGGATTGTGGTTCAAATACGTGTATTCTGGCCTCGTGAGAATATCCGTACATAGACTGATTGGCTAATCTTCCAGCATCTCAACCTACTTATATATTGTTGAGGATTTAATAGAAGTTCTCCCTCCATCACTGAACTGTCTTTAGGAGCTGTGAGGAAGAACTTATACATCGACTTTAAAAGGAAAATTGGTTATAGTGGGACAGGTTTTGTGTTTGCAGCTGCACTGGGAATGTGAGTGACTTGAGATTGCTTATGTCGTAAAAAATCAAATTGCATACTGAAATGAAACAATCGGAAGGTTTCTTTGTGGACTTAAAGATGTTGGAGACAGCAATGTGGTTCACCTTAGGAGTATGGTTACTGCTTAACTAAAATTCATTGTTAAAACTAGTATAATTACTTGCCTCTGTGCAAATTAATGATGCTGATGAACTCATGAATGATGAAGCTGGGGGAAATACAGGCTTTGCTTTTGTACTGCTTTTGCCGGAGCAATGTACAGTCAGCGCTTGGGAAGCTTTTTAATCAGTCTGGTTTTGGGTAATCTCTAAAAAAAATCTTGCAACAGAAGGGTCATATCCACTACTGTCTGAAATAGAAAATTTATTTTTACCCTGGTTCCATCTTTACTGTAAAAACTCCTCTTTCTGAAGGGTTGCCTGAAAATCCAAGTGAGATGTTATATTTGATTAAATTTATTCTCTTAATATAATGTAAATATAAGTATTGCTGTCTGTTTCTGTTCTAGTATTCCCTCTCTCCCTTTTTTTTTATTTTTTGTTTTTGTTAAATGGCTTGTATCAGAGTCTTTTTATATACATATCTTTTTTCATTAAATATTTTTCTCCATGCTTTGGAAATGTTGCTGGTTTAAGGTTTGTCGGTGAGTGGGGGAAAAATTGAAACTCTTCAGAGGACAGACAAATTAAAATATGATTTTGAAAGAACTGTAAGTTATCAGTTCAGCTGATAATCTTGTGTTAAAGTGAACTTAGAACGTCTGCCACATTAGTCAGCCCCCACTCCCCTCTGCCCCCTACCAACGCCCCATGTGTACTTGATTGCAGGGTGGTGAGATTTTAATGTGGCTAGAATCTGGAGATGTTCAGAACAAAATCCTATGTCTAAACATGTGGTGCTTAGCGGAAGTCATAAGTACGGCTGGTTTAGATTGATTGGCAAAAGCTTTAGGTTTTGCTTTGCTGCTGTTTTAACTAGGGCTTCAAAAATATGCAATGACCTGTGCTTTGAACTGTCACAAAATTATACGTGTAAACATACATTTTTGCAATGTGGTTGTTGCCAGTCTGGTTAAGACAAAAGTTGTAGCAGTATTAGTTGATAATTATATAAATGCCCTGCCTGCATTCTTGTATTATACTCTAGTTGTTTGCACAGCTCAATTATTTAGATATAATTTGAGTGGGCAAGTTCTATCTTGTCACACCTGACGCTCAGAAAGCAAGGGCTAGTTTGCAGAGGGATTCTTCAGCAGCCGAAATATGATGATGAAATATGGGACTTTATCTGTCAATAGAGGCAAAGATTTGCATACACACTCGTAGTTTAATATTCTGGTAATGTAAGCATGGAATCCCTTGAAAAATACAAGGCAACACAATATTTAACTAGCAACTGCAAAAATGTTGAAGTACGTACTGTTGTTGCAGTATTTGCCTCTTAACTGATAAATCTGAAACTTGAGGAGCAACTGGGAAAAATTAATTTTTAATGTATGCATAGAGTTCTGCCCCTTAATGTGTTTTGTTTTTCTCTGCCAGAAATCAGGATCACATGTTAAGTAACAGCTGTAAGGATAAAGTGGACTGCGTGGTGAAATTTGGAGGTACATGAGATTATTCCTGTTTTGGAATTTTAGAAGTTCGAACTATTCTAATTTGTCCATAGACTTATTTATTTTTAAAAATTCTTCAAGTATTTTATATGCACTCAATCTTTCTCAGATCGTTTTAGGCCCTTTCCCGTAGGGGAACTCTTACTTGGCTGTAATCCCTAAGGAATCTAGTGACTCTTTCTTTAAAGCCTTTTATTAAGCACTAGTTTCGAATTCCATGTTTGGTAGTTTGGGGTTTTTTGATGTACACAGGCAATCTGCCTACTGTTAATAGGACTTGGTCTCTGAGAGCTACTATCTCATGGACATGTTTCATCTTTCCAGAATTCAAAAGCTTGCATGGAATATCTGGGATAAGCATCTGTAGTCAAAAATTATACATGTATATTGAATAAAAGCAGAGCAAGGTCTTATTTCTGTCCCGTAGCGTGGCTCAACTCGCCACTCTGGAACTCCCCTCTCCTACTACGACCAGAGTAGCTGCATCCAGGCTGGTTTTTGGAAGCAGCCCATGATGCCCACAGCAATGCCAAGCAGCATTTGGGAGAGGTTAATCTGCATTGGTAAAAATCCAGCCAAGGAGTGTGCTAGTTGTGGAACGCTATGGGATTATCACTGTTCTCTCCCTGTTTTAGTTACTTGCATGATATAGCCAGGTAAAGAAATCTGGCAATATGAAGCCTGTCAACACTTAAGGATGCCATACATAAAAGTTGAATTCTCAAGATGGTTTACGAAGTTTGTGTGAACTGCTTTTATTAAAAGAGCATTTAATTTGTATTAAAGTATCCTTAAGAAGAATATCAGTGTTTGGTCATCACCGCGCTAGTATTGAGTTTTCAGTTTAAGTGTGTGTAGCAGAATTTTAACCTTACCTTGTTTATGAACATCATAGGCGTCTGTATTTTCAGTTTCTTACTGAATAGTTGACTTACTGAATAGGTGAAGTCTTCTACTGTTTGTGAAAGAGAATTGGGGAAAAAAAAGCCTGGTTAAATATTGCTGAGGGAATGACTGAGTTATGAGGCATAAAGCTACTTCAGTGGCATTGAGTGTGATACTGCAATGGGAAGAGATTTGGCTATTTCCTGCGTGCAGGTACTGAGTGTGAAGGCAGTTGAAATTCAGCTGGGATGGTTTACTTGCTCTGTCAGCTTTGATCCCTTTTGGAAAGAGTAGCTTTAGGATATAACTTCTTTTCCATAGCGGTTGTTTTCCAAAATGCTTGGAAAATAGAAGTAGAAAAATAGTTACTGTTTTGCCTCACTTTTGTCTCCCCTTCCACTCTTAAACAGTCTTACGGAAATTTAAGAAAGAAATGAAAAGCAGCAGTTCTGGATAAAAAAGGGCAGGATGTTGCTGTTCAGTCCTCCCAAATACTGCAGGCTAATTGGGATTCCAAATGTACTTCTCTTCCAGTCAAATCTCCTTTGCATTTAGATGTACCTTGACTGTAGATCTGCTTTGTCTGGGAAGTCTGGCCATGTTTTTCAACTAACTTAAATAAAACATCTTTGATTACTGTAGGATGTCTTGTTTCCTTGTGCCTTTGCATAAGAGTTGCTCGAGTCCCTTAGAACGGGAAGACTGAAAATTTACATCCTAGATCAGTAAGATCAAATTAGTAAAAATCAATAGTGAGCCTGGAAAGTTAAAGCACGCTAATTCCTAGTGTGACCACTTTTTTGCTCTGCTCTACATGCTTGTGTTAGGTGGGGGCAGGACTGCTGTGCCAGTGTGCTATTCGGCCTCCTCCATTGCTGTCTGGTTGTTGCTGGTGCGCACACCTGGATGGAGAAGCCTTCTGGGGCTTTGAATTCCAGAGTTAATGTGCTTCTGTGGAACAAATTAGCATCAGAAGTAGCTGGTACATGAATATTGCTTTCTTTGCTTTCATAGAGCACACCTGTGCTGGAAGCCTTTATTTCCATGGGGGCAACTGGTAGGGGTGACACAAAGTCTCTGTTTTGGAGTCAGGCGCTTACTTTTCTTCAGTGGCAATGCAGGGAGTCTGATATTAAGAGTCGAAATGGAGACTGCAGACCCTTCTCATCCGTAGCTTTTGCTAGCTCCTGAGGGCAATAATGAGATGACTGATGATTTGTGATTCCACACTTTCCCTGAGAAGCGAAATGTATTAACAACATTGGTTTTTATACAGCAATAAAAGTCACGGGTCTGTCGTTACCTTGAGACCAAGGGGAGAGCATCTGTCTGTACTTCTTTTAAGGAGCAAACCTGTGTGGGCTATGTTTCATTTTACTCACGGCTCTCATCCGTAAAGGTTTTCAGTCATTACCCCTCTATTGCTTTAATACTCCTCTTTACAATAACAAGGATCATCTCTTCTGGTTCTCCTGGCACTCAAGGCGCCTGTGCTTTAATACAATGTGGAGAGGTATGTACCTGGCTGGAGGCACTCTGTTTTAAGGCTGTGAATAGAAACCTTTTCATAATGCTGTTCAGCATGCCATCTTGCTGCCTGTGAATATTTTAGCTGTGAACTGCAGAAAATAGGTTTGCAGGGTGTGGAAAAAAGGATGGGGGCGTGGAGTACATGCTGGGAGTTTCCCAGCAACTGACATATGAATTTATTCTGGTTGCCAGCAGTTTAGAATCACTTCTCTAAAAGTTTGCCGCTATTAGAATTTTGCTGGGACAACAGGGCTGCATTATGGTAGCTGTAGGTTTTTACTCGTATTTTTCTGCTGTTTCGTTCTTGCTGCTGGCAGTCCCTATTAGCCATTGCTTGGTATTGAAATGCAAAGAACATCACTATCTTTTCCGTGAAAAATGCTGTAAGGACTGTGCCCCTGGTAAGTAATTTTCACTGGATGTTGGTTATAGTTGCGCGATGTAATATCTATCAGTTAATAACCCACAGGTGGTAGAAAACACCATGTTGGAAAAAAGCGTTTGAGGAGACTTTCCTATCAGTCTGGACTGACAGAGATTATTTCTATAACATAGTACATTTAGGAATCCATCTTTTTGAAAGAGCTACATGTTCTTTAACTTATTTTGTGCGGCTCAGCTTTCTTAATGTGTTGGTCTTGTGCGTTTTCATTGTGGGAGTACTGGCTGAGAAAAGGTGGTGGCATTTATGTTACTGTCCTTTACGTATCACATAAAGAAGCTCAGAAATCTTGCATAGTACTGGAAAACTTTAGGTAATTAATTCTATTTCTAAAGATGGCTTGTTAAGCTTTCTTTCGTAGCAAGGTTTTACTACTTAAGACTTGGTGGTTTTTTTAAGGAAAAAAAAGTGTTTCTGAACTCAGTTTAAAGAAAGGCATACTTGTATGCAGGTAAAGATATTCCTTTATCTCTAAAGTTTTTTGTTCCTCCTTGAGCTGAAAGAACTTTTATCAGGTTTTAGGCATTGTTAGCAAATCTGCTGCTGTTGGGGAGACATTTCTTCATAGTCTCTTCCTGATTGTGTAAATGGTAAAAAATGTGGAAGTGTACTGCATATATGGTCATCACTAAAAATTTCCTGTATTTTGATAGCACTTAATAAAATGCAGAGAAAATTAGAGTGATCGAGAGACTTGGTGCTCGTTGTTCACCTACAGAACGGGAAAATGGAGAACCAAAACGAAAGAAGCAGTCTGTGAGAAGAAAGATGTATTTAAGCTCAAGTGTAAAAACCCTAGTCATTAGAGCTGTCTGTATAGTTCCTGCAGCCTGTGCTGTAATGGAGGGAAGCTGTGAGATAGAAGAAACATATCTGACTCCTTTCTTTTCCAGGATCCACTGGTAACTTGCCGTTTCGGTTTGGGCAAGTTACTTTGCTTACGAACTTTGTCGTCCTAGCGCATCAATGTGAACTTCTGTGGAAGCGCTGTGTATTGTACAGGTCGGAGGATGTGGGTGCAAGCATTCAGAGCTTGTTTCTAAATGCACTGTGTGGTACAGACATGCTGTTTGGAATAGTAACAAATGCCTGCCTTACATCTTGCGCTGTGTCTCACTGTTTATGAAGTGGAGCTAGTAACATCTTTGATGTTGCTGGGCGCCAATACAGATGCATATCAAAATACAACCGCATTCTTTCATGCCTAATGGGCTTTCAGAATGCCAACAGAAAGGTACTACAAACATATATTCTTGACTGCTTCACTAATGTATTTTCTGCAAACCTGAGCAGTCCATTGCCATCATTTGTACCTGTTTGGGATTACTTTGGGTTGAATTGCATGATTTATGTCAGAAGGGAAGGCAGGATCTGTCATAGAGCCATTGTATTACACTGGAGATCAGACCTATTGCTGTGCTTAAAAACCTGCTTTTTTTCCCTAACCGATACTGGCTGCAAACTGTGATGTCTAAACCATATGAAAAGGTGGTCTGGAGAAGTGATATTTGGAATCCACTGGGAGAATCATTTGGGGCATTGTCTCAACTCTTAGCGAGTCATCAGGCCCCTACTAGCTCATTTTGGCTGCATAATTTACAGTGATGCTATGGGCCAATGCTTTTAGGGATTCTGGTGTATCTAAATCTGCTGGATGTTTTAAGTCAGAGTTGTAAGTGGAACTGTTGCTTTCTGGGCAATCTTTCATTCTAATGCATGAAAACCAAGAGGATTTTTTTCTGATAACAATCAGTTCCTCCTTCTATGTGGTCTTTCTTTTAGGTGAAAGAATGAGAAGCCGCTGCACAACAACAACAGATACAGTCTGCGCTCCCTGTCAAGACGAATACTTTAATAGTGAGCACAACCACAGCTTCTGCAAGAGTTGTACGATCTGTGACACTAGTAAGTCAGCTGTATAGCGGTCATTTCTTGATACAAATTTGGGAGACAATCAGTCTTCATATCTTTGCGTGCTCCTCAAAGGCTGATGTCCTAAAGCCTGTCACTTGAGATGACCAAGCCCAAACACTGGGTTGTCACTGCAGTAGCTGATAACTCCTGGTTGGTACTGGTGGTGGAGCCTTCAAAGGGAAGCAGGCTTGCACTGCCTGAAAACGGGTGTCTTCAGAATTGTTAATGAACTCTGCTCTCCGCGGTTGTTTCTACACACAACAGATAGGCACCGAGTAATTAATATTTTGTGCCTTTCTTAACTTATTTCTTGTCTCTCACATGCCCTGTATTCTGTTGTTGCTAGCAAAGGGGAGCAAGGAAGTGAAGAAGTGTGAGAAGACCTCTGACAGAATTTGCATGTGCGATGCAGGTTACATGCCAGATGACAGCCATCCACTGCGAAGCGGTAAGTTAGTGATGTGTCAGACTCTCCAAACTCTTGCCTCCGCTTCAGGTGAGATGCTTGTTATTTCTAGTGTAAAAGCTGCTTGTCTTTTGGCTCACTGATGTCTCCGCACAAGTGTTAACAGCAGGGTAGTTGTGCAAACGGTTGCTTTGATTCCTGAGCTGTCAGAAATCTTAATGCTCTCCTTGTTAATATCCATAGCCAGTAGAGAAAACGGGAAACCTTGCCAGTTGCAGGCTAAAATGAGCCTCTGAGCATGTTGTATTACTTCTGACCCAATGAGTGTGGTTTGTAGAGGCTATGTGAGTTTTGTTTGGTCTGTTCCATAAGCTAGACTACTGGAATAAGCTATTAGTATAACTAACGTGTGGTTGTCATACAGTTATGTTGCTAACTGAACTCAGATTCTCTCTCTTTCTTTTTTTCCAGCATGCTTACCATGTCCTGAAGGGTCTTATTCCACAGGGAGAAATGAAAACTGCAAACCTTGGACCAAGTACGTATCACTGATCTAAACATGCCCAGAGCAACATTTTTGGGTTTATCTCGGTAGCAGTTGATGCCCAAATCATGGTGTATAGAGTAAACCTGCAGTAGGTGTGACAAAACCGTGTTTCTCATGGCTCTCAGGAGCCTTGAGCAGTCTGTGTACTGATTTGAAGCATCTGCCTGCCTTCCACCCTTTCTTCGCCTACAGCAACAACAGTATTCTCAGCCTTTTGGTTTTTTAAAGGTCTGGATGTTTTGTTTCTCTAGCAAAAGGTTCCCTTGCCAAATGCAGATGTGCTTCAAGGCTGTTAGGTACACGGTTGCAAAGAAAAACAGAATGTCAGGTTTTTTCCAGTAATAACTGTGATTAGCTTAGTTGTTCTTCACATATTCTGTAGAATCTAGGAAAGGTGAAGCCTGAGTTTGTGTTGATAAAAAAAGTATTGTAATATTCACTGGCTTTTTCCATGGAGATTACTTAAAGTGCAATACTGCAACTGTTTGAAACTCTACACTAATTTATGTTGTGTCTCTAGCTGCAGCGTTCTTGGGAAAAGCACTCTTCGACCAGGGACAAAAACAGCTGATGCTGTTTGCAGCAACCATGTCACACAGCCAGCTACCTCGCAGAGTGCAATACCTGCTTTGAATCTTTCCAATGCTGACCACAAGAATAAGATGTCGACTGCAACGTTCTCACCGTCCAGATCTAGTGTGATTCCTTTCATTTGCACGGATACAAACAGCCCCACAGAGACTAACTGGGGTAAGGAGAGGGAATAACCAAGTCTAGTCTATTTACTAGAGCTGCTCAGTAATTTTCACCTGAAGTTGATTTCATTGGAAATGAAATCACACTCTTTCTCAGAAGCCATATCTGTATTTTACACAGTCTTTCAGTGAGACATGCACGGGATTCCAGACTTCTTGCTAGTCTGCTTGGCAGCTGAGATTTGTAGGCTTTGTGGTTCAGGGGTGCTTCTGGAGTTCTAGGTTCCTTCTTCTGAAGCTGGAAAGCCATGGAAACTGCAGCTAGAACCATGCACCTTTTTTAGTGTATTCTTCTATTTTTCCTTCCAGGGTCTTTATCACTTATCCTTATTTGTCTGATATTGCTCATGGTGAGTGGAATGTCCATCCTTCTGTTGATTATCCAAGCAGCCAAAAAAGAGACCAAGAGGAGGAAAAACCGTCAAGGTGAGTTTCTTTTTATGGTGAAAAATGTACAGAAAATAATAATCAGGGCCCTGTGTTTGAACTTTGATAATTGGTTCTAATCATAATGAAGGCTACCTGACTAAGTAGCACAGTGTCATCTGCAGTTAATGCCAGTGGTTCATCCTCTGTGTAGTCCTGATGCACTGGAGGTCATAGTGTCTCAAGTTTTGCATTCTTACAGAGCAAAGATTCCCCAACTTGTTGACCAGCAGAAGGATTCTCTCTCTTTCTCTAACTTTAACTCCTTCTAGCTTTTTCCTCCCTTCGTCCCTGCAAAAATGAGGTAATGATTTTGTGCAGGGAATTCTATTCAGTACAGTCAGGATCCAGAATCAACAGTCTTTTAAAGAGTATATGGTGAACTTTTTTGCCTACGTAAAGTGAGTTGTCTTGAAGCGTCACCTGCAAACACAGGAAATGTTTGACTGAGAAGAGCTGAATTCTATAGTGAGAATTAAGTGGCAGCCTGGCTCTTGAATCAGCCCACAGCTGCCTCGTGTTCCATTGACAGAGCAATGAGAAAGTGTATTTTCACTGTTCCCTATGCTTAATGTTTGCACTGGCTGGAAAGGCAAGCACTATCCCAAATGTCATTCAGGTCCCTAGTCTTTTATGAAACTAGAAAAGTCCCTGACTTCCCTTTTCCTGACCTTTCTACTCTGTATAGTATTTTTTTATGTTTTGTTATTATTATCTGTCTTTCAGGAGGAGGGAGCTGTCGATACCCTGTCCAGGAAGAACAAATTCACTCCAATTCTAGTCTCATCAAAAACTGACTCCGCATTACGCTTCTGTTTCTTGCATTTCTGAGCCGATCGATTGTAACAAGTAATGTGACGGAGCATTCTGTGGCTGTATGCGTGGATGTGTGTAACTGTTTAATTGCACTTCGGTTCCTTTGGTCTCGTTGAGTGGCCCCTTTGGCATTAGGACCCATGGGAGTAGCTGTTCTTGCTGAAATCACGTGATTCTTTCTCTTTGGCAGATCCTGCGCACAGCATCCCTGTTGCCAGACTGAGTTGATAATAGTCTGCTCTGCATTTCTAGCCAATTCTGTATGTAGTGATGGGCAGTTGTCTTTGGACTGAAGAAAGTGTTTGTGAAGCTGTAAGAGCTGATCATTGAGCAGACAGAAAAAAAGGGAAATCAAAAGACTTGCTTTATGGCTGAGTTTATGTCTTGTCGTACAATTCTGAGATGCTGAGCAGAGCATGTCTCTCTTTTCTCAGTGCAGGTATCTCCAGCGTTTCAGTCTACTTACCAAATGAGCTCTCCTCGCGTTAGGTGGAGAATCTCCCCCGATGAACCTAGCCAGTGTCCCTTGTGCTTCTGTTTTTTTCAAGTTATTTCTTCTTGGTCAAGTAGAGTGGCATATGTCAGCTGTGCCTCCAGAGGCAGCTGTCACTGCTGGTAACTCTCGTGCTGGCCGTGTGCCAGAATAGCACCAGAGTTCTGGTGCTAGTTGTTAAGTGACTGGTAAGAGATGGCTTTTCAATGCCACTTGTCTCTGTTATGCATTTCTTCAAACATACCCATTGAGAAATTGTCATGTTAACATAGTGAACAGTGTATCCATTATCCGGCTAAAAAATGGAATTACTAATGATCACCAGGTAGCTCCAGATCTCCAAGTGTTTGGAAATCTCCACGGAGGTCTTCATGTGTGTGGAAAGTAGAATATGTGGATTGCCAGAAGGCAAAGGGGATGGTAATTTCTGATTAGAACATTATTAGTGGAAACTGTAGTTCAAAATATAGGGGGAAAGGTAGAGTGCCAGTTGTCTGCACTGTAAACTTCAGTAGTTGCCATGTATAACTCATGTTTTATCTATAAGCCCTGTGCAACCAACATGCTGTGTGCTTCCTCTTGGTGGACATCCTGTTGTGTCTATCATCAGCAAGGCTGCTTCAGTCAAGCTTGGACATTTCCACAGTAAAATTGTTTAGCTAAAACCACTTTTGTGAGACTTGATTGCTTGGGATGTAGGGAGAAACACAGAAGCAAGTTTGGTTCCAGACCGTGCTCTGGATTTGGGGAAAGTCTGTTTATGTCTTAGGTTTAGGAGCATGTACATGGACATTCAGAGTTTTTCTGCTGCTGAATGGAAATTTTGTGATGGTTTAGAAAGGAGTAACTCCTTAGATGTTCTCTGTTGATAAGAGGCAAGAGCTGACCTCTGAACACAGTGCTGACTCTCTGGGCCTTCAAGGGTTGCGTTTTAGCAAAGGCGTGTAAAGATGGTGTAACGGTGGATAGATGCCTAAACTGTACTCTGACCATTCATCGGGATGATCACCTTGTGCATGCTGTCAGTGGAATCTTCATTCAAGAAGTGTTCTTGATTTGGTCTCTGTGCAGTTAAAAATGCCTGGTTGTTTGCCTTTACACTGTATGAAACAAATTTTAGTTCTGTAACGTTTTACCGCAAGTTAATCAGTCTGTAGTTTTGGAAAGTGTTCACATTTTAGATGGCAAGTGCAACATCTGAAGTGTCTGAGAGAAGCCTGAAGTGTTACTGTCAATAGCTTTTGCTGTAATTGAAATGCCTCCGTGTAAAAATTCAAGAAGTAATAAAACTTGGGAGTTGTATAATTGAGAAGTGTTTTTCACTTCAAATGTAACTCCTTAGTAGATTACTCATTAGAGGTAGGTATTTTATAAGCACAGTACCAAAGCATATGCCCAAATATGCAACAGGAAATGTATTCAAGAATACAACTGGTGTCTAGAAACATGTTTTTAAACATATGTTTTCTTATATGTTATACATATGGTGTACTTAGCAGTGATTTCTTATTTTGAAGCGTATATACAATGTATATAAGTATTTGTATTATATACGAAGTGTGATAGTGACTTTTTGAAATAAATTGTGGTAGCAGCTAGATGTGCTTGTATGATGTGTATGATCGGAGAGTACAAATGAGCAAAAAGTTATTCCGGTGCGTATAATTCTCACAGAAAGCAGGATCACCAAATGGTCAATCCTGTGGCTTAACTGGCTTTGAGTTCACATGCTGCCTTGCCCCTTGGCTTTCTGTGTGACTTGAGAAAGTCGCGTGTAGTGTTTTATCTCTGTGAAACTGGCCTGACAGCATTTCTGACCTGAGAGTTGCTGGGACGCTCAAGATCATAAAATCCTAGAATTGTTAGGGTTGTAAGGGACCTTAAAGATCATCTAGTTGCAACCCCCCTGCCATGGTTGATGCCAAGATGATGAGGCTCAGCCCCTTCAAAATCGTAGAGCCCCTGTTGTGAACGTAGAGGTCTTTGGAAGTGTGCTGTGGCCTAAATGCTGTTATCTTGCGGTGAACTGGATGGCAAAATGATGAATCTGAGAAATGCATTCCAGGGAAACCCCAACAGATTCTCGGAAACTTATCAAGTTTGTAGGCTCCACTTCCGAGGCAATAAAGCAAGTACCATGTTTCCATGTAACTGAGCAAGGCAGAGATAACTAGCGAGCTATTGTAGGTTGTGGGTTATACGGTGAAAACAGCCCACAGGAGCAGATGAGCTGTTGGCTTGACAGAAGTGCTGCTGTGGCAGCAGAGCTCCTCTGTGGTGTGGACTCATCAGCTGTTTCCGCGAATCTTACTTGTTTTCTGCCCTCTGGCTCAGCCGCACAGGAAGATGCCCGAGTGCACTCACTGTGTTCTCATGCCTTCCTACAGCCTCCCCATCAGGAGATGTCCTGCGAACTAGGGCATGGCTTCCCTCTGCCTGAAGAATGAACCGACGCTGGCTGTGGAAGGGCACAGCAGGGTAGCGGAGAACAAGTTGCATTTGCTCATCGTTTGGAAGACAAGAACAGCCAATTCGGTGTGCTGTGTGGCTGAAGGTCTGTAATAGCAAGCGCTCCCAGACTGCGATTGCTGGTTTTTGTGCTAATCCATACCGGTGAGCCTGTCTGTGCCGGCTGCCCTGCTGGAGGACTGTATCCAGTCGCTGTGCCAAGACGTATAATCCTATCAGAAGAGTTAAACCATAATAACATCTGATAGGATTGGAGGCATTTACGATTTGATTTTTTTTTTTGAGGATTTCTGTGTTGGTAGACTGCCAGTTTAAATAAACTGGTGTAGGTATTTCACTCTAAATAAAGGAATAACATTTTTTTTTTAATTGCCATCTTCAGTCTTGTCACTCTTTCTGTGAAAAACTTGCTTGGATTTTTTTGTTCCAGTCTTCCCTAAAACGGCAGAAAGTAGTTAAAAATAGGCAGAAAATCTTGAACAAATTGGTGCTGCCTTCTGCCCACGCTTGCCTTCCTACGTGCCAGAAATGAAACTTTCCCTTCTCAAAGGTATGGGCCTGTGTCACAAAGCAAGTTCCTGTTTTTCAACCATTCAGATTTCCCCGTTTTTGGGCACTTGAGAGAGACACAGTCTGAATTGTGCAGCTTCAGCTAAGCTGATAAAGATAGGGCTGTACTGGAAACTTTTTCCGGTGTAATGCAGTAAGCTGAGGTGTCAGTTTGTCTTTTATTCTGCAAACCAGTGCTAACTCTGGTTTTAGTGTGAACTCTACTGGCAGTTAGAGTACTTGGTAAACCCATGTGATTTGTAAATTAAATGCCTCTTGGTTGCCACAGAGCCCTGATTCAGGAAGTCGTTTGTGCAGATGCAAAACTGTCTGTATGAATGTTGTCACTGAAATTTGACCTATTGATTGTTTTAAGAACTGTCTGTAAAACTGACTAATATCCGTGTGAAAATGAATAATTTAACTTTTCAACTGCACTATTCATGAGTTACGCGCCACGGGGCCAGCCCCTTACGCTGTTTCTAATTAGCTACAGGAGGAAAACCAAACAAAAAACCAACCCCTCTTGTCTTTGGGATTTCCATCTACAGTATTTTTCCCTCTCTTACATGCGAGGCTATCGCATATCTAACTCCATATCGCCTGGAGTTTTAACAAGGCAATTTGGTTAAAAGGGAGGTTTGTTTTGCTAATTGCTTTGCTGTATTCAGTTTTGGAGAAGGATTAGGACAAGAACAGATGGTATTTGAGAGCCACGTTGGAAAAAAATCATATAAATGAGCTGGGTTTTGCAGTTCTTGAACACTCCTTTCATACCGCAGATTTGGCAGTTAACATACGTATTTCATATTTCAGTAGTTGTTATAATAAAAAAAACCCAACCCACAGATCCGTAAGTTTGTGCTTTTTATGTTCACTTCCTCCGTTGTCTTTTTTGGTCTTCCCCTGAAATATATGACAAGCTTCTGCTACTGCAGCTACCCTAGATCCTTTATCTCCTGCCTTTTCTCTTCTTTCACGTTCTCCTGTGACTTAGAAGTGCATCAAAGTGACTCAGGTTTGCCATGAGAGACTTAAGAAAGGTCACATCCGCTGATAGACGCTGTGACAGGTGCTAAGCTGGGAAGGAAATACACGGCTTGGTAACGTCAGGGACTTGAGGTTTTTGCGTTCTGTCTGGTTCGGTTTCCCTCTATGAAATGTCAGTTATGGTACTACCTGGCCTCTGCGCCATTGGGATTGTCTGTGAGGAGTTGCCACTTTTGGTGGCCGGGCTGTGCAAACAACCCCCAGAGGTAGCTGCGAGACTCGTTCCATGGGCTAAGGCAGGGCTCCCATGGGTGCGTGCTGCAGGGTCCTTAGTGCTGTGTGAAGGAAGGATCCGGGGGTCTTTGCAAAGCCCTAATTGTTTTGGGGTGAGAATTTAACCGGTCTCAGGAACCCACCTGTGGCACTCACTACCTGAATCACACGTGCTTATGCCACATTGTGTGACTCCTGTGCCCCCAGCCTTAGCTGGGGCAGGTTTGCAGGGCAGTCATTCTCCCAGTGGGCCAAAAGAGGGCAGGCATTAGACAGGTGCTGCAAATACCCCCGGATCTGGAAACCCCCAGGGGAGCCAGTCCTTGTCACTGCAAAACCTCAAGGCTGGCCTAAAGGTCAGCAGAGCTCAAAGGAACACAATTCTGTCTTCTCCTTTCAGGCTGCAGATAAATTATTTGTCCCTAAGGTTTGTTTGGTTTTGTTTTTTTTTTTTTACACCAGTCTTTGGGACAGTACTATGTGAGCTGTCACCATTCATATGGTGTCCTTCTGGGGAGTTGATGTCCCTGTGTCCCCCTGGTGCCAGCCTCACCGTCTGCTTGCTGCGGCACTGACCTGCACCCCATGCACTGGCTGTTCCTCCACGCTTTCTGCAGCCCACCAGAACTGCTGTTCTACCACTGGTTCCCTGGTGTGAGGAACGTTTCTTGTAGCTGTCACGACATAGCCAAGGGCTCTTTAAGTAAAGACAGACTGACAGTTGTTTCCCAAGATCATAGACAAGTTCTGTACAACAGAATGTGAATCCTGTAGGTAGCAATGGAGTCTCTTTTTTGCAATGGGATGGAATCAGTTTATGAGATGGAGCTTACAAGGCAATTTGTACATCAGTCTTACATATTTGTTATTCAGAAATGACGTACATTTCATGTGAACAACCTCTTACATTTAGGAGAACTGCATGGCTTCTTTGGTCACTCATTGTGGGTAATCAGTAAAATCTCAATGTCAGGAAACCGAGTAACTCTCCCTGGCAACGACAGTATATTGTTAATGACGTTAAGTCCAAGGCCAGGCTGGATGAGGCTTTGAGCAACCTGGGCTTGGTGGGAGGTGTCCCTGGCCAGGGCAGGGGCGTTGGAACTAGATGATCTTTAAGGTCCCTTCCAACCCGAACCATTCTGTGATTCTGTGTGAGTGTCAGTAAAGCTACTGGACTTGCAAGAACTAACTGCATGTCTGAGAAATGGTGACGCTCTTTTTTTGGGGTTTTGTTTTGTTTGGTTGTTTGTTTTTTGTTCTTTCCAACAGGTTAGTAATTTGGACAGTTCAGCAAACTGGCGGCTCTTGTGGCCCCAAGCAAAAAGGAAGCTGTAAAATGAGGCTCCTGGCGATGTGCGTAATGTTCAGCTCATGGCTGCATATCCTTAAGGTGGGCAAAAGCAGAATTCTCAGCTGGTTCTGTAAGTACTCTTAGGAATGTGGGCCCTGAAGACAGGTAGAAGTTGCCTCATCAGTGCACTTCGGTGGGTGGAAGAATCCACTGGTTCTTCCTTCGGATCTCATCCTTGGGCACTCCTTCTAGTGTGATATGTGCGGGTCATGGAGCACAGCGGAGGGAGAAGGGATTAGGAGATCTGTAACACTTTTTCTTCTGTTCCACCACTGTGTGTGCTTATGTTTCAGCCTTAATCTGCCCTGAGCCACTGCATTTGGGGTCTTTTGCCACATGTGTTTCTGTACCTTCCTTTGCTGAAGGAAGGAGAAGAAACCCGTCTTCCTCAGTTCTCCTGATAGAGTGAGGCACCACACTCAGAACTGAGCTCATTTATTGGAGACAATCATAAAAGATTAAGGCCTCTTCATCCATGACTGAGAAACTAGAGCCTGGCACGCAAGAGACCCTTTGGTTCAAACTCCAGCACACAAGCCCTTGCAGAGTCTGTCTCCAAAGGCACAGCAGCATCAGCGTTTGGATGCTACTTTTTAGTGGCAACTGGGAACTCTGAACCCTGAGGCATTTCTGAGCATCTCGGCCCCTCGCTTCTTCTCTTTGCCTCTTCATGTCTGTGCTATGTCTTCCTGTTTTGTGCATTGAGAAGGCACTGCGTGACGTACGTGCTCAGACAACCCCAAAGACCACATTGCTTCCAGTGGCTCATTGAGATTGACGTGGATTGAAAGAAGCTGTGCAGGCCACAGAACCTCTGCTTGCGCGTGAAGGTAAAGACTGTAAGGATTCCTCATTTCTGAAAAGTCTCAGTCCAATATTGTCTAGTTAGTCCTGTAGCTGCTGCTGAATAAAACCACCAAACAGGTTATGAGGAGGTGAGAATTACTGCTTATTGATAAGTGAAATAGGCATTTGTTCTATCAATAGGTGCAGAGAGAGCTGGAAGCCGTACCAGGCAGCAGCGTGGAACCTGGCAGCATTGACGTACATCACGTGCAGGACTGAGTGAGAAAGGGATTGACAGATGAAATGTCACTTCCTTATGTCAGAGACAGGTAAGGTTAGCTTTAGAAAAAACCCCTAAAGATTTTGCAGCCAGATAGTCAAGTTGTCTCTGAAAGGTCGCTGCTGACTCTACAGATTTAGCCTTGGCATGTGCAACTATTGTCTGTGATCTGACTGTAAATTTTCCATCACCTGGCAGTATTTGTGCGCGACTGTGGTGCTTGAACAAGAATGAAAACACGTAGAGACCAATTCAGAAAATACCAACATTGAAAAAAGATAGAGGGTAATAAATTATTAATTCCTATTCTGATAAACACCAGGTATGAGATATCGCATACGCTAACTGCCTGTCTGCAACCAGGCCTGGGGGTCCCTTGCATACCAACTGCCAGTTGTCTTGGTGGGGCCTTTGGAGATCCCTTCTCTGTTGCTGTGTTTATGACACTGAGCAAATGTCTGATTAACGTTCATGTTTGGTATTTAGGCAGTGCTATTTAGTAATCAAGGGCATGGCCAGTTCCTCTGTCTGGAAACTACACTGTCCTTGTCCCTTCTGGTAGACGTGGTCTAGTCTATTGCTACAGCTAGACTTCTTCTAAAGATGAAGAAAGTAAGGTATCAGGAGACTTAAGTGTGGTGCCTAATCAGAGACCTGGTCTTTTACCATTCAAGTCTTTCTGTTCGTTATAAAATTACCCATCCCAGCTATTGCTGGAAGTAGCAATTCTTCCCGTTGGTTATTCAGCAGCATTAGTTATTGGTGACTGGCATGCCAGGTTTCCTGGGGTATGGCCTTGAGGTGTAATTTCCAGAAAGTGAGGCTGAATGACTCTCAGCTCTGCAGGACCCCAGCTTTGGCATCAGAACAGCTGTCAGCGTCCCCAAAGGGTTTGTCTCCTCCGCGTCAGTACTGGCAGTGGGACTGAACCCAGCAACCACGTGCGCTTAACAAAGCCTTGGGGAGTTTCTGGGGAGCATGAGCTGCACCTCTGGGTGAGTCTCGCAGCAACGCACAGAGCTGATCCCATTTCTTCCTATTCCTGGCTTACATTTTTCTCTGCACACTTCATGAAGATATGTCAGTGTTGCTCCTGAGACCATTTGTGACGTCCCACAATTTGTGTCAGTGTTGCCAGCTACTGTAAGAGGGTTTGCAGCCCTTTTATATTTGCAGGGAGCCTACACACTGTCTTTTAATGAAACTGGAAGCACCTGACTTCAAAGGCAGGTGCTGCTGGGACAATGAAGAAATCTTGATTTCAAGTAATTTGGCTTTCCTTCGTGGGTCTTTTGTTCTTGCTTTCTTCATGCGGTTGAGACTAAATACCTCTTTCACAGACTCTGAGAAAGACTTGCAGAGCCAGGGGAAGTGGTGGGCTGAATGGAAAGGTGTATCCCCTCCTGTCCACAATCACTTTATGCACGCGTTGAGAAGCTTCTAAAAGTGGTTGATGCCACATTTCCCCACTGTACCAGCCTGCGCTGGGGAAGGGACAAAGGGTTGGAGAAGGTGTAAGGGAGAGCTTGGCGTGCACGCCATTTACAAGAGCAGGAGCAGCACTTGTTACCAGGGCAGATGTGGGGTGCTCTGCCCCCAGGAATTCTGGCTGCAGCCACAGTAAGGTGGTGGGGCTGAGTGTGCTCCAGGTATTTCTTGCGCTATTATGTGAGGAGGGGTATTTTCAAATGGTATTGCAGCCAGCATGCCCTGGCGTGAATCTTAACATAAGGATCTTGAAACAAGTTCTCCTTATTGTTGGCCTATTCTTGTAAAAGCTAGGAATAATAAAAATATCCTCTGAGTTGGTCAGGGCTTGTGTGCAATTCAGAAATGGTCATAACTGATGGGTCTGCAGAGTGTGGTGCTGTAGTGTTTTGCAATTAGTGCTTTGCCTAATAACTTGTCTTCATTGTATGAGTTCTGAAGAAGGTGAGACAAAGTTCTGTATGCACCGTGTTTTGTGTACAGGGCCAGCACCCTGACCAGTACCTGTAAAGCTTCCCTGTGTTGCCCAGGTGTTGTGGTTATGCTGTTTGGAGGAGCCGGTGAAAGGAATCCTGGTGTGGGGGACTGAACCCAAGAACCGTGGTGTCCAGGGCTCTCAGAGGCCGGCTGGGCAGCAGCAGGCAGTGTGTGTTTCCAGTATAGCGTGAGTGGTACTAGCTGTGACGAGTGTGAGGAGCTGTGCTGTGTGGGAAGAGGAGGGGATCTCCTGTGTGGCAGAAGTACAGAGTAGGAGGCTTTTAGTTTCTGAAAATTAGCAGTTGGCCTTCTAGGCCATTATGTGGGAAAAAGTGACGGCAGAGATCTGTGTCTCTTGCCTGCTTGCAGCTAGTTTGGATGTCATCTTTTGATAGAAGGGTTTTACCTAGCACATTTAAGAGTACACGCTGCTTTGCAGCATACATTTTTAAAACTAGAAGGGTCTGTTGCATACCAAACCTATCCGATTGTTTCCAACCCACAACAGGAACACAGCGAGATTCCTGAATAGACCATAGGCTAAGTGAAGGGTGTGTTGACTAACCTACTGTTTGCGATCCATAGATGAATCTTCAGGAAGAAAGCATAGAACACACTGAAGGAAGAGTGTTGGTGTCTGTGTGGGAAGTTAATTCAGACTTCATTGGCTGTGTGTTAAGCTAAGGAGAATTAACAGGGCAGGTGTCAAATTCTGTAGGCATAACATTTTCTACAGGCGCTCATCTCTCTTCGTGGGTCTGACTCTCCCTTGCCTTGACCTATTTGTCGTCACATGCAGTGTGGAAAAGAATCCGTTAAAAGCTGCTTCTGCATCAGAATTCATCCGTTCAGTTGAGAATGAGGTTGGACTTAAAATACTACCCTCGCTGTGCACGCGTAAGAGCAACCACAAGCTAGAGGAACAGAAGCAAACCCTGGGGTGCAGTGGAGACAGAAGGTGGGGGGGGGGGGAAGGAAGAAAGCTGTCTACACCTAAAGCAGAGATGGAAGTTTGCATATGCATTTGTATAAGGCGAGACATTTTGGAATTGAAACCCATCAGCTGGTGATGATTATAGGCAACATCTCTGTGCCTATTTACAATTTTACTGAGTCTTTTGTTACCTAAATCCCAGGGATCTGGGGCTCAGAGGAGCTGTACGTGCCCCTAAAGACCCCATCGCAGCCATTTTCAGTTTTGGTACCAGGGCTGATTTTGCAGCCTGTGGGGATGACGGTATTCTTTCTCTTGGTTTCATGGTATCCATATGGAGTTACATCAGCTCTGGAAAGTAATTCA
Source organism: Rissa tridactyla (assembly GCF_028500815.1). Lineage (NCBI taxonomy): Eukaryota > Metazoa > Chordata > Aves > Charadriiformes > Laridae > Rissa > Rissa tridactyla. The sequence continues at coordinate 6,351,323 of NC_071481.1, read as the reverse complement.
AGAGTTCTCCTGATCCAGAGTGAAAGAAGTTGAAAACAATTAACAGAATGAGAATCAGAAAATCTGAGTGGATGGATGGACTTACTATACATTGCAATCTGATAGTTAAATCCTTGAAGGTTTCTAACTTTATTAGGAACTCAAGTCAGAATGAAATAGTCTGAGAGCGCTGAAGTTCACACACTAATTTAATATGCATTAATTTTCAATTGTATATCAACTTGCAAAATCCTTTGAAAATCAAATTACGTGATGCTACGTCTTGCTCCTAACCTGCTGCACTCTTAATGGAGTCACTGGTGCATGGTTGCTTAGCTCTACTTTTTTAAGAATTTGATGACGTAAAATAAAATCTTTTCCCCGCCCCTGAAGAAACAGGAAGAGTGCAGCCACAAAAAGCACAGTGCCTTCCCACGGTGTCAGGGGAACGAGAGCTTTTGCAGAAAAGTCCTGATACAAGCCCACCCTAGGTGTGCTTTGGGGTTGTATAGCTCAAGACATGACTGGCCTGGCAAGCGAAGTCGGTCACCTCAAGATTCGAGCGTGCTTGCTGCTGCTGGCGTGCCTATGGCAATGGACACAGCAAACTCTGGCAACACAGTGCCAGGATGGTGAACTGAGAATAATCGGTAAAGATGAAAAGAAATGCTGCCCCAAATGCAGCTCAAACGCAGGTAAAGGAACGATGTGTCTGTCTTCTTTCCGTTTGTCAGTATTGTTTTATGTCAACCAGGGTAGTTGAGTGTGGGGAACAGACATGTGGGTATGTAAATGTATCTTGATTAACTGTATATGCAAAACAAAGTGGCAAGGGCTTCCCTCCTGCCCCCCAAACTCATAATGGGCCTTAGCTATAAACTTCAGAGTGGACTCATGTTTCAGATTTGTTATGTGCTTTTACTTGTTATTCTGTAGTGGGAAAGGGAAAGGAAGTTTCTGTGGGCCGGTCTTCCTCACAAGGAAAGAAAGCGTTCACTTAACACCGATTCTGAGCCCTTGCTCCATTCTGACGTGGTTTTAGAGTTTGTCTGTGCCATTCAGACTACAGAGGGAATACCGGGAGTGATGCTCCCTGTAAGGCTGTCCTTTGCAATTTGCAGTCCTAAAGAGTAGGAAACATTCCACTTCAATCCCTCCGTTCCACTGTCCTGTGCTTGTCCCAGAAGTGAAGGCACAGACAAGGTCTCGGGTGATCATTGGTTTCAACAGCCTGTTCTAACCCGTATCCTTGCCTGATCTTAGGGTGGTGGTGAGATGGTAATGGCTTCTCACTTGCCTGTAACTTTAAGTCAAATTAAGACACTAGAGGTGGAACAGACTAGCTGCAGGACTTGCTGGGTGATGTTTCTGTGCCTGTTAGGCTGAAGGACGGAACAGGTGGTTCCAATGGCCTCTTCCGTGGTCGCAGGAACAATCATACTATTCTTCCTAATCTAGTGTCTCGTCCGTAACGGTAGCCAGAGATGAACAGCAGGGAACATGCAGCTGTTTGTATGACCTTATAGTAAGGAATGCACCTTCCTTTTCTGCTTATCCTGAAACAGGGTTGCTGGAAGCCTTGTCTAGCTAGCGTGGTAGGGCTGGTGTCCTGCAGGTTAGCCACAGGACTAGCTGAGAAGTTACATCTTTCATTGGTGCCTCCGTAGGAGTCAGCCTCCTATTAGCAGCTTGAATATATCTGCTTGAATATATCTGAATTCCCTGTGGAAGGAGTGGACACTTGAGATTTGCGGGAATGAGCAATAAATAGGTGAAGAGCTATAGAGTCCTCGGGAGTGTGGAGACCCCAGGGTATAACCCTTCCCACTGAGATAAAGTGGGATGAGCATGAGGTAGGAGAGTCATCGCTCGGTGGGATCACCTACAGAATCACCCACTAGTAATGGGCAGAAAGAAGCACCCCCAGGCTGGTTCCTTTTTGCTGAACTTCACTAAGTTTTGACAGACTTCACTAAGCTTTGGAGGAGGCCAGTGGGCTGAGGAGGATGTGGGGAGTTTCCTGGTGGCCCTGTACGTTCCATGAGCAACATCAGGAAATAATCTTTTCTTGATCTTTGCTACTCACTGTGGGGTTTTAAGCACGCTATTGAACTACCCAGCATTTCCCTCTATATTTTTTTTTCCTTTAAGTTGTACAGCTTCCTGGTTGAACAGCACTTTTCTTTTAACTGGTCTCCAAGTGCCGGAAGGACTGCTTGATACTGTTTGCTGATGGGATCAGTACGTGTGATAAATCCTTTGCTTTCGTGAACTCAGGAGTGTCTCAGAATTAGAGATGGTATATTTTGAGTGAAAGCAAAGTTCACAACAGAACTCCTCTAGAAACACAAGGACAGAGGGTAGGAAGGGTGCTGGTTTTATGGCGTGGATTTAGACTTAGTTCTGCCAACAGAGTGTAGGAAGCAGCAGCTGTTGGGAAAAGCATGAAAAAGGAGCTCTAGCTTCACTGGCCAAGGATCTTTTGGGCATCCCTCCTCTAACATGTGCCTAACTGAGAAGAGCTCTGGCAGTGTCTGGAGAGCTGACTGGATGGCTAGTTAATGCGTAGTGCTTCTCTGGGGCACTGGCAGTGCCCTCCTCACCCCATAGTGTCTAAACCTGCACAAACCTGCTAATGTAAACCAGCAAATCTGCTACCTTACTTCTGTCTGCCGTGACCTCACGCTGGTTTTCCAGGTAAGAGAGAAGGGTTACAGTGGTAAGTCGTGCAGTCCTCAGATAGCCACGGGGTAAAAAGCTGAGTGATGTGAATTTGAGTACTCTAGACTTTACCCAGTATGTATGGGAGTGACATCTTTGTTATCCATTTTTTCTGCCACAGCACAGTAAGGAACTATTTCACCTCTGTCAGCCGGTGAGACTAATAGTTAAGTTAATTTCTGGCCTCTAAGACAAAGGCAAACCTAACTTTTTTCTTCTTGACAGGAGACAACAGCACGTGTCAAAATGTTGAGGACCCTGACTGCAAATGTCGTCAGGGATACGGCTGTAGTGATAGCGCATGTCTCTACTGTGAAAAACTGCCTGAGTGTGCAGAAGGCGAGGAGCTGGTTAAGCTTGGTAACTAAAGAAACACAAATGACTCTAAAAGGCTGAGTTCAATATAAGTGGGTAGTGGAGCAGCAGTTTCCTTCACTTATTACAACCTGCTTTTGGGAAGGCTCGTGATGCAGACAGAAATGTCATTTGTCCTGTGACCTCTGTGACTAAAACCCTTGCTTCCCTGTTTTATGAGTCTTCCCTTCCTAAATTTGCGGCTTTCACTTTCATGCTCAGACTTTCAGTATTACTGTTTTTCCAAGCTGCTAGAACTGTCAGCAGAAGAGTGTTTTATTCTGTGTTGCCTCTTAACTTTACACCCTCTGCTGTCAGATCAGACTATTCTGTACCTCTTCTGTAAGGGGTCCACCCATACATGTCCCAAAACGCCAAGGTGGCAAGAATTGCTTACGTGTTTCTCCAGGGGGGTGATTCATAATGATGAAAGAGCGTAGAGGGAATGCATTGTGCTCTATTCTGTTATATTCCCATCTTCCAGTAAATCACTGACCACTAATAATTCATGTTCTTTTTTCTTGTAGGAATTTTAGACTTCATATTCAAATGTAAACCGTGCGAGATTGGAACCTATTCTAATGTTAAGAATGGCTGGTGCCGTAATTGGACTGAGTATGTATTTATTGATACTTTCCTTCTTTGGAAAAATGTGTGATAAAATTCTCAAATGATTAATACTTAAATTAGAAAATAAAATTGGGTTAAAGATGAGATCACCGATAAGATTAAATGATGAATTTTTAAAATTCAGCAATAGGATATTTCACTCTCCTTTGGCTTTATAAATAGTCAGTCTCAAAGCAGAACTTAAGACAAACTGCTGTGTATTCAACTTGCTTCCAAGTCAAGCTTAAACTGATGCAAAATTATTCCAAAAGTGGACAGTACTTGAAACAAGAGACTCAAAAAAAATGTGCGCATAAACAATTGTGATGTAGTGTTAACTTGTTGGGGAACAGCCATAATTTTACTTGCACTGCTATAAAAAGGAAAAAAAAGGAAACAAGTAGTGGAAAGAGTGGAGAGAAGGAAGAAAGGGAGCCAAGAGAAAGACTGGAGAGGAATGAAGGGAAAGGCAGGGATGTTCTAAATGTGATTCTTATTCTTCTTTTAGTTGTGAAAGTTCGGGGTTTCTAACAATCAAGCAAGGCAACAGTACACACAATGCAGTATGTGGTTTCCCTTCTAAAGATGTGGAGCAAGGTACCTTCTCACAATGATTTGTTTCTTTGAGCCTATAACTTTTCTCTGCGCTTCCTTAGTTGGTGATTTGCTGCATAATTATCATCCAGAGTTTGCTGTCATGAAAATTTGCTTTGACAATTACTGTTGTATTTCTTGTGATATTAATATAAGTAGATTTGTTGACCCAGGCAAAGGTTCCACCATTAAAGTGCTGTCAGTAATAAAGGTAGAGAAAACCCAACAATTGTCCTTAAATAGAGTACGCTTATTTGGCAAATTGTCAGAGTCTTCCGTTGAACTGCTCTTGCTGTTTTGCTAGATTTTCTTAGGGAGACAATAGCTTAGTTAGTTATCCAGTTCCTTTACAAGTATTGGTTGAGTCCACAACACCCGGGACTGAAATCTCATGTTTTATCGTGGATCAAATTAGATACGAATAAGTGGGTAGAGGCTTTGCAGATACTGAGTATTTTAACAATCGTCTGGGCACATGATTGCTTAATCTGTATTAAAATATTTTTAATTGCAGTTCCTGTTGCGAAAGATTCTCTATATACCACCATCCTGGCCATCCTTACTGCAGTGGCTGTATTCGTTCTCATCTTGCTGACTTTCTTCTTGCATTTCTGCATATGGTCTCTGAAGAAGGAAAAATATCACACAGCTGATGGTAAGTGCACCTTTGTGAACTTCTATAGAATCATAGAATCGTCGAGGTTGGAAGGGACCTTTCAGATCATCGAGTCCAACCATCAACCCAGCACTGCCCAAACCATCACTAAACCATATCCCTCAACACCACGTCTGCCCATCTTTTAAATACCCCCAGGGGTGGCGACTCAACCGCTGCCCTGGGCAGCCTGTTCCAACGTTTGACAACCCTTTCGGTGAAGAAAGGTAGAGAACGATAAGGTCTCCCCTCAGCATCCTCTTTTCCAGGCTGAACAACCCCACCTCCCTCAGCCACTCCTCACAGGACTTTGTCCTCTAGACCTCTCACCACCTTTGTTGCCCTTCTCTGGACTTGCTCCAGAATCTTTCAGTGGAGAACAATGTCTCTGTTGATCCAGTCAGAATGGAATAAATTAAGTTGAATAAATAGAGTAAATACGGATTTACTCGGCAATTTTGGGCGGGTTACTTAGTTTGATTAAGATGCAGTGTATCACCTGTCTCTCTGCCCTTTCCTCAGCGAGAGGCTGTGTTGGTAAAGGTCACGGGCAGCAGACTGACATGTGTGAAGACCTCTTGTATGTGCAGTGCTTTTGCTTATTCTCACCGCAGATCTGGAACATAACTTCCCTAGGCTGCTGGGGGCTCCACGACTGTCACACCATAGAGAAGAGACTTACAGCTGCCAGTTTCCAGAAGAAGAACATGGAGACAAAACACCAGAAGAAAAGCCTTGCTTTTTCCACCCTCAGAGTCCATAATGAAAACAGATCAATTGCAATATGCTGTGAGAATGGGAAGCCGAGCTCAGCTTTTCAAGGAAAAAAGAAGGGAGGGGCTGGGTGCGTAAAGCATCGTTATATAGATAGCAGCAAGGAATGGCTTTGGAGGGAGTTTCGCTTTGTTTCTTCTCAACAAACCTAGCATTTAGAAACAGAAAAACTGCCAAGTCAAGCTGACATTCTGTTCAGCTGCATTGCATTATTGCAAGTTTCCTGGGTTGTTGGGTTGGGGCTTTTTTTTTCACTGATGCTCTCTTCAACAGTGTTTGGGACCAAGGACCCTTCTTGTCATTATTCCGCTTTGCATCTTCTGCACATGTCTCTGTGATGCTCCCACAGATTGATACGCACGTAGAAGGCTGGCGTCCCACTGCAGGAAATACAGTAGTTCCTACAGGGCACTCTCTCAGCTTTTGCAGGCTCTCTGTATTTCCAAGATGTGTCCTGATGCTCATATTAAGGGAATAAGGCATTGTGCCTAGCAACCCTATCTACTACTCTTCCCTGAGCAGACGGTGCCTTTCACTCATGTCAAATGGCTCTCTTTGCTGTGCAGCAGAAGGCCATCACTCTTCACCCATGAAATCCTCTCTCCAGTCTCGACAGAAGGTGTTGGTTTGGCCAGTCTCGGTTCACAGAAGTGCCAGGGTGAGACTGCCATGGCCGCATCACTTGTGCTTGCAGAGGTTTTCCTATGCAAGTTCTGTGATCCCCTCGTCCCCTCCAGGGAAGTTAAGGGGAGAAGGGAGTAACATTTATCCTCCTCCCCTTCTATAACTCGGCAATCCTGGGTACTTGAAATACTGAATTACAAAAGGGAGACTTCTAACGCACTCAAATGAGAATCACACTGTTTAGAGAATGACATTTGGTTTAATGCTCTCGTCTAACCTAGTTTATAGAGGGGGAAAAGACAGTGGAAAACAGAGAAAAGCCCAGCATTTGTTCTTCATGCTTTTTTTCCCTCACCCCAGAACAAAAAGAACCAGAGCATCTGCTGGTGTGTACCAGCATAGCTCCAGTGACTTCATCATCACTGGAAGATGTTTTCCCTTACTGAAATTCTACCATGGAGGATTTTCGTTAATGTTGATTTAGTGGTCCTCCAGTTTCAGAGCTCTAACGTGGCTAGAATTAATTCTTTTGCCCCAATTTAAAGGGGCAGGGTTTCAGCTAGAGTTGGTTGCTTTCTGTGAATTGACGCCGATTTCAAATAATCTCGCCTGTGGCTTCAACTAGTTAAAACTCAACGTGTCTTTTTTTATATAATTATTTTTGTGTTCTGTGACTGCAGTAATAGCTTCAAAGCTCTGAATGCTTTCTGGTTTGCCCTTCTGGTGAAAGCTGCTTAGAGTAGACTCTTTTATGACCGAATCAGCTCTGGCCAAAAATGGGTTTTGACTCGGCCTTCACATGAAATGTTATAAATATCTGACAGTACAGCCATTACATCAGCTTCCTCATGATTTCTTAGAGATAACCTAAACTGTACAGGGCTTCTAAATTAAATCCTAACAGAATAATGAAATTTCTGTTAATCACCTTACTAAATGCTCAGAGGGGATTATTCCAAGTCTGAATGACATGCTGTTTTAAGCAGGGCTCTGTGAAATTACAGTAGCTGCAGAGCAGAAGTTATTGCCTCCACAGATGTGTGTTGCGAAAGCACTTGAACAGAGAATCCTCGGAAGTGAGACAGGTTATTCCCTTGGTAAGCAAGTCACATATCCTCTCTGCTCCCAGACGGGCTTGGTGAGACTGGACGACGACCTACCCGTTAGACTTCCATTGAGGTGACTCCATGACCTCCCTAGGGAATCCAGTGCTGTGACTGATTTCAAATCAGAGGAGAAGAGATAATTTGTTGGTTAAAATTAACATTATCCATTATGATGGATCTATCCTTGTTTTCTCTAGACTCTTATCCTGCTTCACAGGCTGTGGTTTCTAGTACTTTTAGTCTCTCTAAGCTCTCTCCAGATGGTCTTTCTCAAAGCCTTCTGTGGAGGAGGTCTTGGCAAGCTTGAGTAAAGCCGAAGGATCAATTTTGTGATTCATGGACATGGTTTTATTGCTGAACATTTCTTCAGTGATTATGTCAAGAGGAGTTATCCTGTCTTTTTTGCTTTGTGCCTTTTTTTATTTTTGTGCATTATAGAATCTTGTAACTGGGTGAAGTAATTGTAAGGAAAAATGAAGTGCAAGGGGTTATCCTTATTCACTATAATGTATTCCTCCATAGTCCCAGTTTCAATCTTCAAGCTTCTCTGTTATTGTGTTTCCTGCAAGAGACATCCCTATACCTTCTTTGATCCTCTTATTGTTAATTCTTGTGTTACTGATATAATTTTTCGCATAGGTATCCCTATGTGAAATTCACTTACAGAGTGAGTTTTCCTCCATTGCTTTGAGTAATGTGCAGACTTTTAATGGAGGTGAACTGGAGGTTCAGCCAAGGAAAGGTGAAAGCATTGGATTGGATTAAAAAGGATCACTTTTTTAAAGTGTAAGACTGTCACTGTCTTGTAAGGAGTTTCTCTGTGGGATTTAATATACTCAGAAGTCTAAACACTGGCTAGTAAAGACACTGCTCCTTCTATGTTGGCCGTGTGTAGTCCCGGCTCTGTATTGACCCTTCTCGTTTTTTTAGTTTTCAACAAGATTTCTGACTGTAACCTTTTGTAAAGGTAAAATAAACTTGAAAATTGAGTTAAGTGCCTATGTGATATAATTAAGCAAATTGGAAAGGAAGGGGTTTATTTTTTAGGTTGTCCCAGTGTTCTTAGTTTTACTTTCGCCATTCACTTCCCCTCTCTTCCAGAACTCTGGCTATTTCAGCAACATACCCCCAACCAAATTCTTCTGTCACTGAATTTTAGATCGCTGCACTTTCACTTTTTTTCCCTTTTTAAGCAAGTTGCTAAATGTTTCCTGGCTAAACCAGCTCTTAAGCTACCCACTACCAAAATGGCAGGAAACTCTGGCTGATGTTTTTTTCCGTTCCTGATGATGTCAGAGAAGCAGCAACATGTTGGGCAAAAAAAAAAATAAAATAATTCAACAGAGCTTATGATTTGAGGAATGAAAGATTCGAGTGTCTAGTGGAGTGTCTTGCGCCTCTGGCAACGTGTGGCAAATCTTGGTGAGGCGTACAAGGTTTTCTGGGCGGTGGGTGTTGAATAGCCGACGCTACTGCCAGTTAATATTGAAACAGGATGAGCAGAGCCGTATTATTCATTGGAAATTTGCACAGTGGCCTTTGGGTTTCTATATGCCTACCTTGAAGAACAGTTCCACTTCCTGCTTACCTAACCACCTGACTTTACGGCTGCTTCTTGATGGGAAAAGCAACCAATTTCCTGACTTCTTAAAGCTCCAATTTAGAGGGAAAAACCCAACGTGTGAATCATTTAAGCCTCGGAGAATTTCAGTAAAAGAGCTGTTCTTTGCATCAAAGGAAATGAAAGCCATTGGCTCGGAACAGTGAGCTTGTAAGAAAACACTGTATATAAGTTTCCAGTCAGAAAGAACAATAGCTGTGTTTTATCAGTGTGCAATTACTGCAATATTTGAATCAGATTATGGCTGAATTTTCAGCTCAAATCCCAGAGTTTATGGGGTTTTTCGAGTTCTGATTTGAACTTCTGCTTGATCTCTGTGTATAGACTGTAGGTTAAAAAAAGGCTTCTCCCTCAAATCGTTTACATCCAATGAAATGATTCTAACAAGATTTGGGTTTGCTTGAATCTCTTTTCAAAAGAGAAAATGAAATATCCCTGAAAAACATCGTGAAGTTTCTAGAGGCTAAGTGATCAAGCAAATTTAGAAATGCAATGTTTCATTAATGTTAACGTCAAATAGTTAAAATATGATACGTGGTTATATCTAAAAAAAAAAAACCAAGAAAAAGTTCCTTCACATTGCTAACAAAAGGCAAATATGCAGGCTCCAAAACGACAATATCGAATTACGGCTTAAGTGAGGACATAATAAGTCTTACACTTTGCGTAGGTGAAGCTTAAAAGGTGTATTACATGTTTATGGAAAAAAAAATGCAATTTTTTTGGTAGGACAGTTGGTAGCACTTAGTCCTTGTTTTATTAGAGTTGTCCAGCACTTATCTTAAACTTGCCTTTGAGGTGTCCTATGAACTGAGGAATCTAAAAAAAAGTTCTTGAGCTGCCAGTGATGAGTAAAGGCTTTTGCCGTTTAAGGGGAGTCTTTCTTAGACATGTATTTTGTGATATCAGTCTGGGGCGTGCTTGCCCTCACCAGCAGCCCTGATGCTGTCCCTGGCTTGGCATGACTCGGCAAGTCGTGTCCCTGACTTGAATCCATCCAAGAGGTAAGGAGGTGGATCACTCGGTTGAGAGAGAGCCAGGGGTGGGAGCTGGGTTTGTGCTGCCACCACTGCTGCGGCCACCAAAGTGCCAAGGTCCAAGGGAGCTGCTGCTCTGAGGGCTGTGTCTCTGCCCCATGGCAGGCGTGGGCTGGGTGTCCCATCGCGTCCTGCAGATCAGCCCTGGCTCTGGGGTGACATGGACCTCCGCTGGCGGTGTCCGTCTGCAAGAGAAGGAGCTCTCGGGTAGTGTTTTGGGTTTGGTGGTGGTGTCCGTCTGTCTGGGAGGCTGGGTTATGTCTCTGCACCCCTTCTGCTCCACAGAGGAGGGCTGTCTGCTCCCGGGCTCGGAGGGCTCTGCCTCCAGCTGGGGCAGCGTCTCCCAGGGTTTGCCTGGCTGCGTTGCGCGGCCAGCGCTGCTGCCGTTGCTTGTTGAGGAAGTGGTAGATAAAAAGAGTGTTGGGCACAGGTGTGTCCTGCTGCAGCCTACGTGTGAGCGAGGACTCTGAAAAGCTTTAACTAAGAAATTTCTGGAACAGCTCCGTTTATACAGCAGAGGTGGAAGAAGTCTCTTATGTGCTGAAAAGTGTGCCCTTTCCTTCTGCTTTCCATCCTGCTTGAGGCAGCCTCGCAAGCTGAGTGTCTCAGACCTGATCAGTGAAATCTTTCACTGGCTTAAGAGCCATCTCTTTTAGCACACGTGCTTTAATTATACTTAGAAAGGAACACCATTGACAAATTTTACGAAGCTGCTAATCTAAGATATTTTGTGATTTCTTTGAAACTGACTGTGCCCGAGGCTCCCTTGCCTGTCCCCAGAAAAGGGCCTGACCTAGCTCTGGAGTTAAACCAAATTTAGCAGCTTTTCTCTGAGTGATGTATATTATTTTCCTGATGCCAGATCCAGTGTTACCGTTTAGCATTTTGTGCTTCTAATCTGGATCTGTATTCCTGAATTTTGACTTCTAAAATGAAAAAGGGTAACGATGGCAAAATTTCAGGGCAGGGCAAATGGCAGGTAGCAGAGGAGAGGAGTTATCTTTGTTTTCGTGCACCTTCTCCAAAAGTTTAATAAAGAAAAATTATTCTGGATCTACAGTTCTTCAGGATTTGATTCGGCCTGTAGGTTTTTGGGTTGCTCTTCTTGGAGGGTAGTGGACAGAAATGAGTATTTGGGGAAACAGTTTTTGTTTTGTGAAACCTTTCTTCTTGATTTGGGCAGAGAAGAAAAGCTGTAGAAAAGGGACTGTTCACCATCAAGAATTGCGCTGTGCCTGTCACTTCAAAGGAAGGCAATGGATCTCCGAGCCAACAGTCACCCGAATGCTGCTTTTTACGCATGGTTTAAGCTCAGGTAAATGGGTTTTATTTGTACTATTTACACAGTATTTTACAATGTTTCTTTTTCTGATAAGAATCAGGCAATAAATATAGTAAGAAAATGGAGAAAGATTTCTCCTTATGGCATGTGTACAGCTGAGATCAGAATTACAAGATCCGACACTGATTGCAATGGCCCGTTCAGAAGAGTGGCCAGTGGAGAGCAGTTCGTGTGCAGACCTTTATTGGCCTCTCAGTCTGAAAGAAGCTTGGTTTCCTATTTCCAGTTCACTCTTACTCGTTCTTGCAGCTTCTTCGCTTTCTGTCAGGATCATACTCAGCATCCCTTCTCCTTGTCATTGCAGGCTAACGTCCTACCGATGTTGCCGGGATTTCTTAGGGATGATTGGTGGTGGCTGGAGAGTCAGAGGATCAAGGATTTTCCGTGGCTGGAACATATTTTCAGCACGTGAATATCCTAGCTCTGCCAAGAATTCACACACTAGATAAACATAGCCATGCTTAACTATAGAATAACTATATTGATTAATAAATACTCACAGCCCAAATCCCTTCTGCTTTTAAAACATCCACTCCTGATTCACCTTTCTCTCCTCTGAGCCCAAGTAGGGTTGTCCACTGGGTAGGGTGTGCTATGTGTGCTGGCCAACAAAAAATGATTGACTCTGAAAAGCAGAGTTTTTGAAGGACCTACTTGGAAATAACTCATGTTTAGATGAGTATAACTTGCAGGGAACCAGGTCATAAGCTGGTAGTGCAGTCATGGGTATTCTAGGAGTTGGTGTGATATAATGTGTCTCTCTAGCTTCATAAAATAGAGTCCAATGGCCTGCCTCCTCCCCTCAGTAGTTCTGCTTATTTCAGTATGTAATTTCTATTGAAATCAGTGCAATTTGAGTGCTTAGGTATCAGTCTTTCACTCCTAGAGTAGGTAGGTGTTTTGTCTAAGAGGACCCAAATGCAGTCCCTGCTGACTGAGTGTTTCTCTTCTTTGTAAATACCCACTGATATTTTACTGGCCAAATGGATGAGTCTTATCAGAAGAATCATAGAATTGTAGGGTTGGAAGGGACCTCTGGAGATCACCCAGTCCCACCCCCTGCCAGAGCAGGGTCACCCACAGCAGGTGGCACAGGAACGCGTCCAGGCGGGGTTGGAATGTCTCCAGAGACGGAGACTCCACCACCTCTCTGGGCAGCCTGTGCCAGGGCTCTGCCAGCCTCGGGGTAAAGAAGTTCCTCCTCGTGTTTAGGTGGATAGGCTTGAAGACAACTCCCTACTCAGGTGAATCTTTTGTGCAAACGGAGAAGAAAAGTTGGGAGGTTGATACGTGTTAGATCGATCTATGGCTGGGAAAATCCCAGGCTTGAAAAGAGATGTTGCTGCAGAAAAGTTTGCAGTATTGCTGCTGATTCTAAAGTTCTCTGAAAAATACCTTCTGTAGGTAGAAGAGGCATTTTTCATAGTCCTCTGCTGTGGAACAGGTGATAAGGATTGGTTCTGTCAGCCTTCCTGCAAGACATCAGCAGGGAACAGTTTGGTGACGGAAAAGTGTGCAAAGTTTGCCATGACACACAATTTATTAGCCCATTGCAAGGAAAGTCACAGGGACTGTCCCCCGTGGGAGGACAACTTCACAAGATAACCAACCCTTCCTCAAGGCAAGCCTGAGCAGCGAGCGGTATTGCACAGTTTCTCATGAGAATCGCAAAATGGCTGAGGTTGGAATGGACCTCTGGATGTCACCTGGTCCAGCCCCGTGCTCAAGCAGGGCCACCCAGAGACGGTTGCCCAGGCCCGTCTGCAGGCAGCTTCTGAGTATCTCCAAGGTTGGAGACTCCTCAACCTCTTTGAGCAACCTGGCCCAGTGCTCAGTCACCCTCACAGTAAAACACTGTTTCCCAGTGTTCAGCCAGAAACTCCTGTGTTTCATCGCTGTCATCTCTCTTTTTCAGTTACATACCTGTAATTTCAAACTGTAACCTCCCCAGCATAGCAGGTTTCTCCTTTGCCTGGATTCCAGTTACGGGGAGTTTTCCCTTCAAAGAAGAAAAGAAAAAAATGTGCTTTTCCTTTGCCTCCTCCCATTTCTCCTTGCTATTCAGATGTTTTCATCACCCCGTGCTGCTCAGTAGCTCCAGCTCCTTTTAGTTCTTCGCTTATTTGACCATTTCCAGTATTTCCTCTGTTACCTTGTATGTGATTGCAGTTCTGTCCGTATCCACAGAGAGGAAAAGCAGGTCTTCTGGAAACAGGATCAGCAGTCTTTCCTCAGGGGCCTGTGGAAAAGAGGCACCTTGGAGACGGCAAAAACTTTCAATGACGTCCGCTCAGTGCGTCTGTCTCAGTCAAAGGCAGAATATGGAGTTTAATGACTGTGACAATACACCAAAACTTGGAACTCTGCAGCACCCACTTGCTCTGGTGCCAGCCACACATACCCCGCTTTGTATTTCTTATTCAGGTTGGCTATTCATTGCTTAGAAAGCTGATAGGGTATCACAAAGTGCCGAGCTTTTTTTTAGAATAGGTCAGTTACACGTCTGCAAGGAGGTGTTTAGAAAATGGTGAGACCTTCCTGTGTGATGGGAAAGGGGGGGACTGTCCCTCCCAGCTCTACTGCCTTGGGAGTTGAGTGCAACTCTTTGGACACATTGTCAGAAGCAGCTTTCAGACAAAAGCATCTCCTTTTGTCTCTTTAATACTGTGAGTCTTTGACATAATTAACCTTCTTTTTTGTTTTTTTTTTTTCCCTCCCCTTTTCTTTAAGCAACAGTATCATGTGAGCCTAAACTTTCACTGGTTCCAGCCTTCTTAAAGCCACCCACACGTCAGAGTGGTATCGGTGTACATTACCCCCATGCAGCCACTAGTCACTTGCACCATGGTCAAATATTGGATCCTTCCCAGATGCTGAATAGGTTTTCCTTCCCACTTCAGAATGGTGTTACACCACAGATGTCTCACCAGCTCCCTTTTCTTCCACTGTTCATCACATGGCACCTTTTTTTTTTTTTTTGAGACAGAATGAAATAAGATAAAACTACAAGTATGATGTTTTTCAGGATTATACGGTCATAAAAGAAAAGGTATCTAGGAAATACACTTGGAAGTTGTGAAACCCAGGATGAAGTTCCTAGTTTGCTGTAGGTTTCCTACCTACTTGAAGAAGATCATGGGTGCTGTGGTTTCATGAGAAGCAACTGAGACAACCAAACAGCTTTATCTATTAAAAGGGTAAGCTCTCATTTTCCTTCTGCCCCTCAGAGAAGGTTGTTTGAGACACTGGTTTGATTTGAATTAGAATTTCATCTTAGTTCAAAGCACTTTCAGATTGCTATTCAAGTCCCTTTATTTGGGGATATTTTCCTTTTCCTTCGAAGCAGTGCTGTGCAGCTAACAGGAGAGTGGGGTTTGATGTGGGCGCTCGGTATATGTGGCTGTGCTCAGTCCCGGATGGATTTCTGCAATCTATATCGAATCCTTAGAGCAGGACCACCTGGGCTGACTACTGCAAAATTAGCTTGTGTCCGCTACTACAAACAATTACATGAACTGTAGGGAACATCAGAAATCAGCAGCTCTTAAGGATGGCTGGTCTGGGTTGTAGTTTCTCCCCCCAGCCTGAAGACAAGCGTTGGACACAACTAAGGTGCAGCGTTGCCCTGGAGTCTGTGCCATGCTAGCCAACAAGGGCAGCGGAGGGGATGTTTAAAAAAGGGGGAACCTTAGCAGAACTGTTAGTAAATAACACTAGGGAGAGGGGAAAGACTGGCTTTCCAGTTGGCTCTTACCCTGTAGGAATGGGAACGTACCACCCCATGGGCAGAGGCTTTGGAGGACTCCTTGGGTTGGTGTCTGTGAATTCCCTACGGCACAGCTGTGCGGATGTTCTCAATGGCAGCGTAACCCTGCCATCTGGTGACCCTGGTGGATGTTGCAGTGCGTCGCTTGTGTGACAGCATGTATTGAAGGGTAAAGTCTTTATTCGGTGACTGTAACTAAGAGGAAATTTATTTTTTTTTAACGAGTGTAGTAGTTACATCCCTACATCTACTGCTACATTTGTAGTAGAACAAAAACAATCATCAGTTTTTCTAAAATCTCTCAGTTGCAGATTTGCGTGCAGCAAGTTTACTTGCCTAGAACAGCATCCTCAAGTAACACCACTGTTCGTTTCCACCCTGCCTTCTAAAGATCCCTGAAGAACCCTGTCCACTTTCAAAGCTGCCACTGTTTCCTGTTTTCATCCCGTTCTCTTTACGTCTCTTCTGCAGTGACTCACCAGAAAAGAGATATTATTGTTGGGACTGACTGGGCAGTGAGCGTTTGCCATCTTGATTTGGTGCTGGAGATGTTGAACCCACATGTCAAAGTCAGCTGAATTCTGGCAGCAAACGAGCCTGGATTCTATCATGGACCCTGTGCAAAGAAACAGAGATCCCCTGGGTCTGGGGAAGGGCAGTTGGGATCTGCCTTTGACTCTAGTTGGGTGAATTCTGTGTGCTGCCCCTCCACTCTGTCATTCGTTATCTCCATAGCTATATTCCACCTGTGCTGTGATAGCTCATGATGAAACATGTCTCGCATTGTTCTTGATGGCAGACACTGGGTTGGCGCTGGGACAGTTTCTTGTTCTACATGCAGACATCAGCATTTGCCCCCTGTTTAGTTTAAGTAGAAAATTAGAGTCAAGGGCAACCTATAATTTATGTTGCCTTGCACGGGAGGAATTCTTGTTAACCCAAAGGCATTCCTGGTTTAAGGCTGTGCAGCAGTTGTGTCTACCTGTAAAAACTAAGATTCTGAATTCCTTCCATCTAAGCTATGTCTCATCCCTCTGTGCCACTGTAGCGTGTGCTGCATGTGAGAGTCCAGTGCAGAAAGGCACGGCATATTCTCCAGCATGGCTGAATGTTGGAGCGGAGGCACGTCCCTTGTTCAGTAGTCCTCTGCATGGCTGCGTAACCCCTCTCATCTTCTAGCCATGTGGGCCAGTCCTTGAAGGCTAGAGCGTGGGTATCATGCTTGTGACCTGCTTTGTGACTATCACAGGCCTTTCAGGAAATGGCTTACCAGAAATTTCAAATGTGTGGCTGATTGCACTCGCAATCTCTCTCAGACGCATCCCAGCAAGAGGAAGGAGACCCTGGTACGGAAGGGAATTATGTTAGAAATCGATTGGTAACGACGACTTCTCTGTGTCCCGCTGCAGTCCCTCTGATGCACAGCGAAATGCTTTTCTGCAAGCAAGGCTAAAGAATTTCCCATCCTTTGACCCTTTGACTTTAGGGAAGTCTGTGTGGGATGGCACTCGGCTCATTGGCTCAAGGCGTAGGAAATGGGGAGTTTATTCTTGTTTCCCTACCCGTAAAATGACTGTCCTCCTTCATAAAGTGCTCTGAGAGATAGGAGTTAGCGGCACCAATAGACCAAGGCTGGTGTTGAAAAGTACTTTGTATGAACAAGGTGGACTTTCATCTGCCTTTCCTCTGAGCAAATAGATATTTAGGAAATCTTGAATACAAACATGAATGCAACAGACACAAAAGGATTCCCATGGTTTACCTCATAAACAAATGCCTTATTTCTGCGATCCACTGAAAGAATCAGCAAGTGGAAGGAGGACAGCACAAGGTAGCATTCACACATCTCCTGGTGAAAGAAGATCAATTATATCTTCCCTCCAAAATGTTTCCAATTTTTTTTTCTTTAAAAGGGAAATTATATTTCCTCAAAGTTCTTCACCTTCCCTTCCTTTCTGCTGTCACCTCCAGCACCGGTGGAGAGGGCTCGATTGTTGCACATACAAATTTGCAACCATAATAACCAGTCCTTATCTCTTTGGGGAAGAGAATACAGAAAACTCCTGACAAAAAAAAAAATGGTTTTGTTTCCCCAGGGAATGAATGAAAAGATTCACGTTGCTCAAGGAAGTGGCTATGAAACCCATTCAGCTTTTGCTGGCACTGGTGAAAAAAGTTGAATGTATTAGAATTAACTCTCAAAAACAAAGGTCAGGATAAATTATAGCTTTAGTCAAGCCCTAGGATTTAACAGTAATTTGGACAGGATGTGTGAAATCCAAATTTACCCCCACCTTATCCCTTGTGTGTTACTCAGTGGTTATGGTAAGAGGATGATTACCTCCATGTAATAAGTTCCCAGAAAAACCAGGGAGGACCAAATAATTTCCCCAAGAGAGCGAATGCTCATCCCTTCCCAGCCCCTGACAGGCTGTGTGCTCAGCAAGTTCGCTAGTTCCTCCCGTGTTCTTCCCCACAGTACGTCTGGCTGAAACAAAAAAAAAAACATTAACGTGCATTTCTTCTGGTAACCTTACCAGACAGTTAGACCTGGAAAAATGGAAACGAGAGCCAAACAATTATTTATAACACTAGGTAAAAGACAGAAGGGGTGGTTTTGCAGCCCAGATGTTGACCAACCATGTGAATTTGCATAAATCACTTCCCCTCCCTCTGAGCATCTTCTCTCAACAATGGTGATAAAACGTGGTCCCAGGAAAAAATCCCAAACTGACTTGTGACGGCAAACTTCCTTGCATGTGAATTTGTAGAGCAACGGCCGAAAACCTACACCTGGGCCTCAAAACAGGGAGACCTGTTGGTTACTTGCTTTCAAAACAAAGGGCATGTCGCAGCCTCTGGCACTTTACTGTAATGGGATCCAGCGTCAGGATGATGCCGTGGTGGGGGAGGTGAATAGGCCTCTGATTTCTTCCTTGGCTCTATGTATAAATCCTTGCTGGCACAATCCTGCTCATACTCACATCTTCTGTTTCTGCTGGGATTGCAGGGTCCCTAGGATGGAGGGATGCGTGACTCTGGCCTTCTGAGTTGGAGCACATTCTGAAATGGAAAAGAATATGAAAAGGCACAGAAAAGCACTTACGTGAGTTGTATTTTAAAAAAAAAAAAAGAGAGAGATATCAGTGCTCAGTGAGCAGATAAATGTATGGATTTCTGGCATAAATTTGGTGTATTTTAGAATATGCTATTTTTGACAGGAATATTGGTTGGTAACAGCTCAGTGAACTCTGGGGGGACAAAAAATGTAACAGATGCAGAATCAGAAAGCAGGCATGTCAGGGAATAACACAGCTGAACTTTTGGGCAACATACCACTAAATGTCCCCTCGCATTAAGCAGGTCCTAAATTCAGCAGAGCGCTTAGACTCCTAATTGTCCCCTGGCGTTACACAGAAAAGAGTGTAGGGATGATGAAGGCACTCTCAGTGTGCCTGCCTTAATGGACAAAGAAGGAATAACACCGTTTCTTGTAATATGCTGAGACTGTGGAAGGAAACGCATAATATAGCTCAACACTTGGTCTGAAGTAAAGAACATAGTGGTGATATCGTCTTCGCATATGTAAAAGACCACTGGAAAGAGGAGGGGATCGATTTTTTTCTTTTTGCCTGTGGTGTGTAAGATAGGTAATGGCCTTACCTGCGTTAAAGATTAGCTATTAGGAAAAAACAAGAGCTTGCCTGGGACATTGCAGAACCTTCATCACTGGAGGTTTTCAAGGACAGGTTAGACAAGAGTCTGACAAACAAGATTTAGGAAGAGCTGAGGCTGCTGCAGAGGTGGAAGCAGGACTAAAGGCCTCCTGAGCTTCTTTTGAGGCCTCCGATCTGTCTCTGACATGTGAGAGTCTGATTGAAAGCATCCATTTCTGACAAAACACGAGCGGTGCTTGCCAGAGCCCCAGGAGTTAGTTGTGATTGTCCGCCCAAAACGGAGTTACATCCAGGGCAGGAAGGAATGTTTCCACCTTCGGTTTCTCAAATGCTGACCCTCTATCTTAAAAGACTGCAACACCTGGGGGGATATGTTGAGGAGAAGTAAGCAGGCTCTAGTGAGAAGATTAAACGAATCTAACGCTTAGCATTATGGTAAATTCTGGCTAGAGAAAGGGAAGAAGAGAAAGCTTTGCCTTGAAGGGAATCACATTTGGAAAGCAAACACAGCCACCGCGTTTCAGTCTCCAGCACCGAGTATCTTTCTGTTTGGCTGGAGCTGACTGGCTTTTTTGACGTGCCCCCGAAATCTCTACCTACCTGGTCCTGCCTGTCTCCAGGAGCTCCAGCTCACCCTGCCCTGCCCCTGCAGAGCCCGCCTGCCCGGCGCTCAGGCCGCAGCATCCCATGCTTGGCCACAGGTGCTTCAAACTGATGCTGCAGTCGCAGGATCGCATGAATGTGCCTGAGCTGCGGTCAGTTAGAGTAAGCGCAGGAGAGGAAGGAAACACGCATGTACCCTTCAACTTACTGCTCATTTACATGCCTCTTGGGTTAGAAGCAGCAGTGTCTGAGATGTAAAAGCATTTCCTGTTGGTTTTAAACCTCTCTCCCTTCCTCCCCGTCTCCTTGGTCCCCCAAGCGTCACGGTTTCCTGCTGAGATGGTGGCCTGATGCGATAAGTACGTGCTGCTGCTCAGCTGTCACCACAACCAAATGAAAAATGAAGGAGAGTCTTAATATAACAAGGTTAAATGTGCAAGGGACAGAGGATCTAACGAGTCGATCTAGCGAGATCTTCAGGGGGCCTACAAGAAAGCTGGGGAGGGACTTTTTAGGATGTCGGGTAATGGTAGAACTAGAGGGAATGGATTAAAACTAGAGATGGGGTGATTCAGATTGAACTTTAGGAAGAAGTTCTTCACCCTGAGGGTGGTGAGACACTGGAACAAGTTGCCTAGAGAGGTGGTGGAAGCCCCATCCCTGGAAGTTTTTAAGGCCAGGCTGGACGGGATTCTGAGCAACCTGATCTAGTGGGAGGTGTCCCTGGCCATGGCAGGGGGGTTGGAACTAGATGATCTTTAAGGTCCCTTCCAACCCTAACAATTCTATGATTCTATGAGTGAGGGAGCTGGAAAGGGTTGTCAAGCATTGGAACAGGCTGCCCGGGGAAGTGGTGGAGTCACCATCCCTGGAGGTATTTAAAAGATGTGTAGATGCGGTGCTGAGGGACATGGTTCAGTGGTAACTTGGCAGTGCTGGGTTAACAGTTGGACTTGATGATCTTAAAGGTCTCTTCTGACCAAAACGATTCTGTGATTCTATGACATACAGCTACGAATGATGGGACAAACGGGGGGATTTCCACTGCTAAGCCTTAGGTTTAGTCTTTGCAGCTTCTCTCCCTGCCTTTTTCTATAAGGGCTTTGTGTGTAATAAGTCTGGCCTGTTTCTGGATTGCACTGGTCGATTAACATTGTTTTTAAAAGGGATGAGTTTTCATGTGGTAACGGTTGTCTCATTTTCTGTAACTTTCCTATAATTTCTGGCTGGCTGGTTAAAGTTTAACTTTCCACAGAAGAACTAAGAATGTATAGAAATAGTTGCTGGTTTTCCAGTTGAAGTTGATTGATAGCTCTTTGTTTCTCTAAGGTGAAAAAGAGCTGGACATGCACAGCACACACAAGTTTAGCTTTTATTTTCTTTTTCTGTCTTCTGAACTTGTGAAAGCCCCCTTGCTCTGTAACGGTTCCGGGGGTTTTTCCATGATGGTCGAAGAGCTGCATGTGTGGTGCAGTTGGGACAGTTTGTTGACTTTCTGGGCAAGAAGGCAACTTTTTTTCTAGAGCAACCAAGCTTCTTGGAAGAGTTCTCCAGCCTTTTGGCAGGGCTCTGACCGAAGGGGCTGGTCATGCTGGTTTGTGGCTTCAGAAATCGGCCTGTGCACGGTCCAGTTCTGAACTTCAAGGGTTGTTTCTGGCCCAGGTCTGCAGCATCCTCATGATAAAGAAGCACAAAACGGCCGAGCGTCTCTAAAGGCAAAACTCTCTGGCCTTTGAGACGCTTTTTGAAAACCTCAAGAACCAAATCTGGAAAAGAAGATGTGGTTGTGAGATGGTCTAAACGCTCTGACACTAAAATACACCCGAGCTGTCATGTGGGAGGGGAAGTGGTTTCCAACCTGTGATCTGTGGCCTCTGTGGACTACTGCTATTAAGACAATTTTAAAAAAAAAAAAAAAAAAAGAGAAAAAGAACACTACACTTTTCTTGCATTCACTTCAGCCAGCTTCAGCTCCACTGGAAGCATTTTAGGAGATTGGTAGGAAAAATATTGTAAAATGGCTTACAGTGCCATATAGGATATGAATAAACCCCAAAAGAAACATACATGTGCCCAGGTAGGTCACTGTATGAAAGTAAGCATGGTAGGGTATTGCTAATCCCCTTCATGCAGACATAGGCTCTCCCTTTACTACTTCTTGCAGGGATATCACAGAAAATCAGAGATTTTGGTCCTCCAGGCAGGAGCAGTTCTAGTTAATGTATATCAGACTACATTAGGATTTTTTCAGTCTTTGTATAGTTCACATAAGAGCTGCCAGCTCTGTTTGTGAAGTATAGCTGTGTCAGGCGCGCTGTAAAAACCATCCCAAATTCCCACACATTCAGAACAACAGGCATGAGAAAAATGTGCAGGTGCAGTTTATAGGGTCACGTATTAAGATTTAGCCTTTTGTAGGCAAATATGTAAGAAAATATTCTTAAAAATAATTATAACAAAAAAATTTAACCGCTTATTTCTTTCTAATGGGGGCATGGCTAAAAAGACTGTAGCTTTTCCAGGTCTGCATGGATTAGAATTTTCAGTGCCTTCTAAATCGCTTACAAACTCAGCAGCGAGTTATCTTTATTTGAAGACTGCTTTTGAGCTACAACTGATATAAACAGGAGTCTTTCCTCTGACACGCAATGGAGTGATAGGATTTTCTGCTGCTGGCCACCCCGTGACTTGTTCACTCACCAAGACTCTCGTAGACTACAGTTGGGATGATGTCTTTCAAGACTTGGCAGTTGGTATGCAGTGCTGGGTTTGCGTTCATCTCCAGAAGCCACACCTAGGAAAGATGAATGCCAATGAGGAAGCTAGGCTGGATCTCCTCAGAGTCAGAGCGATGCCCTTTTACTGACTTAGTGAGCACCTTGAGAGGTGGGAGTGCTAATAAATCCCAACAAAATCCCATAACGCAAAGCACAGGCAGGGCAAAATTTTCATGAGGACTGGGCGAATTAAACAAAATCCCTTTTTGCATACATTTACGTCCTTGAGAACAACACTACACATTACTTTGTGTCTCCAGCTGATTCTCTTTAAATTAACTCTTGCTCTATAGGTGTGTAAAGGCACTGTTGTTCTTAACATATGAGTTTCCGTAACAATTTCTAGTTGAGTGTTTTGGATATCATGAAATAAAGTTACAAGGAACCTAGGAATCATTTGGATTTGAGATGGATGTGGGATCAACACTAAGCAAACGTGGCACTGAGTTTTCAATGAACCCTTGCCCTTGATTTCCTGGATAAGCTTTAGTTTCAGGTAGAAGCCATGTAAGATAAAGATTTTCCATATCTATACTAGTCTCATCGCTGTTTCCCTTCGAAATGCCGAGCTCTGAAGCAACAAGTGCAGAACGTGATGGTCCAGTTGCAATCTGTGTGAAACCAAACAACTGACTTGCATGTAATGCTGTTTACTATTTCTTTTCCCTGTAGTGAGAGAAACTCATCTGTTCATTTCCTGCCTCCACCATATGGTGCTGCATCGTGTATATTGAGAGCAGCCCTGAAGAAAAGGACTTGGGGGTGCTGGTAGACGAGGGGCTCCACATGAGCCGTCAGTGTGCACTTGCAGCCCAGAAAGCCAACCGTATCCTGGGCTGCATCAGGAGAAGCGTGGCCAGCAGGTCGAGGGAGGTGATTCTCCCCCTCTACTCCACTCTCGTGAGATCCCACCTGGAGTGCTGCATCCAGTTCTGGAGCCCCTACTACAAGAGAGATACGGACGTGCTGGAACGTGTCCAGAGGAGGGCCACGAGGATGATTAGAGGGCTGGAGCACCTCTCCTAGGAGGACAGACTTGAGAGAGTTGGGGTTGTTCAGTCTGGAGAAAAGAAGGATCCGAGGACACCTTATAGTGGCCTACCAGTATCTTAAGGGGGCCTACAAGAAAGCTGGGGAGGGACTTGTTAGGATGTCAGGTAATGGTAGGACTAGAGGGAATGGATTAAAACTAGAGATGGGGTGATTCAGATTGGACGTTAGGAAGAAGTTCTTCACCATGAGGGTGGTGAGACACTGGAACAGGTTGCCCAGAGAGGTGGTGGAAGCCCCATCCCTGGAAGTTTTTAAGGCCAGGCTGGACGGGGCTCTGAGCAACCTGATCTAGTGGGAGGTGTCCCTGGCCATGGCAGGGGGGTTGGAACTAGGTGATCTTTAAGGTCCCTTCCAACCCTGACAATTCTATGATTCTGTATAACACACGTAGGAACTATTCAGTGTTCTATAAGGAAGGATATTTAATCTTATAACAGCCCCCGGGAGAATTTTACTCCCTTTTAATTGTTTTAAAAAAATAATTCTAAAAAATGCCTTTTTTTTTTTCTGAAGCAGCAATGAGTTTGCTTGCAAGTACCTGTGAAATGAAGTCTAAGTGTTTGGTATACTTTGGCAATATGATATATATAACAATAATTTTCACTTCTTTGAAATACTTCATTAAACAAATGAAAAGACTGGTAAGTGAGGACAGTAAATTGTCTTTTTTTTTTTTTTTTTCTCCAGAGAACTGGAACATCTGATCAAAAAAACCTGCTTTGCAGATGCCAACAGAGGGCACCTGAGTTACATACCTTTTTCTTGGCAAACTCATTCATCTTCTGAGTATGTGTTCTTTTTCCTATTAAAAGTTCATAAGATTTTGTGGTGACAGACAAACTCAGTGAACCTTCATAATTGTCTTGATTAGGTTTTGGTTTCTTCTCCTTTGAAACAACTAAAACTGACAAAGAGGAGGAAGAAAGTTCTCTGTTCTCAGGCTCTTCATCCTCTACGTTCCCCATTTATTGTTCTGAGTGTCTCAGTTTTTAAATGTTCTTAACGTCTCAACAACCAGGGCAAGTTAATAAATCCCCTTGGTTCTATTTCAGGAAGAGCGGAGAATAAGCATAATGAAATATAAGAGGAGAAGAGATAACAAGGCCAAGATTCACCATATCTGTGTGAACATCAGTAATTTCACGGGAATTTCATGTAGAATGAAAATTCCTGTGCTTCCCCCTGCATCTGGCACGCAGGCCACGCTTGCTCAAAATTTCCTAGCAAAAGAAAGGAAACCAAAACCCAGAATGTCTGTCCTCGACTTCCTAACCATGGATGGTCCTTTTCCTTTAGGCATCTCAAGTGATGAGAACAATAACGAGTGCCGTGTGGCTTTGGGCAGAAGTGCTGCTCTGGGTGTTTCCCGGGGATGAAGAGGTTACTGCTCCCTGCAGCCTGCCAGTACAACTCCCATCTTCTGTCGCATCTTAAACTCGCTCTGTCAAGACATCACAGGTAGGCTTAAAACATTTAAATATTAGGATTTTTCCATAGGTTCTTGAACAACATGCCGACTGAAACCGGATCATGCATTTACACCGGGATCTGAGGTCTCATTTCTTCGTCTTTGTATGGTGTTAGATGCAATATTAGCATCTGCCGCATACTTTTTATTTTCGTCTAGTTTAATTACTATTGTAGTCTCATTGGTCCTTACAGCAGCAGCTCAATGTCTTTCAAAGGAGCGTTGGGTGACAAGACTGGGCTCTGTCAAGTGTTGACATGGTGGCTAACAAACAGCATAAGACTTGTCTCAGGGGTCCTTTCCCTGCCGACACGGGCAGAGGTAGGACTTTTTGGTGTGCAGGAAATGCATGACTGAGCCAGAGTTTCGTTCTGTTTAAAGCATTTAGCTTATTTAACTGTATGGGTCTTTGCTGGAGCTCACCATGTGGACACTGAACATCCTGCTGGGGTCTCAGAGAGTGAGGGGGCATCAGTCCCTGCTCTCAGAGGCGCCGACTGACGTGATAGCCGAGACTGAATGGGAATGTCTATATCTGTCTCCATCAGAACTTGTACCTAGGATGGTTGTACCATGCTTCAAAGCCCAAAGCTGTCCACAGCAGGGCTGTCTTGTTCTGCATTTGTGTGGCAGCAGGTGTCCAGGGAGCCTGACCTCTGGCTGGAGCTTTAAGCAGCACTGAAATACCAGTCAGAAGTAGGAATAAAATCACCTCATCTGTGTGGACGTAGCTGAAGCCACGTGCACAGTCACAAACCAAGCCCTGGAAGGGCTGCTCGGATGTTGCTGACCCAGAAAGAGACCAGCTTAGCGACAGCGGAGACCACAGCCCAAGGCAGCAGGGTTCTGTTCTCCACAGTCTTAACAAGCTTTTATCAGATTTTTTTTATCGTCGTGACCTGGAGTGGGCACAACCAAATCTTACAGTATCCATGTGGTACCTCCTACTCCCGGGGTGAATGAAAAGCTGTGTCATTCAAATCAAAGGAACCGTCCCTGCTTTCACTGGGGATTTGAGTGTTATCTTCATTTATGTACATCCACCACAAATTGGCAAATGGCTTATCTCTGTTCAGTCTGTTCTCTGCTGGTAGATAGCTGGATCCCTTTATGACTGATAAAAAAATGTACACATCTGTCTTCCCAGCATACCTCTGGAGAGAAGGCCTTTTGCTCGGCTGATGCAGTGCTTTCTGAAAACAGGTTCCTTGAGCATTTAAATGACACTGTCCTAAGCTGTGCGGTGACTTCAGCATTTACAGCGCAGCACAAGGAAGCTCCAGAAAACAGTAGGAAAAAAGCCAACAACAGCAAAACCACATCCGTCGCTTTTGCTCCCTCTTCTCTTCAAGTACTTCATTCTTTTCTCAGTTTACATGTGAATATGCAAAGCTCCGCAGAAAGCTGTGGTTTCTCAGCAAGCCCTGCTTTCACAGTCTGTGCTTCTAAGAACTCTGAGGCAGGAAAAACACCTTCCAAAGACTGAATCAGGATGCTGCAGGGCCTTCAAGAATTATTAGGAATGATGCTGGGGGCATTTATATCTCAGACAACTAAGGAAGAGGGAATGGCATGATAAGCTATAGGACTGAATGTATAAGACCGTGTTAAATCAGTATAAAGCAGATTGTACATGCGTTGTGAAATAGGATGACAGGGAGGATAAGGCTGTTGTGTACTACAGGTGGAGAAAGCAGGACGTCAGACCGGGAATTGTAATTTCTGGGTCTAATTGCCCACAGAAAACGGGGAGTTTGCTGCTCCGACCAGTGTTAACTGTGGGTTGAAGCTGCCAGTCCTGCCTCTGCGGGGAGTGCGCAGGTGTCTCCCGATGCGGCACTGCACCAAGAAAAAAGTAGGTTTGTTGCTCCCCAGCAGGGGCAAGAAAACATAGACAAACCTAAATGCCTAAATTTCCACATTAGTCTCTCTCTAAGGGAAGTTCCAGGTTCCAACTGACTCTGTCACCACTAAGCGTCCAGAAATCCTCATCATTCTTATAAATAATACCTGTCAAGAAAGAGATTTTGTTTATCTCTCCGTATGTAAAATACATGGGGACGTAATGGTCTTTAAATGCCGAAGTTTTTAACTAGCCAAGTAGGAATTGCCACAATAGAGTGATACTGGATCTTCTATTCTACTTAAAGTTTACACAGCCAGGGCTTTGCATGCCGACATTGCAAAAGACAATTCCCACTGAAATCTGAGAAGCCCCAGTTTCTGTGTCTTTGCCATTTACTCTCCCTTGCCATTGACTTCCTGTACAAAGGAGCCTATTGTCCGGGTGCCTTACCCACTGCTGCATACATTAATTCCATTCTTTCGTAGGGTTTGCTGTTCCCACTCTGCCCTTGGCTGGAATATGTTTGAGTTCCTTTCTGCTTTAGCAACAGCAGAATCTGCCAGATGGCTTTCTGTTATGTTCAGGCCAGGTGGTTTTGAAGGACTGTGCTGCATTGAAACCACCTCAATCGCTGTGTTTAACATTTCCCTTTCCCTTTCTTCTGGCTTTTCTTGCCTGTGTTTCATTCACTCTTTACAAGTTTGAGTTGTAATTCTAGCAGATTTTATAGACTCATTGGGCTGACCTATTGCTAAATGGTGAACCCGCGGCGAACGTGGAGATGCTGATGCTGGCGCCTGAATCGATAATGACTGATCTTCAGCATGGTGAGGGCAGGTCCTTCATTGCCTTTGATGGCTACTCAGCCAGCGTAAATCAGTGTATTTCATGTGATGTCGAAGGCATTGCACACTGATTTATGCTGGCTGATCATCTGGCATGTTTGGTTTGTGGAGAAAGAAAAAACTGCGTGGGCATAAAAATTCCCATACTTTTTTGACTACGAGCTCCACTGCCCTGTGAAAATTCTGCCCAGAACAGTTTCAGCTGCAGTAAATACTTTTCTTCCCATCCTGAGCTGTTAATGCCGGGGTTTCTCTGTGCAGTAAATGCTCAGGCGGTGCAGGTGCCATGTCTTGATGCTGGAATATAGAACTGGAGAAAAACATCGAATCCTGCGCTTCACACCTGAGTGACTGAGTACTCTACTCCATTCCTAGCACCAGAGCCTGTGACAACCATGCTATACTGCTGGCGTCAGACATCTGGCCAGTATCACACTTAGTATTTGACGATATGGCATTCGTACCTTGAAGTTTTCATCAATTAAAAAGTCACAGCCGATGAGATCAAAGTAGCCCAGTTTGCGATCCAGTTTGTGCTTGGCTGCCAGGAAGCACTGCAACATGATCTGCTGCATCCTTTTCTGAAAGGGAAGAGAGGGAACGGTGGTGGTAGCTGGTCGTTGTGAATGCCAAGGGCATGGGCGTGACTGTAAGTCATAGGTGCCCTCTTGGTTTAGGGATGCTTTTTCCTTCCCCTGCCTCCATCAGAGCTCCTCTCTAGACCTGGGAGGATGTTGTATTTTGCAGACTGCCTATCTGTCTACTTTGAGTTGATTGAAACCCCCTCTTGAACTCGGTGTGGTGGCATGTGAAGGAATCTCGGCCCTTGTCCCTTACTCAGAACGAGCTGTCTGAAGAATTTTTAGTGGTGTTCTTTCATTTACTCCTATGGGGGTACCTGGATGTGAGCTGAACACAGCCATTTCTGACAGTGATGACTTACAACCCCCTCACAGCTGTGCTGGACATAGTGTTTTAAAGAGCTACGCAACTTGCGGTAGGTGATGCTAAGTTTCCTTCCATTTGGAGTTGAAATGCCCAGTGGGGAATTTCTGCATGAAGAGCAATACCATAAAGCTGGCTGAAAAGTTTCTGATCACCTGAGAAGCTTGGCAAACCCAACTAGATTTGCTTCTGAGCTGTTTTTCTAAACAAAAATATATTTTAACAAAGCTTTTAGCTTTTTATTTTTCTTTGTATTTGAGTTTAAACTACAGCATTTCCAAAATTAACCTGAGAAAGCTGTGTCCTCTGCCCTTTTCATTTTCACGCCAGCAAGTCATGTAGAGCTGATGCATTTTAAGACTCAGGCTGATGAAATGAAGTCTCAGGGACTCAGGTAACTTCTTCTCTGTTTCTCCAGTGAGACAGGAAGATGGTAAGAAGTCAGGCCAGTTGAGTCTTCTTATCTCT
This sequence comes from Rissa tridactyla, assembly GCF_028500815.1. Taxonomy (NCBI): domain Eukaryota; kingdom Metazoa; phylum Chordata; class Aves; order Charadriiformes; family Laridae; genus Rissa; species Rissa tridactyla. The sequence continues at coordinate 6,322,459 of NC_071481.1, read as the reverse complement.
CCTCCATGATACGAGAAGATCTAAGGCCCTGACATGGTTTTCATGTGGCAAAATCAGGTGGAAAGTGAAGGGTGAGACCAAGTCAGACATGAATGAGACCACTGAAAGTGCAGTCCCTTTTCAGACTAAGACTGTCAGGCTGGGGAGCTCTCTAACGTCTACTTTATTTTTTAACGCAGGATCACAGCGTTAGGCAAGGAACGTGAAGACCATAATTGCATTTTTGTAGCTAGCGTTTACATTCACACTCTCTTTGTCAGCAGTTTACCCATTTTATTAAAGTTAATCTCTTTGTGTCTTCACTTCTGTGTTTAGCATCTGCAGAGAAATGGTTACCATGGGGCCATCAAGACTTTCTCACTCGGTGTATGTGTTTCCTTGGGGGCTCCGGTGACCTGACGGGGTTTCTCCCTATTTCTGTCACCCTAATTAGGCAGAGTAGCACACCATGCGCTTGCTTGCACTTACGGTAAACACAGTGAAAACCCAGTCTTTGGGGAGGCCGTTGGTTTTTCTGAACTTCTCATTAACGTAGCTGTTGAAGTGCTCCATCCGCCAAACTGTCTCGTCTTTCAGCTGGCTGTACAGGGAGTTCTTCTTCTGCATGTGCTGAGAGGTGGGGAACAGAGCAAAGGGAGCATTAGATTTCTGGCAGTGAAGGGCAACTGGGAACCAGCTTGCATGGCAGACATCCAACCACCCTCACTTGTTCCAGGCATCTGGAGTTGGGAAGAACCCCAGGATCAAGTTATAGGGGTGGAGGGAATAGAGCCCCTCACTAGCGGAGCTAAACCTGAGGAAATGTGCCGACTCCCATCGTACAAGAGTGCCATAGGCAGAAGTGTGCCTGACCCACGTGGCCCTTGGAGAGACAATTTGCCAAGGTCACCGTCAAAGCGGTGTTTTCTCTGTGTGTGTGTGCGTGTGTATGACACATCTGGACCAGTGGCTGGCAGACAGGGAGAGGTGCTTTCAAGTCATAGTCATGATATTTGAACTAAATCCACTTCCAGTGTCTGGTCCTCTCCTAGAGGAGACTGCGTCTGGGAGAGGTGTGTGGATGTTTTCCATAGGAAACCAAGGTGAGGGCTTCTCTCTTCCACCGTCTCATTAATCCCTATGTCAGCTGGAGTTTAGCAATAATGGGGTATTTACATTGTTCAGTCATAGGCAAGTCCCCTTTCCCTGCGAAACAGCTGGGCTGGGCTGCACGTCCATCTTTGGGACGGTCCCTGCGAGGTTAGTGATGCTGCCTCTTGTCTTTTGGAAATACAGTACGAGAATGGCTGATTCCAGGTGGGATGAAAGGGTAGGAAGGGAACGAGAGCGGAATCAACTGTAATTTGAAGGAGTCTGGTAATAACCAGCCACTCCTGTAAATTTTGTTTCCCTCCTCCCAGCAGGAACCCACGTAATTTATGTTCTGCTAATAAACACCTGTCCTTTGTTTAATATCACTTGTGCCATGGGATCCTACCTGAGCACCTGAATTCCCGTGTGGCTAGCTCGCTAGCTGAGCAAACAAACTATTCCAGGAAAACAAGTGGCAGAGTGATAATAGCATATATTGTGATAATAGCATATATTGCAGGAAGCAGCTGTAATCTGCTGTCCTGAACTGCACTTCCAGAGGAACCGTAAAACTCCAACTGAAGTGGGCTTGTCTGATACCTCTCGAATGCGTATTTCCCTCGTTCTCAGAGCACAGTGTGACACTGGGAGGAGAGAAGGGCTTTAAAAGCAAACTGCTTTCTTCCTTCTGATTCTTTTAATTCTCTTTCATCACGGCCAGTTCTAACTACAGAAGGGCCCCATTTGAAGCAAAACCGCAGGGAGATCTGAGCAAGGCAGGCTTCTGTTTTGTATGATAAAAGATGTACGGGGGTACAAGCCTGAGCAGTCTTGTTCTGTTATAGCTCTCATTTGAGAAGCAAGGCAAGCAAAGATGGAGATTTAGGAATGATGGCTCTTGAAGAACACATCTGCATCTTACATCGTTATGATTATTGTGTTTAAGCGCAAAATCCTTCGCCAAGATTAAGGCTCCTTTGTGCTAGGTAGCTGCAATCAAAGGCTTCTTGCCCTAAGAAGCTTACAATCTGTAGATACATGAGAGAACAACAGCAGGAAAAAGAGATCCAGGGAAAAAAAATTGTCAGGTTAAGCAGAGAACTGGTCCGTGGCAGAGAAGGGAACCTGATCCGGTACTGCTTCTGTTCACTCCTGTTGCCGTGCCTGACCATGAGCCCCCCTCCCTTTCCTGGGGGCATGGATTTTGCTTGTACGAGGCATTTATTTTTAGCCTTTCTAAAGTCTTTTTTGCTTCCCACCTCTGTTAACCACAGCCTCCCTTTCTTCTGAACTAAGTGCACTTCATTTACCTGGTTGGTCAGATGGACAGTCAGATCATCAGAAGCGGCATCATAATTGACACAGGTCAGCCGGACATAACCCTGGGCAAAAAATAACACGTAGGGCGCTGTGCAGGCAATGAGGAGGTAAGACCGGACATCAAACTTCTTCCCTTCCAGGAGCAGAGGCTGCTGAATATACCTGTCAGAGCAGTATTTCAACACGCGTCACCAAGAAGTAGCCATAAGACGTGGCAATTCCAAGCTCACACAAAAGCCAGTTCATGTCTCACCACAGAGCTCATCTGTTTGTCCCATTCTCAGCACTGGTTTTAAGGTGAATGGCAGCAGAGGGCGCTCATAGGAGAGGTTAGAAATGCCAAGAGTATCTCCTTTCAAGAGGGAAAGACGCTATGAGTCTTGGGAGCGGGAGGTAATTAAAGATTTACTAATATTTACTGGAGAATATGCAAAGTTTATGTCTGAACACAAAGAGCCCTTCATACAGCACCATTGCTTTTATTGCCAGCGTGATGTAATCTGGGAACTGTTTCCCTTTATCATCAAAGGTTGCTGGATGTCTACATAAATAACGAGGATATGCTGTTAAAACAATCAACGCTAACAACGGTTTTCAAAGGAATATGGAGCCTCGTTCTGCAGAGCATAAGCCATTCTACTAGAAATCAAGGTGACATCTAAGATAGGGTCCAACCACTTCTTCCCCTGGCACTGCTGCTTGTCCATGTCAAAGAATTGGTCTAACGAAGTCCCTTGGTCTAATTTTGTCAGGCAGTTGTTGTTTTGCTCTGTATACTGGCTGCTGCATAAACACAGTCCAGCCTATTCCTGAAAGATTTTAAGATCATCATTCGAGTTTGCCATTTTACAAATCTCTCTTATCCTTCTCAATGAGGCCCACCATCCCGTTGTGATGAAAAGAAATGTTTGGATGAATGTAAGCAGGGAATATTGCTTGTTTTGGCTAGGGCAGCTCTTGGGAAGGTCACTGTGTTCTCTTGCAAAGCAAAGATGCCAAATGACAGCAAAGTGTCAGGGAAGTGGCACCGGGTCAGCGTGAGGCATTGGTATCACCGCTTTGCCAGGACATAGAATGATAGAATCACAGAATGGTTTGGGTTGGAAGGGACCTTAAAGATCATCTAATTCCAACCCCCCTGCCCTGGGCAGGGACACCTCCCACCAGCCCAGGTTGCTCCAAGCCCCGTCCAACCTGGCCTTGAACCCCTCCAGGGATGGGGCAGCCACAGCTTCTCTGGGCAACCTGGGCCAGGGGCTCATCGCCCTCACAGCAAAGAATTTCTTCCTCATATCCAATCTAAATCTGCCCTCCTTCAGTTTGAAACCGTTACCCCTCGTCCTATCATTACACTCCATGATTAAGAGTCCCGCCGCCCTTTCTGTAGGCCCCCTTTAGGGACTGGAAGGGGCTGGAAGGTCTCCCCGGAGCCTTCTCTTCTCCAGGCTGAGCCCCCCCAGCTCTCTCAGCCTGTCCTCACAGCAGAGGGGCTCCAGCCCTCTGAGCATCCTCATGGCCTCCTTTGGACCTGCTCCAACGGGTCCACGCAGTGATCACTACACAGCAAAATGTGCTTTTGCTATGCCAATACTACAGCGTTGTCACGAGCGTATGGCATTGTCATTGCTGGCACGTCATGACAACGCCAGGCAGTGCCATGCATGTACAGGCACCTCAGAGTGCCCCGTGTGCCTGGCTGTGCACACCAGAGGCAGCATCAAAGGCATCTGGGAGCTGCAGCTCCTAGGATAAATACAGAAAACATCTGTTTTGCATGTCTCTCTCTTTATTCACTCATCTCAAAGCACTGAAGTGATTTAATTGTAATCCATTCCTCAATTGAGGGAGGGCCACTGGGGCGAAGGGAAGTCAAGTGAGTTTGTGTAAGAGTATGCAAGTAACGTCCAGTGGCTGAAACCGTTCTCGTGGCTTTTACTGCCTTATTTTTCCCTTCCTCGTTCTGCTACTCGACAAAAAGTTCTAGCAGTGGCTGAGAGAGTATGTATTCTACAAAGAACCATCGTGGTTCTTTTATTCATGAAAGGAATAAAAAACTAAAACAACCCTAACCCAAAATTCTAGGGACTTTTAGCCACTGCCTGTTGACTGAGGTATAGACTTTTGCAGCATTGAGGAAGAGTTAAGAAGATATTTGGGAGGCTTTACTAGATTGCATGGAACAGATATTGTAGCTGTACAATTTGTAAAATGCCAGCTTTGTATAAGAAGCTGGGATAATATCTAATTTGAATTGCTTTGCACAAGGCTTTTTGCCTAGCATTCATGTACAGAACTGCAGGACCTGGCCTTTTGAAGTCATTCTTAAATTTCCAGACAAAGGGAAACGCAAATCTTTCTGATGACAAAGATCCACTTTGAAAGGACCGCAGCGTGGATGCAAGACAGACTAACCAGAGAAATAGCCTCCCTCCCCCAAAATGAAATCTCCTAGGTTGATGAGATGTGGTGCAACCACGTTAAGTACCTATGGGAACAATTCAGCTCGCTGAGGCCACTGTTCTTCATCAAGCACATTACTCACACGTGAGTTCCCAGGCTTCAGTCTCTACCTTTGCACTATCCTTGCCTTGGGAGCCTTGTATGGCACCCTCTTATGGAGGAGGTGGTCTTCAGCGCTGTGGAGCTTGGCTTGAAGGGTGTTGACGGAAGCTGGGTTTTTAAGCAGGAAAATTCCTCGCCCTTGGTTAGAGCAGCTCGGTTTGCAGATCCAAATCTGTTCTTCTGCAGAGAGAATGAATCCATTACAGTAATTTGTGTGCTATGAAATGCCGATGCGCCCATTAGTGGGCTCTGAAAACTGCTCATTGAGCGACTGTGTATGTACATAAATACACGTGCATATAGATATGAATTATTTTTACTATGTATACTTCTATGAACGTTTTAGAGGATCATATAGCTATTTAAATTGGTTGCCACCATGATTAAGACTATCTACCTTTGCAAAGCTCAAAAAAGGCATTTCTCTCATCTTCTAAGTCCAGGCGAAAAGATTCTGGGAAGAATTCTTCCATCTTCAGGAACCTATGGGAGAACCAAATACAAGTTGAAAACCCCATCCAACACGTTCATTCCTCTGTTACTCTCAGAAAGGATGGGTGCGAGTAAAAACTTAAGGAATGCCTTTTTTTTTTTCCTGCTTCTAGACAGTTGTGTGTTTGTTGTATGTTTTTGCTGAGCTACCTCATTCCATAAGCTTTCAAGAATATATGTGAGCCTTAAGACGTTCTTCATATGCTCAGTTTTTTGAAAACCAGTTGAGATGGCTGCAGGTAACCACGGTACAGGATCGCCATTTGGTTTTTTGATCAGTTAAAAATATAGGAGTAGAAATGGCAATAAACTTCTCTTACATTTACAGTGTCTGTGGCACAAGAAACTGTGGCCTTTCCAGTAGGACGATGTACCCAAAATAGGGGAATTGCTATGTCTATGGTCTGCGGGGACCTGGCACTCCTACGACTCCAGACAGAAAAGGAAGAAATTCTGTCTTTGATGTATGTACTTCTGGAAAAAAAAAGTGATTTTTCTGGAAGATAAGAAAGAAATAAAACCCCAATACTTCGTGTTCTGTACTGTTACGCGTCCAGAAGAAACTGGTCCTTTGTTTATGTGCTCTCACTTTCTGTTGGCACGTTTCTGGTCAAGGCTCAAAGGTGAGAGTTCTTACTTGGAATTAGAGCTCCTACTGATCTTTTTCCTCGCTCGCTCTTGCTCTCTCAGGCAGCATAAAAGCCCTATCTTACTGGTCAGCACTCCATTGTTGGGAATCTGATAGAGAAGCTGTTCACCTGGATGAGAAAGGAAAAAAAAAAAAAAAAAGCAGCTTGCCCTCGTTGTCCCATGCAGCAGAATCTGCAGGATGAAGCTGACTTTGTCACCGCTGACTGTCACCAATTTGCTTTAAGGCTGTAGTGACAACCCACAGAGCGGTGAAATCACGTGCTGTAAATGTATTTCTGTCTGACCTTGTAGTGGAACAGACCGACCTGATGGGGCTTCGTAAATTAGCGCGTCCCTTGCCTGCTCCAAAGGTGCCACTGCCCTCACACCATTCCAGCTGCAGGATCGCATTGAAACACATCTGCACGGCTGTAAATGGTGCAGCCTGGCAGAAACAGCCACCGCATTGCCATCAGAGCCGGCAGGAGGGGAAAGGGGGCTGGTAGGGAAGAGATGACACGTTCCTCTGCCACAGGAGAGCCAGCGGGTCTGTGCCCCGATGCTCAGGCTTGCCAGGGCACAGGTTTTGACCACCTCCCAGAAGTAAAAGAATGGCGCCAGGGGCTGTGCTTTGGGAGTTGTACCGCTCCAAGGGTACCAGCCAGAGGTATTGCTCTGGGAGTCCTTGATTTTATGCTTTTCTGGTGGGAAAGCTGGGCCCTGAGAAGTCAGGATGTACTGATGAGATGAAGGGTAGAGCACAATTCCAGAAGTTGCTGGCTAATACAGTGGAGTAGTTTGGCTTTTTAGTGACTCTGTTCTCCCTAGATGGAGATAGCTGGGCCTGGGATGTGTGGGGCGACCCACCTTGAGCTTACTCGACTTCTGTCTCCAGGTGCACCCTTCCTTCCCTTTCTCCTCTCCCCACCTCCACTGTGGGAGCGTCTCGAACTGCAGGGCACCCTCCGTAGCGCTCGAGAGATGCCAGAGCAGGCTGGGTGCTGGTCCTGTGCTACAGCCCTGTGTCCATCCTACTGCAGCCTCTGCTCAAAGAGGGAGGACGGCCTTTCAAAAGCGATTGCGATGGTTTGCGTTTAAATCTCCACGCTGCTCATTTTACTATACTTAGTTCGTTTCGATGGTATCTTTTCTCCCAAAGCTGTTTTCTTGTCTAAACCCCTTTCTTTAATCACCACGGCAATCCAGCTCTGATATCCCTCCCCTCTGAGGTCTCCCAAGGAGTTGAGGTTACCTGTTCCTCCTACCCCCAGGCGACCTCCTCAGCCCTGGGAGTTAAAAGTCCAGCATTCTCAAGTTTTTCCCACTCCCCTCTCCCACCCAAGGCCCACGGGCACCTCTACCTTCTTTGAAATGGTAATAGGTCTCTCGGCACTTGATTTCACACCATTTGAGTGCATAATCCTCTCTTCTGTTGTCATAGATACGCTGCCAGCCTCTGCTCTGGCAATAGATGTTCACACTGCACACGGAAAATAAAATAGCAAAGTAGCCTCCCTTCTATTAATAAATACTTAGCGCATATCCCTTGAACTCCTAATAATTTTCTCTGGGAGCCTGACCTAACATGCCCAGAAGCCCCTGGGTGGGGGATAAAGTGGGAAGCACTAATTAGGATGGCCGCTGGTGGACCTGCTGGTCTGAACTCGAGAGGGCGGCTGGGGAGTAGCTGAGCATGCGAAGAACACTGTGATTCAGCAGCTCTGCCGAGAACTTGTACCGATTCAGCAGGGTTTGTCCAATTAGGATGCAACTGATACCCATGGAATAGAAATGTTGAGGGTCTAGTCTTAATAAGGAGCCTCTCTGCGGAGGAGTTTAGGGAGAGATGACAAGTAGCGAGAGGAAAAGCTGTTTGTAGACAAAACTATGGAAACATAGCAAAGAAAGTGCTGTTTGCAGCAGAGATTCTGGTGACAACATCTAGAGAAGAATGCCGATATGCTGGAAAGAACTCAGAAAGGAACGAATGGAACTTCTGATCTGACAGTTTTTCCTGGGCAGAAATCTCTTCTTATTTTTCGCTTGTTTTACATTTAGCATAACAGAATGTTATTCAACAAGAGTGGTGCCTAGCGCTAGGGATGGTGCTAGCACATTTGCTATATGGTGTAGCTAAGTGATTTCTGAGCAGCCCCGACAGAGAAACTTATATTAAACAAACAGAAGTATTTCATTCTTTGCAAAGACAGAGTAGTTAGCTACTTTACCACGGGTGGCCTTCTAGTCAATGCTTTCTGTTTGAATTGTCTTTAAATGGTTCCCCAGGTGTACCCCTCCAAAAAGACAGCACATCAAAGGAAAATTATTTAAGGGCAATGAATAACATTGCATGACTTCGTATATGGTCACACTGCTGTTCATAAGAGTTCGGTAAAAGGACCTACTTACAGCCCCGCTCCATTAGATCCACTGATATAAAAATACGGTCCTGGTCCCATTGGTACTTTTGGTGTCTCTTCTTCTGGCTGTTTTTCTTGAGGGCATGCCTTACCCTGCGTTCTGTTCTCATTAGCCTTGGCTTTGTCAGGCTCCACTCCAGAGTTGGGAGAAGTACCTGCACAATTGGAAATTGAGAAACTTCAGATGATCCGGGATCTGCTCCATAAAATCCACATCTAGAACGACAGCTGTTACAGAAGAAAATACTGTAAGGTAAGGGACCGCTTCAGTTGGTTTCATAGCCATCACTAGGGGCATTGTCTTTAAACAATTCAGAAATTATTGCTAATGTAACCTGGTAGCAGGTATTAAGCGCTCATGACTACTTATTTAACTAACATTTGGGATATCGATACCCAAATCACTGTCTCCAAACCTATGGAAAACATACAAATCTTAATATTACCAGGGGCTGAGAAGCTATGCCACTGGTTTCTCTTCAACTTGGTTATGCACAGAACTTTTGGCAACAATAAAGCACCTGTGAATAGAAGAAAAAGTCCACTCCGTCCTGGTTCTGTTCCCACTGGGAACAGGGAAGGAGGGAGCAGGAAGCAAGGAGATGACAAGAGTCTACTCTTTGGACTGTTCTTTTATTGTTATTTGTTATAGTGATCACATGAGTAAAACCTTCCATCTCAATGACAAAACTCTTTTGACTGAAGTGGAGCAAAGGTATTGGACGTTGTTATCTCTCATTTTACAAGCCCTTGTTTTATGTCTTCGCTGCACTCCACCCATGAACACAGGTGCAGTCCAGGGGGAACTGTGCGCCCACGGTTATTGGATTTCCCAGCAGGCTCCCACACCTGGGTCCGTTTGCTTTGGAATAGAGCGAACACATTGCAAACGCTTTGCGGCGGGACTTGCTTTAAATTTCTGCGTCAGGTAGTACTTGGCACCAAAGGGTTCTGACAGCAAAAGCCTCAGCGTTGTTACAAACTGCAGCATTATCAGTGCTAACCCCTGGACTCCTGCCTTGAATTTCCTCCTTAAATTACAACCAAACCAAACCAAAAAAACCCACCATGCGAAACAACCAGTTTGAACAAGCCAGGGCACGATGTCCATGGTGGAGAACGCTGCCTCGGCGGTGTCACGTAACCCACGGAAATGAGCTTTTTCCACCGTGAAATTTCAAGCTGCCCGTTACTGGTTGTGCGGAGCCGAGACCGCGCTCGCTCCTTGCGGGATGGTGGGAGGGCTGCAATGGGGAGGAGTCTCCGGCGGTGCCTGGCACCTTGGCCGCCTTCTCATTTTGCCACCACAGCACCCAAACCGGGCGAAAACATCACATAATTGGGTTCTTCCTGCAGAAGAGACTGTCGTTTGCCACTCAGTGTAACAGATCAAAAGCAGCTCGAAGACAGGGTTAATGCACTACGCGTAAGCGTCAGGCAAATTGAAAGACGCGCAGAAAAGCGCGACACAGCTCAACTCTTCCCTAGAGCCGGTGTATTTTCTGGAAAGGTTGTGCCGCAAAGCGGTGCCGCCCCTCCGGCTACTGGCATCTCCCACGAGGGAGGCTGATCCCTCTCCTCTGCCTTAGCACGGGGTGCTATACTGCTGCTCTCGTTACTCTTTGATATGGGAATGTAAATATTTATTTATCTATTTTTAACATTTAATTGCTCATTCATACCTCCTGCCTGCCAGAGCTTTTGCCTCTTTTATCACCTCCCTCCGTGCCTGGATTGCTAAGAAATTAACTAATTTTAACCAGTCCCATTTATCCCGAGACATGGACACATGAAATAGCCTGCCATGATTGAAGTGCTGGTAAGATATTCTTCCATTAGTCTGAAGACATACTTGTCTCTCCCTCTCTAATCTTTATACAGAGACCCAGGGGGTGGGAGCCTTTTATCTTCTTTTCTGTCTAATTATGGAATCTCCCAGTATTAAAGACGAACCCTCATTTCATTGCATCTTTCGACATGTATTATTTAAGCGTGAGTCCCCTCAGCCTTCATTTGTTTGCGTGGTTTGCATCCTTACATGGCTAATTATTAAAGAGGCGAGGAGAAACAGGGATGTGAGGGGGGTGAGGGTGGGGGGGGGGGGTGGGTTATTCCCGTTGCCTGATTGCATAAATTTCAGGCCTTTTCACTTGTTTATCATCAGGGGTGGGATTAGCCGCTTGTTGGGACTTGAGCTCTTGGGAAAGAACAGGCAGGGTGGCTTGGCTCGCAGAGCCGATCAGCCGCCAGGAGGGGATATTTCAGAGGCTGAGTTTGTGCATCTGAACTCAGTTCTACGTTGTCCTGTGAAAAACAAGTGCCCCAAAGTCATTTCGGGAGGGGAGGTGGGGAGAGCCCCTGGGGAAAGGGGCTTCTAACTCCTCCCGTAAACTAGCAGCATGAAATTAAACAGCGTGATTCCCTTCCAGAGAGCCCACACAGAGATCGTCTTCGCACCGGGAGCAGCCAGCAAATTGCATTGCTTGAGACGATTTTGAATTCGGCTCATTAATTTCTTTGGGACTGGTGTGTTGGCGGTGTCTGCGCGAGAAGCCCCCGTCTAATCTCAGCTCTGCTTTCAGCACGCACGGGGATAAACGCGCGGGCAGGGAGGTGCAGCCTGCTTTGTGTCATTTCCTACCAAAAATAAAAAAAAAAAAAACCCAACAGAGTTTAGAACGCAGAACTTCTTTTTTTTTTCCCCTTTTCCACGTAAAGGAAGGTTTAACAGAATAGTCACTGACTGATTTCTCTAGAATCCAGCGTTTAAATCTAGCTGAAATTTTCATTTCAGAAAACGAAATGATCTAATCATCTTTCTAAAGACAAGGGTTGCCCTAAAGGTTACCTCTGTATTAAAAAGGTTTTCATGTGAAACGAATGTATTTTTTGCTGCCGGTACACAGAGCTGAGTTCAACAACAAATACCTCAGAAAAATAATACTGTCCCTTTTGTCATTGAGAGGGTTGTGGCGTTTCAGCCAAATTATCTCTTCCATAAAAATGTAACGGTCTATTTGCAGAGCAACTGCTTGTATTTTTGTCTTCGTGTCTTCAACAAAACACTTCAAATGTTAGTGTGAAATGTATTAATTTCACTAGATATTTGTCAGCCAATATCGATAATTTCTGTCTTGAATTATTTTAGAAGCAAAGGGATGGGCTTGTATTTTCACAGGGTTTAAATGAAAATGGTGTAAATTATGTGCAATGTGACTGTAATTCTAGGTGAGTGAGTGTCCGGCACTTTGGCAGGTATAAGAAGATACAAATCCCTTGATACTGGCATCAGCTGAGAACCCGCTCATAGGACTTGGCACAATTAATAGCTGAAAAACAAGGATACGAGATTCACCTCTGTCAGCTGATAAGGATCCAGCCCGTTGTTGGTTACTTCCTCGCATCGTGGATTCGATGTTCTTTTTCCTCCTGGTTGGCACAAAGGCCGTCGCAGCCCAGCCTGCAAAGGGAGAGACCATCGTCAGCCACTTTGCCCGAGTCAGGAATGCTCTGGGACAGTCTGTGAGACGTATTTTTCTCTTTGTCGTCATTTCCTCTGTTGATTGTAGATGCCATTTTCCACCGTTTTCTGCAGTTCTTTCATTTCTTCAGAATCTTTGTTTTGACTTAGTTGTTTAGCTGGAAATAACACAGGCTCTACTTTCCCTCTGTAGCTTCTTCTCGGTGGTCTCTAGTGATAAGCTCTTGGGGACTGTGTTGGGATCCACGTGCTTTTGTATCTAATCTTGGTGGTCCTTCTGCTTCCTTCCCATCGATAACGCTCAGTGCAGCTCTTGGGTTGCCTTGTAAATAAATTCAGGTGCTTTTCCGAAGTCTGCTGCTCGTGGTGGCGCAGTGTCCAAGAGTTGTTCTCAGATATAGCTGGCATTCTTTGTCTATGGCATCTTCAGGCTCCAGTTGTTCAGCCTCGGGATAAAAGACAGGCTTCTTTTCAGGAAGCTGGGAAGCCGAGACTCTTTTTTTTGTCTTTGCAATGGATATGAAAACAACAAATGAGATATTTTATCTGGAGACAAAAACCATAACGCCGGATAGTTGTTGGACATAGGCAGAATGTTTTTAGCAAGTTTCATGCTTGGAATAATCAGTTGTGAAAAAAGGATTTGTTCTGAGTCAAGGCTGCAACTGTTTTGCAGGAAGTTTGTGCCCGTTACCTCTTGGTGCCCAGTGACAGGGCGGGAGGTAACGGGCACAAACTTGACCATGGGAAGTTCCATCTCAACACGAGGAGGAACTTCTTTGCTGTGAGGGTGGCAGAGCCCTGGCACAGGCTGCCCAGAGAGGTGGGGGAGTCTCCGTCTCCGGAGACATTCCAACCCTGCCTGGACGTGTTCCTGTGCCACCTGCTGTGGGTGACCCTGCTCTGGCAGGGGGTGGGACTGGGTGATCTCCAGAGGTCCCTTCCAACCCCCACCGTTCTGTGACTCTGTGAACGATGCTTACCTTAGAAAGCACAGGGCAACTGAAACATCAGCTAGAATTAGAGAGGGAAATAGATATTTGCTGCTTTTATTTACAAGCAAAAGTAACAAATAGTCTAAGAACACCACGTAAGTGGAGCACGCATACTGTGTAGTTCAAAGTCCGTAAGCAGGACAAATGCGAAAGTGCTAGTTACTGTAAATATTCTTATGTAGGAAGATATAATGCAACAAGCTGAATTATAATATTGAGCTACTGACTCTACAGTTAGATATATTTAGAGGATATTTCCCATTAAAGACTGTCCTCCCCGGGTGATTTGTTGGCGTGGGTCGGCAGGGAAGGCAGACACGTGTGTCAGTGTCTGGGTGGAGGCAACGTGAGGACTGGGGACCAGGAGTCCTCAGGGGTGGTTGACGTTCAGGTGGGTTTGCATTTGCTACTCCTGCTGCTTTCTCCCGCACTCGGAATGCACCGCTCAGGAAAGGAGTGAGGCTCAAGCATGGAATTGAAAAACACATTGAAAAATCCTCATCGCGCTGAGGAGACACTTAGGTTTGTGTTCCTCTTCCAGTTGTCCCTGCCGTGAACATCAAAAGCAGAAATCTTCCTCTCAGGCAAAAGCAGCTCTTCCATTCTGCGGGCGTTCTGCTGTTTGCTTGTTTCTTATCCCAGCCTCTTCCTGTAGCTTCATTTTAGGATAAATGCTTCTCAGAGGTTTCTCTTCCCATATTATTGAGCACTTACACGTCACTGTCCCCTGAGGCTGAAGGACTCGAGCTGAGCCGGCAACTGCTTGTGAGGAATTAGCGCACACGGTGGCCTCGCAGCCTGTGTGTGCCTTTGCATCCCCATACCAAGCCCTGCGGAAGCTGTTTTACGCACTCTCCTGGCAAAGTAAAAGGATTTTAAAACAGCAGAAAGAAAAGCCTGCAGTAAGTGAGAAGCCTCCTCCTTACGCCTGTCTGTTTAGTGACGTGTGTCTCTGTAACACCTTCTTACTAACAGGTACCAAGACAGACACCGATCGCTGGCGGTAATAATGATGGTGCTGCCGTACCCAGAATGTATGTAAAGCCTTTTATAGCAAAGAATAACATTTTAGGCGTCATCTTGTTTGTCTGGAGCGGTAGTTGTTCTGCAACAACTCAACTAAACAGTGCAGTGTTTTTACCAAAGCGTATCTGGTGGCAGCAGGTTGCCCAGTTTTGGTGATCTGATGAGATCTCAGGGGATTTGCCAGGCCATGTCTGGGGAAAGGGCCTGCGACGTTCACTCCAAATATCATCATATAGATGCAAATAGCTGGTTAGCTTATAAGTCGTGACTGCTGGCATTAGATGACACAAAATCACTTCAGCATTTTACTGAAAAAAAATCACTCTGTACCATATCTCCTCGGAGATGAGAGGCACTCTGTACAACCACGACTTCTTGCCTTTTAGCCCCTTCTTTCGGGGGCTAAAACCGTACCTTAAGCTAAAAAAAAAAGAAATGGAAATTCTAACCTTCGCTCGGCGGTTTTTCTAAATACTTCGGCAGAGCTTTGACTGCTCCCTGCCCTGCCTGCGGTTTGGAGAACTTGCACTTGGCTTCTAGTCGGGCCGTGAACAGCTTCTAAAGAAACCCGGCATCCCGCGCTGGAGCTGGTTTCACTCTGGGAGAGCACAGGCTGCCTTATTCCATCGGCTGAAGCACGGTGGATTCGCACCAGCAAGCGGAGGCTCAGAAACCCGGGCTCTTTCTGCTTTATAGATACCGAGATCGCGTTGTGTCCATCCGGGAGGCTCGGAAAGGCTTCAGCGCTATAAACACGGGCTGATCCCCTGGCAACTGCTGCCTGGCTACTGTTGGTAATCACGCAAGGGCTTCTGGTGTGACAAATGCGACGGGATTTCCACAAACGTGTGTGCTTTCAGATAAAGCCACCCAACGGCAGTGTTAGAGGAGGGCTGCTGAGCAGAGCGGCCCGCGGGGATCCGAGTCGGCTTGCGTAACAGAAAAACGGGAAAACCAGTTCGGTTCTCCGAGCGTCTGCTGGCTGACACAGTTTTGCTCCCTCTCCTGCGGCTTTCCTCAAGTCTTCTCAAGGTCAGGCGTCACCTCTGCTGCAGACACCCTTCCCACTCGCCCCGAGGAGCAAACCACAGAGTCCGGTTTCGTTCTCTCCGGGGCACAATCACCAATAGGCCAACAGGTTAAAGACATGAAAATATAGATTTTTGTCTATAATAGTTTTCCTTTCTGAGGCAGAGTTTGCATAGCTCAGTACTTTGTTGGCCTTGGTTAATGCAGAGTCCGGGAGTCGGCCCGGTGCAGGGTGCAGTGTTAAATTTGCCAGATTAATCATAGAATCACAGAATGGTTTAGGTTTGAAGGGACCTTAACGATCATCCTGTCCCACCTACCTCCCACTAGACCGGGTTGCTCAAAGCCCCATCCAACCCGGGGATGGGGCATCTACGATCAAACCGTGAAAACTGGTAACAGGGCAAAATTAGCGTCCTAAATCCTCCTAAGTCCTTCTGTTTCTTTACTGAACAGCGGCGATTCCTCCTGCGGTGTTCTGAAGGGCAACTCGGAGGCCGAAGGCAGCTGCTGCAGCAGCCCTCGGGAGCCCACCAAAGCTGCTCGGTGCCAAGGTGAGGTCTGCCCCGGCAAATACATCTGTTCAACAGAAGTGGATCTCTAGAGAGAGGGAGGACGCCTTTTCCGTAAGGTGTGTGCTGCGGACACCGGATCTCCAGAGGCCCCCATTTCTGGTGGGGCAGGGTGTGTGCCTTCCCTAGCTCAGCTCCGTCGCGACAGAATCCAGTCTGCGAGCTCAGAGGGCACCCAAGAGCTGAGCCGGGGCACCCCGAGGAGCAGCGATCGGGGCGGTTCTGTGGAAATTGCCTGCCAGATGTGAGCAAAAGCACACCTGCAAACTCACCCCTAGCCACCGAAGAAGGCAGCGGTGACGCTGTCAGCTCACACTGATACAAAATGACACTGATTTAGGGAAAAAGCATGAAGTCAAACATATTTTTAAAAGGGGGAATAAGGTCATGATAGTGTGAGATAACTGCCAAATACGGCGATTTCTCTTAGCAGACTGCCTGTAACTGGTTATCGAATCCCTTGAATAGTTTTATTGTGTCACTAAGCTGCAGCTACTGGTGAGCTGAGTCTACAACAACCCAGGGATTAATTGTGGGAAGGGAAGGGGAACTAGCTATAATAAAGGATTTTGACACTTAGGAAGCCCCAGCCAAAAATCTAAAGATGGAAAGGCTTATTTATGCAGGCCTAAATTCCTCTCTCTATGTATTTTCTGTCCTTCAGCTGCAGGAGCAAAAAAATAAAGGTTGTTTTTTTTTTTTTTTGTGAGCTCAGCTGGATATGCACAGGGAGTAGGTCGTTTCCAGGGTTCACATCAGAAGATAAAGCTTGGAAAAGTCGGCATTTACTGCCAGGCTTTGACGCTTCCAACTGCAGGTAAAACAGTCGAATTGTTGGCCTACCCAGAAAACTTTGGCCACATCTGCCAGCAGCACCTGAGATGCTGAAATCTGCTCCCTGAGGAGAGAGATCCCCTGCCAGGGGCATCGCAATTAAAACTACAAGGGCGGAAGAATGAAAACCCAGCAGCAAACCTGTGTTCTCTTGCGTGATAACTCCCCACCCCAACCAAAAGGCGTGAGAAAAGTTGATGGAAGGCGGAATTTGGCTTCGCTTCAATCTCTCTCTGTGTTGGCCCTTGCGTCCTCCCAAGGTGGTCGTGCCAAGGCCGTGTGAATACCCTGGCACTCCTCCCCGGCGGTCACGGCGACCTTCAGGAACGTTCTCCGTATTTTCCTGTCGGTGCACAATGGCTCTGATTAGCTCCAGTGCTCACGCAGCGCCGGTCGGGATCCTGTCCTTGCCTTACCTTCAACCTTCCTGGATTACCTCTCCCGGCCAACCCGCCCAACCTACTCTCTCTGGTCATACTGGGAACAGCCCGGAGTGGGAGGACACGGCGGTGTCGCAACCTACTGGCACTGCAAATACCTTCAGCAAACGTTACACCCTCTAGGAAATATTGCCTAATTGTTGGAGAAGGGGAGAGGCTGACAGCTGCAGAGCTAAAGGAGGCGTTTCATTCACCGAGACGACGAAATGTGCGGCTTTTCAGTATTCCTCTGCATCCAGGCAAATGAGACATTCCTCAGAGAATTCCCAGAGAAGACTGAACTAGGTATTCGCCCTGTGTTTTGAGCTCTATTTTATCTGGACACCTATTTTCCTGACCTTTTCTGTTTGAATCCCCAATGCTAAGCGCGTCGGTCAAAGACCGCTGAAGGTTTTCCCTTGGCGGCGAGGGGGAAGGAGCGTTCCTCACCTCCCCGTCGTCCACCCAGCCCCACGAAACCCGCACCAATGCAGGAGGCCTCTAAAAACCAAGTGTTGTAGAACTTGACCAAAAGGTTTAAAAGTCCTTAGAGTAAGAAATGCCAAAGACGTTTGTGTGTAATCCTTATTCTCTTGGGAAACCAGGCTCAAAAAATAACATGCAATAGAAAAGAACGCGTACTGACAACACAGGTACGGCCAGAGACGGCGCGTGTTTAATTCAAGGTAGTTCTGCCAAAGAGTTTCTGTGACTTAATTATCTCTACAAGCAACATTCGCGTCATCTGTGTTGGGAATCAGACAGTGCTGCATTTGGTCTGTTGTTTAAGTGTACAAAGTCGGAGTGTTTTGATGTGAAAGGCCCATTTACGTTCCCTATTTCTGAAAGTCTTATGGGATCCATGCACAATACGAGTCTAACAAACGATAAATATATCAGGATTTATATAAGGAATGTATTTCGGCTATAGAAGATGCAATAATAAATTTATAATTCTTTTTTCAAGGTTCACGAGAAATCCAAGCTACAAAAGCGAGGAGCGCTGTATGAGACAAAAACTAGTAAAAGCTCAAATATTAATTCTTTTTTTAAATAAAATAAATGTTCTACATCGTTACTTATGCAGAACCTTGAAGCAAACAACTGAGCCTTGCTATTCCAGGAAAAGAACGGAATCGAGCGCTCCCGTCGCACGCCGACAGTGCTGCCGGTAGAAGAGACAGCAGCTCTCCCAGGGCCTGAATTTTTCTCAGGTTTTGTAACCGCCTGACGGCTTGATGTCACACAGCGTACTGCGCAAGGAAGCAAGCTGCGTAAACACCTGCTAATATTTTCTTGCTGAAGAAAACAATCTTCGCTTTACTGCAGGTATGTGATGCTTTTTGATGCGTCTCTCTATAAATAGATGCGCTTTGAGGACAGAAAACACAGTTTCAGTGGCTCATGAGAGATGCTTTAGTGGGTCTTAGAATCACGGAATCATAGACTGTGTTGGGTTGGAAGGGACCTCCTCTAAAGGCCATCTCGTCCCACCCCCCTGCAGTCAGCAGGGACATCTGTAACTAGATCAGGTTGCTCAGAGCCTCATCCAGCCTGGCCTTGAATGTCTCCAGGGATGGGGCCTCCCCCACCTCTCTGGGCAACCTGGGCCAGTGTCTCACCACCCTCAGTGTGAAGAACTTCTTCCTGATGTCTAACCTCAACCTGCCCTGCTCTAGTTTAAACCATTGCCCCTCGTCCTATGGCTCCGTGCCCTTGCAAACAGCCCCTCCCCAGCTTTCTTGTAGGCCCCCTTTAGGGACTGGAAGGGGCTCCAAGGTCTCCCCGGAGCCTTCTCTTCTCCAGGCTGAACCCCCCCAGCTCTCTCAGCCTGTCCCCACAGCAGAGGGGCTCCAGCCCTTGGATCATCTCCGTGGCCTCTTCTGGCCCCGCTCCAACAGGTCCATGCCCTTCTTGTGCTGCGGGCTTCGGAGCTGGACACAGTAAAGTCTTGATGCTGCTCATCCCGGTGTTGGGGTGGGCAGCGCTATTCCAGCCAAAACCGGCGCTCGGGGCTGGGATCGGCGCGGCCGGGGCTGGGTACCAGCTGCAGCCATGAGGTTTCACCCCGTGCTGGCGGTGGGAGTGCAGCCCTGTCTACGCAATCGCCTTCATTCAAGGATATTTTAGGGGTGACTCGTGTGCCGGTGGTGCGTGTGCTCCCAGCGGCCTTTTCCGTAGCAAACAGGAGGGTGAGGACAGCACGTCTCTCAGGGAGCAATGTTTTAATCACATTTGGAGGCTGTTCCCCCCCCCACACACACAAACGGGGTCATTCCCAAACTGCCTCTGGAGCTGGGACGAGGTCAATTCCAATGCTTTTTCCAGGGTTTGCAATTCCAGGGTATTTTTCCTAGCTTGGCATTGGCATTTTCCAACAGTAGTAGTGTTTTTTAAGGAGAGTGCTTCTAGAGGGAGGGAGGGAGAAACCGGCCGTGTGGAGGCAGATCGGAAGGACCGTGCACCGTCACGTACACGTGTTTTTTGCTGCCGTAGGGGCCAGGAAGGATCATCTCCCCTTGGCTCTGCAAGAAAGCCGCAGAGAGAGACGGCGAGACTCACCTGTGCGATGGAAAAAAAACCCCAACATTTACATGTTGCGGACTTTAACGGTAATGGATAATTATAAATTGCTTTGATAGGTGTATTAAACAACGCGTGCTTGGGCTCCCCGGTAGTGAGTTGTGGTTCCCACACAGAGTACGGGTGGTGTGGGGGGTTTATGTCAGTACCAGAGGGAAAGCGGTAGGAACACGGGGGCAGGCACCACCTTTCCCAAGGCGTTTATCAGCCCAGCCCTGGCTCACTGCACAGCAGGCATGCGGCCCGCAGATACGTGGAAATTAATGATTAAGCCCCAAATTTGGAAGCGAAGCCGTGGCGTTAGGAGAAGACAAACCCAACGCGCGCCTCCAGCAGCAGGTGAATCCTCCACGCGGCGATTTCGTCAAGCCAGTTCCTCCTGAAACAGGCCCGTTTGTCGGTGTCGCTGAGCACCTACAGTCCTGCTTGAAACCAGCAGAAAGGCGGGAGCACGTCACTCCGTGAGAGGAGAGGCTCTGTCAATCGTGGAAAAAGGAATTTGGCCTGAAGTCCCGTGAAGGCTGTGGAAAACTTCCAAGGGTTTCATCTGGCTTTGTATCAGTATTTTGAGGGAACTGGGAGTGTTTCCTAGAAAATGCGCACCCTTTCTCTCCCTTTTCACGTGGCTTTGGTGCCCAAACCACGACATTTGGGTTTGCTGCTTTGTTTGTGTGCTGAACCCCTTTCTGGTGTTGCGTTCTCCTGCCTTGTTTGGATTTGGAGCTGCAGCTGAAGGAGCGGCGAGTCCCCGGAGTGACGTTTCATCCCAGCTTCAGCAACATCCAACCCACCGTCCGAGGCGTGGCGGCGGGAAAAAGAAAGGTGAGCGAGGAGTAAAGCAAACAGCCGTGGGACGTGGTCCTTCCCGCGGCTCGGGTTTCCCGCTGCCCAGTCCCAGACCCAGCAGCACTTCGTGCGGGAGGCAGCCGCCCCGCCGGAGGGTCTCCCGCTGGATCCACGGGTGCTCCTCTCGCCGTGTGTATGTCCTCCTGGCCCACCGTCTTTAATATATAAAATAATATATATATTATAGTATATTAACATATACAAATATATATATTTAATATATTAAAAAAGAAGCCGTGTGAGGCACAAGGCCCAAGTTCTGATTTTACAGGAGAACCACTCGCCTTGGCTCCCGTTCCGTACCTGCAGAGCCGACTTCCAGAACTCGCAGGAAATTCGAGAGGGACGTGAGCAGGAGCAGCAGTTGTGAGTGAAAAACGGTTGTGTTTTGTTTGGTTGGGTTTTTTTTAAAGACAAACTACTGCCAAGGAGTTGCTCTTGCCTGTTGCTGCAGCAAAGGGTGACCGTATCATTCAAAGCCCCCCCATTTGCCTTTTCTTGCTCTGGTCACTCCATGTGTGCGGTCAGACTCCAGGGGAGGGGTGAGGCTGGAATTCCATCTCATTGAGGCATGAAGCCATGGTAGAACAGCCGCCCGGGCTGATTCACAAGCGGAGCGGTGCAGGTTCTCACATCATTTGTGGCATTTTCAAAGGTCGTGGGGCGCTGAGCACCCAAAGCCCATTGAATTCCAGTTTGATTTGGGCACTTTGCTGCCTTGACTTTTTCCAAACCGCCAGCTGTAAATTCCCAGGGCCTGTCTGCATCCCTGTGGAGCTGGAATAACCGCAGTGACCTTATTGACCTGCCCAAACACAGCCATGCCGTCGGCAGCAGAGCCAGCCGAGAGCCGGTCTGTAGGGGCTGAGGCTGTCACAGACCCAAAGCCATCCCCGTCCATGCCCACCTCTGTACCTCTGCCTGCCTAGATGGGGTTCAGTCTTCTTTTATTTGCCGTGGTATTTTCTTCGGGTGTTTTATTTCATATACAACTTCGGGAGAGTCTCAGAAGCTTTCTAAGTACAAACCATTGCTTGGCAGGACTTTGCCTGAGACTTAAACAAATTCCCCGTGGCCGTACCCGTCAGGCTCACTCGGCATGTGTGTCCTCTTTCAGAAATGCCTTTGGTTCATCTCAGAACCCGCAGCTGCTCAAGCCTGGACCCGTCTCTCGGATGCCTGCGGGACTCTGAAGTGCTGCCAGCGAACCGAGAAGTCGGGACGCTCCGCCCATGGCCCCGTGGTCTCCCTCCTTGGGAAGGTGAGAGGGATGCCCAGATGCCCTCAGAAATGAATTTCTGATGAAATTCCAGTAGTCTGAGGGCAAACTGTGGCTGTCGTTTCAGTATTTTGGCAGTCGGATTGCTATGGGATACGCATCGCTCCGGTTACTTCTCTCCATTCAAACCCTGACGGGGCCCCATCCGTTGCTGCGAGTTTCTGGCCGAGTGCTGCCGTTCAAACACGCGGTCGCTTCACAGTATCGGATGGGGCCAAATTTTCATGCGTGTTGTCAGTCATGTTCTCTATAAACCACAAAGACCATCCCACGGAGCCATGCTGCTGGCTATTTTTATTTTATTTTATCACTACAGAGAGCAACCCGGCAAACTTAACCATTTATTTGGCATGGCCAAGTGTTTACATGCCCCCCAGCTATAGCTTCAGATGAGGAAAGTTTGCCTCATAGCGCTCCAGAACTTGGCTTCTCAGTAGTGCCCGGTGACAGGTCAAGGGGCAACGGGCACAAGCTGGAACACGGGAAGTTCCACCTGAACACGAGGAGGAACTTCTTTGCTGTGAGGGTGGCAGAGCCCTGGCACAGGCTGCCCAGAGAGGTGGGGGAGTCTCCGTCTCTGGAGACATTCCAACCCCGCCTGGACGCGTTCCTGTGCCACCTGCTGTGGGTGACCCTGCTGTGGCAGGGGGTGGGACGGGGTGATCTCCAGAGGTCCCTTCCAGCCCCCACCGTTCTGTGACTCTGTGGGGGGAACCATAGGACAAGGGGGAATGGTTTTAAACTGAGAGAGGGAAGATTTAGATGAGGTATCAGGAAGAGAGTTAAATGCAGGCTGTGTCTAATTCAATTTGGTCACTATACAACCACGGTTAGCTCAGACTTTTCCCGGCCTTGCTGTTTTTTAAAGTATATTTATAGGCAGTTCCCTTATTCTAAAATGGCCCTGATTTTGGGAGCCATTCTGCGGGAGATAAGGGCCGAAGACAAGTGAGCGAGCTGAAAGAGCCGCACGTTATTAACTCCTCCCGGTTTTTCAGGTTTCCCTTCATTCATGGGCGCACAAGGCTTCTTCTCTCGCGTGGCCGCCGTTTATCGACAGGGCAGGCTCAGAAACAGCCATCAAACGGCAGGCAGTGAATAACGAGTTAAGCTCGCGCACAGCAGTGGGTTTGTTTAAAGCGGTGTTTGCCGTGCAAATAACACGAGCGATCCAAGCGCGGTCGCGTCTCCTGGGTGTTTGCTGAGCCCCTCCCTGCCCGTGGCTCCCGCTTGAGGGAATGGTTTAATACAGTCTATTAAGCGCTCGGACACCAAAATTAAAGTGGAATCTTCATCAAATATCACATCCACTTGGTTCTTCCGACACACACACCACCACCACCCCCCTTTAGACCTGTGTTTATGAGTGTTTTAAAGTGCCGTGGGTCTCAGGAGGGGCCAGGGAAGTTGCACAAGATGCTCCAACCTGAACGTGGCGGTTTGGATCCCGGGTGCTTTTAAAGCAAATTGACACTATCCGGGAAAAAAAAAAAATAAATAATGCTGCTGCCACCTTGAAGAAGGTACATGGTTTGATAGAATTGTATATTACTCATTAAACAGCTTCTTTAATACTTAAATCCGCTTATTATCAAATGATGTGTTCATATGTCTGTAGTTTAAATGGCTTGAACTTTGTTCTTGAACGGGTTTGGGCTGTGCCAGGAGGTGCCTGTTAAATTTACTGCCCTGGGAGCTGCCCCCACCTCGCCTGGCCTAAAATAAACCCACAAAGGAATATGAAACGAGCTTCTCCCAGGCCGTTTGTAAAGGGGGGGAGGTGTTATGGTTTTCTTCCCTACCATCTAAGTATCTAAATCGCCTTCCACACGACACCTGGGGCTGATATTCTGCAGCTGTAAAGAACCCTGTTGAGAACCCTCCTTCCTATTGATGGTGCCTCCGTCCTGCGTACAGGTGATGTGACGTGGTTTTAACGCGCTGGAGTTTATTGCTGCATGACGACTAATAAAGTATTTAGAAGGGTTCAAGCTGGTTTTCCCCCCTAAATCTTTTGATTTCTGCAAAATACTAGGAAAGCTAAATGTCTTGTCTTTGTCTCTGCTCAGCTCCCTGTTAGAAATCCCTGGTTTATTTTTTGCTTGTTGTTAAAATTGGTAATTGTAGGAGAGGGGAGAGGAGAGGAGAGGAGAGGAGAGGAGAGGAGAGGAGAGGAGAGGAGAGGAGAGGAGAGGAGAGGAGAGGAGAGGAGAGGAGAGGAGAGGAGAGGAGAGGAGGTGCTCACCTTTTCTTTTTTTAAAGCCATATGTTGCCATGCCAGTGTGTTAAACGTTAATGTTAGTAAGTTAAAGACAAATAAGGCTGAATACTTGGAGTCTACAGCAAAGTCTCTTGGTTATTTTCTTCTGCAGCTGCCCGGATGAGTTATTTTCTCTGCGTGTGCCTGAGTTTTCCCAGTTTTAACCTGTGGGTGATACACAGCGATGCGACTGCAATGCCAACGGTGGTTGGGAAGTGCCGGGGCGGGGGGAGAAAGGGACGCTGTGAGATGAGGCATTAACAGCCCGGTGGCATTGCTACGTAGCATTCCGATAGCAAACAGAGCCAATTCTGACACCCATCCTAGTGGGAAGCATCAATACTAATTACGGAGTTGTGGGAGGCAAGGAAACAGGAGATATTTGAGGGCTGTTTGGTAAAACGCGATCCCCGCTGACGCTGTGCTTGATCGTGCAAAGGCGCGCTGGACCGCTGCCTCGTGGTGTGGAACGTACTCCCATATTTTACCTACTGGAATGTAAAGCGCATCGCGACAGAGTCCCCGGACCTTATTTTGTACGTCACAGCACGAGCCGTAGGCTGGGAAAAGGATATTTGACTTGTGCTCACCTTAGAAGGTGGAAATAAGGGCTGCAGGGTTTTGGAGCAACAAATAAGGCTGAAAAAAAATATCCTTTTCACAACTGTAAAGCCAATGTTTGGCGCTGCTTTTACAGATTTTGAGTACCAAAGTCTAAGATTAACAAAAGGGAAGCAGACCGAAATGAAAGTTTGCCCAATTTTTTTTGGCCCCTCATGTAATAATTTGCTTACAAAGGTTTGTTTAAAAAAAAAAAATAAAAAAATTAAATACTCTACTAGGTACCAAGACTGAAAGCAGGGATTAAGAAGTTGTGGCGGTACCTGGAAGCCAGAGCCGGTATCGGTACTCCGTGTGGAGTACCAGCTGAAGGTACTGCAAGTAGTCGGAAGGTTCCCACTTGCCTTGCTCTTGCGGTAAGTCCTCAATCAACGACGCGAGCTACAATTACACCGGGCAGCAATGAGTTGCTTCAGTTCTCCCCCGGCTGAGCCCGGGCCGTTCCGGTTGCGGTGCCTCTTCCTGCTCCTGCTCCTCAGTTCGGAAAACCCGCCCGGAGTGTTTGCTGGTCGGTCAAAGGACGGGAAACGCTGGTTTTGCTGAAATAGATGTTGCTTCTTTCCTTCCTGCTGCTCTCCTCGGAGGGGGATGTGGTTTAGGATTTGTGAAGATGGAATGTGCCTTGCTACTGCCACGATCGTAAGAGGGTTTTCAAGTCAAAAGTCTCCTTGGCTTGTTCCAGACTACAGATCAGCAGGACAAGTAACATTAAATATATATATATACACACATATATATGTTGAGGCGTTACAAGGGAGTTTAATGCTTGTATTCTGTGAGAGACACCAGCTCCTGGCTTGTTTAAGGACCATTTTTTCTGGATTAAGGGTTTTTTTTTTTGGTGGGAGCTTATTGAGAAATTCCTTCCCCACCCACCCCACCCGATGGCAGGTCCTTCGCTTAGGAATCAAGGATATTCAATGTTAAGGATAACGAAATGTTGCTGGGTTGGTTTCGCTCTCACGTGGCTGGCTAGAGGTTTATGAGCGGGGCAGGGACAAGGCGGCGTTCCATCGATGGTCCATGTCCGGCCCCCAGTTCAGCCTCGCAGCGGTCGCGACCCCCTTGGAAGAGTTGGTTGTAAATTGTGCCGGCCCAGCCCAGGCCGTGGGGAGCGACCGCGGGAGCAGCAGAGCTCCGGAATGCCCCAGCACCGCGCCGTACCCCTGCCCCATCCCACCCATCCCACCCCGACGGGCAGGGAACGCGCCGGGGATTGGGCTCCGGCTCCCCCCAGAGCCGTGCGGGGCAGCACGTACTGCTCCGGGGCTGGAGCTGCTCGAGCGTCGGGGAAGGCTCGGTTTAAACGCTCAGAAATCTGTATTGCTTCAAAATAAATTCAACTCAGAGCTGGGCTGAGATTCAACATCTTTTATTAAATATACGACTGGTTTTTTTATTAGAATCCTAAAATGAATAACGTGAGCTATAAGGCAGCGAAATAGCACATGTTTAAGATATAAGATATAAAAATGTATCTGTACAATAGCAGCGAGTGAAACTCTTCTTCCTGCTTCTACAAAGAAAACAATCTCTATGTAGGTGCCTGTCCACACGCGTGGGTGCCAGTGATAAAAACGGTGTCAGCAGAATATTCAGCAGAATAATTACATCAAGCTCCTGGTGGAGAGTGAGCTGTAAGCTACTGACCGCGGCATTAGGGACTAGACTTCATCTCTCTGCCTTCCCCGGGAACGCTTTGTGCATATACCTACCCTTTAAAATCGATTGCATCGGGCATCTCACGGAATTTTTGTTTTTTATTACCAATTTCCCCAAAAAACATTTCAGTAAAAGGCACGCAGTTCTTGTTTTCGCTTCTTTTAAAGATAATTCGTAAAGTGTTGCTGAAAGGTCAAATTTGTTTCATTTCCGGGAACACCTTAACTCCAAAAAACCCTCGAACATCATGTCGAGCATCTCACGAAGACAGAAATAGAAGGTGAAGGTTCCAGCAAGAGACTGTGGCTTCTGCGAAATCCCAAGGGTGAGCGTTGGACAGAGGGAGGCGTATAGAGGAACGGGACAGAAGGAACCCAGCAGCTGGAGTTCAGGGGCAGCACAGGGAGAAGTGTAAAATGTAGTGGCCTCGTAGCTCGGTGAGACACTGCAATATACCAGACCGAGTAGCGCCTTTCCGTAACTTTTCGATGGAAAGGACTGCCGCTTGTACCCTGCAAAGTGAGACTTGCCAGCATGAGTCATTTTAAGCGGGACATAGATACCATCTTCACCTTCCGAGCGAGTTTTGGGCAAGGCGATTTCCTAACTGGGAAATTCCTGACACTTGAGTGAGACTGGCCGTGGAGAACTCCGCTACCTCCGTTCCCCCGCCTCGGGGCGCAGGGTGCTCAGCGGAGGTCGGGAACACGCGGCGTCACGCTGCTCCCTCTCACCGCCCTCACCTTGCGCGAGGAGGGGGGGCTCCGTTCAACCCAGCAACTGGCCAAGGCCGGTGCTGCGCCCCGGCACGGCGAGGGTAAGGGCTGGCCGCCACGTGCGGGGAATCCGGGCACTTCCCGGGGAGGCCGCCCTTCTCCCGGTGTGGTTCGGCTAACCGCATCTCAAATAGAAGATCTGCTGAACTGAGGGCTTTGCAAACCCTCCCTTTTTATAAGATGCCTTTAAAAGTACTTTTCGGTCAGTGTGAAAATAAAGCAGACCTCATTCGGAGTTTCGATATAGTAACAGGGCGCACTGATCTGTGGCTCAATTTTGCTCGTTTAACAAATAATTTCCAAACAGAAGCAGCTACTTAAACTGACGGCAGCCTCAGGCGGCTAAATGGCCCAAGTTTACCCAGGAAAATTCTCTTCTTCTTAAACAACAGCAAAAAAGCCTCAGAGTTTTCTGTATTGAGTTATACTCTGTATGATGAAGTTTGGAAGATTTAGAAACTTTCAGCTCCCTGTGCCTCGGCGCTGGGCGTTTTCAGCCGTGCGTACTCTACAGACTTACTACCGTAGGGAGCGACGAGGGCCTCTGCTTGGCCCATTTAATTGGATGACGTAATTCTCAAAGCTACTGGGTTGTTGCGTCTGCACCCATCAGACTCCAGGGAAGTCTGATGCTAGGTCCCAAAGTCACTGCCGTATAGACGGCTAACGAGCGCAGGAGCCTTGTTTCTTACGGAAGCAAGTCCAGAAAACAGATCTTGACCTACCTAGGTATTACGGACATGCGAGCGCTTGACTTTTCTCATCTCTCTCTTTACACTCCTGCAGGCATTACAGGGCCTGTTTGGGTGTTGACGAGGCGCAGAACCAGCGCGCAAGCTTTCGGCGTAAGCCCAAGCTCCGGTGAGAAGGCGCCAGACACCAGACTCCATCGATTCTTCTGAAAAAGGCAAGCTTTTTTTCTCCGTGTTTCTCTCAAGACGAAGAGGTTTGCCAATGCGATTGACGGCATTACCAGACAGTATTAGACACAAATAGCTAGATCTAACTTTGCCTGGTAAGACAGCAATCAGCAGGCGCTCAGGCTAAAGGAAACCACCACCATTAAAGGCCTTTCTCCAGCTCCAGGACTAAAAAGATAGGGGAAGGCTGAGGGCCTCTCCCTTAGACAAAGCAATAACCGGTAAATATTTAACTTGGAATACTTGCTGATTATGGGGCAGTACAATTATGAAAACACAACTGTTTCCAGTTCACTGGTATGCGAGTTGAAAAAAAAAATAATAAATGAATGGTAAAGAACTTACCAGCAGCTGTGTCCGTCGCGTCCCTCGCTGAGGAATGGCTCCCCGTGGCCGCGGGGGCGCAGCCGTCCTCGGCTGATTCTAGAGGCTCTAGAGGCTCTGCCCTCGGCAACAGCCGACCACCCCTCAGCCAGACAACTTTTCCAGAATTAAGTCTGACGCGGAGCAGGCCTCAGACAGCTCTTAACCCGTCCTAAGAATCAGTGGAAGTGAAATCCTGCGAAACCGATTGAAGCGAGAGGAAAGTCAGTAGGAGAAGGGGAGGGAGAGAAAGATGCGGAGGCAGAAGGGCATTTTCCTGAGTTGCCCCTGGCTCTCGTGACCGTCTCTCTCTGAGACAAGACTGAAGGGACATTTTCCTGAGCGTACGTCATCACGGAGGCGGGAAGGGGGACTTTCCCTGGTCTCCATTTCGGCTTTTTAAGGCGACATTCCTGTGCCTGCCATGGATGCTCAATTAGTTATCTTCTTTTTTTTATTTTATTTTTATTTATTTACTCAGCTCCATCCAAGGTTAGGACCCATACTTTAAGAAGAGAAGATGGATGGGTGGTGGGTGTGCGCTCCAATTCCTCTTACTTAAATGCTTGTTAAAAGCCAATTTGCAGAGTCACTCAAATTTCACACCATTTCCTCCGACCCTTGTGAACCAGTTACTTATTAACGCAGGAGCTAATCAGCAAAGACCGCTTCTCTGCTTCTTCCTTCTCTCTCTCTCTCTCGTTTTCCTGAGAATTACAACCTGCAAGGGTAAACACAAAGCTGAGCTCGTCCAGTTGGCGCTAAAGCAGACCCAGCCAGCGCCTTTCAAGCTGCTCACACATTGTGATGGGAATAAGTTTAAGTTCTATCCGAATTGGTTCATTTTTTCCTACTGTTCTTGCGTGTGACCTACTGGTTTTGGCAAGGAATCACACGCCCAGCTTACTACAAAGTATTGAAAAAAATATTTCGAGATTTCCAGTGACCGAGGCGGAGAACACAGAATGTGCTTGTGTACCCCAGTGCTGCTCTACCAGGTCCGTTTTGGAGCGAGGGAGGGGATTAACATGAGGTTGAGGGTGAGGAAAACCCTTTGGTGCTGGGACGCCAACACAAATCAGTCCGTGGGATCCATTTCAAGCTCTGGGGCAAGGCGCGTGTGGTCAGGGTGCATGTGGAACACGGCCTTGCATTTCTCACGGAAAGGAGCTGAAAACCGACGGGTACAAGACTGAAGAACCAGTACAAGGTCTGGGCACCGTCCCACCTCGTTAGATCTCCAAGAGCTAAAAATTCTGTGGTCTTTCGGAAGTGCAGGCAGCTCCTTGTGTAAAGATGAATCTCAGCTCGTATAGTGGACTGTTATTATGAATTCTTGTCCTCTACAGCTGGACCAGGCTGTCTGCAAAATACTGATTTAGATTAATCCAAGGGGTAGGAAAGGCCTGTGTGGTAAGCACAGACTGGCCCTGAATACGTACGTGCGGTTCAGGCAGGAGGCATTAAACGCCACTAGAGGAGGGCAAGCCTTGACCCAATTTAGTCCCCAAATTTGCCCTGCAAATACCTGCTTCGTTTCCGCTGTTTGAGCGACCCCAGAATCTGCTCGCAGAATCAGATCTTTAACAGCAAGCAATATTACCACTAGCAGTGCGGAAACTTGTGCTTTTCCAGTAAAGTGGATGGAGCTGGACCATCTGGCTCCAATACGACGTGGCGGGTCACGAAGATAATACTCTTACAGGAAGAAGCGGTCTCCTCAAGCTCCTCTGTCACCCCAGGAGGCTTGTTTAAGTCTGAGCTCTGTGCATTTGAGAGAAGTACTTATTTCCTTAAGGAGTCCCAGCTTCTAATCCAAACCTCATCCATTCTCCCACTCCGTGCAGCGATGTACTCCTGCGGGAGCTGCTGCACAATTAGAATGAATTCTTGTGAGGGGGTAGCTCTTCCTGTGCCTCTGCTGGGTGAGGTGGAGCAGGGGAAGCAATCAGTAGCTGTTCCTTGCCTGGGTTAATTCCTTTGTTTCTTAGTGGAATGATTAGAGTGATTAACCCACGTGTTCTAGAAGCTGAAAGCACTGCCTGTAACAGGGCAGGGTATAAGGTTGGGAGTTCATAGGCCGTTCAACCATGGAGGTATAATTGCACTGCAATTGGGAAGAAGGACCTTTACAGCCAGTATCCCGCCTTGGCCACCTTTCACGGCCAGGCACGGCAACCTACAAGCCAATCCTTCAGCCCCCTGGGCAAGGGCTGGGCCACGCAAAGGTATCACAGCTCGGAGCGCTGTTTGGAGAGAAGGACGCGTTACTGTGCCTCTGCCAGGACACGCGTTTTGTGAGTCCCGTCTCGCCTCCTTCACAGCAACACGGAGGTTGGGTAGCACCTAACGGAGCAGCTTCTTTTGGGAAGTATTTATGATTATAGCCTTTTACTAATATATTTATTAACACAATAGCCAACATCCTTACCCTCTTGTCCAAATGTTGCACTTTGGCCTAAATTGTGGCACAGTGTCTTTCTGTGAGAGCTCCTCCTGAGGCATGTTGTTGTTTGGTTCACCCTTTAAACATCGTTACCAGACAGTGTTAGAGTAGATCCAAAAAATCCAGCACTGTCTAGTAAGATGCCCACAGAGGACCACGGTCTGTCCAGCAGTTGGAGAAATGAAGCATCTATTAATGATTCCGCATTCTTCGGGATGTCAGCGTTCCATAAAAACTAACAGGAATGGCTCGAGAAAGATTGCCCTACATCACTGGGGTGTAAATAATTTACCAAATATGTGATGGGCAGAAGGAAGACATTTGATGTTAAAGGACCATTTGAAAAGCACGGTGGATTTCAGGAGACAAAGATAGTGTAAAAAGTTGATTTAATAAAGATCTAAAATAGAAACACAAGGTTAAGTTCTGTTTCAACATGACGTAAAGGCAGTAAGATTTCTTGTGGTTTGGTTCTTGGCTTCCTCACTCTCCTCCCTTTCGATTCACAAAAATACCAACTGATTCAAGTCATTAAAAAGACATACCGAGAGCTGGGATATCAAGAAAACAGTGCTAAGAAGGGCACAAAAAAGTGACAACGATGGCCTTGCCTTCAACACAGTCGGTTGCTTTTACAACAAATACTTTATTGTATCGGCTTTATTTTAAGGGGTGCAGGCAAATTTGAGCCTTAAATAAAAGTGACGGTGACAACAGACTTGGGGATGCAGTCATTAAACAGTAATGTAATTAAGCATAGTGAATGCTAACAATAAAGATGATGAGGTACCTGTCTCTGCTTGGTTTTCCTTTTTTCCAGCAGAAGGGGAAGTTTGCCGTAGCGCATCACGCAACGGAGAAGGTAAAAATCCAGCGCACGCTTTTCCCCATGCAAGAGCCCTGCGCCAGTCTGAGTGGGGCTGTGACTCCAGGGACTCCAGATTTCGAACTCTGCCCCTGACCCACCGCACGGCCCAGGCTGATTTGTTTCGTCTTCCTGTCTTCACCCCTTTTTGTTAGTCCTGTCTCGGGGTAGTCACGACCTCTCATGACGTGATAGCTTAAGAGAGCCCTGAGCTGAGCTGCGCTGCGTGGGTGATGTTATACCGCGTATAACGTTTCTCGTAGCCAGAAGATAAATCTTTGTGGACCCAGCACAGTATTTCACGTGGTAGATATACAGCCTTTCCGTCAAACTAAACTGTAAAGGAATACATTTCATCCAAGCTACGCTGCAGTGAACCATTCGGCTGATGCTTCAGAACAGGGTGCAAGGAAAGAACCAGCCTCCTGGGTGCAGGTAAGGGACGCCCCCCAGGACGCTGCCATTGCTGCATTTGGGTGCTTAACACCTGCCGGGTACACTGAAACGCCTGCGCATACAGCCACGTGTCAGATAAAAACATCTCACAGCAGTAATACCCTTTCTCAGTCATAGCCTACATCATTATTCACAGTAGCTTCCGTATCTGAAAACTGGGAAATGCAGCTTCCTGTAATTCTCAGGAAAGAACAAAAAGCCTCCGTGAACCTTTTAAGACAAAATTCTCACTTCCACTAAGTCCGTTTTGACTGAGCTAGTTCTTCCAAGGTGACTTTAACTAGTATAATTGATTCTACGAGGAAAGAAACCTCGTAGAATAAGAAGCAAGCCCATCATATTTTAAAACGTATTATAGTATCAGTCTGCTGAAGTAATGGGAACAATCAAGGGGAATGGGAGTGAAGTCTCATTCTCCCTCTCTCCCCCCAGCTCCCCCCAGAGAAGTGACACATGGGTGTTAATCTGTATAAAAATAAAATTTAAAATTTACACATTGCAAAAAATGTGAAAGTTTTAAAATCAATGGTTTTGCTATTAGAACATCGTACTGGAGCAGTCTAGAGAAATTGCTGTGAAAAGGAAAAGAGTAAGTTACGATAGCAAAGCTGAAAAAACAAACTCCACTTTTCATTTTGGCAGTCTAGTTCTTAAATTATCGTATTTTTAGATGAAAAGAACATTTTGATTTTGAGAGAAAATTATGAACAAGAAAACCCAAATGTTACATTTCAATAAAGTGTTTACTTTTCATTCTCTGGAAAGCCAATGTTTAAAAGTCAATAAAAAGAAGATGTTTGGAGAAGAGTTCCTACGTTCATCTTACTGCTACAAAACAACATTTTCATTTGAACGTATTCTGTTGTCGCCGTGTCAAACACGTGCTCTGATCCCCATTCTGCATGCTTTTCTATTTACAGGCTCGCTCTAACGTTACTTTATCATTCTAGAATAAGGATAAGATTTTCTTACGTTTGCTTTTGACCTCTATTCTAGAACCCAAAGCATTTAATTTTAAATTTACTTATGCTTGGGAAGATCGGACAGTCAAGCATGGATTTCTCTGCTGGCCACTAACCTCTGTCTCCAAATTCGCTGTTGAACTTTTCCACGTTGTACACGAAACACCATAATCATCATTACCAGGCAGTATTAGAAAAACTGAAAACATCCAATGCTGCCCAGTAAGATGGTAATGGCATCTCAGGATCATGGTCTACAAAGAGCAGATCTACCAGAAGCTAGAAAGCCTGACTATTTGGAGTAGAAAGAAAAAGGCTGTGTGTTGGGGGGGAACAATAACCACCTGTAGCTGCCTCTTCTGTGTGACTTCAGCAATTATCATCGGGGAGAGGCGGAAGCAACAACGTTCTGAAAAATTATCCCAGTGATATTTGCACAGGGTCATATAGTCCTGGCTCTTCCCACCATCCCCGCCTCCCCGCGCACACCTTCAGAACCGTCACTTACCGGGAAGTGGTCTTATTTATATTCACACCTAACGAAACACACTAACGAACTGAAAAATTTGAGGCCTGGGGAATTACAGCCACCCTTATGCCCTATCTGCTACTGCAAATTAAAAAGGTGGGGAAATGCAAAATCCAGGAAGCACCACGGGTCTATAACTCTTACCTTTCTTCCAGTACCTCTAACAATTTAAGCTTTATCTATGTTTTTATTAGGCAATTCATATTTGCCAATTCCTTCAATCATTTTTTAATCAGGTTTATATTTGGGGAGGCCAAAGATCTTGCAGAGCGGAGTTATTACAAAGAAACCGCGACTATTTAAATGCTAAGAATGTTTGGAGCCTCGTACTCTTCACATCATCTCTTAACGTTCACAAGATTTTTGCATGCGTGGTTTTTTTTACGATATTAACTCATATACATTAAAAATACTCCTAGTCCTCTAAACAACTCCGGAGCAACTAAACAAATTACTACAATTTGCTCACCACAAAGAAACTCAGCATTGACAGTTAATACCCTTGAAAAGAAAAGACTTGGAACCTGACAAAGATACTTTCCAGCGCGTTCTGAAACCCGTTGGAAATCTCTGTTTGCCAGACCCTGCTGACAGATAAACCTTCCCCAGCCCAGTGGCTCCAGTACGGTGTTCGTCCTTCTCTCCCTCCTCCCATTTCCTCCTTTACCTGCGCAGTTGCTGAGCGTCTAAACCATACCCGCACCATTCTGAGCAGTGATTGATAGGGTACGACAATAAAACGACCTCCAACCCAACAAACACTGAGGGATGCAAAAAGTGCAGCTAAAAGCATGGGAAGAGAAATTTTCATTCTGTTCCAGATAACTCCAGGTCAAAAAGGGCGAAATTGCTGAATAAAGGGAGCGAGTGTTTTAATTCACAAAAGCAACAAGACGAAACCCACCCTGACTGCTTGCACTGATGACTTCAAAACTGCCCTAAGGTGAGGGCCATTCCCGACTGCTCGGCTGCACAGGAGCCATTTGAACAGCAGGACCGCCTTCAATAAAAAGACGGTGAAAATGAAGTGAAAAACAGCTAGAACAAAATGGGGTGAAATGACAAATAAAACCCTTGTCGCAACTCGAATCTCATCCTGGTTTAAGATGCCTACATCTGTCGTGGCGTTATGTACAGTACCTGAGAGTGTAGCTGGGTCACTATAACCTCTTCGAGATTCACTTAAGAGAAATTCCAGGCAAATTCTGATGAAAATAAATTATATTAAAAGAGCTGTTCCGTGAGGCAACCCCCCCCAGGGTTGCTTTTCAAGTCCTGTAATGCGTCCCATGACCTTACAGGGGCATGTGAATACGAATGCAGGTTTGAGTCCCCCACTCCATTTCAGGTTGACGTTCTGCAGATAGCTAAGTAGAGCACTACAGAAAACCTGGTGTTGGGGGGGGGCGGGTGTGTGTTTGTGCTTTTTGGGTTTTGTTTTTTTTAACAAGACGACACTGAACCTCATCAGCCCCGCTAACGCAGCGCTAACAAGCAGACATGCTCCACTTCACCGTTGCAACAGAAACCGTCCTTTCTACATCAATAACATGGCATAAAGAAAGTCAACAAGAAGAATTAGACAATAGCTCTTTGTCTAACGCAGCCTGCGTGGTCGATGCGATAGCTGTAGCTGAAACAAAAGTAGGCAGAATGGACAATAAAGCCCCGGGCTGTGTTAAACGCTGTTTTGATACATAGCAACCAGATCTGTTAGCCATTTAATATGGAGGATAATAATTTGCTAGAATGATCACAGTTTACAAAAAGAAAAACAAAAAATAAAAAAAAAATCCCATGATGCTTAGTTATAATTAGAGCAAAAATATTCAATTACACACGACTTAGGAAATGTTAGCCAACTGACAAGAATAATTTAGAGAATAAGCTAAGATTCTGCCTAATTTTACCCTTTTTGCCTGTGGTCTAGTGTCATGCTAGGGTGAAATTTGTGAGCCTTTTTCTTTACTGCCATATCGGCAGAAGCAGCCAGAAGTTTGAAGTTCTCATTCTCTTGCTTCAACTTCTGTTTTAGAGGGCTTCGTGGCTTCCCCCCCCCACACACACACACTTTCTTTCGTGGCTGGGATGTCTCTTTGCAGTCTGGCAATTTTCTTTTTCAAATGAAAAGAAAAATTAAATCTTAACAGATGGTGTTCAAGTAAGGTAGGTACATTACAAGTAGATGTTTGCATGATTGTACTAGAACCAGAGTATACCAAGGCTCACTTAATGACCAGAATTAAGTTATTGATATAAAAGACATCCTCTGGTGGCGTCCCATTGGTGGTGACATGTCAGGTTGTTAATAGCGCAAACAAGATGTCTTTCATTCCTTGAGAAGTGACTCCTTCCTATTTGGCGTCAGTACTGGAGGCTAAACAGCTGAATTTTCATTAATTGCTTGGGGACTGAAGGTGATGAGCACACGTAAATAGGCCTGGGTTGTCAGACCTGACACTCCTAACAAAGGAACCGAATGGAAAAGTCCATCCGGCAGCGCAGAAGCCCAGGCCAGAAACACATGGAGAGCTCCTAACTGTGGATTCAGGTCTCCTGTCTGTTGGGAGAGTTTTGCAGTTCTGTGAATAAGATATTTTGAGGGGGTTTCAGAAGAGACACCAGTTTTACTGTTGCCACACTTGAATCTTGCCATCCCTTTTACTGTCAAGTGACAAAAAGGCTTTTTTTAGCTCCTTGGTTTGGGCATCGATCCAAGAGCTGCCAAAACAAGAGCTGTTACACCACAGACTTACAGCAAAGGATGCTGTTCCCCAAAAGCCACTTCTTCAAAAAATCCGTTCATAGATTTGCCTAAAGTCATGAAACTTAGTCCCTTGAATATGCACTATAACATGATACATCCCATCACTTCAGAGTGAGCGTGGGCTCGTATCCTTGAATTTATCCATCTAGTTCTGCCCTCAAATGCAACGTGCAATTCCCTTTGCTGCAAATGGAAGCTGCTGCATGGATACAGTTTCCCGATGCTCCCTACAACTGAGGGGGGCAAGGGACTGTTTCTCCCTTGAATTTGGAGTAGAAAATACCTGAGATGTCAGCGTAGAGAACATAAAGGGTTTGGGTTTTTTTTCTAAGGTTTCCTCTTCAGCTGATAAAAGGGCCTTTGCTTAATCTTAACATTTTACACCACAGTAACCTTGGAAAGCTGCCAGGAAACTAGTTTCTCACTTAAAAATAGCGACTGCAAAAGGAAAAATATTTTACATTAGCACTGCCATTGCCTCACCTTCTCGTGACATGGAGCGGAGCGATGCTAAGCGTGTCACAGACTATCAGACCGAGTGCGAGATGAGAAGCTGTGAATCCTGCATCCTTGCTGATTTCTGAACTCAGTCGGAAAAGGCCGTGAGCTACCAGATCTAGCTTTAGCTCAGACTAGATGACCTTTATCAGCCCAACCCAAACTACATTTTCTGTGATCTAGTATTTCTGATGACATCTCAAAGATGCCATAAGGGCAACTCAAGGCAATCACCATTTCATTTCTGAGGAACCCTAATAGGAACAGGTGCTGGCGTGATCCTACTATTTTCCAGTGCTGCAGGAATATTTCAGCCTCATGCATAGTATTTTCATCTGTGGCCCAGCTAGAAGGTGACATCACCTGCTTTTATGAGCACGAGAAGAACACTGTCCTAGGAACAGACTCTAAGCGAAGAAATCTCAGGCCTTCAGCAGCAATCCTGCCCCTCCTGGCTCTCAGGGGATCGTACCTTAAGCCAGTTTCCTACTATGGGAACCTTTCAACTGACCCAGATGCACATTCAAGCCAAAACACACATACATAAATGCCACAAACTAAAGCTTAAAGGGTATAAAATCCAAATCTTGCCAAGAGATTCAACAGGACACCTCTTTCTGTGTCCGGAATGTACAAAACTGTCCCAGTGCTCTGGTACCTAGTGAGCAGTATTATACCATCTCTCACATGCCTCCTGCTCTCCAGAGGTGCAGAACACCTAAAATAAAGAGATATTTCAATAGGAAAGCAAAGTGTTGGTTCTTTCTACAGTAGGTGTAGGCAAAAGGGAAAGTCAAAAGGGATAGGAAATGAGGAAATTTTTTATGGACTTTTTCTTTTAAGAACTCTTTCACGCTCCTGACTTTGACACATTTTGTGATAGAGAAAAACCCTTCAGGTCAAATTAGCTCGATGCTTAACTCTAGCTCTCACTAGAAACGCCCTTCCTTCTACTAAAGCTGTTTGGAAGGTCAAAGTTTCTTTCATAAAGCAAGGCGAGTACATTAGATGGGTTGATTGCAAAAAACCCACAAGGTACGTGAAGGGGCCAATGGCCATTTTTCATCAGTCCTACACAACAGTCAGTAGCCCTCAGCCCAGGTGTTCAGGCAGTTCTCCAACGACCTGGAGAGAAACACAGTTGTCCGTCTGCATTTAAAGCTCCTGCATTTCTTACCTTGCCTTTTGCAATTGCAAACAAAAGGCTAAGTACCCTGTGAGGGGGTGTGCTGCTACAAATACACCTGTTCCAAAAGAAATGAAATTGGATCAGCCAATTCCCTTCACACATGCCAAGAGAGAGACAAAAAAAACCCCCGACCAGTCTGGATTAAATTCACTGCAGGAAGGTGAAAGGCCTCAGTGCATTATTCGGTTTCTTACATCTCCTTGTAGGAATGGAAAAAAGGTGGTTTTAATTAAAATACACCATCTCCTCCACTGAAAATGTGTACAACTCATTCATTCTGCTCTGCAGACGGCATGCTAGATGGCCATCTACAATCTGCGTCCAGAACTCAGAATACTCGATGCGGTACCACTGGGCGAGGAGGTTTGGCCAATTACACTCTGCCTCCACAGCTAGTGCCGATACAAAATGCAAGTCATTGCCATGGCAGGTGTATCTGCCAAGAGCAGGATTTGACTCACAGTATGTTACTATGAACAGACAATACTGGAATATTATGCAATCAGAAGTTAGAGCAGACCTGCCAAGTCATCCAGTCCTTCCTCCGCGTCTGGCCCGTGGTAGAGCTGTTCTCAAAAGATTCCTGTGGATTAGGGCTGCCCTAGATGCGGCTCCCGAAAGCCCTGGCATTAACCATGGTCTTTGCAATGTCCTCCAAATCTGTTTCCAGTGAAAATACGGACTCTTTACTGGTGTACAGTGTGTACCAGGAGAGTATGGTTAGCACATCGTAGGTCACACTGCCGCTTCCAAACGAGTTAAAAACACCACCTTCACCAGTGCACCAGAACTGCGTCCCCGTGCTACACTGACCTTCAACAGTCCCTTCTTAAGGCCCTGTCCTGTATTGACTTCCATGAGAGCTAAATACCTGAAGATTAAATCAACCAGTAGAACCTGCATCTGGAGGTAAAAAACCAAAACAACACAAAACCAAAACACCCCCCCCCCCAAGAACTCAAAGACAAACAAAAAACCCCACCACAAAACCAAACCAAACCAAACCCAGCGCCCCCACCTCTGCATAGGTTTCATATCTAAGCTGGGAAATGGTAGCGTGCCACGATAATTACAAAGGCACATATTTCTTAGTTGCATAATGCAGTTCTAATAAGCAATTCTTGCGCCTTGCCGTTGCGTTAATCATTATAGAACCTGACAATGGCTGGTGAATTTTCTTTTCAAAACTTCAGGCCTATCCATCATCACCGTGGGATGGAAATTACGTCTCTTGCGAAAAACAACAACAAAACAAATTAAAATCTTACATCGTAACAGGCAAGATACTGTGAAATAGTTTCCAAGAAGACCTAAGCCCTTCATTGGGCTCTTTCTGGAACTTTTTCAGAGCTAATCCATTAAAATAATAATAATAATAATCTTGGTTTGCCTAACTGCTGTCAATAATAGAGCACAGCACAAGAGAAAGCGCCTTTGTGTCATCTTCTGCACAGTACTGCATCTGTTTAACTTCCTTTCCCGCTAGTACCATAGGATATACCTTATATATAAAACAAGTTAACTGTAGATAACAAATTCAAGGAAAACTTACACTCCATACAAAAACGTGGCAATTTTCTGCTTGTATTAACAGGCAAAAGACGAACAACCAAACTTTCCTCTCTGATAAGATGCTATACATCCACAAAATCAAATAAAGAGTTTATATAGCTCTTATGATAAAATTGAGATCAGAAAACTAACAACTTTTTTTTTTTTTTTATCGTGGATTTAGTGCATGGAGCATGCGCAACCCTGTGCACAGGATGGAAAGAACATTCACAATTCTTTTTCTTTACTACAGGAGCTGCCAAGAATTTCGTAAACTAAGGAAATGCTTTGCCTAGTGTTCCCCGAGAAGGTTACTCAGAGACACAGCCAACGCTACATAATCACCATACCGTAGCCACCTGCTAGCCAGGGCTATTGCTCGCGATGACAAATGATAAGGCACAGAAGCCCCCAAAAGGCATGGCACACTGTACACACGAATTACGGATTCTATTAACCGGCTCAACCTGCGTAAAGATAAGTCACATGGAAGCATTCTCTTTTAATGCACGCATTTCTCAGGCGAATCCTCATTTCACACCCAATAGTAATTCTAGAGCTTTTGCCTTTTTAATACTAAATCCCACATATTTGTTTCTACCTCAGTTCAGCAAATAAAAATAGTTAAAAGCTGATGGCATGCTTATTTCCCATTGGGCTAATAAACAA
This sequence comes from Rissa tridactyla, assembly GCF_028500815.1. Classification (NCBI taxonomy): domain Eukaryota; kingdom Metazoa; phylum Chordata; class Aves; order Charadriiformes; family Laridae; genus Rissa; species Rissa tridactyla. Next base: position 6,282,366 of record NC_071481.1, on the reverse strand, counting down.
TTTCACCTCATTTATTAAGTCTGTTTTAAGACGTACTTAATTCCTAGCAAGCACAGGAATTATTAGTATTTGCTAAAAAAAAAAAAAAAAAAGGAAAAAAATTTGCAAACTGTTCAACCAGCTTGCCGCTTACATGAGCATTGCCAGTGAAACATGCAATTCAGAGGCCTGAGAATTAGGAGAATTTCTGGTTCCGTAGAAGATGACACTTGCTTTTAGTACGCTCAATACAAGTGTGGCAATAACACACAATTAAGTAATTAAATGCTTTGTCTGGAGAGAATAACACTAAGTTATTACGGCAGAAGCAGGACAAGTCTAAGATACATCATAAAAAAGCAAAATAAAATCTCCAAGCCAATTAATCTAGCAGACACCTAATACACTGAGAAAGAAATCCTCTCTTTCGCCTCCTTTCTTCTCCCCAAGACAATATTTTCCAGGTGGGCCTGCAAGCGGCGGGAAACTACCCTTCAGTCACACGCAGAATCTTTCAAAAGTGGCAAGTCAGGAAGGAAAGGAATGAAAAAGACAGGAGAAGAAGGGAAACATGGAAGAAGGCGGTTATAACCTTACCGTTGTGAAACATCAAGGCACAAAATGCAAAGTAAAAAACCACAATGCAAAAAAAAAAAAAAAAAAAAAAAAACCCCAACCAAAAAACCCCAAACACCCCATCTCATTTTTCGGAGTCCTCAATAGTCTGCTTTCTCTGGCGATTCGGTACCCATGAAATATAAAACCACCCTAATGGTCGCCCAGGTTACCGACTTCATTTAGTTAATCATCACCATTATTACCAATGTTCAGGCCTTGAGAAAAAAGGAAAGAATGACTGAAGAGGAGTGGAAAACAAGGAACTTAAATGAACCCCACCCCCACTTTTTTTTCTTTTTAAACAGCACTAGTAATTAGCTTTGTACCTATATTACCTTTCTTTCTCCTCCCCTCTTCTACTTCCTTACCTGCCTCCCCCACTCACTCCTCAAGTACAAGGACAAAGTTCCAGCAGCCTTAAAACAATTGGGTATCAATTCTCCCGCCAGCGGGAATATCCCGATGCCCGTTTTTACCCAGGTAGCTGTAGGTCTGAGAAAGAACGCGGCTCCAGTGGGGGGAAAAAAATAACTGGTTAGTTAACCTGTAGGGCTGAGCCTTAATCAACAGTCAACGACGAAGAAAAGAACAAAGCATGTGAAACTTAAGCCTTTATATCTTCGAGCTCCATCAGATAAAAGCTCTACCTGGAGTCTGAAAGGACAGGCAGGCTTACTTGAAAGCTTAAAAGCAGCAAAGCAAACTAAGTTCTCTTTTAGAGTTCAGGCTGCTTATTGATTCATGATTACTTCTGCCACAACCTAAGATTAGAGAAAAGTAAGACCCTAAAACTGACTTATCTGACTCTAACGACAGAGCCATTTGAAAAAAAAAACCACAAAAAACCCCCCAACTAATTAAAGTGGAATGCGCATCCCAGTTGTAAAATGTAATTTCCTCGGGCCACTTTCCCCTGCCCAAAGTAGGGTTAGAACATTCTAATTAACTTGTTTTGCAAAGAAAATGTCTAACAAATGAACGTCTGATGGCACGTATGTTTTATGTGCAGCTTGCATTTTTGTAATTCTAAATCTCATTATGTGCCTTTTTGGTAGAAACACAGAAAATGATCACCTCAGCCCTCCTCCATGGTTTTTAGACTAAGGACGCCAAGAAAACCCTATTTCCTGCATAACTAAACCGTCACAAAAAAGGGGACGCCTAAGAGAATTGTTAAAGTTTTACGAATATTATATTGGAACAATTTTCAAACACCATCATTAACTGGTATATATTTTAATGTGTCCTTTCATTGGTTTTGGTTGAGAGCCTGATTAAATGAAAAGCATCGTTTCAGGGAGGATTCTTCCTGTCTTTCTGAAATAAAGAAATACTAGTCCGTTTTTATACGGCAATGTGTACCAGTAAAACTGTGTCACCAGGTCAGGTTCAGGACTCACCCTCCTCTGAACTCATTCACTGCGTGGACCTACGTTCCAGTGAGCGGTAAAGAGGGGCAGCTCCAGACCGGGACTGCCCAGTACAACCACCAGAGGAATTTCGCCCCTGCTCCATTCGGAGAACTGAACGGCATCGCTGCACCTGGCATTTCGAGTTTCACGCCGGTGACCCCAAGATCTCAGCGACTTCTGTAAGAAGCCAGATTTTTAAGTTCTGATTGTTAGCTTTCCTGAAACGTAGGAAAATAGCCAAGGTTGTGTTCATGATTCCCACTGCAAATAAGTTAATTCAGGGGAGAAATACCTGTGCCTTCACTGGGATCATCGCTCGCCATGCGGAACGGGAAGAGGAGATGGAACTCCACGTTAAACTAACAGTTTCCAAATTCCTGGCATTTCTATGATTTTCGACAATTCTGTAACATTTGGGTTGCCTGAAATTAGTTGCCCATATACCAAACAGAGTCTTTTAACAGCCCAAATTCTCGTTCGGTAATAATTTATAATAATAATAACAATTCAGTAGTTAAATTAATGAACATTGAGAGCGATTTAGACACCCACAAAGGAAAGGCGCTTTCGAAAGGCTTGTCACGCATCACCTCCAGCTCCGAGTAGGCACTTAACTTCAGACACCCACATTTGCGAGCTGCTAATGTGAGTTCAAATTAAAAAAAGGTACCAAAACCAATTAAAAAGCCTGAGACCATTCCTGAATTTGCAAAGTTGAAATTAAATATTTAGTCCTCCCGATCAAACCTCTTAGCTGCCTTGAGTTTTTTGGTATTTGCGTACAAACAGAACGACACACGATTTTTCTGTATTAATGCTGTTCTCTGAGATTCAAGCAAGCATAAACTAAGCTTCTGCTACAGAGGAGTCTAGAATAAAGTAAAATTATCTTTAAATCGTAGTTTTTTCCATTAAAAAGTTGTTTGAATTTAAATACTTGCAATTACAAGAAAAAAATATTGGCGGACAAATCAAGAGCTAACCTCACTGAAAATGAGGTAAATAAACTAGCAATATTTCATGTATTCCTGACAAAATTTTTCAGAAAAGAGCTATTAAAGACCTTCTTGAAACTACATAAATGGAAGAGCATTTAGCTTTGCCTCCTTGTTTCTGAAGAGTTAGATACTCTGAAATTTTTTCAGCCGAAAGCTAAAGTTATTTCGAGCTTTGTGCCTCGCCGAACTTTCTAGAAGGCTGTTTTACTAAAGGGGTGGAGGGCAGGAGTGAGCAAACATTTTTCTGCTGACTCCCTCAGTGTCTACAAAGCCAGGCTAATGCCTCTTCCTGAATCCGGGCAGATGAATTATACAAGAAGGCTGCTTGCTTACAAAACACCTCTTACTCCTCATCCAAAATTCTCACATCAACAGTAGCACCTACCAGCTGCCAACCAAATTAAAAGAGACGAGAAGGGGCTTTTTTTTGAGGCACCTCGATCTCCCAGTCTGAGAAAGCAGCAGAGCCATCGCATCCAACCCACGACTAGACTTCACACTTCAAAAATGAAGCAAACCACTTTGTTTTGTCTTCTCTCTCTCTTTGGTGTCCAACTAGCCAGCGCAAGTAAAGGCTAGTCACAGCTGGCACGGCTTGCTCCCTAACGAGAGTGAACTAGCACGAGAGCGAAGAGAAGACTTAATTATGCTCATTTTGTCATGCACTAGGGGGGAAAAAAAAAAAAAAACCTCAGGTAATAAAAGAATAAACAAAATGAACCCAAAATGGCTCCTCCGTGCCATGAGCGGAAACCGACGACTAAAGCAGAACAAGATCTTTCCTTGACTTCCACTTCGTCCAAACAAAAGCAGTGTTTGAAAAATTCCAAATCTGTTTCCTTCACTTCCAGCACCCTATCTGAAGAATCAATTTTGGCTCCAAAGTAGTAGACAAACTAAAACTAGAGGACTGGGCATTTTGCAATTGCAATAAAATACATTAAAATGCCAGTTAATTAGAAAACTAACTGAAAAATGGCAAACATTACACCGAAATTGAAAGGGAGCCGATAGCGTATTTGCACTTAGAAACCTCACTGTTGTTAGTACCGAAGCTGGATCCTCTTTGAAATGCAAGGATTCTCTTCTCAGAAAGTCCCCTTTAATTTTCTACTCGTTTCATTTTAGTCACAATAGACCTTTTCCGCAGAGGTCTTTTTTTCTAAGCTCACCATGACACCTTGGCGAAACCAGCTTTCCCCCACTGGCTCCCTCCTATTCAGTTTCTCGGTTCTGCTCGTACCTGCCCTGACTGGTTTGGCTAGTTGTAAAATGAACGTTTGAATTCATGCGCTGTTCTCCCATCCCCCATAACTCCGAGCAGACAAAACCCGATACCTATAACAAAACCCTCTTTAATCTACCTGGGGAAAGGAGGAGGAAGAGAAAAGAGGACAGAGTCCTAAAGAAAGTTAAGCTGAGAGGAGAATATTGATGAACAAGTTACAAAAGGGATTAAAGAAGTCATTCTTCATGCTCGTTAGATCACCTTTTACCGCAGTACCTGGACACTATGGCTTACCAGGACCATGAACACACACACACGCAAGCAACTTCAGTGCTGGAAGCACAACCACCTTCTCCCAAACCAAGATCATCAGCCTTCAAGTGGGTAATAAAAAGGACGAAATGATCGTCAGGAGAGCGCGCACAAGAGTTTTCATCTTCCCATCTTTCCGTGTCCTGGAAAAGACGAACTCGGAGCGAGAGGCTTTCGCAGTGAAATTCATACGAAACAAATGAAGACGAAAATAGAACTGTACCTGAAAACACAACACACTTCTAAATCGTAATACACTACTGAAATAAAACCAAATTTAAAAAAAAAAAAAGTAAAAGGAAAGCAAAGGATTAAAAGGTGCATTGGCTTTCTTCGCAGCCCAGAGCGCTGTTGCTTGTTAAGCTGGAATTGAGAAGAGACGGCGAGTGTCTAAGGCTCGTCTTACATGTAGTCCTCCTCCCCTCCCTGCGCAGGTGCATTCCTTCCACCCGACCAATCTCCGTGCCCCTGGCTACTAACAGGTGTGTCCTGGCTTCTGGGAGCGGCCGGGGCCAAACCGGCCGGCCTCTCGAGGGGCTCGCCACCTCCGCCAAGGCTTTAACAAAGAATGAATTATTCACCGAGCGCAGATTCAGGTTTGATAATGCTGCTCCACAGCCTCTCTCACCCTCCCGCGATACACCCTTAAGATTCGCTCACGAGCAGAGGTCTACGGGCAACCAAGAGTTCAGGATGACGGGGTGTTCTTCCCTAACATCAACCCCTAGACACTCCTCTATCACAAACCAATTTCCACCTGCCCACTGCCATGACCGAGATGATATTTTAAAAGCCAAGTAATTGTTCAGCCAACCAGAATATGGCTTACCTCGAATCAGAGATTAGATTATTTAACCGGAACTCTCCTAGCTCATCTAACTTGCACCAGAATAGCAGGGGCATCAATGGGTTGATGATGGCTTTTCCAAACAAAAGATGCAACATATAAAGACAATCTAAGGCACAGAGGCGGGGACTTGCTGAAGGACACGCATACAATTTTGCTGGTAAATTCACAAGAGCTGACTTTTTCCAAAAACTTAGCAGAAGCTTGAATCTCATCACCATCTAGTCTTGACACACAAAATAATTTCAGAAATTAATAAAAAGTCCAACCAGAACTCAGGTCTCACAATATACCAGCTAATAAGAGCAGAGGCCTACAACTGGACTCCTCTGTCCATTCATGGGCACCATGATGGAGATTACAATGATTACAGGACACTTCAGCCCAGATCTTTGCAGGATTTATTCCTAGATTAGTCAGGTAGAAATTTCATTTTTGATGTGGACATATGGGAAGACCAAAATAAATAAAAAAAAGGTTCCTATTTTGGCTACATCATGCGCTATCTCTCATGGGCCATACTTCTCTTTCCCTGTACAAAATGCTTCTTGGATGATGACAAATGAAGTCTCTTCAATGACATACCCTAGTTTTGAAAGTATTAAAGGATGTGGAAAAGGGCTCCAGACAGAATTGATGCTCAGTTCTAAGCATGCTTAGTGAAAGAGCATTTAAAATAAAAGAAAGCAAAATTAAAAGTGTGGCTTTCTAAATATCATTTTCATCCCCATTCAAGGAAGTTTTCAGACAATTCTCATCAGTGTCACGAAAAACAAAAACAAGTAAAATGTTTTCTCCTTGTTACGAAGGAAACGCGCTCGTATTTCCCATGAAAGATGTAGCTAATGAAACAACAAATTATCATGTTAATTAGCCCAACTGGCAGAAGAATTCCCCTAAGACACAACTTATCCTCAGAACTAACTCAAGAGAAACCTTGGAAACCTTTAGTTGCGAAAGACTGATTTCTTCTGCAAGGGTATTACACAGTCTGCAGTTCGATTACACGGTCAGCTGTGCTTAAGCTGGCTTCTTCCTCTTCATCTCCAACTTGCTAGGGCCGTAGCTTCAAGACACAAATTTTTGCCTGGGACAAGTCTAGCCCACAGTATTTTGGGAGAGAAACTTATGCCTGAAATAACCAAATCTGTATTTGCGTGCCCTCAAAAGAATTTAAAATCAAAGTTACTAAATAGGTTTCCAACTACAGGACTTGTGTGTCCAATGCCTTGGCAGGCGTAGTTAGCACAAACAAAATCTATAAACTATAGAAAACTACCAGCCTCCTAAAAATGTACCCCACTGGGATACATGCAGTGCAACTGGGAGGGGTGACAGCAGTCGGGAGGCATGGCCAAACTGTTGCTTGGAGGTGTGATGCTACAGTGACACTGGCCACGGCATAGGTGGTACAATCCTGCTGCCAGCGTCCCGCATTTCTTAAAAGATTAGGTCTCATTGATCTTTTCAGCTGGGTCTTGACAGCGATTCAACACCCAAATGAATAAAGCCAGCACAAGCGTGTCAGCATATGCTGCAACACCATCCTCTATTGCAATATAGATACAGCCTGCCTCCGTATTAGGCCAGGCCATCTGGACACTTAGGACATTTATTTGAGATTTTACTCTTTTTGGACATCAGCTGCTTTGATCTATTAGAAAACACCCTCCTGTTCTCTCTCTGAGGTACCCATCACTAAGAATTTTGAGACAGTTTATGAATAGTCAGACAACCCAATCAATCAACAACACCCAGCTGATGCACAAGCAGACCTATTTGCTCTTGCATCAGTAAATGGCCAGGACACGGCTTAGCTACATGAGTTATATTCTGATTCAACCACCCTCTGAGGCCACCTGACCTCCCTCTGCCTGTCTGAACAAAACCTGGATCTCTGATCTCCCTGAGGCTGGCCAAAACAAATTCACATTTTCCCCCTTCTGTACTGCGTAAGTCACCACCATCTCCTTTCAGAAACCACCACGGGCCACCATCTCCATCCTGCCGGTTGTACGGGCACCTGCCTGGAGCCACCCCCATTCTGCCTTTTTTTCTGTGACACACTACTGAAATGTTCATTTTGTTTGTTATCTAAACAATTCAGCTGCACCTGGGCCGCCAACACTCCGCAGCAAACCAAACCCCAATCCTTCCTTGGGTAAATGCAGAGGAGCTAAAGTGAACAGGAATCTTTTCCAAACGGCAGTCGGGTGAAAACTGCAGGATTTAACCCAATATAACAAATATACAACAGATTGGGGTTAGAAGAACTAGTGTTGTTAAATACTGTGTCCTGGGAGACTTAGTGACTGGTACCAAGCAGTATAGCTAATTCTGCTTTCACAATACAAAAATCAGGGGACTGGGACGATAAACTGTGAAGAAGAAAAAAAAAAAGACCAAGCCCAGACACAGTTAACATCTAACCACCACAGGATGTCACTGACACCAAAAGTTTTGGTAGGAAACAAATGATCAAAAGAAAACACTGCAGATGGCTATAGGAGGATGCCCATGACTGGACAGAGAAAGAAAGGATGCAAACGCTCCTTGCCACACAGTTCAAACGCAGCATTTCTTGTGTCGAAAACAAACATCTCCTATCAACAAACCATTTCACAGCCATCCTTCAGAGCCGTTCATTCATCTTTTTTCAATAAGCTCCTATCACGCCGTTCTTCAAAACAGGCTACAAAACACACTGGGCCTCTGATCCGATATTACAATCCTTTGTTCCTTGTGCAGCTCTGCAGAGAGGGGTCACAGCAGTGCGGACCCATAAAGGTGTTTGTTTCTTTCATCTGAGGGCTATAGCCATTAGTATCACTTCCTGCATCACCTCAATCTCTTTCATCTTCTTACCTGGACTCAGCAACTCATTGCACAATCTGTAGAGTTAAAGGCATGGGATTAAACGCGTGGAATCCTTGGCCCTCACTTGGTTGTGTGGCAAGCCCCTGCACCCAAGAGCGCTCCTTAACCCGGCACCTGGGACAATCGCAGCGGCACACGTTGCCAGAATTACTAAATTCTGTGCAGATGGGCGAGTCCGCTAAATGGTAGGCTGATACGTGAAACCCAACTGTGTTTGTGAGAGCAAAGTTCAGTTCAAGGCACCACCTGTCAGGTCAGGAACAGGAGTCATAGCAGGAGCAACCTTCCATGTCTTAACAAGTTAAGCAAGCAAGGGAGGAGGGGAGAAGAATATTGCTCTTTGCAGCGTTCGGAGAGGTGCAATAACCTGGAGGGCTAGCTTGCATGCAATCCAACGCTCCACAGCGAAAACACGTTTTGCCAGTGTTAGTGTGTAAGGTCACAGGTACGTTTCACTGGTTCTTTACTGCTCTGAAGACGACACAAGGAGTGGGCAGGCAGGTCAGACTAACCTCTGCTTATTTGAACATGGAAAGAAAGTTTTATCATCTCACAAGCCTTACCTTCTCTTTGCAAACATACTAACTTAAGGCCAGCCATCCCATCTGCCAAACTTGCGTTATGTTTCCATAGGGCACACGCTGGTGAACAAGCCAAAGGTAAGATGTTACACACACAGACACACAAACCACGGCAACGCGGCACTGACAAGGCCACCAGCTGTCCCATTAATCGGTGCACAACACCCTTGAAGGGGCTTGGTGCGCAGCGCTGTGTATCTCTGTTAACAGCTAGAACTGCTCCTGTTCCAACCAGAGCAAATAGAGGGGAAAAAAGAGCCTAACGACAGTGTCCTTAAAATGATGCTAAATCCAGTTTCTGAATGAAACACAGCTCAAGAGTCGGGCAATGAGACTGAGCCTCAAATGACGACTGTCTTGGCTCTTTGCTCACCTTGGACCTCAGTCTTGGTCTCAGCACGTAATTTTTGAGAATCCAACTGAAAAAACCTTTCTTAAGACGTTGCTTGCAGAGATGCTGAGCAACAGCCTTCACTGAAGTCAATGAAAGCACCAGATTCCCTTCTTTCCTACCACCAGGATTTCAATCCCGTATCTGAATTGGAGCCTATACCGAGGTCACCAGTGAGTCCCAGCCAACCCCATCTTCCTCTGACACAAAAGTAAAGGGGTTCACGGAGCTCCTAAACAATGACTGGAAAGTTTCTACCTTTTCCTTCTGGCTGAGCTGTCTGCCACTCCTCGCTGCCTATTATGAAGCGCAGCAGCTTGGCATCTGGGCCTGCCTGAACTCCCATCTGCCTGCTCCCCATTTGGATGCAGTTGAGTGAAAAGAAAAAGGGAAAATAAAAAAATTTAAAAAAAAAAAGGGGGGGGGGGGAGGGGTGTGTGGAACAAAGTCTTTCATCTTCATAGCAGCAAGATTTTAGATCTAAAGAGTTGGGACTCTCAGCTGCTTTAAATTGAGGGTTATGGCTGCCAACTGCCAATCTGAAGCGACATATTAGTTTTCATCCAATCCTGTGTTGTTTGAGCCATCGCTTTTCTTGCCCTTTGTTTCCTCTCAGATCAGTTAAGTGGAAGCAGGTGTTTTCCTGCCCTGCTAATCTCTAGTACATTCAAACGGGCCCAGCAACTGCTCCTGTGTCCCGGGCAGGTAAGCGGAGCCAGGCGCTCCGTGGCCATGGAAGGCAGCCATGCAGGTGGCTCCACACAGCAGCCCTGGTAAATGGTTTTCCTTTCGCATACAGTTTAATTCCATGCTGTTTCCCTTTTCACGGTTCATCCCTACACAGACCTTTCTTCTTAAAACGAGTATTTCTAAAGTGAAGTGAGGTTTTGAGCTGCTTTGGGAAGCTCTGGTGGTTAATCCGTTCATGGAGCATGGCAGGGTCCTGAATGCAATGCCAGTGAAGGCCACGGCAATGATACTATCTTCTTGCATTATTTCATCACCCTAGAAATGATCAGTCCAGCAGCACTCATCTAACACACTATTTCATAAAATGTGATTGTGCTTATTTTTGCAGCACAAATTTGCAAGTGCCAACAGCCCCCTGATTTTAAGTTTTACAGACAGACCCCACGCAAGGATCTAATCTAATCACAAGCACGCGCATAAAGCCCTTGCCTGCAGCTGAACAGAAGCACTGTCTGCCCAAGTTGTGGAGCCATAATTCGTGTGCAGCCCTGATTCATGCTGGGGTTTAGATGTTAAGATGTTTTGGTGGCTGACATGAACCAGTTCCTTGTGCTCAGAGGCGCTGGAACCTGAGTTCAGCATCGCCGCTAGGTAAGTGTAGTTCTGCTGGTACCAGACCACGGGCTGGCCAAGTCACCCGGGCAAATTACAGACTGAACTGGTGCTGCAACAAGGCTGTTGGGTTACCAGGGTCAAGCCTCTCCTGTGCCTGCAAAGGGCTGTGTGGACATACATACAATACCGTAGTCTAAATAAATAGCTGAGAATACCACAATATTTTACTTGAATGACTGACTGGCTTTTCCAAACGCTATAGCACATATTATATCGGTAAAGAAAGGAAGACTGAGAGAAAAGCCAGTTACCTAAGATCATGAGAGAAAGCAGAATGGCTTACGTGCTATTTGCCTATTGCGCCTTTCAAGAATTAGCAGCAGCAGCGCTTTTCCAGCGCTTTTCCAGCAAAGAACCTGTGAACATTGATCTAGTTTTCTTCTCCCCGCCCACAAACTATATCTTTTTATTAGGACAAACAGTATTCCCTTTCCTTTCAGACCTGCTTAATATATAATCAGGAACCTATTGGACAACAAAGAAGCATTGACATCTCTGCTCGCACTCAGATGGTTTCAATTCTGATACACACGCGCTCCCTTCAGACAGCGGGGATCGATGGAGCAGATCTTTAACCGCATGGCGTGAGAGTGCAAAGACAGCCCTGCGTCCACCACCACCATCTCCTGCCAGGAGGGAGCGCGGAGAGGAGAGTCAGCACTCGGGTTCTGCAGGTATGCAGCCTCCAAACTGCGGCTTGCCGTGCAGGGCTAATGGCACGTGGGCGTCTGAATCACCAGCCCACAGGACAGCCCAGTGAGTAAGTTTCTTCCTTCCCCCACCCCTCCCGTCACACTTCCATTATGTGTTGTAACAACTTGATTTGTGCCTGCTTCTCCAAATCCTGCACCTGGGAAGGTGATGAATCCATGGAGGGAAAATGACCTAACAGCAACATCACCAGATCCACAGCATGACTCAGTGCTTACTAGATCCTCTATAAGATTACAAATGATACAAGAAAGGAAATAGTTAAAGACACAGTTCACCGCAGCCCAATTTTAACGTTTCTATATTAAGTAAATAAAGCTAACATAAAATTCAGGTCAGGAACTATTTGTTCAGGGTCAGGTGACTCCAACTCAGCTAATCAGCGAGACACACCTTGCCTTTTCAACAATCTCCCGCATTGGATCTGCAGTTAGAAACAGGTTTGCTGCAGATCAAGTCAGTGAATTACAGCATAAACACCCACAAGAACTAGAACAATGGGCATAGTTTTCACTCCTAAAAGCATGCAAACTCCAGGGTACAGCAAGAGTAGCGATACACCAACTAGAGGGAGTGGAATCTTGTTCTGCAGAGTCAGGGGCAGGACACAGAATATACAATAAAAGACCCTAAAAGCCCAAATAGACCATAAAAGGCCAAGTGTTTAGATTAGTGGCAAAAAAATCCACCTGTCTGGAAAGCTCACTCACTTCAGATGCTCTTGGCTACGTTACTACGCTCAGACGTGTTCACATTGAGGTATTTTGTCATTGACTTCAGGAAGCCTGTTTAGGTCCACTGAGTTAGCCAGCTTTGGTCCAACCTAAAAGTGCATGTAGTGTCCTGGCTGGTAACGACTTCTGATACTTGTATCACTTGTTTTCGTAGATATTGTGCCATGAAACCTTTAAATCCTGTGCCTTCTTACAGGAGGAAATACCACATGGAGCAAGAGAGACTTGACCTCAGCCTTTCTCATTTCCTCTGAGCATGCATTCTAGCCCACCGTGTGCCACTGGCATTCCAGCCTATCTTCGTTCAATCTGTCCGTTTAAATAAGCCACTATTTTTCTAATTAACTCACATTTTCTTCATATGCGATAAATGTTTATCTGCCTCCTAGGTCTCTATAGGAAATTGCCCACCTCGTATCCATCCTTCTCATGCACGTTCAGCTCTATCGTAACAAAAGAAGCAGAGCGTACAGAGACGGTCACTTGCCCATTCTGAAATTTATATGCGAGCGTATTTTTTTATGTATATTTACATATATATATATATATATACAAGTAACTTGAGCTTTCCTACTGCTTCAGTTTATTTTTCATTGATGTTGATAGTCTATTGGCTTGGAAATAGGGGCAAGACAAATGTTCCGATGGGCCATTAAAAGATCTACTGAACTATGAACACAGTGTTGAAACAACTGAGACAGACGCTTAAAAATCTGTCATGCCTGATTTTGAGTTGCTTGTTCTTTTCCAAAGTTCAAATACTTTTGGATAATCAAACGTCCCGTGTGCAATTAAACCTTGGTTCACACCCACAACACAGACAAGTGAAATTGTAAAGCGATAAGCAGTGCACGGTTTATAACGCAGCAGATAGACTTGCTCATGACTCCCACAGCACTGGACAGTGTTGTGTGTTCCAGAAGAGGCAGAAACCAGCTGCATTACCTACAGAAACACACCTTGTTTCTGTCCTTGCAAAAATAAAGGAACTACACAATGTCACTGGTGCATTCAAAGCTCTGACCCTCCAGTTTCTACCAATGATAAAACGATGAGGCAAAAGAAACAGAAAACTAGTCTCATTTCTGGCTTAATGCACGCAACCACAACTCTGACACACAAATCCATGCAGTGCTGAACAAACATAAGATTGTCTTCCTGAGCAGCTTTAAAAATCTTGTTTCCTGGTATATTTTTACCCAAGTCTGATACAACAGACTGTTGTTTAAAGCAACAGAGTCCTGTGCAGCAAAAACAGATCTAACACCCTGATTAACCTCATGCTTTGAACAGCAAGGGTCGGCTGCATTTAGCACTGACTACTAAGAAGCCCTTAATAACTTGAAAAAAGAAAAAATCTGCTTTGCCTTATTGGACAAGCAATGCTGCTGTTTTATTTTGCAGAAATTATTTCTCTGGGTTGGGCTGAATACACACACAGATTGTTTGATTACCCAGTCTCAGGTGAAGAAAGCTGCCTTCGTGCTGAGGTGGGGTTTCACTGTGTGTACTTAATGTGCTGATGTCTTCATCTGTTGGGGGAAGAAAGACTCTCCACCTAGTTGGCTTTGAAGAAGTCCTTTGGTCTGCACGAGTAATGAGTGGCCTAATTTAAGCCTCCTGATTTTGGTTGAGCCAAGCTGGAACTGTCCTAGCACCAAGAGGAATGAGCAGACCTTGTGCTTTCTCTCCCTCATCTTAGGGCTGGGCCAGAAACCACAGGACTCACCTGCTTTGTGGCTCAGACGCAACATTGCCTGCGAAGTCGTCAGTGTATAAAGATCCACATCCATCTTCTGTGCTGAAAGAGTAGTCAAGTGGGTAGACAAAAAGGCATGGAATAGCCATCTCTTCCAGGCAGAAAGGGAACACCCACAGCAGTGCAGAGAACCTGGCCTCTGAAACAGACCCTGCATCACAGAAATGGGACAGCATGTAACGAAAAGGTATATAAAAATCACTTTACTAGTAACACACATAGGAACCAAACAGCATCTGTAAAAATTAGATTATTTAATAAGCCTTTCCAATCTCTAAAGAATATTACTCTATGAGCGTGCAGCACAGAGACACTTTCTGTAAGGGTCAGTCATGGGTCACTTTATTCCAAGGCAGCATTTTGCTCTGAGAAATGCACATCTGTTGAGAGCATCTCACAGTTATGACACTGTTCCATGGCATGGAATGGCTCAGCTTTCCTTCACAGTGGATGGTCACCTACTTGTGTGCTCAGAAGACTCAGCAGTGTTTCAGTCAGAGTTGTTTCAAAGAACCCACACAACTTCAGCCCAAAACTGCCGAATACCTTTACTACTCATGTGACATAGGCAGAAGTTTAAGTTACAAGTATTCAGCAACATCAAGCCCAGATGCTGTTTTGTGGCAAGTGACAAAACTTTATAAAGTTTGTCAAATGTCTGGTGTGAGTTTTAATCTGAACCTGTCTTTAATTTAAAAAAAAAGAATTGGGGAAGACCTACCCTTTCCATAGAAATCCAGCTTTTCAATTGCATGTATCCCTTCATTCTGCTGCAACGTGAGCCATGTTCACGTGGTGTCATTTGTACATCTACCTGATGGAGCGATGTCCCTGTTCAGCTCCATGAAATGAGATGATGTCCATGTCCCTTCCTGTATGCACGTTCCTCCTGGATTTGAATGTAGGAGTCAGGGTGTGTCAGAGCCACCTGCCTGAAAACAAATGTCAGGAATTACTCATTCAAATCACAAGCGGAGAGGATGTGGGTGATGGTGAGCATGCGACTGCAAAGGAGGTGCCAGGCCTATACAAAGAAAGTCTCATTACCATCTCACATAGCGTGAAATATATGCAAAGGAAAAAAGATATCAGCATTGCCTCATGCCAGCAAACGGCGTACCCCAACTACAGCAAAGGAACATCTCAGATCCCTGGAGGTGAGAAGACCCATAGAACAGGAGGCTGCCCCTTGGAATGATATGTGAAGGCATCCAGGGATTAACAACCTTGATCTTGTGAATATATAAATTGGGGGGGGTGGTTCTCAGTAGCTCCAGGGAATAAAAATTTTGCAGTGTCTCAGCTTTGCTGCTTTCACAGGCAGATCTCTCCCACTAGCACCACTCGGGAATGCTGTCCCCAGCCAGGACTGCAGCCTCCCCAGAAAATCACTTCTCTTGACAAAAATTCTGAGCATAGCTGTGCTGTATCAAGGCCACTGTTAGCTACATAACATTGCCCTTCATGGACCTAGTTTGCATGTAGGATATTATTTCCATTGGGATTGTTTCAATTCCAACCAACTGTCCAACTATTAAATTTAAACCAATCTCTGATACTCACACCTGTTTACCTGCTACTACCCATATCGTTGGCAAAGGCATCTGTTTCAGTAGATATAGCAGGCCTGGGTAAGTCCAACCGACTTTGGAATACTGCGTCCCCCAAGGCAGGTGGGGACATGATGGATATCAAGTAGCTGAGCGCAGTTCAGTGCCTGCAAAGGCTCATCTTGTTTTCAGCAGCAGATGTGAGCTCTTCCAAAGGCTGGACCTGAATAACTCTGAGATTATGTGAGCAAATACAAACGGAAGGTGGATGTGATGGAGTTTCCTCCCTGCCATCCCACTTAGGATACAAATGCGTTGGTTTCCCTAGACAAGCTCAAAGTATTTCACAAACACAGAGGGCAAACAGGACAGAATCACACACTTGTGAGAAGCAGGGGCTGAAAGATGGCAGGGACATGGTATTTTGTTAGGTCTTGGAGGGATGAGATGGCAGCGAGCAGAAATTTTAAGGGGAAAGATGGAAGGGCTACCAGTTATCTCTACCTATCCCAGCTAACTTTTAAAATTAGCAGGAATACCATTTACATTCTGATTTGTCATGCGGAACTGAAGTAAATCCACCCAACTCATGCAATTTACATTTGTGCCCAGTAAGCTAATCAGAGTCAGACTCAGACTCATGTAAAGCAGTATTAGAGAAATTAAAATACATAATCCAAACTAATAATCCAGTAGCAAACCTGATCAAATGCCCACTCTCAGATGTGGAAATACTCCCCGCGATTTTGAATGGGCAATTATCTTGATAACTCAGCTTTGACAGAGACCCGACTGCAGGCTGTATTACAGCAAGGCAACTATACAATGGGGCAAAACCACTACCTGACACGGTGCCTTTTATATCTGCTTCCCACAGTTTTAACATGCTGAGCGCATCAGCAGGCCAAGAGGTATCAAGTCTCATCCTCAGAGAGGTGGTAAAGACAAAAGAAATAGGACTAGAAAGAAGACTAAAATCACAGCTATAAAACGTGCTACACGGCAAAAACAGGGATGTCAAGAATATGACCAGTTTCCTAGGTCCTTACAAAACCATACGGTATTGAAACAAGATTGCAAAAGCTGGCACATTACTAGCAGTCCTTGTGTGACAGACGTTTATATTTGGTGACCAACTCCTCCTGCTTCCTCCCGAAATAAAGTGTGGATGATACCTAGGAAACGGGAGCTTGTGGTAGAACTTCAGTAGCAGCACTGCAGTTCCATTAGATCTTCTAGAACCTAAACAGCCAAAAAGACACTGAGGAAAATGACATTTCAAAAACAGAGATCCACTTTGCATGGATAATTCAAATGAGGACACTGACTAGTGCTTCACTGACAGCACTTATTTGAATGCCAAATAATACAACAATAAAACCACAACAAACTAACTCAACTGAACAGATCCCAGGATGCTGTAAAGGAAAAATACCACAAATCTTCACCAAAGACTCAGCAATAGGACACTGATACATAGTGACCCTTCTACAGGGTCTTACTTGTGTCTTTAATGGTAAAATTGTTTAGGAAAAAAAGTTTTTTGTTTAATAAAATTTTACACTTCAGAAGAGATTGTTTTCCTTCCTGCTCCAAGGTGGGGAATACGCACTTCTACCTAACTGTAGGCTGGGCTCTCTTCCCGTCGAGATTGGGCATCCCATCATTGCTCTGGTCACTTGTGATCAGACCTACGGAAAGTATCAGGAAAGATGAGGTTGCAGACTTTTGAGAAATGCAGGAAGCTACACCAAAGACCATATTTACAGTCATAGAATCATAGAGTGGTTTAGGTTGGAAGGGACCTTAAAGATCATCTAGTTCAAACCCCCCTCTACGGACACCTCCCACCAGCCCAGGTTGCTCCAAGCCCTGTCCAACCTGGCCTTGAACCCCTCCAGGGATGGGGCAGCCACAGCTTCTCTGGGCAACCTGGGCCAGGGGCTCACCACCCTCACAGTGAAAAATTTCTTCCTGAGATCTAATGTAGATCTCCCCTCTTCCAGTTTGAAGCTTCGTCCTATCACTACATGCCCCTGTAAAAAGTCCCTTCACAGCTTTCTTGTAGGCCCCCTTCAGATATTGGAAGGGGCTCTAAGGTCTCCCCCGAGCCTTCTCTTCTCCAGGCTGAACCCCCCCAACTCTCTCAGCCTGTCCTCACAGCAGAGGGGCTCCAGCCCTCGGATCATCTTCGTGGCCTCCTCTGGCCCCACTCCAACAGGTCCATGTCCTTCTGGTGCTGTCCAGACAAGACAGGAATTGGCAGAGCCAAAAAAAGCACCCAGGGCACCAGGAGAGCATTGGTCTGAGCACACCTGGCAGTTTCCTGCGCTATCAGGCAGCACAGTGTGTTTCGGGACGTGCCTGGACAGGCAAGCGATGAGCAGCCCTGCTGATGGGTGGCACGCAGAGCAGAGAGCATGCTGAGTTCCCAGCCGCTCCCCAGACAGCTCTGCTCTCCGTAGCTTAGCCTACCTGTCCTTATGGAGTGCAAGAATGTTTTTGGTCTTCCTGGAAAGCAATGGGCAATTCTTTTCTTCCTGAAAAAAAAATCTGGACTCAAAACCCCAAACACTTCATACAAGGAATCACTGAGAAATTGCGGCTATTTGACCTTTCGGTCTATGTACTGCTAGAGCCAAAGTGTGTATTAAAGTAGAAGGAAATAATATTTTTGTTAGATTGATCAGAGAAGTAAGAATCTAAAACGAAGCCCCAGCAAGCTGGATGTCTGCTTAAAATAAGCAGTAAAGGAAAAAACTGGTCTCAAAATGTATTTGAAAAATATTTTTAATTAACACAAATGTATCATTTTACAAATCACATGTTCAGTGTTACAGATGTAGTTAGCAAAAGAGAAAGTTACACTTTTCAGCTCCCCAACAGAAGACCAATGCTAATTTTTCTTTCCCATTAAAACAGTTTATCATTATATGGAAAATGGTACACCCGTTATATAAATCCCAAAAGTCAACTTGTCCCAGAGACAATACACTTGAAGAAAACCTCACTGTTTTTCTTGTCATGACATAGATTTGCCATTCTAGAAACCCGGAACACAGCTGTTTGGAAAAAGGAATTGTTTAGACCTACTTACTGGGCTTGGTTCTAGACTCCAGTGGAAGCCCACTCTACCGACTTGGAAATTGCTGCAAAAAATAGAATGATCATTTGTCTGCCAACATGGAAAATCTCTTCTGGCACTGGGGCTCTCCAGGGAGCCTAAATACCACGTTGCCCAACACCTCTCCCCCCCACGTAGTAGCTGTTCAGCAAGAGAACTGTGAAAAAAGTTTCCAAAGATGTAGCTGAAGAAAAAAAACCTTGAGAAAATTATCAGTAGCCCTAATTTAAACCTAAGAAACACGAGTTTGCCCATCCAGAAAATGAATAAAAATAAAAACATCGCTAGTGCATACTGAAGGTTTGCACAGAACGTTTTGAGATGAAAAATTCTACAGCAGCACAGAGCACTGTCATTTTACGGTGAGCTTCATTTGACAACACCATCAGTGAAAGGAGGAAAAAAAAAAAGAAAAAAAAGCTTTTTTTCAAAGCAAAAAAGGAGGCAAACTGTGCCTTCCTGACAGCTGGCCTCATCAGTGGCATTAAGTGCAGAAAGGAGGCAGGTATTATTCAAGAGACAGCAGTGGCAGGACTGGTAGGAGATCACTAGTCAGCACAGGAAATGTTTTGTGAAAAAAATCCTAATTATGGTCCTTCTTTCCCAGTCTGTCCTGTGCTGCACTGTAATTACGTGAACAAAGCTGAAAAAGGGACCTTTTCTCAAAAAAGAAGTTGCGATACAGACACACGAGAGCAAAATCCAAAATGTGTTTACAGACAGTGGAAGCGGTGCCCACACTGTCTAAGCTAAGAGAAAAGACAGACGAAAACAGGCAAAAGAAGCAAGAAAGGTACACTGACATCCTGTATCTCTTTCTCCATGGTACCCACTTTTGCTTTTTTAGACATTTTTTTAAAGCCAGGCATAGCTCATTTTTTCCTCCCACGTCAGAGGAAACAGGAGGGGCAGAGGCACGAGGGGAAGAATACAACTCACTCCATCACTGCATGAGCACATCTTCTGGTGCCAACAGAAGCCTAAATACTCTGAGGCCAATGCATTTATTTAAGGCTATCTTTTATTACCTATAACTACCTCCAGTGACTGCCTGGATTCTGACAGATTTCAGTCTTGGGACAATAAGAACTAAGAACCATTTTGTTCTGTTATGCGATTAGAATCTTCAACAGAGCTGCAGAGCGCTACCACTGGATGGCACGGACCATCTTTGCTGGTGCAAGGAGTGGAGAGGGCAGGTTCCTCCAATATCAGCATTTTCGTTACATAAAATGTGACCTACAAGTACATTAATTGCACGTGCGTTAAGTGCGTTAACCCAGCTTTGAAAGTGGAAGAGAGCTGCTGGCAGAAAAACCTAAGAAATGACAGATGTCTTCTCACGTGCTGTCAAGTACTTGGCAGAAACTCACTCACAAGTAAGGCAAAACCATTTTTGGTGCTAACCTCATCAGGAGTTCCACTGAATCCTCTTTTCGACACCAGAGTTATCTTACCATAGAAGACTCTGCTCCGTTGCTTCTCCAAGACCCATGTTTGTTCTCCAGTGGACTCTTGCGTATCTGCTGGAGGGGTGTGCACCCCAGACTGCCAGGGAAGGTACTCGCCTCATGTTGGGCCACCAGCCAGGATGCCTGGATCAGAACAGACAGGTTGCCATATAAGTCATGGGGCTAAGAGCCTGTTATGGATGGGAAAGGATACCACACGACTTACAGATCCACAAGAATAAAGTATGGAGGACCTTAGCGTTACACGAATCCTCCATAGCATCCCTCTTCAGAGCCTTATCAGGACCCGGAGGGCATCTCAGGGCCCCATCCAGACCTCACCCCTCACACTCCCAAGTTTTCATCTATAGGACATCGTATACGTGAGACTTGACTCCTGCAGTTCCCTAGTGGCTCTCATACATGCCATTTTCCAATTGCCCCAAGGTTTCCATTCTACAAGGCTTACAAAGGGTCAAGCCAGATTTTTGCATCTTGCCGGTGTGGAAAAGTTGCACAAAGCCCCAGTCCCCAGTTCCCACCCTTAGCAACGCGGCTTCTCGGTCTGACTTCACCTGCAATAATTGGTCTCTGAAGGACCAGCAATGGCAGTAACTTGCACTGGGCTGCAAGGTGTGGGAATGGAGGAAATTAACACCAACTCTTTTTTCCATCCCAGTGCATAATGTGATTACTGGGGAGGGAGAGGAGGAGGGGAGAAGGGCTGAGATAGGGTTTTATCTTTTTTCTTTTCTTTTTAAAACAAACAGATGGAGAGACCATTAAATTTGCAGCCCCTGCCACACAAACATACATCACAGCAGCTTTTGCCACTAAAAGAGTTAAATAACGTGTTCCTCAAATCATCAGCACTTTTTTGTAAAAAAAAATAAAATAAAGAAAAAACCTCTCTGGGAAAAAAAAGGCAGCAGCATAATCCCAAGTGATGCCAGCATGTTGAAACATGACATTCTGGACATTAGCCCCACAGTTCACTAAAACGGCAGAACTGAATTAGTCAGTCATCATGCATCCTTTTTTCAGTTATCAAATAATTACCGCTTCCACATCATTTTGTTCTCAGCCTCTCTGGTTGAGGTGTAAACAACATTCCATAGGCTGCTGCTTATTGCAGACCAGGATTTGCCTGCACAAAGGCATCCTTTTCTTATGAGAACGACTCGAGACGACAGGGCCATCAATGCAGCATCTTATTTTCTTGACGCTTGCTGCAGCAGGCATCCAACTGTATGCGAAGTTGGGGGAAGCCAGCTTCAGAATTCCAGCTTTCAGAAGAAGCTAGGCCTGTTTTCTTAACTTGTCTTTACTATCCTTATACCAGAATTTAGAGCAGCGCACAGGGCATTTCCATCCTGAAAAGTTTTTATTCTAAGTGCAACCAAAGTCAACAGATAGCCAACATTAAGATAGCGAGCGCTGCTTGAAAGCTCTCCATCATCTAGTGATTTTGGAGATATTTCGCAGGGACCAAGCTGGCACACAGAGATGCAAAACCGCCTCACACACAAATGTTTAGATTACCATTTCCCGAAGGGAAAAAAAGGGGAAGGGATTAATTTCATGAACGTTCTCTTTCTTGTGAACCACTCACCAAACCTTCACGGTCAGTCCTACCCTTGCTTGCAATAGGACTTGATTCAAGTCGGGTTTTTGTTTCCAGCCATTTCTTACACCCAAACCACTGCCAGTGAGCAAACACCTGCAAACATCAGCCTCTGGCTGAAGCCGGTGCGGTGTAGCCCGTAGGCTTCTGCTTTCTGCTCTGAGTGCAGCCCCTGCAAGTATCAATTAAATAAACTACTCCAGTACTCTCACCATTCAGGGGAACTTTTTATTTCTACACGTAATGAAAGATCTGTTCACAAACGTGGAGTATTTAAGGTTAATAGTTTTGGTCATTTCTTATAAGCATTATCATATTTCCGGGAATACAAGTGCGTCTTTTGAGTGCCTTTTCCCTTCTGCCTTAATTAGATTTGAGCAGGCACATAAACAAAGATAACAATTGGCTCCCAAACACATCACTATTAATACTGCAACAGTTCTGAAACTCTAGAAATTCTCTAGCCAGGAAAAAAAATAGGGATGTAGAGTAGCACCAATCAGTTTATATGGCAGGCTAAGATACAAAGCCTGTTTTCATCTGATTTTTCATTAATTTGCCAAGTTAATAAAGCAGATGGTACACGTAAATTCCACAGAACTATGCTCATAGCAAACCTTGTAAGCATCTGGTCTTGGGGGGGGGAATCAAACCTAGAAAAATCTGGGAAAAGACCAAACAGAAAAACTAGAAGGGAGAAAATCCAAAACCAACTAACTCTGAATGGAAGAAGGTTTGGGTCCAGATTTTGTTGATTAAAACAACATAGTTAAAGCCAGTATTTAGTGCCTGTAACTTCTAAAATGCTTCATTTGACTTGCTGAACCCAACAGTTTGGGGCCAGTAAACTCAGGGACACTTCAGTGCAGTTTCTGAAAAAAAATCTCACCCGATGCTGCATACTTCTAGACCATTTTCTAGAAAAATACATAATGTTCTCCATTAATTTGATGACATCCCTGGAACCCAACCCTTAAGTTCTTAAAACATGACTCAAGTTTAGTTGGGATGAAAAAGAGTTGCCTTAAAACTGCTATTTTTCCTGCAAAAAGACATGATTCCAACTTAATGTCTTCCAAGAGTTGCTTGTGCACTGTAGTGGGATGACTGTTATCCGTTACTGAAACATCTACTTCTCTCGCTGTTATTGGTAAACCTTAAACCATTTCATGAAGAAAATGAGCATTCTTCCCATTTTACAGATGGGGAGGTGGAGGTGCAGATGAATAGCAGCTCCCCTGAAGTGACTCCTTTGGACAAAAGGCCAGGTGCTCTCGCCCTTAAATTACACACCATCTCACTGTCAGACCTACAGAGACTAGACTGAGGGGAAAAACCGATCCCTTTCCTTGCTCTTGACCAGTCAGGACTGACCATGTCAGTGAGACAGTCCACACTGTGTTATCAGTATAAGGAGAGCATATTTCCACTGGACCTGCTGGGAATGAAAACATTTTGGTGCAATCCAACAGATATTTGGGAGGTTCCGATCAGGAGAAATTTCTGTCTTCCACTCTGAATTTCCTGGTTTACCTTCCAACCTTGAACAAAGCAATGTCTATTTAAAAGGTACCTCACTTAACGAAAAACCAGCTAGTTAGAACATGCCGCCTTCTCTCTTGGCACCCTCCAAGGTAGCCCCTATAGAAAGGACACTGAAACACGGTTCCCAGCAGAGCAGCAAGCATGCCACTGAGCACACTCTGAGTCATCCTTCCCACCAGAGCAGTTAGTAGGAAAGGGTGTTGGCCAGCCAGGAAGCTCCCTGGATGAGTCATCATCACATGCAACCATACCTAGATAACCTTGGCATGGCCTCGCTTGGCTCGGTTCATTAGCCAAGCCAAGCTCTGTGCTGCTACTCCTCCCATCTCACTTCTTTTTGAAAACTGTCTACTAACGGCAGGAACAACTGAGCGATTTGAATGCAGAGATTTTAAAATTGAAAGTCAAAAGACACCTAGTTGCATTTAAAGAGTGGAGGATCATTATAATGAAAATAACTGCAATAAAAAGAATGAAGAGTATGAGGAAAACCAAATATTTGCCACCCAGCTCGACAAAATCATATTCTGGCAGTTTTGCTCAAATAATTTTACTCTTTTCGGTGCTGTAAGCATTTTCAGTGCTTACAAACGTTCCTCCAGTCTGCGTACCAAGTTTACAAAAGACACCGGCAAGGGGTTGAGAGATCCTGCCCTTTGCTGCGCAGAACGCTTTGTGTACAGGAGTCCTGTCCTTGACTCATGACTGAGAAATATCAGCACTGCTGTCATAAAGGAGAGACAAATCTTTTGAGCCAGAGACGTGCACCACGGCTACTGCATCGTGCAAGATGGAAGCGACCCGCTTTCCGTGCGGCCAAGTGTGTCAGCAACGCGGGACGGCCCTGCATTGGCCCTGCCTGCTACGCCCAGTTCTACTTTGAGTTGCGATTTCTCTTACTTGTAAGTAAGTTTGCTAAAATATTACAGACTGAAATTAGATATCACATTCTGGCCTCTTGAATTGCTTAATCTGATGTCGTCTTGGCCAAAATGATTGTTAATTACCGACTATCAAATGGAAAGCATGATAGTTCTTATTAACCTTTAGAAGCTTTAACATGGTGTCTGACAAATGTAAGTAACTTTTAAAGCGAGTTTTCTCAAAATAAGCCATGGTCCAATTTACACACCAGTAGTAAGCTATAGGAAAAATCCTACAGAAACATCACACACCGCATGAATAAAATGTCATGTGTTTGTCTTAAGGATTTCTTCTTCTTTTCCCGGGAATTCCTCAGAATCGGTGAGAAAGGGACAGGTACCTGAGGCCTGGCAGTTCACCTCTCCGAGGGTCGGAGAGCACGATGCCAGACACTGCACCTGTGCCCTGAAGATAGAGAGGGTAAACACGCAGGTATTCTTTTGGAACGCTTTGCCTGCCATCAATGGTCAGTTCTGAGCCTTTCTGCAAATAAAGGCAAAAGGTCTCCACCTCCCTTTACAAAAGCCACTCCCTTGACAGATGTGAGGGAAAAAAACCTTGGAGGCATGAATTCCCATCGAAGTCCCAAAATCCCCTATTCCTATTCTTCTCCCCTCTCATATGCAAGCTGAAATTTTTTCCTCCAACATGACGCCAGCGTTTCTCTAGTGCCGTCACTCCCACTCCAGGCTGGGAGAGGGGATAAGGACGGCGCTGAAGAGAGCTGAAGCCTGCCCCACTCGATCATCTCCGCAGTTCTTCAGCCATGCGAACTCCAGGAACGTTATGTTTTCAGTCCCAAGACACCTGAAATGGCCTTGCAGATGATGCACAAGTATTCCTTTGTGCGTTACTCAGAAAACAGAAGAAAGCTCACTTGTTCCGAAAATGCGCTGACTATGCTGGTCAACTTGCAAAATACTGGTCAGTGAAAGATGTGGGTGCCTCAACAAAGGTCTGCTAGGGATGTTTTTTAGAGTTCATGCTACCTGGGGCAGAGGAATGGACTAGGTGACCTCCCCAAGGTCCTCCTGTCCTTTTCGTCCTTCATTCCATGGCTTTCTTACCATTTTCCTCTACCGTTTGTTGGTTTGTAATAGCTTACTGCACCTGCAGACCTCACCCTTTCAAGCAAAGGATCTATCACCTGCCAGGCACATTTTGCTTGCTGTATTTTGCTACGTTAGCCGATGGCAATGCAGAAACGAGGAATAATGCTGCTGCTGAATGAATTTGCCAAGAGCTATCACCCAGCCATCTTGTTACCTACCACCCCGCGCTTCTGCTGCTGCTTACAGCATGTTGCTGTGAAGTAACCCAGACGCGGTTTGACATCGTCGAGCATGCAAATTCCCATTGCAACAGAAGCTGTAAACGGGGTCACGGAGGGGACTGTATCCTTTTCTGGCCATTCTCTTTGCACTGCACTGGGATTATTATGTTTTATTTGTAAAGCAATCCTTTCCTTAAGGGTCAGGCTGCAAGATTATTAAAACATCACGAAACACGGAGATTTCTCTTCCACTACTTCACCTGATTCCCTGACTTCTTAAAAGAAACAAAGGGAGGAAGTAGAACCAATAAAAAATAATTCGTTCTGCTCTTTTTCTTTTTAACCAATCGCTGATAATTTTCACTAAGTGGGGAAATTGGCCCAATAACTCAGTTTATCAGCATAATTTTTTTGGAAAAAATTTATTCTCACTATTCTCACTTTTCCTATTCATATAACACTTAAAACTGCAAATCCAGTGAAAAGTGTTCAGTGTATCATCCAGTATCATCCAGTGTATGTTGACTTTAAAGAAACAAGTTTTTTATCGGTTGTCCCAATGATATGGTATCTTATACGACTTTAATTCCTTAGAAAAAGTGAAAATTAACTTTTTTACCAATTTATGCTCCGTTTTATTTTCATGCTGCTGAAAGGACTAAAACCTGTAATTTATATCAGATAGAAGAGATGTGATGGGTTCAAAACCTTCTAACCTGTAGTTTATCAATGCGAACAAAATAAAACTTGGAAGTGACAGATGAGCTAATCTACAGTTTGGAGCTGCAGGAAAGTGTTTTATTCTATCAATCATTTAGAAGATGATTACGCCTCACGGTGGCTGAATTAGCTTTTTTTTTTAATAGATCAAATATTCAAACTCTATACGACTGTAGCCAAAACACCCAGGTCAGCAGTTTTGGTAAAGGCTGTGGCCCCAAGTCCACTCAGCTGATGCCTGCCTATAGGTGATGCTGTTTCTTTTACTCTGGAGAAGCGGCAAAGTAGATAGCTGTTTGTTGAAAACAAAGACTGTCAGCTGCCCCATGGCTGAGCTAACTCAAGTCTTCTCAGAAGGGTAGAGAAACGGAACCGAGAGAGGTCGTCTTCAGAGGGAAGGCAGAGAGCGAAGGGGAAACAGCTGGACCGGAGAATGGGCTTGCTGCTCAGGATGCTCCCAGACAACGGGAGTTTATGGGAAGTTTCCACTTTGAGGACGGCCTGGGCTCCTCCTGCACCCCCTATCTCCCTTCTTCCTCTGATGCGCTGACACCTCTGGAGCCGTTGATGCCAGTCAGACTCTCCAGGGCTCTGGCAGAACTGGAGAAGGCAAGCAGGGCCAGGGCCCCTCCGCTCCCCCTCACAGCCCATGATAGGCAGTCGCCTGCTTTGTCTGTTTTAGGGGACATTGGCCCAGCGTTAAGAAGGTTGTTTTAATTGAGGTTAGGTGCCCAGCCGCCTGAACCACTTACAAAAAGCCCACATGCCTTGAACTATCTTTTCCAAACCTCGGGTAATACTGAGAAGCAATAAAACAGCCCTCCCCGAGAGGAGCCGCATGCTGAGTCCAAAACCAGGCAGTGACTGGAGATAAGCACAACGATTGCAGGATGCTCCCAAGGCACAAAAATTCTTGTCAATAAGTCACATAATGTTGTTTTGTAACAAGCTCCTAGGCAAACGTAATAATTTTCTGCTGCAATTTTTGGAAGTATTTGAGGACAGAAATTGACTTGGATTGTTGGAGTCCACATGCTTCAAGGAGAAAAGACGAGTCAGCGTCTGAAATAAGAGTTATGGGGAGGACAGTATTTCTCCATGTACCCCAAGATCTGAATCCTTCCTAAAAAAGGAAAATTGTCAGGGAGGGGGAGTGGGTGGAAAAGACCAAAGGCAGAGAAAGAGATGTGAAATTGCTGTCTGCACTAACATTATGTATTTTAATTGTAGATCTTGGGACCTAAAAAAACCCAACCAACTCTCAATTACTGAATTTAGTCCGTAATGTTGAAAAATGCATCTTGGAACTCCTAGATCATTTTTTAATAGCATTCATGATTTCAGTAGATGCTGGAAAGCTACATACCGTAGAGGATGTCAGCCCTAAGGCAGGAAATCAGTATGGCATGCGTTTAGGAACTGAACTTTCATTCAAATCAGTGGATGTAAACTCTGAAATGCCTTCAAACCTGGCACACGGGCTTTGATCACTGCTACAAATAGAACTCAAGTTTCTAAATCACTTGGACACTTGAAAATTAAACTGAACACCAACTTGATTGATGGTGATGTTTTCAACGTGCTGATTCAAACAGCTACTCTAGATGGAAAAGGAATTTCTGCTTGCAGAAAATAGGAGGGATGAGCTTGGAGAAAAGGGCCATAAAACAAATTAACACAGGGCCTCCAGGCATTGGCTCAAAACATTTCATTCCTTTGAGATGAGGTACCTTGGGGGAAACAGAAGCAGCAAAACAAATGACAAATGGAAGCCAAGGGATGCAAACGATGAAACAAGAAGAATGCTGTAAAAAAGTTAGACAGTATTTGAGGACTGGATTTTTGGTTTGTACGTTATCCAATTCTCTATGCAGAACAAGCCTCTAGACAAGTCCATCTAAGTGTTCACACTGGAACTAATTCCTCTTTTCTTTTTTTTTTTTTTCTTTTTTTTGCATAACTACATCAGATGGGGATGTTGTCAGACACTGGAAGCAGCGCATTACAGAACAGGGAATGCCCTGTAGGCCTTGATACCACCGCAATTTGCTACTCTAGTCCTGCTCACAAATTTTTGCACTCGGTAATAATATAAAAAAACTTGCATCTGCTGGCCATGTAAGATTCTGAAATCTGCACAAGATCTATAGGAGAGACAACAGGAACACCAAATCTCTGACTAGACCTTTCTTGAGGAGCACGTTGACACCGCAATCAATAAAGTGCAGAGAAGTGGCACTAGTGCACCCAGCTGCGAGGGACAAGCCCAACTCAGAGCTAAATTCAGAAATCCACAGACTCATCCTAAAGTACGCTGAAGTCCCTGCAGGTGTTCAGCCGTGGCACTAGGAAGCCTTGTTTTACTAGTGATGGAAAATGCTTTTTTCTACACCATTTCCACCTAGGAGCAGGTTAATGAAAACTGCCTTTGCCTTGCCCAGGTCTGCAACCGGTGAGGCACCAAATACTGCCACAAACGATCTGCCATAGTTCCCTCTGCTTCGAGAGGGCTGACCATCCAGTTTATTCGTGCGTCCTCTACGGCAGCATTAAGTCCGTACACACAGGGTGGAAAAGGCACCTAACCTTAAACTGGAAGGGAGGTGGGACGGGCGGTTAACAGCTAACCCTCAGTCAAAGGAGGAAGTATCAGGTGACAATATTGTGAATCACCTACAAAAAATGTAGATCACGGCCTCCAAAAAAAAAAAAAAAATCCAAAAAACATCCTACAGGGATTTTTTTCTGGTTTGAGAATTTTTGGGATTTTTTTTTGCTTGGTTTGGCATCTCTTTATTCTGATTGACTAATAAATAAATTTCTGAAGTAATGCATTTAGCTAGTCTCCCGCGTTTGGTTACGTCATCTCTTACTGCCTCTATAACTTATTAACTTGTGGCTTATCTCTGCAACCCTTTCTGTGCCCCCAATGCCAGGCAGTGTGTTCTCCCGTAATATTCACTGGGCTGAGCGCGAGGTGCCAGGCACGGCCAAACTGGAGGAAGACGGCAGTCCTGGGCCGTGTCAGGGCTGTGACACCCTCCTTAGAGGAGTCACACAGCCCCAAAACCTTTCACCAGCGCCTCAAGCAGCAGCTTCCCTAATCGGTGACCCTCTACTGAAGCCTTACCTATTGAAGCACAAGATGCTGGAGTGGTTCGGATGCTGCAGCACAAATAGGCAAATGAAGAGTAAAACCGAAGCTTAGAGTATAAATGTGGAACAGAAGAATCTGCATCGCTGAGGGACGCCCCCCCCCCCCCCCCCCAGCTCCAAACACATTAATTCACTGCTGGGCTTTCAAAGGCGCAGGTCTGGTATAAAACAGCACCGCTCGCCTGTGTCAGCAGAGCTTCGCTGTGTTACAGCCCCCGGCTCAGCAGATAAGACCCTTCCTAAGCACTTCTTGAACTAATGCTGCAGCAAAGGATTTTTTTAAATTACTTCTCTCTGTAGCTAGCCTGATAAGCACTGACCCAATCGTAATATAGCTTGCTCAAGAGCTTCCAAAAGCGATTCTTGCTGCGACCACCCCTACCACCCACTGTCCACCTTGGGTGGGAACGCTGACCCCACTGCTGGTCTCCCACCCTCTGCACCCACCACACGCCCCGGCGAGCAGCGCCTGTCACAACATCAGGTCCGCATCCTCAATTACAGACAACTGCACAACCCTGCCAAACAACAAGGTCTTTTCCTAATATTGACAGTAAAGAGGGAAGCGATACAGAGGCGGAGACCGATTCTTCAGCTTACATTAATAGTTCAAAATAGTAATACGCTCACTTTCTTTGTGAAGCAGAAGATAAGAAAGCGTTGCAACGGGTCATGCCTCAGTGGTCCAGCTCCTGCTCTGGTAGGACTGAAAACAACGCTAGGGCTTGGCTGGAATGTCAGTGAGGATCTGTGCAAAAGGAACAAGTCTCTATCTCAGACCATGCAAGACTGTACGCTTTTTCATTTTTAAGGGGGACAGTGGGAGGAACAGGGACAGGGAAAGACAGGTAACAGGGAGAAATGAGCATGACCCACAACTGATATAAGAAGCTTGAGCTGTGCAGAATTCAAGAGGGTTTTCCTTTTTCTTATTATTTTTATTTTTTTGGTTTTTTTAAACACCTTAAGGATTTGTTCCATTATATTCAGACTATTTTCCAGAAAATATTTTAATATTAAACCAAATATTGCTGTGCTTATGCCTTCATTTGCAACTAAAATCAGAGCTACCGTAGATCATAGAAGGAAGCTGTGATTCAAGGCTACACTATTCAAATCACTTTTTGGTTATGAAATGCTGATCACTGAGCTTAGATTAGTTCTGATGGGAGCTGTTGATATTCTGTTGCCGTTTCTTCCACATACCATTTTTGTTTCAGAAACACCTGACAGGATATTAATGTTTAGTTATGCAAAGCGTACCCTTATTTCCAATGTTAATTATTAGAGCCGCTGATTTCTTCAATGACTTCTGAAAGCAAAGTTCGAGAAAGATATTCACAGGAAGACAAGTAAAACGTGTGAGATTTACGGCCTTTCGCCGAAAGTAAAAGTTAATCTCTTTGCCCCTGTGAGTTTAAAGACGGACAAAATGCACGATTGACTTTTAAAGCAAGGAGTTAAATATTGTAGAACTTGAAAGCTGTGGCTATATTATACCCCCTGGAGACATTTGACTTTGCTTTTATGGCACTGCTGCTAAGGTTTTTTGGTTTCCTTTCCCCCCAACCACCTGAAGAAGAGCCTCTGTTTGTTGCTAGTGGTAGAGGGTCTAATAGGTGAAGCTAATTCCGCCCCTGAGACCAATGCCTCAGCGCTTCAACGTCCACACCATCTGGTTAAGTACAACGTCGCTACCAAAACCAGACCAAAGCATATCAGGTGTTCCCCTTCACCCAGACATTTCAGTGAGATTTGCCTTATTCAGATGTACTATATATGTTTCTGAGCATTCCATGTGCTGTTTATTCAGTTCTAGCAGCAATTCCTTCCAAAACATAAATACATACATACATAAACCAGGCACGCGTTAAGTGTTCAGTCTAGTCTTATGAAATAGGGGCTATTAGGTAGGGTGATAGGGACTTCAGGGGTTTGGGTTTGTTTTTTGGGTTTTTTTTGGTTTGTTTTTTTTCCACAACTATCTTTTATATCCTTCAAGTGGAGCAGGAGAAGTGAAATCCGCTGAAAATGGACACGGTGTATTTTAAAAGTTCATTAGCACTAGCTAAATCCTAGCCTTTAAATCGCTTTCTCCCCCTCCCCAAAGACTTGGTGGCTCCCAGATCCAAATATTTGGATCTCTAAGTTCCGGCTACGGGCCAGATATAGGTTCAACTGCCCCTTCCCCACACACCAAACCAGTTTCCAAATATTCTGTTTCAGTCTTTAGAAGTCTATCATGGTTTGAATGTGGCAGAAACAATCGCTCCATGCTCACGTTTCACGGGTCCTCATCCAAATTCTACTGGCATACCACTGCTCGATTGATTCCCATGGCCCGACACAATGCAGTTACATGAACAAAAATAACCAAACATCTGGCTCCATGCTAAAAGAGCGCACAGGGGAAAGTAAACCTAAGTAAGCCAGGTGCTGTTAACCCCACCACTACGATAAACTGCTCTGGAAGGGATGATTTAATAACCAAAGCAGCAGAAGACGAGAAAGCTTCAGCTCCCATCTAGTCCTTCAGTGTCACAGCCAGGAGAGCACCTAGACCATGGTGCCCTGAAAAGGACTGAGGAGAGGAGGGGAGCCCACACCATGGGAAGCAGTTTTAGATCTCTATTCACAGCAACTCAGGAGTTAACCAACCGTAGGCGCCTGCACCTTTTATTTGCCTTGGATTTGCACCAAGTTTGAGTCATCACATTCAAACAGGAGGAGGAAAAAAAAAAAAAAAAAAAAGAAACAAACAACCTGAGCTTCGTATTCCAAAAAGGACATTCCCATACCAGGACACTTTCAAGTTCTTACCAGGGAAAGGAGCCTTTTTGAATTAATGCCCGTCTCCTCTGAAGGAACACCAAGACGTGTTCAGAGCACTAAATAATCACAAACACAATTTAGATGCACTGGTGTCTAAGACAGGATCTCTAGATGCATTATGTCATATCTGCCTCTACAGAAAGATTTAGCTTTTCTGTAGCTCCATTAAACTCATCCTGTAGGTGGGACTCAGAGCTTTTATAGTAGCAGACTATCAAAGGAACGTAAGGAATGCAGGGTGTAAACAGATTAGATCTTTTCCCCCTCTTATAGAAAGACCTAGATTTTTTCCCTTTCCTCTGAAGCTTTAGAAATTTAAATGAAACACTGAAGCATGCATGTTACTCAAGTGCACCCTGTCCTCAGTCCAGGATTCAAAGCCAACAATTCACAGGTTTTTCCTGTTTAATCAGGGGTTGTGCAGGAACTTAACCAAGCTTTGGAACCGGATCCACTGGCAGTTTGGGTTGAACTGGAAAAAAAAATTGACCTACAGCACATTAACCCCTCACTTTGCGATTTCACCCTTATTGAAGTGTTTACCCTACAATTACCAGTGATATCCACTGGTCGAGTCTCCACTGATTGGATTTACTATCCTAATGGTACGGAGTTTGCTGAACTGGATAAATAACAGCAAGGGACTAAGGGCCAGGCTTGCACCTAGAGTCAGTTGGGATGATTCTAGGAACCTTTCTCAACAGAAGCTAAATCAGCTGACATCTTGCCTCAGTTACATGAACTATTTCACTCGTGATTCAAATAACAGTCTTACGAAAGCTCGTGCACTAGCAGAAAAGGGATACATGGATCACTAAAGAATGATTTACCCATCCTCTCTTTCCTGTCCGTACTGGACTCCTTCCATTGCTCAACTGGTGGTTCACATTCAAATGTCTCACTGCCTTTCCCAAATCACTGTTGCCAAAGGTTTGGCCCTTTACGTGTGATATGTGGGATTTGTTTTCTCTTTTTTGTACTGCAATGCTAAACCTATATTTGCATGTAGAGGCAGTCAGCCTTTTGCCAAGACAGCTGTGTTGGTCAAGGAGAGACCAAGCACTAGCGCGTGATAAACCCGTGTGGGGTATATACCTCAGATTCAGAGATGTACTGGAAGTTCAGCAGGACGAAGCAGAACTACTTTAGACCAGGAACACAGCCCTT
This sequence comes from Rissa tridactyla, assembly GCF_028500815.1. Lineage (NCBI taxonomy): Eukaryota > Metazoa > Chordata > Aves > Charadriiformes > Laridae > Rissa > Rissa tridactyla. The sequence goes on along the minus strand of NC_071481.1, from coordinate 6,249,188 downwards.
CCGCAGAGCTCAATTAAGACACAGGAAGAAGGCCGCAGATACGTTTAATGCAAGAACCGAGGCAGACGGCTGTATCTGCAGGTGGGAGTTAAGGACAGCAGAAGTAACACTAACCACAACAGAGATATACTGGCAAACCTGTAGCTAGGTGGAAAACTGGAAGTTAAATTTCCAAACGTTCAACTTTGAGACTGACTACAGCATCCTTTGTATGATCAATGCTACAAGAGCTGAAGTAGGTGGCCAATAAGTCTGACATGATTAACTCATCTGAAAGCTTAACCCACTAAGAGAGATCATTAACACATATATACAAAGCAAAGCAATTGCCTGGAAAAATCAAATACGTACCTAATGACTTAGAATATTAACAGAAATCTAGGGAATTATAACGGTAGTAAAATCAAAGGTTCCATCTGAAGAACGTTATTATCATAATTTTTGAACTGCATTCATGTTGCTCTTTTGCACATTCAACAGCACTTGACATTAAGTAGTGAATAAGAATTAATTAACATTCCATCCTAATCAGGGCAAGAAGGTTAAACACTATGCTGTCTTCATAGCTAATCTTTAAAGAAAACTAAGAATTGCCTGAAACTCTAAAAGGGGAAAGATTTCAAGTCTCAATCCTGTTAGTAGAGTTTGGAGAAAGATAAGGAACAGCGTGAAACCTTCCTTCACTTTTCTTCTTTCTACGTACAATCGGGGGTAAACTTTAAGTCGACTGAAATATCATTTAATTGGGAGGGACCGAGTAGATACTTCGTGTCTTCTGTTCTCATTCCAGGAAGATTTTTAGCTAAGAATTCTTGAAAGCCTGCATAAATTTCCCTCACGTACTTGTTTATACACCCTGCCCACATCTTCATAACAGACAGGTTACGCACAGTCTCTTGAGTTCTATTCTTAACGTGAGCACCCGACTTAAGACCTAATAGAGCCTCGGGTTCCTCAGCTCCTTGACAGAGCTGTTGTTTTAAGTGAGAATCAGGGCAGAAATTCCATGCACCATGAAATCAGCCCCAAACACAAACGCCTCGGTCAGACACTCCCTCTCCCGTCCTCTTCTCCAGGGAACAATTCAATGGAGAACTCTACAAGGGAAGCTTCTGTGAGCTTGTTCAGCTTTGTTGCCTTCCTGGGAGTTTTGCAGCACATACTTTATTCTGCTACCAAGTTCAGCAAACATTTAGCACCTTCAGAAGGTTAAAGGGCCATTTTCTCAGGAGCCAAAGCCTCTTTTGTTTTGGACTAATTGATTTGGTATTAAAATCTGTTGAAAATTGAAGTTGGAAAAAAAGACACCGGAGCAAGAGAACAAAAAATTTGTAAATGCCCAGGACTGCTGGAGCCAGTTCTCACACATCTCGGTCTTTTTAACCACTTGGCAGCTGGGCAGAGAGTTTCAGAAGCTGATCAAAGCAAAGAATACAGCTTTCCACACCAGATTCTTTCCCCAAGGCCTGTAGAACCTCTCCCCATAGATGGATTAACTGGGAACAAGAAGAAATGGAAAATGCCTTCTTTTTTTTTCTCTCCTGTTTCAGCTATAAAAATAAAAATTTGCATACTCCACCCAGAGACTTAAGCCAAGCCTGATTTCTCTGTATGCTGATGAGAACAGATATTTCAGAGAGAATCCCTGCCTCCATCATGGCTGCAGGGAATCAATAAAGTGCTTCAACTATCTTGTTTTCTTCAAGTTTTTTTCCTTACTAAAACACGGAACAAGCATATCTGGTTCAAAGCAGACTGACAGGAGGCAAATCAATTGTTTGGGGGCCATTCAACACCAGAAGGCCTTGTAACAAACCTATGGTGTATTTTCATTAATGAGGTTTCAGTCCTTTCAGCAAAGGCTGCGTTAAAAAGCAGTCCCAAAGGTAGAAGATATAGAAGGATTAATTATATGATGCAATCTTTGCCTAACTCGGTCCTGCTACGAGGTGTAAATCTAGAAACAGGCACTAAGGTGAAAAGATGCCTTTAGAATATTTGTTTGCCCAGTTGGCTGAATGCAAACACTGCAAGGTTCATGTGAGTCACTGCAATCCATCACAAGGGCCAGTCCCGCCAGGATAATGCAAGAACGACCTGAATCCAGCAACCTCAGACTGAGAGTGCAGATCTACACAATCAGGAAGAAGAAACCGAGTGAGCTGATGCTCTGAATTGCACATCCCTGGCATGAATCACCAGAGATTCAGATCAGCGGTTACTATAATCAGTCCCTTCTCCCTAACTCTGCTTCTCCTACAGCAGACCCAGATTTACATGACCGGCGTGAAATCAAAGCATTCCTCAATCTACATAACTTGAAACCTAGGAGTGACTTACCGTAAGGAACTATTCCATTAATATAGCACCGCGCTCCGGTGGCTTGCAGTCCAGATCAATAGATACAAGATGGAGAACTTTAAACCTTTGATGCAATCAACACTTCTGGGAAAAAGGAAGTTCGCTCATGCCAGCTGTTAATTCAAGAAAACCTGTGTTCATATTGCCCTGTTTGTGAAACAGAGAAAACATACAATATGCATGTTATTTAAATACTGCTGTATTCCAGGGCTTACATGAATGGGAAGCCTCTACATAAGCTCCAAGTTTGCCCCTTACTATTACAACTTTTACCATTCTTGTCCTTTGCAATGCTCCTTACTGTTCAAGAATGGAGCATCTGTATCAAAAGATGAACCCTTGTTTGTTGGCATTCCAAGTTGGGGATTGCTCTAAAGGGCTGAGGAGATTCTGAAGACACAGGTACCACGCGTGTAACATGTAAATAGTCACATGAGTAGTTGTGATACCATGACAGACCCCAAAGTAACACGCTGGCAGACAGGTGCTCAGAGATGGGGAAGGATGTGGATTTTATTCCTAATTGCAAACTCCATCCTATTATATCTAACGATATCCAAGAAGCAAAACTGTCCTTCTACCTCATTCTTCATTACATTACTCAAACTTGTAAAAGCAAAGACTATTTTGTTTTTAATTACTTGGGTGCAGGTTAGAGTTATTTTGCATGCTGTTGCAATACTTTACAAAATAGTTATGAGTTGATAAAACAGTGTTTCGTAGTGGGACTGGTCAAGCTTTTCTGTCTGGGCATCCACTTTCATTTTGATTTCTAGGTAGTTTTATGATTAGATTAATCTTAGGGCAAGTTTCACACTGTTCTCTCTCACAACATATATTCGTTTCTCTTTTCTTTGCACAGAGCATCCGTCACTCGTGTTCCATGGAAGAGACCAACATCAGCTGAAAATATCACAAACGCTCTTTCCAGCTGTGTTCGAAGCCTTGTTTCTTCCTGCTGGGGGATATTTCCCAAAAGAAGAGATTAAAATACGATCCAGGCATAAGAGGCAACACAGAATAACATTTTTCCTTGGGAAGGCAGAAACTGCTGGTTAAGGTTTTGATGGGTAGCTGCAAGATATAATTAAAAGCCAAGGGTCTATGAAATACACAAATTTACATTTGCGCACAGAAGGAAGAGGGAGTTCTCAGGTTTCTAAATCTCCAGGACGTGGGCCAATGAACTGCTCAGCTGAGCGCGCAACACACAACTCCATTGATTTGCATTGGCCCAGAAGCTGTTACAAATATTCAACCTGCTTTCGGTAGAGAGAGCCAAGCCTCTGCACTAACAAAAAAAAAAAAAAAAAAAAAAAACAACCCAAAAAAACAACAACAACAAAACACCAAAGAAAAAAAAAACCCTACCGCTGAATTTTAATAATAAATATCAAACGGTGAAAAACTTTATAGGTTGCAAAAGTTCAAAGAAGAAACACGCAAGTTTTCTTTGTAAGGAAGGAGTGGTTAAGAGGCAAGGACGGGTGCTTCCCGCGCACCCAGCGTAGGCTCAGGCCAGGCTGACTCAGAAATGCCCCTGCTCTTGGCTGGCCACTGGGAAACATGAACTACACCAGTGAGTTATCAACCAGGGTGGAGGAATGTCTGACAGACAGAAGACTAGGTTTTTAAGGCGGCTTCCTCACGGCGTTTCTTTAACCCCCGAAGGACAAGCAGAAACGACCTGTTCCTATCCCCTGCCACCACAGCACAAGAAAAACGGTTTCAGATGTTTTATAGGACATCAGGTCCCTCCCATTGCTCCTCGTCTTGCCAACAGCAATAGCTGGTAGTGGTTGTACCAGGAGTCATTTCTGACCTACGCACTGTACTCCTGCTGAGGGTCAGAAGATCCTGCCCTTGACCCCAGGTTTGCTGCTTATGTTGTGGTCCCAGATGCTGGCCTTCATGGGCCCGAGAACCATTTCTGTTGCCTTTAAACTTAGAAACAGCTCCTTTTGGTGTTGTCATTACACTCTTACGGGTTCTTAACTGAGGAAAGAAGCCACCACTATTTTTCCAAACAAACAAGAAACTTGACCTTTAAGATGCACTCGACAAACCTGACACATTAACTCGGTTTTTCTAACTGGAAGGTGCTGGCCTGAGACGTGACATCACCAGCCTAAAGTGTCAACAACAGTCAGTTCTACATTATCATATTCATTTTATTGAAAAAAAAGAATTGGTTTTAACACATCATTCTGCTTCCCCAGTAGGACTGACTATCAGGAGCCCTGACCGGAATTCTAGCAGAAAAGTTGCCAGCCCAGGGAGGCGACTTTGCAAAGGCTCAGGAGTGCTTTGTGTGCTATCTAAGTTTTTTGCTCCCCCTCAAATCCTACTTTTCGTTACTTTTAGGTGTCCATTAAGCACCCAGATTGGAGCACAAAGTCAGTAGAAAGACTCTCACCAAATGCCATGGATATTAAATGAGGCTGAGGCTGCATTATGCTCAGTTTGGATATAACTACAACACGAATAACAAGAATTTCTATTTTTATACTAGTGTCGATGCAAGAGGCTGCATTCTGGCCCCATTCGCTCAGTATCAGCATATATTAATTTTGATGTTATTCTTATGTCAGTATATGAAATCATCTCGTTATGTACAACATATATACTGCCTTATACCACCTTATCGTATAACATGGATTTCAGCCTGAGCTACACAAGCATTTCCAAAATCACCACCGAGTCTCACAATACCTTTGTAGAACACTGCAGTATTGTGATGCAGCTTATAATATCACAGCAAGTATCCCTGTGGGCCAAGCGGTGTGTTCACCTGAACACAGAGAGGAAAAATAGATTCCTGCCTCCATTAGCCGGTTGCAGCAGACCTGGAGACACACAGATTCCATGGCACACAGCATAAAAAGGAAAGCCAGTTTATATCGCCCCTTGGATCTGGAAAACTATCCCAAACTCTGCTTCTTGGTAACAAGAAAGGGGAAAGAAGAAAAAAGGGAGTTCCCAAGACACATCAAGGGATCTTGATGGGAGGGATCTTGATGAAGGGATCAAAAGATGTGTCCCTGTGTATCCCCCTGCCCCCGGAGCAGTTGGCTCAGCCAGGTCAGAAAGCTCCCAAGTGTGATTTCTCCCGGAAAACATTTTGCCATTCTTTTGAAATGCGTTCTCATTGTACCTTTCAGTGCCCTAATAAATCATTAGCAATAATTACCCTTTTCACTTGAGCCAAAATCAAAACAAAACAGTTTTCTGTTAGAAAAGATATAGTAGATATCAATCAAAATCCTGGTCCAAATTCCAGGGAAGTGGGTCAGAGCTTTTTTGTTGCCCTCTGTGGGCTTTGGATCCACTGTGCTTTTTTGAAATTTTTATTGCATGTAGCCTATACATATATATATATATATAGCCTAGAATCCAGTGGGGTGATTTATCTAAATAGTTAAAAACCAAGTAGTCCCAAGTGAAGTTTTATCCCCTGGAAGTGGATCTGGCCCCGTACGGTCAAGGAAAGATCCCTGACGTCACAGGGCAGATAGAATCGTTGATTCTACTTTCGTTATTACCAGCCCAGTTCATCGGAAGGCCACAGCACTAAAAAGAAAGGTCACGACACCCAAGGGCAGGTTGTGGCACAGCCTGCCTAGAAATAATGGGAATAAACCCAGGAGTAGAAGAGCATATAGGAAAAAAAAAAAAAAAAAAAAAAGGAAATTAAGGAAGTCCTGCAAATCCGGCACATCATTTTTATGCATTCAAAATAAATACATGTGATCATTAGCAATAAGCAAACACTTCCTTAAAAGTCCTGGCTCCTTTGACATTGGGATTTGCCTCCACAGTATCTGTGCCCTGCTCCTGTTGTGGGACAGGAAGCCATTGTGCACAAATTTCCCTGCCAGAGCGTAAAGAAAAGGCAGCACAACACGAAGGACGGTAATCACTAGCTAATAAAGCCCAGAAAATGTTTCCAGGTACGCACAGAGTCCCCAAAGGAGGGGACGGACACTTGGTTGTCTGAAAATTTCCTACTGAAATAAACAGCAACTATCCCTACAGCGTTCTCAAGGGCAGCGTGAAGTGACCTTAGGGCTTCGTTTGTTTTTTCAAGTCGCCCTGAATGCTTGGCACCACGTCAGCGGGGGGCTGCAAGTTATTCTCGCTATGTTCTATTCGATAATTGTATTTCAAGCCCAAACCCACATTTGTCTCCTGCACTCTGCTAGAGCATTAACCTGAATTTGCAATTTACAATATCTAGTTTTCTGTGATTTTAATATCTTTTAAAAAAAAAAAAAATTTCCTTTCCTACGGATGTTGGACATTCGTAGACATAAAAAAATACCCCCGAAAATCAGAAAATAGTACCTAGTTACTTCATTTTCAGACAGCAAGCTGGAAATACTCCTACAGCTTAACCTTTACATCTGCTGAGGACTGTACCCCTCTGTCCAGCCACATTATTATTTTTTTTTTAGCTATCCGCTCATTAGAAAGAACACAGATTTTGCATTAGGCCTCCTTTGTTGAAAGATTCAGTGCACACTTATTTTCTACACAGCAACGTAAATCTCCCGACTTCGACGCTAACACTTGTACAACACATCAAGGGCCCCTCTGAACTGGAAAGGGGTTTCACAGGCTGCCCGGTCATTATGCTAATAAACCAACAGTAGAGGTTCACACCCCAAGTAAATAGCCAAGATACGATTACAAACAATATCAAACGCTACAGATCCCTGTGTTTAAAAAAAAATAAATTAAAAAATTAGAAAGTAAGTGTTTTGTCTTTTTATTCCACTGGTAATTTCCCTTCTCCTTCTCAAGCAACCATACTAGTGGTTGAGCATTTTCAGAAATCATCAGAAAGCTAGGAAGTAACTTGCAGGTAGCTCCTTTAATACACAAGTCAGGGAGAAGAATCACCTTGCTACTAGTCACTGTCTCAAGAAGTCACCTTGGACCACAGAACTGTTGTCATTCAGTCTCATTTCTTTTGACTCAAGGGTCTGAAAATTCAGTAATTTTTACCCTTTTGTTCCTACAGCACTTTCAAAACTGCATCAAAACATCGCAAAGCACAATTACAACTGTCTCTCAAGAAAATTCTTCATTAAGAGAAGATAAAATCTAACCACTTACTTGTTCTCTCCAGTCGTTGTCATTTAAATGCAAAGAAAAAAAAACAACACCAAAACACCACCACCTAGCTTCATTTGGCATTGTTTGCATTAAGAAAAAAAGAAAGTCAAGACAAATCTCAACTCTTAAGTTCAGGCAAATACCTTATTAAGCACAGGAAAAACAAAGTGGAAGATGAACACCCCGATGGAATCTCGGAACCGTAGATTTATTCCACCAAGTGCTTTACAGTGCCTGTTATCTCAGCCTTGGCTAAGCAAGAGAATGCTGGTGAAAATCTTTGCCTGGTACAGTACAGAGCCCCTGCTTCACAGGCCAGGAATTTTACATTGAATAATTTTTAACTTCAGCTCTGGGAGGGAAAACAGGGTCTCATACACTCTGCCTGCTCGGTTAGGTTTTATTTATTTATTTAATGGAAAGAGAACTCCTAATTGGGGAAGGCCGGGGCAGGGGGTGGAAAATACATGCACTACCCCTTCCAGCTGCTACCCTGGGGTGGAGGGAACAGGGGGGAGAGGTTAGCACAAAGATCGTGAACTTTTCTGCGAAAATGAAAAGATAACCACCAAGCTGAGAGATTGTATCTTTCAAGAACTGTAGATAATGGGACTTCCCAGTTCATTTTCTTCTTTTTTTTTTTTTAAATATAAATAATTTTACTGATCTGTGGCAAATACAACCTAATCTGCTCAGAACTGCTAAAACAACAGTAGTTAGCAATTCCAATCAACTATATTGTTATTTGTATGATGTTACCCCTGTAGAGGGCCTGCTCAAATTCAGGCCCTGCTGTGCTAGGCACATCACTAACGCAAACTAGGGGAGTCTACCTTAAGTCACAAGGTAAGTATGCAAAAATCTAGGACAAGAAACAAAGGAACAAGTCACGCCAGCTCTCTGAAGAAGTTACATATCAAACAACTGGGAGAGTTGGGAACAGACCCCATCTCCTGAACCGTACCCAGGCATTTAAAAGATCAGATTTTCAAATGGACTGATGTTCAGACAACTTCGTGTAGTGTCAATTATTCAAGCCCCCTTCCATCTGGCAACGTGGGCCAAGAAATCGAGGACGAGGTATAGCAAACTGTGTCATTCAGTAAGACAGCATCAAGGAGCCGCTGAATCCCAGGCCCATATGCTCATTCCACCTGTCCGTGGTATTTCCAAGTGACGGTTTGCTCCTTCCAGGGCGATGAAGTCCTCAGCAAAGAATTGCACCCCAATCCAATGCCCATGTAGAAGAGAACAGAATACTTCATTCAAGGCTTTAAGAATCTATTTAATCATCCCCATTTTTTGGCCTGAAGTATATTTTACCATCCTTCTGGTAAGAAATGTCTATTCTTACAACAAAGCCCAGTACAGAAACCACCTCCTTTCCTGCAGTCAGAAGCAGATGCAGACACAGTAAACCACAAACCTGGCGATGCCAACTGAGCCCCACTGCAAATATCTCAGTCCTTTCATAAGGCACCGTGTTATTATTGTGTACGTCATTGTTATACTCAGGTTTGATCGCTTTTCTTCAATACAGCAGCTGCCCTTTTCCACTCTGAAAGCTGTGGAGTTAGTAATATAGTTGCTGAGCACCTGCACAATTAAAGCTTCATTAAAACAGACGTTTAAAATTGCTGTCTCTGTTGATTACATGTTGTTAGACCAGAAAAATCAGTTGAATAAAGCCTCCAAAGTTGGTCAGGAAGAAGCAAACAAAATTCCCTGTTTTGTTCCCATCTTGCTTTCTGCAACGAGCACAGAGAACACGTGTAATTCAGTAAGTCGAAATGTCTGTCCTCATAAGTGAACCAGAAATATAGCACAGCCAGATAGATTTCAGAGAAGAGGGAAACGTTCTCTTAAAACAGATCATCAATGCTCTTAACTCAAAAGGATGTTTCGTTGTACCTATTGTCACGCACATCATTTATTGCACAACGGAGTTAAGCAAACACCTGTCGAGGATGTATAAACAGGTATGCCTGTAGTTACAATACAGACTGATGGGTTCCATTGTTTAACTGCACCAAAAGCATAAAAGCAAGAACCCGGATGAAAAAAAAAAAAGAAAAAAAAAAGTGGAACCTTCCAGGTGGATGATGCAGTTTTCTGCAAAGGGAATTGTTAGGAATACGTGGATATTGGATACGCGGCAGAGAGCAACGCACCTTACAGCCCTTGCATTTGTAAAAGGCAGGGAAAGGGCTTGCTCCTAAACTCAGGTATGGACTTACTCTGCCTAACGAACAACCTGGAATGGCAATAGGTGGCATAATGTAAGAGTCTCAAATGCTTCGGAAGACTCCATCCAGCCCAAGACGAGATTGGAACCATTATTTTCAAAGCGCTCAGCACCACAGTTACAGATAAATAATATGTTGAAATAGGATTTGATCAAAGCACAAATAAAATGGAAGAGTTTAGAGAAATAAATAATTTCCATCTCAAACACAGCACTAGCAGAAGCATCAAAATTTGAGCCTATAGACAGTCTTTATACATTTAAAAGTTGTTTGATATTAGTATTGAAGTGTGACTTCAAAGACACTCTCACATGCAAGTACAGACAAATGTTCACAGTTAGGCTCAATAAAAATTGCAAAGATTTACCGTTTAAATCTGAAAACAATAAACTTCCCCAAATCCAACTTCCTGATAGCCATTAAAATTTGCATCAACTGAAAATAAAGGCCTGCTGGGGAAGGGCTGAAAGACCGGCTGGCCTGTTTTTCAGGTAGACAAACAGCAGCGTGAATAACAACGTACATTAGCTGAAAGCACTGAAACAAAAAACCTGCAAAACATCCGTGACTGACGCTGCCGAATGTAAACCTAATCACGCCCAGCTCTGGACAACTCAGTAACAGGCACACAGGTGTTTCTTAAACAGATGCTGCCCATAGCAATTGGAAACGATCGCTAAGCAACATCCATCGTAGTGAGTTCAAAGTCACAGCTCGCTTCCCCACCCACACAGTGGATGAAGGACAAACACCTCGTGTTTCTTTTACGGCTACAGAAGGCATGGAGGTATTTAAAATCATGCTTACGAGATTAATTACAGGAGCTTAACTTTGCCGATACGTATGTCCCTGACCGGGGCTACTTTGTGCAGCACCAGCAGATAGGGAGTTGTCACTCTGGAAAAAGCAGCTAAGTAACGTTTGTAAAAGCCATTTTCCACCTTTCTCTCTGTAGCAGAGTAGAAGGTACCACCAGACTGGTTTGGCCCCCAGTGATACTCAGCCACCGTGTTCTCCTTCGGGCTGATGGAGTAAGCCATTAGAGCGGTCTTAAAGCTCCTCGAGATTACTGTGGGAAACAAATGGGTCCAGCAGGGATTACCTTTGTCTGTAGATTCCTCATGTTGAGCATAGTTCACATCACTCCTAGGTTTGTACAGCTTGCACCACATAGTTTATTTATTACATGTGCCTCCTCAGTTGCTCCCTTCATCTTAAATGCATTCATGTGCCAATCAAGCAGAAGAGAAGTACCTAACTTATCCATCATCTCAGGTCTCCAGCAGACCGAATCACAGGCAGCCTCCCGGTTTTATACAGCAAAGGCACACGGTAGCTTTTATGTAGTCCTGAGAAGGGAAAGAAAAAAAAAAAAAAAAAAAAAGAAAAAATGTCCTAATTTCAGGTAAAATTAGTGCTCAGGACTAACAATAACCTTGCACAATTCAAGAACTGATTGGCAACGTCCTCCTTTTTCACATGCGTGCAAAAAGCCTGCCATGTAACTCTAAAAAAATCCTTCCCCAGCAATCCCCACGTCACAAGAAAACCTCAGACCCGTATTTGTACACCACTATCCCTTCCAAAGCAAACAGACACCATCAAACTGCATCAGGCATTTCATATTGAGATGCATCAATAAAATGTGATTTATAGCAATGTCACAGGAACGTTTCGTTCTTATCAAGCTCAAGATAAGATAGGAGGCATTGAGAAAGGCTCATTAAAGCACAATCTGCAGTCAGCACATTAACGAACTTGCTTTTCAAAGCTTATTAGCAAAGAGGCAACCGGTATAAATGAACAGCTTGCAGGAGTAGGTGTGCGTTGAGAGAGGAGGATTAACCTGCTGGTGATGATGATATGAAAAGTTTGGTTACAACACATCTTTTATGTTCAAAAAGTCCACTTATTTTATGATCCTGAAATATTCAAAAGCTCCACGACGATGAAGAGCTCACCATGCTCCTCCCCATCCATATCTACTTCTAGTTCAAAGTTTAATCAGAGTATTTCAGAGACTAAGTTTTTTTTTTTCCCTCCTACAGGAGTGCCCTTAAGTAGTACTTGTATTTTTCAGGAGCGCACAAACACAGGAACAGCACCAAAGTTAACTGCCTATGTTTAGCCTCCTGTCTTCAAACCAAGTCACCTGCCGAAAGTCAACTGGTGGATGGAGAACTGGTTATTACTGGGAGTCACCACTGTTGGGACACCCAGATGGGACTGAGCAATGCTGAGAGGCAGGTGGGACAACACTAAGAGAAGGGACTCTTTGGGCTGCAGTCCAGGTGGGGTCCTTTGTTTCTTATTCCGACAATAGTTAATGCTGCAAGCCAACAATTAACCTACTTGGAGAAAACCCAACCTTCTAGAAGGGAAAAGGCTTCATTTTTTTTTTTTTTTTGGTAAATTGCTACCAGTTTCTGTTTGCCATCAACCATCAAGTTTCCTGACACTCAGAAACTTGACCAAGCCTGCTCCACTGACTGAAGTATCTCCTGGAACACGAGTTCCCCCCATTAGTCTCACTCCACTTCTTTGCTGAAAAGTCAAGTTCTTCCTGGGCAGAGGAGGGCACACGCCTTGCATTCTGACACCCCCAAGTGGCCACGACGACAGGGCACTACTTGCTCTGGGTCTATGGATTTCCACCACCCAAACATTGGAGAGGGCAGTGAGACTCTGCTGTGACTGCAAAAGGAAACTAAAATAAGGAAAAAAAAAAAAAAAAAAGGAGGGGAGAGGAAGGGAAAGAACAGACTTTTCACAGTAAAAAGCCTGATTTTTTTTAAGGTAGAGGCAGAGCTGGTGAAAGCAATAGTCTGTGATAGGGAAGGTCTTGATCAGAGAAACCCAAGATTTGTACCAATATAGAACAAAAGGTAGAATAATCAACTGACTGGAAAGAGACATCCAATGCAGTTCTGTCCACTTCTGCAAATTGGTGACCGCCTTTTAACAACCATGTCCATTTTAATTGATAGACTGCTGTGTCTTTTCCCCCTTCAGTTGCATGTTACGTTTTCTACCAGAAGTGCTCCTCAAGACTGACAAATTTTTGTGTGTTAGAACTTAGATTCCTATGTCTCATCAAAGACACGTCCGAAATCCATAGAGCCTCCTGCCTCTGAGGTACGCCAAAGACACTTTGTGTTGCAAACTGTGAAAAGCTTGTAGCTTTACAACCAAGGTGCAACTGCATTGAGAGGTGACACCACCACATTTACCCTAGTTCTGCCTTGAGCTACATAAAGAATCATTGTAAGCATTCAGTGAAATTAAATACAGCTACAGCAGTTGGTGGCTCTATGTCAGCTTACCCCAGAAGCAATGTGATATTCCACATTCATCAAAAAGATTAGCAATTAATTGCTAAAAAGTTCCCTGAGATTGATGGGGGGAAGGAGGAGTGGAAGGGAAACAACAACTCATCACTCCCATGCATTTCCCTGGGAGACCCAATTAAAAGAACCCAAAACAAACCCATGCTCTGAATCCTGCAAAGTCAGTTCCTTTTCCATGGGGGTGCTGTATTTCTCAAAGAACGAACGGGCATTGTTCCATACATCTATTTAACACCCAGAGTTATCAACAGCTACACATGTAAATACCTGACCAGTGTGAAAAAAACACCTGAAGATGGAACCTATGGCTTAAAAATATATTTAATCTGTACACGCCCAAGGATAAAAGGCTCATATACTACTTAGGGTATTTACGGAAACCAAGGCAAACTGACACTGAAGTTGTATGGCCTACCTGAAATTCAGAACTGTAATGGTTTACTTTTCTTGAGTAAAGGTACTTCAGAAATGCTTACAAGGGCTTCCTTCACCTGCCAGCTTTCACTAGGAAAAGAACAAATATAGACACTAATCAGTCCTGCATTTAGTCCTACCACTGATCAGTAATAACACTTGTTGTTTCACCTCCTCTAACTCCATTCCTTCTTCCATCAGCAGTTGAGTCACAGTTAGGGATACATCCAGCACAAAGCCGGAAAGACTGCCACCATGCAACTGTAAGTATAAAAACCAGACAGCTGCTGCAGTAATCACAGACATTTATCCAAAAAGGAAAGTAATAAAAATACACTTGTTCTTCTAATTCTACTACACAGAGTCACACTCATAATGTGTTTGCCCAACATTTAAAAAACCTGCCTATTACCAGCAAAGCAGCAAATCCCAGAGCTCACTAGCCTGCTACTTGCTAATCAAATAATAAAACATAGTTCATGGAATCAACTTGCATATTTACACATCTCTCTACCACGTTCTATTTTCACATTCGCTCTCAAGGCTCATTAATACCCAGTGAAATAAAAATACCTTTAAACTAGATAACATCACCAGAGAAGAGAACAGCATAAGTAAGGTAAAACGCTTTCGGCTGTCTATGATGCTATTACAGTAAAGGAAACCCTAACCTGTATTTTCAGAATTATTTGACCACATCTGTCAACGTGCCACATCTGAAATATCCTTAAAAAAGGCTTGCTATGAAACGAATGTTAGCTATTTTGGAACATGCAGTCTTATGCACCACAGGGGGAACACTGACCTAAAGCGTTCAGCTCCACCTACCCTGAAGTACGCAAGCCTTCGGCCTCTGAGCCCCCTCTAACTCCACCAGAATGCTGTGTTAAATCCTTGCGATTTGGGATATTCACTTATAAGCTGCTTCACTTTCATCCCTCTGTCCTCTGACTTCTGCCCCTTCAGCCTTTTCCCTTCCTTCACGAACCATCCTTATCGTTGGCCTTCCTATTTTTGAGCATGCATTAAGATAAGGCAAACAGATAAGTAATCTCTCCCGCATAGATTTACTCACATAATCTGATAGTTTACTCCACTTAGAGCACAAAATACTTCAGTCTCTCCATCCTGTTTAACCCAATTTGTAAAGTAAATATTTGCCTGGTGGTAGCTCCCATTGCCGAGGGCACTGGGATGGTACACAAAAGACATCAATAAACAGATCATTCTTTGTCTTGCTTTAATTTGAAAGTGGTCTGCAAATGTAAAAGCACTGCAGAAGTCATCACAAGAGAAATTAAAGTATGGGAGCTGTATACCTAACAACCAAACAGGGATTCCCCCATTTGAAATCTTTGGAATCAAGGCTGAGTGTCTTCTAGGAAGACATGTCCTAATGCAACTGGAAGTTAAGTGAGTATCACTAGTTCAGGGTCAGGGTGTGTTGTTTAAAAGGGACCAGAGTAGCTAACCGTTATGTTCCGTCAGGTTCGGAATTTCTAGCCCTCACTAGACTCCAGCAGTGAGCAGAGCTGGCAGGAGGAACAGGTTCAAGCAACCAAGAAAGACGATGGGTCTTCATGAAACAGGTTTTTGCCTTTGGTGGAAGTTTGGTAAGATGACAAGATACACGCAAAAAGCATGAAGGTGACACAGCATGTCAGGCGACACAGGATGTCACCCGTGACCTGTTGATGGGAACAGTACCAATTTCCTAATACACTGACCATGAGACACATTTTACATACGCTGCTTTTCCTCTCCTTCCCAAAATCTTGAAATATCACAGAAGTACTGCTGCACACGCTGCCTATCAGCCTCTCTCATACTCCCATTTATCAGCTGAGGATAAAACAACTGCAACAGAGACCACTGCTGCCAGCAGAGTTTTTACAATAAAGAATACAGAGAAACAATATTAAAAAAAAATTAAAAAAAAAAAACCAATAACAAAGCTACAGCAAACACGGGCTTTCAAATAATCCTAGACACAAATATCCTTGAGCTTTAAGTGAGTTAACATTTGGAGCAGAATCTCTGAATAAAGAAAAGACCATCTCTGATGAGACCAGCCGGTATTATGCTCTCTGCATTTAACTGGCCCACCCACCTGGAAGCGTCATTAGCACAAGGCCAAAGGGAAGAGAGCTGGACTTAACATCTGGTTTTTCCCCACTGGTTTTCAATACTTGTTTGCGCGTCTGTTCTCCAGGGCAAAGCACAGACAATAATGCTTACTGATTTGCAATTGTTGCCTTCCCGCTTCTCACAATGGCGACACTCACAGCACTAAAAAAAAAAAATTTGAGCATATTCTATCATGTAATAGACAGAAGTAGAGGGAACCAGAAAAGAAATGCATGAAGGCTCTTATTCAACGCAAAGTTGAATTAAATCATGCAAGTTTAAACGACTGTTGCTTTCCAAAAGCAGTTCACATGAAAGATTTGGAGATAGCGAACAAATAAGTTAACTAAAAGTAGCAAAGAATCATCTTTTCCTGTAAGTGAGATGGGCTGAGTAGATAGGAAAGCTAAAAGAGTAGGCTTCATTCTTCTTATGAAGATAAATGAACCTATGTATGTTAGCTTAGCTTTCCAGCGTATTTCC
Organism: Rissa tridactyla; assembly: GCF_028500815.1. NCBI lineage: Eukaryota > Metazoa > Chordata > Aves > Charadriiformes > Laridae > Rissa > Rissa tridactyla. The sequence goes on along the minus strand of NC_071481.1, from coordinate 6,233,092 downwards.
ATGAACCGGTTGGAAAGGCTAACTCCCCTCCTCCCCAGTATGTGCTCAGCAAGACTCGTAACTTCATAGGCTTACGAAGAACAGGAAGAATACCTTCTCTTATCATGTAATTTTTCAAGATGTTACTTTTTCAAAAGAAATATTGCATGGGTAAACGTGTCTAAGTGAAAGACACTTCCACGATGGTGCAATTCTTGGGCCAGGATGAGAATGCTAGTGCTCCGTAAATGAGAAAAAGGAATAGCTGCCTGAAGGCCCATTTTCCACTCCCTGCTCTTCCATCAACTTTGCGGGACCTTTTTCCGTTCTGGTTGTTCTGGTAGGAGATGGTACAGCTGCTAAGAGCCTGCCCAGGGCCAGCCCCTACAGCTTTGGCATTATTAATTCTTGCGGATACCTGGTGGCGAGGTTGATGAGCCTCAGCTGTGCAATCCAGCAAGACACTACCTGTCCCAGCTTTCTCTATGGGTCTGTTCCCAGTTAATCACCTGTAGGCAGCGGAGTTTTACTGGAAAACGGAAGAGTCTTTAGAGCTTTTTATCAAAAATGGCTGCTAACAGATGGGGTGCAGTTCTGTCATCTGGAAATATTGCAGCTTTAACTAAATCTGCTTTCAAAAAATTGTCATATCAGACACCTTCTGGAGTAATTACGCATCTTCTTTAGAAGTCATCATCTGTATGTTGAACTCCTTTGTGGCTCTTTGCACTATTCTGTACACAGGGAATAGATGTTCTGATCTACTGAACTGCTTTATCAGGTGCTTTGGATTTAATATGTTAACTTAGTTTGTCTCATCTACACAAGCTGAATTCATAATGTAAGCAATTCATTTTACAATATAGCAACATAGGGCGCTCTGTTCCATTCAGTGGATGTATAAATATCTCAAAATCTCGTATTAGATATGATATATATTTGGATGGCCATACCTGGAAACTGGCCTCGAAGTTACAGAGCAAGCCAATTAACCAAACTTACCCAGTGTGGGAGTTCTGGATTTTCAAAAGCCAAATCTGACCCCACAAAGGAGCTGAGGATGTTGTGGTGTTAACTTCTGAAACACCCTGGAAACGAGCCTTAGACAGCAGCCACTTGGGATAGCAGAAAAAAAATATCCTCCTGCCTGTAACAGCAGACGAACATCCCTGTTTAACCAAAGTGCTTAGGGAAAAGAAAGCAACTCCCGACAAAATATCTTTTAAGAGGCTTTACAGTCCATTTTACGTATGCTTGCAATTTGGAGGGATAGTTATGCATGTGAAGTGATTAACAAACATCCATATCCATTAAGGCAAAAGGCAGACCAAAACAACTGTCAAAACTTTGATGCCTTTGTTGCTTTATATTATGTTATTCGAGCGAGATAATCATTTCCAAAACTCAATCTTAGATCTTAAAATGAGCATATGGTAGGGAAACAAGAGTGAAAATCATGGTAGGGAAACAAGAGTGAAAAGCAAATGTTTATGCCCAGCTTTATATGCAGAGAAGGCTTTGTCTGATCAGAGCAGAGAGGTTGCAAAATGTAAACATAGTAATTAAGGCACTCATTCTAATTGCAGGCAGTTAATTGTACTGTATACTGCCTAATTGAACCACTCTCTGAACTACAAGCCCTACATTATTGCAGCCTCCTGACAGATCACTGGAGTTTACTTGGGGAGAGGTGTTAATCCCCTCGTCTGTTCATTAGTCTGACTTTTAGGGATCCCCTATTTCCACATCAGCTTTTTCATTACCATTCAACTCTGCCCACTAGCCTCTTCAGTATGAGAATAACTTCAAGAGTTAAAGAGCTACGTCCATGGGGTTAAGCAAACAGATGTGAAATGGGATTTGCAGAAGCATATTTTGTAGTGTTGAAATGAATGGTGCTGTATTTTCCTTTTTCTGAGCAGTTTTATACATTACACAGCACTAAAATGAAAAATAGTTTATGAGAAAGTCCCCCAGCTAGTTCAGGTTATAACTCCATTTCTTCCAAAATCAGTTTTGATACTTCCTGAAAGTGGAAACAGAATTCAAAGGAGTAACATTGCTTAATAATAACACGAAGTTAACGTATGCTTCCCTGCCCAGTAAGTGCTGGCTGTCTGTCATAAACATAGCATACCAGTCCCAGCATTGCAATAAAAACAGCGTAGCATACCTATAAAGCGTATTTTGGTACAACGACTGAAAAACACTTTTGAAAAGTTCACAGTCTTCTTCCTCCAGTCTCAAGACAGATGGGGTCTGCTGCCCAAGAGATCCACGAGCTGCCCCTTGCTCCCACAAGGAGTGGATGCGGGGAAGAAAGAAAAAAAAAAAAAAAAAGTATAAAATTGCACCGATCCTGAAAAATACACTTGCATTCACTGCCCTTAAGTCTGAAGACATGGAGGTGCCAACCCTGTTCCAGTGCAGCAACCGGCAGCTGTACCCTTGCTGCTGTCACCAGGTCAGGCACAGTCCGCTCGTGGCCTGAGCAGCCTCTGAGGGACCATCATCCTTCAAAGGGGATTCTCCAGCTGTGTCAGGGAAAAAAACATAGCTGCAACACATTCTGCTTGGGCACCGACTCAACGAGATGCCTTCCCCAAGCTTTTACGCTTAGCCTACTACCTGAAATGTTTTCTGTGTTATTGAATCCTCCAAGTATTAAATAACCACACTTTGTTGAACCATCCCCAAGCCTCAATCCTGACAACGGTGGATCAGGTCTGTAGGTCAAAGACTTTCTTATCTGCTCTGTGTCTTTGCTTTCAAGCTGCAGCTGCATTCACCTTCTAACAAAAATCAATCAGCTGCCAAATTCAGGACAAGACCAGCTCCACAACAGACTACTTGGTCTTGGTTTCGAGGCAGACCAACAAATATCTGCTTCCCGCTCTGCATAAATTCCTGTGCAGTAGAGGGGTGCCCTTATTCTTCCATCTTCACTTAATCATTTAGATTATTAATTGTGAGAGTCCACATACACGAACTGTTTCATATTCTGTAAAATTCCCACCAACAGGGTAGTACACAAAGAGGAAAACAGCATGGATTCACCATCAGGGGAAAGGTCCACAGATAAAGTTTTAAGTGACTTTCCCAGCAAGATTCTCCCGCCCCCAATCAGCCCTGTGGCACATGCGCTAAATACATGGAGATACCATGGCAAAATCCACTGTCCAAGCTGCAGCAGGATCCCCTCTAGGTTCATCAATGCTAAAAGCATTTTAGCAAAAATGCTAAAAAGAAATGAAGCAGCAGCAGGGACCCTCAGGCTCTTAAAGTGGGTTTTATCAGCCTAACATGCACTATTAAACAGTGATATTAAACATTTACTCCCTTATAAAAGTGTAATTACCACAACTCCTGTATACAGAGAACTAATTTTAAAGAACAGCAGCACCAAGGAAGAGCTACAATATGTAGATTACTGGTTTTATGTTTTTCCTTCACGGTAGTCAACTCCTGAATAGCAAGCACCTGGCTAACCTTTTGCCAAAGGCTCTCATAATATCTTCTAAGTTTAGAGCACCGCTAGTTCAGCGGGCTGCCTCTCGCTACGGATGATGCTTGTATAGGGGTTACATTCTTGAAAGAATAAGGTCAGAATAAAAGGTAAGGCAATAGCAGAGTGCTGTGGCTAGGACCGCAGAACAGTAAAACAGGCCATCGCTAAAGCCTACCACCGGCGTATCAAGAGTACCAAGTCTTCTAGGCTCAAACATCACAAAGCCTCCTCCAGCCTGAAACAACCACCACAGAAGAAAAGGGCACCCCTTCCATTTATATCACAGTTTCGGGTGTCCTAGGATCTCAGCATGTAGGGCTGGAGTGCTCAATTCATATCAGACACACACAAGCTGGATCCTAAACCGTTCTCGGAAGGTTCCTGCTTCATTTTGGTGCTGAATATGCAGCAGCCATCGGCGTGGATGTAGGCATTTGGGATTGGCAACACTGCCAGCTGTCCTGTGTTTGAGGGCACTGGCTCCCTTCGGATGGAACATTCATGCTCTAGACTGCCTAGGCTGTTCCACTAACTGGGCAAAAGAAGTACAGTGACTGTTGATTACCCACATCTCAATTAACAAGGTCCATCACCCCATCTCGCACATCTCTGCAGCGGTGCAGTGTCAGAAGACTCAAATCTACTCACCTTTTGTTTAGAAAAATCCCGCTTTCCACAGAAAAGCACACTAAGATTTTTTTCCTTCCAAATGCACTTATTTTTTAAAGTTTAATTTGATGCATTTCACATCACATATATTGATTTGCTTACATCCCTATTCTCTGCTGAATAAAAAAAATCGGTTCTAGCAACTCTTCAGTAACTTATATTCACTGCGTTTAACTGACCTTCACTCCTCCTGGGGCAGATACTCACACAGGAGGACACAGACTCATAAACTAAAAACCATATTCACCTGGGGTACGCTTACACTGTTATCAACTGTAGTTTCAGGGCTCTGCCAAAATTCAGAAGCCTTCAAGCCAACAGTGTTATTGAGAATTAAAATTTGTTTCAAAAGTGAACACTGGAGATAATGAAGGTTCCATCAGAGAGCAGTTCAGACATTTGTCTCCCTTTTGGAACTAGATGAAGCACTCTCCCTGCTGAATCTGAAGTGGGAATGTGGATAATTCATGAAATTACACGCTCGGTTCATCTTAATCACTGTTCAGCTCTGAATCTCTTGAAAGAATATTTACCTGTAGAACCAGATTAGCTCTTGCTGTGTTATCTGAGGGCAGCATATGCTTTGAATTAGATTTTCAAATATTACCTCCCCACTTGCTCTCTTTGTTATATTTTCCAATTGAGAATTTCTCATGAAGTAGAGGACTTCTGACAGGTTGCAAACTAAAATTAAATGCAACGTTAGGGCTTTTTCTTTCCTCATTCAACATAAAGCCCTTCTCCTATCATGAGAACAGATAATAAGATTCTATTTACCACCCTCTCTCTTAATCAGAAATAAATTTTCTTACTGAAATTGCATTGCAGAATGAGGAAATAATCTCTAATGAAAAATAAAGCAACCACCATTCTTTTATATCTGTGGTGCACATATTCAAAATTATTCAGAACCAAGCCAATTAAAATGTCAAATACTTCTGCTGAACTGATTCTTGATCTGCTATGAAAATGTAATCCAGAGACTGCTGCTCAGAAAGACTGGATTCTTTTTAATGTTTAATACTTTGTGTCGTGCCATTTCACTGCTGTGAGGTGCTACAACATGCAAAAAACCAGCTCTGGAGTGGCACCCGGCACATTCCAAAGCCAAAGATGTGATTCTCTTTTTTTTTAAACAACTTCTGCACTGGCAAAACTCCATCAGCTGCTTCTACTTTGGCTTTAAGGGAGCAAACAAGCAATGAAATTTTGGCAACAAATACATCAGGCTGGTGTGCGCACACTTCATCACAGAGCGGAGAGCGGTGGACCAGTTCAGCATCCATTCTGCAGATGTGCAAGACGAGGTGGAATTTTTGAGATTATGCCATGTACCACAAGGTGTCACCCATATACCACTTACTATCCCAGGAAGGCGCTGCAGAATGAGTCATCTCTTCCGAGCATGGCAAAGTTTTGACAAGGAGCAGTTTTTTAAGGAAGAGTGGTCCAGAACATGATGCATAGGATCCCCATTTTACTCAATGGTGATGATAAGATACCCCCGTGCTTTCTCAACTAACTCGGGCACAAAAACTTTTACTGCCATCAGAAATAGGCTAAGCTTTGTTAAATCCCCACCAAAACCTAACCAAAACAATACTGGAAGTTTTTGGTGTAGCTGACCAGATTTACTATTGGTTGAAAAGGAGGAAAAACAACCTTGTAGAAACACGGGAACCTGAGCTTTCAGAAAAAGCTTCTACCAAAGTTTTGCACATCCAACAACCGTTACGATGCAAATAAACACAAATAAGCATCCAAGGAAAAGTGCTGTACTGCATTGCTTCCTTCCAAGTAGCCTCTGCTAAGAAAATGGTATTTGTTCCTCCATAGCATGCTAGCAGGATATATTAAGACCGTACGGTTTGCACTAATGGATGAGAACTGGTGAAGAAGCTAGTTCTCAAAGAACTAGCTGTTCTTTGAGAGGACAAACCTCTGATAGCTGATCTATGCCAATTACCAGACAGTTCTACATCCCCAGAAGTTTACCAAGGAGATATTTTTAAATCAAGATAGTTTGGGCAATCGCACAGGCAAGAAGCTCAGGGAAATGGAGAAAATCTCTTACAACTTCAGCGTGAACAGGCTTTAAGGCCCCCCCGCCTGTTTTTGTCCAGAGCCTCTATCAGCTGGGAGCAGGGGCAGCATTCCTTTATCGCTTTTGTTGCTTCTGTACAATTGCTTCCTATCACATCCTCCTCTCTGCTTCAGAGCTCTTACAGAACACTTTAGAAACACTAGACACCAACTCCAGCAGGTAGTAGAGTGCATTAAACTCTGATTAGAGACTGCCTTCTCCTTCCCCTGGAGACAAAGAATCCTCACGCAAGTGGCACTCACTCTGTTCAGCTGCCTGGGGTTTTTGAGCAAGCACTGCCCAGGGGATGTTTAGAGCACGAAGCCTTTGACAAGCCTCTATTGGAGTATGTAGCACAACGCCAGCTTTGTCCGACTGAACAGGCTTGCCTTTCTTCCTGCATATAAATATGACGGCAGGACTCCGCACCTCCCAGGAAAAGCGGAGGCCTCCAACACAGAACCAGAAAGAAGCCCTGTTATGTGCTGGCAGAACAATGGGGAAGGGGTGGAGCAACAGCCATGGGAACATCAAATAAAGAGCAACCTCTCCTCTATAATACGCCCCACCTCCCACTCCACAGATGCAAAATGTATGAGCTCCGGGAGGAAACGCTGCCGAGCTGGTGGAAGTAACACTCTGGAGCCCTCCTGACTCCCTCTGAACTCTAAAGGGGAGCAGGACCGAGCCCCGAGGGGTGAGGGCTCAGCAGAGTGCTTCAGCACACAATCCATCCTCTGCTGAACAGACACTGGAAATCAAAACGGATGGGGTCTAAGCCAGCGGGCTTGCGCGGACAAAAAGTCTCCTGCTCTGTAAAAATGGGAATTAGCTCTCTTCCACAGCCTGAGGAAGGGCACCAGCAGCCTAAGGAAAAAACATGCCGCATGAAGTCCTCAATACCCGACAGCCTGTTTGCGTGGGCCATCACCTGCCTTCCACAGAAATGCAGGTTTGTACTACAATAGGTATTAGGGGCAGAATCAGCTATCGGTATCGGCCTACAGCCTTTACTTTAAAAGAAAGAGACAGCAAAGATCTATACACAAATAAAAATACAAAGTGGTACAAAGGACAATCACTAGAATCAGTTTCTTGCACACATCGCAGCTTTTATGCGCTCAGCATCACAGCCGTCCTATAGTTTTCATGTAACGTGAACATAATAAAAGATCCTTTCCTTTTAGTTACGGTAAACACCATTAGCACTAGAAGCTTATCAGAACCCTTGCTCCTCAGATAGGCACGAACAAAGGAACACACATACTGCCTCAGTCTACCCACTCACTCTTTTAGGCAAATTGTTCTTAGAGCCCAAGAACTGCAGATCTGGCTGGAACGTGATTTTGCTGCAACAGGACAGGTCCTGTTTCCATGCTGGTCATAACCAGCTTTTTGTTTACTTGTATAAGCCAGGGGTTATAAAGAATGCACTTATCTCTTCAAGCCATCATTGTTAAAGAAAATTCATTCAAGAACTGACGCAGTTACAAAGTGTTTAAAATGTAAACAAGAACAAGTATCTCCAGCCATCTCTTCCCTGTGATTTAGCTGCAAAACTTGTTTTCAGACTGATTTAGCTCTTTTAACAAGAGGAGCATTCTTAGAAACAAGTCATGAGTGAGAGCGCTTGTGAGTGGGACTAGCATTTGCTTTGAGGTATATTTGGTTAGATACTATGACAGCAGAGAAGAGTCTTACCTCCAGAAGGGGCAGAAACTGCCCTTCCAGCAAGCATTGTTATGGTTTTTTTCAATTTGCTCTTGCATGAGGACTCTTGAAATTAAGTTTTGTTCTGGAGAAGGAAAATTTTCATTCACCTCCTTGGTCTTTAGAAGGTGCATTTCTAGCAAAGCATAGATAGCGCATGGAAAGTATGTAAGGCATAGAGGGGATTTTATAGCTGGCACAAATCATGATTTTCATAAATCGAACTTAAAACAGTTTGACAGTTGCTCCAAATCAGTTTTGAAGGAAACGGAAGCTTCCAGTATCAAGATTTTAAATAGAATCTAACTTTTGGGACACACAGACCAAATGATAGCCACCACCAGATGCCTGATACTTCACTGGATAGAACGCTATAAAAAAAAATTAGGCAGGGGGCTTGTTCCCCACTGCTTAACTGCAATAGTTGTCAAGAAAAGTCAGCGATTTACTGGTGAAATTCCTTAGGGGAGAGTGAGAGCTTTCCAAAGGTCATGGTCCTGGACTTTGTGTCAGCCAGCAATAAAGAGCTGCGTGGTGTGCTGTAAAATGGCACCTCAGTAATATATACCTTGTCTTCAAACAATATTTACTGGGATGCTGGTAAAAGCAAGAATAATCAGACAGGCCTCACAGATAGTGCCTGAGGCAGCGGGAACCGCCTTGTACAAGAAAGGGGTAGGGTGAAAAATGCACGGTAGGTGAAAGAGTTCCTTGTTAGTGGCAAAGCTGAAAAGCCAGCATCAATCTCAGCTCACCTGGCCTTTGGGGGGGGGTCATAAACCCAGAGCGCAGTGACAGACGAGAGGTCCCTGTGTAATACAGAAAGCTGGTGAGCAGCGCGACTTGCCCACATGCAATTTGGAAAGCCAAAGACAACTGACAGGGTTCTGGCGTAGAAGAACAGGGCATAAGACTCCCACATAAAAAGTCCACCGAAGATTACACATTTTCAGAAAGACCCTGCTATTGGTATTATTAGGGATGGAATTATTAGGGAATATTATTAGGGAATATATATTATATTATTAGGGAATGTCACAGATTCTCCACTGAAATGATCTTTCTTCACATGCATTTATTTCAGGAAGACGCATATAAGACTCCCAGGCTGTACCCAGACAATAAACATAATCCAATTTCATAATTTTCTATGGTGAGACCGGGTGTTCCACATTCATTACGTGCACATATGGTACCAGTCTCACAGAGCTTCTCAGACTCTTCAGTTTTCCTTGCCAAATACTTGGAAGATTAGCAGAGGTACCAGGTTATCAACCAGATACCAGTAGCTAGAATCTTTGCCCAGAAAGACAGACATAAAGGACAAATCCTCTTCTGTCCTTGAGCTTGTCTAGCCCCAGTAAAATCAATGCACTCACAAGGGCATTTCTGCTGTTACAGGCCAAGTCTTAGTTCAGTTACATAAATCCAATGGACAGCTAGAGAAATCCTCTCTATACATGCCGTACTTTAAATACGCCAAACCACACTGCACCTAAGACTGAGTCTGTCCCTAATCCCCCACCCTTGGGTCTGATGGTGGGTCCCATCTGATGCAATTGGAGATGCTGTTTAGCAGCCTGGCTAAGTAAACCTTAAAAAACTAATTAGCACTTGTTTGCTGTGATGTAAGAGAGATCTTAAGCGTTGCTGGTATAGTTGCAGTTAATTTATAGAGATGGGCATTTTAAACACCAAGAGCAACAAAACAGCTTTGTTCTAACTTTGAACAACAAGTGCAGGCAATGCTTCAAATGCAACAGAATAATCTACAAAGAGCAATATCATAAAGAAGCTTCAATGATCCTTCTCATTTTGGAAGTCCATAGAGAGTTGAATGCATACCATAATAAAACTAGCATGTCAAATCTCTTCCGCTAAGCCACCCAGTCCCCTCATCATAGAGCTACTCACGTCAGATCTACTGAGAATTTGGGCTGGAGCACCTCTTAAGTGAGGGGTAGGGCTTTTTGCCTTTTAGACAGAGTCAGAAAGTCAAGCAATCACACTGAGTACATGGGAGAGTAAAAATCTGCTTTATATCTCAAAACAGTTATATGTTAAGTACTGATTTAAAGCTGCAACTCATGGTCTAGGAGCCTGATGTACGATATGCATGTTACCTATCATCTTCCAGACCTCCTGCCCATTTTTCAGCTCAGCACCAGAGTCCGTTCTCCCAACAGGAATCTCTGCTACAGAGTACAGCAGTCCTCCATAGAGTAATAAGCAACCACAACTCCCCAAGAAAAAGCCGCCTCCCTCAAGTGTTTGCTTTGTGACCTGGCTCCCTGTGGAGCAATATTTTAACTATTGTTTTTCTCTCTCACTCCCCTGACTTCTATTGTTGGCCTAGCACTGGATTTAGCAAGCTTCAGGATAAGTCGCTCTTGTTAACAGATCTTCCTGTTCACACTCTTTCTTCACCAGTACTTCAGCATTCCTTTGCAGGTAAAACAGGACTCAGGTATGTCAAGGAGGGCAGGGACAAGGGTGCACAGAGAGCGCTGTGGTGAGATGACACTCTTAGGCATCTAAAGTCTGGAGCTCTTCCCATTTACTTCTCACTCCCTGTGTTTTCAAGTGGTGCTTAAATCCTGTGTTTGCATTGCACTTTCTAACACCATATAGCTAGAAAGCCTAGATACCACGTCACACACTTCTGTAGTCTGAGCACTTCCCAGCCCTTCATGTGTTCTCCAGTGAGTCTGAAAATAATGCTGCCTTTTTGTTCTCAAGCAACTTGTTCAAGGTCAATAAGGAACACCTGAGGAAAGATTCTTGCATTGCAGTCACCATGAATCCATACAGAAAAGCAAAATGCTCTCATTCATTCTGGATATTGTTCTGAGGATAACACAATAACTCTAACGTGGAAGCACAATGGAAGGAGTAATAGAGAAAGGGGGTGAAGCTTGCAGGCTACATTTCCCAACCCTGACCTGAAGGCACCAATTGCAACACAAACAATAGCTTCAAGACAATATTCATATCAACAGGCATGTAAACACTCTTCAAATTCACCAGCTCATGAAAGCTGCTGCTGCAAGCTTGCACCAATGCTATCTGAGCACAGAATGCCTGATGTAGTTCTCTATTTCCATGCTTCTTGCCCAGCCTAAATTCTTACCCCATGCTCCAATGGTCTGTTAAAATGATAAAACTTAACTGATATACATATATACACAAAAAAAGAAAAAGTATCGTGGAGAGCAGATTTAAGCTGATGCCTCTCAAGCTGTAACAATTAAAATGTCTCCCACATTATGAAAGCAGAACTACGACAGTACACTTAGTAGACTGGAGCATCAGCTTCCATTTGGAATTTCTTGGTTTCTCTGGGTAGTTAATTTTATTTTTTTTAAACAGTGCTTCTTTTAGATTGTATTGAATTTATTTATTTATTAATTAATTATTTTTAAATAAAAAGGAGGAGAAAAGCTAATGCTCCAAAGGTTTTCAGCCGTGAAATACTCTGTGTGGTTCAGAGCGTACCCTAATCTATCATGCAATTAGCTTAGTTAGGATCTTTGCCATCCTCCTCGGAAATTGATGAAAAAGTAATTAACAACGGATGCTCACTTACAGCTGCTAAAAGCTGCCAGAATGACTGACAGTATGTAAAGAATGGAAGTGCTTCTGAGAACACAGCAGCAACAATACGAACAGAGCCTACTGCTTTGCTAGCACAAAAATTTGGGCCTTACAGGCGGTAAAATCCATCCCACTTGGTAGCCTACCTGATCTTTGACCATGGCTGAGACCACTAAGACAGAAGCCAGCAAGTTATTCACAATTCTCATTTTCACAGTGCGGGAATCTGGACCCTGTCTGGGATTCTCAGACTCGATACCTGCAGAGGTATCCAACACTCATGCTGCACTGGCCCGCTGCTCTTTTCCATACCATATTCACAACTGCTTGCAGGGCTGGCAGAACCATTAACAGCATCTTCAACACAAACTCCAGAGACGGAGAAAGGCAAGGTAAAGATTTCAACACTGGCAACTAAGTGCCCGAGTCAAAAGAGCATATAACAGAGCCTTCCAGCAACATTAGCACAGCACTCACTGGCTACAGGCTAAATCCAGGACATCTAAATCAGGTGTCAGGGATTATATTTTCCCTTTCTTTTGTAATTAGCATTAAATCAATTACACGTAACTAACCATCTCCCCATCACCTAATTTGAAGCACTAGAATATTGATATCTAAAGGATTGACTGTTATGACTCCTGGTGCTAGGGCATTCAGCTATTTTCTGCCTTACCAAAAAGAGATTAGGCAGTGAAAATGAAAAATAAGCTGTCCCACAGTCATATATTTGCAACAGAAATACTTCTACATTAAGTCTTCTTATTCTTTTTTCACCTCTTTTTCACTTCCCGTCTTCAAGCTTGAGAATGTTAAACCTAGACAAAGAATTACACCATTGCTTTCTGTGAGTCAGACTTAGATTCTACCAGGAGCATAAAACCATCATCAGCATTGGGCTGACTGAACTTCCCAGGGAGTTTAAGAAAACATCACCCTCTTATTTTGATGAAACCTGTCTTCCTAATGATGTAAAACATAAAGGAAGTCCAAGTGCAAAACAGCAAGCCTTTCAGATTCAGGATTGCCAAAGTAAATACATTTGAAAAGGGTTTCCAGTCAGCAAGACGTGCTTTCCCGGGATTGGGAAAAAAGCCCTGAGCCATTTTGCCCAGGACTATCTGTGTTTCATAAAGCCAGGCCCACACAAAGACACCACCCAACTGGAGACCGATTCAAAAGCAAAAGTCCAAATGAAGCAGTGCATTTGGAAGAAGAGTGACATCACCCAGCAGTAATTTTCTTGATGCCGCCTGTCAGCAACATGTTAGAGAAGAGTATTCACCAATTATGTTTTTCCTGCTCTCTCAGCACACTTCCTCACCCTACAAAATACAAGTGCAGACACAAGAGATTGTCCAGAAAGCACAGCTAAACGCAAGGAAAATGGTGGTTTAAATTCTGCTGCTGTTTCCTCTGGGGGCGAAAAAAAGAAAATATACTGCAAGTACTCAATCTAAAAACAGTTTTGTCTGGATGGATTTAGGACCTGCTTTCCAGCTGCCTGAAGCCAGCGGGCTACCTTTCTTTACTGCAGTGGGACAAGCCATTACAAACACCCAGGCAGACACAGAGCAAACCTACAGAGAAACTGAAGTGTGCCCCAAACCAGAGCTGCCTACGACACCTAGGGCTAGCTGGGCTTCACAGCCACCCCCCCCGCCCCACTCTCTGTAGCTGCTGGTAGTTCCCACAAGAGAATCATAGAATGGTTTAGGCTGGAATGGTGGACCTTAAAGACCATCTAGTTCCAACCCCCTGCCCTGGGCAGGGACACCTCCCACCAGCCCAGGTTGCTCCAAGCCCCGTCCAACCTGGCCTTGAACACTTCCAGGGATGGGGCAGCCACAGCTTCTCTGGGCAACCTGGGCCAGGGGCTCACCACCCTCAGAGTGAAAAATTTCTTACTGATATCTAATCTAAATCTACCATCTTCCAGTTTCAAGACATTACCCCTTGTCCTATCACTACATGCCCTTGTAAAAAGTCCCTCTCCAGTTTAAGAGCTAAGGGAAGGCTCCAGGCAAGCTCAGGCCAAGGGAAGGCAGGCTAGATCCACACAGCTAAACCACCCTCACAGATAAAGGGACAGGCACAAAGGTGCTTTCACAGCCTGGGGCAAGTTACCACAACCCCTGCTCGTGTTCTTCGCAGCCTCCCAAGATATCACTCCCCAGCCTTGCAGGTGACTCGGCCGCTTTTGGCTGAAGACCACTTCCAGAACACTCATTCCAGTTAATTCTCAAGGCTTGCTTTGCTCAGGGACAGATTGCAGAGCAGGGACAGCCCTGAGCGGAGTGAGCATGGCAGGTTTGCAGTCAGGCGATCTTTATTGCCTCAGAGACAAGAAAACGCCCTCACATACACGACCAAACAGCCTGCTAAAGCTTCACTGCGCTGCCTCAAAAAGCCATACATGTCACACAGGCAATACAACATCAAGCACTCAGACCGCCAGTGCTTAGGCGAGCACGGGATGTTCAGCATCCCAGATCCTCCTCTGCTTGGCCTTCTACTGGTAGGAGGAGCTGTCCCACAGTTTGGGAAGCTCTACCTCTGTGCTCACATTATGGAAATCTGCACATAGGACACTCCAAACTCTTCAAGATTCAGATTAGCCTGTGCAAACTCAATAGAAAAGCCAGAGCTATTCTTCTGATTCATCTTGCTTGGGGATCTAAAAGATGATGACCCAGAATGTATTAAAAACAACAAGAAAAAAACCAAAACACAAAATACTACACCCAAAAAAACCCCAAACCCTCCACTACAAAATTCAGAAGAGTCTGATGAAGTTAGTGTCATGGAAATAATACTTAAAATGATCTTAAAAACATCTACAGAAAGATCAGTACTTGGCTTGTGACACCAGCCACTGGACTTAAGGAACACAAACTACACCAAGAAATCAGGGCATGATCAAAGTCAAGATATGAGGTTTAATCTCATACCAAATTGCAGTGTGTAACACCATATTCCATCCAGATAATTGTCTTTATCACTCCAGCAACAGAAATGTAACTCTCTGGCTTGAGTAAAATCTCATCCTCCCCTGCTTTAACTGGCTCTTTAGTTAAGATACAGACCATAAACTCTCATCAAGTGAGCATCCAGTTCAACTAATACTTAACCTTTAGTGGTGCTCTTTGCATTTTGTCAGGTATTTGACCCCTAGAATCGCAGGTTCAACCTATTCCTTTGAGAATGAAGATATGTTTTACTTCATCCAGTTGATGGCACATATATACAAATTGACTATCGCAATTTGTATCAACTGCTCCATAACTGAAAGCTGTTATCGAGCTTTCGTCTATTTAGTTCGTCAGCACAAGCAATAGAAAGCTAAGTCAGCGTGGATGCTAAAGGCTTAGCGAGAGAGCAGAGTACTGCAGACCATGCTTTTTCTCAGCTGCTTGGATTCAAAGCACAACATTAAACTAATCATACCTCCTGCTTTTTTAACTTCTGCTGAATGTGGCAAAGGTTCCCAATGGTTTAATTTCATAGGTTTCATTTCATAGCTATGTGAAGCATGGAGACTCAGGACCGTACACATGTAGCTCTCATTAGACAGACATATAAACCTGGGTATTAGCTCCCGCCAGCTCGCCGAGCCAGCAGGAGAGAAGCCAGCACTGACTCAGGGATTGTTTGCCCACAGAGCTCACAAGAACCCATGCCTCTCAGATGGATGTGTGAGCATGGGCACACTTCCACGCTATAAAGGCCGTAGAGATTTTAGAGGAGAATTTGTTCAACTCCCGCTAACTTATAACCAGGGCAGCGGCAAAGCTACTGAAGGACTGTTTGCACCTTACTGTGTAAACTTGGCCTTATCAAATAAGGTCACGCTAAAAATAATACTGTGGTGATATGGGTCCCAAAACCTGAAGAATCCTCTGTCTCGTCCCTAATTTCTGCACTGCCAAGACAGATTTGTGGTTTGCTTCTAATTTTAAAGGACATGGGGCAGCCAACATCATTGAAATATGACCAACTGCCATTTTTGTCGTCTTTTTTTGGTTTTTTTTTGCCAGCCACGACGTATGCTCAGTTTTCACACAGAAAGGGGTGATGGCAATGGAGAATGCAAATCCCACACTTATTCTTGAATATACTAGACATGATGCAATTCTGCTGGGAGAGCAGCAGCAATATCGACCAAATTACCAAGTGTCCCAGTTCTGGAGGCCCAGGACATGGTCAGTTACGTGCTGGGAAGTGAACTGCCAAACTCATGTCACAGCAGTCAGTAACTTGCAGTCAGTAACGATTTGGGATGACATGAGTTGGCAGCAGATGCTGCTGAAAAGCATTTTTCCCTCATTTTAACATATCTAATGGCAAGTGCCCTCAGTCTAAGTAAGGTCCTGAACCTCACTACTAACAGCTCGTTTCTCGACACATTATAAACTAGCAGTTCATTATCGAATATATAAACTTGCATGCAAACAAAATGCCTCTCCATAGTTAACTTATTCCTAAATCATTACCTTCGGCACAATTCCTGCTAAAAACATTTATGTAGCTGTTTTAAGATCTGCCAAAAATAGGTTGAGCAGCATTTAAAATTAACGTCATTTTGTGCGTGTGTGTGTATATACATATTTAATTATTTAAAATGAACTCTTTTTGCAGTCTCCCTTTTCCTTACCCCCATTGAAAGTTTCAGATTTCACTATGTACGTCTAGGAATTCACATCGTAAGGAGCACATACAAATGTTGGTGTCGCCTCCAGTCCTCTGTAGGTTGTATCTTGGGAGCCTGCAGTGTGAACACTATGGAGATAACAGAGAGAAAGTAACAGAATAACGTTTGCAAGAAAAGATCATGCTCTAGGAAAGAACAGTTACGCATTGGTATTTAAAGGGGAGTAATTGCCATCAGAAAAAAACCATTGGAGTTTTACAGGCGCTGTCATCAAGTTATAATAATTTGATGAGCTGATGGACTGTACTACAGCACCGGGGAACAGCCCGAGCGTTTTCGGAAGTTGAGCACTTCACTCCAAATGACTGCATTCCTGCGGGGGATTGGGATTGCGAAGCAGAAGAGAACATTACAATTTGATGGATGTAAAATTGCAACAAAACAGATGACTTATTTATAAACAACACTCATTACAAAATCAGTATGACATGTCTAAAACCTAACCCTTTCTGTATTAGTCCTGTAACAGAATACAGCCACCTTAATGGTAAAGACCTAATCATTTGGAGCAAATGCCTCAGAGCTGCATTACATCTTACTGAAACTATCATTTTAAAACACTTTTAACACTTTACTGAGGGACATAAATCACCAGGCTCTGAAACAGGAAGTGCAATTATCTGAATACTGTTGCTTCCAATCAGTTAGCAATAAAAATACGTCAAGGCTATTAAAATGATAAACACTGTATCATTTCTTTTTTTTTCCCCTCACCAGGGAGCATTAAAAATAAATGACAAAAATGCAAAGCAGCCTTTAGACATTTCAACAAGCCTCAGAGCGTTGGTAGCAAGAGCAACGCAAGCACACTTCAGATATTGACTATATCTTAAGTGCATTCTTTCAAACAACATAAAGTGACAACCAAATTAATTCTGAGTGCAAGCAGGTACAACTTTGTTTGTTTTCTCAATCAAAATTACTATCACACCATTGTAGGCACTCGCTCGGCACAGCACAGCCCCACTTTCCTGCTACGCTCAGCCATTTGTAGCAGACAGCATTTCCGTGCAGTCACACACAGCTGAATGTCTCCGCCCAGTCGTCTACAAATCTCAAGGAGATGAGAGAGCCTTCAGCTTTTGCATCAACTTTCTTTCCTATCCTTCCATTCTTTTCTATTCTTCTATAGTTTAAACAGCTTTCAGCCTTCAAATCTTACTGTCAGGAAGTTACAGGCTTGTGCCAGTAATCCCAGGTGTATTTACAAGCAATGTTCCCAAGAAGCCTTTCATGGAGGCAGTGGAGAGAAGAGGGGGAAAAAAAGGGCAGAGAAAGACACAAGAGAGAACTTCAGAACACAGTTTCTGTGAACTTTGATTAATGCCTAGGGGTTGAACCCAAGTCATTGTTTGCACAAAGCTTTATCAGTTAACTGAGCAAACTTCATGCAATTTCACACAGTAAAATACTTTACAGTGTCCGTATGCAATATCATTTCTGTTTCCTTCTTTATGCATATGACACCAGCCTTCTGGAGGGCCTACAACTGGATAATAGATTTTAGTGAAATGCAAGGTGTTAGACTTACAATTTTACAAAACGATTGTCACCGTCTTTCATCTACCATGCACTCACCTTCAGATGGTGTCATATGGATAAGGGAGACAGCTCCCCTCAGGTGTGCAAAATACAGTCTCAAATTGTCCCCTGTTGTTGTACATCCACTTATGTCTCTCTCCAGTTCACTTGCTGCCAATTTCACCTACTGAATTCAGTCGGGTGACTAATGGCAAGGACACTTAGTACTTCCTCTTCCCAAAGGCTGTTATATTTTGGTGTGCATGGTGGTCAGAGTCCATTTAACTGACAAATCCACTTTTAAGTCTTTCTCTCCCAGTGGGATAATTTTCTAGGTCAATTTCTCATTGCACGTGACGCTGTCACCTTGGCTTTGACAACAAAGTTTATTAGACTTTCCACAGTGCATGCACAATAGGCATTAAAGCATTTGGCTCATCCTTCCTCGTCAGCATACTTCACTAAAAGCAGCATCTTTCTCATACATCAGGCTACTTCAGCTAGTTTTGCGAGGGAAAAGAGCATTGCCGAATTTAACTAATAGTATTTCGGACCACATGGCTCAAGATCCCAATTTTCTTTGGCTCAGTTCTCATTATTATGGATTGTTTTGGCAACTAGAGTTAAGAACACAACATACATTTGTAAGAAAGAAGTCCAACAAGAGTACCAAATTCCCAGGGAGGGAAGGGAAAGGAGAACTTTTTAACACACTTTTTAAAAATTAACCAGAGATCAGATGGGGGAAGATATCCAAACCCCCAAACCCAAGACCATCATCTTCACTTCAACTGATAAGAAATTATCCTGATTATCTCAATTTCTGGTACGTTTGGCACTGTTTACCAGCCTCCTCTTTTAGAGTTCTCTTGCTACTCCTCCTATCTTTTTTTGAATGAAACATACACTAATGTAAAAATTCTGTCATTTACTAAAGCTACGATCTCACTACAGGTAAGGCCATTATGGGTGGCTTTTGCCATACGGTTATGGCTACAAGGTGTGAAAATATAGTCTGCAGAAGAACAGCCTGGCACTCCTACTGCAAAACTGGGCAGGATCATTCAGCAAACTTTCTCTCTCTCTTTTTTTTTTTTTTAACTTCAGTTCTGGTGGAGGTAACATGCCATATGAGCTGAAACAATGATCTACTTCAGGTCCTAATTTTGCTCCCTTCATTCTGTGCTTGAAAAGGAAACACATGAATGACCTCCACAGTCATTAAAAAAAAAAAGGTCAAATATGTTTATTTTGGCACAATTTAAAAATATACAAATACATTAAATATCAGGGTTCGTTAAAGCCAATTTTTTAAAATATATATAGGTATGCATTATTCTTGTGAAGGGAGATGAAAACCAAAACACCACATTACATATTTAACAGTGCAAACGAATGAGAAACTGTTTAGACCAGGAGTCCACCGTGTCAGACAGCAGTAACAAAAGCTGAACAGTTCTTGAAACACAAAGAAAATAGTAAAAATATCTGCTGCATTTAAAACAGTTGCTGGAGGGGAGAGGGAAGAGTGTGGGAAGGGGAAGAGAGAAGTTATCATTGAGAAAAACTTTACTGCACAGAAGTAAGAGCATTAGATGCTTGACATTAAACCAAGTTACAATATGCACTTGAGGATAAGATAGGGTTCAGACAGTACAATGACATGAATGATCCTTCAATAATTTATGTGCAGAAATAACACATTAGCAACCAAGCAATGCAAGAATGCACTATCATTGACAGATGCGCAAGCAGAAACTCCCTGCTTTCAAAGGTGCAGTTTCTTGGCATTATTTGCATAGTTACTCCTTTTCCTTAGCGGTTAGGAAAATATTCAGCAACTAAGTTGAGGAAAAAACCCTATGACCTCCAGACATAATTTCTACCTGTGGAAAATCACAGTAGCACAAAGATAAAAAGACATCAAAATGACAGAAACGAAACTGCCGCCTCCTGAACTTGGAACACATGAACTATAAAGCACATTTCATATTGGAAGCTGAAGGGTCTCAAAATGGCATTGTCTGCTGTCTTTAGTTTTGTCCAACAGAGCAAAAATGTTATTTATCATTGTGGTAGAAAGACAAATCTTAAGTTTCTCCATACGGCAATTCAGGCTTTTTTTTTGGCGCAGCGGCCTCTTCATGATTTGTTCTTTATCCCCAATCTTTGCCCTAGCTTGTTTGGAGGCTACAAGAGATCTCATTACCTTGTAAGGAGAGAGATAAAAGTAAATAAAATACAACTGCACTGAAACTAACATAAAACCAGGTCTATTCAATAAGATAAATATATCTCCTCCCATCCTAGTTCTCATCTTCTCGCTTTGAATAAGCTTCTAACCACAGGGAAAAGGGAATCTGGATGACAAAGTTTGGACTCTCCATATGGGTGTCATATCAGCTCAAGACAGTTATGTTCACATTTTCCTGAAAAAGAGAACCGACTGTTCCAGTTTATGTTCATGCCAGTAGATGCTGATGAAGAGCTTCCAAGTAAGTTATTTTAGGAGCACAGACCCATACTGGAGTGCCAGCTAAACCAAAACAGGCAACAGCAACACAGGTAGGTGGGAATGTACAAGCTGCATAGTTATAATTTCACATATGGTGACAGTGACACTTCAACCAATTTAGCAACCTCAGGTTTTTCACTTATTTTCCAGTCACCCACTCTTATGCCCATACCACTGTGCCCATTATGCTGATACATGTGTTCACATGGCAACAGAGTCAACCATGCTAGGAAAAAACCCTTATTTTACAGCTACTTTAATTTCCCGATCAAGTGAGTACTCGGCCACACAGCTGGCATAAGACGGGCAAGAACAAGCATCTGAGAGTGGGAGCTCTTTAGGCTGGCACTTTCAACAAGCTCTGTCATAAGGTGCTGGCCTGCAGGTGTCAGGCAAGTTAATGAAGGGCTTGACCAAAGAAACCCCTTATTGCATTGGCAGAAATTCACCTGACCTCTCCAGTTCATCTCAAGACTCACTGACACGTCTAAGGGATGCACAGCCACCCTGCAGGTATTTTGGTTTCCCTTCCACTTCTGCGTTCAGAGAAGGAAACTAGTGAAGACAGTCTTTGCAGGACAGACATAGCAGCCTATCAGTTACAAAGCCATAGCAAATGGCTCTCTGTCCAAGGACTGAGCTGAAGCCGATTGGAAAAGCTTCCCAACAAATTCCCCCACTTGGGATTGGACCCATACTGACCACAGCCTTCAAAAGCACCAAGAACAACAGTATCTGGATAGCGGGTCTATATTCACAGTTAAAAAGCAGGGCCAGCTATGTCATAGGCTGAAGAGGATGCTCCACAAGGCATCATTTTTTGCTTCAAAAGAATACTGCATGTTAAGTATTGTTATATTGTCCTACAACGGTACAGCAGTGGCACTTAGTGTTAGCATTGACAAGTGGGTCCTTCAAACAAGTCCACATCCTTGAGTAATCCCAGTGTTTTGTGTTGGCACCGAGACATTCAGCTCTGGGGACACAGAACACATCACAACACAGGAAAAAGAACCTGCCAAAATTGAAAGTGTACCAAAGAAAGGTAGATTCTTTAAGGATTTTAAACACAGCATCTGTAGGAGACAAATGAAACCTCAGAGCTGGAATAGTGCATTTCAAGATCACCAAAGCAGTTCACTGAACTGGATGCAGCCTGCCATCAGTATCTTTGCATTAGTTCATTTCTCTGTTAACATTTGGCACAAATCCTTTGACACAGCAATTGGGCTTCCATTTAGGTCAGCTGCTTGCGATGTTTTCCTGGCACTTCAGTGGATTCAGAAAAAGTTTCTTCGACACTGTGTACACTTATAAAGTCCTCAGTCAAGAATGAAGGCTAAACATTGCTGACCCTGGTTTCGGAAGAAGAGATCATAGCAGCAGATGCAGATGTCACTAGTGACCGTTCTCGTCTGACATATCGTGGCTTCCGAACTGAAATGGTGGGCACAGAAACATCATTAGCACCTGCTGTATAAGCATGCCTTTATCAATAATTCATAACACCATATGCCATCCAACAATTCCTGAGTGACCAAAGTCATTCTGGGCCTTAAAAAAACCCAAACAGATCCAAAACACAAAAAACCCTACAAAGAGCTGATATAGAAAAGTCCACAAATAAACTTTTTAAACAAGCTTCTTATGGCCTGCTAAATAAGGTGCTCATTACAAACTGACATTTCCATTATTTGTGTTTACAGTACACGAAGCTTTCCATTTGCAGCCTTAACAAAACCCCCAACTACCATACTTTCTTACAGATCTTACCCAGATCTGGTCTACGCAATGGATTAGAATACAAACTTCTCAGTAATACTTATAGATTGAAATTATGGAAAATTGAGACAAACTGATTAGATGAAGTCTTCCCCAAGAAATAAGCTTCTGCCTGAGTTTCACACTTATTAAAAACCCACCTTGCTGAAGAGAGACCACACACACCACATACACACAAAATGGTATATTCCACAAAGTCTGTGTTATTTGTTTCAAGAAGCTGATAAGCTTCAAATCAGCAAGCCTGAGAAGGAGCCAACCTGGCATTGTCAAGAAGATTCCAATCCTGAAAATAGGGCCCAGACTGAATAATTTATTTCTGAGTACTTATGAAAAAATATTGCGTCTAATTGTAAGACTTCTCTATTAGGATAGAAGTCAAAGATCTATTTTAGGAGCTGTCAAAGATCTATTTTAACACAAAGTACTCCATCAATACTGTATGCCGACATTAATTAAACCAATAAATCCTATCAAAAACATCTACTAGACAGATTTCATTGGATTTCTGTCACCGCAACAGATTTCCACAGTTCTGTACCAGGCTTTAAAGGTAACTGTTTTGACTTGCTGTGTGTTCTTAGCATATCCACTTTGAGATAGTTTGCCTGCTTTTCAATAACGACATGCATAAAAGGGAAGCCAACGTGTAAGTATTTGTAGCAGCATGCCCCAGAGAAGAGTTCCTCACCTGAAGAAGCTGGGGGAGGTATCATGGATGCCTGCATAACAGAAGAATGATCATGTCAAACAAAGCATCTTTTGTCTTCACAGGCTCATTAAAAAACATATAGGAACATTTTAGGGTTCCAATAATATTTACTGTGTACATGGTCTTTCTTGGAGAAAGTAATTCAATAGAATCCACGTGGTCAGTATTCATCTTTCACCTTTTTTTTTTTCCAGTTTGGGCAAAGAACCCCAAAACGTCTTTTATTTTTATTTCAGTCTCTCATACGTCAGATTAAGTAGCTCCCTAATGAACTGTTAAAACTTTAAGTTATTGTTTACGTGATGGTTTATGCTTGTTTGTTCCTATTGGAAGGACAGAATTTACTTACTGTTTCACTAGGCTGGAGAACAGATGCTAAAAGAGAGAGAAAGAGAGAGACTAACCATCATTATTCTAGAAGGCTAGAACTGCTAGTTTTCTAAAAATACAAGTGTGCAACAGAATGGTTCTATTGTTAAAAAATAGTTTTGTCACAAAGACTACCAGAACAGATGAGAACATTCAGAAATCCCATTAGTAGAACACATTGCCTGTAGGACTCTTTTCAAGATTAGAGATAAAGGGTTGCAAAAGGTCTCCAAGAATGACTTATTTTGCTTTCAAAGAAGGTAGCCACAGCAGCATCTCTTTAATATCAAGAGGCTTCAGTAGGAAAAATAGTACTTTGAGCCAGCTACCAGAAAAAGACAGTACAAATAGAACACAATGGAGCAGTGAAAGATGCAACACTTATACAAGCGGTTGCTGCCTTTATTGGCCACATGATAACCACCACCCAGACAGAATGAAAGCTAACAGGATGATCATAAGACAGACAAATGTTTCTAATGCTTCTCCTGCAATGAAGGACACCAGTGCTTTAGCCTGCTGGACCAGAGTGAACTACGAGTACAAAATGTGGAAGTCAGACAAGTATCGCTGAAGCCTCAACAGAGGTCTGGTGTCCTGCCAGCTTCAAAATGTCATAGCACAACAGCTCTTGACCCACTTAGAAACTGAAGGAGAACCTTGTACTAAACTAAATTTACTTGAAGACACATGCAGAAGCAAGCCAGAGGTTTTAGTACGGCAGTTGTGACTAGGATAATAGCAGTTCCTGTGGCACTGATCGATTTAGACCTTAGGTAGCTACTGTTGTATAGTTTTACATGAAATGATACCACAGAGACTGGAAATGTAATGTTTATGAAGTTACCATGACTAGATACAACATTCTTAGCTAAACAATGGAATTGTCTTGCCCTACCCACCCCCTTCTTTTTCTCTTTTTAAGCTTATTTCTGTTGTGACTGTCTAGCTTGAGCTTCGTCCTGTAAGACATGAATGAAAATAACAGAAGTTCTATTTGTTTAGCAGACCTAACTAGTAAACAGCTTGCTTTCAACAGAAGGAGCTCTAACACAGCAAATGCTGTGCTAGAGGTTGTCATGGGAATCATTCAAAGTGACTGCATAGAAGGAGTGAGACAGGGAGTCACGGATCAGCCCCAGTTTCACGCAGAACACTGGGCAAAGTGGAGACATCACCTTCCACATATTTTGCTCACTACCTCCCAGAAACTGAAGACCATAGAACAACTTCACAAAAAAAATGAGGCATCTGAAACAGCCAGATGTCTACATAAAAGTCTTGGGTCCCTATGGCTAAGCACATCTCAGGTGTTCTTTCCCTATCTTTGCTGGAATCGCTTTGACATGAAGTCAGGTCACTGCATTTTAGTTACATGGCTTCATTTCTCAGTAACAGAAATAAAGAATAAATTTCAGTATAAAAAGAAAATCCATGGGGTATTTGCTTTAAAAAAGTAATAAAAAAATAAATAAATCAGGCAGTTGGATCTTCCAAGCCCCAGTAAATCTTGCATTTAGAGGGCAAACACAGTGAATGAGTAGTGCAACAATGAGGAACCTCAAATTCCATTCCCTTTTTCCTGCTGCTGACACATCCACGGTAGAAGTACACTGCCCTTTAGTATTACAGTTCCCTTCTTTCTAAACCAAGAATAAACAACAACTGCTTTTTGTAAGGCTTGGTAAGGTGTCTGTTATTTTGTGTACTGAAATAAACAAGTATTATTAAGTTCTATAAAAATGCTCTATGTGCAAAATGCACTGAATGATTCCCCCCCCAGCTTTTGAAATCAGATATCTAATATTCAGTGACAACTAACATCAAGTCTTGTACTCTGGCAAATCTTTGAAAGCTACAAAAAACAATAGCTGGGTTAGCAAGAGATGCTGTGTAATATGCACCTAAGCACACTTAGATGGAGAACAGACCTCTGCACTGCCATGAAAACATGATGCTGTAAACACATAGCAGGAGAAAAATTTTAATTAGTTTGCATTGCTTTGGATGATCAAAAGAGACAGCAGTAACTAGATGAAGGTAGAACACTGACATGAAGAAATTTAAAAGGTTTTAAATTAAGAAACTGAGCAAAGGCCAAAACTTTAGAGATTAAATAGACAATTAGAGGCATTTTACCTTTGTTTCTTCTGTAAAAAACATTAGGAAGTTTATTGGCACGTTTGAGGTAGAAGAAAGAAGCAACAGACAGAATCAGAAATAAACTGATGAAAAATGTCCCTAAAATGAGAGATGCTGCCACTTCCGGGCCCCCTGTACAAAAAAAAAAAAAGAAAAAAAAAGATAAAGAACAACTTCCTGATATTCATAAAAGAAAAAAAAAGGTGGCTTTTTTTAAATATACAGACAGACCTCACAGAAGCGTTTGCAAAGATCTTACAATACTCATTTCATTATATGAAAAACTGCCCCAGCCCCACCTGCCAAATGTCAGTAAAGCATTAGTCTGCTTTCCTGAAGAAAACCAGAACATTTTAATCCATCACTCTGTTTCTTTTATATAACTTTCAAAACCACTGATGGGAGGCACTCAATGTTAATATTGTTCTTTTATTCCTTAAATAAAGTCTCCTAAAGACAGAACTTGTCACCATATGATATACCACTGGTACAGTACACCCAGTATTATGTTTTCCACAAGTCACTGATACAGAAACCATCCCAAGGAGGAAGACGTTAGCAAAAGGTGTCCTCCCTCACCTCTGTCCTGCTTTCCCTGCCTCCAAAGTGTCCTGCATCTTTATTCTGCTGTTTTATTTAACATTATGATCCCAGAAAGCAAGTATTTTAAGAAACAAAAGTTGTTTATGATCTTGTTGCAGACAAACTAGGAAAACAGATCTATCTGACAAGCTGTGCTTGAGAAGTCCGCATTCTGAAGAGCAATACATATTTCAAGCCAAGTACACACACATGACAAGGCAAATGGTAGAACAGGATCAGCAGCACCCAAGTCTGCCACAACTGTTTAGCTTTCCTTTTTAAGAGCACTGATGATAAGCGCTCCCCCTGTAATACTAAATCACTTCATTTGGCATCCTATCTCTTGCTGAAGGGTGCAACGCTGCTATCAAAATATTCTCCATTTGTATTATCCTTACCAGTGTCAAATAAGTATTTTTAGGAGATTAAACAGAAATGGTCAGCAGCGATAAAACTCTAGAAAGGCTAACCAAGATGTAACAGATGTGCAACATGTTGCCTCACCCGTAAAAACTAAAACTCTTGCAGCATAAGGTTCAAAACTCAAGTTATGGGGTTTCATAAATAACCAGCTCAACCCGTACCAGAAAGTCACTTCAAGATCACTAGGACAAGATGGAAGAACCATTCAGTAGAATACAGTTACCTCAAAATTCAACTGATAAAAAATTCTTGCGGAGAACAAGCCAGAAAAAGTAAAAATGGCTACTACTTTTAGAACAAAGCCTATGTTACAGAAAAACACATTTTACAACTTGTTTCAAATGCCATGTCATGACGGGGCTGGTACGCAGTGAATAATCACAAAGCCTGCACTCAATAGCGCTTTCCATTTACTCACCTATGTTATGTATGAAAGGAGTTACGGTGCTTATATTCATTTGGAAATTCATTCCTCTAATACCAGCTGTAATCAAAAAGAATTTTTTAAAGTAATATCTGACACAAAATACAGATTTGTTGAAAATCTTAGTAAAGGCTATTATACTTCTCAACATTTATTTGAAATTGTATAAGAATCCTGATTTCTTCCGTGAAAAGTTCATTCTTTATATTGCTTTTAAAAATTTCAAAAAAGGGAAGCAAACAACCACCACCACAATTTGTACAAAAAGAAAATCATTCACTGGTACATTTCCCAGAACCTAAGATCAAGTTTCTTATCTCTTTCATTACAAACATTTACAAGGAATTGAGTGGCTGTCACCTCTCAAACAAAGCACATGTACAAAATGAATCTAGCCTCCTTAATGCAGATTTTTTTCAAGGAACTCAAGTACAGTCTGAGCTATTCTGTGCTCTGGAGAAGTCCCTAGCAAACGCCCACAGCAAATGCCTTTTTCTTACAGTAGAGATTAAAGCAGACACAAAGTTCAGTATTCACTGTCTGTTTAATACAGGTCCTACCCTGTAAGTTTAATCATTTTGATGTTTAGGACTTTGCTCTTTTTTATTTTAAGAACAACTATTGGTCACAATGATTTTATTTTTTTTTACTGTTGCATTTGGTTTCACAGATTAGGTACTTTAATACATAACAAGATTTTGATTTCCCCCTCGGCCCCGTCCTAGGCTGTGAAATGGTTCCACAGCCTCTGCAGTTTCTACAGACTAAATTTCAAGGTTTCCATAGATTTTGTGGCACGTTCAAAAGCTCAAAAGTCATATCAGGACTTTGCAAAAGGTTAAAGTTTTACATGGGAGGGGAAAAATATAAATCTGCAACATCTGATGCCTTCTTGAACAGTCTTTGCTGGACCATGCGAGATCTCAGTACCAAAACACACCCATCAAAATAAAGGGATGGTAAATGACTCACTATTTCTGCATTCAGTCAGGTTGTAAATAGACGAAACAGGGAGGGTTTCATTTTTGCATTTAATGCAGCTGCTACTACCATCCTCATTCCATCGTCTGTAACAACCTGCACAAGAGTAAGATGTACAGAGGTTTGAAAACAACAGAAGCAACACTGGAGAGATTTCTTAGTCTTCAGAAAGAGAGAGAGGCAACAGAAATTCCCTGTTCAGTCTATTGGTTATAAACATCTCCTACTTCCTATTACGTCACACAAGTTAAGAGGTTTTATTTCAAAGTGTTTATTCCAGAAAAGACATAACCTTTCAAGGGTCAGAAAGGAGAAAGAACAAACAAATCCCAGAGTTTCAACATAGCTCTATTCACTGCTTCACATGTTTTAGTTTGGAGAAAAACGCAAAGTGTCTAACAACGGGTAACTACCCTCAACAATACTAAAAAAGAACCAGAATTTTACCATTTATTTTCAGAGGTCATATACTGTCAAAACAAAATTTAATGCCATTTCAATATATAGCATCAAAAATAGGAGGAGGCAGGGACAAGGATGCTAAGAATCAGAAAGAGTGTACTTGGATGAAAAAAGATGCTATAGTCAATCACCTGAAGCATGGCAAGCTAAAAATACAAACACTGCTGTAATACGGTCTTTTTCCCATGCCTCAGTCCTCTCAAGTATTGGACTATTTGTTTCACTTTAAGAAGAACCCAAGCCTGTTTAAACTATTCTGTGACAGATGGCAAGTGTTTTATATCAGTCACCCTACCATGCAGGCCGGAAACTGATTAAACTTTCATCTTGGCCTTTGTCTTCGACACTCAAATCTCTCAATTTATGTTTAAATGCACATACTGCTATGCCTTTGTTACGAAAAAAAAATTATATTTAGGGCACATCTTCAATAACAACTTCATTTAATACAGTAAAGCCATGGTGGTTTCACTTGAGGCTTAGACTTGAGACATGAAGATTAGAAGTATATTCCTACTAGATCATATTACAGTCTACATTTAAAGGAAAAAAAACTTACTGTGCTGGCTAAAATCCAGTTCTATAGAGCCTTGAGCCAAACTGGTATCAATTATCCCATAAAGCAAACCATTAGTAAGGTGCTGATTTGAAAACAGCTCTGCTGCTATGTTTTCCTTAGAGAGAAGCGGCATGTTTGATGCCCACAGTAATAAATTACATCTGACATTTAATCTAAACACAAACAGACCCAATGTAAGGGCAAAGACTTTCTACAGCAATAGGAAGGAAGCATCAAAGCACTTATCTGACACCAAAGATATTGGTGGATTACCAGTTTACAGTAAGATTTAAGAGAACGCAGTCCCACAACTCGGAGACAATTGTTCATACTATATCAAAGATCATTTAGAAACAGAAATGAATGCACTAAATGAAGCAACAGGTAGAGAAGCTAATGAAGCAGTGAAAATAGGCTTAAAATGCTTTAAAAAACATCACAAGGAAATGACTGAACCCAGAAGTGGACCCAAATTTTTAAGTCACTAATTCTGTTGTTACTATGGGCTCTGAAGCCATTTTCCCATTTTTACTCTCTGATTTAAAATAAAATGGCATCCCAAAAAGACTACCCTTTTGCTACTTCTGGAGAGTGACAAAAGAAGTTTTTAACTCCATTTAGAAGAAAACAACTCTCTATATATGGCACAAGGAAGAACGACGCATTCTCTGCTAACAAGACAATATTGAAATTATTCTTAATGTTCCCTTAGATATGCATTACAGCATTTTTGCTTTTTATGCTCATTATATAGGCTTTATGGGCTTTTAAGCATTTACAATAGCTCTTACATAATCTAACTGCGCGCTAAATAAAAAAGATAAAGAATAACCTTATTAATAGTTGTCTATTCTCCTTACCATGCAAGAACAACATTTATGAGTCATACGAAGCATTATCTTGTGTATATAGAGGAAGAAAGACTTCAATATGTACGGGCACTAATTATTTTGTTTCACTCCCCAATTAATCAGGCACTGTATTTTGGTGTTAACTGCCAAAAACAATCTGGAATTTTATTAAACAATGACACACTTTACCTGGACTGCACTGGTTGGTTACTGGACAGGAACTGTTTGAATCCAACATATCTACACAGCATTCTGTTTCTGAAACCTAAGAAAAGGAATTACATTACATTTCATGCAGTTCTTAAGTTTACTAAAATGTTTCAACAACAACAAAAAAAATTCCAGAGAACGTAGAAGAATAAGCACTAACTGCTGTTAAAACTTGCTGTAACTTTTTATTTTCGCATTAAGCAACCTTACAAGGAGAGAACAAGCTAGATGCACCATCAAGCTGATTTTGACCTGACAGCTGCTACCCAAACCAACACTTTGAGAACAAATGCACACTCTACTGTTGACATTGGACAAAGCCTCAAAAAACTGCTTTAGAAATATACTTGCTAAATTCTTCAGTGAAGCACAGTTCAGAGGGGAAGTTATCCTTCCCACCGCACCACACAAACGCCCCAACAGATTTGTTCAGAAATACTATTGGCAAAATAACTGGCAAAACCCAATTTTCACTGAATGCTTGTATTGCAAGCGATGATAACATCTACATTCGGCAGAGCAATCCAGCAGAACTACAAAAGCTTCTTCCTTCAACACTTAATATAAAAGAATCACATCACATATCCTGAAGGCACGTAGTTTATTTTTATTTTTTGTTTGTTTATGTAAAAACCAGTTTCAAAATTATGTACAAATTACAGCAAGCTGTGACATAAGCGTAGAGATAAATGGTTGTTAGAAACTCTGTGGTTCTTTTGATAGATATTAGTAACATCCCATAAAGACTTGCGCATATCCACTCTCTGAACTTGTACAAGAAAAATAAGCCAGAAAACTCCCACACCTTTTAAGGTTTTGCAGGTACATTCCCCTAAAGAATATAGCAAGTCAAATCAGTTTTAGAAAGGGATGAAGTATTCTTGGTCAAAACTAACAAGACCTGATCTATATTCAGCCATAGAAGTAACTTAAATATACCCAACGTGTAACAGCCAGTATTATTCTGCTTATCATTGAATGCTATCAAATTCAGGGATTACAAAGATCAAAGCTATCAGGAGAAAAGGCTGGGACTGTCAAAGCTGAAATTAGTAGGCTGACTTCTCGCTGTTAATGCATCGTGGGGAGGTAGACTACAGTAAAGAACCAGAAGATCTACAGATAACATGCTTAGTACCAGTTTCTTAAAAAGTTTTGTTGGCCGAACTCTCCTGCACGCAGGACTTGATACTCTGACCTTTTTCTGTGTCTTGAAGCAGTGTTTGCTTCAGAGCTTCTCAGTCATTTGAAAAGTTAATTTTTGGGTATCCATGTTTTGGATTGTTTGTAGTTAAACTGCCAAGCAGCTTGAAAAGTGTTTTTTTGATCATCAGAATACTTTTTCCACATGGTGCGAGACATTATTAGTTGCATCCCTGCTAGCCTACAAGCACATGACTAGGAAAAATTCAATGCTTTACTAGGCAATCAGCCATCTTACCAAATTGACCCACTGTACGTTTCAGTTAACGACTGATAGCAGTATAGGTCATTTCCATTGAATTAGAAAGCCTTCTATAAGCTGCAGTGTGAGAGGAAAACAGACTGATCCTTCTGTTTTTATAGTGCCTGGCATGACAAAAAACACAAAGTACCTACCGAACTTTCAGTAGATTTGCTGGCAACTTCTGCTACGAGTCTAGTTAAGAGAAGGACATACGGCACCTCCATGCCCAGGAAAGACACAGGTCTACATAAGAACACGGAAAGAAATTAGAATGTTTTATTAATGATGGAGAAGTTATGTTTTTCCTTTATTGAGGAACTTTCGCCAACACATTCCTTTTATTTGAATGCAAAGGCCTTTAAATTAAATATGCCGGGGGGGATGACTTACCTTGGTTCAAGATACAAATTTGAGACATTCAGAATTTTCCCTCCAGCTGCAGAGGGGCAGGTTTCTGGCTATGGCAGACCGTGGTTGCTAAGAAACAAGGAGCCTTATCAGCCTGCTCCAAACTGGGCCATGCAGAGACTATTCCACACCCAGGATCTAAAAATCAATGTGATTGCAATAGAACGGTTACCGCCTGGCACCACCACTGATAAGCCTCCCCACAGTTACAGGCTCTTCTGGCAGCAGCACTGAACTGTGATGGATTTGTATCAGGACAGAGAGCACATGCCACTCCGAAAAGGCAATATGCAATTAATTTCTCCCATGACAGCACAGTCATGAAGCATTAATGAAGTCTGTCTGTTAATAAGTAGTATTTCTCAATTGCCTGAGAACAGACTATCTCAGTGTGGAACAGAATATTGTTGACAGTCTTCTACAAGCCTTGGGTTTTTCCCCTCCACTTTTGCCGTCTAACTCCACGTATAACCTAAAGACAGTCCACATTTCTTACATTAAATTGTTTGGATAAACTAAAAGGCACCATGTCATGCTCCATTGTTCAGACACTCCCTATATTCATAGAATCATAGAATTGTTAGGGTTGGAAGGGACCTTAAAGATCATCTAGTTCCAACCCCGCCCTGCCATGGGCAGGGACACCTCCCACTAGATCAGGTTGCTCCAAGCCCCGTCTTGGCCTGGCCTTAAAAACTTCCAGGGATGGGGCTTCCATGGTGAAGAACCGCTTCCTAATGTCCAATCTGAATCAACCCATCTCTAGTTTTAATCCATTTCCTCTAGTCCTACCATTACCTGACATCCTAACAAGTCCCTCCCCAGCTTTCTTGTAGGCCCCCTTAAGATACTGGTAGGCCACTATAAGGTCTCCTCGGATCCTTCTTTTCTCCAGACTGAACAACCCCAACTCTCTCAGTCTGTCCTCATAGGAGAGGTGCTCCAGCCCTCTGATCATCCTCGTGGCCCTCCTCTGGACGTGTTCCAGCATATTATAATACCTGCCTGTTCTTATAGTCAATATAATGTTGGAAGCCACATCTAGTTCTCAGAACTACTGTACCTGCAGCCTGGTAGCTAGAGGAAAACATAGTATTTCATATTGTAAATAAAACATGGGGACGGATAAGGTTTTCTAACCAGAGCTTAATAAGAGGAAAGTGTCTGAAAGGAAGCCTTCAAAACTGTAGGGAAAACTCCTTTAGTGACTCATTTCACAAACTGAAATTTGTTACTATTTTTGTTAATTAAAAATCCAGTGGATGAGTTTTAAATTACTGCAAAATATGTATCATGACCCTTGGCAAGCTGTTTTTCTGAAGAACAAAAATCATTGAGCAGTTCCTATGACTAATTTCCGTTCAGTATTTTAAATCACTTAGACATAGCCTGTTGCCTCAGCTTCAAAACAAGATTAGTTCAGCTCGGTGGGAAAACTTATTATTATCCTCTGCTATCAGCTGAAAGCTCCAAGATCAAGGACTGAAAATCCTGAAAACCAAATTCCAGTTTTACTGCTACAACTAATTTCTACAGTTAGTGAGGACGGGGGCAGAGCAGGAAAAGCTTGCGCTGTCATGATGCCTTCCAATTTAAGCGTAACAACGGATGCCAAGTCTGTCAGCATCAAGCTGCAGAATCCACGACTTCATCAGTTCACATTTAGATACACGTAAATAAAGTGACACCTATAATAAAATGAAAAGCAGACAGTCAATATAAGTGCGCTATGGATGCAACGCTCACTGACAAAGGCCGAGACAGCACCCAATTACCCTTGCTGTTGGCAATGTAGATTATAGGAACCAAGCAATGTAAGCAGCAAGGAGCCTTTGTACAATACAGAGATTCTCCAGAATGAGATACTAAGAGCTAGTTAGCTCGGCAATGGTACCACCACCACATCCTGAAGTGAAAATTAAGATGGATTATGGAAGTTTACAGAACTGCTGGAAAGCGATGGCACTGCCAACAACAGCAGGGGAAATTCAGCTTTGGGAATTTTACACAAGGATGGAAAGATACATTTCTAAGCTAAAGCTAAGCTCATCAATTGCTGACTAAAAAGCTTTAATGTTATTTTTCAAACAATACCTGAGGTGACAAGATACCTAAAACGCAAACACCTATTTTAACAAAAAGGTGAAGTCATCTCAGAAGAGGAAAGGAGACAACCTTTCTAGAATGCAGTACACACCCCAAAAAGCACCTAGCTTATCGCTTTCACGGCAACAGTTTCTTCTTGAGCACATTTGAGCAGAAGAGAAGCTACTTATGACACTGTAAACGATTGCTGATGTAGGCATTGCACTTATGGAGTTTCACAGCTTTCCAGTTGTGTATGACAGTGTAAACATATAAATGCTATGAATAATTCTGTGTTAGATCACATTGCGTGTAACTTTGATTTGCACATTTAACCTTTAAAAAATAGGTGATTTTTTTTTTTAATGCCTTTCTAGTGCAGTAAGAGTTAAGTAACACAACTTTAGTGTTTTTTGAGGCAGTCCAGCAGAGTCTAATGTTAAAACAATCCTCAGGATGTGCACAGGGATGGATGTATCCTAAACAAATACATACAGAGAGCTTGCCTTATTACCTATCAGTTTTCTACAATCTACCTTCGGAAATGAGAAGCTGCTTTTTGGCTGAGAAAGACTTCCTCTAGAGAAAACAGTTAAGAGTCGGTGAAGACATTTGCTGATAAATTCTTCATCATTTTGGATGCTATACACAGATTTTTGACAATACCTGATTATTATAATAACTGTAAATACTAAGAAAATGCAGATGAAAAAAGCATTTGTTTAAACAAGTATATTCCTGTTATCTAGAAAAATATTTATTTTCAGGAACAAGTCATACTAAACAAGAAAACCTTTGTGAAGCTAGCCACTTCCAAGCGCCCAATCCTCCTTTTTATGCATGCAGATAGTTATATACCATAAGGTCAATATTGGTTGTATTTCCATTCCTGAAATACATGAAGATACTAATCAACAATACTGATGCATTTATGGGCAGATATTTGTTCACAGCCAGTAGTGATTCGAACAAACTAGAACATCTGCCCTGCAGCTGTTCCAGTAGAAATAGGACACAAGATCTATTTGCCCTCAAATCATCAGCCAATATTTTTTATTTCTGTGAGAGAGAGGCAATATCTAAGCTTTATATATATATATATATATATACACACACACACACACATATATATTTGTTGTTGTTTTTTGTTTGAACCAGTTTTAACTGCAGGAAAAAGAAAGCAGAGATGAACAAGCTGTTTTAAAGCTCCAAACATATTAGGTGTTTGTTATCTTTACTCAATTTACATTTTATTCCAGGTCCCAGAATCACTTCTTGACATCGTTCTGGATTCTTTATCAGCCAGTAAAAATTAGAAGCCTATTAATATAATATATAAATAACACCTGTCTGAATGAGGCAGAAATTCAAGCCATGAAAGTAATAATAGATATCTACTTTTTTTTTAGGGTAATGCCCATGAAAGATATCAGACAGACTTAAGCATCCATATTCTTTATATGTAAAAATATGAAAAACGTATATAGTGTTCCTAAAGTCTGGTTGTGCCACACCTCAGCAAGGTTGGCGAGAGCTTGTGACTTGTAAATCAAGTGCGGAACTTCCAAACAAGACAGCAACTTCAAGTAGGGATTTGTACTATTAATTGGTCTCCCTGTACAAAACCACGGAATTAACACAACTCATTTTACTGCTTTCCAGCCGCAAGTCAATCATAACCATTCTGTTGCCAACCCGAACAATATTTTACACCACAATTTTAATTTTAGAAAGGAAAAAGCCCTAGAGCCTCCAAGACATTCAGTATACCCGAATACTAACTGTGCCTCTGAATGAGGTAGCTGAAGCTTTAGTTTTTAAATTAAGTACATGGATGTGATCAGAATCAGATACCCTCAGCAAAAGAATTTACAAGCCCATGGAATGTGCTTCATGTTTGGCAGCATCTTCCCTTTGGATTATGGAAAAAAAGATAATGTCATGCACAAACTGGAGCCCAAATTAGAAAGTATTTATGCTTGAGATGCCAACACAGTTTCAAGGACACAGACATTTTAATTAAAACAAGTATTTCACACCAGAGTTCCACATTTGAAACAAATCTCAAATCACTGTCAACTTGTATCTCAAGTGCCACAATACACATAAGCTAAACACATCAAGATTCACTCAGGGAATTCTTCCTCTTGTTGCTTTTGAAAAAAGAATACAAACAATTCATGAACACTAAGCACTAGAAGACTTTTTCCTCCCACTCTTGGAAGCAAGGGTTGTTTAATTCATCTTTGTGCCTACATTTTCCATACATACAGCCACATATCTATTATTTCTGTTGTATTATCATTACCTTTCTTGCTTAAAGCGTTGCTGGAGCATTGTTTGAGCAAGGTAATTTTTTCAGGTACATGGAAAAAGATGGCAGTAAAAAGAAATATTACCCAAATTTCAGGTGGGTTTATAATTCACTCAGCAGATCAGAGTTTGAAATTGTTATCACACTCATTCTGCTGCCAAGGGCTTCTAAATTCTGATATGAGCTTCAAGTAGCCACGATAAAACAGTAATACCAGAAAAGTTAAAACACAGTCCCACAAACGACAGACTTGTAAAGGCCTAAACTCTGACTTACCAGCTCCTTCAGAGGTATGCACTAGAACACTGCATCTTCTGTAGATAACACTGAAAGAACGCGTGTGGTATGTGGTTTACAGCTAATGTCTCATTGACGCTGCAACTGTTTCACAATAAACCTGCACGGTGGGAGAACAGATACAGGTTGTGCTTAGAACAATATTTTATACATGAAAGCTGAGGGAGGACTTGCTTTTCCAGCTTTCTTAACATGCACCCGTGAAAAGAACTACTATCTCTACCCTTACATCAAAATGATTGTGTAATAAGCCAGCAACCAACAATTAAACATACACACCTTCCACCCAAGACAATAAAGATAACTACTTTAAGCTAGGCTTTGCTTCAAAAACAGTTACACACCTGGAAGGTGCCTAGAGCAAACACCAGTGATCACCAAGAGCTGCTGTTGTTCAGTCAACAAAAATTTGGCCGT
The DNA here is from genome assembly GCF_028500815.1 of Rissa tridactyla. Taxonomy (NCBI): domain Eukaryota; kingdom Metazoa; phylum Chordata; class Aves; order Charadriiformes; family Laridae; genus Rissa; species Rissa tridactyla. The sequence goes on along the minus strand of NC_071481.1, from coordinate 6,196,337 downwards.
AACACATTCTACTGTTACAACAGTCATTGCAGCCTTAAAAACTGAGAGCAGAAATGAAGGCTGGTGCAATTTGCTCTGGAAACCATGCATGGCCTGGTTAGGACTTTTTTTTCTTCCTCTAAACAGTATGACAAAAATCTGTGTTGCAGAGATACTTATTTGCTTGGAGTTTATCCAGACAAAAAAAAAAAAAAAACACCAAACCCCAACACCAAAAAAAACCACCAAACCACCAAACACCCACAACCCTATAAAGTGTCAGTCTGCCAAAAACTGTAGTAAACGGAGTTCACTTATTACTCATGAATGGGGCTTTGAGCAACCTGGTCTCGTGGAAGGTGAACCTGCCCAGGGCAGGGAGGGTGGAACTAGATGATCTCAAAGGTCCCTTCCAACCTGAACCATTCTACGATTAGGAAAGAAGTATCCAAAGTTTTATTGGACCATGAGAAAGAGATGATTCTCTTCCAAATCTGTGTGGAGAATACCGCCTTTCAACCATACCCTCAGGAACTGAGCAGCCTGGAAAAAGCCGGGCAAGATGGAGGAACGAAGGGCGACTCTTCCCCTGCTTTAGTTTACAGGCCAAACCGCTGCCACCGCCCGCCCCCGACCCCCTCGGGGGCATTTTCTGAGGGAAGGAATGTGCTCTGTGCTCCGGCCAACTGCCTCGCTCGGTAAATACATCTCTGCCGCCGGGACGGCGGCCCCAACACCCCTCCTCACACACCAGGCGGGACATCGCGAGGTGGGGGGGCGCTGGGCGACGCCTGACAGGGCCCGCGGCCGCGCCGGAGCCCTCCCCGCCTCGCCTCACCTGCCCGGCGGCGCCTCCCCACGCCCCGAACAATGGGGCAACGCCCGGGGACTCCACTGCCCTCCCCGGGGGCTCCACCGCCCTCCTTCCCTCCCGCCTCTGCCGCCTGAGGGAACCGACTGCCCTCTCCTGCCGCCTCCTTACCTGAGGAAAACGAGCTCCGGCGGCACCGGCGGCAGGTTCCCTTTCGTACCCCCCGCCCTCCGCCGGCGCCCTGCCCGCTCCTTCCCGCGGCGCCCTGGGAGTTGTAGTTCGCGCTCTGCCGGCCGACGCTCAGGTTCCCTCAACGGCCTCTCCCGCTCGGAACTACAAGCCCCAGCAGCCCCCGCGCCGCGCCCTACCTGTGTCCCACCTCCCCGCAGGTAAATCGCCTCCCGCAGGCCGTTCCCGCCAGCACCGCCCCGCCGCGCGCGGTGCCTGCTGGGAAAGAGAGTCCCGCCTCTGGAGGCGCCGCCATTTTAGGGGTTGCTCGGCGACACGGACGCGCGGGGAGGGAGAAGGAAGTGGCAGGTAGCCAGGCAGGAGAAGGCCTGTTCACCCGTCCCTGGAGTCTTCTGCCAAGCGGGGGATATCATGATGAAAGGATTAAATATTTCATTAAAGGAGCGTCAGGGAAGGGGACTCAAGGAGGCCTGGGCGCATCTGAACTCCTCCTAAGCCTTCACACGTTACACCCATCCTTTGATATAACCTCCTGACAAGCACTAGGATTTCAGAGAAAAACTCAGAAATGCAGGGCAATGCTTGCATCCAACAGGATGACACCCACCGCAGAGCTGCTCGCCTGAGCATACTCCAATACCATCGTGCCTCAGCCCAATTAACTGCCAAAATGTGGCAGAAAGAGCAGGATCTCTTCGCAAAACTAAGGCTTGAAACGGGTGGCAAGACAGAAGCTACACTTCTGAGCTGAAATCTACACCTTCATGCAACAGAAGCTACCTAGCTCCAGAAGAGAATTAAAATTTGTTCCAGGTTTGAGGCAGCAGTGCATTTTGTAACAAGTTTAAAATACAAAGATTATAGACAATGCCAAACGTCATTTGGATAAAGCTATCAATTCTATAGAATGCCTTTTTTTTAAATAAAAGATTGACATATTTAAATTCTTTGAGAGTTGCTCTCTCCTGGACCTGGAGTGTAATAACGAATAAAAATATTTACCAAGAAAATTCATGTTCAGTTTTATTGAATATTTATATAACTCCGCAGATGAAAACTAAGTGCAGCTCTTTAAAAATTTCCTACTATGGATACCTCAGAAGAGCTGCGATTTACTGTGATTTTTTTTTTTTTTTTCCAAAGTAGGTGCAATGTTTCGGGACAGAACCTAGAATCTCAGAGAAAGACTTGAGTGCACCACTTAGTGTCAAGACTGAAGAAGTCAGCGGGGAAAAAAAAAAAAACAACTTTTGCTGAACTTTTGATACAGCAGTCATAGAGTTTCTCTCACAAATTGTGGATATACTTCAGTGTGTATACATATACTTCAGTGTGCATATATATATATATGGGTATAATTCACTACAGTTTGCTAAAGAGAGATGAAAATGGGAGAAGTGAGCGGACAGACTTGCTTGCTTTCTGCTCTTTGTGTGTAGCACCCAATCATACACAGAATGCAGCTTCTGATAAATACGCAGAGTAGCTAAAAGGCTGAAACTGCAAGCAAATCGTTATCATTGGTTTCACTTGCAGTTACACAGAACTTTCAGAAATGCCTAATTTGCATATTAGCAGAACAGTTAAAACTGTTCTCAAATACCTTTGGATTCAGTGAGTTACGGGATGCAAAACACACGCATAAAATTATACTATGACAAAGTATTTTTACTTAAAAGCACTACTTCATGTCAATGTCAAATTCATCCTTATGTCTTCAAAGATTAAGCCTTCTGCCTTTTATTCTGTTCGCTAGCTATAAAACTTACAATGACTTCATAGCCAGGAAAAACATTTCTCGCCTTCTTTTCTTAGCTGTGTGTTGTGGTTTGCATGACTTCATAAATGTGTCACTTGAAATTTGTTCTGCAGCTTCGTAAGCTTTTCGTGATCCCTTCCCACCCCAGCCTTCTATCAGCATTTCACAAAACAGGACACTTGGCTGAATACAGAGCGTGACTGGAATTTTTCTTGCCTAACAGATTCAATGCATGTAAGAGGCTGTGATTTAAATCCCATGAATAGCTTAGTAGTTGACACCCAAACTTATTACATTTCTCCATAACCAGTTACGCTATAAAACTCAGTATCTTTCTCTACAACATGCCTGTGCAGGACAAGATATGCTACTGTCAAGTTTATAGATGGAGGAAGGAAAGTTAGAAATTGTGAGTTTTGAATTTAGGGTCAACAAACAATTTGCAAGGCAGAAAAAACTTCTGTACATAGATAGGCATAGCTTGGTTCTTTTGGTGTGGGTTCCCCCCCCCCCCCACCCCATAATTCAGAGGGCAGCACTGCTGTGAAATAAAATTGCTGGAAAAGAATTGTAGATGCTGGCAAAAAAAAAAAAAAAAAAGAATACGCTAAATATCTGTCATTCTGACTGATCCCTTAGTTATTGCTACTGCAGCACTAAAACTAAAGTGCAGACCTTCAAAACTAGGTTGCTGCTCATGAGCACATATTTTACCAGAACAAAAGTGTGAGTAAGTGAACGGCACGTACAGTTCAGACAGCTTTTTGCAGTGACCTTTCCAATCCGAGGGTGGGGGGGAAAAGTGGGAGATTACGGAAAGTTTCATTGTGTGAAAGTGCAAGCTACTATGACAATGAACTACAACCAGATACACAATTAATAAAATATTTTCCAAATGTGTCTACTATGCCTCAATAGTGCTTTTAAAATAATTCTTCCTGTATTGAATTGTGCCATTCAGCTCAGTTTATTAAGGTTTTCTCACACAACACGTCCAGACATCTCTTCAAAGTGATGTTGGCGGACGTAACTTTGCAGTGGTGTTCAGTGTTACGTATTGTTTCGAGTGCTTGGCAGAAAAGGTGTCGAAATTAACATTCCTTTAGTAGACAGAGAATTACAAATTGGTTCAAAATAAACAAAACAACTCTTATTGCGTGTTACTTACCGGAAAGGTCTAATCTGTCAACTCTATTGTCAGTCTGAGAGCAAGGAAAACAAAATACTCTTTTAGATCATATTATCCATTTTCTCTGAAGGGTATTTCCAGTATATCTGTATAATATTTAGGCATCTCTAGAAGTTTCTACAGCTGGGAGGAAACCACACTTCTGCTATGTTTAGGAGGTATGTCAGCATCCTGCAAGTTTAAGTCTAGCCTTGCTTTTACATGGTTATATTAATTAGATTTCTGTAGTCTGCTTCCTGTCTTGTCTCTTTCTGCACACAGCAGCCGCTAAAGCCTCCTGTCATTTCGACTTCCTGATTTGTGGCTTTTAACAATTGGTTGAGGCAGTTACCAAGATTTCCCCTAAGAGACAAAGCGAAAACACTCTCACTTTGCATGCCACGCAGCAGCTCTGAAACAAGGCAGAACGTACAGCGCGCAGCTAGTCAGGTAGTGATTTTCTTCAGAGAGATTTCTGCTCTATGCAACAGCCGCCGTTAAACAGAGGTGTTCTGTAAAGCTGCTAAAGGCACACTAGCAGGTAACCCGGTTCCTTTCATCCACGGCAGAACCGATGACCAACTCTTCTGGTATTGCTGTCTGAAAGGATGCTTTGGTAGATTTGGGGAACAGGCATGACGCTACAGGTTAGAAAGCTGGATGCCTCTGAGCATCCTCTATTCCTTATTTCTTTGACCAATGACATTTTTCAGTGAATACCATATCCTGGAGGAAAAAGCTTGGAATAGACTCATGTGGAGCATGACACCATCTGCACCAATGCTGACAAGTTTTCCCAGATCTGACCTACGATCCTGCTAGTAAATTAAAGCATCGGTTCTTATATGTACTCGCTCCTGTTTGAACTGCCCCAAGATCTTTTACCTTCTACCCTGGAATTCTATCTATTAGGCTGTTTGCCCTGACAGTGCCTCTAAATAACATAATTTCAAACATCCATGGTTTCTCTTCACTAAGGAAGCACTGCTGATTTCAAATTGACAGTTTCAAAGCTCTACTTTTGATCAAAGCAGGAATAGGAAGGGCTTAAGCCTGTTCTCTTTCAAGTCAGCTTTAAATGATAAAACTCTACTGGTAGATTTGCTTCAATACTAAGGAAAAGCTCAAAAGCTTTCTGTTTTTAAGAAGAATATACAAGTTATTCATAAAATTCGTAATGGGACTCAAACAATGCAGACCAGATGGTAAATGATACCTCCTTTCCCAAGTACATTTGCTCATCCTGTACTTTTCCTGGAAGATTACCTGGGCGGCACACAGCTGGGCAGCCGAGCAGAAGGCTGAGCAGATATGACCTACATAACAGAAGTAAAAACATTAGTGGCCTTGTCAAGAGAATCACTGCTAGGATTGACATAATTTTATGGCCTGCTAATCCGCTGGCAATATTTCTGTTAACTGGGGAAACGTCTTGATATATTCCTGACACGCGTAGCAACCTTTCAGGAGAACTATATTACCGGTGTAATTGGATCGATGGAGGCAGTTTAACAGTTGTCACTCCGAGATTACTTAACTGTTAATTGGGAAATATGAAGAGGATTCCCTGACTTCTCATTGTATGATTTATGGGAATGAAAGACCTCCTTGAGAAGCATCTTTCAGTCAAGCCAAAGGATGTTTCATACGTTACCCATTTGAACAAAACATATGGGTCTATCCACTGCCACTCCTATCGAGCAGAAGCCCTTTGCTTAAGCTTTTCTGCTCCCACTACACCCTTTACTTCTTTCATTTGCCAACTTTTTTGGGGCAGGGGAAGGCCGGGAGGGGGCAATTTCAAAGCCATTTTCATGGCCAGTTTGAAACTAATACAGCACCAAAGTAACTCGCTCTACTATTATTGTTAAACTGGGATTTTCGGTACTACTGGGATGAACGTGCCCATCACTTGATTTACCAGCTGTATTTTATTTACAAGGTTCCTTTGAACATTTTTTGCCCTTAAGACAGTGCTTTAGAAGGGAAAATGAAATCACGGCTGCTTTTTATGGTAAATCCTGAAAGTTTAAAAGCAGAAGATGAATGAAAAGCAGTCACGGACTTGATGCATACAGGAGAAGTTTCCAGAGTTCAAAAGAAAACAACAGATGGGCATAATAGCTCTCTGGGTTACAGCGGGGCATGAGATAAGCAATTGACAGGCCACATGTAGTCTGATAATGAACAAAAGGCATTCAAAAACAAGAAGAAGTTATTCTTATGTCCAAGGTCGCTATAATTTATGACAGAAGAATTCAAGTCCTTTTTTCCCCCTCCCGCTAGAACCACCTTCCTATCTGTTAATTTCACGGTGCAAACTTAGAAGTACCTTTCCATTTAAAATATTTTGTGAGTCTGTGTTTAAGACACACCAGCTGAAATTCAAGTTTCCTCCTGAGAAATACAGTTAGAAAGAGCTGAAGATAAAAGCACATGAGAACAAAAAGCAGTTCCAGAAAATGGGATCAAGTATTAATAAGAATAGTGCATCGAAACTGAAATTGTTCCTGTTCAAAAAAAAACCCAAACAAACCAAAACACAAACCAAGCAAAACAAACACCAAAACCGGAATCAAAACCAAGCAGCATACAATATTGTCCCTGTTGATGGTAAATGTTCTTTCTGTTCAAAATACGGAAACCGATGCTCTGTAACTGTGTTTACTGTAAGAAGTATTGCCACGCCGTCACGGGTAATCTGCTGCTGCGCTTGTGGTTTTCTTGACAGGGGCAGAAAGCTGGGAGTTCTTGTAAGGCAACTGCTTATCTGATAGCTGAATGGCTTTGCCTCTGTAACTACACTACTCTTATTGTAGTATACAAGTAAAGAATAAAAGTTTGAAAATTTCCGTTTCGTACAGTGCTTTTCAATCTTTTCTGATTTGCTATTTTTTTCCCCCCTCTAACGGAGGGGCAGAATCCTTTCTGAAGAAAATTCCTGTACAGGAGAAAATGTTTTTCTTAGCCAAATACTGATATGTAAATCCCTTAGAAGTAATCTGCACATTCCAAGATATCCACAAACCACAGATTAGGTATGTAGGCACAGCAAGTTTATTTGGCAAGGGACTGTCATTATTATGCCTTCCTTTTTTTGTGTGGTTTCTTTTTTTTTCCCCCCTTTAATCTGTTGCTATTTCACATGTATATGAGGACTAGCAACCTCCCCAGTTCTGGAGCTATCCTACCACTTTGCAGCACATCTATATTTAAATTTGGCATTTCTAAGTCAATTCGCATCAGATGTTTTGCCATTAGGCAGCAGTTGCAGGTTGACAAGAGAGTTGTGGCATGCAAATTAAAAGCCTTTTAGGCTTCTGTCTGGAAGTTAGACATGCTGGGAATTGCTCATCACCTTTATCTTGCCTTTGCCCTCTACCTGCAGCAAGCTGGTGAGACCCAAGGGCTGCTGCCTCGCATTTTTGGCCGCTCTTCCATCTGAGCACAGCTATCAGGCTGTAAAGTGACTGCCCAGTGACTGCCCCTGGCAGCAAGGATCAGGCTGGGAGGGACCCGAATGTCATTACAGCATGACTTGGACCATGAAACAAAACCGTTATTTGTTAGTTTTGTCTAGAATGATGGTAGAACCTTAGATATTAGCATATTTTTCTAGTAATTTTATTAAAAAGCTTTATTCCATATTGCAATACAGTGAACCTATATGCTTTTTTACCAGATAAGTGCTGATACAATTTGGAAATATTGACACTGTATAAATGAGAGCTCCAAAATTCAGCTTTTAAATGCATGAAAAAAACCTAATAGTTGAAGGTCAATACATGACAGGTAGGCGCTTTTGTATTTTCTTTGGTAAGGAACTATAATTTCAGCTTAGAAATTTAAGACCATAAATATAATGTAGTTTAATCAGTCTAAACACCTATGTGTAACCAAAGGACTATAGCCTCCAAAGCAGATTGTCCCATCCCAAATATTAAAGCTAATGTTTGCCTGGAAAAAAGTATTGAAAATAATTACTCAGGTACAGAAACAGTTTATAGAATTAAGCAGTTTGTATCGATGATGTAATACTGATTGAAAATTCTGTAGATGCCGCTGTAGTTATTTCTCCCCCACAATCTGCTGATTTGTACCACGAGGAGAATCTAGCTTTCCACTATTTCTGTGTCGACATAGAAGAGATTCGGGGTGATTTATGATGTCTCTATTAGCTAAACTTTTCTAATAGGAGAAGTTGTACTCTGCAAATTGTACAAGTGATATTACAGATTTGGTTTTTTCTCTCCCTAGGTGTTTGTTCTTTGTTATAAACCAAACCGGTGTCTTCATATGCAAATATTTGGAAAGCAGGCAAAGGTAGGAGGTGGAAAAACATACATATTCATCATTCTTAATGAAACATTTATTTCTACATGTTTAGTTGAAGGTAAATTTGTCAAATATGATAATTATATGAATTACAGCTAATAAGGTTTAAATCTTGTTCAATTTCCACGGTTTTGCAAATATTATCTATACATTTCACACAGGGAGGCAGAAAAAGGGAGGGGGGAATCATACTTGAGGCTCTCGCTGTGAGTACAAAGATTAAATATAAGCTATATAAATATACGTGAAAGTGTATTAAAGTTTTAATGCTTCCAGTAACATATAGCTTTAATTACTATCACATTGAAAAGAGATTTTCAGTGATATATCGACTTCCATTTAAGTTTTATTAGAAAGTAAATTGCATTCTGCTTTGGTAGGGTTTTTCATTTGGCTTGATAAGCACAAAAATCGATGTCAGTGAAAGTATATCTTAGCAGTCTGAAGAGATCAGTGTGTTGTGCAGGTGTCCCGGAATGTAATACGTGCTGGCAGGCATCATGTGCTATAAAATTAACTAGAACGTGTTTGTGAATGAACGAGCAGTATCTGGGCAAGATGCACAGCAGCGGGTCTTACTAAGTTGAGGGTAGGAGCCAAGAGCCTGATATTCTTGAGCAATCAGAAGAATTGCTACTGCATTTTAAAAGTAGCGTCCTAATTTCTGCAGCCCCTGGAGGTTTTTGGGTTTGGTTTTCTGGGTTTTATTTTTTCCTCTTGGTGACCGATTAACTTACTGGAGAACTGCTTTATGGAGCAGTACTTTTTTAAAAGATAAAACTGGTCTTAGGATAGAATCACTAGCCATTATCAATGCAAGGTTATGGAAGAGCCTTTGGAGCAGAGGCTATAGAAAACTAGGGAGATTATTCTTGTTTCACGGCCCTTCCTAAAGGCCTAAGTTGATGTAGGAGCCTAAACATGCAAGAAAGTTTCCACAAGAAAAGTAGCTCTGCAGCTCTAAGGGCCTCTTTTGTACTAGTTTGAGTCGTTAGAGTAACTCTGCATTTATTTCTCTCTCTCTCTCTCCACGTGGTCAAGCCATCTTCCACTCTCCATGTAACAGGATAAACTGGGCATCTGCTTTTATTTCACAAGCTCTGTAGCTCCATGACATTCTCCGATGCCTTCACAACACGGCAACGCTCGCATTTGAACCTCAAGCCTCCAGAAGTACTGTTAAATGCGACCAGTGCACACAGTGTGCCACCCAAGTCGCTGCTCTTCCGGGAGCTTGGGCTAGGAGGCCGTTTGGGCTATTGGAGAATACGACCATTAAACACGGTGGACGCACATCTGCCACATGCGTATTTTTGTCTCCCCACCAGTTACTTAGAGCACCGATTCAGTAGATAGCAACTTATTTTTTATATGTATAAAATATGCATATATATTGGGTTTTATATATATCTTTGCATATGTGTGCATACATAAAACCAGCAAAGATCACAGTCCTTTCAATATGTGAATTATATGGGCACATATACAGAGGCAACTCATCTTTCCTTTTGCACCAAAGAAAGGAGTGTCGGGCATCCCAGGCGCATCCGAGCAATTATCGGAGCGGCACAAAATCAAAAGCTACGAGGAAAATCCGCTCTACTCCCCAGGAGAACTTCTTTATCTGGACTGATGGGAACTCCTGCATTTTCTCACTGCCTTTTGCATTGTCCCAATCCAACACATTCCTCCTTTATCAGCGCCTCTTTCACATCTGCGCTCTGCTCACAGAAGGCTCAATTGCCGAGTCACAGAAAAATCAACTCACAATTCAATACTTACAAATTGTCCAGAGCCAGCAGAAAGAGCACTAGGGCGTCTTGGAGAGAACAAGCTTGGCTTTAGGATTTCTCAAGGGGACCTGAGAGAAAAGTCAAGCAAAGAATAAATCAAGACACAGCAAAAACTCAGCTCCCTCAGCCCTTCACAACATTCGAGAGATGGATTGTTTCTGAAAAAATTACAGCACAGGAAGCAACAAGGAAATAGAATTGCGCAACAGGATTTCCTGCCAGCAGGCTTTTGTCACAGCCACTGAAACTGGGTAATTTGATGGCTCTCCTACTTACAGGAGTATGAGGTTTCTGCCATTTATTAAGCTGTCCCCGGGGGCTTACGTTTTCCGTTCCTGAGCAAGCAGTTGATGCTTTGTAAATATCTTTCTCCTATCCAGGAAATTCATAACATACTTCAAAAGGCATGCATGTAGCTCTGCAGGAGGAGGAAGGAGTCTGGCATCTTTTTCCACTGCTTTTATGAAAGTAAGCAATTCCAATAGTTTTTGGGAACAGCAGCACCATGACGCCCAGCCTCAGATCCTTATCTCTGGATCTCTCCATTACAGCTCAGGGCAATTTTCTTTCAGCTATTCTCACAGCTGAAAGCTTAACAGAATTTGTCTAGGAAAAGCTATTACCTCTTCCTACAAAACCTCACTTTTGCACTCCCAGACTCTCCCACAAATTCAGCTTTAAGCTGTTGTCTCGAATAACAGGAGAAATCCATTGCTAGCTTTGGAAGTCATATTTTGATTTAAATTAATTCATCTTATGGCAAGAGAGGCTTATAGAAAATAACTTGTCCACTAGGTTTAGCTACCCAGTACACATACTAGAAGGGAAAAATCACTTTGAAGAGTCAGCCACGACAACCTTGTGCTATCTTCCATAAGACTTTACTGAGTGACATGGCTTCCTTCAAACAGAATCCACCACCTGCTTCCATCCTGCAGTTCCCAGCCTGTCAGCTAAGACATTAATGGACATCAAAGTTATAATTACAACTCACTTTCTTCAAATTAATCTTCCAGCACTTGATTAGCACTGTCCCGTCTTCAGTTCATTAAAAAAAAAAAAAAAAGACACAAGAGAGAGAAGGAAAAAAGCCTTCCTAGCCCTGGCCTTCCCTATTTATACTCCAGTCCTCCCAAATTAACACCGACTCAATGGACACACCTGCAAGAGCTTGCTAATCAGATCTCTGATCTGGATTTTTTTTTAACCCTATGCTTGCCTTATATTAAGCAAAAGATACAATGATTTCTCTCTTTTCTTCCCCCTTCTCTTTTACTTAACAGCTATTAAATCTCTCATTCTGTACCTCCAGTTTTCTGGGTCCAGAAGCAACATGTCATCTCCACACGCAGCAGTATTTAAGTACGACTTTGATCACAGTAAATACAAATAAATAAGAGAAGTAAACAAAAAAGATGTTCTGTGAGCATCTGAGTGTTGATAAAGATTCTAGAAGGAAAAGTAAATAACTAGACCCAGGGTAAAGCATAAACAAGAGCATGGCAAATCAATATAACACAATAAAATAATTAAGGAATTCATCTGCCGGTTTATGAAAACGTGTGCTTAACTCTTCAGAGAATGAAACCGAATACTCGCCCTAGTGTAATTTTTAGCATTTCGCCTCAAGAACTGAGGACGGGGTGAGTGATGGGGAAGGTATGTTCTACCCGTGGCTCTGACTAACTCTCCTGTGCCCGCAGCCGTAGCTCCAAGGGGTCTGGTGGGCACTGGCACCTGGTGGAGTTTCTGCCAGCTGCTTGTTCCCATCCTGCGTGCTGCACCAATACAGCACCAGCCATGAGCGCTGGGAACCCAGGCCCCTAAACCAGTCTGCTCTTCCCCTCCTGCCGTGGTATTCCTTCCCCGTCCCTTGGGGCCACGGCAGAGATGAGGCGGTGCCTGTTTCTCCAGGGCTGGAAAGCCAGCAGGTGACGTGCATCCTTGCAGAGACACACGGGAAGCGAGCAGAGGAACCAGCAATTTTCCAGACACCTACTCATGGCTGCAAAATCCCTGCCGTCCAATACCAGCATATGGCACTTGTGATCTCCCGCTTGCTGGAGGCTCCGCGCTCAGAATGACATCTCTAGGGCAGCAGTAGTTTAAACTGCCTCAGCACACAGTGGACAGTGTGGGTTTAAAAAGCTCTCTTACAACCAGCCACATCTTGTTACAAGCGAAAAAACGGAATGAATTGAGTTGTATTTTTGTTTCCTGGAGGTGGGTGCTTCTGGGAGGTGAGCGTGGGATCAAAATCTCTGAGTCGAAGTGCTCCGTGCAAAAAAGAAATTCCTGAACAAAAGAGGCTCGGAGCCTGTTGCGTTTGAGCTCTCAGCTTCTCCTTTGAACAACTTTTCTTTTCCTTTCTCTGTCACTGTAAATGCTACAGGGATAAGCCAAGGCTCTCTGTGGTTCTTATAGCGCACCACCTTTGAGCACCACAGTTGCAAAAATAAAAACTGCTGCACTCTCTCTTGTTACTAATAATGAGACTAAGTAGGATGTTTCACCGTTTAAAGAAAAACCATGGAGATGACCCGTCTCTTCTGCAAATGCTTCATCTGTCTTTTCTAAAGTGACTCAGTTTGTAAGTGGTACAGCACCATCTCACCCACTGATCAGGCAACAAGATCTTATTTTTATGACATCGCAGCCTGTTTCCAGGACTATAATTCTCCCATCAGTTCGGCATTGTGATCGTACAACACTGTAGACGTGAAAGGAGTAGCTGTCGTTGGGTAAGGCAGGCCGCTGTATGTCATTTGAGCTGCCTCAAAAACATTTAAAATAAATATGAATGCTGCACGAAATAAAAAGAATATAGCAAAAAAAAAAAATTGTTACAATGTATTTTGCTGAAGAATTCTCGATTATAGAAAATAGCAAAAAAGCAAGAAATGGAAAGACAAATCTTCCTTAGGTTTGAGAAAGTGAAGCCCCAAGATTCCCGCTTCCCTTCAGAGATGCCAGACCTGTCAGTATTTAACTTTCTGTCTGTAAAGAGAGTGCAATGAAGTTAATAGGAATAGTCATTGATGTATTTGGGTTTGTATTCGGGTATTAATTTGAAATATTAGGTGTCATCTAAATTGCAACTCAAAATTGCCATTGGATATTATCCCAATCATTTTCGGGTCAGGGGGAAAAAAAAAAAGCAACTGGTTCTAGAGCTTTTAAAATTTTTTGTGTCTCCCTATCTGTGCGAAGAGGTACGTGATGGACTGAACAGGGCTGTTAAAGCAGTCATTTAGCCTGGCCAGTGTGTCCATTACTGGACCAGTGCTGGAGCCATGAACCAAACTGGCACTGGAGCCACACTTTCAAAAACTGTTTTACACATAGCACAGTGGACTGAGACACTTTTATTATGCCACAGCTCTGAAGAAATACGTAACAGATGAATTTGTAGTGCATCTCACCAATCCGCAAAGCAGCAGAAGTATGCTTTATTTGTTTTCTGCTCCATTTTTTGTCACCGTTGTCACAGTTCACTGAGACCTTCCTAGGTTGTTTTTTTTAACCTCATCTCTGTCTCCCTGATGTCAGTTTTGATCAAAGACCCTTTTATAACACAGAGACGTGTCCCCTCCTGACACCTGCATCATAGCCAATATTTATTTCCCTTGTGGCAACTGTGTTAAGTCCAATTTGGGCTGTTCACAGGTCAGGAAGCACAAGATGTGGAAAAGAAAGGCACTCGGGAGACCCAGGGAAGCTTGATGCTCTTCAAAAAAATCATGTTATACCATAAATATTGATCATTAGCAAGAATGGCAAGAAGGATTACAGAAATTTAATTATTTATTTCATGTTGACTGCACAAACATTTAAGATCGCACGTAGGAAAAGCAAATTGGTACACAATTAGTTTAGCGGTTAATATCATATCCATTGCTGAAACACTCACTGACTGCATTAGTTACATTAAAAATACATCAAAGTCCCTCCAGAGACGCTCTTCTCCCGCTTCATGTTCTGATCAGTGAGAACTATTTACTTGAGGACTAACTAAATCTGGGTGATGACCTTCCAGGGGGATGTTGCCTGGGTAATTCTATAGCTGGGAGAAGGTCCGGAGAAAGGGATGGGAAGCCTGCAACGCAAAGTAATTGTGGGAAGGCTGGAGGCCAGTCCCTCCCTGGCATAACTTCAATCGACATATCTGTCCTGATATCTCCCTTTCACAAAAGGTCCACGGCTAAGCAAGAGAGCTTAAATATCTTCACCGATGTATTTTGCAGAGGTGGAGTAGTGGTAGGAGGAATCTCTAAGGCATGCAGTTCGTGTAATATCTTGAGGTGCGTACATCCGTCTGACATCCTTGAAAGCTGAATTCAAAATCCGGGCTCCAGGGGTTTGCTACCTCAGATCCGCAATCTAGAACTTCACCTTTCATCTTGCTGCTAGGCGGAGGATTTCTATGGAGAATTTTTTACTCGGAATGAGTGGCAGGGCACGATGCTGAATTCATCTGAGAGCCAAAGGTCTGTTCCCGGAAACGGCTGAGCATCCCCATTTTCCACTGAACTCTTTGTAAGTAGTTGTTATTTAGCATAGGATTAGGCTTGAAGGAAGTGAGCGTAAAATAAACCCACAAACATTTGCATTTCATATGTAAACTAGAATTAATATCTGTATTAACAGATGGAAAATGGTTTGCACTGTGAATACAAATACTGTAACGTTCCTCTGTGTTTTCCCACATGCATAAGGGATTCTGCATTTCCATTATTTGCAAAGGGCCAAATCCCACAACCCTCTTCCAAGTTCCTACTTCCCCATGCTGGGACAGACAGCCCGTGTCTGGACAGTGTTCCTGTCCGGTAATTACACTGGAATATTGTTATGCTAGCACTGACAGGCGCCAGTGTGAAGTGCTGAGCAAAGGATACGGGGCACACAATTTAGGGCATGCCATGTACAAAGACCCCGGTAGGATGATGCATTCACCTGTGCAACTGTGTGCGTGCACGTGTATGCGTACGGAAGGCAAAGAGCTGCCCCAGGAGACACCAAGGCTGCCCAACCCAGTACAGGTTGGGGGTGACCTGCTGGAGAGCAGCTCTGTGGAAAGAGACCTGGGAGTCCTGGGGGACAACGGGATAACCATGAGCCAGCGATGTGCCCTCGTGGCCAAGAAGGCCAATGGCATCCTGGGGGGCATCAAGAAGAGTGTGGCCAGCAGGTGGAGGGAGGTCATCCTCCCCCTCTGCTCTGCCCTGGGGAGGCCGCACCTGGAGTGCTGGGTCCAGTTCTGGGCTCCCCGGTTCAAGAAGGACAGGGAACTGCTGGAGAAGGGACAGCAAAGGGCTACCAAGATGATTAGGGGACTGGAACACCTCTCTGATGAAGAAAGGATGAGGGATTTGGGTCTCTTCAGTCTGGAAAAAAGACAGCTGAGGGGGGACCTTATCAACACTTATAAATACTTGAAGGGTGGGTGTCAGGAGGATGGGGCCAGGCTCTTCTCAGTGGTGCCTGGAGACAGGACAAGGGGCAACAGGCACAAACTTGACCATGGGAAGTTCCATCTCAACATGAGGAGGAACTTCTTTGCTGTGAGGGTGGCAGAGCCCTGGCACAGGCTGCCCAGAGAGGTGGTGGAGTCTCCGTCTCTGGAGACATTCCAACCCTGCCTGGATGCGTTCCTGTGCCACCTGCTGTGGGTGACCCTGCTCTGGCCGGGAGTGGGACTGGGTGATCTCCAGAGGTCCCTTCCAACCCCCACCATTCTATGATTCTAAGCGCTCTGAGCCCTGGGTCCTCAGCGATTGTGAGCACACTGGGGAACTCCAGAACGGCCCAGTGTAAAACCCACTTGTATCCGTTGAGGATCTGGTGAGTTATCTCTCTAGAGAGAGAGTTATCTCTCTAGAGGTGAGTTCTGCTCTCTCTAGTCACACACTTACGAAACACCAGCTTTTGTGACTCTACCAGTCCCTAGAGTGAACGCCAAGTGACTCAGAGTCTGAGGCGAGAGCTGCAAAGGGCTCTAGTGTCCTACTTTGCTAAAATAGCATAATAAATATGCATATGGAAAACAGTAGAAATATATTAAAAGGACATCACTCATGATTGCTCTTTCCCTTTGAATCATTAACTGAAATGATGTCTCTTGCTGGAACGCCAAGCATGAGAGTGCCTCTCCAGCTCAGATCCATATGTCAGAAAGTGTTTGGGGACAGAACCAGACCCAGGGATGAAGTTATAAATTAAAGTTTTATGAAGGCAGAAAGAACATCCTTATGTTCTTTTTATATCTCCATATAAGGGTAACGGTGATAAATTATCTGGTGCCCTAGAAGGACGTTTTACCCTTGTGCCGACACTGAGCTGCTTTTCACTTTGCCTTATCTTACTGGAACTCAGTTTACATCTCTGCATCTACTGATATATTTAAAAATTCATATCAGGATATGTTTTGCATTCTTGTCCCACCACATTCTTTAGGATTGAAGTATAAATTGCTCTCTTCAGCATGGACAACTCACTAAGATATTTTTTCCTACTGTACCTTTAGCCAGTCTCACATCTGGGATATTACCGTATACTCCCTTAAGCAGTTGAATGATTAACTGTATATGTTAGTAACACAAATGAATACCAAAGTGCATATAATTACAAGAAGTAAACCCATTATGCATTGTCAATAACTGAAGTGTCACACTTGGAAAAGCATTCAGCCACTGTCTGGAGAAGATCAACTCTATCAATATTTCAGAAACTCTAGGAATGCAAAGAGAATATAGACACCATCCATAAAATAGGGATATAAAATGCCCAGAGTTTAAAAAGGAGAGCTATGATGGCATGTCCTAAGTTTTTTCATCACATCCATCGTTTCTGTGTCAGGTGGGTAGTGGGCATAGAAGAAATAATTGCTCTCTGGGGCTTTTGAGAAAAAAAAGAGAAAAAAAAAACCAGGAAGAAAAAGATAAGAAGCACTTCCCTACCGCAAAGCTACAGGACTATGATACGGGATGGGAAAGAGAAGGAGACGGTAGGTGGAGTCCTGTGCTTGCTCAGTGCAGGAGAAAGACAGTGCCACCGAGACCAAGGTGCGATGGTGTCCTTCCCCCAGCTGGAAATTATGGAGGTTACCACGGCCACCGTTCTGCTTGCTTTGCTGAGCTCTATGGAAAAGCGTCGCCATTGATTTCTCAGGTCATACACAGGGACTGTGGGATTACATCCGTGGGGATAGGAGAAGGAAGACTGCTGGTTCATCCTTGGGGATGGGGAGAACACGACACAGAAACAGAGAGCTTAGGGTCACGCTTGTCCTTGGAGATTGCTGAGAAGGTGTGTCAGTCATCTGGGCCTTCTCAAGTTGGTGGAGTCTTGCAGGGTGAAGAAAGCAAAAGGGGTGAATTCAGAACGTGCTATTTGTAACCTGAAAAGATCAGTATTAGTAGAGAGCTCCCAGGGTGTGAGCACTCACCACAGAGAAACCTGTCCCTCATCACCACCAACATCAGAGGCTTTTTTTAGTGATCTGATGGGGAGCCACACACTGGAATTCAGGTCTGGTGTACCAGAAAATGTCCCTGGTCAGATGCATTAGCAACCCCATGCCCCCTTCCTGGCTGGGTGCGCTCTGATGAGTGCAGACAACCCCCACTGTGGGGTGAGGCATCTGTTCTGCTGAATAGATGCTGTGAGTTGAGCTGAGCACAGATCACGCGTGGAAGGGGAGAATTTAGCCAGCAGAGGGCAGGTGGCTTGTTACACAAGGAAAAGTCACTGGAGAGGAGAAGCAAGATGTCCCTGCAGGCATTCACTCCTCAGCTCTGACATCACAGGCCATTTCCCAAGTTCATCATGTCACATCACCGGGCCGGGAAGTGAGTAACACTGCCGGAACATGACCTCTGTGGGACAACCATGAGAGCAATTAACAATGTGCTGGTGAGAGCTTGTTAGCATCGCCCTTCACCTCACTTCTATTGCCGTCTCCTCTAGACCTGCTGATAGTGTCCCTCATCAGCAACAGGCTATGACTGCAACTGCCTCTGGATAACGTATTCTAGGGCTGGCAACAACAGCAGCTACCTTACTGGTCCATGGGAAGAGCATCCCGTTTGTGCTTCAGGAGAGTAATTACTTTGGCTCCCATGCACTTTACATGCGCTGCATCTCAACTCCAGCCGCACTTGAGCCACTTACAGCATCAAAAGGAGCTGGCGCTGCAGTTCTTGGGAACATCTAACAACCCTTCGACTAGCCCCACTCCTTTTACGGGCCACACTGTGGGTATCATCTTAACTGAAAGAGCTGCCACACTCACTGAATATTTCCAAGGACCTCAATTCTGCTGTGATTTACTCTTCCTTTGAGACACTGTTTATATCAAACTTTCCTTGCAAGCCACTACAGAAGCAGCATAAACACTTGGAAAGCCAACAGTCTCCTAGGCATGGCATCATGGATCATCAATGATTTATAGACCACGGTTTAGCCATTGGTCCAAGCCAACTTAACTCCTTCAGAAATAATGGGCTAGAAAAGAAGACCTGACCTTATGCCCAGGGAATGGATGCTATTCTTGCTATTCGAGAATCTAGCCACGAGAAGCTGAATCACACAGCCTCAAGCCACTGACGAGTAATAGTCACATGAGTTATAGAGTATCAGGAAAATTGCTACGTTGCATCTGTACCTCGTAATGATTATCTAATCAGGGTGCTTTCCTGGTGACTACAGGAAATGAAGAACAGTGCAAAGCTAGGGAGCAGGTGGGTCCGGTGTTCGAATGAGATTAAACTGCAGAGGGACATGGTTCCAGAGCTTGGGCTTGGCCTGGTCGGTAAAGACGGGCACCACTTGGAGAACAGGAGTCACCTGAGGGACACAATCCGTGGCTCTACCTAACAGTTTTTCTCTAAATCCGTATCGAGCTGCCTCAGCGGACATTTATCGCTAATGCACAACTCTGGCGGTGTTTCCCACCCCACCGCCCGTTTAGAGTCTTATCCCTCTGCTCTGGCACCTCACTCTGCCCTGCCAAGGGGCGCAGCTTGTCCAGGCATTGCTGCTTGCGCAGAGGTCACAGCAGCTCTTCTCAAGGTTGTCTGGGCGTCTCGTGCACTGCAAAGCTTCCTCAGCTGTAAAATGAGATAGCATCCTTGATAAACATGGTTATTGGAAGGCTCAGTTCACTGTGTCTGTGAAGTGTCTTGAGGTCGTCTGATAGAAACAGTTAGAGAAGGATAAAATATAATTATATTAGAAGTATCCCACAGCGAGTTCTCATCTAGCTTATCTGATGACTCACCAGGGCTCTTTCCTGACAGTACATAATATATACTTTGGAATTTAAATAGCCCAGTCTAGCCGTAGGTGCAAACTACTGCAACAACGATAAGGCTTCACAGCGAACACCTGGTTAGGCAGCGAGCTGCACGTGAAGCCAGACCAATAAAAGAGCTCCATGAGTTAGCACGGGAAACATCACTTAATGGTGCTGTTTACCACGCTGGAGCACTAATTGCATAGAGCACCCGGCCTTCTTGACGCTGAGGAACTCTGTAGGATCAAAAAGCGATGCTAGCTGGAGGCCAAAGAAATGTTTGCCAGGAACACTCAGGCAGTAGTGGGTCTCACCGCTTCTTCTGCATCCGAAGAACGGACGGTAACGGCGGAAGGTGGAGAGTTCAGCTACCGAGCTGGACCTGTGCCAAAAGTCGCAGAAGTTTTGTGTGTGCGCGTGTGTATTTTCGCTGGCTTTCAGTAGCTTGGGAGCCGGCACGTGAACGTGTGAGCTCATAGAAAAGCGTAGTCTAAGTAGCATCCTCCTGCTGTAAGCATTTAACCCTGCAGAGCCTTCTATTCCATGCTGCACAAGGGTGTTTGATTTAATACAGGCTTGTTCTCACCCAGATAAAAACAGCACAGCTGTCCTAAGCCGTACCCAGATTTTTTTTTCCTTGACAGTAAGCTGCAGCTCCATGAACCTAGTAGACGTGTCTTTTGTAAGCAGGAACAACATTTACATACGTTGGAGTTTTGTCCTGCAAAGGCTGAGTCCAAAGCAGTTTGGCTCTTGACACTTCTGTGCTTCTGTAGCAACTGCTCCCTTGGGTTTCTCCCAGCACGTGGGGCCTTCTAAAGCCCTTCCAGGCTTTATACACGGCCTTAGGACATGGCCCAACAAATCAGAGCTGTAAACAACACCCAAAACATAAACAGAAAAGTAGAACCCCAGGTGTGTTAGGTGGTACATAATAATGAGCAACCACCTAGCCTTGGATGAAGGGGGAGAGAGATCAGAAGCAGCTTCTTGCTCATTCCTCAGTGTTTTTTGATTTTGATTTTTTTTTTCCCCACCCAGCATTACCTGGTGGCTTCAGTTTATCTACTGAGATGAACTACACAGAGAATGAAAGGAATTACATACTTAGGCAGCGGTGGAGGCAGAGACGAGCCAAGGAAGCAGCCTAAAGCGATGATCAGTAGTCTGTTTTTGTTACTCTGCAGTATACTTTGCTTCTTTTCACACTAAGGAGCCTGGCTTGCAAGTTTTTAAATGGTCATGTCCTCAGCCAGTTGGTAGTTGCCGTTAGAAATAATCTTTTTCATTACAAACCTTCCTAAATCCCCCGGAAAAGAATACATACCCTTCAGAAGATCTCAGTGCTTCACCCCCAGTCCCGGAGGAGATGGCGGTGGCTACTGCTGCGGGTAAAATAAGGAGAGGTGATGGTGGGAAGGGTCCGACAGCCGAAAGCTTCGATGTTTCAATCACAGTTATTCGCTGCGGGTGGGATCCTGCGTTAGGTCTGTGGCTGGAGCCACTGTGACCAGCCCTATCTACTGCGCAGCACCATCCCTCCCAGGTTCCCATCTAAATGCACAATCCAGGGAAAGACTATGACCAAAAAGGAAGGCTCACAATTCCTTTTCTTAATTTTATTTCGTTTATCCAATTATTTATTCATTTAGGAAATGAGCCCCAGAAGTCCATGGAAATTAAGCGTTTTGCTCAAGGTCACGGTGCTTATAGCCAGAGAGATGCATCTCCCACGTCTCATCCCAGTGCTCCAGTCACATCACCTTCACTCCTGCGTGGCTTAGCAAAAAATCCGTTTGGAACACGTATTTTCAGACTGCTGTTTGCATACCCCTACACCTCTACCCAGGGAATACCTTTGAGAAGCACCCGAGGTGTGCACGGCTAATGCAAGTGCAAGGAAATAACAGTGTTAATGAAGTAACTGTTCCTACTTTGTACCAGTGTTCCTTTAAGTGCAGACATGACGGCATGTGCTCCCACAGCTGATTGCTCCCGATCCTCCGGGATCCACCCGAGACCAGCTGCAGTCCCTGACATGCTCAGTCTATTCCTCCAAGCCGAAGATAAAAATAACAGCAAGCCTCCCACTCGCTTTTGGGAGCCAAGCCCTGATCGTCATCCCAGCACGGTGCTGGGTCCCGGCACGCTCCCTGCCAGGCGTACCCGGCGTGTCCTTGCGGAGGGAGGAGCGTGCGGGCATGTGCGGGGCGGCCCAGTTTGCCCCAGGCTCTCGGCTTCCAAGTTGGACTCGTCCCGTTCCAGGCTCCGGTCACGTTGAGGGAATGACCAGCCTCAGAACCACCGAAACTCTGAAATGGCGGTACCCTGCTCACACTGCAGTTCATCAATCCCGGCCTTGTCAGCGGATAAAGGGCTTAAAATGTGCCTGTGTCTTTCTTTAGAGCACGACCAAAAAGCAAATCAGCGTTGCTCCACTGTCTCCCAGGGGAGGGGGTCTCAGCTAGACCCAAAACAAGGATTTTTGTTCCTCGGCGTGTTGCCGAATCTGACATTCCCGAGCGTGTTCCCGAAACATTGTTAATTTTGAGCCCGGTTTACCAAAGTGCTTATGCAAGTGACTAAGTGAGCAAGACTTTTAAAAATATGATTTACATCCATTCATCAAACATCCTGCTTTGTCAGCTCTGGATAGTGTTTGCTGCCGGCCTCGCTCATCCCTGAACAGCAACATAAATAGCTGGGGGAGCGCACCGTGCTGGTGTTGCTCACTCAGCATCGGGTAGGGGTTGTTACTCCTACGGTCTGTGCGCGCTGCTCTACCACTGAGATGCAAATCCGGGAAAATTTAGTCTTAACCTGCGTTCTCCATTGAGGTGTTTGTCTTCTGGAGTCACCCATGGAGCTCACCGTGAATCCCCTGGAGGAACAATGCTCTAGACCAGATCCTTCTAGCTGTGGAAGGATCAGGTCACCTTAGTTTTAGTCCTAAACCTCATTTAAAACTTCGGTAATTTCAACACGCTTCTCTCATTCTTAAAAGCCTCCTTCGGAATTTCAAGTGTGACCTGAAGTAGAGGAATGTGGGAGCCGAAGCGAGTTGTATCCGACTCCCATTCGTGTCTGTGGGCTTTAGACACTTCTTCGTCCCAAGAAATGGGTACAGTTCCGTACGTTTTGAGAGTGAATTTTCTCAACCATTTTTTTTAAGAAGGGACTTTCTGATCCCATCCTGAAATAAATGCACAGACCATCTCATGTTGGTGTCTTTTTTTTTTTTTTTTGAGAAACTGAACAAAGAACAGTAGTATTTGCAATAAATAAGAACTAAATTGTCAATGTTTGTTACTTCCCCCCCTCCGCCCTTGTTTCCTTACCTGCACATGAGTGTAAATTTTCTTTTTCCTGGGTCATTGAGTGATGTCCTTCGAACCACCAAAGGTCTGCAGGTTGAAAAATATTTCTCTATGTCAATTGCTACCCAAAGCTGCAAAGAATGGAATTCCTTCTCTGTGACAATCCAGACAATATTATTTTGAACAATGGTATAAGAGCTTGGAGCAAACACATGACTGTATAGAGTGGTTCGATCAATTTATAAACAGCTTTGTGTCTTTCAAACTCATGCTGGTTTTTTCTATTGCAACAATTTTTTTTTTTTCTCAACCAATCGCCAGAAATTTGACCGTCAGGCTCCTTCTTTCTGCTGTTAATCTCAGGGACTTTCAAGTTATTTGTCCTTTATGAAGAAACAAGAGAAAAATAACTGCTATTCTTAGGTGTTCCTCAAATTTTCTTTCGGAAGATTTCCTGCCCTGTGAAACCGCGGCCGGCACATCCGCGCAAACTGGACCAGATTGTGAAGAGCGATGATGACAAAAAGACAAACCCTCAAAACTAGTCGAAGAACTGCGAGAATTTCCCAGAAAGCAGGCAGCCCTTCCCCAGTCCGGAGAAGATGAAGGAATAAACATTTCTCCCATCGCTTCCCCAGGGCAGGCACAGGCGGGGTGTCCTCAGCGCTGCCCCTTATCAGGAGCATTCCAGCCTGCCCTGTTTGTCATAGAAACCGGCCGGAGCGGGAGCGGGAGCGCTCGCAGCCAATGGAGTGATTCAGTGGTGATGGGGAAAGGCAGGTGGAGCAGGTAAAGTCACCTCCAGACAGGAAGGTATAAAAGATACCTGAATTACAGCGGCAGGGCCACTTGTACGCAGGCAGCTGTTAGAGGTTACTTGTCTCGCCAGCCCTACCGTGCTCAGAAACAACGCGGGAAGCTACCGGGGAGCTCGAATACCAGAAGGCGGCTTATAAATACAAACCACCCTGAGCCTAAGACTATCCTCTGGAGAGAAGACTCTTCAGGGGTAGAAATCAAGAGCCCAGAACATGCTTTTCTCCTCCTAAACAGCACTCTGAACAGGTATTTATAGACTTTAATCTGCTGTACACCTCTTAACTTGCTGTGTATTCAGTCGCTCGGAGTTAGAAATACCATTAGGGAATCGTATTACAGAACAGCGTTGGCCACTATCTTAACATCTTAACCATGTGCTCTCTTTTGTCTGGTTTTATGGTGGAAAAAGACGTTTTCTAAAACTTGTTGGGCAAGTATAAAGTACTTTAGCTACTTAGTTTTAAATCTGAGTTTACGCGTCTCTCCTGAACGCTTCAGTTACGTACTAATGTTCCCAAAGTTTCTGGAGAGCCCAGGGTAAAGCAAGGTACATAGCTGCAGGGTCTGAGGAAATGCAGTGGTGTGACCGTGGAGGTCTGAACAATTGATAATATTGTCTTGCATTTAAAAAAAAAATAAATGAATCATGTGGTTGTGTAGTGGGGGGGGGGGGGGCAGCAAATCAATAGAAAAACAACAAAAACCCCCAAACCCTAACTAATTCTGTTGAGATTCCACACTGCACGTCTTCCTTGGGGCTCTCCAGCTCCAGGGGCTGGCTCTCAGTGAGTGGTACAGCAGTAATGCCCAGGAGAAGTCCTGGCCCCTGCCTCAGCTGCCGCCCAAACCCAATTTAACTTTCCGAGCATCAGCTCTACGGCACCCCAGCCGACGACACAAGAAGCAGGCAGAGGCTGACCTCTCCGGTGTGGCGGATTATGAATTAAAACTGCCTTTCCCACGCCTCGGCTCCCTGCCCTGCTCTTCGTTTCTCCCCAGCTTAAGTCAGCTACCTGCCACATAACGCCAAGACGTCGATAAAAATAAGTAGACTTTAAATTTATCAAAGCTAACAAGCATCCGTAGCGTCACGATCATCTTTAGCGAAGGGAAAATGTGGGCAAAAGCTTGCAGCTGCATTAAAAAAATGCAGATAAACATTGCAGATTTTTATCTGCAATAAAAAAAAAAAAAGTAACTGTTGTGAGTAAACTTCCTCAAGTTTACTATCAAGATACTGCTGTTGCTATAGCCGTCACATCACAAACTCGTAAAAAAAACGCCAACAGAAGAGCTTTTACACGTAGGTTGTGACATTATAGTTTGCATAAGCGAAGGCTCTCTCTTTCTGAGGTTACCTTCTGCCACTGGTTTTGCTGCTCGGAATTTCTGACAAACACCCCAAGCCGAGGGACTGCAAAGAACTGGACGCAGGGGATGGAGTTCTGCAAAACAGAAGATTCAGGAAAAAAAAAAAAAAAAAAAAAAAAACAACGGGGGGGGGGTTTCCCTCTTCTCCGTGCCAGCTTGGGTTGGGATTTGTAATTCATCAGCATCTGCCAGAGTGTGCTCGAACACGCGGGGTGATCTGTAGACAGGGGAAAAAAAAAAAAAAAAAAACACCCACCAAAAATAACTTAAAAAAAAAAAAATTGCAACTTGCTGAAAAGTGCAGATAGTCTGTGACTGAAAATTTAACTTGAGGAGGGGCTTCACAAAAACGTCTTGATTTAGAACGAGAGAAGACAGCGAAGGAAGGGTCACGAAAGCTGGTTTCAGCGCTGGCAATGCTAGCTGTGCTGGGAGAGAATACTTCATTCTTAAATAAAGGAGACTTTTTTGTGTGCGCAACGCGAGGAATACGTGGTCTTTCTGCCGCCTTAAATTAGCTTTTATGCTGAGGCTCGAGCCCATGCTGGTGAGCCAGTGCTGGCTTGACTGGAGACCTGTAATTACAGCAGCAATCGGAACATTTCTGGCTTGTCATGGCTAAATCTCCCAACACAAAGAATCAAGCCTGGCTAGTTTAGTGACACAGCCTAAAAAAAATGTTCCCCGGGCATACGGCGTCAGGGCCGTCGTCGCTGGGAATTTCCTCCAGCTAAACGCTTGCTTTCAGGTAAAAGTACTCGATGGCGGAAAAGTCACGTATCTGAATATCGGAATTAGGTGAAGCTGCGTGTCTAGCCCAGGATAACTGGAATTCGAGGTAATACTGAGGTTGCTGATAAGGCTGGAGTAAGTTATAAACCAATTTGCTGGAACCGACGTATTTAGCCATTCAAGAACTCAAGGTTCCCGCTCGCACATCACAATAAAGCAGAGAGCTGGCCCTTCCCCTGGGCTGCGCACAGGGAAGAACCGTGTTTCCCTAGGGAAAGCAGAGCAACAAGGAAACAGCAGAGAATTCCCCTTGCTCTGGCAGCAAGGCCATTTCCTCCAATATTGCTTTTCTTGCTGTGTCACGGTGACGAGACGGACACGCTGCTTGTGCTGGTTGGGGGTTGAGGACGGAACAGACTTTGCAAGCTCTCACCTCCCTTGGCTCCTCCCGCGACACGAGGGGGTTCAGATCCCACTGTGGATAGCCAAAACCAGGCGGCGCCGTTGGGTGGTGCCTCCCTTGCCGGCCAGGCAGCACGCAGAACCATGATTCGAGGCACGAAGTTCTGTCTGAGCACACCAGAGAGAAGAGATTCACACACAGACACGCACCCCACCCCCCCCACCCCCGCTACCTCCACAACTGAATAGTGTTATCTGTCTCTTAGGCCTTGCTCATGCTGCCACCATAATATCTGAGTGCCTCCCAGACTAATAGACTGCCATAGCGAGGTCCCTACTTGACCTCATGGAGTCTTCTGCTCTCCTCCCTGCTCAGGTGTCGGGGAGCACCAGCCGGGGTAGGTTTTTGTTGTGTTTTTTTTCTGCCCAGAGGGAGGCATGTACGGGGGAAGACTGCACCCATCTATAACGCCATGGTGGTTTTGGTGAAAAGGCTTTGGCTGGATGGTGGACCTCTGCTGGTTGCTTGCTTCTTTGCAGGATGTTTAACTTCACCTTCGGTATGCAGCTTCGAACAGGCTACCTGTGTCATTCTCACCTCTCGCAGGGATCTATTCCAGGCTCAGGATACAGCGGAAATCACAAACTTGCTCTTTGTTCCTTTTAAGGGGTTAAACACAGGTCTGGTGATGGGTGTCTTCACATTGTCTAAAATGAAGGCTGTGGTTTTCTTCTCTTCTAGAGTCTCCCAGGGCTCTCTTTATTTCCTCGGGCTCCATCATGTCGTGCTTCACACATCTGTGGCACTCCAACACGCCGGACTCTCCCACCAGCCCAGTCCCTGCGTCTCCAAGTGAAATCCCCATCCCCATCAGCCCCATCATTGTCACCTCCCCAGGAGACGGCAAGAGGAAGGCGAGGTCCCCAACCGACAAGCCAGGCTCCCCGAACCCAACCTCTCCGAAGCCAACCTCCCCTGTTGAGTGCTCCATTTGCTTCAACACCTACGACAACACCTTCAAGACGCCCAAGCTGCTCCAATGCTCCCACGTTTTCTGCCTGGAGTGCGTGGCCCGCCTGAGCAAAGGGCTGCCCCCGAACCACCCAGAGGACCAGCTCCCCTGTCCTTTCTGCCGGCAGCTGACCAGCATCCCCCTGGAAGGTGCCCCAGCACTGCAGACCAGCAAGGAGCTCCTTGCCACGCTGCCCCCTGAACTCCAGCAGGAGAAGGTGCTCTGGATGGAAGGGACCAAGCTCTGCTGCCGCCAGTCATCTGATGACCCTGAGAATCCGGACTCGTGTATCTCCATTGATGTCGCCATGAGCAAGCCAGAAAGTCCCGAGGCCCCCCCGACTGGGTTAGCCGGGAGGCTGTCCCGCTGCGACATGTGCGACGACTGGAAACGCATAGTCCTCCTCTCCGCGTTGATCATCATCCTGTTCTGCATCATTCTGTGGCCAGTCCAGTGTGCCCTGAAGACGGGGAACCTCCGCTGCTTCACAAGGACTGTTGCAATGAGCAGGCCAGAGTATCTTCCCCCGAAGCACACCACCGCGGCAGCCCCCGTGACACAACTCCCTTTCCAGTAGCAGCCAGGCAGCCCCTCGCTCCCGTCCGGCGAGGCTGTCGGCTCCTTCCCCACGGCGCATCAGGGAGGCAGGAACGGGGTCTGCTGCCCTGACGGCATTCCTTGGGTTGCTGGCAGACCCCGTGTCCCGTTCCCCACACTCCTCCTGTGCCGACACTCCAACCCCCGCATCCACCTCTGGGAGCTCTGCTGAAATCCTTGCCTGCCAAGCTTGTCTCCAGCCCAGGAGTGCTCCAAGGAGCCGCCTCGGCATCCTGCTGCCAAACTCTCCATGGAAACCAGAGCCTGGAAAGCAGCAGACAGGCTTCTAGGACTGTTTGCCTCCAGTGGCACACGGCCGTGTGCCGGCTTGGCCGGATACCAGGTGACAGCGGGTACAGTTCCTCTAACTCCCTTGGGGAATAAAGGGCTATTTTTGAAAACTGAAGGATCTACATGATTATTCCTAAGAGGAGCTGGGATTGGGAGGGTAAAGACATGTCGAAGTCATACAAGCAGATGAAAATTATCCTTATTCCACACGCTTGAAACGTTTCCGCAGTGTTGGTCAATACTGGAGGTGTAACTGCTGCCTCCTGCTGACAAAACACGGATCGATCACTGCTACCCACCTGAGCAGCGTCACCGTCCCGATGGGCTATTGAACAGAACAGAGTAGCCATTCTAACTCATTTTTTTTTTTTTCCCCCCTAAGAAGATGATTAAAAAAAATCACTCATCCCTACCTGGAAAGCGATTTTGGACCCAGGGGGTGATTTCTGTTAGGCACGCGGCCCCAGCAGTAGAACCCTGCCCCCAAGTTACTTCATGCGCAAACTTCATTCACGCTTGTCACAGGCAAACTGTTGCCAAAACAATAAAAGTTCCACCTTTTGACAGCTTTACCCTCCTAATCTTCAAATGTGTCAGTATTAAGACACAGGCCAGTTTCTTACACTCTATTTTTATTTAATGCAGCGATCTTCTGACGGTGATTAACAAAAGTCTTCATGATGAAGGCGGCTTACAATTAAATGTTTTCTATTCAAACACATGGATGTAAGACAGTATTGTATGCAAGTACCGTACGTGTATGTATTAAATTATGTTTTATACAATGCACGGTGTCCATTTGTAGCAATTAACTCCCCATTTCCCTTCTCACTTGCCGTGGGAGGCGTTCATGTCGCAGTCCTGAGTCCAGCTGCATTCCCAGATCACGGCAGCTACACAGCGTGCCCGTACGTCAGTCCGTCTGTGCATCAGCTGCCCCAGTGCTGTCAGTCCTGCACACACGGACAGCTTTATCCTGTAAATTCATACTTACTACCATCTAGGCGGTGTTGTCCCGGGCGCAATTTCCCTCTGGGCTTACCCGATGTCGCCTGAAAAAATGAGAAGCCGCAAAGGCTGCTCGTCTCGTGCTTCTTCCCACCCGGATGAAAGACACTTCCAGTCTCCCCTTTCAGGAAATCTAATTTGAAATAGAAAAGGCTGAAGCAGCGGCAGAAGTAACTCAAGCCTGCCGCTACGCAAAACTTCTGCGCGTTGCTGCGTCTGCAAGCCCTTTGCTGGCCAGCTGCAGGCCGGCGCTATCTGTGCCAGCCACGCGTCTGCAGCAACGGCTCCAGGCACCGTCACAGCTCCCGCCAAAGGCACGGGGATTCTCGCTTGTATTGGCCTGTCCCTTTCCCCCGTGCTTGCCACCGCAAGGATATCTTCACAGCGCCAATTTTAGTCTGTTCTTGGAAAAAAGTGACTCACCCAGACTTAAGGCCGAGAAGGCACTTCCATTTTACCCAGGGTGTGTCTGGGGCTAAGGCCAGCAAATAGACACTAGTAGAGATGAAATGCTTTGTCATTACATCTTTGTCACCCTTCAAGTCCCGCTGATGAGACCCAAGGGCAGGGGAGAGGGAAATAACATCTTCAGCCTTATAAAATCTATTGTTACGCTGGCCACGGAGATGTTCTCACTGTTCCAGCCGTTCCTAATAGTCTGTCACGGCATCCTTGCGGGGACTGTCCCTCTGCACTTCCCCTTCTCCCCACGTACTTGGAAGCAAAGGTGGAAGGTTTAGCTCACAGGCAGCTGAACCTCTCACTTACGCACGGCCAAAGGGAAGGTTCAAAGCAAATGAAAACGGGGCCCTGAACAGCCGCGTTTGGTGATGGGAGACACTCAGGACGCCCCACTGTCCACACCAACTGTCAGTCACTTTCCCCAAATTCAAACTACTTAGAAAGAAAGGGGAAAAAAAAAAAAAAAAAAAAAAAAAAAAGAGAGCCTTGAGAATATTCAACATTTATTAAAAGTGCAATAAAAATAAACAGTTCTCCTGTCCCTGTGACAAGGGACCAGAAAGACCAGCCAGGAAATACAGCCAAGGTATGTCATTGTGCTTTTGTTCAACCCCTTCTGCTCAATGCTTGGAGCTGGTGCTCCAGGCACTAACACCCCAACCATGCAGCAAGTCCGTCCAGTCCCAGAGACCCAGGAGGACCTCGGCATCAGCCATGCGGCAAGTCCGTCCAGTCCCAGAGACCCAGGAGGACCTCGGCATCAGCCCCACGCATGCTCTGGAGGTTCAGGCACTGGCACTCCGACCCAAGGCTCCCCACAGAGCACACTTTTAGAGACTGACGACTCCTGCAGGAAGGGGTTCTTTGGCAGGATTATTTGCAGGTCTTAAGGCTGGAACAGCAGGAAGCACTGGCAGTCACAAGTTGAGACTCATCAACAGAGCTGGGACGCTCCACGCAACAACACACTCATCTTCGTGGCACTGGTCAAGTCACAAACACTCCTACAACACTCCTACTCAGCAGGCACAACACTTGCCTTGTCGTATAGTTGCAGGGGAGAAAAAAAAATAAAGAGGTCACGCAGCAAGGTAACGGCAGAGCTGCATCAAGCTTAGAGGGGGCCCGGCTCAAAAAGTTCAGCTCAGATTAGCATCCTCGGCTGGGACTCGCTGCGGGCGGCTGAAAGCCCAGTGCACAGCCAAAGCTGCTCTCCTACTCCTCAGCACCCATCAGCTAGGTGGGATTTCACATAGCTCGACATCCAGACCCACCGGGTCAAAGATGGAGGTGCTCACCCCTGTCTCAATTCCATGAAACCCACGTGCGGAGCAGCTAGCAGGCTCTCAGGGACACACACACACACACACGCGCACGCATCTGCTGTGCTGCAGCAGCAGCGATTGCTCGGTCTGCTTCGGCAGGGTTGCAGAGAAATCTAGGACTGGTAGAAGCCATAAAGGAAGCGTGAGAAGAAGAACCAGCAGAGCTGCAGATCCCTGGGCCCAGGCAGCGCTCGCTCTCTGCTTCTCACCCTCGCAGGCAGCAAAGTTACTCCAGGATTCAGTCTAAAAACACTTCTAAGCTTAGAAATGATTGACCTAATGAAAACATTAAATTGTACTACCATTTCACTAACGCCCTAAGCGGGCAACCCTGGGAAAGCTCCTAAGCAAATAGTCACTTCCATTCTGTTTAACAATTTGTGTGTAAAAAATAAGAACCTTAAATAAAAAAAAAAAAAAAAATTAAAACTGAGCCTTGATTCCCTAATGAATGTCCAGAGGCACTTCCACATAAATATCAACCTACTGATACGGGGGAGAATGGGAGATGATCCTTCTCATGAAATAAGTTAGGTCAAGGCATGTTCTGGGGCGCAGACTCTGCTTGTTTCTTACAGTCAGCTTCTTCCTCGCTGAATCCAAGGTGCTTGGGGAAGGCAAGACGGGCAAAAAAAAAAAAAAAAAAAAAAATTGTCCGCAATTGCAGAACTTGGAAAAGGGGTGGACGTAAACACTGTAAACCCTGCATTCCAAAACAAGAAGACAAGAAGGGTGGCATGGTTTACAACCGGGAGAAAGGTGCACTGATAAGGTTACAGAGCTGAGACGCTCCCGGCGCGCGCGGTCTCTCCCACTCCTGTGCAGACATAGCGCAGTCTGGTTCCCAGAGCCTGACGCGACGCTCCAAAAAGCAGATCTCCCCCATCGCTGTAAACGCGTTTCCCTGTTACAGCGCCCCATTTGCCCCTGTTCTCCCATCAGCAGCCGGCCACAGCCACGTCTTCAGGCTCCGCCACATTTCAAAGCGCAGCTGCCTTCCCCGCTGCGGGCAGAGCCGGGGAGATCTGCCTACGCGGAGCTGGAGAGGAGCTGGGTCAAACGCAACGTAAACAGGCTGCGGTGACACTCTCGGTTAATCAAGGGAAGCATTCCTACCTGCACAGCCTCCATACAGCTCACCTCCGGCTCCTTTATCGCCCTGTATTACTCATCCCTGAAACCTTTGGGCTTTTGATGTTAAGGTTCTCGTAGACGGAAGCTGACTCATCATCAACCCTGTCAAGAAACAAAGCCTTGTTATTAACAGCTCACCACTCCGGATCTTTTCCCAGAGGCAGGTGGACAGTGGGAAGCGGGCGATGGCCCAGCCAAGCTGCCTTTTTCTCTCCCCAGCCTTGTGGATAGGACGACACCAGGTTACGCGCTGTTCTCAATCTCTGTTTTCTCTCCCTCTGAGCCACCCCTCCTAGGTTCCAACACGGCTTGGGGATGGAGCTTTGAACCTTCCTCCACATGTCAGCCTTTCACGGATCCGAAGTTTCTGCAGGACCAGGAAATACCACAGCTCCTGGTATTTCCTACTCTTACTTTCTCTACATACCCAATTTCTCTGGATTTTCCAAAACCTCCTGGAAGGAGAGGGCTGCTCCAAAGGCCAGATCCAAGTACCTCTGAAGCGGGTTTGACACCCAAAGCTGGACTCGCGGGAGCTCTCTGGAGCCGACAGCACCAGCCACGCAGAGCTCACCTTGGCTCAGTCCCACTCAAGCCTCCCCACCCTCATTTATTCAGAGCCGCACTTTCAAAGTTGGGCGTTTTAAACAGCACACAGATGTTTCTAGAGGCCAGCAGGGAAGATCCCAACATGTGACATCTCCTTATGCCCTCTTCTGTTGGGTTTTTTGTTCTGCATGAGCCCGGCGGCAGCATTTCTGCCTCCACTTTAGCACCCACGCCTCTGCTGCTGCCCAGCCAGCTCTTCTTTCAAAACCGATCCTGCAATTCAAGGTGCCCAAACGCTCTGGTATCGTATAACAGACGTATAACAGATGCCTCTACCCACTCACCTTCAACTTATAACCCCTTCTCCATCCCTCACTGGTATCCCACGACTTGGGGCAAGAAGGAAAAAAACATAATTTGGGGTTTTTATCTCTGCTTATGTAAGGAACTCATGCTCCTTAGCACATGCTCCCTCTCCACATGGGTGCAAATCCCCCTGCCCTGCTCCCTTCTCGTCTTCCTTCAGAGTTTGCTGTAGAAGTCCCTCAGTGGCAGCAGCAGTTTCACTCTCTGGCCGATTCTCCGGAGACGTTCTCCAGAGCCAAGGATACGGGGCACAACTCGCTAAAGGCTAGCATCTATTTCCTCCTCTCCTTTCCAAAAGCGTAGCACACAAGCACGGTGAGCTGCTACCACCAGCGCTGACGGTGTGGTGGGATCGCCTGTTTATTTTCAGCCGTTCCCATACGACAGCCGGCAACCGGTCAGGTCTCAGGTACGGGAGAAGCAGGCTAGCAAAGGATAGATACCGGGGCCTTTGCTCAAGCTGTTCTCCCTCCTGCTGCAGAAGTTCTTAGCCCTGGCAGAGAGACGTTCATCTTACACAGACTGGGTCCGCGGTGAAGGGGGCTGCCCTTTGGCTCTGCCTTTTTCCATAGGAGAGTAGCCGATATTCAAGTAGTCTCGCTCTTTCCTTTTACTCCTCTGAAAGAGAAAGCAAAGACTATAAAAATCCCACTCAAAGCAGAAGAAAGCCTTACAAGATCCCGTATGCCAGCAGGGGAGCGGGTTGGTTTCCACGCGTTCGGGGCAGCGTTTGAGTTCCAGGGAGGAGGTGGGGCTGGAGGTGGTGGTTGGGGTGGCTCAAGTTCTGCCTTTGCTTTTCCAACCGAGCCAAACGGGACTCACCTGTTCTTCTTCCAACCTCTTCTGCTCAGCCTCGATGTACTGCTGGACAGCCATGTAAACGAACTTGTACTGGGCCTCTGTCTGCACCATGCCCGAACGCTGCCGGCGTACCATCTGGATAGTTTTGGGGATGTCGATATCGCAGTCCAAACCTGCTCAGGAGCGAGAAGGTGAGGTTTAGGGAGTGGGAATTAGGTTGAAAAATTATTTCCTTAAGACAGCTTTGAAAGCTTTCAGTACCTCGCTGCACACCGAATATTGCGAAAGGATTTGGTGCATCCCTGCCTAGGAGATTTTTACTTTTATTTCCTTTTTTATCCCCGCCAGAACTTCTTGGACTGAGGATGGCTGAGGCAGGGGCTGACTGCCTTGGAGCAAGGGAAGGGGAATCAGGTCTGTTCCGCAGCAACTTCCTACAGATCCAGACTTACCACCCTTGCGCGGTTTATGAAACAGATACAACCATTGCTGAAGAGGGTCCACCTGCCTCAGGGCTCCTGGACCAGACCCAGAGATGCCACAGAGTGATCCACAATGGCTCTAAAATTTCAGGTAAGCGTGACAGCCCTTCTACACAAGAGAGTCTGGGGGGCTTATTTCTAAAAGGGCTCCTGGAGTAGCCAGTAGCTACTGGCGTAGCCCTTACTCAACATGTTTCCCCCCGCCCTGCTGCCCTCAATAAAGGAGGGTTGTCCAGGAGACCTTGAAATCCTGGCCCCATTGATGCCAAGGAGAAGGCTCTCCCCAGTCTCACATTACTGTCCATGGGCACACCCTTTTGGAGAGAGTTCACCTTCCATTACGATAGAGCTCACCTTTCATTACGATAGAGCTCCATCTCTTGGCCCACAGAGAAAGGGGGAACTGCGCACAGTACAAATGCCCTTTTCGCCCCACGTTCAGGCTAAGCCTGTGCCCGCTGTTTCCCGGACAAGTCCAACCCACTGCCTGGAGATCAGGTACCCACTGCTTGCACAAGAGCAGGGTTCTCCCATAACTGGTCAGAGCAAGGCGAACGGTGAAAGCCGTGAGACAGGGAGACATACCTTGCCTGTGAATAATATCCACCAGAATATCTATCACTATGATGGTGCCTGTGCGTCCTATTCCAGCACTGGAGAGAGAAAGGAAGAAAATCATTGCAGGAAGGTATATTGCCCCGAGTTAGTCAGCTCAGCTCCCACACTCGTCTGCACGCCTGGTCCATCCCGGGCGGATTTGGCGCGGCTGCTATAAGATAAGCCCAGCCAAACGCTGACCCGTAGGAGATCAGAGTCTAGCAGGCTGCAGCAGAGCCACCGCCTCCAGATCAGGTCTGCTCTTCTTAGGCTGGGGGGGCACCATCCCTGGAGACATTCAAGGGGAATGGATGGGGCTCTGAGCAACCTGATCTAGTTACAGATGTCCCTGCTCACTGCAGGGGGGTGGGACGAGATGGCCTTTAGAGGTCCCTTCCAACCCAACACAGTCTGTGATTCCCTGCGCTATCACCAGTGAGCTCTAGAGGAGGGCTCTATTTCCCCATCCGTATATCCCCATCCCCCGCCATCAGCTGACACGATAACCCAGTGTCAGGGGTAATGAAAAGAAGAGACACGTTTTTATTACCCATCCCCACTGCAGTGCCCCGCTGGTTCCTACCTGCAGTGCACTATGATGGGCCCCGTGCCTGGAATGCTTCGCTGTGCCCGATTCACTTGGTCCAGAAAGCTCAGAACCCCTCCTGGCTCATTGGGCACCCCGTGGTCTGGCCAACTGAAATACTGATAGTGCTTCACCAGCCTCGGGCGCTCATCCTGCGGGGAGCAGAGACCCACCACCCAGTCAGAAACCCCCTCCTACCAGGAGGCTTCGCCTTCCTTTCCTTTTATCAAAGCTGGGGCAAAGTGGCCCAGAACTTAAGCAGTGGGACCATTAAGTTTTTTTTAAAAAAACAAAAAAAACCCCAAAAAAACCCCCAAAACCAAAAAAACAACCAGAGAAGCCACAGCTCCTCCAGCACCAGCCCGTTCCCAGGATGGTGGGCAGACAGCAGCAGAGGACTCACTCGGTCAGTCCGGAAGATCTCCAGCTCCCGAAGGTAGTAGCCCTGGGCCTCACGCTCGCTCACGTTGCGCACACAGATGCACCCGTATTCCTTGGCGCAACTCTTGTCTGGCCAGTAACGGAAGCATTTGTTCTGTGGCAACATCAGAGAGCGGCTCGTTAGTCGCGGCTGGGGGAGCTGGAAGGTGAACCCCCAAACACCTTGCTCAGGGATGCTGCTGCACTCCAAGGGCACGCAGCCCCGGCGCAGAGGTTTAAAGGAGAGCCGTACACACGCAGCATTTCCTTCGAACTGGGGATGTACTGGAAAGGGCCATTCCTATAGGAAGGACGTGATCCCTAGGGGAATTGTCCTCCTCAGCCCCGGCCTCAGGTAGGCATTGCTTTGCCAAGGACACACAGCACCTGAGCTGTTGGTCTGGTCATTGCCTAATTCCTGAGCCAAATCTCCATCCCAAGGGGCTCCATAGGCTGTCTACACCCCTCCTGTCCTCCAGCCCGTCCCCTCTTTGCTACAGTGACTTTGCCAACCCAAAGGAAGGCTCGTGAGCAGAGCTATCCTTTATCCCATCTCCGCACGGGGCTGCTGCAAGCACATCCCCCCCCCCAACACTTATTCCTAAGCAACACTGCTCATGCCAATCATAATTAGCTCCTCTCTTTACTAGGGAAGGCTGTTCCGGCAAATGGCTCCGCAGAGAATTTCACTGTATTCCTCGGCCCGTACCAACCCACTCTTAGTGAAACGCGTACAGGAGGCACGCAGGCAGGTTGTGCGATCACGTTTGTCCCGCACACAGCTTGCGACACACACTCCCCCGCTTTCCAGCTTGCTCTAACAAGCACGCTGCCTTCTCTCTCCCCGTCTGCCACCCGCAAATCCCCACGTGAGGGACACTCCATGAATATTTACAGGCTGCGCAGAGCAGTGGTGTGCTTCTTTCATGAAGAAGAGCTAACGCAACGCCACGAGACAGAGGAGAACTGAAACGAAAGCTAGCCAGGGGCAACTTAACTAAACGCTATTCGTGCTGGTAACGTTCAGGCTGGGGGACAGCACCCTACAAGCGCTCACCCTGCCCCGCTCCACCTCCTTGGTTGTCATGACAATGACGTGACTGTTCTCCTGATACACCATGGCCCAGAAGTCATTCACCGTGGTCTGCAGGCAGCCCTGGGTGGCTATATAGATCTTGCAGTGCTCCGAGTTCCTTCCGTCTTCAGGGATGCTCTGAGGAGCAAAGGAGAGAGGCGGGGGGAGGAGGGGGGGAAAAAAAAAAAAAGCCAAGGATGCCGGAGTGAGGAATTGAGAGTTGCTTTAGCGCGCCTTCAGCAGCAAAGTCAGCACAACTTGCCACGCAGGATTTCTGAGCTACCCGATGTCCCTCTCCTCATCAGACCCGCGGCCACGAACCACCCTCATCACCAGCTTCAACAGCGCTGCCTGCAAAACGGTCTGCCGGCCTCCAGGGAGCTTTACGCTGCTGTAACGCACGTTCCTGCCCAACAGAGCCTCGCCGGCGGGCAGCTGGCGGAAGTCGCAGGTGGATGTGGGCTGGAATGAAGCCACCTTTGAAGGTTTCCCAAAGGCTGATGCTTAAGTAGTGCCAAAGCAGCGCTGCTGGAAATACAGCTTCAAGCAGCCCTTAGCTTACAGAGGGCAATTATAACTTGACCTCAGAGATAATGTTCAATGATTGAGAGTCTGGGTCAGTCCCCAAGGACCTCCTGAACAGGCAAGGAAAGGAGAGGATTGAGACAAACTCTTAGATAGGGGCAAACAGGACATGGTAGAATGATGAGACCCCTTGGGTTACAGTAGAAAAATCCAGCGTTTAGCCTGGACCCAGTGAAAGATACTGGTCCTGACAGGGCATTCCTTCAAGACTTACACCATTACTGCACTTACCCACCAGAAACACAGCACTGGGCTGAAGACAGCCCCCACACGGTGCCTTCCCTTTCCCAAGTACCTTGATATAGTTGGCATTGATGTAGTCTGAGCCAGGCACGCTCTCATCTACGTCTTGGAGTGCTACCCGTGTGGTATCAACTGAAGGAGAAGAGAGTCCAGGATGAGCACGGGAGCCAGGACGGGCTCTGCTGCTGCGCAGTCACAGTGGCTCCCAGCAAGGGCTCCCACAAGGCTCCTACTATGAAGGGACATGGGTAACTACTGCAAAAGAGGGCGTAAAACGCTCTCCTGATGCCACAGCACTACTCCACACGACCTGGCTCACAGCTGTGCTGCCGATCTGGTAACTTGGATGGACATTAGCGATACGCAGTGTTACAGACTGACCTGAGCTCAAGTTTTCCAGTATTTCCTTGGGAAGCCCTAGCTCCGGCTCCAGATGACTTTTGAACCGCACTTGAGCTCTGAAGCACATTTGGACTCGCAGCACAAAGAGGGGAGAGCAATTTACCAGTTTCCCCACGCAAAAGGGACGGAACAGGTTAGAAAGGGGACGGAGAACGCCGTGAACTAACTGGACCGCTCCACTAGGACAGTGTACACCTCCTTCCAACTCAGCTACGATCAGAAAGCTCTGCAGGGTTAACTAGCCCCAGAGAAGGCTGCAGAAACGACGGTGTAAAACCCAAACCAGTATTCAAGTGTCTCCTTACAGGGAAGGATGTTCTTGTAGCGATTCTTAGCCTTGTTCTCCGGTCTCTGTCCCTCCTTCCTCGGGTAGAGGAGCTTGCACTCTTGCTGCTGCAGCATCTGCGGAGCAGAACACAAAAGAACACACTGTGATGGGCAGACAAGGGGAGTCGGAGGCAAGGGCAGGGCACTCTCGACTGGCTGCTTGGCCTCCTAATGCTGAGAAGAGCAGAGGGAGGGCTGGCAGGAAGGGAAAGGGAGCCAAGAAGCAGCTTGATGAGAGAGTTAATGGGGGGGAGAAGGCACAAATCTCTGCAGGGAACAAAAGGCACGCAATTCTAGGATGAGGAAGGAGAAACTGCCCTGAACATGAGAAAAAGCAATGGGGAAAAAAAAAAGGACCAGGAAGTAACTCAGTTCAACACGGAAAACAGGGAACGGAGAAACAGTGTTGAGAAGAAATCCTCAGTGCTGGAAAACCACGACACTCCCACGCAAATCTGATGTTCTTCACCCAAAGGCACGAGTGGGACAGAGCACAGGAGCGTCCTTGTACCTCAAACTCTTCCCAGAACCCTTGCTTGGCCTTCTCGCTGTGATCTGCCATTTTGTTCAGCTCCTTCACCCTGTTTTCAATGTTAGCTGCATTGATGCGCGTGGCATTGAACGGCTGAAAGACAGGTAACGGCAGAATAGAAATAACTTTCAATACCAGAAAGACAGATAACTTTCCCCTGGGGAGGGGGGGGGGAAGAGTTCCCAAATCCCCGGGGATATTGGCAGGACTTGGGTCCGTTCCTGAGGCCTTGAGTGTGGGGCCAGGGACCTCTCTGGCGAGCGTGAGCCTGGACAAGGAGGACGAAGAGCCAGAGGGATGTTCTGAGGACAGAGGAGTTCCCAAAGAGCAGGGGCAGATTTATGCACTCCCCCAGGTGTTGGGGCAAGCCCAGAACCAACAAATATGCGCCAGAGCCGCTATTACCTGCTTCAGATGAACCACAGCTCCAGATTTCTCCACCATGGGGTTTTTCTTATAGTGCTCCACCAGGTCTGTGAGCGTGTCGAACCTCTCACCTCCCCCCACGTCGTACTTCCCGTCTGGCTGCAGGAGAGAATGACAAAGTCACCGTGAGACTCGAACGTCACCCACCCAGCCCCTATGGCGGGGCGAGTGGGGACAGCTCCTTTCCCACCTGGTAGTGGATCATCACGTGGGTCACGTGCGGTTTGCGGTCCCCAGTCTCCATCTTATCCTCATTTGTCAGCACCGACAAGACAAAGTCTCCCGGTTTGCTCTGGCTCTCCCGCACCAGAAAGCTACCTGGCTTCCCCTTCTCTGTCAGCAGCTTCTCTGCCTCCTTGCCAGTGAGGTGCCCATGGTACCACCTAGGGAGCAGCAACGGAGAGCAAGGTCAGCCCAGAAACGCGCAGAGCATCGCTTTTAGACAGGAGCCGCCCTCGCCGCTGGGGACGGCGTTCACGAGAACCCCATTTCTGGGCTCCCAGCCCGACT
Source organism: Rissa tridactyla (assembly GCF_028500815.1). Lineage (NCBI taxonomy): Eukaryota > Metazoa > Chordata > Aves > Charadriiformes > Laridae > Rissa > Rissa tridactyla. The sequence continues at coordinate 6,156,639 of NC_071481.1, read as the reverse complement.
GCGCTCCCCACTGGCACGACACCGGCTTGAGTTATTTTAGAAACAGTCCCCAGTGACTTTCCTTCGACGCTTTGCAATGTCACATCAATACCTTAGCCCCAGGCTGGAAGCGTCAAGCCTTTGCTCAACCCTCCAGCCAAATGTGAAATGGCATCAGTATATTAAACCGCCACGTGATGTGTGACAAGCACTGTCATCGAGGGACGGGGCTCTGACGAAGCTATGAGAAACACGATTCTGGCAGCTCTTACTTGAAGGTGGCCACGCTTGCCTCTATTTTTTCAACATGGAAAAAAAAAAAAAAAAAAGAAAAGAACGCTTGGAGTCAGCAGGCTGCAGTCAGACGGTATCAGACACAGCGCATGGAGAATGCTGACCGCAAACAAGATGCTTTGACACAGTTTGGGAAGGATTTTGAGAAGGGTCCTCCTGGCCGTAGTTACTGCTGGTCACCAACCTCAGCTCAGGGAGAACACGCTCTCCTGGAGTGGCAAAACCTGGTTCCCCCCTGTGCCCAGGAGGCTTCTCCCCCACCAGCCCTGCCCGCGGCCACCTCTCTGGCCAGTGGCTACTGCAACGTGCAGAGTTTTGTGCTCAGCTCTTCCCAAGCCTCACTGCACAGGCATGAGTTGCTCCACCTCTCTGTCTGTCTCCAACTGGCATCCACGTGCCCCTCTGTCTCCATCTGATCTCTCACAATCCTTTCTCTTGGTCTGCTGACATACTCACACTGCAGCCCCAGGGAAATCCAGGCTCGGTCAGAAGCCTGTAGCAGCCTTGCCACAATGCCTTGGGGGTTCAGCACACAATAATCTGCCCGTTCCTGGCCATGCCCTCTGCTTCCCCAAGGGCAGCACGGTTGTCCTGGCTCTGGGCTCCACAAGGCAGCATCTCCCACCTACCCCATAGCAGCTATGTGGGGCAGGCGTGCCTCGCAGAACGGTGGGGGTTGGAAGGGACCTCTGGAGATCATCCCGTCCCACCCCCTGCCAGAGCAGGGTCACCCACAGCAGGTGGCACAGGAATGCGTCCAGGCGGGGTTGGAATGTCTCCAGAGACGGAGACTCCCCCACCTCTCTGGGCAACCTGTGCCAGGGCTCTGCCACCCTCACAGCAAAGAAGTTCCTCCTCATGTTGAGATGGAACTTCCCATGGTCAAGTTTGTGCCCGTTACCTCTTGTCCTGTCGCTGGGCACCACTGAGAAGAGCCTGGCTCCATCCTCCTGACACCCACCCTTCAAGTATTTATAAGTGTTGATAAGGTCCCCCCTCAGTCGTCTTTTTTCCAGACTAAAAAGACCCAAATCCCTCACGGGCTAGCACTCTGCTACAGCCTTCCAGAGATACAAATTACTGTTAGGAGTGAAGCAGAGTTGGTTTTTTTTTCTGCCTGGGAGCCTTCAATCCCCACGCTCCATCGACACTCCGCAGAGGCTCTGGGCAGATGCCACAGGTCCCACTTTGAAGACGCTGGCTCCCGGCCTGCCAGCCAAAGCTGCCAGGAATTCAGAGAGGCTCAAAATAACCTTCCAGGGGCGATGCAATGGCATCACGTCACGTCTCAGCAACTTTGTCCCGGAGGACGAAGTTTATAGAACAGTGGCCAGTGACGCTGGGCCTTCTGTGTCCTGACTCAGCACGCTGCAAAGGCAGCCGTTCCGAGCCTGGCTGGGAAGACCTCTGAAGAGCACGAGTCCTTCCTGCAGGCTTCAGAAGGCACGAGGGTGGTGAGGCTGCACAAGTCGCGCTGCCCCAGAGGACAGAACGACCCGCCGCTGGTGAAGGACCTCAGCTGCTCCTTACAGCACTCGTGCTACTCAGGCCCAGGTCCTGGAAACACGGCTACCCTGACGCATCCCGCTATATTCTGACACCATCGTCATTTCGTATATTTAGAGGACTTGCACCCTTTTCCCTCCCTTCCCCCTGATGCCACCAGATGTGTGGTCTGGTGCAGAAATCTTTATGGAGCTTCCTTGCCAAGCCAAGCCAGACTTTCCTTGGCGGGAGAAGAGGGGGAAACCCAGCTGAAGGGGGGTTTCCACTTTTCCAGAGCTTTTGCTAATGTGAGCGGCTGCCCGGCTGCTCTTCATCCTGCCATCTGGAAGGAGCAAAGAAACCTCCCTGGCAACAAGGGAGCACATGAGCTGGAGGGACTTCCCGGGGCCTCAGCTGACGGCGTGGAGGGCAGCGCCTCCGCTCCATTTCGGGAACCGAGACCAGCCACGGCCTCGGCTTTACCCCGGCTGCTAAAGTTAGAGTACTCAGGAGCCTGCTTTGGCATCGCCAGCCGCCTGACCAGGCGTTCCCCTTCCCAACCCACCATGTCAGTCGCGGCATGTGACACTGGGGAAAATGAGGGGGAGGAAAAGGGGAAAAAAAAAAAAAAAAAAAAGAAAAAAAAGGGGGTCACTGGAGCATCACAGACAACAAGACCTTCACAAGGCAGTCACTTATCGCCTGGTGGAAACATCCTGAAGTCGCCCGAGGTGAGCCGCTTCTCACATCCCTGTCCCTGCGAGACAACAGCGCGTTCCTATGGGGATGAGCAGCGGCTACAGGCTGAGATGGGACGGGGACAGACTTATTACAGGGCTTTTCTACCCGGTGCTCTGCAGGCAGACAAAAGTCACTTAAATGACTTTTGTTTCTTTCAAAGCCAAAGCTGTATGCCTCCTAGGGTACACCTGTAGGACCCATTCAAGTCAGGAGACATTCAAGGTTGGGCTTGATGAGGCTCTGAGCAACCTGATCTAATTAAAGACGGCCCTGCTCACTGCAGGGGGGTTGGACTAGATGGCCTTTAGAGGTCCATTCCGACCCAACACATTCTATGAGTCTATGACCCTTTACAGATGGACTCACACCTCTCACGTTCCCTGTTGCCTACCAGCTGGAGAAAGCTCAGCAGCTTCTGGGCCTTGCTAGTGTTATCTAGCCAGCTTCTGCACGCAGAGCTGCCAAGGAACCGCAACTCGCAGATATGCGGCTTTTGGGTCAGGAAAGCTAAATCACACCCGAACACGCTCTGTTTCAGGCTCCTTTCCAAACACGGGCCAGGTGCAGCTGTAAGGTCTGAGCCAGTTGGGAAGACGGTGTCACCACCGCCAGGAGAGGCTGTTGGAGAGTGGGACTTACCTCTCCGAGGTGGGGTCCTGGCAGTTGAGTGGGTACTTCAGCTCGATGACATTGCTGTTCTTCTCCCGCAGCAGCCCCTGCTGCTCAGTGTAGTACTGCACCAGCTCGGCAAGGGTGGCGAACTTCTCGCCTCCGTACAGGTCGTAGTAATCCCCCGTGTTCTGGATCTTAATGTGTGTCACCTCATCGTTTCTTCTGAGGAAGGAAGGCAAACAAGACCGTAAGAGAGAATGTAAACCCAGCACTGGCCTTCACGGTCCTCCTGAACACCACCCTCCACCTCCTTAAGCTGCACCCCGCTCTCTCCATTCACCCGCCTGTTCTACAGCAGGGGAAGGGATGGATGCTCCTTGGCCACGGGTACTCAGCCAAAAACTGACTCTGCCTCTCACAAGCTCCCAGCCCGCTCTGCTTCCCACACAACCCAACAAGGGGGTGAATAATTCCTCTTCTGCCATCCCTTCTGCTTCCTACACGACTCACCCTCCTGGCTGGATGAGGCTCTCACCTCACCAGTTTACAGTGAACAGTTTTCCATGCACAGGGTTACTCGCTATCATCTAACTAGTATTAAAAAAAAAAAAACCAAAACAAAACAACAAAAAAAACAGGGGAAAAAAAAAATCACCCAAACCAATATATTGCCTGATATTTGCAAATCCTATAAACTGTCCCGAAAGGGTTAATGCTTTCTCCCCTCTCCAGTGGTGCCCTCAAGGCTCAAGGGGAATATGGCTGGGTGCCTTTATCAGCCCTCTCACCCCAGCAAAGCCCAGCCTCCTTCCTTAGAAGGCCACTTAGAAGGCTAGCCTCTGAGAGGCAGGTTAATTGCATTTTAAATGCACTTAGCAGCAGCCCCCCTGAGCCAGGGAGACATGGCTGGAAGTCCATTGGTTGACAGATGAGCTGGGTCAGAGAGGGATTCGTAAATCTGGGCAAATTTCTCGTCCTTTACTCGTGCTGAGCTGCTCCCAGCCTCTCTCAATTTGTTGCCAAAGCAACCGTGACAGTGAGATGCAGGAGACGCAAGGTGGTATAAGCAGCGTACCAGGTCAGACTGAAACGCCATTTCACGGAGCGGGGAATTAGCAAAGCGACAGCGGTCTGGGCACGAGGTTAAATGGAAAGGAGAGCTGGCAGGGGCTCTCAGTAGAGGAACTGCCCCCATTTCTGCTATCCTTCTGCAGCAGGGCGCAGCCCCTGTAGCAATGCAGTGAAAGGTCAGGTCATAGACTCATAGAGTCGTTAGAGTTGGAAGGGACCTTAAAGCCCATCCGGTGCCACCCCGTGCCCTGGGCAGGGACACCTCCCACCAGCCCAGGCTGCTCCAAGCCCCGTCCAACCTGGCCTTGAACCCCTCCAGGGATGGGGCAGCCACAGCTCTGGGCAACCTGGGCCAGGGGCTCACCGCCCTCACAGCAAAGAATTTCTTCCTAATATCTCATCTAAATCTCCCCTCTTTCAGTGTAAAATCCTTACCCCTCGCCCTGTGTCTCCCCTCCCTGATCCAGAGTCCCTCCCCAACTTTCCTGCAGCCCCTTTAGGTAGTGCCAATTCAGTGGCAACAACCAACCGAGTGTGAACAGCCAGAGACAGCATCCACAGCATTACCATCATCCCAAATTAAAACCAGAACAAAACCAGCAGGAGACTGACAAACAGGCCTGAGGTGCGAAAACCTGCATCTGGATCCTGAATGGTCATGTTGTACCATGACAACAAGGTCTTGGACATAGAACCCAACCGTCTGCAACACAGGAAGCTGGTGGGTGGCACTCCTGAGTATTTAGAGAGACACGGTTAATTCTTCCTGATACATCTGGTAAGTATAGAATCACAGAATTGTTTTGGTTGGAAGAGACCTTTAAGACCATCAAATCCAACCATCAACCCAACACTGCCAAAACCACCACTAAACCATGTCCCTCAGCACCGTGTCTACACGTCTTTTAAATACCTCCAGGGATGGCGACTCAACCACTTCCCTGGGCAGCCTGTTCCAATGCTTGACAACCCTTTCTGTGAAGTAATTTTTCCTAATGTTTCTGACCTGGCCTGCCACACCAACTCCAGCTGTCCTATGGGCAGAGACTTCAAAGTTTGGCAACATTTGCATCTAGGGTATGAGCAGAACTCACTAGATGGAAATGAAAACTGGCTGTGAAATTCAGATCCCAGCCAGCGCTCCGGCGACAATGCCTCTTCTCTGGGAGGAGCTGGCACAAGAAGTGCTTTGGCCATTCACGCCAGCAGCTGGACGTGAAGAGCCTTTGTGCAGCACAGAAGGCAGCAGATGAAACTGTGTTTTTGCCACTTGGCCTGAGGCTCAAAAGCTCCCTTCTCTCCCCCAGCTCCATCCCCACAGCCAACCCCATTACAGACCTACAAAGGCTCAGTTCACAGACCCACCACCCCCACCCTCAAGGCCTTTGAGCACTTCAGGGATGAAAAGCAGAGAGATAATCAGGGTCGTTTATCCCATGAGACCCCAAGGTCACGCTAAACACAAAGGGCATTGATCGATGCCCATTTCCTTCCCATTTTCTTCTCTTAAAGCTTACATCACCCTCCAAACTGGGCAGCAGAACTGGACTGTGCAGTAGCAGCATCCATTAATCTGTGCCCTCGACATGCTGGCTGGTGAAATAAAGCACAAAGGAGATGCCCAAAGTCCTCAGCTGCCCCGTGCCGGAGGGCATGGCCGCTTCTAACAGACACACAGCTCTCATACAGCGATGCAGCACTGTTTAATAGCAGATGCCAGGTTTTTTGGCAGTTTCGGAGTCAACAGTCGGAAGAGTGAGAGTTGCCTCGATTCCCAGCTAAGCTTCTTTACGCTACCAGCGCAACTCCTTCACTAGATTTCCAGGAGCATTTCTTGATCCAAAATATTCCAACTCGGGAATCTGTGACCACACTGCAGTGACCACCAGCGTAGATGCAGTTTGCTCTTCTTCGCAATAGAGCACAGTCAACAAGAAAAGGACACACAAAAAAACCCCAAAACAGACCCTTTTTTGTCACTGTCGGCAAAAGAACGACTTTAAATGTCAGAAATACCTTCATCTGTTGCATCCCCCAAAGTCTTCTTTGGTCACGTGCTTTTCCTGCCTGTGTCAGACAGAGAAAGCCTAGAACTTCACAGTATGCAAATACGACCCTTCTGACAAGCTGCAAAAAGCGATGCAAAAAACCCCAAAAGCTCTTGATGGAAAAAACCAAGAAGATTCTCCCACGGGGTTTAGAAACATCACTGAATGTTTGCTTTCAATGAAACGAGAGCTTGGGCTCCCAGAGAAAACTCACTGTCCACCAATACACCACAACAGAACCAACGAACATTTGCATGCAATTTCAGAGACACAGCCAAGTGTATTCTAGAGATTAGGAATGGGTTTCAAATTCTTCATACCCGATTCCTAAGAAGCAATTCAGCCGACTGCCTGAGCCCTACTGCTCACTTTAGCTGTTTGGAGCTCTGGAAGGTACATAGAGGAGACCAAGGACATCCAAGTGCTCGGTGAACTCACACGTTGGCACTCTTTACCTATCGGGCATTTATGCTTTTTGCATGTGTGAAGGTGCTTCTTGTTCCAAAGGGACCTAGCCTTTTGCCTGGGGAAGGGATGTAAAGCACAAACCATTTGCCAACCGGCTGCCATCAAAAGGAAGCTTTCAACGCACTCCTCTGCCTCGCCAAACTTGTAAATAGCAGCAAACATGAGCACAAGCCAGCCACCCGTTGGTATGACATCTCCAACTAACTGAAATAAATTCACGCCACTCCAGGACAAAAGAAAGACACTGTTGTCAGAGGAGAACATGCTTGCTTAAGGGAAGAAGGATCTTGTGATAAAAGCATTTAGCTGAGATGATAGGATGATTTGATGTTCAGTACCTTCTCAAAGGCTCTCAAAGTGACTTGCCTCTGTTGGCTGGCCTACCTTGGAAGAAGCAGAATCAGGCACATCTCTCACTAAATATTTGTGAGAGGCAGGCCTGGATGACAGGGCCTTAAGAGGGCTGCTAGGTGCTGTTGTGATGAGACACAAGGACAACTGTTTTAGGAAAGAGCCTCTTTCAAGCCTCCTTCCATTCTTCTCCAGATCCAACTTTCTTCTTGTGCTGCAACTGTATTGTCTGCAGGCAGCAACTCAACCGACGTAACACACCTGGAGTGCTGATTTACTCCTTTTTGCAGAGCATGTATTGTATAGGACATAAAATCCTCCTCGATTGCATGTCTTAACCTGTACCCAGCGCATATTAGTACACACCTTTTTGGGGGAAAAAACCCCCAAAAGTCCAGTTACTTACAGGAACGCTCAATGTTAAGTGTTCATAGGGAAACCACTCTGGGAGACTGTAGCTCTAACAAGAGTTTGTTACCCAGAAGCACTCTGTACGGTATCCCGTGAACCAAGATAAGATCTGTTCCCATAAAACGTGACCCAATTACCAAATTAACAGGGTCTCTGATGGATGGTTCTTAACTGTCTTGGCATTTGCATTACCGCTGTGGCCACAGGCCAAGCACCACTTAGAGGCAAACTTTCAACATACCTTTTCCTTTTGTTCAAGCTACTTACCCAGACCTGGCCAAATCTGTAAGAAGCTCTTCACTTTCTTCAGAAGCCATTCTAAACACTTGGTCTTCTGGAAACATGCTCTGGCAGATCCAGGCAAGCACCGAAGGCTGGAAACACGGGGCATATCTGTGTGGCCTCACGTGTTTCTCTTCCAACAGCCCTCGCTTTCAGAGAGGTTTATTTTTTTAAGAATCAGGGTTAGAATTTGGAAGACTCAATATCAAAAGCAAACCGAGTATCGGGTCCTTCTAGGAAGTGGGATGTGACAGAGTATACACAAATGGAAAGGAAGCTTTTGTAACTCATCAAAACTGCAACATGCAAATAAACTCGACTTCCATCCTCCAAAAATCCCCTAACTAGCAGGCTCTGCTCCCACCACCCAGAACAGCTTCCACAGCTCTCCTGTAAGCCCAGCTCCAATGTACAGCCCCTTTCAGGCTCAGAAGCTGAGGCACTCCTCCAAACAGTCCCATTTAGATTGGATATTAGCAAAAATCTCTTCTCTGAAAGGGTTGTCAGGCATTGGAACGGACTGCTCCGGGAAGCAGTTGAGTTGCCATCCCTGGAGGTATTTAAAGGATGCGTAGATGTGGCGCTGAGGGACACGGCTTAGTGGTGGACTTGGCAGTGCTAGGTCTGCAGTCGGCCTCGATGATCTTAAGGGTCTTTTTCAACCCAAATGATTCTGTGATTCAGCGCAGGTTTTGTGAGCCACTCTACAGGAAGCACGAAGTGGTGGAGAGCGGTCGCTACCTTTGGCTAACACAAGCGCTCAGAGCCTGCAGGAGCCAATTCCCGCGATGAGGAATATCACCCCCCTTGTGACCCACTGATACAGAGCTGTCCCACTGCCCGGGAAGAGGCAACGCTGATATTCCTGCAGAGAGCAGCGCTGCAGCCACTGCATGGAACAAAACAAGACGGCTCACGTACAGACACAGCGGATATTCCTATGGCCTTACTCAGAATGACTCTCCATCATCATTACACTTCAGCTGCAGTTGCCAGACCACTTTCCTCCCTGTTGATGCGCTCCACGTATTTGCTGAAGTGCCCAAAGAACGAGGTGAGCCAATAAATCCAAACTCAGTACTCAGTACTGATGTGCCACCAGCACACCAAACAAAGACTCCTCAACGCAGCCCTCATGACACTGGACTAGGGCAGGTGTGTCTGATCCTCTGGGTGGAACAAGCTCTTGAACTTATCTGCAGAGACGTCCCAAGAAGGAGCATGTTTCTGAAGAGGAAGGGCTGACAAAAGGAGTCAGGTTTGGCCGACTACAAGCTGCCAGCCGTTTGGACTGAGAGCTGAAGATTTTTTTGAAGAGGTTTTTTTTTTTTCTATTATTTCAAGACAGACGTCATCCGTTCATTAACCACCTCATGTCCCCTCCATAGGGCTTGCCTCTTTCTCTTAAGAGCTGAAAAAACAAAGCCCTGTGAAGGCTTGGTGCTGTAATGGTAAAGGCTGAAAGAGTGCACAGAAGTGAAGAAACAAAAAGGGAAAGCAGCCGCAGAGTTTCGTGGAAACCTTCCCATAACTTCTGCGATATTATTTCCGAGCCTCTCTTGAGGGACACGTATCTGGATAGACACCAGCACACGGCCACTTGGTGTGTGGTCTGGGTCAGCCAGAACTCCATCGCCTGCTTTCTTTTCAGCCCACATCCTCTCCGTAATTAAAAGGAGCTGCATTTCCCCTCGCTGGCTTTCAAAAAGCCTTGAAGAAGCTGAAGGGGGGGTTGAAAGAAGGAGGAAGAGGTTTTGATTGTTTTCCTAAAGGTACTTTTCTCCTGCTGCCACCTCTACCTTAGGTACTTTTTCAAAGCCTAGCCAACAATATCTATATTATTTCCTTTGAAAACCTTTTATTTCTCAGAAAGGAAAAAAAAATATATGGCCCTGTCCAGTTCAGAGATAAATAAAAGCTCTGTCAGGATACAATTCTAGGTGAGAATAATAACACACTGCTCCATGTCTGTGTGCGTAATGTAACAAGGTAAGGGGAAAAACACAGGGGGAAGAAAGTTTCCCAAGTTTTCAGCTTTCACGGCGCATAAAGGTACTCATTCTATACTCTGTTGGGTGCTGCAATTCCTAAGAACATTTGTGCACCTGTTTTGGTGCCATCATCAGTGGGAAAAGAGCATATCGCTCGGATGAAGTATGAGCAAAACTGGTCGACCTAACTAGCGACCACGGCAACGCAAATATTCCACACCTGAGACTATAGGACAACCCTTGCCCCAAGTCATGGAGTAGAGATGGGATGAAGCAGGAAGGAGCGAGGACTTGCAGGTAGTCAACGAAAGAATTCTTTCCTCATCTTCAATCCGCGATGCCTCAAAACTCAACGCATCGCCTCTAAGTTCGTGTGTCATGTTTAATGTGCTTTCCTGGAACCGTGGTATGTGTCACAGCTTTGGTTTACTCAGAACCGTGAGAGCTGGTCAGACTTTCCACCGAGCCACGATCTGCCAGCGGGCTGTGATGGTATTGTTCAGTGCTACGATATTAAAGCACGCCGCGTTCCTCTGCTCTTAACTTCTATCTCATTATTTCAGGGCACCCACCAGGCATTAAGGGCTCGATTTTATGGCCAAAACCATCCTGTTATTAAACATTTACTGCAACATGAAGGTCTCCCTGCAGGAGGAAGTGGTCTAAACCCCCTCTGATAATCTGACACTCGCCTCCTCCCCCCTCTCTGCCATAGAGAAAGCAGAAAGGGGCAAAGAAATGATCGCAGTAATAAAACCTCTCTGTCACTCCACCGCCAGCTGTAGTTCTTCCACGGAAGGCCGAGCTTTCCTCCACGTGCCGCCGCTGGACAAGGGGAGGCAGTGGACCAGCACAGGCAGAAGGCAACAAGCCACAATGGCAGAAACCCACTGGATGAGGCACCAGGACAGAGCTACGGGAAGAAAACTATGGAAACCCGGGGCCTGACTCCGCAGCAGAAGGCACGAGCGCGGTAATGCAGGTGGGGGAACTGGCTCTCCCGGCAAAGTAATTTTCCCTGCTGTTGCAGGGTAATTATGCCGCTCGCTGGGCACCTTTCCACATCAGGACACTGTTGCCCAGCCACAACCTGCATCTGCTTGCACATCGCCTGGCTGAGCAGGGGCTGTCGGTGCTTCGCTTTACGCTCAGACGACACCCTGACTCACAAAATTACAGGAGAAGAGGCACTCAGCTACCATGAGGACAACCCCCCCCCCCCCCGTCGTCTTACACGTATTCCCTTGCTGTCATGGCTTGCTCAAGGCAGCTCTCTGCGAGTTTATTTTCCATTCTAATTAGAAGAACTTCCTGCCTCTCTCATTAACTCGCAGCCACTTCTGATCACAAGATTAGCCGGGAGCTCGTGAAGTCGGATCCAAACACTCCCCGCGCAGGCAATGCTGGGGAAAAGATGGACTTTCTCCCTTCTGCTGTGCTGCTCCAAGCGTGAGGAGCTCTGGTGGGTCAGAGCTGTCTGAGAGGTAAAGGGTTGGACGGCTGGAAGCATTAAAGGAAGCATTTAAAAAAAATAAATAAGGCAGCTGTAAAGCCTCCCTATTGCCAAGCTGAGAAACGGCCACACTTGGCAGAGAGGAGTGCAGGCTCCATGCGGCAACAATTGCAAAGGGAGGGAAGAAATAAGGCCAAGAAGGGTTTCATCTGAGCAGCTGAGGCAACAAGGAGAGGGTGAAGCCTCACCAGCACCAGTCGGCATTGCCACGCTGCTCTGACCTGCCACTGCCTCCCACAGCCCCCAGCTCAGGGGGGGAGAGGGGCTCATGTCCCATTAGATGAGTTGGGGGGGTTCAGCCTGGAAAAGAGAAGGCTCCGGGGAGACCCTGGAGACCCTTCCAGTCCCTAAAGGGGCTCCAGGAAAGCTGGGGAGGGACTCTGGAGCAGGGAGGGGAGCCACAGGATGAGGGGGAAGGGTTTTAAACTGAAAGAGGGGAGATTTAGATGAGATATCAGGAAGAAATTGTTTGCTGTGAGGGCGGTGAGCCCCTGGCCCAGGTTGCCCAGAGAAGCTGTGGCTGCCCCATCCCTGGAGGGGTTCAAGGCCAGGTTGGACGGGGCTTGGAGCAACCTGGGCTGGTGGGAGGTGTCCCTGCCCAGGGCGGGGGGTGGCACTGGGTGGCCTTTAAGGTCCCTTCCCACTCCAACCATTCTATGATTCTATGTCAATTCCCTGCCAGGTGGAAACGCTCTGTCCATTCTGCCATTTGCACAAAGTTTCTCTAAACAAAGTGTTGCTCAAAGGACTTACAAACTTACTGGAGTTTCCTAAACAAAACAAGGGTTGTTTAAACTAAACAAAAGCCACCACAACAAGAGAGATCTGTGTTACAAGTGCCTGGAGAAACCTTTGCTGAGCTACTCCCCTGCAAGGCACCAGCTGAATGGTGCTCGCGGAGGGTTCATGCCTTGAACCCACAACCTCCTCCTTTTATCTCAGGGACTCATTGGGTCGATGTTACCCTTTGCCTCTTCCCTTTAGTTCACCTTCAGAGAGTTCTACCCAGTCCATCCGCTTCACCGCATCGTACGGGGCTACGCTCACAAAGACCCATGAGCAAACTGCAGCTTCCCTTTCTGCAATCGCCTTGGTCCCAGAGAACACAAGAGCACTTGAAAGGTGATGCACATGATAAAGGTGATGCACATGTCTAGGAATACGGCCCCTGTGAGGCCGGTCAGCAAGCTCACTCCAATGGAGGTGCTCCTGGGCTCCCTCAAAGACACAGAAAACAAGCCTCCCCCAAAGGCAGCCACATTAAGCTCCTCTGAAATTGGGGTGAGATGATTCATCCCAGCTGGGATTGACCATGCTCTCCCCACATAAGCGGGCTCATTATCTTCTCCTCTGGCAACAACGGCTCTGGAAACACGTGCCACAAGCAGAGAGCCAGCCCTGGCAGGATAGGGGCATGTCCAACCCACAGGGATGAACAAACCTGGTGGTGGTGGTGGGGGAAGTAGCGTGTGGTTTTTAGCACAGCCTCTGCAGCGATGGGGGGAGTTCGGTGACCCTTTAACTTCAGCAGTGGTAGCACAGAGAGGCCATGTCCGTGCAGCTCCTCTCCCCTTGCACATACATTCATTGGAGCAGGGTGTGCTGGAGAGCTCGAGACCCCTTCTCCTCCATCCCTCCCCTGCTGTGTCTGCTTACCTGACCGAGAGAGTGAAGTCTCCTGGGTTGCTCTTACTGGGGCGAGCCAAAAAGCTGCCATGGACACCCCTGGTCAGGAGCAGCTTCTCTGCCTCGATTCCGCTGATGTTGGGGTGAAACCACCTGCGAAATGCAAATATGAGATGTGAAACGGTAATTAGCCTGACTGCCTGCCCTGCTGGACACCATCTGCCTATTCCTATCTCGCAGCACACCCACCCGCCTTCCTCCCCATCACCTCGCAGCAACGGCTCTCGCTCAGAAAAGCCCTCCCTTTGCGTGTTACCATGGAGAAAGTCTTCTCACCCATCCACCTCGAGAGGTCTCTTCCCCAAAGGGCTTAGTCCTCCTCTCCCTCAGCTCAGGAAAAAGCAAGAGCCCCGCAAGCTTTTGGCAGGACCGACAGGAGTTTCCCCTCTCTGGAGGAAACCACTGGCTCAGAAAAGAGTTCTGACTATTCCGGCTGCAGGTCTGATCCTGGCCGGCCCCTTCCCACGCAGCACCTACCATCCTCATACCCTCCGAGCTGTCATGTTGATGGCAAACGAACTGAGCCCAAGAAAAGACCTGCATCCCTGGGGGCACTTAAGGCATTTCTTTAAGGGCTTCCCGGCATGAAAAACCACAAAAAGCTCCAGTATCAAGGGCACTAAACCTCTTGTTCTCCCCAGCAAGAACAAAAGCCTCAGGCTTTCGGTCTCTCCCATTTAAAGTCTGTTACAAAGAGGGGATGCTCAGAGCTGGAGAGAAGAAAGGCTTTCCTTTGGGACTCTGTCCGGGAAGGAAAGGCACACTCTGATCTGCGATAGCGACCAGCCCTTATGCTACGAGAGGATTTCTTCAGCATCAGTGCAAACACAAGGGCCAGTGCGTGTTCCAGGATCTCCCTCTTTGCCTAGAAAATAACAAAACCCAACAAGTCTGCTCCAGCCCTAGCTAAGGCAGCTTTGACTCTTCAAGTCAAGGTGAAGCAGCCACTTTTTGACTCTAATTGCCATAGCTCCGGCCACCTTTCCCAAGAGCACAGAAGAAAACGAGCCCAAGCACACAACTGCTGTGTCAGGAGCAAAGTTCTCCGCAGGGGACCGGTGCGCAGCCAGGGAAGGAACAGCCAAGGGAACGCTGCTGGAGAGCTGCGGTGGAGTTGGTGTCCATGTGTAACACGACATAGTAGAAAAGGGAAAGAGAGACAGCTCACCCTAAGGGGAAAATCGATTCATCGTATTGTGCGCTACTTTCTGTCATCAAATCATCTCCTGACCTCATTTCTGATGCTATCAGTCTCGATCAAGTTTTCTTGATGGAATCACAAGAACCGGTGTTTCCCCAGGCTTTAATGCGTACTAAGTACGCGTCCTAGACCAAAGATTTCCCGTGCGGCACCAGTTCTGTGGCTCGATTTTTCAGAAGCCACTGAAAATCCACTTTCTAAATGCCAGGCTCTTTTGCGTAATCTCCCAAGCGCCACAAAGAGCACCCCAAAAAACGGAGAGTCACCCAGTTCTGAAAATATTGCTCAGTTTTCGAGCATGCTCCAGCAGACATTGCCGCATGGGACTGCTGCAATATTTTTTTTTTTTTCCCCCCCACGAGCAAAGAGGAGAAGATGAGCCACAACTGACGCTGTGTGATAACGAAGCGAGCTTATTGAGTGTTTCTGGGCAAGAGAAGAGGCTGCAGACTCGAAACTTCCATCCGCGCAGAGGACGATGCTGTACGAGCTCCTGCACGGGCGGACGGGTCTGCGGCACCGCTCTGAACCAAAACGACTCAAAACCGCAACGTGTAGTTTTCCAAGCAAAGTGAAATGCGGGTTCTCGTGTCTGGAAACATTTAGTAAGCTCCTTTCTTGTAGGCAGCTGTCGTCCCCCCCCCCACCCCCCAAAAAAAAAAAAAAAGGGTTTGCAAGTTTATCTTGAGTGTTGCAGAGAAATGCATAGCCCGGCATCTCCCTGAGCGCCTGCATTCGGAAATACACCCGAAGACTAAACCTACAAATATAAGCACACGCACGCTCATTAGAGTGTGTTTGTCTCCCAGATACACATAGAAAAGGTCAAGAAATGCCACCATCTCCTCCACAATGTGGGATTTCCTCCCTCCCACCGCAAGGCAAACAGTTTTGATTAAAGATCCTTGAATTCTGGAGGAGGAGGAGAGGTCTATTAGGGAAGGGCCATGGAAACAGATGGTAAACAGGAATCCCAGCATTTCCAAGCCTTCTATTCCTGACATCACAGGAGTGGCACCCTTTCATAAACCCACCGTCTGCAGGGCCAGCACTTAACTGTGCCGCAAAACCGCTACTGGCATCGGAACGAACGCCCCTAATGGAGCTTAATGCAGCCCAGGGACAAGGCAAAGCTGCCAAGGGCCACACATCACGTTTCCACTGAAGGCCTAATGGCAATAAAACCAGCACAATATTGCTCGCCAGGACATAATAGGAAAAAAACCTAAGGAAGCATCTCCGGTAAAACAGTGGGATGAGAGGTCTCATAGGCGCATACCCAGAGCTGCCAGCACACACCGGTTCTGAGAATATCGGTGTGACAGCAGTGTCCTCCCAAGGGTGTACACTCCTCAAAGGCTGCTGTGAGAGCAGGAACCACACGCCTCCACACCGCCCCTCGGTCCCCCTATCACTCCAGGCTCCCACGGCAATACTTGTCATCCCGGGATGCAGGACCTCAGCATCCTGAGTGATGCTGAGAAGGGACAACTTTGTGCAGGTTGTCAGTGTCAGGACGAGGGCAGGGATGCTGAGGCTGGAAATCTGCCAGCATCCGAGGCACCGGGCTCCCACAGGGAAGAAGGCAACAGGAACAAAAGGACCTGACGTCCATCCTCCCTCCAATGGAAGGCTGGGTGCTTGGGAAGGGGGGACCATCACCCTCTTCCTTTTCGGCCGCAGCAGCTGCTGACCACAGCTACAAAATCGATTCGCTTCAGTCCCTTTTCAGCATCGTTTCGCGGTGAAATACTGAGAGGGAAGAGCAGGGGCCACTTACAAACTCTCTGCAAACACCAGTGGGACAACACTGTATAAAAGAGAGAGAGGAGGAGTATATTGGGGGCAAATATGGGGCTCTGTCAACCCTGATGTCGTCTTTGTTTCACTAAACAGAAACCTAAAATGCTGAACACCCTTATGACTCCCACCGCTTGGACAGGAACCAATTCATACACGCAAAAAACACAGAGCGCTTGTTATTTAGCTTGCAAGAAGCACAAACAACGAGCCGAGGAGAAAACCGTCGCAGCCCTCACAAACAGAAGAGGGAAGAAAGGCAATTTCCAAATTCAGCGAGGGGGGGGGAAAGAAAGAAAGAAGAAAAGGAAGAAAACCCTCTGCAAGCATAGACACCTCTTCCATGGCTTTCTAGAACAAAGAAAACCTTGCACAGCTCATTTTCGGAGGGCTGTGTGTGGATGGGAGCACCTGGCTTGGCACCGCCTCGCACAGGCTGCCTTCTGCAGCCAGGGGAGACACCACGGGCCTGCGGTGCGAAAAGGGTATTTTCAAATCCAAAATCATCTCCATTTGGGAATTCCGGTCCTGAAATTGAGCACTTGCTCTCCGGAGGCTTTTCTGCCTGGACTAAAGCAGGAATTTGCAAAACCCACGAGGTTTGTTGCAGCGCGCGGCCTCAACCCCCCCTCAATGCAGCTCAGGGAGCTACAAATGACTGAAAACAACTGAACCCCCCCCCCCCCCGCCTCTCCCTCTCGCGGGATATTCCGTACACCTATCAGCTCACTCCCTGTAAAAAGTGGAATGAAAAACAACACCGAAAACAGCCAAAACTGCGCTGAAGGCTCTTTGGCTCGTGAAGGTTGCGCCATCCCGCTCGCTCGGCGCACACCAAGAGCCTGCCTGCTCCAAAGACAGACGTGATCAGCTTTCCATCTGCAGAGAGAGCATCTGAGAGAAAAATTTGTGACTGAACAGCAGAAGATCACATTGAAAGTAATACAGTCATCATCTAGCAATCATCTGGGCACTCTTACCACACCCTTCACCATCATTTTGGAGGGTATACTACAGGGGCCTACAGGAAAGCTGGGGAGGGAGTCTTTATCACGGAGTGGAGCGATAGGATGAGGGGTAACAGTCTTAAACTGAAAGAGGGGAGATTTAGATGAGATATTAGGAAGAAATTCTCTACTGTGAGACTGGTGAGGCACCGGAACAGGTTGCCCAGAGAAGTTGTGGATGCCCATTCCCTGGAGGTGTTCAAGGCCGGGTTGGACGGGGCTTGGAGCAACCTGGGCTGGTGGGAGGTGGATGTTGGAATTAGATGATCTTCGAGGCTCCTTCCAACACAAACCATTCTATGATCCTATGAAAGCTCTCTGCCCCTTCATCCCAGGAACCAAGGCACAACCACCATGGCTGCTACATATCCCAAGGTGCTTTTCCCAATACAGCTTGTTTTGCTCCTGACCTGGAATAAGCCGGTCTTGCAGAAAGCATCTTTAGAGCTGTTTGTCATTATGTTTGGGGGGTTTTTTTGTTTTGTTTTGTTTTACCAGCATACATTTGTTGGTAAGCAAAACCAACCCACAACAGAGCAGACAAGAAGAAAGCACCAACCCACGCATCTCACTAAATGGCAATAACGAAACGCTACTGCCAGCTCCAGCTGAGCATCCGAGGAGCAAGCACCGCTCACTGGGCTCGGAGTCAGACCTTTTGGACCCACAGGTTGTTTATAGGAAGATCTGCAATATTCTGAGAAGGACAGCAAACAGAGGATCCAAACTAGATCCCCAGCATACGGGAAAAAACAAACAAACAAACAAAAAAAACAATCAAAAAAATAAAGGCGTTACTAATTTCACACCATAGCTTCGATGTCAGCAAATGACACGCATTATTACGCACAGGCAACCGCAAAATTGTTAGCTTTTTTTGCTGAACTGAGTCACCCCTGTAGAATTGCTTTAAATGAGAGTGGGGAATCTAACAACTTTTCATCTCTACCGCTACACGTAAATATTCGCTGTCTACTTCAGGCAATACCGCTTTCCTGCGGAGAAATGCATTTCCCTTCCATCCGTCAATCCATCTAAAAACCTGAACTTAAATTAAAAAGCCACCTGCGAGTGCCTTTCAGGAACCAAAGCTACACAAAGAAATTTATTAAAACAGAGGGAAAATGGAGAGGCTTGGGTGCAGTGTGAAGTCCCCAGCACGGACGAACAGGCGGATATCACTTGGGCTGCCGGGAGGGAGAGAGATCTGGGTAGGGTCCAGGCCAGGCTGAGCTCTGCACTGGAGCAGAAAGGTCCAAGTAGCCAGGAGAACACCAGAAAGCCCATCATGAGCGGGGAGGGGAGGGGGGAGAAAAAAAAACCAACAAAAAAGAAAAAAGAAAAAAAGAAATAGCTCTGAAAAAGGAAACCTTTCTCTGCATTAAAAAATATAAAATAATTTCTCTTTAATTACTAAAGTCGTCTTTTCCGTACAGTATTACTCATTTCCTCCCTAACACGAGCAGGAATGCTTGCTTCTGCTGGAATGCATCCTTGTGCCCCTGTCTGGGGATAAAACAGAACAAATAGTTGAGCAACACCGTTACACCCTCAGAAATCTATAAAACAAGGCATTTTTAATAGCCTCGCTGGGAATCCCAGTATTCTGCTCCATCAACCATCCCACGGATAAAAAGCACCGTATCTGAAACAGTAGAATCATAGAACCATCTAGGCTGGAAGGGACCTTTCAGATCTTCAAGTCCAAGCATCAACTTAACTCTGACAAAAGCCATCACCAAACCATATCACTAAGTCCCCTTTTCTTCTTCCCTTCTGTCACACAGCTCAAGGAGGACACAACGCGCATCGTGCACAGAGGAGAAAGCTGCCAAGTGAAGACCACGCTGGCCGCTGGGACTCCGAGACCTGCAGACACAGGATGTCTACCCCCCAGAACACTGCACACACGAAAGCCAGCGTCACCACCGAAGACTTGAAAGCAATTGCCACCGGGCTTGGGGAACGGCGTGCGCCCAGGGTCTCACCGCACTTACTTTGGGGCATCCCCAGAAAAAGCCCGCACCAGATGCGCATCTACTGCGGCCCCTCAGCTCCCTGGGTTTGGGGTTTGAAGGCCAATTTAGGCCGGTGTCAGCAAGAGAATTTGGAGCATTTGTAAATGTAAAACTCCTTTTTGTTAGGGTTGGAGAGGATCAAAGCAAATGTGGCTCAAGAGACACCGCCTACGCGCTCGGTGTGCGGTTAGCGCTCTTTGGTTCAACACAAACTCCAACCCGGCAAGCGGAGGTGGCTCAAGAGACTGGGAAAGGGGGAGGAGGGGACCCACCGCCACCAGAGTCCCCTTCTGCTGTGCTACAGCCTCTCCACACCAGCCAGGAGCAAGGGTCGGCGTTCACAGCAGATGCTGTCGATACAGGGCAGACGGACAAACCCTCCCCACCTGGGTTCCACCGTGGCGAAGGAAGGGCGGGATGCGGACCCTGCCCTTGGGGGCAGAAGAGCAAATAAACAACTGAAGCTTCTCCCAGCAGAGAAACCCGGGGGCTGACTTGTGAGAGCAGGCGTGACTCGGGGCAACGCAGCGCGTTGCAAGACGAAGTTTCCTATTCAGCAAAGGGGAAGAAATCTTCAGAGCTGCTTAAAGGATCCAGACACTTACTATCCATTTAATAAAGAGGCCCATCGGTTTGCGTTTGCACACAACAGAGACACTCCTTTCGATGCTGAGCAGCCAAGGGCACGCACCATTTGAGCTGTCACAACGTGGCTGGAGCAGGAGCGAAGCTGGGACAGTCACAGCAGCAATTCGCTCTCTGTAAGGTTATTAATCCGTAGAATGGGACTAGTAGGTGCAAGCTTCTGGGCTGAGTGAAGGCTGCTGTCCTGCGAGAGACCTCTGGTACAGAGAAGGAAGCCCCATGAATCAGGATCCTGGCTTGGAGAGCAGAGAAGCAGCTCTTGTTTTGAGGGAGATTTACTTAGAGCGGGACTCCGACCCTGCTGGGAACAGCAGAGCCCCACGCGGCACGGTTTGCTCTCTCCAGCTCGCCTGCGGTCGGAGAACATCGTGCCCACACACTCAGCAAGGCTGCTGTGGCCTCTCGGCTGCACGGCATCATGGCCAAGGTACAAGGTTACAGCAGGAGACCCAGTGCTACCTGCTGAAGAGACCAGAATCCACCACACTCACCGGTTTCCGAGAGGAATGAAAAAAAGCATTCCTCACTTGCGTGTTTGGGGCTTTCTGCAGGTGTGATTCAGGGTAGGAAGCAGGTCCGGCGTTACAGCTCTCCGAAGAGCAGTAGTGTGAGCTGGTGGTTTCTCACAGACCGCCTGGGGTCAAGCTGAACAACTGCGAGAAGTCGCCAGCAGAACACGTGCTGCCAGCAGCTCCTCGGTTTATAAACCTCCCCCAGAGGCTGCAAAAGGAAGAGCGGAGCTGCTAGAAACCGCTCAGGACCCCCCGCA
Organism: Rissa tridactyla; assembly: GCF_028500815.1. Classification (NCBI taxonomy): domain Eukaryota; kingdom Metazoa; phylum Chordata; class Aves; order Charadriiformes; family Laridae; genus Rissa; species Rissa tridactyla. The sequence continues at coordinate 6,136,267 of NC_071481.1, read as the reverse complement.
GAACAGAAAGCATCCCGAGTGCCAGCAGTGCTAACTTCATGCTGATGTATAAAACTAAGCAAGATGCTAAAACATCGGCCATCGGCAAAAATCCACAGCAAGGTGCTGGCATGGCATTTCCTAGACCTTCTCGGGGAAAAAAGGAGGAAAAAAAAAAACCAAAAAAACGAACAGACTTTCCTAAAGAGATGGAGATAAGCAATTCCCTGTTAGCTGAGGAGAGGTCATACTTGTCCTGTGACCTTAAGGCTTAATTGAGCAATCTGTGGATTTACTACACAGCGAGGCCGCTGTTGGTTTCGGGATGTTTCCACACTGAATTAGTAGCGTTCACATCTTCATTGAAAGCCGTTCGACACAGGCATGGCTGCATACAAAGCATTTCTCAAAGCCGACAGAGCCACAACAGCCTCCTGTGTTGGTTCTAGCCTGGTTCAATTCAAATCCCATCAGAAGACTCATTCTCCCAAGCACAGCCTCAAGGGAGCGTGTTAAATAAATATACCCTGCAAATCTAGTCAGTTCTACGTACAGGTAAATATTTTCATTTTCCTAAAGCAATTAGCATCATGACAGCTAACTGTGCCAGTGCACATCATCTAATATCCCCCAAGACTTCTGTAAACAACTTTAAAACAAACAAAAAAAAATATTCTCACTGCTTTTCTAAATCAGCATATCCATCTGCAGAGCAGGTACAGAAGCCTGTGTTGCGTTCTCTGGGGTGCAACAGCCATTTCTATAGAAACCGGCTCGTTCCTTTCCCTATGTATTTCACAGAGTATTTCCCTAATGGGTCTCACACGCTGGTGAGAACAGTTAACTACTTTCTCTGCGAAGGTACGCACCTTATTTTCACCATATTCCGGTAGAACCTAGATATGCCACATCCTTTGGCTCATTTAGAGCCCAAATTCTGTGCAAACCAAGTTGTCACCACTAGCACAAACAGCCCAAGCAAGAAGAGGTGTTTATGCAGAAAGCCTGGCCCGTTTCCACACGCAGAGCTGCGGGCTCCAACACTTAAAGACAAGGAAGACCACGAGCAACAGTGAAGAGCAGATGGTTCTGCTGGTTGGGCCGAGGCCCTGACCCTGAACAGAGGTTGGTGGGACTGCTCCCAACGAGCAGATTCACGGTTTTCACCTGCTTCTCACATTGTCTCAGAGAGAAGGATGGTGCCCCCGGCCTTCCCACTGCCTCCCCCGATCACTCACTAGGGCAAGGCCTTCAAGCCGCCCCATGCTCCTTCGCCAACAGGTTTCGACACCCAAAGAAAGGCTCCAGTGATTAAAGGATAGACCAGATGATCCTTGAGGTCCCTTCCAACCTGGGATTCTATGATTCTATGATAAATCTGGGACAGGGAGGCGCAGAAGTCTGGGTTGCGCAGCACAACCCATACTTCACCCCATGTCATTGAGGTCTGCTGGTTCTTGAGGAACCCTTCAAGAAAGTAACACAGGCTCTCAGAGGAACTCTACAAGAGCAGGCAGGCAAGATAAAACCTGGCCATGCCTTTGACATGAGCAACCAGCTTGAAAGCAGTATTAAACAGCCTGGATGAAAAGGCGCGCTGGGTTGGAAGAGGCCAGAGACCTTTTTCTGCTGCAAAGCAGAAGTCCGGCTCTCATTTCAGGAGGGGCAGATTGGTAGTTTTTTCCAGGCAAGGTCTGCAGCTATTCACAGGGTTTTGTCAACTCTTCTTTTCGACCAAGCGCTGTACCCCACTGCATACAGATACCACAAGAAAGAGGAGATGTGAGCAGCCCCCTTGGTGTGCAACGGCCAGCCCAGGCTGAGGACGCACGCACGTTTCCAACCACCAGCCCCACCTCCTCCAGAAAGGCCAGGTTTCCACTGACACTTTGTGAAAAGAGATGGGGTTTTGCTCAGCAGTTTGTTGGTTTGGGTTTTTTTGTTTGTTTTTTTCCTTCTCACCCCGTTCAATTTCAAGGCATAGGGTTAGTGAATGTGTGCGCACAGAGGGACTTCCCCAGAGAAAGCACGACCAGAACACAGCCGAGCACTATGCCGGAGAGAATCATAGAATCACAGAATGTGTTGGGTTGGAAGGGACCTCTAAAGGCCATCTCGTCCCACCCCCCTGCAGACAGCAGGGACATCTGTAACTAGATCAGGTCGCTCAGAGCCTCATCCAGCCTGGCCTTGAATGTCTCCAGGGATGGGGCCTCCCCCACCTCTCTGGGCAACCTGGGCCAGTGTCTCACCACCCTCAGTGTAAAGAACTTCTTCCTGATGTCTAACCTCAACCTGCCCTGCTCTAGTAGAGGTGAGGCAAAGGCGTTTGGCAGAGGCTCCGGGATGTGACAGCAGTGGGCACAGACAGCTTCGGGGTGCCAGTTAGCCTTACTGTCCGCATTAGGCATGGCCAGGTCCTGCAGAACTCTTCTGCCAGGCTCAGGTCAGAGAAGGTCTCACCCAGGCCCAGCAAAGCAGCAGGAGAGCCAGAGACACAGAACTCCAAGCCCTGGCCCTGCACACCGGGCTGTTAGCCCACCAGCAAGCCCCAGTGAAGCCCTGGATGAAGCTGTTGTCAAGAGCTACCAACACTGCCATGGAGGATGACCAGCATTGCTCAGTCGCCATGCCTTACCGCACCGCTGAGACTACTGTAGGATCTTCTCACAGCCCCTGGGCGGCTTAGATACCCAGCCCTAACCTCTGTGTCTCTGGAGAGCCACATTCCCTTCCCAGCACCCGCTGCCTTCTCCGCAGCTTTTCAAGCCAGCTCGCACATCAGAGCTCAACAGCGAGGCAAGGACAACTTTTTCCGTTTCATTCAGCCTTTCACGAGGCCATCCCCAGCCCACCGCCCTTCTGCGGGAGAAGCCACTGATGCTTGCAGCAATGGAAACCTCAGCCTACGCCTCTGCCCATTAGTGGGTGACCTTCATGAAAGGCAAAGCCGAGCAGCTTTGAGCTGCAGAGCAGCAGCGTACCCAACGCTCCTCTGTGTCATGTTCAAAGAGGGGTTTCAAAACTCACCACCCACGTTTTGGTTTGAAACTCGAATACTACAGTCAGGCATGGTTTCATATAGAGCTCTTCGGAAGAGCTTCTCCATAAATGTCACTTGCAAGACAGCGCGCTGGGCAGAGTGGTTTCTGTCAAAGAAATGGGTTTTAGCTAGAGATTAGCAGCAGCCTCTGACTCTATGCGTACAATCGGTTTTAGGACTTTGTCATTTAATTCCAGTTTCAGTCCTGTCCCCGGGGGAAGGCAGCTGGACAGACCACAGCTGCCGTCCTGGGGGAGGGGGTGGCTTCTGCTGAAGCAGGAAGAGCGGAGTACGGAGACAAAACCCAGCGACAGCCGTAAAAGCCCTCCAGGAGCTCTCTCCTGCAGGCCTGACAGAAACAGGAGCAGGCAACACCCTCCTGGCGGGGAGCTGGTGCAGACAGTTCCCATTTACTGGCTCTGGAGCCTCAGCTGGCATTAATTGTTAATTCATATAAATTCACATCTGTCCTATCTCCCTGACACATGCAAGATTCTGCACTCATCTGCTCCCTATGATTCAGTCCCTTTATCTAAATTATTCTAGTCCACGCTTGCCATTGGCACCTCTCCCTTTTTTCCATGCGCTGTCCCATTCATCCACCTCCCGAGCCATCCACCCCATCTCCCCCACCTCCTCAAAGCAGCAACACATCCGTGATCCGCCACAGCCCTTTAGCAAAGGGTTTCACGCGGGTTAGGCGTCTAAAGCAATGATTTTGCCTACGAAACCAGATAGCTTGTTAAATCTGGCTGACACCAGAACAGAGAGAAATCACTCCAAGGACAAATACCACGAGAACCTCCTGTCGCATCAACAGCGGGCAGTTAAGGCATCGGTTCCTCCGCCTGGGATGGATGCGCAGGCAAACACATCATCCAGAGGACCTGGCATCCCTCTGCTTTGCAAAGCCTGCAAGGTCTCTGCTTTAATGTGAAACTGTTAAAATTAGCATTTTTTTTTTTTTTTTTGACTGATGCTCTTTCCGCTTCAGAAATAGACCCCGCTCTTTTCTCATGTCTCACTAACACGAGCCAAAGCACACAGCTGCAGGGTGCCCTCCTTCATCCCTGAAGCCCGTGACCGGCCACTGAACCACGGAGATGTACCCAACAACATCCCCTTTTACTAATTTGGCTACCGTATAGCCAAGACATGGTCTGGACCCATAAAGGTGTAGCCAAGTCCTTCTCTGAGCTGCCGTCATGTTCAGAGCCTGCAGTGACACACGCAGGCACAGAAGCCCTTCATTCAAGCACGTCCAGGTGGTACTTTTTGACACCTTAACTCCCTTGATAGCACAGTCACAGTCAGGAGCAAAGCCCCACCGTCACAGATTCTGCAGAAAGCTCTCAAAGAGTGGTCCCTGCCGCAGGATCTGACTATGTGAAGCCCGGGAAGAGGGTGGGAGAGGCCAGAAGCAGCGTGGCTTGCTGAGGTTCACCCAGTGAGACCAGGGCTGGGACTCCTATTAAATGCAGCCTCCAAGCTGGGCCTGATTTCCATTCAAGCTGACCAGCCCAGCAGGACAACGTGCAGTTTAAAGAACCTGAAAAGAACCCAAAGCTTGCAGGCTGACCTACTGACCACCGATGGCATCCAGCGGCGACCTTCGTGCTGAGCCATGGCTCCCTCAGCCCGGTCTCCATCCCTGCCTGCCCGCCCGGTGAAAGCGGCTCTTGCTCTACGCGAGCCAGAGTGGAAAAAACTAGGGATAGCTAGGATGAATTCCCGCTGACAGCCCAGCAAGGGCCTTCAGCACGCCATTCCTGCCCCATTTCTGGCACTCATTTAGTCACACACCTGTTTCAACGGCATTTCTATCCGTGTCCTTCAGCTCTGGTTTCAGAGACACGGCTCACCCCGCCTTCAGGAAAGAGGGAGGAAGATCAGCAGCTCTGCAAGGCAGATGCTGACTTCACAGCTACTTGTCCCAGTGATCCTTCCGGCAGCCGAGGTCAGTTTAGGCCATATCCAAGCTGAAGGGACTGCAGGGAGCCCAATCTCCCCCAGCCTGAGCGTTCGGAGGCTCTGCCTATTGTCGGCGCTTCCTTGCAGCCCATCCCGCAACTGCTGATGTGGAAAAACCTCTCTCACCAGCACGGCTTGCACTCCCCAGATAACGGTCCTACAGTGACAAGGAAAGGAAGCCACGGACAAAAATTGAGATCCAGGACACAAAAATACGTCATCGGCAGACAAAATGGACGGCAAACAGTAAGGCACTGGAGCACAGGCGTGTGACCTGGCCTTCAACTGCAAGGCCAAGCCGAGCTGCGTTACACACATGGGTGCACGTAAAGGATGCGAAAGAGACTGGCACCTGCCTGCTGTGTGGCTGTCTCCTCCTCTCAGCATCTCACGAGCAGCTCCTGCAACCCTCCGGGAGGCTGCGATAGACGAGGGGCTTGTGCACATGTACCAGAAATGAGAGGACTATGCCTGTGTCATTCTGATGGTCTACCATCACTCGTGGTCTGTCGTTTTGCAACCACGGTCTAACAGCTCTGGTCCTTAGAACTTGTAAAAACTCGAGCACGTGTTTGCTCAAGCTCTTCCCTCGCTAAAAAGAGTTCCTTCAACACCATCCTAATACCCAGCGTGCTTGCTTTCACTCAGCAGCGGCTCTGGGTTTCTCTTTGGCCAACTCGTGCGGCCAGAAGAGCCTACACGAAGGGTGCAGAGGGAGCAGTAGGACACAGCGGTGGTACAGGGGACCTTTACCACGCACCAGAGAAAAGTCTGACCCATCACCCCACCCTGCTGTGGAGCAGTGCAAACCGGAGTGCGCCCGTTTGCCTTTATGCCTGGGTGTTCTTGCACCCACATTGCCTTGTGGCTACCATATGCAACACGCCTAACCGTAGCCACAGAAGGTCACTGTCAAACACGGGGCTCCAGCTGGTCCTCTCTCGCCACAGGAAGAGATGCTTCAAACTAAGAACTGAAGGCAGGAAGGAAGGAGGAGTTGTTAGAGAGCTTGGCCTCCCACCACAAGTGCAAAGTTACATTTTCACTTCCAAAATAAGATATTACATGCTCTTGCTTGGATGCAAGAGTTCCTTCTTTAGTGCATCACACAGTTACCTATCCCACAAGGGGATCCCCAACAATTTATATGAGTTATCAACAGACCCATATCAGGGCACTCTGAAGATCACATCAGAAAGAAGACGGTAGAAACGCTGGCATATGAGCCATAACAGATGAAAAAAAATTAGTTTAGATATTAGGAAGAAATTCTTTGCTGTGAGGGTCGTGAGCCCCTGGCCCAGGTTGCCCAGAGAAGCTGTGGCTGCCCCATCCCTGGAGGGGTTCAAGGCCAGGTTGGACGGGGCTTGGAGCAACCTGGGCTGGTGGGAGGTGTCCCTGCCCAGGGCCGGGAGGTGGCACTGGATGGTCTTTAAGGTCCCTTCTAACTCAAACCATTCCATAATTCTATGTAAAAAAAAAAAAAAATCAAAAAAAAAAAACACCATTTTCAGACCAGCTCCTGTCAAACCTCAACCTCAAAGATACTGCTGTAGACTCAGGTAGATCTAGGCAATAGCCAAGAGAAGAGCACGCCTTGTGAAAAGGTTTCCCCTGTGCTCAGTTTCTCTGGGTGTAGGGGGGCCCTTCTAGTGTGGGCCACCGACACCACAAGGCAGCTTTTTTTGCTGAAAGTGACGTCTGAGTGTGCTCTGCGAGATGTGAGTTTTCAGCCCTCACTTCTGCACCTCAATAGCTTGTGTTTGGAGGTGGAGGATGTAGCATCTTGTCAGCCTTTCCTCTTGGCCCGAGTAACACGGTTTCTCCAGCCGCACCTGAAGCCGGACATCGGAAAGCAGCATGGGGAGTATCCCACGGAGGTTCAGCTCAAAAGAGAGAGCAGGAGAAAACAAGCCCCTATTCTACCTCAGGGTGTTCGGTCAGAATGGACTTCCCTGCCACCACATTGCAGTATGGCATTAAATCATATCTCCCGTGCTTCCCCAAAAGGGCTACGCAAAATTCACAACCCAGCAAAGTATCTCAGCATCTTGAAATACAGCAGACCTGGCACGTTAACACTTCCCCCTACATGTAAATCTGTCAGTGAAGTTTCCCGTTCTTGAGCACTGAAATTAGACGTAATATTTCCATTTGGTGCGCACGCATTTGATTTAAACACTTGGCCACCTCAAAAGCTGGTTTGGCTGCTCAGGAAATGAACTGCGCACACAAATACAGCCCCTCTTTACTGCCAAAAATGTCTGTCAGTTATGGGATACCCACATGATTTGGGCAGAGAGGCGTTGTGTAAACTTTAATTCAAATTCTATGACTAGCGTAGTGACGGCTTGGGGCAGAGACTGCAGGGGAAGCCATCTGTCCACCTTTCCTCAGAGAATGGTCTTTGATAAAGGAGAAATCCTAAACCTGCCACCTCTCCCCTTGAATCATTCATACCAGTGAAGAAGGGTTTGGCTCTCGGCCTGCCACTGAAGTTTCTATCTGGTAAAACCCAGGTCTGAAGCAGCTGAGAAGACCACAGATTAACACCTCTCTCTGTCATCTGCAGAGAAGAACCAACGGGACTTGAAAAAAAGACCACGAGAGGCTGGAACAGGCATCAACTGCTACCCTGGGGAATGGCACGTAGTCCCGTGGGCCGGAGAGGACTTCGGGCAACAAGTGTCTTTACAGACGTTTCCAGCCAGGAACTTGGTAGCTCAGGAAAAGGCTGCTCCAGGAGGAGAGCAAGGTGCAGCAGGTGAGGAGCTGTTAGGTCGGGTAACGCTGCCCGAGTGCCTTTCCCACCTCTATCCCCGGTCTCAGAGCAAACGCATGTCCAATGGCCACTTTGAGGAGCAAAACCTACATTTCTGCCCAGTACCAGCTGGGAAATACAATCCCCACCGATCTTGCTGTGAGTTTAGTGCCCTGAAGCTCTCGCTGAGACAGTCAGGGTTTGTTTTCAAAGCCAGCGTAAAATCTCTTATGGGATACGCACCGTGTTACCTTCCCCGTTCAGACTCCAAATTATTTGCTCGCTCCAGAAATGACATTAACATTCAGCATACTCAGGTTCCTCAACTGCGTTCCGCTTCCAGGCACATCCCCACCGGTGGTCCTGAGGTCTGTACCCTGCCTGGGGGCTTTGGGACCCCCCTCCAACCTGCACAGCCAGACCCCGGTGATGGGCAAGAAGTCGTAGCACGTGCTAAAACTGAGCCTGAAGACGGGAAGCACAGCACAGGACCGAAACCGCTGGGAGAGAGACACTAATTTTCCCTGATAATTCTCAGTTTCCAGCGAAAGGGAGAGGCAGGCCCAGCTGGATCAGGCCAAGGTGCATTTCAACACCCAGTTACACTCACCTGCACCAGCAAGAAACTGGCAGCTGGGGCTCTTCCAAGTTGCCCAGAGGATTTACACCCATGTTCTCTTAATTAAAAAAGGTGTAGTTCAGTCCCTCAAGCTGTTTTGAATGCATCAGGCCCCAAAGGTGTGTGAAGTTATTCCTTTCAGCTGCAGTCTTCAAATTTTCTGACTTAATTCTCTCAATAAAACTTATATTTGAATCAGCCTTTTCTACTCAAAGGATATTCCACTGTTAGGACCACTGTAAACACCGAGCTACGCTTCGACCTCAGCCAGAGAAGGCTTTACCTACTAGTCTCAAAAGGTCTAATAGTAGGAGAAATCTCTTTTGAACTCCCTCCAGCCATGGAAGTTTACTGGCCTGTATATTAAAGATGTTTTTGTTCTCATAAAGCAAGTTAAAATTAAACGGCGGGGCCCACCTGCCAGACAGTTGGGGCATTAAAAATACGTATCACCAGCCAGCACCGAAACTAGCCCAGCTGCTGTCTGACTGACAGCCTTCCTCCTGGAGCACACGAGTATTTGTTTAGCGGCTTCGCTGTGATCCAATGAAGCAGAACACACCCAGAGAAGAGAGCAGAAACTGAGAAACCAGTCACTTCCGCAACACCTGAGAGAACAGCATTGAAATGAGGTTGCTGCAAAAGCCTTGGGATGCTCCTGAGACAGAAGGGAATGCAAACTACCACCAGGATGAAGCAACTTTGATCATCTCAATCCCTGCGGAGTGCTGCAGAGCAGCCCATGGAAGGAAGGATGGAAGGAAGGAAGAAAAACCCAAGGCACGTTACACTTGGTGGCAAAGAGCCATGGCCACTTGCACAACACAGAATCAGAGAATGGTGGGGGCTGGAAGGGACCTCTGGAGATCACCCAGTCCCACCCCCTGCCAGAGCAGGGTCACCCACAGCAGGTGGCACAGGAACGCGGCCAGGCGGGGTTGGAATGTCTCCAGAGACGGAGACGCCCCCACCTCTCTGGGCAGCCTGTGCCAGGGCTCTGCCACCCTCACAGCAAAGAAGTTCCTCCTCATGTTGGGATGGAACTTCCCATGGTCAAGTTTGTGCCTGTTACCTCTTGTCCTGTCTCCGGGCACCACTGAGAAGTGCCTGCCCCATCCTCCTGACACCCACCCTTCAAGTATTTATAAGTGTTGATAAGGTCCCCCCTCAGTCGTCTTTTTTCCAGACTAAGACGACCCAAATCCCTCAGCCTTTCTTCATCAGAGAGGCAGATCTTCATAATGATCCCATTGCATTTAAAAACCTCAGCCACGGCTTCGGACGCAGCCCAGTTCCTGCCCTGGATGCGTTCCCTGCCTTTCCAGAGGACACGATTGCTTTCTCCACACACCCACTCGCCTGCTGTGCCTCCCAACCTGGCAAAGGGATCGGTTCCCATCCCTTCCCTCCTCCAGCAGACCCTCTCTCATACAGCTAATTGTGGAGTTCATGCCTCGTATAACCTTCACCACTTCAAAAACTGCCCTTCCAACTGAACGCTGGCGTTTCGTGCCTTTTGTAAGGACCTACAACGTTCAGCTAGAGGCGTCCAGCACCTCGAAATGACGATGCTCCAACACGGGCAAGGTAGTTATCAGCGCCTGAAAGCGTTCTCAGCCAGAGACGCGGCAAGGTAAACGCAGAGGTAAGCGAGGACCTATTAACACGGCATCACTAACAAGGTAATACGAGATAAAAATCTAATAACATCACAAAATAACATACTGCTCACAGCAGGCATAACCTCTGCCAGGCTGCAGTCAGCACCAACAGCCTCTTCAGTAAACATATTAACAGTAATCATAGTAATCATATGAACGAATCTGCTAACGCGCCATTTCCCAGTGCTGAAGCCAGCACAAGGAGAAAGTTACCATCACCCCTGTGCTGCAGAGGCATCTGAAGGGTAGTTTCCACTGGAGAATCTCACACTTCTGCAGAGAATTTGCTCATCTGTGGCTAACGAGCCCTGTTAATCACAATTCCCACCCTATTAGCGCCCACACCTCCGTAGGTGCTCTCTGTTATTAGCTCACATCCTCCTGTAGCACAAGTGGAACCTTTCTCCGCAACCTACACTACAGAGATGACCTCTGTGCCTTCTCCCCTTCGCTTTGCTCCCACTCAGAAATACCAGCTTTGTTAAAAATAGAAGCTCGACAGACACAGAACAGATATCCTACCTCACCATAACTGGCCAAGGCTCCTGAGTACACGCGGAGAGATTCGTTAGTCCACAGAAACCACAGGACAGCTCAAAAGGCAGTAAGATTCGTAGGATATGGGAGGTGGGGAGAGCTTGCTCTAGGATGCGGAAGGCAGTTTGTTGCCCGATAGGAACGTTCCAGCCTCCAGCATCCTTCAGGAGGGTTGGCCAAGGTGGTGGAGCCTGGAAAGTTTCAAGCGAAGAAGTGACAGCTAGTTATTTACCAAAAAACAGCCCAGCTTATTCTGGAAGGGAGTGGGGGTGGAGAGAAGAAAAGGAAGTCATCTCGTTCTCTTATCGGTACAAAGCCGGCAGCTGTGAATTGAGTGTTTAGAAGGGGACCGGGGAGGGTAACCACCAGGCGCACATGGTACGTGATGACATCTGTCTGTCAGCTTATGGGCAGCCAAAGCTAAAGAGAAAGAAAAAAAGAACGGCCGATGGGCAAGGTTATGCTCCCTGGAGCTGCTGTGTCTGAACAGCACTCCCTATGAAACCTTCCTCCTCCGGGCAAAGCAGCAGGAGAGATTTCTGCTCCAGGAACAGCCGTCATGGCCTTCATCGCTGGGAGAGGAGAGCATCAGCTCACAGGTCCGGGCTCTGCTCCTCTCGGGGACAGGACTGCCACGCTCTTTCGGGAGGAACCTCCAACATACTCAGAAACATCTTGGCTTTTTTGGGGGGGTTTCCTAATTTCAACTTAAAAAGCAGTCCCTTCATTTGGCGCTGACTCAGTTCCTCTGCCGTCCAAAGCGGGGTTCAAAACCCCTCACACTTGTGGCACCTTATCTCTCCGCCCTGGGAGCTCTCTGGGGAAACACGCTGCCCTGCTCTCCACGTACAGCTGTACCTCGGGCAGAAGCGTTTCTACACAGCCCTTCTCAGCTATCACCTCCTGGACAGTTGACCATGTAGACCACGTAGCTGTAAGGCACCCAAGTTAGAGTCCGATCTCCTTATTCAGGCATGGAGAGAAACTGTCCGTTCCTGAGGGTGATGCAGAACAGAACCCGGTTCTCTCCCCTGATGGTTCACTCACCTCAGCCACCCAACACAGGTGCCTGACGTTAGACGGCCCAAGCATCTCAACATGTCCAGGTCTGGCGTTTAATGTGGAGAGATAGCAAGGTTTACAGGCAGAGATAACACCAGGAAAATTCAGACAAGCTTTCAGGCACACGGACCTTTCCTCAGGCCACCCCTGGGCAGAAAGAACTTGTGTTCTCAGTCCTGCAAGAAGCCAAAGGCTGCGGCGACAGAGGACAACTCCACTCTTCCAAACACAGCCCGAAACCACCACCCATCTCCTCCTGGCTCAGCGAACCAGGGAGGAAGACCACAACACCCAGCCCTAGCAAACTTGGGATCCTTACAGCCCTGCGACCGCATGACTGGCCAAAAATCTCAGTCCTGCCTAATTCATATTCTCATAGAATGGTTCTTCACATCCTTGCATCACCAGCTCCATACAGCTGGAGGAACAAGAGCTCAGAAGGCTGTCCTCCCGTGGGCTGGCAAACAACTAAATATACATCAATCAAGGTATTAAATAGCTGGGAAGGCGGCTGCCTCTCCAGTCCTGAGTATTTAGTCCATTATCCCACAGACACTTAGCGCAATTATGGTTGCTTTGCGGCTAGCCTGGAACGTGCCAACAGAGCAGCTGAGGCACAGAGGAGATTAGGGATTCAGCAGCAGTCCCAACCGCGGGGCAAAGCCGAGCACTCGGGAAGCCCGAGCTGGGAAATGCCGGGCAGGACTGGGGACCGACCCCGCCGGTCCTGCGGAGGGGCGAGTGGGAGGTGAAGAACAGACAGCTTGGGCCGCTTTTAGGGTTTGCCGCCCACCTCGAGTGGCTCCGCGGAGCGAGAGCTGGGCTTCTCACCCTGCTAAAGGAGGAGGAGCAGCCCTTGCGCTCAAGAAGGATGCTTGCTTCCAAGTCACTAGGAAAACCTGATGGCCCCAGAGGGAGAATCGGAGCAACTTGGGGGCGCGATTCCCGCTAACGGAGGAGATCCAGGCAGCCCTCCGGTAGCGCCCAGCTTCCCCCAATGCGGCTGGTGGGACCAGAACAACGCTTCCCGCGGGGGCCTCGGCACAACCCGCTGCTCCTGCTGCATCTGTCGTGATGGTCAAAACGGAAGGGTTCTGGGAAAGCAGTCCTAAACCATGGCTCGTGGCCAACCCCACACAGCACTTAGAGATCCAAGAGGGCTCAGCAGCCTCTTTTTTCAGGGATATTTCTGCATCTCTTCTCATAGAAACCATTGCTGCACTAGCAGAAAAAGAAGGACTCTACACAGCAATGAAGCCTCAAAAAAACCTTCTTTTCTGTCTTTGGGAAGGGCACTGCTTGGAAGTGGCACTTGAGCTCTCTCCTTATCCCTAGAATACAAACAGAAGACAGATTTTCTACTGAGATTACCCTAACAGCCACCAGGCAAACTCCTCCAAAGACATTCAACAAAATATCCAAGGAATAAAACCACGTCTTATCTCTCTCTCTCTGACATCATTCCAAGGCTGAAAGCACCACTGAAAACCAAGCCACGTTCTGCGAAGGAAGAGCTGAACTAGTGTCTAACAGTCAAGGGCATCAGCGATTTCGCAACTAGAACAGGACTTTCCTTTGTTTACTGCCAGCACTTCCGTGCAAACCTGTGCTTTAAAATATACACCCGTTTCCTCCTTAACACTCACACACTTTTTCCTCTGCTCGTGGAGGCAGACAGCACAACCCGCCAATGGCCAGACATCAGAGATGCCAGAGATAACAGCTGCAATGATGCAGCAAAAACAGGGGAAAAAAACCCCAAGTTACGCTACGCTGGCCCTCTGTGGAGCTGTGTCTTCCCACTCCGCAATACGTACATCCCAATGTATTTAGATATATGGCCCACAGGGCTCTTCTGTCGTCATGGCGTTGAAGCAAACTAACATGGGACTAAAACTTGTGTCTCGTTAAATTCATCAGTGTCCAAACCGTGTCAACTCCGTATGCAGAGACCAGGCTTTCATTCCCTTCCTCTGCGAGCGATGCACATGATAGCAAAGCCTGTGTGTTGAAGGCATGCGTCTTCCATGCCCCAGGACATTTATCGCTTGAAAGCAGACTGCCACAGCGAGGGCCAGCTGTTCGCATGAGATCCTGGTTTCCTCAAGCTCTTTCCGCTACGCTTTGTTACCGTGCTTCATGGCTGCAGTAAGGATTCTTCACAGGGTTCAAACCACATCTCGGCTTTCTTCTGTAGGCACTACCTGACAAGATTGTGCTTTCCACTGCTTTTGAGCCATCCTTTCAAGCAGAAACCTGTTCAGTGTTCCCTTCTCCCCCAACACGCTTGCCAGAACCCTCCACCATGAGCAAAGTAAACCTGTAGCAGCTGAGGCAAGAAGCCTTCTTCTGGGATAAATATTTGTATAAGCCAAAGAGGAGAGAAGAAATGGCTGTCTGCCTTTACATTAGACAGAGTCACTGCCCAAACACCCGTGTGTGAAGTACGAGCGAGAAGAGGTGGGAACCCTGCCCTGGCTGATGCCGGGTCTCCTGCTGCGGGAGCTGATGGTTTGCAGGATGGCTGGTCGCATCAGAGGGACCATACGGAAACAGTCTGGGCTACTATTTGTCCCAAGTTCACCAGCTGCCCGCTTCAAGGCTCTCATCTGAAAACCAGCCACGGGAAATTCCAGCCCGTTTTCGTTTGCACTAGTCTGAAGACCCTTAATTCGGTGGTTTACGCACAGTTCTGCTAAACACCAAACTAGAGGTTTAAGGTTTGGAGAAACCCGTTCAAATCCCAGAGATGCATTGCGTCCTTCTCCTCCCAGCGGTCAGGAGGGACACCAAAACCGCGATTTCAGCCCAGCCACACACTTCAAAACTATGCCTTCCTCACTAAATTTTACTTCTCAAAGTACGCCGGTTCCTCTTAGCTTTGACCATCGAGATGGCAACACCAAAAGTTTCCACTGCTTTAAAGCTACAGCAGCAACAAGTACTGACACCCCCGCTCCCCAGCCCGCCCCGGAGCGCAACCGAAACTGGTCTGAGCCACAGACAACGGCAGGCGGTGGGTTGGTTCAGCCCAGAGAGCAAACGGGCATTTGCAGCATATCCTTCCCTCGCACAGGTTGGAATAAACCCCAGCTAAAGACATGCCAAGGAGTGGGAACCTCAACCTGTAGGATGGGTTACGACCAAAGGGCAAAGGAGAGGTTTGCAACGCGCGGGTAGCTGCGCCTACCTGCCATCTTGCTAGGACGGCCCCCAGGACAACCCTCAGCCCTGCTTCCTAGGGAAAGGCTTGGGAGGAGGAAGTCAACGGCAAGGCGCAGGTTCAGCAGTAACCCACGGGGCAGCGGTTACACCTCAGTGCCCAAGGGCAGCCCCTGGCCAAAGCGTCAGCCATGGGTGCTTTAAGTTCCTTTGCTCCATCTGGTGGTTAGAAAGTTTTCAAAGCTGTGTAGAGCTGCCACGCGCTGCGGCTGCCTCGCATGGCCCGCTCATCTTCTGGGCTGTCCCTCTGGAGAGGCTGAGGACAAGTTTGGGGTGGGCCACTTTGGTAAGCGCAGGGAAGCGATCCGAAAGAGCAGAAGGATGCTGAGTGCTCCCGTGAGGGGATCACCCCCACGTCGGGTCACCAGGGTCGTTGTGAGCATGAGAACCTGGAGAGTCAGTCGGGCTGCCACGTGCAAACCACGAGGATGGCCGCTTTCTCCAGCAGCAGGCCTCAGGCTGGCACTCCAGAGAAGCGCTTTGAGAGCAAGTAAAGCAGCAGCGGTGGGGCCAGAGGCACTGCACGGTCCAGCACCTGACAACATCAGAGGGAATCGTTTGGCTCCCACCTTTCGTGTTGGATGATGCTTAAGCATTCAGACCTGGGTTGTGGGAAGACAAACGTGCCCCGCTCAGCCAGGAGTAAAACAACTTATTGTTAGGATGATGCCAAGGGCAGAAAAACCCCGACCCATTCTCTCAAGAGCAGAGGAAACCCAAAACCAGCCCCCAAGGCAAGACGGACGGCGAAGGAGCCCAGGAGCTTTCTCCGTTAACCAGGCCCTCCCTCGTTCAGCAGGTTCCTCTTTAAGGCCAGGCTGGACGGGGCTTTGGGCAACCTGGTCTCGTGGGAGGTGTCCCTGGATGGTCTTTAAGGTTCCTTCCAACCCAAACCATTCTATGATTCCAAGTACCGCAATGAAATAAATAAATTAATAAGGCAATTAGGGAGCCAGGCAAGAGCAGAGCTAGGATGCGAGGGACCCGACGGGTGGCCGCCTGCTACGGCATCTTGGCTTCCCCAGGCTCTCTCCTACTTGGCACCAGCGCCAGCGGGAGGAGAGGAGATTCCTGCGGTGTCGCCCCTACCCTGACACGCCACCTTGGCCTGCCACGATGTGCCTGAGCCCGCCGCATCACGTGCGTTCTTGCTGGGCCCAGAAATCCTCAGCTTTCGGGATTATATAACCCGGCGAGCTAATTAAAAATGAGGAGGTTTATTTCGGACCCGGGCAGGGTGACAAGACAAAAATATAGCCCATAGCAGGCCCATGTCGCCTTTGAAGAGTCGCCAAGGCTATTTTCTACCTACATACATCATGAAGAATTGGAGAGAAAAAAAATACCACGGCTATATTTAGAATTTAATCAGTGGCAGGGCTTGTTACACTTCTTAGAGAGGAGACTGATGGAAATATTTCAGGAGGGTGGGAGGAAGAGGGGAACAAACAAACAAACAAACTACCCCCAAAAAACAAACCAAGGACAAATATAGCCCTGGCAACTACCTTACATGGCAGGGATGCTGCTCAAGGGTGTGAAGGGGGATTATTTTGTTGTTTTGAAATTAAATCTTTGTCACCTTCCCACCCTCTTGAAATCCCCAAGGCCAAATAACACGTCCCGAGGAGTGGGCTATGACAAGTATTCATAGTTAGCCCAACTCCCGAGGCTGTCCGAGCTCTCCGTTCCCCTCTGTCACATGTGCCCAGTGTGACGGGCTGCGCTGGGGACCGGCAAGCCGCAGCAAGCCGGGGCTGGAGGAGCTAACAAAGCCCCCGCCTGTGAGCAACCTCCCCGTTACCCTGGAGGTAGCATCCAGCAGAGAGCCCCAGCACAGGGGCTGGTGATACTGATAATTTCTCACTCTCCTGTCACCGCGAGCGGGTCTTCCCTCAGTTTCTCCAACCAGAATCACTCCATTTTCAAAAATACTTCAAGAGCTCATTGGAGCAGAGGCCTGGGGGGGATGTTGCACGTTCCAATCTCTTGCCTGTCCCCTATTCGTCTTTTTAAGGCCGGTCTTTTACCATTGTTTTGCCAACCCAACCACTGCCTTTTTCGACCCTCTCGGCACCCACAGCACCCATCTCCTCAAAGCCATCTCGGTGTCAAGCCCAACCTGCTCAACCCTGCTGCTCCGACAGAGGTGAGCTGCACCCCAGAAGGCGAGGAAGAAGGAACTGTGATTTTTTCAAAGCTGGGTGGGAAGGGGGGGGACCAAAGACCCTTGTGCCACCCTGGAGGGAGCGCGGGGCAATGGGAGGGAGAGGGGACCACGTCCTCAGTGGTGCTGGGCATCCATCAGCTCCCGCAGCCGGGTTAAAAGAGCAGGAGAGAGACAGTTCCCTTGAAAGCTAACTGGGGCAAATTCTTTATTTAGCATCTGCTCACAAGGAGAAGCTTCCTCCTATCCAGCTGTTCTGGTGTGGGCTATCGCCAGCCCTGAAATTTATTTACTTGAAAAAATAATAATAATAAAAATCACTTTTGTAGCAGCCACAGGAGATTAGCAGACACTTAAACAGGGCCGTGGCACCGTCCAGATAGATCTAATGACTGTAGGTTGGGAATGGGAGGAATTTCCAGACCTTATTCTCCTAAGGTCACAGGCAGGTTCTTGCTCAGCTGGATAGGAGAAAGGAAAGGATGGGGTTGCACGAAAGGCCCTTGTGCCTCAACAGCACAGATATTTTCTCCTCTGGATAATATAAAAGGGGCTGCCAAGGCATGAAGATTGCCCGGACTGTAGGAGGAAACTAAGAACTCAGCCTGCCTCAGCACGGCCGCGGAGGCTGCTGCCAAAGACGCTGGAAACCCACACAGCAACCCCATCTCCGGGCAGGAGAGGGCCAGTGGGGAGGTGCTCGCTGCATTCGGCACGTGCCTTTCCCTGCTCTTGGTGCCTTTTCTCCCAGGGCGGCAAGCAGTCCCACACCTGTGCTCGCCTTTTAGAATCACAGAATTGTCTAGGTTGGGAGGGACCTTTAAGACCATCGAGTCCAAGTTCCCTTGGGAAGATCAAGAGCCGCCGGCCCCAGCACGTACAGCCTGGGAACCACCCCCACCACCTTTGTGCACGGGAAACCTTGAGCAGATACTCGCTCCGAGACGGGCTCTTCACCTGATAACGTAATCAGGACGGTCGCAGCAAACACCAGCCCAGCTAGAAAACTCACCCTCGCCTCCCCCAGCGCTTCTTTCGACACCGAGAAGCTGCAAGAAGCAAGATAAACCTAATCACCCCTTGCTGGGAGAGGCTTCCGCAGCCCTAAGCCCTGGCGAGGGGGTGGATGGAGGGAACGCAGCTGTGATTGTCCCTGGCCACCCATCCTCCTGCCACGGCACGGGTGCCAGCAGCCACGGCTGGGCCAGGGGACCTCCTGGAGGCACTGCTCATCCCAGCTAAGGGTCCCTGGAGGCCCCGCAGCCCATTCCGCGGGACAAATGAAGGGGCCAGACAGACAGAGCAGACCAGAAGGGCTGGGGCTTCGGTATGAGACCACCCCATCGTTAACAACCCCCAGGGCATTTCAAAGAAGATTTCAAAGAAGATGAGGCTGATCTGTTTCTCTTGTCCACGTGGAAATATCTGGGGCTTGACGCAGGAAATCTCCTCCAAGACAGAGCCAAGGGGGGGCTGCACGGTAGAGTCCCCCTGCTCCTCCCGAGCCCCTAAAGCCTGATACTCACAGCCCCACACTCCCAGACCACCTGAGAGATGCTTTTACTGCAGCTGGATCCCAGCGACATCCTTTCCACATGGGACCTGCCTGGGACACCTGCCACAGCATCTGCTAGAGGAGAGCAGCAGCTCGGAAAGCCCAGGAGGAGATGCTGAAGGCTAACGTCTCTTCCCAGTACGTCCCTCAGCCGCTGCAAGTGGGCAGAGGTCTTCGGAGAGAACCATCGCTACAAGCAGCAGCGTGAGCTGTTTGCGGGGGGGGGGAAAAAAAAACAACCCGCCTATGCAGGAAGCACACGGTTCCTGATTTCCAGCTTGGTTTAATGCGAAGAATTTCCTCCTTCCCTTCAGGCTCATGCAGGAAGCCTGCAAACAGACCAGCCCCATAATCTGATTAGGCTCCATCCTACACACATTTCCTGGAACATGCAATTGGGCCGCCGGAGCCGCTTTCCATCCCTCCCCACCACTCATCTCCAAAGGCAGCAAGTGCAGCCCTGCCCAAGCCTCTGCTTGTGGTCAAGGCAGTGAAAAAGCAACGGAATAAACCCATTCCCACTGCAGAAAAAGGATTAGTCGATGCTTAAAGAACCGCAGCCTTAGGAATACTTCTCCCCCACACACCCTCAGAGGGCAGGAGCGTGTTTTTAGCTTGGAAATATTCGCTCTGTTCATCCCTCAGGGCAGGGATGGAAACCCAGATGTCAGCATTTGGGAAATAAGTTTTTGGTGAGCCATTTGGGAATGAAAGGGCATCTACACTTGCAAAGGTGAGAGGGTGAACGCCACAAAGACCCTGCCAGGATAACTGTTAAATCAGTGACCCAGCTGGGAACAGAGAAGCCCTCATCTCTGGGTTCCCCACTCATAGGGCCCTCCTTAAGAGGGACCGGGCTGCTGGTTTCATAGAATACCAGGTTGGAAGGGACCTCGAAGACCATCTGGTTCAACCTCCACTCCAAACCTCTTTGCTCAGGGAGTGACTGGCACCAGGGATAAAGGAGCCCTTTGGCCTGGCCGGTCCTTTTCAAGTTGAGGAATATGTCAAAGCCTCCATTGCAGACCACAAACTTTGCCTCCAGCTGCCTTAAACTGACTCCACAGGGAGAGATGTGACCACCAACATGAAAATCCGGCCCCTGGGAAAAGCTCCGGGAGAGCAGGGTTTGCCTTGCAGAGCAGAGGGAAGGGACGATGGCCACCAAGAACCATCTCCGGCTGGGCTTTGGGGCTGACGGGTTTCCCGTGGTGGTGCTAGAGGTGCTGAGCTCCCTTCCCCTTTCCGAGGGGCAGCAGCTTCTCCTGGGCCCCCACCAGCTGAGCCGTCCTTGGGGGAGAAGACACCCGCTAGGGGGGCAGCTCAGGTGCTGGGGACACTGGGAACAGCCTCCCCCATGCCTGCCCACTCGCTCACGGTGGCCACACAGGTCCACACCGAGCCAGACCCACACCCGGGAGAGTCCAGCTGGCCACCGCTGCTCTGCTGGCAGAGCTCCGCCAGAGCACAAAGCTCCGATTCATTCATCCTTTCAGGTGCCTCCGAGGCTCCCGAGAAGAACCATCTCCTAGAAACCCCGATTAATTTAAACCCTGCTGGAAGCAGCGGCGAGCAGCTCCGGTACCACCCAGCCACAAAGGAAACTCGCCCTCAATATAGCTTTGGCAGGAGGAGCTGGAAGAGCGATTTCCTCCTCGGTGCGCTGCGCCTTACCCCGCCGCTGCAGACGGCGAGGAATTCTCCTTGGCAGCCCGCAAAAGAGATACAGCTGCATCCGAGAAATGCGTTCCAGGGCCGAGAGCGCTTCATTTGTCTCGGGGACCATAATGAGAGCAGCTCACCCTGCCTTGGGGGGAAACCATAGGATACTGGAAAAAAAAAAAAAAAAATCACGGAGGGCCTGATCCAAAAAACCTCTCCTAGGCAAGGCTAGTTTTCTCTCTTTGAGCGAGGCCATTAACCAATTCTTATTCCCTTGCTGGAAAAGGGGAGAGAACAGGACATTTACGCATTTCGGGACCTGCAGTAAGGAACTCGCCTTAGCTGGAAATAAACAGTAGGCTGGGGGCTTGGAATTGAAGTGTGATTTAAAGTTGCCGCCGAT
Organism: Rissa tridactyla; assembly: GCF_028500815.1. Taxonomy (NCBI): domain Eukaryota; kingdom Metazoa; phylum Chordata; class Aves; order Charadriiformes; family Laridae; genus Rissa; species Rissa tridactyla. The sequence goes on along the minus strand of NC_071481.1, from coordinate 6,115,625 downwards.
GTTCTCGTCCTCATTTACCGCAGTAAAGCCTGGGGAAAAAGCAGGTCTGCTCCTTTCACTAACACAGCGTTCGGCATCCCCCACCTCCCTGCCTGCCCGGGCAGCGTGTGTACGGGCAGTCTCGGCTCACGTTTGCAGAAAAACCTTGGAGCTTTGATTCTCCCGTACTGCTACTAACGGAGCCTGCGTCCAAAGACATCTTCGTACAGCCCGGCCAGAGAGAGAAAAACCAGGGAAAATCTGAGCCGAGATTCAGGTGCAGCCAAGGAGGGATGCACGAGGCACCAGCTGCGGGGCTGGGAAGGGCTGGGGAAGCCTGTTTAGGAGAGGAACCCACTGGACCCACTCAAACTGAAAGAGGGGAGATTTAGATGAGATATTAGGAAGAAATTCTTTGCTGTGAGGGTGGTGAGCCCCTGGCCCAGGTTGCCCAGAGAAGCTGTGGCTGCCCCATCCCTGGAGGGGTTCAAGGCCAGGTTGGATGGGGCTTGGAGCAACCTGGGCTGGTGGGAGGTGTCCCTGCCCAGGGCAGGGGGTGGCACTGGCTGGGCTTTAAGGTCCCTTCCAACCCAAACCATTCTGTGATTCTATGAAATGAAGCTGCTGCTGTGCCCCGTCTCCAGCTGCCCGACCCTTTTCACGTTGGAGCTGAGCTCTGGAGCCCAGCGCTGCCCAAAGAGATGGGCACCAACAGCTCGTGGAAAACTTCCAGAGGACATTTCTGAGTTTAACACCGGGGGCCTGCACCGCAGAGACACAGCACGATCCCACCGGCGAGACCTGCAACCCCATGCTTGCAGGCACCCTCGCCCAGAGCTCTGCCCGCGGTGTGCTGTCGGTGAACAGCCAAGACGCCAAAAACACTGGCCTGGTTTTGCTTCCTGGACCAGAAATTACCACATCCCCACCACCACCCAAGTTGCCAAAGTAAGCAGCTATTGCAAATACTTAAGGTTAATATTTACATTTGGATTCAGCGCAGGAAGCGTGTGTTTTCTCGCCGGTAAAGGGAGCGGGAAGGCTGGGACCGCAGGCTGCTCGGGGGACCGGCGCCTTATTTTGCGCCACTGCAGAAGATGCTTGAGGCAGGACAGCAAGAAAGGCTTCAGGATACAGGCTGCTGGCTGCATTTGATGCCTCAGACGCGCAGCAACGTGGCCTGCACAAGCACGGTAAACCATCCTGGAGAAAGCATGTGCAGGACTTTGGCCAACCCCAATTTATGAGCCACGCCAGAGCAGCCACCGCTTCCCACCCCGGCTGCTTACGCTCGTAGTGACAAGCGATCTGAGGCTTCAAAGGGAACCACCCACAACGTGCCATAAAAATCGGCGTGCACAAAGTAATTTGGCTAAGCAGTAAACTAGGTTGGAAAACAGAAAAAAAAAAAAAAAAAAGGTTTGTCAAACAAGGGAAAAAAAAGGGAAAAAGTTGCCAAACAAATGCGCTCAGAGCTGGATATGGGATACCACGGTGCAGCTCTTTGTCAAGTCTGCTACAGAAATGGAAGCATTTCACCAGATTACCAGTCCCCCCCCAACATCACTCATTGCCCTGAAAACTGGGAACTTGGTCGCTTCAGTCCCGGTGGTCGCTTCCCGGGGCAGTTCCACCCTCACGGTGCTGGAAGCTGCCTGCCACCCCGTGTTTCGCTCCCCAGGGCGGGAGGTGTGCGATCCGGCATCTCTCCAGCCCACTTTGAGCGCTGGGGACACCAGTAGCCAAATGGGGTTTTGCACAATCCCCGACACACACAGTCCCGTTTATGGCCCTGGAGCCACCAGCACCGTTTCACCTCTACGATGGCCTTGGAGCTAAGAAGGAAAGCTTCTCTCATACACGCACAGGCAGTAAAGAAGAATAATTGCTCCACAACAGGACTTGCTTCACCATCGGGAGCCATACCCAAAGCACCAGGACCACAGTACAGAGAGCAATGAGGGAAAGGGCCTCCACAACCGTAGACGGCCATAGACGACCTTTAAAGGTCCCTTCCAACCCCAACCATTCTATGATTCTATACTTTTTAGCAGGGCCTGTGGCGATAGGACAAGGGGTAATGATTTTAAACTGAAACAGGGGAGATTTAGATGAGCTATAAGGTGGAAATTCTTTATGCTGAGGGTGGTGAGACACTGGCCCAGGTTGCCCAGAGAGGTGGGAGATGCCCCATCCCTGAAAACACCCCAGGCCAGGCTGGACAGGGCTCTGAGCAACCTGATGTTGTTGAAGATGTCCCTGCTCATGGTGCAGGGCTTGGAACTAGATGGCCTTCAAAGGTCCCTTCCAACCGAAACTATTCTATGATTCTAACCCACCACCCACAGGCACCAATTCTGCGACAGTACCACTCAGTCCTGCAGAACCGGAGCAACCTTTGGAGACAATCAGGCTCCGAAAGCTGGCATTTACTCATTTCCTCCAGCCTTTCCCTTCCTCCCCGCCACAGCATCCCAGCAAGCCTGGCTGGAAAGAAAAAGCCTGCCCCGCAGACAAGGGCAACGCACACGCCAGCTGCCATCCACCTCCAGACGCCGCACAACTCCTTCCTAGGGAAAGAAACAGGGCATTTGGGATCTGCAAGCCTTGGGGATGGGAGGTTTATCCACTAATATCTCCGTGTCACAGCAAAAGGCCTCTAATCACACCCGAGTGGACGTGAGCACCAAAGCAGAGGGGGGCTGGGGTTCCTCTTGGGCTCTTGCCGTTCCAGCAGAGCCGGGATTTCTCTGTCCTTGCTGGGGGGTGGCACGTCCCTGACCTCCAGACCTTCCCTGCAGTTGAGAGGTCACATGCCAGCAAAGCTGGGAGAGGGAAAGAAACAGTCATTCTTTCCACAAGCCGTTTTAAAGAAACAACGCAATGAGGCCCTGGCAGCAGCTTTGGAGCTCAGCATTTGCAAAAGCTTTGTGGTTTAGGCCGACGGCAACAACTTTGCTTTATTTCTACAGCGGGGCTTGATTCTCCCTCGTGTCACACGCGTGCACTGACACATGGCCGCTGCTTTCCAGCCTGGCCCCTGCGCTCACCAGCATGGCCTTGCAGAAGACCGTAAGCGGCGTGACCAGCATCTTCTCCCAGTCCTCCAGACCTCTCCCCACAGCACGGCACGGCCGCAAGAGCTTCCTGAACGAGTCAAACACCCAGAAAGAGCTTTATTTCCCCTTCCATGTGCCTGCCTTGAAAAAAAATTAGCCCACATGGAAGTCTGTTGTGGTTTGGGCTGGACTGGCCACCTCAAACCAGGACAGCATCCTAGGTGTCCTAGGGTAGGGCTGTTTCTTCTCAGCTAGGGAGTCACCCCATCTCCTCCCAGCCCCTCCACAGATACGCGGGGAGGAGCAGAGGCATTAAGCAGTGCCCAGCACTCAGCATCAGAGATACTGGTCCCAGCGCCCACACAAGCCTGGGCCTCCCATGAGCTTCTCTTAGAGAGCATCGGTCGTTAAGAGACACTTATCCAAACAGCTCTCGCACTGGTAGGGTCACAAGCCCAGGAAGAGGAGGGTGAAAAATAACCTTTGGGATTAGATATGTCACGGTCTCACCACAGGCTTACGGCCCACCATGCCACCTCCGTCATTCCCCCGATTCAGACATCCCTATTACCTTGCCCCTGTGCCAGGGCGGAAGGGAACGCAGCGTCCTTCAGTCCCAGCAGACTGTCCTGAAAGCTCCACTGCATCCACCAGAGCATCCTACCTCGCAGCCACGGGACACTGCTGTGGCAGGGGGACAGTCACAGCAGGTCACACACACTCCAGACCCGAGCGACAGCCCATAGTCACACCTGCATCCACACCAGCTCCAGGATTTTCGGCTGGTGACAACCTCACAGCAGCCCACTGCCGCAAAGCACATCCTCAGCCACAGAGGTGGCCCCTGAAGAGAGGAACCAGCACTTTGGTTGGGATGGAGCTCCCCAGAAATCACTGCCTCACAGATGCCCCTGCTTCGCAGCACCCTCTTTCCACACAACGGCCAACCATACACTGGCTTTCAGCGGCTCTACACCACCAGCCTGTGTAAGTCACCCCGTAAGGCTATTGATGCCAAAGTGCCCTTAATTCCAAGGGTTCCCATGCAAGCCTGAATGACCCGCGACAAAGGATGCGGGTACGATGCTGACAAGACACAAAGGATCCACTAGTTAGTACTCCAGTTGGGCCCCGTAGTGACCATCCCTTGTGAGGGACCACTTGAGCCTCTCAACACTCCACCAGCACAGGTGGAGGCCTCAGTAGATCCACCTGGGCAGAAGCTGGCCACACTTTGAGCCAGAGGGAAGCCAGCATCAGCCAGGTCTTCAGGCAGAAGAGAAAGCTGCCGCACCAAGCTGGTAGGCACCCTACACGTCGCTGGGCAAGAGAAGAAAGGCTGGGGCCAAGAAGAAAAGCTGGGGCCAAGCCAGTCTTGCCACAAGATGGGGAAAAAGAACCAGGAGCAGCAAACCCAGTGCTCCAGCGGAAAGGATGGGGGCAATAGATGCTGGGAGCAACCCACCCCCAGCACAAAAGCCAACCCAGGCGGCTCTGACCCCTCCTAGCAGCAGGACTACCAGGTTTCTCAGGGCTCCTGCAAGGGCTGAGCTGGCAGCGGCATCACAATTTCGCCGTCTCCAGCAGTCCGGTGCCCCGGTTAACTGCCCGCCAGGGTGGAGCTTGCAAGGTATAGGCAGCGTGGGCAAATATTGACTTGCCTGTGGGCACAGGGAGCATGAGCGGAGCCGAGAATAAAATCCAGGGGCCCCCGAGTCCCAGCCCTCTGCTTTATACCCCCTCACCCATCAGCAAGAGTGTTTCGTAACTTAACGTGGCACCGCCCAGATGAACACCGCCTCTTCCTAAACTTCTTCTGCACACTTTGAACCAGACACGCACGAAACACAGCTCAGCACTTCTACAGGAGAGACAGGCAGTGCTGGGTGGCAGAAGAGACCCCCAAAAAACCCATAAACCAACCAAAGCCCTCAATCCTGGTGTTGCAGGAATGCACGTGAGGAGAATCCGGAGTTCAAGAGACGGTTGTGGAAACCCCACTCATGACCTGCCCACTTCCAGTCCTGTACCAACACCAAAGGAGCACTCCCTGTCCTGTAACCGATCCCGTTTCTCGGCTCGAAGTGACCGTCAGCTGGACGGCTGCTCCCGGCCACCACCCTCCTCAGGGCTTCTCAAAACACACTTGACTTCTAATAGCAACAAACGCTTTTTCAGGTCACCTTAAGGCAGCCTCCGTGAAAGGACGGACAAGAATGAAGAACCCCCAAATTAGCTATTAAGAGCCCCCTCTCCGCACCGTGGCACAGGGGAGCCCGGAGCGGGCTGGAAAGGAGCACGGAAGGAGACCATCCACCCTCCGGTTTACCGGCTATTTACCCTTTCTGAAGCCACAGCAGAGAAAGAGGAACCGAGAAGGGACTATGACCCCAAGTCACACGGGCTACTGTCCCCACCGAGGAAAAAAAAAAACACAACCGAAGCTTTGGGAGAAGCTGGAGGAGGCACCAACGCCACACCAGAGGCACCCAAGTAGGTTTTTTTTTTTGCAGCCCGCAAAGATATTTCGAGCAAGTTTCAAAGCTCGGTGGCGTTCTGGCGTCCCCTCTTCAGCATCTCCACCGCAGGTCACAGACGAGATGCTTTAAGGTAGCAGCCGGCTCCCCGCGGGCACGGGGCGACCTAAACCAGCCTGCGGGCTAGTGGCCAAAGGCAGGGTGGCAGCAGCCGGGGGCGGCGGGGGGGGGGGGCGAAGGCTACAGCTTCAGCCCGGCCACCGGAGCCCCCAGCCCCGCCCGGGGGAAGCGGCGGGAGCCGGGGGAAGGAGCCGGAGCCGGGAGAGGAGGCGGCGGCCGGTAGCCACGGGCGCCCCGGCGGTGGCCATCCGCGGGCGAGGGTTGGGCGCTGGGTCCTTACCTGCGGGAGGTCATGGCTCCGCGGAGCTCCGCACCGACTGCGCGCCCCGGCGGGGGCTCCCGGGCCCGGGGCCGGCGGGGAAACCCCTCCCTGTGACGCGGGGGAATCCCCGCCCCCCGCCCCGCCCGGACCCGCCCACGGGCACCCTCGGACACCCCCCCCCCCCCTCGGGACGGGACCCGGCAGCCCCTCGATCACACACCCCCCCGCTTCTTCCCCCCCGTCCCCCCCCAAAAAAAAAAAAAAAAAAAAAGAAAGGGTTGGGGGAAGAGGGAGAAAAGGAGGGGAGAGGAAAAAGAACACCAGCTCGTGGGCGGAGATAAAGGCAGTTTAATAGAACAACGTCAGAAAAGGAAAATAGCAGTAATAACAATAATAATCAGAGCGGCAATAATAAAAATAATAACAATAACAGCAGCAGCAGCAACAACAACAACAACAACAACAACAACAATAATAATAATAATAATAATAATAATAATAATAATAGGGAGGTCATCCTTCCCCTCTGCTCTGCCCTGGGGAGGCCACAGCTGGAGCACTGGGTCCAGTTCTGGGCTCCCCAGTTCAAGACAGAGGAGGAACTGCTGGGGAGAGTCCAGCGGACGCTGTGAAGATGCCCAAGGGCCTGGAGCATCTCTCTGCTGGGGAAAGGCTGAGGGACCTGGGGCTGTTCAGCCTGGAGAAGAGCAGACTGAGAGGGGATCCCATCAATGCCCATCAATAGCTACAGGGCGGGGGGCAAGAGGATGGGGCCGGACTCTTCTCAGTGGTGCCCAGTGACAAGACAAGGGGCAACGGGCACAAACTTGACCATGGGAAGTTCCATCTCAACACGAGGAGGAACTTCTTTGCTGTGAGGGTGGCAGAGCCCTGGCACAGGCTGCCCAGAGAGGTGGGGGAGTCTCCGTCTCTGGAGACATTCCAACCCCGCCTGGACGCGTTCCTGTGCCACCTGCTGTGGGTGACCCTGCTGTGGCAGGGGGTGGGACGGGGTGATCTCCAGAGGTCCCTTCCAACCCCAAACATTCTGTGACTCTGTGAATAATGACAGAGGTCACTCACACCGCCCGGTGAATTGGCACCGTCCCTGTGCACATTCACGGATCCCTGCCACCTGGCTCAGCCCCTTTCGGTACTGATCGTGGCATCTATGGTACAGAATATTCCATCATTCTGCCTGTGCTCCCTCTCAGCTTGGAGTCAGCGGGGCACAATGTCCCCAGAGTGGCTTCCCTGCTCCCATCCCAACGTCAGACAGGGATGGTGACACCCAAATCTCCCGCTGGGGTAAGCTGGGACCAGGTGTGCTATAGGCCCGCTGTCCGCTGTACAGAAATAGAGCGCATTTTGCCATCTGAAGTGTAAATTCAGAGGCCTTCTACAAACCCACGGCAAATATATGTTGCTTCAACCTAAAAGACAGAAATTAACCCAAAGAAATGCCCTGAATCTGGCACCTTTCATGAATGCTGGGTGAGAAAACAAAGCCAGCTGTCCAAGAGAGAGAAAAAGCCAGGATACAGCCAGCGAGCACCCCCCTCCCGGCCCTGAGTCTACCCGTAGTGGCAAAAATAGCAGTTTTATAACTATAATAAGACTCAGCGAATTCCGTGTCTATTCGGGGAATACCCAGAGAGTTGGCAGCAGGAGCCAGCTCATTTCTCAGCGAGGGGGGCTGGCGGGGCGCGAGCTTTCCTGCGTGCCACCGGATCGCTCACGGGGCAACAAGGACCACAGAGGCCAAATAGCAACCCTGATAATCATGACCGCCTGTCCTCTCCTTCCTCATCTCCCCTGCCACCGGGGCTCCGGCTTGCTGGGACCTTCTTTCGGAGCACTGAGGCTTTGTTGTGAGAGACCGAACTGTGACTTCTGTGTGTGCCCGTCGCCTGGGTCGGCGGGGGGGGAGACACAAGACCCTTTCTGGGGGCGATGCACGTGGTCAGGGAGGGACTGATGTTCTGCTTCTTGATTAGAAACGGATCAAAAGGAAATCCCTGCAACAGATCTCTCCCCCCCACACCTGGTAAGGTACTGGTTTCTAGACTATGCAACTGGGACACAGATAACTGGTGAAAATGGTCCCCTCCTGCGCGATCTTAGCCCTTCTGACCATTGGAATGCTTCGATCCCATGGAAATCACAGAATCACAGAATGTGTTGGGTGGGAAGGGACCTCTAAAGGCCATCTCGTCCCACCCCCCTGCAGTGAGCAGGGACATCTGTAACTAGATCAGGTTGCTCAGAGCCTCATCCAGCCTGGCCTTGAATGTCTCCAGGGATGGGGCCTCCCCCACCTCTCTGGGCAACTTGGGCCAGTGTCTCACCACCCTCAGTGTAAAGAACTTCTACCCAGCAGAAATATCCAGCAGAGACATCCAGGCTTTGGCCTGGGAGCTCTCTGCAGCCAGAACATCCCATGTGGTCGGTGTTGGGATGGTGCCTGTCCCTCAGGGGACCTGCTGCAATAGAAACACACCACAGTGGAGGTGACAGAGTTCTGTGTGACCCCTCTGGCTCTCTAACCTGCTTGGTCTCAGCTGATGGCTGGCTGGGACAGGCTTTAACGGTGGCTGGGCTAAATGCCACTTGCTAATAGGCAGGACGACGCTGGCAGCATGTCTAGGAGCGAAGACAAGTGAGAACGCTCCTGGGGAGGAACAATGTTTGTCTTGCAATTACAGAGCGTGTGCCTGGGCTGGAGAAATCCCAGGGGGCAGGGCAGAAGGTCCCCAGTGAGAACAGGGTTGAGGTAGCACCAAATGTTGGCCACTGCTGGAGGGGAGAAGCAGTCACAAGGGACAGGAGACTCGGGAGAAGGTTCATCAGGAGCCTTTGTGTCCAGGCTGATCCCTGGGTTAAGACACCAGGCTCTCCACAGGGAATGTCTCTGAAGTTCTGTGGCCAACCCTCCCAGATGCCTTTAATGTTGGCAGAGAGGACAGCTATGAAGATCCCATTTCAGCTGTGTCAGTCGCCCAGAGGAGCACCCAGTGCGCCTCAAAGTCACTTAGAATTGCCTCCCGAGCTGTTCATCGATATAGGCACGGATTCACACGCTTGCTCTTCCGTCTGCAGGCTGGAAAGGGATGGCTGGGTACCAGGACACAGCCACGTCAAGCAGCTGGTGTTGGGAATGCAGAGGGAACGACTGGGATCCCAGTCTGATGGAAGGGAATTCCCCCAGGTGCGCTTTGGCCAGACACCGTGTTGTGGTTTGGGCCAGACTGGCCACTGAAACCTCAAACCAGGACACACTAAACTAGTCCCATTCCCTCAGGTCCGCGTGGGGCCAGGACCCCCATGTTCCATCCCCCGGAGAGACGGCAGCCCAGTGCCACGGCGTGTGCTCGGCTGTGGGGAGGTGTTTGCGCTCCCAGCCACAGCCGCAAGAGCTCCATAAACCCTTAAATTCAGGGCATCTACACAGTCCGTGACAGGCTCCGTTGATGAAGAGCCAGAAAGACCGCATTCATGGGCCAAGCTGTCTACTTACAAACATTGCAGTCCCTTTTCTCTCCGAAGAACCACGTTTTCCCAGCCAGAGACGCAAAGGTACGTCATTACAGAGCAGGGTGATGGATCATTTGGCAGGTAAGGAGAGCGCGGCGCGGGCAGTGGACGTGGCCAGCCCCGGGCACAGGCTGTGTCAGCAGAAGAGCAGGGAAAGGAATCCACGTCTCCAGCTCCCCACCACACACGCTGCAGGATGAGGCCACGCAGCCCAGGAGTCCAGATCTATCAAGAGCCACTGCCCCGGGATCCAGGGGAAAAGGGATGTGGGTCACAAATAGCACCCAGCAGGGGTTTAGGTCTGGTCTGCCCTATTCCAGAAGGACTAGCCCCCACCAGCCTGGCTAGCAGCAGCACCCTCGGGCACAAGCAGGCTGATGGGTCCCTCACTTCTCACCAACCAGCTAAGCACGCAGGAAGCGGAAAAAAGCAAAAGGAGATACACGGAATCAAAGATCCACCAGATCCACCATGGGGCAGCCCTGTGAGACCATTGGCACGATCGCCAACGCAGGACACCCACTGCCCCTCGCTTCCCCCGCACCCCCCCCCACCTTCCCCCCCAACCCCGCTGAAGCCTCCGCTGCAGAAGGACGGGGTGAGATGCTTTTAGCCCCGGGGTGAAGCTCCTGGGCACGGGAGATGCTCACAAGCTGTCGGGGCTCACTGTTCCCAGAGGTGCCAGAGCAAGTGGAGGATGGCTGAGACCCCCCAACCCCAACCGCCCTCTCCTCCTTGACGATGCCGCCCAGTGGCTCCCAGCGAGAGCCGACTGGGAAGTCGGGTTTGACGCACGTGTGGTGTGTTCCCGAGAGCTGCTCAGAGCAAGGGCTGCCAGAAAGCGTGGCCGGGCCATTCCCCTGAGTCACGCTTGCTGCCTGCCCAAGCGTGCCCCCAGTGTGGCTCCTGTCCTTCTCTCCTTCCTCTTTCCCCTCACAATGGGTTTTTCCAGCCTCTAGTAAAAAAAAAAATAATTAAAAAATAAAACCCCACAACCATCCAGCTGCCGGAGCTCGGCTTTTCCTTCTGGCCAAGACAACGCCAGCTTTTTCTCCTCCTGCTTTGCAGCAAGCTGGCGAAACGCCTGGGAAAGAGGTAGTGACTTTGCAAGCCCGTGCCTGTCGTGGCATAATAAGGTCATTGTCGAGAAGACGCTGCGCCAGGAGGCTGATCTTGAGCAAAACCATGGCCCCGGCTGCGAGTTGTGCAAGCCCCGTGGCTGCTCAGACACTGGCCTCATTGTTCCCCATTGTGAGTCTTCGGCATCTCATTGTCCATTGAAAAGCCGGTTCCTACGGAGCCGGCGCAGACACCAACCAAATCTGCATCGTCGCTGGATATCAAAACGACTCGCTTCGCTAAATTAGCTGCCTCGCAAAGGGCAGGAAACCCACGTTCTTTTCTCGCTTCGCACCACTTGGATGATCGTGAGCTCTCGGCTGAACAAAATTCTCCGCCTCCCACCTTCTTTTCTCGCAGAAAGACGAAGCTGCGGAGATGAGAGCGCCAGGGCTCCGGCCAGGTGGAAAGGCCCCATTAGGAAGACCTGGTTAGAGCAGGAACTCAGAGGCTGGTACATCTCAAACCACATCCTGCTTGCAGGCTTGCGACTGACTTTCCACGGCTCCTCGGCTTACAGAGGGTAAAACCCAGGGGAAACTGCTGCCAGCAGCGAGAAGGCGGACAAAGAGGCATCGCTTCAGTCTTGTTGACGTGTCCATGGGAAACAGAGGCTCTTTGGAAAACGCTACCTCGGAAGAGGTGATAAAAGCACGCACGGCTAAGAAGGAAAAGCTAGTGGGTACCTGAAGAAGTGGTATGATTCAGAGCACGATCAGACGGCCACAGAGGAGGGGAAGTAAAGGCACATGGGAGTCTTCCTCCTACGGACGTTGCGTGGGTGGGATTAAGGTTGGCGTTCGTAAAGAGGCAGCATTTAGGAGATAGAGCAGGTACCTGCATAAGCCACACCGGTTCTACGGGAGACAGAGAGGGAGGCGCTGGTTTGACTTCACCCAGTACCAGGGCAGAGCAAGCGTGAGGCAACACCGTACCACGCAGAATAAAAAAAAGCAACAGGCCCCTTAAAAACATATTTGATCGTTTTCAAACTTTATTTCATGGTGATTGACGAAAGACACAAGTTAGTAATGGTTATATCATGCTGCTCCTCTACTGTGCATTGCCCTTCAGAATTCGTACAGCAGTTCACAATGGTCATTAATTTACCCTATAAATGAAGCCACATGGACAACTTTTTTTTAAAAAAAAAAAAGCAAAAAAAAAAAACCCAGGGAAAAAACCAACAACAAACCTCAATGTCTCAATGTCTTCTTTTTTTTTTTTTTTTTTGTACATACATGTTATAAATGCTATTAAAAATAAAGCCGAAGTTAAGTGCACAGCCCCTAGGGAGCACTGCTGAATCTGACCTTGGTTCAAGATGCTCGACAACGAGGACGCGAGGTCCCGTTTTAAGGCATTTCCAAGCCCCAGCAAAAGCAGACAGAGTTCTTGTTTTATTTGTTTAGTTGGTGGTTCGGGTTTGGTTTTTTTTTTGTCTTTTTTTTTTTTTTTTTTCCTTCTCCTCGCAGTGAGCCTGGCTTCATTTCAGTGGCATCCTAGAAAAATTAGCAGCTTCCTCTGCGCTTGCCCCTCTCCCTCCGGAGCCCTCAAGTCTCAGCCAACGCGGTTGCGTGGCCCGGCAAGAACTTGCGTCCTCCAAACACAGATGGAGGGTCTCCCGCTTCCCTCCCTTCCCACGGTCCTAATTAGCCCCCGTCTATCTACACCTGGCCATCAAAATACAGCAGGCCGTCCCTCTCACGACACAGTCACAGCACTCCCCACCAGGAGCCACAATTTATGTACAGTAGCCACCAAAAATGTGGTATTGCCACACGAACACACACCCCCCCCCCCCACCACCCCCCTGGAGGCTCCATCGCACAGAGGGCGCAGCCCCCCGCGCAATATTTAACCACTGGATTTTTAGAGGAATGTCAATAGGCATAGACCGGGGAGAAGGGGGATAGATTCCTTTTAATTTAAAAAAAAACCAAAAAACAAAAAAAAAAAAAAAAAAAAGAAAAAAGCAACCCAAGTGGTTTTACACTACGTTCTTCCCCTTTGTCACGCCTGTGTCCTGAGCTCACCCTGAGAAAAGTAATTTGACTTTCCATGGCTCTGAATTTAGTGCCAAGAAACAACATTTGCAAAGGGCGCGCTACTTTGTAAAGGTACCCCACACGGCCTGCTAGAAATCTATGGCGAAACTGCAAAGTGATGGCACCCTGGATATTAATTAACACTTGTTACCTGGCGGGATCCTTCAGATTAATTCCGCACGGTCCGTTAACGGCTGGTTTAACACAGAGCAATGCCAACTGCCATCCCAGGGGGGGGAAAAGGGACACAGTTGTGTCCCAGTGGTAGGAAGGGACACAGATGCCACGCGGCATCAGTAGATTCTTCCCATGGAGAAGGAAGCTGAATGGAGCGGGTCGTTCCTTTCGCAGCTACAATCCATTTGTTCTTCTCCTGCTTCCAGGAGATTCCGTTTTCGCACGCAAACGCGGGGCCCATTGACAGACGCTCCCAACCACCCAGACATTCATTCCGGAACACACACACTGGCTTTGTAACTGGCACCACGGTATTTGCTTTCAAGATTTGCATGGAGGAAGAAAATACTTTAAAAAAAAACAAAACAAAACAAAACACACACAACCCTCCTCCCCAACACTCCTGCCTCACGCCCCATTTCAGCTCTTGCTGCTGGGCTGGCAGCCTCCGGAGGAGCTTTGATCCCGGCGTGGAAGACCCTGCATTGCACTGGACATTGCAAAAAAAAAAAACCCCACCAATTTAAAGTCCAATTGCTCCAATAAACTCCAATTACTCTTCACGGGAGAGGCTCTAATACCAGCTCTACAGAGACCCACGTGCTGGCAAACGTCCTCATGGCAGATAGAGGGGACAAGTCGTGCCCAGAGGCTGGAAAACGGACGTGGGTCATGGAAGGACACATCCAACAGATTATTTTTTTTTCTTTTTTTTTAAGCGAAAAGGGACCCATTCCCTGTGGCCTTGCAGCCCGTTTGACGGCGCTGGAAGAGGGAGAGGACTTCCAGCTCTTGAAGACGCGCTGCAAGTTCTCCCCAGCGCACGGGAGGGCAACGCTTGGTACACAGAAGCTCTTGGGAAGAGCAGCCAGGGCAAGCAGGTGGTTAGGACATGTCTGGATAAACACAAAGCGTGGAAATGAGGTTTCACAGCTGCTTCTGCACGTGTCCAAGAGGAGGAGGAGGAGGAGAGCCAACAGAGAAATCAACGTGTCCCCCCACAGCACCTCTCAGTCCAGCAAACAGTCATAAGACAACCAAAGAGCAATGCTTCTCTGCCTGCTCAGAGCAGACCTTGGTCTCTCTTCCAGTGCATGGCATCCCTGATTTTAACAGAGCATAAAGGAGAAAAGCACTTGAGATCCTTACACACATAAATTATAGTGAGAGGAAGGGCGGGGGGGGAGGAGGGAGACAGGGTGAACACGGGGCCAGGAGAAGGCTCGGCAGGGTGGCGATTCCCACTTCTCTGATGGCCACTGCCCTGCTCACCCAGCACCGCAGAGGGGGCTTTGGGGGCCAGGCCCGAGATGGGAAGGCGGTGAATCCATGAAGGCCACGCGTCTCGCCAGCACCAGCATCCTTTCCCTCCGCAGGCATGAACAACAACCCAAGAACGCAAGTAAGGAGAGAGAAAAACAACTTCCCCCACCTCCCCCCCCCCCAAAAAAAAAAAAAAAAAAAAAAAAAGAAGCTTCAAGTATGAATAAGATTTACAATGCAGGTGCAACGGGGAAGTTCTTCTGTCACTTCTTGGAGACTTGGTTCAAGGTTTGTTCTTTGTTGCTGCTGTTTGATTATAAGAGTCTGACTGACCTGGATAGACGGCAACCGAACAAATAACCCAAAAGAAAAGGTGTTTCCTCCCCTCCCTTTCCCCCCTTCCCCCCCAAAATATAAAAAGCAATAAGTTTACAAAAATAGAAAATAATTACAGCAATAGGCAGGAGGGAGGGAAGGAGAAGGAAGGGTCCCTGGGGGTCTATTTGGCTGAGCAGTGTAATATCGTGGGGTTGTTTAAAGCGTCCTCCACCAGATGCAGTTCTTGGCGGTCGACAATCACGTCCCTTATGCAGCCAATAAAGCCGGTGCTGTAGGCCTTGGGCAGCTTGTGAGCCACGCTCAGCTTCTCCATTCCCCCTGCAAGAGACAGCCAGAAGGTCGGGTGGGAAGGCAAAGGACACGCACGAACGCCCTCAACAGCGGGGGAAAACCACCTCCCTCCTGGCCAGTATTTATTTTCACTTAAATCAGAGAAATGCCAGTTCCAACCAATATATACAGGTTTCCTCAAGACGCTTAAGCCACTAACTTGCGTTCTAAAATACCAATCCAACTTAAAATACTTCATTTCTTCGGCGGTTGGTCCCAAATTCAAACTAAATTTTCTTTCAGCTGCTGAAATGTCCAACATGGCTCATTCCAGGCCCTGAAATTACAAAAGGCTGATTGCAAACAAAGACTTTGGAAGAGCCAGTGGGGCAGCCAAGCAAAAATTCCTCATGGAAAAATTCTGCTTTCCTCATAACTTCTAGGTTGATTTCAGAATGAGAAAAGGCGTCTGGGATAGCGTCTTTTCAGAGGTAAGGCTACCTTTTTGAACGTGAACTCTTTGTGCCTTCTTTGTGACTAACTATCAGGTTAGACCTGAAACTATGGGCTTAGACTGGGCAGATAAGAACAAATGCTTCTGAAAAGCGTCAACAGAATCCAATGCACTGATTCTTCGTTACAGATGATCGCAATCCCCAGACGAACATTTCTGCCCATTGATTTCTGTGGCCCTTGCGGCCCTTTGCAATCCTGCACGCCAGGGCTGCTGCAGCCCCTGCCTGAGGAGGAACCTAGTTGCATTTTAACGCAATTATCCTACGCTGATGGGTGCACTTTTTGCCCATTGGAGCTGTTACAGAACAAACGTAACCTCTGTCTGCGCTGACAGATCTGCCACAGGCAGCGCGAGATAGATGGAACGGGCCGAACTCTGTTTGCAGGAGTAAAATCCTTACGTCAACGCAAATGGAACCAACTCTGCTGCACACACGGGCTCGTTCTGGCGTGCCTGCTTCTTCTGTTATGCAAATAAAGCAACATTTAAACTCCAGGTATTTATATATTTCCAGACAGAAGTGCCCTTCTCTCAGTTCAGCCATTTCCCCGTTGGGTACCAGAGTTACCCAAGCAAGAACCATTTGGGAGGCTCGTGAACCGACGGGGGCTCCCGCAGGTGAGGGAATCGGGCAGATGGGAGCGCTCCCGGTTTGCAGAGGGAGAGGGTGCTCCGTGCCATGGGCAGCAGGGGATCCAGAGCCGCAGGCCAGCCAACGGCTCTCTTCAGGGGACATGGTGACATGGAAAGGACTGGCATTTGGCAAAGCCAACCCTTCGTCCCTCAGCTGTCACCAGTATCCTGCCCTAGTAGGCAGAGAACGAGCAGGGGACATTTTAGGTCAAACTTGTCGACTCCACCTGGGAGGCAAAGGTGTCCCATTTGAACAAGTGAGGGAGCATCAATGTCCCAGCTCCGGCTCTGAGCCTCTCGGCGAGGGGCACCGAGGAGGTTCACGCTTTCCACGCCAACTTACCCAGCCACAGGGCCCCGTCTGTATCTAGCTGTGTCGCACCAAGCGGAGAAGAGCCAGCGATGGGGGCTTCATTGCCGACTTGAAGGGAGCCTTCTCTCTGTACCCTGCTCCCGGGGGGAGGGAAGAAGAAACAGAAGGTGATTAGCAACCTGAGAGGAAAAACCCAGAGCTGGCCGCGGCTTTACGCTAAACCCAGGCACTGGGCACCATCAGCCCTTCTTCACCTGGAGGGGAGCCGGGAGCAGAGGGCATCTCGCAGCCCTGCCAGCGGCCACGGCTTCCTCCAGCCCCATCCGCAGAAATCCCCGGCATGCCAGCCGCATGATCCGCTCACCGCTCCCACCACCAATAAAAATAAAAAAGGACGGCTCGGGCTCAACCCGAACAGAATGTCAAACCCTCAGCCAGCTAAAATAAAAGGCACGAACCTTTCGTACCTCCTTGAGCCTGCCCCTTTGACATTTCCAGGCGTGTCACAACACGCACCCCTCCAACGCGGCACTGCCCACATGCCTCTCCTCTATTATTATCATCCAAGAAGAGGAGTGACCCTTGGGGATCACAGGGCACGGAGCCATGGCCATGACTCAGGCTCCCTAATCCACAGCTTGCCCATCCCAGAGCAATCCGCCACGGTCCCACTCTCCCCTCCTTCACACCTGTACGCTTTGATATGAATCCACTGGTTGGTGTTGACTGGGACCGTGGATCGTAGGACGACTGGCTTGGAGCCGAGATCGTAGGTCATTTGTACGAAGCCATCCACGATGGCGAGGGCGATGTAGTCTGAGCGCTCCAGCCCTTTCCCGCTCCACAGGATCAGCCCCTGCGTGGCTTCTGTTTTGATGCTTAGTTCAAAGTGGTTCGATTGCAAGGCCTTCTCGCTGCACGGGGAGAAGACAGGGCAGAGTTAACACACGTGGCTACAAAAGCAACAGGCAGCCAGTCAGCTCCTCGGAGCAGCTTTCTCTGACCCCAGCCAACCAGCTCACCTGCTGAGGACAACCTTCAACCAACCTTTGGCATCAGGGGTCTCAGTCCCTACCTGCTGCCCTTGAGGGGTCGCAGCCTTTGCGATAGCCCAGGGCTGCTCAGAAGGCCTGGTGCATGGTGGGGGGAGCAGATGGAAAGCTCTGAACCAGGCCATGGGATCAAAGAAATGGCCCTCTGGAGGTCTCTAACCCCTTCAGAGTAGGACCAGTGCCAGTGCTAGATGTGGGCAGCTGCGGCTCTGCCCAGCTGAGCTTGGGAACACCAAGAATGGAACTTCTCCATCCTCCTGCTGACCTGAGCGGGGGCTGCACAGTTCTCCTGGGGATGAAGCATTTGCCCCAACATCCAGCTTGAACCTCCAAAGACACAGCCTTGGGCTACTGCCCCTGGCTTCTGCCCTCCATGGAGCATGAGGTTCAGACACATCAACCCCTGCAAGCTGTGACACACAAGTCTTGGTTTTGCCTCCTCACACGCAGGCACTGAAGGAGGAGGTCTCTTACGTGGGGTGGTGAATGGTATCCTGCTGGCCCCGATCTGACCAGCAGAAGGGTTTTCCCCACAGAGCTGCCTTTGATTTGAGAGAGGTCAGAACAAAGAGGGCTCTGTTGGCCACATCGGGAGGGCTGCGGGCAGCAGCTAAGCTGGGATCAACACCATTCCACCATCCTGCTGGCAGGTGTCTGAGGCGCAAGCAGAGCTGGGGTCCCTGGGGACCACCGCTCCCCACGCCATCACCACACAGCCATCAGCCTCGGGGACATCTGCTTTACACCACTGCCTCTGCTTCCCCAAAGCCCAACGGGAACCTGAGGCTGGGGACCATGAGGTGATGAGCACCCTGCTGTTTGATGGGGATGGAGACCGTCCCCAGAGGCAGAAAGCCGCCTTTCTCCTGGACATGGTGTCTTTTCCCAAGGGAGGAATGAAGGAAGGAGAGGATTTCCCCCACATTGGCATCCCCATGTTTGCTTGGTCCCTTCTGGAACTGGCAAAAGGCTCTTGGCAAAGGTTGCCATATGGAGTCACCACCCGCTCTCCTGGGATGCTCTGAGACAATGTGCACACATAGACCAGACAACATGGGCAATACAGACAGCTTTTTATTCCCAAGGGACACTGCATCCAAAGGGCTGGATGGGGGCTCTGCGTGCAGCCCGCTGTACCGTCACGGTAACTCAGCCTCTCCCCTCTCTTGTAGCTATTTGCTGTCTCGGTCCCCAGGAGCAAGGGCCAGAGCAGGAGCTGCTGTTCCTATGCTGGAGGGACAGGGCTGGCTTCGCCTTTACTCCCATCATTTGCAGAGCTGTATCCCTTACAAATAAAAAGCCGAGGGTATGGACACACAGAACACGCACAGAGACAGAGACATGCTGAGGCAGCAACAGCAGAGCACGAGACACGAGAGCTGAGAGCCCGGCACAGACTCACCTGAGCTCCGCAGGATAGTCCGGCGCTTCGGGACTTAGATGCGGGAAGAAAGGGGAGCATGCGATAAGCGCAGGACAGCGGAGGAGACCCTTCCCTCCCACCCCGCTCACGGACCGGGAACGGCCCTGCTCCACAGCGACAGCTTTTCACCCTACACAATGTCCAACCTGAGCAAACCGCCCAGCACCAGCCGGAAAGCCGCAGCCAGGGTCCTTGGGGATGAGCTTCCTCGAGCCAGGGAGAAAAGTTTGCAAGTTGTTGCTTAGCCAGGGGGAGCAGAATAATGGCAAAGAGGGAACACAGCCCTGTCCCAGCGGTACAGGGGCCCTGCAACGCCCTCCTGGGTCAGGACCATCAGTGTTCCCCCACTGGGCACCCATTGCTGCCCTGCTGGGATGTTTATCCCAGGGCAGGACAGAGGGCGGCACTGCTGGTGGAAGGGAGCTTTTGGTCCATGAGGACCCTTTTCCTGGGCAATCCTTGCGGGGGTTCTCAGGCTGGTTCTTTGGGATGCTGCAGAACGGGCTCCCATCTAGGCAGAGAGCCGAATTCACACCTACGGCCTCTGAGTCAGCCTTGGGGCACTTGGGGGCGCAGGGAGAAGGGGAAACCCAGGACTACAGCTGTCCTGCCGGCACTGCGTGACGGGCCCAGCATTACGATCAGCTCTAACACGATGTATATATAAAAATGTACATTCAAAAAATAAAACCACCCCAAACCTACAGGCATGTCACGGCCAGCAGAGCCCAGAGAGGCGGTCGGAGTGTTGGTCCTGCCCAAGGCACACCCCGGTGTCTGCCTAGAGGCAGAAGAAACTACTTTTTATGGGCAGCCCAATGGGTCCTTCGGCCCTGGCGGGGCTAGAGAGTGCCGCTGCCAAATCCCAGCAGAGGGATCCGGGGAAAAGCGCTAAGCATCCCTCGCAGGATGGGGCATGAACAGCCAAAATAGGCTGGCGCAGGCGGGGAGGAGGCTGGGAATGGTGAACACCCCCGCCCTTTGCAGAGCACGGGGAGAGGCAGGACACAGAGGCAGCAGCTTTCCGCTCCTCCGCAGGGATGCGGCTCATGCCCGTGCAGAGGGACAGGCTGGGCACTCTGCCACGTGGCAGGATTGTCCTGCAGGCCACTACACGCCCCTCCTTGCTGTAGGGCAGCACCGTCTAGCTTAGAAAGATGCTTGGCTCCTAGAATGCCCTTTCCAAAAACACCAGAGCAACCCAGAGCACCTCCCAAACGGCTGTGGACATGCAGCTGACGGGCTCTGCGGCTCCCTAGGCGTTGACATGCATGTGTGCACGCAACTCAGCCTCCCCAGCTTCTGTCTGACCCCAGCTTGCAGAAAATGAGGTGAAATGGGGATGTGACCGGCAGGTATCACTCAAAGCCTCCCCCACACCGTGAGGAATACAGCTGCATCAATCAGCGCTTCTCTTCCACTCCTGCTATTCAGCAAGACAGACAGAGAGCAGGTTAACAGCTGTCAAGGCTGTTCGAGGGAAAGAACATCTGCCCAGGCCCTTCTTCTGCCCTACTGGCCACACGGCATGTTGTGAGGGGTTGGCCAGGCCACCCACCCCCGACTGGGGAACATTCTTCCAGCACCCAGCCTGGCCTCCTGGCTACAGCAGCAACGCCACATTCATGTTGGAAAAACCAGGGCGGGATTAGCATCCCGTACTTCCATCGCCAACGCTTTTGCCACTGAATGGAAGAGTTAAGTCGCAGGAACTTTCTTCCTCTATGCTTACCCAGTTAAACTAAGGCTAAGTTGCAGCATGCTGCAGGGACAACTGACCGCTCCCTGCCGCGTCCTGAGCTGCAGTACCTGCGTCCTCCTCATCCTGGAACGGGAACGCCTGCCCGTGGCAGATCCCTGGGATAATGCCCGTATCCCCCCTCCCACCCCTGCACGGGCTGGCGGTCAGGGTGGCGATGGGAGAGGTGGTGGAGGGCAGATGGCTGGAGGGAGGACTGTACTTACGCGGGGATCTCATTGGTCAGGTGGCTTGAAAACAAAGAAACAAGGACATTGAGAAGAGACGGACAGACAGAGACTGACAAACAACAGCTCAAACACAGACACCCTCCCCAGGCAGGGTGTTTGGGCAGCCGGGAAGCTGAGGGTGGAAGAGGCAGATGGATAAAGCCTTATCCAGTGCCCTGTCCCAGTGCCGTGGAGCTGGGAATTAGCCGCAGGGGCTGTAGGAGCACAGGGCCAGGCTAGGATGGGTACCGAGCCAGACTGCAGTGGACCAAGAGTCTCCCGCAGGAGAAATACCCATCCCAGAGGCTGAAGAGGACCTCAGGCAGCAGCTCTGTACCGGGCTCTGCCTATCTTCAGAGAGAAGCCCCAGGGACCAGTAGAGCCACGGAGACCTCAGGGTCCGAACACGAACCCCTAGCCCATGGTCAGGGTCGAACAGATGCTGGAGAAAACTGGCCAGGTCCCACAGCAGCGATGACGGCCCGTCCCTGCTGGCAGAACCAACCCTCGCTGTGCAAACAGCCAGGGAGACGAAGGAGCTGGCAGACAGGCGTGAAACCACAGGCAGAGCTCCCTCTCCCCTCAGCACAGCTCACCCAGCCCGCAACCCATTCCTGAGCACCTGGGCAAAGGAAGGCACCAACCAGGAGCAGGGCACAGGCCACAAGAACCATCTTCATGGGGTGTACTCAGCCAGCTTCATCCCCTTCCCAAACCCAGACCACGCTAACCCAGAAGGTGGCCCACACGCTCCAGAACGAGAGCATCCAGACCTGAAGTTGGCCAGGCGCTGCCGTTGTGGGGAAAGCCCTCTGCCAACAAGGCAGCCTTAGAGGGAAGGGCTGGAAGCAAATGCTCACGGCCCCAGTTTGGCTTGCTCCTCTTTGACTTCTCTCTTTGGGCTTCTTCAGTCCTAGCTCTTTCTCCTGCTAACAGCCCTAACTCCTTGGTTTGACCTTGGTTCAGCTCAGCAGCCAAGTTACCTCTTTGTCACGGCATTGTGGTACTCCATATATGTCCTACCATCAAAAGCAATGGCCTCTGCGTCTCCGGCAGCCTTCTCAATGATCACTGGAGGTGGGAAAAAGAAGAGCTGTCAGGCAACGTAGCATGGCCTGTCTGTCCTTGGAGACTAGGAAAAATCCCCCTTTACACTGAGCATTCATAACAGGACGAAGGCATGCAAAAACCTGCCATCCCTTGGGGCATGGCAGCACTATGGCTCTCTAAGCAAGCCCCTGGAAAGGTTTTGCTGTGGCTTTAGAGCCCGTGAGATTGGATCATCTCCCTGTTTTGCAGCCAACTGTCATGAAATCTGCAGCATTGTTGGTTTTCTGGCTGAAGCTGGGGTGGAACCTGGACTTGGTGACGGCCCAAGTCCTAACCTCAGGAGGCAGCAGGAAAGAAACCCTGCTCTGGAGACAGCTAGGCGTTGCTCAGGCCCTCCAGGTGAATCTGCTACGGCACCAAACCACCTTTCCCTGCCCCAGGCTGCTTCAAGCGAGCACAGCAAGCCAGGAGGAGGTGACAGGGCTGGGTGATCTACCCGTGGGCAGCAGGATTTGCCCTGCCCCGTGCAGTGTAATGCCTGCATTTCTGAGAAATGGCGCAGCCCCGACTCCCCGGCAATGCCAGCCTGCAAATGCCCCAGCTTGTTTCCCCTGGATCCCTCCCAGCAGCCGCCACAAGGACAGGATCTCAGGCGGTGCACTGTCCTGCTGCCACCAGCTAGTCATCGAAGATGTTTCATGGCCGCGTCTGGCTAGTGGGTGAGGGTCCACGTCCAGCCCTACCCTGCCCATCTCACCTTTCTCGCAGTGAGCCCCGGAGAAGCCCCGCTGGCAGGCACACTCGTAGCTCTCTAACCGGGGGCTGCAAGTGCCTCCGTTCTGGCAAGGATTGGGTTTTCGGGTACAGGGGTGGCCTCGGAAGGGGGAGATCTCAATGGCGCTGCGGATGTTCTGCTCCTTCAGCACAGGCACCCCCTTGATGGAGATCTGGCAGGAAGGAGCACAAGAGTGAGCCTTCACCGCCCCACCTCTCTGTAGGGCTGGCGGGGGGACAGACGCCAGCAACATTGGGGGAAAGGGGGAGACGGGAATCCAGCCCCAAGCCCCACGTATTCCTGTGATGGACCCCCACCACCCCTGCTACCACTTTTCAACTGGGTGCTGCTGGGGCAGCCCTCTCCCAGACTTGTCTTCGCCGTCCTCCAGCGATGGCAGTGCAGATGGCACGTCTCCCAGCCAGATGCCTGCCCCAGGCTGCCCAGTAAGGCCTTACCCTCTGCACAGCTCCATCGAAGCTGGTGGAGATGGCGGCTGCTCGAGCTAGCTTGCTGAAATCAGGGGCTCCCCCAACGTAAAATGGCTCCTTCAGGTTCAGGAAGGTGTGAGGCACCTGGGGAGGAGAGGGGAGAAGATGAGATGGAGAAGATGTCAGGCTATCCCAGGCAGCACTGCAGGCAGAGCGGGCACCCTTGCACAACCAGAAGCTGGGCTGGTGGGAAGGAAAGCAACACCCGCTGGTCCCCCATGCTCCCTCCCTCACGGCATGGGCTGTGTCCTGGGACAGGGCTGGCAGCCACTAGCCAACTCTATGGAGGCCAGAGGAGGAGAGCCCCTTGGAAAGGATGCCAGGGGCAGGCAGGCAGGAGGTGGCCTTGGCATCCCGCCTGGGACCAGGTCCCCACCTTCTCCTCTGCTCCCTGTGCTGCTCCTGCCGGCCGCCCTGCCCTCCCCACCCCGTACACCCTGCAGCCTCCCTGCCCTGCAAATACTGCTTCAGTCTCACCAGGACTAACGTCTGAACCCAAACTCATACCGGAGGGTTTCAGTTTGGGTTCATCCGGCTGCTACAGGTCCCCTATAGCAAACGGCTAGAGGAGGTTTCTCCTGCATAGACTCATCGCACGTGTTGGGTTGGAAGGGACCTCTAAAGGCCATCTCGTCCCACCCCTCTGCAGTCAGCAGGGACATCTGTAACTAGACCAGGTTGCTCAGAGCCTCATCCAGCCTGGCCTTGAATGTCTCCAGGGATGGCCATCTCACGTGGCTGTGAGTTTGGAGGAGAAGGACCCCCCTCCTCGCTGTCACCCAGCAGCCCCAGTTGCCCACCACCGCAAGTCCCAGGTGAGTCTTCAGCCACACGCTTCACCGGGCACATGACAGGAGCGATGTCCCCTCCTGTGCGCCTGGGACGGACCCAGAGGCACAGCAGTGAGGCAAAGATGGAGTTATATGAATCACTAGCTAATGCTTGGTGGAGTTAACACGAGAAACATGACCGGATTAATTGAAATGCTTCCAAAACAAAATGTAACAACTGGCTGAAAATTAATGACGGAAGAGGAAACGAGTGCCTCTAATCTACAGAGATCCTAAAGCTGCTTGGTCAGATGGGAAGGGGAGTGGGTGAAACACTGAGATCTGAATGGAAAACAAAAAGGAACAACGTGCCAATGGCAGATGAGATGGAGGTGCAGTGGGTCATACTTATCTTTACCTTACGGGATTTCTGGGATCCAGACAGCAGGGGAGGGAAAAATACAAATGAAAATCAAAGGGAGAGAGAGAGAGAGAAAGACAAAAGGGAGATCAGTGGGTAACATCGTAACATGCAGGGCTGCAAGACCACAGCTGCAACCAGTGCCCGCGGTGGCCAAGGACGGGGAAGGGGAGCCGCAGAAGACCACAGGAGGGGTTGCTGCCACCCTGCCAACCAGGGGCAACCCTGCTTGGAGAGAAGCTCGAAAAGACGAGAGTGAGGGGAGGAAGACATCATCCCTTCGTTTTGCAGGAATGCTGCATAACCTTGATGCTGCGCTATGTGGAGCTTAAGGATGAGTTCAGCAGCAGTTGCGGCTTTTCAGTATCAGCTTCCCCGCTGGAAAGGCGGATGAAAGGCAGGCCAGTGGCTTTGCCATGAAACCCTGGGGAACCGCTGTTTGTGTGGAGACAGAAGTACAGAGGGGACAGGACACGGGAGAAATCAGAGAGGTAAGCTGCCAGCTTGGGAACAGAGGAGAAGGCACCGATGGATTCAGCAGCAAAGGCACAACGGGGCTTTCACTACTCCCTGACCTCCTCCCGGCCGGGCTCCCAGCACTGGGGAGGGCTCTGGAGCATCACGGGCACAGGCTGAAACCCACACGGGACCAACACAGTGGCTACCGCTTCCCTTGGCTGCAAGGGTGCCTTGCGTACCTGCCCCGGTACAGGGAGACTCGGGGACCTGCAAAAAAAGGGGGTGCGTGCATGTGTGCGAGGGGGACTCAGTCAAACACATCCCCGAGACCAAAGCCCCAAGAATCAGGGCGTGCGTGTCACTGGGAAAGGGGCTGCAGCTCTGTGGGGTGGGGGACAAGGAGGGAGGAAGAGCTGGAAGAGGTGTGCATTGCTGTCCGACAGCTGCAGAGCAGCTAAAGAGGGGCAGGCGAGCTCTGCCCTGCAGCGTCCTTTTTTCCCCAGGTCTTGCCCACTCCTCCTCCACCCTTAAAGCCATGCAACACAGGGATTAAAAGCCCATGAGCCTGGGAACTTCATTTCACACACAAGAGGAGCAGGGCTGGAAGCCCAGAGAGCTCTCCCTTGCTCATCAACGTACCGGTGACTCTCCCATCACCCTCTCGCCGTTGTTGATCCGCATTACCCCTTTGCGCCCATTCCTCTCCAACAAGACACTTATCCAGGTGTTGAGGGGAACCGGCTCTTTGCTCCTGGTGGTGAGAAGAGAGGAGAAGACACATGGGTGAGAGCTCTGCTGTCACCACCTGCAAACACGGTGCTGGAAACATCCCCTGATCAGCTTGGGCTGCCTGGGCCACCACAGCTTGACCAGCTTGGGCTGCCCCAGCTTGCAGCCATGCAGAGAGCCCGGCATCATCCCGGGGAAGAGGTACAAGCCCTGCTCTGCCCTGCCCCACGTCGGGACAGCCGACCAAGAGCCATCACTGCAAACAGCCAAGGCCGGTATGAAGCCTGCTAGCCCCTGCTTCCTTACAGTTTTCTGGGATGGGGAGCTCAAAGCCAGTGCTGGACACTGAAAGCCACCACCGTCCCTTCTCCTGCCTCTGTCACCCACCACCACCACCCTGACGAGCGGGTCCCCAGCCCGCAGCCCACCCTACCTGAGCACAGCAGCCCCTTTGCCCAGGTCGTATCTGTACTCCAGGTAGCCATCGTGTAAGGCCAGAGAGACAAAGTCCCCTTTGCCATCTGTCTTCTGCCCGTTGTAGAAGATCATGCCGCTGGGGTTCTTGGCCAGGAACACAACTTCCATGGACATTTTGTCCCTGAGGAG
This sequence comes from Rissa tridactyla, assembly GCF_028500815.1. Taxonomy (NCBI): domain Eukaryota; kingdom Metazoa; phylum Chordata; class Aves; order Charadriiformes; family Laridae; genus Rissa; species Rissa tridactyla. Next base: position 6,089,771 of record NC_071481.1, on the reverse strand, counting down.
AGAAGGATTATGGATACCCTCTAATCCAGCTGCCCATGTGCTCTCTTCCCTCCACCCCTGTATGACAAGTCCTCCCTGGAAGACCTCTGCTTGCCTTGAGACTACAGGTATGGAATCATAGAATGGTTTGGGTTGGAAGAGACCTTAGAGATCATCTCGTTCCACCCCCCTGCCCTGGGCAGGGACACCTCCCACCAGCTCAGGTTGCTCCAAGCCCCGTCCAACCTGGCCTTGAACCCCTCCAGGGATGGGGCACAGAGATAGGTATGGCAGAGATGCCACTCCTGTAAGGCACCCTCGCCAGGTGAGAGACACATCTGCCACGTTCAGGATGCTGCTCTGCGGTGCCTATTTCCCCAGCCCAACCCAACGCCAAGCCCCAGGGAGCGTTGCTGGCTCAGTTTGGCTACAGGGATTCTGGCGATGCCAGTCCCTCTGCACAAAACCTCCAAAACCTGGCGAAAGGGAAGACCTCTAGGGAGAGCCAGCGAGGATCAGAGCACCAGTTCTCTCCCCAGATCAGCCACGCAGGCGATGCGCTCCCCTGCCCCTCTCCCGTTCCCTGGCACTTACTGCAGGTCAGGAACGAAGGTCTGCAGCCCATTCAGCTCCAGGTAGGAGAAGCCATTGAACTCCGGGAGGAAGGGCATGGTGTGGTCCTGCTCTGTCACTGGGCACAAACGAGGGAATGGTGAGGAAGAGGAGGCAGAGCAGCTTCAGCCAGAGCCACAGCAGGCAAGAAGGCCTCCTGGCCACCCAGGCTGGGGAAATCAGCACCTTCAGTTCCACCCCCTTCCCCAGACCCGCTCCTCTGCCAGCTCCCGTCCCACCTAGCTCGCAGAAGTCTCCTTCCCGGCCCATGGGACAGGTGCACAAGGCACCTCCCTCTGGCAGCACCAGGCAGGTGGCAGAGACGTGGCAGGGCGTAGGGTCACAGGGATTCTTCTCGTCAGCACACGTTGGGCCTGCAGCAGAAAAGGCAGCCTGTCACATCAGCATCTCACACCAACAGCCACCAGGCACGATTTTGGCCAGCGACAAATGCCTCTGATGCCTCCTGATGGCCCTGACAGCATCTTTCTCCTGTCTCAGGTTGGGTTCCTGCGACCCAAAAAGCCTCCCCGCGGTGGACCCTTGCCAGACTAAGCTTTGTGCTGCCCCTAAAATGCAAGGGGAAATTTTTTTTGTGCATGAAAACAGACAGATCCCAACCCTCATCTCATGTGCGTATAGGTCTACATCCTCAATTTATGGTCTTCACTGGATGCGGCTTTGTCCTACGCTTCTCCCTCTAACCCACTGCCGGCAGTCCACACCACATCTCCCCCCACTGCAGCTCCCAGCAGGAGCCCCAGAGGCTCTGGGAACCCTCAGGACCAGCCAGTGGGATCAGGACCCCCAGCAACGTGCTGCCTGCAGCCCCCTCCCCGTACCGGTGTAGGTGTAGAGACACTCGCAGTGGAACATCTCTGCCTCCTTGACATGGCAGATGCCACCATGGTGGCAGGGGTTGGGGTGACAGGGGTCGTTGCCGCACTCGCCCACCCCGCTGCCATACAGCACATCACTGCCTTTCTCCCGCAGGTCGTACATCTGGTTGTTCACGTCCAGGAGGCGGATGCAGCCCTTCAGGCCGGTTGTAGCCGCAGTACGATCTGCCACCCTGGGGGGACGAGAGGACAAAGTGGGCCGGGGGTTTTTGTCCCCGAGGACAAAAACACAGAGTCCCTCCAAGCACCTGGGTCAGGCTGCGTTCCCCAGCAGGGCGTTAAGAGGTCCCCCAGACCCAGAGAAGCCCTGGTTCTACAACAACCCTCCAGCCTGGAGCCCGGCGGAGGGCTGCAGCCACCACGGATGCTCTGCCCGTGGTCCAGCGCCCACACTCACACAGCCATTTGGTCCTCCGGCGCTCCCCCGATGAAGAGGTCTGTGTCGAGGTTGAGCCCGTCGGTGCCCGTGGGGCTCTCCCCACTGACGTGGGGCTCCCCGTCGACAGACAGCATGCCGCTGCGGCGATTGCGGTTCACCACTAACTGGTGCCACTTGCCAGGCTCAACGCGGACCTTGCTGGTGATGACGCCCGTGCCAGAGCCGGTGTTAAACCTGGAGCAGAAGAAGGGGAAGCCTTTGTGCCACCCTGCAGAAAGGTGACATCTGTGCCACGGGGCTGCTGCATCCCAGGGAGAAGCCGGGAGCACTCGGCAGTCCCCGTCCCTCCCCACATCTGGACCAGGCTGCACTCAGGACACACAGCCATCCCCTCGCGGAGCATCGGGACCGGAGCATCTCATCCGGACTTCGCAGCCTCCAGAGGTTTGCCCTCCACCTCACTTCATTCCGAATCTGTGCCTTTGGCTTTCGGAACTGGAAAAATCATTTCAGCTCAGATTTCTGGGGCTTTTCTCCTCTTCTTTCTTCCCCCCCACCCCCCCCCCACTTCCAGTACAAAAACAGTGCCAAAAAAAGACCTCTCACTTGCTCAAAAAAAAAAAAAATCAACCTCCCACACCTTTTAGCTTTTCAAAATTCAAACTGAAATAAGTGAATTAACTTTGTTGAAAAGTGTCACAGGGAACAAGTCCCCTTAGTATTACTTTGGGAAAAAACAGCCCTCCTCTTCTTGTTCACCTGATGCTACTGTTTCTTAGCCGGCAAGTTCGAGCCCAGCATCCTCCCAGTGTTCTGCAAGAACCATTCTGGCAAGAGGGGCTGCTCCTCTTCCTCCACCCCACACAGGGCTGAGGGGAAGGGCACCCACCTGAGCTCCACGAAGCCGCCCACCAGCGCCAGGGAAATGAAGTCCTTGCCTCGGTTCTGCCCGTTGTAGAGCAGGAGCCCGCTGAGCTCCACGGTCCTGAACTCCATGGCGATACGCACGGTGTGGTACGCCTTCATCATCTTGAAGGCCAGGTAGGACTTGCCACCGAAGCTGGGGATGAAGTACCTGATAGCTGCAAGAGAAAGGAAGAGGGGATGAAGTAGAGGAGGGAAGAGGAGGACGGAGAACAGACAGAGGCCTGATGTGAGCCTGTGAACACTTTCCTACCCACACAAGCAAAGAGAGCTCTTGAAATGGCAGAAAGAAGCTCACTTTCTCCTTGGGCCCCATGCTCCTGTGCAATTATCCCCTGTCACTGCCTCCCAGACACTCGTACTGACTCCTCTCGTGATGGCATGTCCCCCGGAGACTGCTCCCAGGCTTTAGAGATCTGTGGTATTGCTCCCCCAGGACTGAGCTTCAGTGGTGTCCCAACCGGCTCCTGGTCCCAACCCGTGCTGCTGGTCCTCCCCGTGCCCAGATATCGCCTCCTCTGTGCCCTCACCGGAGCTCTGCTGCACACACAATTCCTCCTAACTCAACTTCCCCGCTCCTTAGATAATTTTTATCTCTCCTCCCAGAATCCCACTGGACAGATTTGCATTTATCACCCCAGGCTTTTATTTATTGCAGCTGAGATTTTCCAAGGGATCTGGAAGGCCGAGCCCTATTAAAACTAACAGGGCTGGACACCCACATCCCGTAGCATCTTTGAGCGCTTCAGCTTATAGCTTTAGGGACAAAGCTCTTCGGGAATAAGCCCTCACAACCACCCAGAGTCCCCATCGTGACACGGAATTGCCCGTGGGAGCTCACAATGAGTACGAGCAGCTCTGGTTAAGCACGCTGCCAGTCTGCGGCTGTTCGCTCAGCAGCTCTGGGCGCTGGGGAGTAGAGCCTGAATTATCAGCACACGTCTCCTGGTGTTCGAGAGGACAGTTAGTACCTGTCTCTGTTAGACTCCAACTAGCAGTCAATAGCTGCAGGAGCTACGAGCGACAACGCCACAAGCTGAGATAACAAAAGCAGAAGCTCACACTCCCCGTGCTTTGGGACACGGGTGTATCAGAAGTGGAGCCAAGGAAGAAATCGCTCCTGGCACCTTCTTCCCCTGCAGCCTTGCCGTGCTCGCCTCTTAAACGCGCAGTGCACGCGCAGCCTGTTCTTGGCAGACTTAAAATCCCAGAATCACAGAATGTTTGGGGTTGGAAGGGACCTCGGAGATCACCCAGTCCCACCCCCTGCCAGAGCAGGGTCACCCACAGCAGGTGGCACAGGAACGCGTCCAGGCGGGGTTGGAATGTCTCCAGAGACGGAGACTCCCCCACCTCTCGGGGCAGCCTGTGCCAGGGCTCTGCCACCCTCACAGCAAAGAAGTTCCTCCTCGTGTTGAGATGGAACTTCCCATGGTCAAGTTTGTGCCCGTTCCCTCTTGTCCTGTTGCTGGGCACCACTGAGAAGAGCCTGGCCCCATCCTCCCGACACCCACCCTTTCAGTATTTATAAGCGTTGATAAGATCCCCCCTCAAAAAGCCGGTTAAATTGACTCCTGCAGCGCCTCCTGCCCGGTGCCCGTGCAGTGCCAGTGCTAGTTCTGGGGCTGGGATTGCCTGTGCCCCCACGGCTCTCCATTGCCGTGCAGTCAATGTGGGATGGATAGACACAGGTCAGAGACACTTACGTTTTTCACAGACGGCTCCCCCTTTGCCTGCTGGGCAGCTGCAGGTGAATTCCTTCCCGTCATCCTCACACGTGCCACCGTGCAGGCAGGGGTGAGAGTCGCAGGGACGCGAGGGTTTCCTCGTGGTGGGGGGATGACGCGTGGGTTTCCGCCGGGTGGTGGCCGGGAGGGTGGAGGTGGGTCTCTTGGTGCTCCCAGCTCCTGCCATCTTGGCGTTGGGTCGGCCCGCGGCTTCTGGGCGCAGGACGTGGACGGTAGTGGCAGCGGCGGCTGTGGTGTACCTCCGTGTGGTGGCGGGTGCCATGGTGGTGGCCGTGGTCGTGGTCACGGTGGTGGTGAAAAGCCTGGGGATCCAGTCTGAAACACAGCAAAATGCAGGTAGAACCCGGTGCTTTGCAACCCTCTCTGGGGGCAGGGGAAGCCGCTGGGGCTTTTGGGGTGAGATGACAGCAGGGAGGCACGGACCCACACTACTGCATGCTCAAAAGCCCAAGAGCCCTCTCCTCTCCCCTCTCCAGGCTCCAGGGCTCCCGCTTAGAGCACGGAAAAGGTGCACGGAAAGGAAGGTGCACGGACCTTTCCTTCCTGGAAAATCAAGTGGTTTGGGTTTATCAGCAGGAGATCGCATGGACCGGGCTGGCCACTCCCTCAGGAGCACCAGGACTGTGGGCAGTGTCACATGGCCACGGTGCAGCACTGCCGCTTGCCATGGGCTGCGGAAGAGGGGAGCAATTTTACCCCCTTTATGGCCTTCCTGAGTTGAGAACAAGTCCAGGCAACATGGACTAACCTCTGAGCCCTGGCTCTGGAGAGCACCGTCTGGGGAAGCATCGCTTACTGCTACAGATGAAAGGCCCTGGCAAGACCAGAAGAGCCAGCCTGCCCCTTTGAAAGCTTAAACCAAGAGACGGGGACTGACCACAGACAGAGGAAGCTCACCAAAATCCATGAATTTGACATGCTCCTGCTGGGGCTTCTTCACCAGGATGGTCTTCTTCTTGGAAGCTTTGATCTGCTTCAGCAGGGCCCCTTGGACATCAGCTGCCGTGTAGGAAGTGGCTGATCACAACCAGGAGGAGAAAGGAGAAAGGCAGGAGTGAAGGTGCAGTCCCACCTAGCCGTTTCCCCCCTCATGACCTCCCCATGATGCATCCGAATCATTCCTTTCCCTAGGACAATGCTTCCGGCCTTCCAGGCACCAGCTTAGGGTGCACCTCCTCAGCTCTTCTCACAGCATCTGAGTTGATTTTGCCGGACACCAGACATAGCCCCAGCAGATTTTAATAAGGTTTTTTCACTCTTACTGGCTGCAGGCGTGTTTCTGTGCCGGCAGCCCCACTGGGAATGCCCGCTCCCTCCTCGGGCAGACGGTGATGCCGCAGCGAATCACCACTGGGAAGGGTCTTACCAGGGTCAAAGTGGGACTCCACAATGACACGGACAGCGCTGCTCTGCCCCAGGTCTCGGACACGGATGCTCTTGAAATCCTTCTTAACGTCAGAATTGCGGAAAAGCTCATCCAGCTAGTCAGTCGGTTGGAGGGGAAGGAGAAAAGAGAAACAAACTGATTAACGGGGAGATGCTAGGACAGAGGTGCTTTCAGTAAAATATCTTGAGTCTCAGCAAGTCACCTTGGTTTCAGCCCACAGGGGTTTGCATCCAAACCTTTGCAAGACATCCCACTGACACCTGCAGGGTGATAATTTCAGATGGTCCCTATTCTTTATGGCCAGGATCCAGAAAGAGCATGGGGAAAGGGAGCTATCCCCATCGTACCCGTCGTGAAGAAGAGCAGAACGGAGCCAAACCAGAGACACCTTGCAGTTCATATAGGGATTTTCTATTGTGTGGCATCTAAGTCTTACTGATCTCTTCTAAAGCCGTGTAAACCTGCTTAGGCACTTCGGAAAATCCCATAAGGCACCATTCTGCATCGTTAAGTACCTGACTGCCTTTTCAAACTTGGCTCTCAGATGTTGCAGGATTTGTCTGAAGTCACACGAAGGAGACAGTGACAGCCCAAGGCTTGCAGCAAGTCAGGGCTTTAACACCCCTGCTAGCTATCTGTCCAGCCTTGCGTTGGACCAGCACCCATCAGAGCTAGAGGCCACCGCTTCCTTCCCTTGGCTTCAAGGCAAAGGCAGAAGAAAGTAATTAACTGACTAATCATCCCATGGTATGGCCCCCCCTATAAATTCAGGTACAGCGATCTCAAGAGCACATCACAGCCATGGGCATTTTCGCAGGTGGGCTGCACAGGGGCAAGAGGTCTCTGCAGCACAGGGCTGTGGCAGGAACTCTCAGCCCAGCCACAGGTGGACCCTGAGACAGAGGGGTCTTCATGGAGGGTCGACATGGACCTGTTGGAGCAGCTCCGGAGGAGGGCCATGAGGATGATCCAAGGGCTGGAGCCCCTCTGCTGTGAGGACAGGCTGAGAGAGTTGGGGGGGTTCAGCCTGGAGAAGAGAAGGCTCCAGGGAGACCTTCCAGCCCCTTCCAGTCCCTGAAGGGGGCCTACAAGAAAGCTGGGGAGGGGCTGTTTGCAAGGGCATGGAGCGACAGGACGAGGGGCAATGGTTTAAACTAGAGCAGGGCAGGTTGAGGTTAGACATCAGGAAGAAGTTCTTTACACTGAGGGTGGTGAGACACTGGCCCAGGTTGCCCAGAGAGGTGGGGGAGGCCCCATCCCTGGAGACATTCAAGGCCAGGCTGGATGAGGCTCTGAGCAACCTGATCTAGTTACAGATGTCCCTGCTCACTGCAGGGGGGTGGGACGAGATGGCCTTTAGAGGTCTCTTCCAACCCAACACATTCTACGATTCTATTTCCCCATGCCTTCATTTCCCCCAGCCTGGGAGAGCAGAAACCAGCAGAATTTCCTGCCTTCTCAGGGGGTGAGAAGGGATGAAGCAGTGAATGAAGCTTTTGTGTGCATGTTTGCATCCTCAGAGAGAAGCCAGGGTTGTATTGGGAAATATTGCTATTGCGATACGGAACTGCACGAACCATATGGTCCATATGCCAGGCACACATCTGCTTATATGACTGTATCTGAGGCCTTGCCAACTTCTAAGTGCAGCTTGGAACCAGCTCTAACGACGTTGATCTCCTTGCAAAGATGCTTTGTGTTTGCTGTGCCACGCTGCAGGCTACAGGATGATGTTGTTACCCCAACCCAGCGCTTCCTTGGCGTACCCATATGTACACACTGCCACACAAAGCCCACCTTCTCCAAGAGCTGGCAATTGCAGGGGGGTTCTCCTTAAAGGTGGGAGAACTGGATTTACACAAGCTGCTTCCCAAAGTGTAGCTGAACTAGAGGGGCAAAGGGCTTTGGGGCACGTTTTTGTCTAAGGGCTTTTCATGGAGATAAGGACACTTTGGGAAATGCAGGGCATTAAGGCAGAACCTCGCATCTAAACAGCCCCATTCCCAATATCAAGCAAATAAAGGATAATTTTTGACCCAGTACATAACAAAGGATGGGACCCACTGACGCAGCACATGGTAGAGGCTAATAACGCACGTAGATTAAAAAGAGATCGGACAAATTCACAGAGGGTACCTCCTAGACAGAAGTGGTGCATCATCTCCTTACACTTAAGTGCCCACCCCATGAAAGTGCTGGCCCTGGCGATAAGCCGTGTTCACTCCCAACTTCCGTGGGTTAAGTCCATTTAAAAAAAAAAAACAAACAACAAAAACCCAAACAAGGAGCAACGCTCCTCCAAAGCGCTCAACACGCTTTGCAGATAGGTCTCTGTGCTCTCATCAATGACAAGCCATGGCCTCCCCTGAAGCCATCACGAATGAGAAGGCAAAGCAGGAGGAAACCCAAAGTGGTTCCCCCGGTGGGGACAGCGGAGCGTCTGCAGTTACAGAGGGTGGTGTGGGCGCAGGACACTGCAACACGCACCCAGGGAGCGGTGCTCAGAAAGCAAGACAGCACTTGGGCCCTGCCTTGGCAGGGTGGTGGAATGAAGCACAGAGGTGGGCAACCTTCTGGCACCTTGGAGGCCACGTGGAGGCGAGCAGGCGAGTGTGCCACAGGCTGGCTCCTTGTGGGAACCCAGCCACTGGAACGGACAAACCCGCATATTAGCAGCAGCTCGGAGAACTCCTGCTCACTTGAGAAGGGGAGGACTGTGTTTCTGGAAGTGAACATTTAGAGGTTTATCATCTGTCCACCACAGTGGGCAGGGTCCTCTCTTGTTTTGCCGAGGCCAGGAAAGCCCTAGGCAGACCCCAAAATCAAGTGCAAAGGACTCACCGCGCTCTCAATGCTCCTGGCCGTCTCCCCAAAGAGCTCTGACTTGGGGTCAGCCATCTCAGGCGTGTAGAACAGCTCCTGGCCTTCCACCTCCTCCAAGATGAGGACTCCTTGGAAGACTTTGGTAGCTATGGGAGGGAGGGTAAAGAAGACAAACGCCTTTAGTCGGCTTGCGGGCAGGGGACAGGCGTGTGGCTGAGAGCCGCAAGGAGCGTTCGAGTCCCTGGGGGGGAAAGGGTGATGGCAGTGTGCGGGTAGTGCCAGTGTTGGGGTTAGTCTGGATGGGTCTGGGAGAGCGCCATGGAGGATTAGTATCAGAGGGTGCTGGAGCAGATGGCAAAGACCAGGCTGGAGATGGCAGCTTTTACCATACGGTTTCCTCTGAGCTCCGGCCCGGATAGCAGCCCCCCTGCACCGGCTGAGTAACAAGAGAAAGACGTTAGCCAGAGCAGCACATAGTCAATACGGCAGGATCAGACACGTGCATGCAAACAGGGGACGGAGGAGGGCAAAGTGCGGACAAGGAGAAGACCTGTGCTGGGAGAGGAAAGTAGAGACCCTGCCAGCTAACAGGCTGTGGCCAGCTTTGCAAAACCAGACCGAAACTGCAAGAGGAACCCAAGGTATGGTTCCCTTCCAGGGGAGCTGTGGGAGTGCAGAGGCAGCTACAGGAAGATCCTCACTGGGGGTAACCATATGGGAGGATCCCAGCAGCTGTCCTTTCTTAGGTTAAAAGGCGAATGCAGTATCCAGAAGAAACGGGGATGTCCTGCTGGAAACCCCAAGGAACGGGGACAGTTAAGAAGGAGCTCAGGGAACAGCGAGGAAACATTTGGATGCCTCAAAGCAACAACTTTTAGGGTAATGAGGATGTTATGTACAAGACAACCAATACTCTGACCGAGCAAAGGTCGCTCTGTGTTTCCTCAACGGGGACAGTGAGAAAGGCACTCTAAGCAGGCAAGACAGATCCTGCCCAGGTCCTGAGAGCAGCGCACACCCCTGGCAACCACAGCATGGGTCAAGAAGCTCAGACTCCCCAGGAAGCCCAGCAGGGGCACTGGGGCTACAGCTGCTCTCCCCGCTGGCCTGGCACCAAACTGGTCCTGGTCCAGCCGTCGATAGAGATAAAACGGGTATCCAAGCAATTCCCTCATCCTCCCTGGTGCTGGTTGTGAGCTCTGCAGAAGCTGGGGCAAAACACTGGTCATAGTTTTAAGGCTGCAGCAGTTAAGGAAGAAAGTGGTCACCTAAGTGAAGAAAACTGCGGAGTGCCCTGGCTCCCCATGCGAGCAGCGGCACGTGGGCACATCTGGTGGCTACCATGGCTCAGCACGTCCCCATGAACATCCCCTCAGGGACACGCCAGCCCCCAGACTGGATGCAGTAACCATGCTCACCGCCAGCTGGGCAAGCAGGGCACCACACTGCTCTCCCCGCCGGGCAGCTCCCCGTGGCATCTCTCCCTCTCCTGCACCCTGCAGGAGCTCAGCCCGACTCCTGACCACCCCAAGGGACCCCACGGAACCCAGCCCTGAGGACAAACTCACCCGGACAGTTGCTGCCTTCCGCATCAACAGCCGCAGTCTTGCCATCAGAGCAGCATCCCAGCGGGGTGTTGTAACACGTCGCCCTCTCGACAGCTGGGGTGGAAGTTACCTGGCTTTCCTCCACCTCCTCTTCCCCTGCAGGGCATTAAGAGGAGCAAGACCTCACCTCTGTGCCAGAGAATGAGGCCAAGACAGAGAATGTCATGAGAGACAGGGTATGGTTTAGCCCACAACCGACCTGCCAAGCCTAAGAAGCGCACACTCACCAGCAGAGCCTGCCCCACTGGATTCCTGGTCTCCACTGATGCCCATCTCTTGGTCTCCACTACCTTCTGCGCTACCCGATTCCACGAAGGGTGGCTGGGTGGTGGCCAGGACCACTGGTGCGGTGGAGAGAGGGCGGACAGTGCTCTTATACACCCCATGGGTCATCCACGGCGTAGTGGCTGGTCTGGCAGTTGTGACGCGCCTTGTTGTGGGCTGATCTCTTTCAGTAGGCCTGGCTTCCAACAGCAGGGAGCTGGTAGCCAGCTCGGTGGGTTCTGGAGCCCGGGTGGTGAGCCGCAGTGGCGGAGGAAGGATTAGCTTGTCCAAGGGCAGCGTGGGCAGCGGTGTGGGTGGCGAGGTGTGGCTTGTGTGAGTGATGGACTCTGAAAGGAGCAGCAAGACAGGGTAGGTGAGGAGGGGCAGGTCTGGGAAAGGCTGGCCGTGACACTGGGAAGCATGTCACAAACCATGTCACAACCCCGCAGGCGCCTGCCCTGGGCAGAGCATCTGCTGTGCCACGAAGAGTCACGGCGCAGGGAGGAACCGCAGAGGGAGGCAGCCAGAGCCAGGGTCAGCGTCAGGCCAGAGAGCTGGCACTGCCCCAGCACCGGGAGCGGCAGACACTCACCGTGGCACTGCCCCACATGCTTCACTGTGATGACTTGTCCCTGCCGGCAGGCAATGGTCTTCAGCTGGCACTGGTCCCCATAAGTGACACCGTCAGAGCCACACACCTGGGAGGCAGAGGGGAAATGTGAGCTGCACCTCTGTCCTCCTCCAAGCCCTGGGCAAAATAAACCGGCCTCTAAATGCTGGGAATGGAGGCTTTGCAGGGGTCCCTCGGAGGCAAAGAGGTGACAGTCTAGCACAGAGGGACCCGAGGGTGGGCTGTGGAAGTGCAGGAGAGCCGCTCAGAGGTGCCAGATGGGGCACAGAGCACCCAGCTCTGCTGGGAGACACCTACGACTCGCATGTCACCCTTCCCCAGGCACCAAAGATGGTGACCGAACTTGCCCATCTGCTTCTTGGGGAGGGGAAAGAGACATCAGCCTCTCGCGCTGCCTGTCCCCCCCGACGCAGCTGAGCTACCCAGGTGTCCCCGCACGTGCCGTTTATCCCCCCCAAGGCTGCCTCCCCCACAAACCTTGGTCATGTTGGCCTCCGAGCAGAGCGGGGACGGGCACTCGCAGTGGGCAAAGCCGTTGACTTCCACACACGAGGCCCCAAACTCACAGCTCATTTCCTCACAGGATTTTGGGGCTGACGGGTCTGGGGGTAGGGAGAGAAGGGGGAAGAGGTGACCAACAAAGCACATAGCAATCATATAGCAACATCCATCCCTCAAAATCCATCAAAAATCCATCCATCCATCAAAATCCATCCCTCCTCCCAGGGGGTCTTAGCTCTCCCAGGGACTCGCCAGTTCAGACCAGTGGACAGGACCGACTGTCACCAAACAGAGACACAGCCGCTTGTGCTGTGCGTGAGTGCACAGATAAGAGGAACCCAGCCAGGAACGGAGGCCAGGGCCCCTTTCCCCCAAGCACAGTGGGTGGGAGGAATGCAGTGCTTTCATGAGCCCATGTATCGTCCCTGCAGCAGTACCCAAGCCCCCATTTTTCAGTGCCCCGTGCAATCCCTCACCTTTCTCACAGCCAGTCATGCCCAGTTTGCTGCCGTTGGGGCACTGGTTGCATTTCATGCCAGTGATACCAGTCTTGCAGGAGCACAGTCCAGTCATCTGCTCACAGTCATCGCGCACTGAGCCCACGGGGTCGCAGTTACAGGCTGGGCACGAAAGGGAAAAGACGACACCGTTTTGCTGGTGGATTTGTGGAGCCAACAGCAGAGTCACGCAGGACCCCAGCAACGCGAGAGAAGGGTGAGGAGAAGGGTCCAGGGGAGGACCACAATGCTGACTGCTACCCTGGACTTACTGACCCCACATCAGTGGCAGGAACCTGCCTCCACCCGCTTCCCTCTGGCCAAATCCTATGGCTTGTGATCCCACCCCTGCCCCGCGTTCCCATCAGCGCTAAAGATTGACGTTCACCCACCCCAGGAGACCTCCTGCCTCTCTGGTGCAGGATAAAGGAGAGGGATGGGAGAAGAGATAGCGGCCATTGGTGTCGGTCTAGCTTGAGGTCAGAGGAATTTACCTACCGATATTTGTGATTCTGCTTTTAGAGTGAGACCCCACTCTGATTTAAAGACTACAGGTGAGAGTGAATTAAGTACAGACTCGGGAAGACATTTCAGCATGCGATGCCTTTGCTGTTACAAAGCTAACGTCCTATTTCCAGTTCAAGCTTTCCAGCTCTGACCTGCACCTACTGAATCCTGACGTGCCAGCGTTTAGATAAGCGCTCCTTGGGGAGAGGAACCCAGGAGTGTGCCCGCCTGGCCCCTCTCTGAAGCACAAAGCATCCCTCCTACCCTTCAGCTGCACGATGGTGTCTCCGGACAGAGCTTGCCACCTCTGAGCAGGTTTCAGTCCCTCGGCTGGTGGCTTAGGCCAGGTGGGAGCCTGAGACATACCCACCACTCAGCAGACAGCTAGCCGTGATTTCCGCAAGAGATGGGTAGAATCATATTCCCCGTTGTGTGCAATCCCCTCCCAATAACTCCTTTTTCCCCTGGCTGTTGTGGCCTCTGCCTAGCTGGCACTTGCTGGATTTCTTGTGTGGGTCTCCAATGCAGTTTGAAATAAAGAGAGGACTTTTTTTCTGTTTCACATCGCTATTCCTGCTGGGGACAGCATCGTTCCTTCCACTGCCAACCCATTCCTTCACACCTGCCGGTCCTGCCACACGCAGGGCCACCAGGGCTCATTCATGCTGGCTCTAGCAGCCCTGCAGAACATCTGTCCATGGAAGGAGACACCATCTCCTGGCCAAGCTGCACCACAGGGCAGCAACAGCACCTGGTGCAAAGCTTCAGGCCACCTTGTCTCTCTTGCATGGAGCAAGTCAGCAAGCTCTGCAAAAACAGCCGCTGGAGGTATCTTAGAATAGGGCCAACATTGATCTAAACAGCACCATGCCTGGAGGCCCACTGGGCAGCCCGGGGAGATGTGCCAGGAGAGAGATGCAGGGGATGAAGGACGAGAGATGCAGGGGATGAAGGGTGGGGGGACTCACGTGTGCAGCCGCTCTTGCTGTCGGTGACGATGCCACGGAAATTCCAGAAGCCGGGCTCGCAGCGGTCGCACTTCAGGCCCCCCACGCCTGGCTTGCAGGAGCACTGCCCCGTTGCGGGGTCGCAGGCTCCCCCGTAGGAGCCGTAGGGGTTGCACTGGCAGGTGCCTGCGAGCCAAAGGGAGAGAAAGCGCGATGCTGAGTCCTGGCCAAGGAGAAGGGGGGACATCAGGGGCTGCATCAGGGTGGAGGGACCAACTGCTGAGCCACCGAGCTGCTCAGGCAGGGCAGGAACGCGGCCTCACGCCGGGCAGGAGGTTTCACCAGCTGCTCTCAACACTTCTCCTCTGCCCCAGCTACAAGGGGGAACTAAATCCTCAGGGATTAACCCGCTTGCTTTGCTGTCATCCAGAACTCCTCTCTCATTAACATCAAAGGGGGAGGAAGCTATTAGAAGTTTATTATTAATTCATTAATTAGAAACCTGATGGAGGGAAATGATCCAAAGATAGACAGAGAGACGCTCCCTTTACCCACAGGGAGCAGAAGAAAAGGGACATGGGGCAGAGCTGGAGGGAAAGGGAGACCTTGGGAGCAGCAAGTAGAGTGTACGTGCACATCCCCAGACTGCCAGAGGCAGGGAAATGGCATGGCCAGAACAGGCAGCAATGGATAAATCTGCCCTAGGGACTTCAAGCTGCTGGTTAAGTGGTAATTACCTCCTGATGCGTGCTTGCTGCCCACACAGGGACATAGGTGGGACAGAAACTGGTGGGATATTGAATCCCAGTCAGCTGGGAAGCTGTGTCCCTGGGTTGGAGGGCAGGGGACAGGACTTCCCTCAGAGACACAGAGGAACATCACTACCAAGGCCACGCTGAAAGCGAAATGCTGGTTGTCTCCTCCCTAGCATCACTCTGACCAGCTTCTCCCTGCTTTGCTGGCCCCTCTTGAGCGCCCACCTTGGCCTGCAGCACACCCCACGCACCCTCTGCCAGGAGATCTCTGGACAGTCTCGGAATGCTGCTGCTTTTTAAATTATATGGCACATTAAACAGCACTACATCCTCATCAAGCAGGCATTAGCCGGGCCCAAGCAGGGCGTGAATCGTGTCTCCACGGGGTGATGTGTTTCCCTAACAGGCGGTCACAGCCTCAGCTGTTAAGAGTTTGCTAATGCCTTTCAAAATGTGCCTTCTGCTAAAGCGCTGACACCGATAATTATTTAATAAATATTAATGAAACATTTTCCAGCCCCATTTCTGGCACAGTGCGGTCACCCACTTGTCACTGGTTCTGGGGTGGCCTGCAGAAGGTCCCCAGGTGAACCCCAAAGCTCTGTCCCACCTCAGCCTGCGGTGCAAGGACACAAGCAATATTTTTGTCGCTCAGGCTGGTGATAAGCCCTAAGCCTCTAGCAATGGGATGAAGGCATAGAGGGCATGGTCTGGCCCTAGGGGCACCTCCTGGGGCATCCAGCACCGACTCAGCACCGGATAAGTTCTGAGCCACCATCCTGTCTTCCCGCATTTCAGGGGGAATTAGTCCTAGAAGTTGACTCAGGGCTTTTGAAAGGACAAGAGCATCACTAGTAGATATAGAAGGCGAAGCACGAGTGCACATGTCCATGTGTGCATGCTGTGAGAGCCTGGAGCTGGGGATAAACAGAGGCTTTTTAGCCCAGGAGGTCACTAGTTAGCTAAGGAATGAGGAGAGTTCACCTTCCTTCATTTCCCCTGGCATGGGACCCCAAGTCTCCCCTCCACTTGATCTCTCCAGCCTTACAACTGTCCTTGAAAGTCCTCCATGGTCCCCCCTCAACTGGGAACACAATATTCACTCACTTGGGCATCCAGCTGCGCCCACTCCGAGCGCCAAGGTCATGTTGTCTGGACAGCATCCATAGATGGTCTGGCTGCAGTGCACAACCAGGAGAGGCGGCGGGGTTGTTGCCAGAGCTGCAGAGGAAGGCAGAGAGGTACGGGTTATCTTTGGCACACAAGCTGTCGCAGGGCAGTATCGCCAATGCATGGACCGAGCAGCTAGCAGCATCCCTGCAAAGCCACGCTGTCCTTGCAGAGACGCTGGGAACAGACGCTACCCTTGGCCAGGGAGAGCACAGGGTATGAAACGGGAATGATGCAGCGGGGATCAGCAAACCAACACAGACACCGCCATGTCCTTAGCGAGCGCTTCCTTGCTTAGCCCCAGGGAAAGGGCACGTGTGTCACTGCAGGGCACCGGGCTGGAAACCAGCACACATGGCTTGTGTCAGCCCTGGGGGGGCTGGCTGCCTTCCGGGGGACTCACCACGGCAGGCTCCTTGGCTAGTGACATAGAGATCCTGGCGTTTTTCACACCGTGTCTTCTTCAGCTCACACTCGTTGGTGTAGGTCACACCATCGGAGCCACACACCTGCCAGGACAGGGAGGGAAGCCGCTCAGGGCAGTCCCTGGCACAGGAAGGCAGGTTCCCTATCCATGGGATGCCCTCTCCTGCCCAGGAAGCATGCGGGAAGGCCACCGGGGAGAAGAGAGGAGGGGAGGGGAGCGAGGACTACTGCAGGCAGCCCAGAACTACTCAGCAAGCTTACCGGGTTGCGCGGCACCGTCAGGCAAGTGAAGTCACACACACAGCGGTCATCCTCTGCATCCTCGTCCCACCAACCTCCGAACTGCCGGCACCGATCCTGTTCACACTCACTACCGTCGCCGGAGCCTGAGCCCCCTGAGCCGCACTCTGGAACGAAGGAGGACCATGATGAGAAAGGGGCTCCCACCCAGCAGGGCAGAGTCAGGAGAAAGCAGAGGGGATCAACAGAATCATAGACTGTGTTGGGTTGGAAGGGACCTCTAAAGGCCATCTCGTCCCACCCCCCTGGAGTCAGCAGGGACATCTGTAACTAGACCAGGTCGCTCAGAGCCTCATCCAGCCTGGCCTTGAACGTCTCCAGGGATGGGGCCTCCCCCACCTCTCTGGGCAACCTGGGCCAGTGTCTCACCACCCTCAGTGTAAAGAACTTCTTCCTGATGTCTAACCTCAACCTGCCCTGCTCTGGTTTAAACCATTGCCCCTCGTCCTATGGCTACCTGCCCTTGCAAACAGCCCCTCCCCAGCTTTCTTGTAGCCCCCTTCAGGGACTGGAAGGGGCTCTGAGGTCTCCCTGGAGCCTTCTCTTCTCCAGGCTGAACTCCCCCAATTCTCTCAGCCTGTCCCCACAGGAGAGGGGCTCCAGCCCTTGGATCATCTTCATGGCCTCCTCTAGCCCCGCTCCAACAGGTCCATGCCCTTCTTGTGCTGAGGACTCCAGAGCTGGATGCAGTACTGCAGGTGGGGTCTCAGCAGAGCAATGCCCTCTCCCTGACGCAAGGCTGTGTCACAGCAGATTTAACCTCTTCCGCACAGGCAACCCCAGAATCCTGTGCCCACATATATAAGGATGGTTCTGCCTGAACCTCAGAGAAGGTCCTTCTCCCTTGGAGAAGGCAGCTTCTCCCACCGCTTTCACAAAACTGTGCTAATGAAAACTGCAAAGGGATGTTTTAGCAGGTGGCCTGAGGTCTTCCTCTCTACCGCACCACCGCAGGAGCGAAAGCAAGGATCCTGCAGCTACCAGCACCCTGGCAGGCTACGTGGAGATCAGACAGCTAATAGCCACACACAGGAGGACTTGTCACTTGACTTAGTGACAGCTTAACTCCACGCTTTGATCCGACTCCTTCCCCTTCTCCTGCCCTCCCAACCACGCAGGGCAGGAGGGAGATTGCTGCTGCTAATATAGACATGGAAACCAGCAGAGGAAGGGATGGGGCTTGGGTTTAGTTTGAAGTCCAGTTAGGCAGATATTCTTAACAATATATAACCTCTGTCCCTAGCCTGGCTGCCTCTCCACAAGATGCTCAGAGCTCCAGCAGCAAGAGAGAGATGTGGCTGATTTCAAAGGCTTCATAAAGGGGAAGGGGAGGGGGGAAGGAAAACCTGGCCCTTTTTATTGAGTGATCAAAGGCTGGGATTTGGCATTACACAGAGAATTATTTAAGATCTTTTCCCAGAGGGATATCAACCTGAAATTCCCCAAGGAGGGCTGTGATCAAACACCATGTTACGTCTTCCCCTCTCCCTAAGCTCTGCCATAGCACTGAAGTCCTTTCCAGCTAGACTACATGTGCGATGAGCCAGAGAATCTCAGCTCGCCAGGGTCAGCACACCAGAGCAGCGAGGGTTACGCGCCTCCTGTATTCGGATTCAGCCAGCGTTAACCCCCAGCTTTCCCCCTGCGGTGGGAAAACTCAGCAGGTTCTTTGCTCTTAGCCCGGCCAAGCAAGGTACAGCCAACCCCGAGACCCATCCAGTATCTCAGTCAATAGTGGCCACTGGCCAGGCCCTCGAGCAGCCCCCGGGGCAGAGGGACGCAAAGCGGCAGCCAGGCTCCCTGCCCCAGGAACTGCTCCGTTTCCCCCAGCCAAGGCCCGCGGAAGCATGAAATTAAAGCAGCGATAAATTCTTTGCCCAGCCGATTAGGCAGCATCACCTCTCATTACTGCTGGACGCAGAAAGACAAAGGGGAAAGGGAGGCGGCAAGGGTGTTGGGTGACAGTGGCCAGCTGGCTAGGAGGGAAGGTGAGGGTTGTTGGCATGGGACCTGCTGTGCTGGGGACACTGGGGGTGTCCAGGGCACTATGCCTGAGCTCCAGACAAGGGGACACAGCAGAGCAGCGAGGGAGGAGCTGGCTGTGTGCAGCCTCAGCCCTTCCTCACCCTTTCCCCCACCTCCTGCACCCACACGGCCGGAGGAATGGCAGCCACCTACCATCCTCACATGGCCCCATCCTGGCAACCTCAATGCTCCTCTTCTGCTGGCAGGAGGCCACCTGCAGTTCGCACTGGTTGTCGTAGGTGAGGCCGTCAGTCCCGCAGACCGGAGCGAAGGGCTGCCTCTCGCAGCGCGGGCACACGCACTGCCCACCCACGCACTTGCTGCCGAAGGAGCACACCGTGCTGCCGCAGGACTCTGTGGGACGAGAGGGAGGAACCACAGTGAGATGCCGTCGGGACCTTTGCAGCCAACTGCCCGGCGTCACAGAGCTGGGGACCACTAATCCTGTGCCCTCAGAGGCAAGGGGAGAAGTCCTCCTTCCCCAGAGTGGCTTGTTATTGCTTATTGAAACTGTGCAAAGACTCTGCAACGGAGAGGTGACAGTCCTAAGCATTTCTGATTCCCATCAACACCCACAGGTGGGGTGTCCAACAGCTTTTTCTACGACACCAGTAAGAAACCCCATTTACTCTCATGGTGACTTCGGCCTCCTCCTGCTCGCAGTGCCCATGGAGTCATCTGTCACACTCGGTCACCCTTCTCTCCCAAATTTATTGAGGGTCTCCACGCACAGTTCAGCCTTGGAACACAGACCCAGCTGGACAGGTTTTATGAGGGTCAAAGCATTGCTTTTACTATAGTAGCATTTGTCCTAATGAAAACCTAAGCAGGGCTTTTAATTCATTAATTCATTAAATTAGCACAGACGGCTCCCTGTGCTGGGGAGTGGGGAGGAAACACACGGACAAAGAGGAATTAGCCCCAGGGGACGGAGGGAAGGGAAAGCTACTGAGACGAACTGTGTGATCAAATGCTTTCCATTCCAGTGGTAGCTATTGATGTGTTTTTAGCCCAATTTCTTTGCTTGGCCCACTGGACATTAGCCCAATTTCTTTGCTTGGCTCAGGCAAGTAACAAAGCGGGCAGCTACCACTTCTGCTGTATTGCTGGGGCTAAAAAGGAGAAGCTGCTTGAGAGACTCAATTCTTGTGAAGCCGAAAGGGAAGACCATGCTGGACAAGATGAAAAGCCTCAGGCAGGGTCTCCGAGCGACCAGCCAGGAACTGCAGCCCAGGGCCAGGCTACTAGGTGCCCCTGGGCAAGCCCTGTCACTCTGGATGCGATATCCTCCCGGGAAGTCCCAAAAAACAACCAATAAAGGCACCAGGAGGAGCGCTAAGGAGACCCTCCACACGTTCCAACCCTGGGGTTTCTCAGGTGCCTCCAAGGGCTGGCAAACCCATGACTGGTGAGCCTTGGATGGCCACGGCCAGGCCGCTCGCCAGCGGAGCTGAGCATCCGCTCTCCAAAATGCCACCAGCAGGAGTGAGACGAGGGGAAGAGAGGGACCTTGCCAGACTCACTGCAGTCTCCTTGGGCAGCCACCAAAATGTTCGTCTGCTGCGTGCAGGCCCGGACGTGGAGCTCACACTCGCTGCCGTACGTGTTGCCATCTGTGCCGCACACGGGCTGCGAGGAGGGGACGCACTCCGTGGGGCACACGCACCGTCCCGTCTCCGCCTCGCAGATGGCCCCAAACTGGCACTTGCCACAACGGTCTGCGCAAGACGAAGAACAAAACCGGTAGGTTAAAACAACAAGTCAGGCAGGCATCGCTGTCTAACAAAGTGCTAGAGCAGAAATAGTGGTGAGCCCCTGGCCCAGGTTGCCCAGGGAGGTTGTGGCTGCCCCATCCCTGGAGGGGTTCAAGGCCAGGTTGGACGGGGCTTGGAGCAACCTGGGCTGGTGGGAGGTGTCCCTGCCCAGGGCAGGGGGTTGGAACTAGATGGTCTTTAAGGTCCCTTCCAACCCAAACCATTCTGTGAAATAAAAACCCCACTGTGACATTCTCCCCCAGGCTGAGCCCCTGCAGATGCTGCCAGCCTTGTTGGGAGCAGGAACCTCAGGGCGCAGGGCAAGGGAAGGAGCGGAGGCGAGGGTTGCAGGAGGAGGGAGAGTCAGGTTTGGAGGTAGAAAGGCAATAACTACTCGTAAAAAGTCATCAGGGCTAGAAGTAACGGTGATGAAATGTCACCAGAGCTGCATGCTGTTACAGCTAAATAGGAAGCGGGAGAGAGCACTGGCCGAGCGCAATCACAAGGAGCGATAAATCACCCCCAGCCTTAGGAGGAGCAGCGCAGCATCCCAGGCGGCAAGCGGCCCGTCTCCCAGGGGAGAGAGGCGACGGGATTCACACACAGCCAGTGGGGAGGAGGTGGTCGGCTGGGAAGGGGGATACCCTCTTCCCCTGGTTTATCAGGGTGCCGGCAGTGCTGGAGGCACGTGTAACACGGCAGCGATTCAGAGCACCCTGCCGCCTCCCCAGCGGGGTCCTCGGCCTGCAGACACACACGGCACACGTGCGCACACAGGCTCGGGGCACAGAAGACGTTTATCTTCGTAATAACTCACTTGCAAAGGAGCCATCACTCCTTGCAGGAGAAACCGGGCAGCACGTCTCCTCTCTCCTGACTCCTGGGTACTCAGTGATTCACGGCTTCATTTTCTCCTTCAGACAAACACCCCTCTTCCCTCCCTGCCATTCAATTCACCGAGAACTTGGCTCAAAGATGGTTTTTCTTATTTTTCCTTTCACACGGCAGCTGCTGCCTTTGCATGGGGGAGGGAAGATGCAAACAACCCCCTGCTCGGTTTGTGCAGGCTGTTGGCCGGGAGGTTTCTATCTCCGGCACAGAGCTTGCAGCCGTGCCCGGGCTCTGCCGGCCGGGAGAGGGGCTGCCGGGGGCAGGCTGGGTGCAGGCAAGGGCAGCTCCTCCCTGCAGGGCACTCGAGTGCCTCTGTGCTGGTTTGAGCGACACAGGATTCTTTTCTTTTTCATTAATTTTACTTTTCTGTAAGATCTCTCTTCTAATGCTTGGGAAAACTGTATTTTTAGAAGACTCTAGTGTCTGAATTGGGGAAAATATTTACTTTACAGCCAGCGATGGGGTGCGGGTTTCAAGGTCTCGGTGTTTTCGAGCTCACCAGGTGCAGGGACGAGGAGGGACGAGACCCGGGCACTTGACCCAAGCTGCCAACAGGGTTATTTCATACCATGAACGTCACATTCCGTAGCAATTAGAAAGTTTGCTGAGGAGTTCTCTCTCTTTATATGATGGCTGTGACCCCGAGAACTCCTTGCCCCGGTGCCGGAGCCCTGAGCCCTTCCCTTCCTCCCGCAGTGTCCCACATGGGCTGTCCCTGCGGGGAGTGCACGGCTTCTGCTGGGGGAATGGGCTGGGTGTGATCCCCGTGTATTTTATACTGGTATCCGGATAAATATTGGTTCTTTAGTGTTACTAATGTCAATTATTTACTCTTATTCTAGTCAATCTGTTTATATTTCAACCCTGGGGTTTCCTTGTTTTGTTCCTGATTCCCCTTCCCGGGTGGGGACGGGTCATCGGGTGAGAGAATAACTGTCTAAACAAAATAAATCATTGTGGGTTCCTCAAACCATAACACTGACCATCCCGGCAGATTTTGTCCCGGGAGAAGGAAGCCAGCTCAGGCTGTGCCTGTCTGCAAACACTTTTTGACTGGTAAAGCCTGAGAGATGTATGGGTCCGAGCTGGCTACACGGTGGCAACCAAAGCGCAAAGACGCCTCAACAGCCCCATGTCCCAGTGGCTGGGGCCGTGCTCATGGTTTCAAGCTAGCCCAGCTGTGGCCAGCAGCGCGAGGAGGAACCCCCCGAGATCCGCTCTTACCGCAGGGCCCCTTGTGTTTCACTTTGATCTCCCTCTTGAGGACGCAGGCCATGGAGTCGAGCTCGCAGGGGTTGCCGTACGTGCGGTTGTCGCTGCCGCAGACGGGGTCGTAGCGGCCCTGGCACACCTGCTGGCACTCGCACACGGCCTCCTGGTTCTTCACCACGCAGGTGGCCCCGAAGGTGCACTCCACGCTCAGGCACGGGCTGGGCGTCCCCAGGTCTGCAGAGGGGACAGGAGAGGAAGGCACCGGTTTCAGTCCACTGCTTCGCTGGCTCCCCCGGGGCACTGTGCACAGCAAGGCATGCCAGCATCCCCCCGCCTGCCTCCCCCAAGCCATGGCAAATGCACAGAGCTCCTGGCCTTGGCACCAGCCCAGCCCCTGCACCCTCCATGCCACCCCGACATGCCCAGCTCAGCATCTCCCCCATGCTTGGCAGAGGTTAGGGATGGGAAGCAGGCACAAGATCTTCTCCCTGCACGCCGCGAACAGGACTCCCGCCTCGTCTCCTCCGGCCCAGCCAGAGGTGGGGATCAGCCCTGCGGGTTTCTGCGCCAAACCCCGATGTCTGGGTCTCCCCAGCAGCTCCCAGCCAGCATCCAGAGCGAGCATCACGTGCTGAGGGAGGGCAACACAGACCGAGGCCCCTTGTTGCCAGGAGGGGAGTTGGCACTTCTTTTCCCGGCAGCAATAGTGTCACGAGCCTGCCTGTGAAGTCAGATCTGAAGGACCAGCTCTGTGGCAGAGGGCAGGGCAGGAGGCAGCAGAAAGCCCTCCTCGGTGTGGGTCTTGGTGTCTCCAGGACACTCACTACATCGTCACGCCATAGCTGGTGCCGAACCCTCATAGCCCAAGAGCTCACACAGGGATAGTTCCCTTCATTGAGGTCCCCCATCCTCAGAATCACACTGTCCCCTGAACAGCTCATCCTAATACCCGCTGTGGCCATACCCTGGAAGATCTGGCTGGAGAGGATACCTGCAGGGACAACGCGTATGGTTGAGTTTTAGGTAGTCCTGCAAAGAACAGGGAGCTGGACTCAATGATCCATATGGGTCCCTTCTAACTTGACATATTCTGTGATTTGGCTCCACCACACAGCCTGTCTCTCTCCTCCCTCCAGCAGCTCAGCTCCCTTCCCCTCCTCTTGGCGTTGGAAAGGCCAGGGAGCTGCTGTGCGGCAGGATGAAGAGACCTGGTGTCCTTACTTCGGCCCGGGCCTCGGACATGTGGTTCTAGGAGCAGAGCCCTGAGGCTCCCTGGGGACAGGGGGGTTGGATGCTGAGAAGCAGCAGTCCCCACTGCTCACTCACTGGAGCTGCTTCATCAAAGCCAGCCGAGCAGGTGGCACCTTCCCTGCGAGACGCCTGGCAGCGACGAGGTGAACGGCCAACCCCGATGGTGACACTAAAGAGAAAAGGCCGCGTCCCACTCCCTGGTACAGCTCTGCAGGGAAAGCCCTGCGGTTCCACCTGGTTCCCAGCCTGCTTGCCACAGGCAGGCATGCCCCTCTCAGGAGCGTCCTCCACCATCCAGAAGCCAAGCCAGGCAGCTAAAAGGCAGAACTGGCCGTGCTGCTGGGAACAGACCCGGCACCACACAGTGACCCCTTCTTGTGACTTAAAAGAAAAGCCCTGAGGACCTTGGGCAAGGAAAGGACACAGATTTAATCCGTGCTGGACACTGACAAGGAGACGTGACAAAACGGATGTGGGGAACAGACAATGCGGCCAAGGCGAGATGGATGCAGCAGGCAGACGCAGCGCAGCCCCACCAACACCAAACAGCGAGGCAAGCACAGAGCCCGAGTGCGGTGGGGAGGACAAAGCCCTCCGGAGCTTGCTGACATGGCACAGAGAGTGGACAGGGGCAAAACAGGTCCATTTTCCTCCCCTGCTCTAGGACCACAGTGGCATATCTACAGAGCAAGAGCACGGCTTGAGCCCTCAGGAGTCTGGCTGCGTGCTGCCAAGCAGCGAGAAAATGGGCCATAACATGGGCACAGGCAAGTCCAAATTTTGGAGCTGGCTCTTCGGGAAGCACCTGCCAAGTCAAAACTTAGAGCCAACGGTCTGCAAAGGAACAGGGGGACAGTTCACGGCCACTACTTCCACCCAGCTTTTTCAACCGTGTCCCCAGCTTCCCTGCAGCTGAACAGTTTATGAGCGGCTCCCAAGGCCTCGGAACCGCTCCCTGCTGTGCTTAGCCCTGTGATGCTCCTCACAGCTCCTGCTTGTGTTTAATTTTTTAAAAAATCCAGCATCGGTACCACAATCATGTCCCCCCAAAAGACAGAGACACACTCTTGCATGGAGAAAGCACCTCTGTTGGACACAATTCGGCAATAAGGATGCAACGAGCTAGGCATGAAGCAAATACAGTGGCTCAATTGAAATCCAAATTCACACTCTTGCCTTGGGGAGCAAGTGAGCAGTGAGTGAGAGCACAGGGAGGTGGCGGGGCCGATGGAGAAGGCTGCCCTGACTTTTCTCACCCTTCGTAAGCAGGCAAACCTGCAGAGATGCAGCACACGAAGTTCCTTCACAGCCTGATCCTCAGCCTGTGAAATTTCCCAGCACAGCCCGGGGCACCTGCGGATGTCAATGGGAGTTTTGGCACCAATTTTGATGTGGGTGGATCTAACGAGGACCTACTGAGCAAGGACCTTAGGCTGTGCTAGAATCAAGACCTGCTTTGACTCCTGGCCCTTCTCCAACTCGTAGGCAGGGAAACCGAGGCACAGAGTAAAAATGCTCATTCTGCACCCCGACTGATTCAAGGGTGTGATCCCTCACCTGCTGCCAAGCTGTGCAGAAACCTAACCAAGCCCTGGGGACACTGAGCTCTCCTACAAGCCTTGCCTGTGGGGCTATGGCTACGGGGAAGAGGCTCTGAAGCTGCTTTGTAACTCATCACCCCCATTGATCTGTGCCCATGACACCCAGCGGGCTCCAGCGCCAGCTCCACCGAGAAGTAATTCTTCGAGAAGCACCACGTCTGAGCACAGACAGCTCCTCCAGTGCTTCCAAAAGGTGCTTTGCCGGACGCTGGGGAGGGGAGCTGCGATCCCTGCAGAGCCCCTGCCCACTGGACTCGCACAGACAAGCGTGACACGCACTACGGAGAGCAAAGGGACAAGCATCACAGTCCCAGGCAGGCAGAAGTCTCTGGGGAAGAGGAGGTGGGGAAGAAAGGGGGGTTAGTTGGGAGCAGAAGGAGAGGTAAGATCAACCAGGAGCAGTCCAGACTGATGTATGAGCCGAGGAGGGGCTTGCTAAGGATTGGGGGGCTCACAGCACCCACCTCTGCTCCCACTCTCATTTGCCTCGAAGGGTCAAGCCACAGCAAGCACCGGACAAGACCCCACTGCACTGCAAGGCATTTCCATTCCAGCGGGAAGTGTTTGGGGCGAGGGATGGGAGCAAAACCAGGGCAATCTCTCCATCCCAGGGGCTCTCAAGCAAAACTAGAGAGGAGGGGAGCAGTGAGAAGAGGCCAGGACTGTCACTGGCTATGGAGAAGGGGAGAAAGCCGACCTCCTAGCAGAGATGTCCGGGTAGGGAGCAGAAGGGTGCTGCGAGGACACAATTCCTTCCTCCAAACAGGCAACACTGTAAAACACAAGACACAGACGAAAAAGGAAAGAGAGAGAAAGAAAGCAGGGGGGAAGAGAGCAGAGAGAGGCAGGGAAGAAAAGACAGATGCAACTACAGACACCTTCCCTCCACCTTCTGTACACATCCGCCTCATCCCATCCCGTCTTTCTCAACTGCCCCGACACGGTGTAAAAGTAGAGAAGGATTAAAAACAAGGCCTGGCCTGTTTTGTTTGGCTTTGCCTCCTTTGGCTTGCTGCTGGAAAAGACGGCAGCAGAACTCAAGGTTCATTAGACAGGTACGTGTGAGAGATTAAAACGCTGCGACCATACTAACGGCCCATCTTTCTTTTCCTCCCCTTCCCCAGCTCCGTGCATCTCCCGCATCCTCACAGCACAGAGGCGTGGATGAACTCGCCGCGCTCCCACCCTGGGTGCTGGGTGCAGACGGAGCCTGTAGTTCCCTCAGTCCCTGGTCTCGCCCATTGCCAAGTGTCCCACCAGTCCCGTCCCCGCATCCCAAGGAGGAGAGACATTACCGCCACCAGCGGTGCTCATGCTGAGAAGACCTGCCTTGACACACAGGCTGGCAAGCAACATCACCACCACATCCCAGTTTCTAAATCCGTTTCCCATCTTGTATTCAGTCTGAACTGGTGACACAGAGGAGGACGTGCTTTCTTCCCACTGAGCTGAGAGAGAAGATGCTTTCCTCAGCTGACGGGGAGGCCAAAGGCTTGCCCACACCTCATGGTGGCTTGCTGCAGGGCAGCCTGGAGCTGTCGTGGACTTTGAAATGCTAGGCTTTGGCAGAGCCCCAGCTTTGATTTACTTCCCTGAGATCATAGAATCATAGAATGTGTTGGGTTGGAAGGGACCTTTAAAGGTCATCTAGTCCGACCCCCATGATGACAGGCTTTGTTTGCTCCTACCCCACAAGGACGTAGCTCCTGAAAGCAGATGTGCGCATCTGCTGTCCTTGCCTGGGGGAAGAGAAGCTGGGGGGAAGCTGAAATAAAAGACAGTAAGATGGAGAGAGGAACAGCAGATGCATACGGACCATATCCTACTGTCCACTGGCCTCACTCCACTGAACGTGGTGGAAATGATACATGTCTGACAGCAGGGTAATTAGCAACACCAGTTCTCTGCTCGCCCTAGAAATTCGGGAAGCCTTAGCAACCTAAAGAAGGTCCAGGGAAGGGTTTGTAGAGAGCCCAGGGCACCAGAGACTGGCCACCCAGCTGCAAACCACCACCTCCTGGCCCCACTGTCCCAGGGCCCGGCCATGGACATCCTGCTTCGCCCTCATCCCCCCTGTGCCCTCGCCAGGAGCAGGCCAGGCCAGCCCCAGAGACCAGTCACGCCACCAGCAAAGCTCCACAGCGGCACAACACGGGCAGGAAAACGAGCACCAGGGTTGCCGAAGCCCACGGCTTCCTGGCAAGGCTTCTGGTTGCCATCCAGCACCAGCTCCCCCCGCGGCCCGGGGAGACAGAGGACTGAAAGGTGCCTCTGTTGCCCTCCCTGTAGGGATAACTTGGGGAACTGACTCCTAAGCATTCAACCACCAGAAACACAGTGAAACGGATGATTAAAAATAACAGTTGGGATTACATTGAGTGTGATTTTGGGAGCCTGACAAACAGTTTCCAAGCAGCTGGGCCTGGCAGCGTTAAAAAACCTACTGCAGGAGCACAAAGCCAACAAAACAGACCCACAACACGGGGCTTAATTTGCAAGTACTTCAGAAGGTTTGATACATCTGATAGCTTATAAAACACCAGCTTAAAACAATAGGACACAGTCCTAGATCTAGTAAAAAACAATTTGAGCTGAAATGAACAGTCCTTCCAACTCATACAAATCAATCCAGTGACTGCGTTTAATTTCCTTACTTTTCTGTGCAATAATTTTAAAATTGGGATGTTCCCAACCTCCCTAAGGACCCAAAGCCCCATCCTATCACAGAAGATTGAAAAAGCGTCCATTTGGAAAGGTCAAAAGCTTCTCCCAGAGACGAGACAAAGACACGGCGAGGCTTCCAGAGAGTGGGTGCGTTGGGAAGAGTTCCTTACGGAGAGTACCTGGAGCTGAGAGAAGCAGGCGGGCATGGAGGGGGAAGCATGGAAGGAGCGTGGGGACTGGCACTACCCTGGGAGGAGAAATGAATGGCGTGGGCTGCAGGGGAATTGTGTGGTGGTGAACGTGCACCTGGCCATGGATGAGAGAAACCAGCGGGACATCGACACCTTGGTACTGTTCAAACACAAATGATTCTTCCCCGTGTTACTGAGCACGTCAGACAGAGACGAGAACAAGGAGGAAGACATGCACACACACACACCCCAGGACTGCTGGAAGGAAAAAGAACAGGGAGGAACGGATATTCAGGAACGCAAGACTGAAGAGAGCCTGTGGCTTGCTCAGACGGTGGGCACCCAAGTCACAACTTACCTGCAGCTTTCCAGCATCACAGCGAGCACTGTCGCCTGCACGGAAGGGACTGACGCAGGCTGGGCTTAAAGTGGCTGCTGGGGCTGGGAAGTGAGAGGTGTGGGGGTACCAGTGTTCCTGCGGGCCACCGGCCCAGCGGCACCAGTGCTTACCACAGGGTCCACTGTGCTTTACTGGGATGGCAGCTTTCTGGTGGCACTCGGCCTTCTGGCGCTCGCAGTCGTTGCTGTAGGTCCGGCTGTCGCGGGCACAGACAGGCCGGTAGGCGCCATCGCAGGTGATGCGGTCGCAGGAGCATCGCGTGGTGCCCCGGCGGTTCAGGCAGACAGCGTTGAACTTGCACTCATCCTTGCATTTGTCTGGGAGGAGAGAGGATAGCACCGCTCACACCCGCCCCGGGAACAGGGGAAGGAGGTATATATTGCCAAGAGCACGGCACAGAGCAGCGGGGAAGGTCAGGAACCCGAATAGTCCCGTTCCCCAGGAAGCAGAGAGGTACTTACCCTGATGCTGGCACTGCCCTGAACGCACCTTCTGGATCTCCAGTCCTCGGATGGCCCCCGAGCGCCCCATCATGCACTCGTTGTCGTAAGTCACCCCGTCGTCGCCGCACACAGGCTCCCTCTTTTGGGGACAGTTCTCGGGGCGGGAGAGCAGCTCTGCCTTACGGGTGCGGGGGTTCACCCGGCAAACACGATTCATGTCGTTGAGGACGCCTTTACAAGGGTCTGCGCACAGAGCCAGGGCAGAGAGTCAGACACGCTCACGCCATGCCCAGAGAGGTGCTTTTTGGCCTCCCTCCTCCCTCCCAGCCGGCCCCAAGAGCCTCCGTACCTTTCCCAGGAGCACTCAACGCGTGCTCATCTCCTTGGGACTGGACATCTGTAGGGCTCTGCACATGTTAGGACTCATTTTTTACTGAGCTGCACACACCGAGGACACGCGACCTTTCCAAAGTGACCGCTGGATGGGATGAGCCCTGCCCTTTTTCCCCCATGCTGAGCTGCCTTCCCTCCCCTCTGTCTCAGGGACAGAACCTCCCGAGTCCAGGGGGCGTTTGCTGGGTTCGCAAGATGCTTGGTACTCCCATCCCGCTCCTCCCGCTCTCCCTCCCAGTCTTCCCAAAAAGCTGGAAGAGCCCCGAAGGCAGCCAGGGCCACACGCTGCTTTGCCCCACTGCTCCAATCTGGGATTATCCGGATCAGTCTCTCTGATGAGCTGAGCTCACATTAGCATACCAAAGAGACGGGCAAAAC
Organism: Rissa tridactyla; assembly: GCF_028500815.1. Taxonomy (NCBI): domain Eukaryota; kingdom Metazoa; phylum Chordata; class Aves; order Charadriiformes; family Laridae; genus Rissa; species Rissa tridactyla. Next base: position 6,060,212 of record NC_071481.1, on the reverse strand, counting down.
AGCTGCCGCTAATCCCTACTCTAGCCCTGGCTTTTTCTCTTCCTTGTCAAGCAGGTACCTGGAGAGTGCTGATTCATTTTCTGCAATTGCAGAAACACCATCGAACGTTTCCACCCTTTAATCCTACCAGCCTGAAATCCACAGTCCCGGGCTGACAAGGGGAGGAAACAACACGGTACCCCATTTGCCCAGCTTCTCACAAGCAGGCGAGGGACCTCCCATTCGGTGACCCCCACATCCCTGGGAGAAGGCCAGCCTAGGACAGGGTAGGAGCTGAAGTCTTTTTCTTTGTCCATTTTAGCACATGCAGTGATCATGGAAATGAAGCAGACGAAGGAGCTCCCGCCGGACCTACCCAATCCATCTCCCACTCCCCCTCCGGCAAGAGCTGCCCGTGCTCGCTGCTGCCCTGCAGTCACTCCATCAGACAGCCAGGGATCTGTTACCTCCTTGGAGGCCTCTACAAACCCCACCGAAACCACACGAACATCTTGCGTGGGCTCAACGAGCTGTGGGTAAACAAGACTGCTGTAGCGGGGCAGGGATGCGGTATAGTTGAGGAGACAGGGACCGCATCAGAGGGGTTGGGGGAGTGGGAGATGCACAGACATCTCTCGGGGACTGCGTGATGAGGACGTTCGAGATGTGCTCTGCCTACATTGCTCATCCCCTCCCTCTCCCCTACCTTGCAGTACATCCTCAAGCCTTACAGCACGCCCAACAGAGTCCAAATCCTTCAAGTAGTTTCAAGTTCCACAGCCCAGCTGCTCAACCTGAGTTTCTGCTGATGCCCAGCTAAAAATCAGGAGGACCTCAAAGGAGCAGCGAGGCTCAAAGCCTCCTCTCTGCCCCAGAAACCAGGAGCACCCGGCATGGCATCACCTCTTTTGCACCTCCCACTTGCACCCATCTCGCCCTACTTGGGACCGAGGAGCGAAAGCGCAATTAAAGCTCTGCCAGGATTACAGCCTGCCCAAACACACTCCTTCCCCCGGGGACAAACGCTGGTCTGGCACGTGCCTCGTGCTTTTCCTAATGAATACGGTCGCTTTTAATTACAAGTATCCACCAGCCATCGTTGGCCAAAGAGGAAGCCATCCTCGGAGTGGCAGTTTGCGCTCTGGGATCTCTGCCTGTCGGGCTCCTTTAATTAGAGGGAGCTGCCTGCTCGCGAGCCCCCGGGATGCCGGCTTCTTGCCAAAACCTGCAGCCGGGGGCAGGGGGGGGTGGAACTCCAGCCAGGGGACACAGCAGGAGGGAAAGGAGGTGGCCCAGATGTTGCAACCACTCTCTAGGTCAGTGGGTCTCCCGAGCAGAAACGCCCGCGGCCAAATGCCACAGGGCAAGCGCTGGCTTAGTCTGCATTTCAGCAGTCGTCACCCACAGCCTGACCTTTTTCTGCCCAGCCCGCATTTTTGAGCCGATGACAGCAGGCAAGTTTCTTTTCCCCAACCCTTGCCATTTCCCGCTGCTCTGCCCTCAATACTCCTGCCACGGGAGGAAACATTTTTAAAGCAATATCCCTGGGGAGGTGGAGAGGGGAGGGAAAAGGAACTCACCACAGGCGCCATCGAACTTCTTGAAAACGTTCTCCTGCTTGTCGCAGGCGTGCTTGTTGAGGTCGCACTCGCTGCGGTAGTCTTTGCCGTCGCTGCCGCACACGGTGCTCTCGGGCACGCCGCTGCAGGACGACGGGCAGACGCACTTGGCTGCCTGGCCGTCGGTGGAGCGGACGCAGGTGCTGCCGAAGCTGCAGGTCACCTCTGCGCACGGGTCCTTGGAGCCTGTGGGAGAGAGGAGGAGGGGGCACGGCACAGGCATGAGCGCAGCGGCTCCCGTGCCGCCCTCTTCCACTCCTCTCCCGGGACAAATACGCCCAGACACACCACGATATCTACCTAGACAGCCCCAGTCCCTCCGAGCACCCAGAAATGCACACGATGGCAAGGGATGCCCTCCCTTTCCTGTCCACGGAAGCCAGTGCCATGTAGCTGGTGCTGAGCAGGGAGCTCATCCGCCCCGATGTCTCCGGAGGCAGGATCAGCCCCGGCCCCACGGCAGGCGAAGAAGGGACCTCGCTCCCCACCTGGCACTTCAGGCAGAGCCTCTTCGTTTCTAAAGCTCTCCGCCTCGCTGCTGCCAGCTCCCTGCCCCGCACACGCTCTCCCAGAGCCTCTTGCTTCAGCAAACGAGCAAAACGAGGGTCCTTAAGGCACCTCCTGCAAACCATAATTAGAGGAAGAGCTCAAGGAGCAATTTCCTCACTGATGGGGAAGGGCCCAAATTTATTTGCCAGCTTTTTTTTTTTTTTGCCTTTTTTTTTTTTCCTTTATTTGTCACTTTTTTTATGATTATTATTTTAAATAAATCACTCGGCAGTCTCTCCCCTCTGACAAGAGCCCCAGCAGGAGCGCCGGGTGCAGATTTATTGCAAGCCAGAGCGCCGCATGAGAGAAAGGTCAAGTTAATTTACTCGGAGATGAGGAGACCGGGGTCTCATTTACACAGCTCCTTGGCTCACAGCTGGTGAATGCTAGGCTGGGGAAGGGCTTTCCTCAGCCTCTGCATACGCCACATCCCTCCAACTCCAAGTCCTAGCCGTGGCAGATGTGAGCCACTCCGGGGAGGCAGAGCTGCCCAAGACAGAAGGCTGTTCCCCACTGGGCTGCCACACACCTCTTGAACATCCTTTGGCCATCGTTTTGCCTGCTTACTAAACTCTGCCGATCGCCAAGGCAGAGCTGGGGATTCTCTCAGTGTCCCTTCCCCATCAGACCTGTCCCCATCCGCCAGGACATTGCACTGCAGTGATGACATGAGCTTGGGACAAGTCTCCCTGGTCTCCTCACACAGTCACCTCCTGAAAGCCTCCAGGAGAGCCTGCCCTTGCACTCACCACACGGTCCCTTGCTGATGACTTTGATCCGCCTCTGTTGGTTGCACTGGGCCTTCTCCAGCTCACACTCGTTGCTGTAGGTGGAATAATCAGAGCCGCAGACAGGAGCCACCACGATGGGGCAGGCCGTCTTCTTGCAGACGCAGGAAGCCTGGGAAGGGTCGGTGGAGCTCCTCTCGCACACCGCCCCGAACCCGCACAGCATCCCTCGACACGCTGTGGGCACAGACATGGAGAGACGTGAGCTGTGGATGCTCCTCTGCCAACAGGAGGGCCCACGTCCAGGCACCCACCCGTGTCTCCTCTCCCCACGTCTCCAACCCCACCACAGAAACAGAGGAGCGTCCCCAGGGCTCCGGAAAGCACTTGCTCTGCCTCCTGCTCAAGCCTTTGTGATTTCTCCACAACGCAACGTGTTTTCTACTAACCAACAAGAGGAAGGAAAGTCAAGGAATGGCGAAGAAAACATCCTCACCTGTCCCAGTGCGGGGCAGATGGTCCCACGCGCACGCACTGCTTTATTCATTGCCATTTATGCAAAGCGGCCGCATCACGTGGCTGGTGTCTCTCGAAAGGAGATGCACACATCTCTTTATCACATCCACTAATCAGAGCAGCCAGCACAGACCAGTTCAGCATCTGAATTGCTAATGCGGTAGGAAATGGAATTCTTGGGTTGGAGGGAGGGAGAGGGAGAGGACAGGTGACTCCAGACCCGGCGGTCTGCAGGTGACACAGCGAGAGATGCCAGAGCTTTCCGTCCATAGTCCTCTGCTCCCAACACGCGCCATTGGGCACGTCCCTACGCACCAGCGGCGCCTTGTCCCTGCGCTGTCCCTGTCCCGGCACCCACGGCCCCGCGGGCACCTCCTGCCGCCCCCAGCGCACCGTACCGCCCCGCGCTCTCCTACGCACACCGCATACGTTAGAAACGGAGACTGACCTACATAATGAGAGGAAGAGAAATCATAAAAGGCAAAATAAAATGCTCGACAGTGGCTCATTTACACTTCAATTCCCGGGCGTTTGCCTTTGACTGCCTTGAGATTTTTGAGCTCATATGCACAGCAACAATGCACCGCTAAGAGACTAATATCATCACATAAAAAAGAACTCTTTCTCTCCTGCCCAATATCTAAAAGCAATTCATCATTTTTATGAAGCGCTCTGGATAGTCTCTCCTGCTCTTTCCATTGCTGCTCTTTTTCTCTTTCTCTCTTTTTTATTTTTTTAAATGCAGATAAGCCCGCGGAGCTCTGAGTTTAGAGGTGTGCAAGCGAGGAATGTGAAAGGCAGGACAAGCTGGGATTTATCCCGTCCCCCCCACACTCACGACCCGAGGAGCAGGTCTGCGGAGCAAAAGTGGAACTGCGTTGTGTATCATCAGCTGCCAGTCGCCGGCAAGGCGGAGATGGAGCTGTCTTAGAGAGTGGGGAAAAAGGGACGGGGGGAAAGAAGGGACGGGGGGCGGAAAGAAGGGACAGGATCTGGTGTGTGCATCAGATGCGGGATGCAGAGCCAGCTTGGAGTTCCATCAGGTGCCTGCTCATAGGTGAGGGGCAAGAGGTGCCCGTCTGCAGGCACTTGCCCTCAGGACAGGCCGGCCCAGGTTGAGCAGCACACTTGCAGATAGGGAAACCAAGGCGGGAAGCACGTCTAGGGTTTCAAAGTAGGTGACAGGGACAGCTCTCCTCTTTCTGGACCTCTTCTGTTCCTGTCTTTTGCCTCAGAATACGGCAAAGGAGCCTCACGCATCCAAGGCGAGGGTTTCCGAAGAGAACGGCCGCCCCACGGGTCTGGTCCCCCCCACACTGAGGGTTTCCAGTGGGACCCGATTCAGTAGCAAGCACCTCAAAAACCCTGTCCTAGGACCCCGGTTGCTATTTTTGGGTGCGTATCCCTTCCCACCCAGCTCATGCATCAACAGCAATTCTGCCTTCAGCCCCTTGCCATCCATTCCTCCTCCCGAGCCCCCGCAGCAGCCAGCCTGCAAACCCGGCAGGGGAAAAAAAAACAAAACAAAACAAAACAAAAAACCACAACAATTTTCCAGGACTGGACAGGACTTGAGAAGAAATTAAAACACTGCTCGTGGTTTTGACTCTTCTTCAAAGAAACTTTTAAAATCTTTCATTCAGATTTGGAGCCAAACTGGGTCTTGTCACCTTTTAAGTGATCCTCCCTGTAATTATTTTGCCCACAAAACAGATTTAGAATCTCTCAGCCTGAAGTGATTAAAGCAGCGGTAAATAACAAAAAGGCCACAAAGTATTATAAAGTTAATTGGGTGAAACCACATAAAGAAAAACTGATATTTTATCAGAAGTTTCAGTCTATCCTTGCCCCCAGAATCGTATTTCATAAACACATCAGGGACATAACAGGCCAACATGTGCGCAAAAGAGATGCTATAAAGGGTATTTATTTATGCCTTGTTCCGCATCAACCGAATGTTGTAAAAATGAGCTTTTACAGCTCCGGTGCTTGACAGACACCTTCCCACTCCCTGCCAACAAGCTCCATCCCCGGGAGAGAAGCTTTCCCACCACGGTGCCTCGGAGCTCATCCTGACTCCGGGGACGGCCCGGCTGCCCCGTGGATGCCCGGGCAGGACAGAGCACGGGGATATGGCAGGGTGCAGCCCCCAAACACCCCCCTACAGACAAGGACCCAGCTTTCAGTGATCAGGCTGAGAAGCCGACAAAGCGAGAAAGAAAAACGCTTCAAACCAGAAACAAGTTGTGACAAGCAAATGGGTTGTTTAAGCTTCTTTCACTTCTGATCATCGCTGGTGCTACTGGTGGAGAAACCTATTTGTTCACAGCAGATGATTTTCAAAACTCACCCGTCCGATGCTGTGATGCAGCTGGGTGATGCAAGCTCAGAACACCAACAAGAATAAAACAAAACACCTTAATTCCCCTGCCAGATCCAGGAGATGAAACGGGTTTATTACACCTGCTAAAATGACTCAACCCAACAAGCTCTGCTGCAAAGGATGAAATTCAGAGGGAGCTGCCTTCCTCCCCATCATCTCCCTCGATCTCTCTTTCTCTCTCTCTAATTTTACCTGGGAGGATGCAAGAAGCGTAACCGTCACTGACGCGGAAGGAATAAATGTTGGGAAGTTAGAAGCAAAAAGAAGAGGCTATCAGCCCAGTCCCAGGGTACCCGGCACGGACCAAGCCTTCTCGGAGCCACTACAGACAGAACCGCCCTGCTGCGTCCGGCCAAGATACAACTAAGGGACCAGCTTTGCCTTCACGCTCCCGAGCTCGAGAGGAGACGGGGGCAGACAGGAGTGCAGAGACGGTTCTCTGGCAAGGAACCTGCCCACCCAACTGGGACAAGCACCAGAGACCAGGGGCACAGAGAGGGACCGGGGCTCTGCCTGCTGTCCCTCTACTGACATCCGTACAACATCACCAGGATAGCGACCACACGTTTTCCTACCAGCATGCCTTCTACATCACCCAATAGACATGCCAGTGCAGGGCTTGGTTGAGACCAAGCCCAAATCCTGCCTTATCCACAGCAACGCTGCAGCTGGAGGCTTTGGAGCCTTAGGCTCCGGCCTTAGCTGGAGAGATCTCCAGCCTTAGCTGGAGGCTGAGGATGGATACTGGAAGGCAGTGGTGAAGCAGAGTCAGCGTGAGCTTTCAACAGATGGAGCCCCCGCTTGGGATGTCGGAGGCTGCAGCCTATTGTGGCGGTTCCCCGGTCGCAGAGGGGAGGTGGAATCTCTCAGTGCTTGTTCAGGACTGCGCGCTTCAAAACCGTCTACAAAGCACACGGCGAGGCTGCGCAGCAAGGTCAGAGAGCAGGCTGGATCTAAAGCAAAGCACGGCTCCGGTTAAATCATCCCAGCGCGGCAGAGACCAGGCGCAGCAAGGCATCTGGCAAACAATGAGAGCTCCGCTTGTCTGGAGCAGAAAAAAGCTACAGCTAGGAGCTGACCTTTCCCAAACCTCCTGAGCCGCCGAAGATGAGGGAGAGAAACAGCTAAAGTGAGGTAGCCATACAACACTTGAGCAAGCCGCACAGAACAAAAGGCAGGGCTCGGGCTTATTGTAACCACGCTGAATACCAGCCAAGCCTCTCCATGTCTCTTGGCAGCACCGGAACAGAAATGGGATAATAAATAACAATAACAACAACAATGATAATAATAAAAAAAACAAAACGCGCGCTTGCTGGAGAGGAGGGGGAAAAGCAAGAGGTGTTGCTACAAATAATTCACAGCACCGTGCTTCCCACCACAACGGAGTCAGCGTGACTCCATGGGCGGACAGAGCAGTCTCCTCTCAGCCCCAGGCTGAGCCTGCAAAAGCAAGAAAGGCTTTTAGAAAAGACCAAGGGTAAGGGAAAGACCTGAGCGGGTTCAAGAGCCTTGCTCCAGCTCAGCTATGCTACGTTCTGAGGCTCTACCTTGCATCCTCCAGTGACCACCTGGACCTTCAGGGTTGAACTAGACGATCTCCAAAGGTCCCTTCCAAACCCTGCCATTCTGTGATTCTGGATCAGGGCAAAGAGCACAAAGGATCGTTAACATGGGTTTCCTGTCCTCTGGCTAATTGGGGAAGGTGAGGGGCACACTGAAGCGCCGTGGCCTCTCCTCCAAAGAGCGCCGAGCGGAGGAAGGTCAGGGCACTGCCACAGCCTGGAGAACACGCAGCTGCATTCTCCAACAGGCCAGGGGAGCTCCCACCCAGCAAGAGCTGGAGCCATGGCTGGCCTCTGCCTGCCTGCCAGCTGCCTCCTGCCCCAGAGACGAGCAGATGGGGCACTGAACCATGCTACTGTGATGTGGCAGGGGGCTGGACTTGATGAGCTCCAGAGGTCCCTTCCAACCCCTACCATTCTGTGATTCTGTGGCGGCAGGACAAGGGGTAACGGGCACAAACTTGACCATGGGAAGTTCCATCTCAACACGAGGAGGAACTTCATTGCTGTGAGGGTGGCAGAGCCCTGGCACAGGCTGCCCAGAGAGGTGGGGGAGTCTCCGTCTCTGGAGACATTCCAACCCTGCCTGGACGCGTTCCTGTGCCACCTGCTGTGGGTGACCCTGCTCTGGGACTAGATGATCTCCAGAGGTCCCTTCCAACCCCTACTCTTCTGTGATTCTGTGTCCCTTTACCTCACAACCACCTGCAAGGCAGACCCCGCCTGGCCCGGGGGCTCGCAGAGTGGGGTATTCATAAAAAAAACACGGGGGCGAGAGGGGTGGCTCCTCCCAAAAGGCAGAGGAGCAGGCGCACCCACCAGACACGGCAACCAAGTGACAGAAGCCACCTACAGAAACACCTTCCCCAGCCCGCCAGTGCTTCTCTGGACTGATGCACAGGAGGCCAGCGTGGGATGCCTCCATCAGAGAACCACAGAGAAGAAAAGGGGAAAGGAGATGACAAACTGAGAGGAGCCTCTGGGAGTATATCTGGCAGCTGAAACTGGGGTGGGAAGAAGGAGAGTCAGGATTATAGAGTGCTTCTCACTGCAGTCTGGGCCCAGAGCTGCTGGCATTCATCAGAACTGAGCCACTCCTGCACAAAGAAGAACGATGTGAGCCGGCAATGTGCGCTCGCAGCCCAGAAACCCCCCGCATCCTGGGCTGCATCCCCAGCAGCGTGGGCGGCAGGGTGAGGGGGGAGATTCTGCCCCTCTGCTCCACTCGGGGGAGACCCCCCTGCAGTGGGCCTGCAGGAAAGCTGGGGAGGGACGCTGGATCAGGGAGGGGAGACAGCACATAGGGTTTCACACTGAAAGAGGGGAGATTTAGAATAGATATTAAGGAAGAAATTCTCTCCTCTGAGGCTGGTGAGCCCCTGGCCCAGGTTGCCCAGAGAAGCTGTGGCTGCCCCATCCCTGGAGGGGTTCAAGGCCAGGTTGGACGGGGCTTGGAGCAACCTGGGCTGGTGGGAGGTGTCCCTGCCCAGGGCAGGGGGTGGCACTGGGTGGTCTTTAAGGTCCCTTCCAACTCTAACTATTCTACGATTCTATAACTACCCATTGCACCAGGTGTAATGACACCGGCTCAGATCCAAGCCTCCCACCCCATCCATGACACTTCCTCAGGCAGCCCCTAATTAGCACCAGGAAGGGAGCAGGATGCTTCATTACCAGGGAAGCCCCTGCCAAGGTTCAGCTCAGCATTTCCCCGAGCAGGCTGTGCGGGCACAGGTGGCTGGTACTCCACGAGTAGCTGCCAGGGCAGATGGCACCAGCTCCACCTCCTCACGTCCAACAGCGCCTGCAGATGCCCAAAACGGCTGGAAGGACAGCTGAGAATAGGACGGCTCCGCTGTGGCCAACAGGGAGGGCCAGAGCCACCACGAGAACGGCTAGAAGCCACTGAGGGTCCCCACATGCGGCTCCGCTCTGCAGAGAGATGTGGGAGCTGGCGTGAGGCAGCTCAGGAGAAGACTGCTGTTGAATCAAAGGTCCTCCTTGAGCTGGGCCCAAGAGACTGGGCAAAATGAAGATGCTGCACAGCACCCACATATATAGTTCCCCATCCCTGGAGGGGTTCAAGGCCAGGTTGGACGGGGCTTGGAGCAACCTGGGCTGGTGGGAGGTGTCCCTGCCCAGGGCAGGGGGGTGGCACTGGGTGGTCTTTAAGGTCCCTTCCAACCCAAACCATTCTGTGATTCTATGACCCTGGAGCACTCCTGGCCCAGAGCTGGCAAGACTATTCTGCCAAGTGAGAGCCTGTGACAACACACGTATGCAAAGGGCTCTCTCTGTGCCTCAGCAACACCCTCTCTACCCCCACGGCTTCCACTGTGCCCCTCCGTCAGCCCCCTGCATCCTAAAAACCACAGCACCCAAGGCTTCGAGTTATGTGCTGCCCCCCCCAGCCTGGAGCCAGCACCCTCCACCTCTCTCCAGCTGCCAGGTGCGGCTACGCCACAGCTTGCACTAAAAGCTCCCAATAGAGCTCTTAGGTGAGCTTCTCAATCCATCCCAGCCTTCTTCCGAGCCTCCTGGCCCGGAGCAGTGAGGACAGGCAGCAGGGAGACGGCAGGCAGCTGCAGGCAGGGAGGGTGGAGAGCAGCTTCTGCTTCCAGCTTCACCTCCCCACCGAGTTCTGCACCTTGGTCCTCCCATTTACAACGAAAACGCAGATAATAATAATCACCAAACCCCCGACGTCAGTAGGTAAATAGCTCAATATATACTTGTAGGGCTTAATAACAAGCTGGCTTCCTCAAGTGCTTTGAGATCTCGAGGTGAAGAGCTGTATCTAATAAGCCCCAAGCATTCACATTAAAATGTTTCTCCAGCTTAATAACAATCATCATAAATGTAATGTCAAAATTGCTCTTTTCCACCATACATAAAAGAAAAAAAAAATATAAAATGCTACTGGAGCAGCTTGCTGATTACTTATTGCACCCTGCCAGGTTCTCTGCAGCACATGCCTGCCTGCCCCGCGCCCCCTGACGGTGCCCGGCCAGGCCACCAAGAGGGGCTCTGGTGGCCACATGGTTCCTCCCCCTAGAAGCTTTCTCCTCGGCAGGAATCCTGCCAAGGGAGGAGGAGGAAGAGGAGGAGGAGGAGGGCCCTGAACACCCACGGAGGAGGGGGACGCTGGGAAAACGCGCAGGTGATTTCTGGCAGGTCCCCCCCCTCCCCAGACCTGCCTGCTGAAGGCAGAACGCGCGTTCGCCCAGCCTGGACCCGCTCCAGTTCCCAGGGGAGTCCGTCCCTTCTCCGAACAGGCCGAGGAAAATAATCAGAAAAGCACAGCCGGAAACTTGATTACAGCTCGTGGGTGGGAGATAGAGGGTGGGATGTACCTGCTTTCATGGCTTGAAGTGTCTCCAGTGATGGGAAAGAGGTAGGAGGGAGGAAAGGCTAACAGTACATGACAGCCACACTGCCGTGCTCCAGACAGACGGCACCATGAATCCCTGCAGCAAGGGCTGGAGGCGGAGATGGAGAGAGAAAGACACTTCCCAGGAAGGTCAGGGCAACCTGCACCTCTGAGGACCTACTGGTAGCTGAATCGCTGGCACTGGTTAGTCTTCTCCATAGGAAGAGCCTGAAATTAAAGAATGAGGGCGTCCGTGCCAAATGTGCAAGGCGGCTGCCTTTTAGTCTAAAGATATTGGATTAAAAAACTCGCCCTCTCTGGCAAGTGGTGGGTGCTCCCCTGCTAAAGCCATTTAAAGCTCGGGAATACAAAGGGGAACTGGTTAGGCTGGGCGGCAGAGGGGAAAAGCTGTGATGCTCGAATACATCTTTTCAATCCCTAACGCACACTGACTAGCGCCGAGCTGACGTGCACCTCTGCGTCCCACCTACCACCGGTCCCCTACTTGGTCCCCAAGGATGGGGAGGTCACTAGTGGGCCATATTAGTGACTTGTCCTGTGCCAAATCCTGCCTCAGAGCAGTCGCTGTTAAATGACAGAATCATAGAATGGTTTGGGTTGGAAAGGACCTTGAAGATCTTCTAGTTCCAGCCCCCTGCCCTGGGCAGGGACACCTCCCACCAGACCAGGCTGCTCAAAGCCCCATCCAGCCTGTCCTTGAACCCCTCCAGGGATGGGGCAGCCACAGCTTCTCTGGGCAAACATCTACGTTAGAGAGAAGCGACCATCATGGAGCAGGCACGAAGCCACTGAAATTGATGGATAGCGCCCACGGCTGCTGAGGACCCGCCATGGAGAACTCCTCAGCCAGAAGGCAAGAAGCACAAATGAGGTAGTAGCAAGCACACGTAACAGCAAAGGACAAGGGTGTGTGCGCAATAAACGCCAGGGGCTAAAGTCCCTAATGGTAGATGCCCCATCCTGGAAACATTCAAGGCCAGGTTAGATGGAGCTCTGAGCAACCTGATCTAGTTGAAGATGTCCCTGCTCATTGCGGGGGGGTTGGAATAGATGACCTAGATGTCCCTGCCCATTGGACTAGATGCCCTTTAGAGGTCCCTTCCAAACCAAACTAGTCTATGATTCTATGAGGTCAAGCCTTCCTTCTGGAGCAGGGGCAAGGCCCCACCACGACACCCTACGCAAGCCCACCCTGCTGCCATCCAACATGGAAAGCCAGCTCTGGTGCAAAAGGCAGGGGAAGGACGGAAAGAGGAGGGCAGAGCTGCTTTCGGGGTTCCCTTGTGCCGAAAGGGCAGAGGGAAACACCGGGGATGGAGCCGCATGTGTGTCTCAGGCCGGCATTAATTCTGCATGAGCGCGAGGCGCCCGTTGCCATGGCGACGGGTTAGGCCGGCGCTCCAGCCCAGCCTCTCGCCTGTGCACATCTACTCCTCTCGGCAGGCCCACCCTCCCTGCCATCAATGTTAATTGCATCAGCCAGGGCCTGCTTGGCGAGGGAGAAGAAGCCGCCTGCCCCGCTCGAAGGCTTCTGCCATGGGGCTGGGAGAGCCAGACACAGGCACCGGCAGCGTCCACCCCGCAGCCCTGGCTAAACGCCGCTTGGCACCTCCAAAGGGATGGTGAATGGCAGGTGTCCACCATCTGGTTTGGATCATAGAATCGTAGAAAGTTCAGATTGGAAGGGACCTTAAAGATCATCCAGTGCCACCCCCTGCCCTGGGCAGGGACACCTCCCACCAGCCCAGGTTGCTCCAAGCCCCGTCCAACCTGGCCTTGAACCCCTCCAGGGATGGGGCAGCCACAGCTTCTCTGGGCAACCTGGGCCAGGGGCTCACCACCCTCACAGCAAAGAATTTCTTCCTGATATCTCATCTAAATCTCCCCTCTTTCAGTTTAAATCCGTTACCCCTCATCCTATCATTACACTTCCTCATCCAGAGTCCCTCCCCATCCTTCCTGTAGGCCCCCTTCAGGGACTGGAAGGGGCTCTGAGGTCTCCCCGGAGCCTTCTCTTCTCCAGGCTGAACCCCCCCAGCTCTCTCAGCCTGTCCTCACAGCAGAGGGGCTCCAGCCCTTGGATCATCTCTCTGGCCTCCTCTGGCCCCGCTCCAACAGATCCATGTCCTTCTTGTGCTGAGGGCTCCAGAGCTGGACACAGTACTGCAGGTGGGGTCTCACCAGAGCAGAGCAGAGGGGCAGAATCACCTCCCTTGACCTGCTGGCCATGCTTCTTTTGATGCAGCCCAGGATGCGGTTGGCTTTCTGGGCTGCAAGAGCACATTCTGATGACACGTTCTAAGGATGGAAGGACCTTAACAAACTGAAAGAATGGTCCACCATCCAGTTTGGGAGCCTCTGTGATGCTCTCAGCTCTCCATGGATCTTACTTGCACAGATACCTGGGAAACCAGGTATCTTCTCCTAAGACCGCGGTGTGGTAGTTCAGCCCCACAAACACACCCTGTGCTCCTGTGTCACAGGGGAAGCCCAAAAACATGGTCATCACCAACCACATCCTTAAAAGCCCAGCTGCCTGAAAAGACTCTTCACTTCTAAAAGCCACCACGACTGAAATCTAACCCGCGAGCAGCAGAGGGGTCAGCACTGGAGGGATAACACCGGCGACACGGGCAGCACGGGCCAAGACAGACAAAGGAGGAGCAGGAGAGACACCGGAACAGGTTGCCCAGAGAGGTGGGGGAGGCCCCATCCCTGGAGACATTCAAGGCCAGGCTGGATGAGGCTCTGAGCAACCTGGTCTAGTTACAGATGTCCCTGCTCAGTGCAGGGGGGTGGGACGAGATGGCCTTTAGAGGTCCCTTCCAACCCAACACAGTCTATGAGTCTATGAGAGCTGACTACACGGTCCATAATTGGGGGTCAGGAAGGGCGGGCAGCAAGATAAAAAGTTGATCAGTTGGAAGATCTAAAAGCAAAATCATGTGCTGGAGGCAGAGAGATGGCAGTGAGCAAGGCAATGGCGGTGCCGGGGGCGGGCAGGGCAGGGCGGAGAGGGGAGGAGTTGAAAGGATCTGTGTTCTTGGGTCTAAAACATCAAAGTCACTCTTGCAAACCAAACATCATCTCAACAGACTCTCTCATTAATCTGTCATGAGCTCTCCCCACGAAAGCGGCCCTGAGCAGACTGTCGTGGCTCCTGATCACTGGAAGAATTCATCAACCTCCATCGGACAGAGGAGCAGTTTGGAACCAGAAGGAACCAGAGTTTGCTCCAGAAGGGATGGGAGGGAGAAGCCAGCCTCGGCTGCAGGCTCCCAACGCCCTGCCTGCCCACCCCAGCACACCCAGACCCCCACCCAGGCCTGCCCACCCCAGCGCACCCAGACCCCCCCCCCGGGCCTCGCCAAAAGCAGGAATCTGCCCCGAGGAGCCACGCCGCAGCTAAACCCCCAAAGCTCAGCGCACACAAAGAAGGCGCCCAGATGGGACGGCAGCCTGTAACATAGCCCACGCGAGGGAGGGAGGGAGGGAGGGAGGCAAGGGCAAGGAAACAAAAAATAAATACCTGGATGGTTTTAACCTGCTCCCACCTGCCTGCGGAGGCCACGTTCTGCGAAAGGGAGTGTTTACAAATCAGGGAGATTAGAAAGCTCAGCAAGGGAAGGTGGGCTGCCGCAGGCTCTGGGTGCCTGGGGGGAAAGAAGGCTGGTCCAAAGCAGGTCCAAAGCCAGCACTCAGCTGCACTGTCAGCGAAGCCAGCACGTTGTCCTTCGCCCACCTTTCCCAGGCCACCGGCAAAAGTCTGAAAGGTCTTTCTGAAAGGTCTACTCACGCTCTTAGCGAGGAGCTTGCTCCTGGCCCTGGCATCTCAGCCAGCTTCACACCTCCTGCTCTCCTTTGCTCTCCCTCTGCCCTTCATATGAAGTACTAAACGCAGCGACTCCATCCCTAAGCCACAGGTCTAAGCCCGGCCTCCCCTTGGCTGCATGCTGCATCCCACCACACAACAGCGAGACTCCGCGTGTCACTGGGACCTGGAGCCACGTTCCTCCAAAACCAGCGCGCACTTGGCAAGAAATCCTCGGCATCAGGCAGTATTTGCAGTGGGCTAACGCGGGAGCTGGTAGCGATGCACTAGCTCTCTCTGAAGGGTATCGCGCACCACCTTCAGCATGGCACGGCCAAGGGGAAGAGAAGACAAAGCAAGACAAATGCTGTTGCTTTGTCACAACGCTCCGAGACTAAACGCCAGAAGGATAGTCCTGGGAGACGAGAGGCAGAGAGGTGTGGAGAGACGTAAGCTTGGGGATCCGCAACCTTCGCGAGGACCCGATACAGGGGTAAACAGCAACACCTGAGCAGTTCTCCCATCTACTCCTCCTCTAACACTTAAGCCACGTAACATGAAAGTGCATAAATTGATCCCCAGGAGAAAGCTAAAACCTCACTGTAAATGGAGAAGAAAATGCTCTCAAGAGATCAAAAGTGGTGTCTAATAACTGCTTCTACCTTATCTACCGCTCGGCTTTTGAAGAGCTATGTTTAGCATCTCTGCTCTCTCCAGAGCAACCCTGAAGCAGTCGGAGCTGCTCGGGCTGTAGTGCGCTCTGCCGCGGTGCTCGGGGTGCAAAACCCAGGCGGGGAAACAGTGGCTCCCGCTGCGGCAGCGGGCAGGAAAGCCAGGCTGGGCCACGGGCCGAGCGCACGGGGATGACGCTCCACAAGCAGATCCCAGCCCTGGCTCCCGACCTGTCGCCTCACTGCCATAGGATGTGAATAGAAGTAAAGAAAAAAAAAAGGAAGGGGAAGCCAAAGATGGAACCACGGTGATTTCACCGCTGGACCCCCTGGGCCAGCAAAGGCACGGATGGCTTCACCCTGGAAGCACAAATTGCCCAGGAGCCCGAGGCAAACAGAAGAGCATCCCGGGTCGCCCCCTGCCCGTGCTGTGGGAGCGAGTGCCGTACCGGCAGCACAGGAGGTCCATGTTTCAGTCCGTGCTGCAGCAAAGCTCCTCTTAGAGGAGGAGCAGGCACTATGTAATTAAAAGTGAGCAGCTGCTGAGAAGCTCGGTATAGAAATTTCACCTTGCGCAGGGAGAGGGATTTCTTTTTTTTTCCTGTTCCGTGATGTGTAACAAGACTCCCCGCCATGCTCCGATGCTCCGAGTCCCTCCTCGCTCAGCAACGCCAGCCTTGGCCGCTGGCTGGCACAGCCAGAAGCGCAGAAACACCTCCACCGCTCATGCCGCTGGAGAATCTGCCTGTCTGCCTGGGCTACCCCAGTGCCACGCGGCCGGGCACAAACCTCTCCCTGCTCCCCATCACACCTCTCCGCAGGTAGCCCCGGCAAAGGAGTCATTCCTCAGCGTAACGGGGCTTGGGAGGGGAATACTGGCAGCACAATCAGGCAGGCGAGTGCCTCCATGGAGCCATCGTGGTCCTGGGGCAGCCCCAAACACACTCCATGGAGCATCCCTTCCCCACACGCGCCTGTTCCACCTCTCCACACAGAGAGGAGAGGCGATGGCAACCCAGCAGCCGCTGTGGACCTGCAAAGCTTAACGTCAACCCCGTTGTCCCACAGCGTTTGTCACGTGGGGAGCTGACACGGAGAGGGGACACCACGGCCCGAGGCCATAGAGAGATGGATTACTGCCGGAGCAGGTCTCTTTCCCCGCTCCTGCTGCCACAAATCTGCTCCCGACATTTCAAACCGCAGGTGCGGGAGAGGGTGGGGGCCGGGAAAAGCATGGGTGCGAAAGGAGGAGAGCGTGGGTGGTCAGAAAAAGACCAAGGGCTGCGAAACGCATCTGTGGGCAGCCAAAAAAAAAAAAAAAAAAAAAAAAAAGACGTGTTCTGCAACACCTTCCCCTTCTACTAACTGAGATCAGCCCCGCCACGAAGCTCTGCGCTGTGAATTCATTTTGCGGCATCCAAGTCTTATATTGGCTTGTGTCAAAAGAGAAATAGGCTGGGATTAGCAGCCAAAGCCAGCAGGGTGTTCCAGTACTGCCACGCACAAAGGGAACGAAATTGAAGAGCTTGTGGTTTATTTTAAGTTATATTTTCATGGCTCTCTTCCCAGGGCAGCCGAGTGTCCCCTCCCCTGTCCCCCTGAGCAGGTGCAGAGAGCCACCTGGCTCCTTCGAGACACTAAAAACCCAAGGCTGCCTCCCAGTATTCCCTCCAACGAGGACTGGAGGAGGAAGGAAGGGCTCAGCGTGGATTTGGCAGCGGGAGGAGGGTACGCCAGCACACGTCTCCCCGGCCCTCTCGCTGCCATCGCGCTGCGAGGTTTAATTTCAGGGCTGCGGGACGGCCGCGGGCAGCACGAGTCCCCGGGCCAGGGAGGTAAGCCCCCCACGTGACTTCTAAGCCCAAGACAATTCTTTCCTCCTCATTACATCCGTGCCAATAGGTTACTGGCCAGAGGAAGCTGGGATAGCTTCCATAATCCTTCCATAATCAGAATTATGGGATGTTAATTAAAACCGATCAAATAAAAGGAATCTTTTCCTGGTGAAGTTCTCAAACAGCAGGAGCACCAGCAGGACCAGGCAGTGCTCTGTGTTGAAGGGCACCGTAGCCCAGTAAAGCATCTCCCCACACATCACCTCCCCGTGCCCGGGCATCCCCTCCCCGTGCATCCCCTCCTCAGTTCCAACGCACCCAGAGAGAGGGCTGGAAGAGAGCGGAGAGGTCGTGAAACGCCACTTCCCAACACCACCCGTGCAGAACGGTCCCCTTTGCGGGGCGGCAAGGCACACGCAGCCTCCAGGCTCCCTTGCTGCCCCAGCACAGCCAAGGTAACACCCAATCTGCCCAAATTTATCGAGTCATCTACGGGTGGGGGGTATTTCCTAACACCCCCCCAGCACAGATCAGATGCTCCGTAACGTGCAACACCATTTGCACCCAAGGAAGGCAGAGACGGCCACCAGCAAGGATGCGGGGAACCAGTCGTCACAATGCTGCAGGTGGCTGTCTCTCAATCCATGGAGAAGGGACACTGGCTGGAGACGGAGGCACTGGAGGAAAAAGGGAGCTGGACCTGATGAGACAAAGCCATAACGGGGTGCTGAAGAGAGGGCATCCAGCAGGCAGGTGAAAGACAACGCACCGGACTAAGAGCATCAGCAGATTAATCCGCTAACTGATTTCCTAGGCGGACGTGAAAAGCCACCTGCACCAGCGTTTTCTCTGCCCAACACCACGCCCGGCCCAGTGCTGCAAACCCTGTATTTATGGGGCTGCCAGGCACAAGAAAGCGTTTTTCCAATATTTAATTTCTCAGATGTCCTCATCTCGTGCATCAACGCTGCTTTTACGCGGCCATAAATAAAGCGTTTAGCGCTGCTCCCTCGGCCTGGCGCAACGGGTTGGGCCAGCATCCCTCTATCCACGCTTCCCAAAAGGAAATGGGTGTCCAGCCCTCTCAGCCTTCTCGGATGTTTCCAAACCCAGCGGAGACAGGACCCACAGCTGGCTGGTGCCATTAACACATCTGCAAAGGCACACAGATGCCAGCGAAAGGGCTGTTTCCCCCCACCCTAGTGAGCTATCCCGACTCTCCCCCTCCATGAGGGATGCTTGCTCGAGACAGGCTGGAGCAAGATGGAACTCTGAGATTAGGATGCACTCCAGAAAGCTGCTGGGACCAGCAAGAAACCCAAACTGGTGATAGCATCACGGGTGGAAGGCACTGCCCGGACCCTGCCAAGGAGGCCCTAGCCTCAGTTTACCCAGCGTTGCTCTGCTTTTGGCCCCAGGGAACAGGAGGAGATTAACCTGCACCAGGAACGGGAGAGCAGTGTGCGTGCAGGCACGGTGAGAGCCAAAACTGCCACCAGTGAGGCAAAGCCCTGCTCTCCTCACGCGAAAAGGACAGCTTTGTGTCCTGCTGGCTGCTCTTTGGAGCTGCTGCTGTTTGGCCGTGCCATCGTGCTCCACGTGGACCTCGCTGACAAGTACCCCAGCCGAGAAGGCTTCCTGCACCCCTGCGGAGCACCCGGAGGGGAGGATGAGGGTGGCAAGAAGAGAGGGATGACAGGGAGCGGACCCCGAGAGCCCCATGTCTCATCCTATCGATCCACCTGAGCGGCCAGCCCAGCCCTTGCCGGCTCCGAGAGGGCTCATTGTTCTCCTCGCCCTCCCCAGAGCAAACAGCAAAACCAACCTCGTCCCCCGCACGAGGGATGCTGCAAACAAACAGAAACCAAACCTCCCATCACAGAGGCTGCGAGAACAAGGAGAAGGGAGGAGGTACCCTCCAAATCCTCCCCCCACCGCCACCACCATCATTTCTTTCCCCCCCAGGGGATGCGGGGAAGGCTCGGCCCACCCTGTTTGCCCCCCGCACCGCAGCTGCCAGAGCGCTGCTGCCCTGGGCGGGGGGGGCTGCAGCTGAGCCAACAGCCGCCCCCTCCCCACCTCCCCACGCAGACACTCCCCAGGCTCCTGCCTCCCGCTGAGGAGAAAGGAGAAGAATTAGCCAGCTTGGATGATGCCGCGGGCCAGTCCCTCAGGTGGGGAAAAGGCAAGAGCCTTCCTGGAGCACCGCGTTGAAGAAAGCCAGGCTCAAGACCTTAAGAGAGCTTAACAAGCCCCCGCCCAGCTGTGGGAGATTTGGGAGCAAGCAGCGAGTCAACAGCATTAACAGCCTTATTTCAAAACCAAGCAGGGACCACGCTGTAAATCGATGCGTGGCTGAAGAGTTTTCTAGGTTTGAAATCGGTATTAGAAGAAGAGATAAATAGCACACGAGTGCTAATTACGGACACCTCCCCGCTGGCTGGTGAAGTCTTTCACCTCCAGCAGCACCACGGCACCCAGGAGCGGTGGTGGCTGCAGCACCTTTTGTGCCACGCAGGACAGGGTCTTTGCAGAAGAGATGCCCAAAGTGTGGGAAGCCACTTCCTTCAGACGAAAACTGAGGTCTGACATTGCCAGAGGAGACGATGATTTCTGTCCCAGCTTCGCACCACCGTTTGGAAAGGGAAAGAACCACAGCAAACCTTCTAGCAGGAGGGTTTCCAGATAGAAATACCAAGTTGCAGATCCTCAGCTGGTACCGGTGGGCAGAGATCTGTTGGCTCCCGGCACAGGCTGCCAGCTGGTAGCAACCCGCTGCTCACCACAGAGCTACAGACTGGTAGAAGATGAGGATCTGGCCCAGAAGATAAAGAGGTGACAATCCTCAGGGAGCCCAGCTGGAGAAGAAGCAGTTGAAGGGTCCGGCTGTGCTCAATGCTGGCACTGTCACACTCTTGAGCTGGAGCACAGCCCCTACCCCAGAGCACTCACCGCTTGCTGACACCCACCAAATCCTTGCCCACCACCTTTGTCACACCACCAGGTACCGCCTGGGGAAGGGACACAGTGTGGCGAGGCAGAGACTGTCCCCTGCCTGTCCCTCTCAGATGCAGCTGGTTAAGGGAAGGGAGGTGGGTCTGGAGGGTCCCCAACCAGCCCTCCCCAAACAGCCCAGTTGGACAGCCAGGCACAGCTCCCACTGGCGCAACACCTTGTCCCACCAAAGCCACCCTCGAGAGGAAGCCTGGGACAGGAGAGCCATGGCCCTCACCCAGCAAACCTCAGCCACATCTCAGCAGTTTACAAGTTCAAGCACTGTCTATACACAGGACCGTGTCTCCAAGCCAGCCCAGGTGATGAACGCTGCCAGTCCCTCCAGTGCAGCAGAAGCAGCGGGGACCAGCACCTTCACGCCAGAGGGAACATCTTCCCCCTGCTCCCCTCTGCCCAGAAACGCTTCCCAAAGACAACACGAGCCATTTGCATCGTGTTAGACTTGCAAAAGGAGGCGCCTCCTTTGGCAGCCCACCAAGGGTGGTAGTTTTCCATCTCCTGTGGGGACCAGAGATCTTTTGGAGTATGTCATCTGGATGGGCTGGGCTGCTAATATTTTGGAGCCCTAAGCTAGGAGTTACACCTACGTTCGTTTTTATTTTTGCCTTTAGATGTCTTCTCTGGTCCAATTATAGATTAATCACATTTTATCTAGCATCCGTTTCTCCCCCGCCTCCTTCCCCACCCCCATCAGAGAAGGAAAGAAAGAAAGAAACAAACGTGTTATTAATTGGCTGCTGTTTTCTGCTGGGTTCTTATCTGTGCACGTGAAACTAGGGAGGCTGGGGAAGGTGACTGAACAGCCTGCCAGTAGAAAACAGGGCATTTTAAGCCTGATTTTCAGCGAAAACAAAGCTCCTATGATGAGATTATCTGAGCATGTGCTTGCCTGCCTGCATCCACCAGCCTTTATAGCCAATGACTGATAATAGCATGGCCTCAAAACCCAAAGTTCCTACAGGCCTGTGAAACTGGAAGGCTTTAGTAAGCCCAGAGAAAAGGCGCGAGGCGCAGGTGAGTCCACTGCCCGTCAGACACCAGGGAATCCATCAGTGTGAGCCAGAGGTCCAGGGAAAATGCAAGTCTATAGGAAACCCACGTGCCGTCCCACCCGCTCCGCCAGGGAAGGACTAATAACTGTGGAAAAGGACGAGGAAAGCACCATACTGCCTCATGACTGGCAAGGTCAAAATCTGGAGATGGGGAAGGAATTGTTAGGAGACCCCAGAAGCAGAAACCTGCGGGACCTAAACAAGGATGGGTGAGGAAGGAGGGCTGCGTCACAGTCCCCCAGAATTTACACCCCCTTTTTGGCAAGGGCAGTGGAGATAGCTGATGTCCAGCTGAATACCAACTTCCATTTTACTCTTGATGCTGACAAGGCTAAAACCTCTTGCCAGCTGGAGCACCAGCCCAACAGAATTTTTTTAGTAGCATTTATATAGCATTGGCAGCTATCGATCCAAGCCTGGATGGGCTGGGATGATTCAACTTTGGCTGCACAGCAGAAGCAGCAATTTAATGAAGCGCCAACACCATCTCAGCAACCTCTGCTAGCCTCAAAACTCACCTCTCCCTGAGCTGCCCACCCCACGTCCCACGTACTTGTGCTGGAGAGATTCCTACCTGCTTTGTGCCCATTTCACCTCCTGCTGCCGAGAGCCAGCACAACTCACTCCAGTCCTTTCCCAGCAAGACCAAGACCCACTAAGGCCACAGAGAGTCCCAGGGAAACGTCACGTCCCCATCACTTCCCTGAATAAGTGTCCTGCTTGGCCTACGCCTGCTCTCAGGGCAGGGGGGACGTCTGCTGCCCAGGCCACGGCGAGATGCAGTCTCGAGCTCCAGGTTCCAGAAGCTGAAACTGGTCACCTCCCTCATTGTCCTCCTCTAGGTTGCTCTGATGCTACATCAGAAAAAAAAGGAGGGACCAAGGGAGGCAGAACCCCATTTCTGGCTATTTCCTCATGCTAACAGCCCATCATGGTCCTTCCCTCACCTGAGACTGCCACATACCATGGGCACACGTGACATTTGCTTTTTATTTTTCCCCTCTGTGCTCACAGAGCAGCAAAGCCTTTCTGCACCTCCTTCTGCCTCCCCCCTCCTTTTGCCAACATCCAGGAAGACACTCAGGTGGCAAACATAGAATAGCCGCTGGATTCGACACTGCTGCTTTTAAGGATTAAGGTCCCTTTCTCCAGTCCCTTCCCTTCCATGGCATCAGCAGATGAACCAGTAAAGCTCTGCAAACCGCTGGAGCACATGGAAGATCCCATCTCCCTTCCCAGCCCCTCTCCACCTCCACCACAGCCACCCAGGAAATCCTCTGCTGTTAAAGGGCTTATGTGCCTCCCAGGGAGCAACAGGGAGAGTGGCTCTGCCCTCCCTCCTCACTCCGGAGGGCATCCCTGCATCCCCAGGGCAGGGGAGAGGGCACGAGTGAGCTGCAGGACTGCCCCGGGCACCGAGAGCCGCCAGTCAGCGGCGAAATAGATCACTGGGTCAGGAGCGCATCCAGCATCAGCTGCAGGGAGCACGAGAGGCTCGAGCCATTTGCTCTCAAGTGCATCCCGAGCACAAGACCCAAGCGACGGTGTACTTACCATCTCGCGGCGTCGGCGGCGTCTGGGTAAAATAACTATTGGGCTTGTCTGCAAAGAAACAAAAAACACAGGGCTATCAGCAGTTCCCTTTTGCAAGCTCTCCCCCCTCTTCCCCCCAGACCTCTGTCCGCAGCTCGCCAGCAGTTTTCGGGACAGCATTTAATTCCTTCAGCACACATGCCCTGCACAAACAGGCACCCAGGGAGCGCCCGGGAGGTCCTGGAGCCAGAAGGGAGCAGCAGGAACAGGAGCCAGGAGCCCCAGCTCACCCCCTTGTATCGATGGAGCATCTCCGGCTTGGGATCTGGCAGCAGCCCTCTTCTGCCTGGCAGGGCTGGGGCTTGCCTCAGCCCCTTGTGTGCCATTTCACGGGGGCCGCGTACCCCTCTCACACGCGCACGCGCCCGACCTGGGCACTGTCTCACCAAGTCATTTGGGTTGAGCAGGACAGCAGCAGGGAACGCTGCAGGCTCCAAGGCGAGAAGGTATCGGTGGGAGTAAGGGGTGGGGGGGGGGGGGGGGCCAGCAGAAGATGAAACCTCCCATACGGACATGACCCAGAACAAGGTGGCACAGCCTTGCCACCAGCCAGCCCTCTACATTTGGGTAACCTCTGATTAAGTGGGGGGGGGGGGGGGGCAAGAAGAGTTCCACTCAAGCAGGTTGGCTCCACAGAGCCTGCCATTCTGGGTGGGAAACACCCGAAAGTCAGCGTCAAGCTGTGCTCTGCTCTCTATTAAGTGACGTGCCCAGGGGCAGCAAAGCCAGGCTGTGGCAGAGGACACACCGCTCCTTACTGGCCAAGCTCTTTCCCTCCCATCGCCTGGGCGCTGCTCCTGCCGCTGCTTTTTAAATGCATTCGTGTATTTTACGGTTTTACACAGCTTTTTCCTAACCACACCCCCACGCACACACCCCACGGGAAACAGCCCATCCCAAAGCTAGGCTGGAGGATTTGCCTGCCCTCTAAAGGCTTTTCTCACAGCTGGTGTTTGACACCTGCCAGCATCCAGGAGGTCAAAGACACCGTTGCACGGTGGAGTCCTCCTCCACGGGCTGTGCCTAGAGCAAGCCAGGCGTTGGGAGGGTGAGCACCTGGGCAAGGATGAGGCAAGAGAGCCCAGAGCAGCCGGCGATACGTGGATGTGCCCACACCCAAGCGTGCGATCTACGCAGCCACCCCAGGGACCAGACCAACAGCCTAAGCTCGGGGAAAACTCCCTCTTGCCCAGCCCTCCGCTGATTCTTCACAGCGGGAGAGGGTATAGAAAGCAGGGACCCTGGACCAGCCTAAGAGACACATGTCCCACCCATCACCTATAGTGACGGGGACACGGGGGTTCAGCAGCTCGTAACAAGGGAGCAGCAGAAGGCCCTGGCCAGGGCAGGACTCACAGGAGCCCATCTTCTGCCCCTCACCCCCCAAAACAGCCCTGCTGAGATCCCCACCTCGCAAAAAGACTGACTGCATTCTCCCACCACCACCCAGGAACATCACCCACGCTCAGACCTCAAGGAGCAGGTTGGGAGATGCAGCGTTTCGGGAGGGGAACGGGATACGGGACACAGAGGGTGCTGGCGCAGCTGCGAGCACGAGCGCACCGTGCACGGTGGGGAGCTGGAGCCCACGCACACCCGCCTTCGCAGCTCTGCTGTTCTGGGCCAGCACCATCTCAGGGAAAAGTGGGGCAGGGAAAAAAGCTGTCGCCTCCCCAGCTTCTCCCCAGACAGCAGAAGGCACACGATGAGCGCCTGGGAGCAGAATGAAACCCAAGCTAAGGCTGGCAGCGTTGGGAGGGCTGTCCCCACGCCGGAGCCCCCGTACGTCGTCTGACCTAACCCCTGCCTCTCCCTCCCCTGCTCCTCCCACGCGCCCAGGGACACCTACAGTTGTTGAGGAAGAGCAGGACGGCAAATCCCAGCGTCGAGGTGGCCAGGAGGATGAGGCAGATGTTGCACGGGATCATGAAATACCGCACCACCAAGGAGACCTTGTGCTGGTACATCCGGTCCCGCTCCAAGGCCCCCGGCGCCATGGGGTACTGGCAAGCCGTCATGCTCGGCCGTCACGCTGCAGGCCAAAGCTCAACCCGCCACCAACCCATCCAAGGCAGAGCAGCCACAAGGCTCACATGGATCCTTCTTCCCCCCCCTCCCCGGTCGTCTTCGATAGCCACAGGATTTAAGTTTTCCCAGAGGTTCCCATCCCCTGCTCACAGGAGGGCAGGGCGGGCCAGGAGCACCTTCAGGAGCAAGAGTTTGTCCCCACATCTGCCATCTCAGAGGCACAGCCGAGGGGTCAGGTCCAAGCCCGCTCCAAAAAGACACCCGCGGTCCTGTGCTCAGCAATCCCTCTTCCAGCCCGGGAGGTCTCAAATCCACACCTGCCCGCAGAAAGCAAACTAAACAACCCCAGGCGAAAGTGCTGGGAGCTCAAGTTCTGCGGCCAAGCCCACCGGGATGGGAACAAGCCGCTACCAGTGCGGGAACAGCACCGGCACCAACATGCGCCGGCTCCCGAGAGCAGGGCTGGGACAGAGACGGCGTGAGGGGTGCCGGCATGGGACCCCTCGGAGCCTCGGCAACATCCGTATCCTCTTGGCAGGGATGGGAGGGAAGGTCTCGCCACCCCGGCAGCGTGCGGCTGCCTCTCAGCTCCCCGTTCAGGCTCCGCACCACCCTTGCTCCAGCAACGCTGAGCTTCCTCCGCTGTCCACACGTCTCCTCCGGGGCAGGCAATTCCACACTCAGCGGCTTCTGACCCTCCGGGGCAGCTCCTCGCAGCCGGGAGCAGCCCAAGGATGCCGCTCAGTTATCCCACCCCCCGGGTGAAGGCAGGCGCTCCCCCTTCCACGCCGGGGCTCCTTTCACAGCCGCCGCACATCCATCCCCGCTCGCCTCCGCTTTCCTCCAGGGCAGCTGATGCACAGCGTTCCGCCGCCGTCGCCCCTCCTTCGGCAAACCGGGAGCCAGCTCTCCGGTACCCACCAAACCCTCCGGTGAGCAAGAAGGGATGGCAGCCCGGCTTCTCCTCCTCGGCAGGCTGCCGCCTCGTAAACCTCGCCGGCGGAGAGCAACGCTGCCCAGCACGGGGACCGTCGCCACCACGGCCGGGACAGGCCAGGTCCCCTCCTCACGCCGCTGTGACATGCCAGTCCTTCCCGGAGAGGTTCCAGCTCCCGGCGGAGCCCGGCATGGAGAAGCGTGATAGCGATGGTGATAGTGATGGTGATAGCGACGGGAGCGGCAGCCGCCCTGGGTGGGTGGGTGGGTGGGGGTGCAGAGTGAGCTCGGAGACCTGAATTCCAGCGCCCGAGGATGGCCCCACGCGCGATGAAAGGGCCACGCAGCACCAGACAAGGGAGCCAAGGAGGAAAGAAGCCCGAGCCCCAGCGCCCGCCCCACGCCCTCAAGTTTCCCCGCCCGCTCCACTGCCCCGCGGGGGCCGGCGTTGGGTCCCCCCCTTCCCTCCCTCCCTCCGCCGGCACCGGGGCTCCACGCCCGCCCCCCCGGCTGCGGGCTCCGACCCCCGGCAAACTGGGGGGGGGGGGGGCGAGCCAGCCCCTCCCGAGCGCTCCGACGGCCAACAAAGGGGAGGCGAAGGCGAACGGGGCGGCGCGGTTGAAGACAAAGAGCAGGAGGCGGCGGGGTCGCGCTGCCCCGGCTTCCCCGGGGGCGATGGAGGGGGGGGGGTGGGGTATGGAGGGGGGGATGTTGGGGGGTGGAAGCCCCTCTCCCCGCCCGGCCAGCCCATTCGCCCACTCGAGATGCTGAGAGGCGGAGAAAGTCCTCACGCCTTCCCCAGCATCGCTCCCGAGACCCCCAGGGAGAGCCACAGAGCCAGGCAAAGAGCAGGAGCAGCCCCTAGTTATTATTTCCTAGGACGTTTATTCCAGAGGGAGGGAAGCACACCTGCACGCCCCAGCACGCCCTGGGTAGCCCCAACACACATACCCGGGCAGCAGGACCAGGAACCCACTGCGTGCCCCGGATCCCAGCTGGACCAAGGGAGAAAAGAGGTGCTGGGACACAGATGCACCATCAAGCTGTGCTGCTCCCTTCCTTCCCTACCCAGGTATTCCTGCCCTTGGGAAGCCAGAAGTCTCTGGTCACCACTTTCCTTGGGCAGGATGCTGCCAGCAAGGACAAGGAAAGCTGCCAAGAGCAGAGCTGGGCTGAAAGCTAGAAGGAGGTCAGGGCCAAGAGCCAGATTTCTTAAGTGAAGGTCCAGCAACAGGGCGAGAGCAAAGAGCCCTGCTACAGCCCGAGCACTCCCAAAGGCAGCGATATCTCGATATCTGGTGCCCACAAGACAAGCCCAGGCTGCCAGAACCTCCACTCCATAACTTGCTCCCCACGGCATCTCTCCAGGCTGAAGCCCCGTCTCTGGTGAGACGGCATCCCCGGCAAAAGCCACAGCTCCCCGGCAAGCTGTTGCCCTGCCCACGGTACAATGCATCTAGAGCACCGTGGTCTGCCGCCCCATTTCTAAGGCACCACGGCCCTTCGCAAACAGGCTGAGATCTTCCTCACCATGGAGGAAGAAAGCAGTTCTGGAAACTATGAACAAAACCCTGTGAGAGGAAGGCCCTCCGGTTACAGAGATACGCAAACACGAGCCTGGGCTGACTGTACACAGTTTCGGAGGTTGGTTTATCATCCAAGCCACGGGACAGGAGGATCTTGCGGCTTCCTCTGTCCCCCAGGCGCTGCGGAGGGGCTGTCTGTACCCTGCTGTGGCATGAGCAAGGCAAGGAAGGAGTCCTCAAACACCCGTCCCCGTGCTCGTAGGGCGAGATGAGCACTCTGGAGATGTGGCAGCGGGCAACCCCGCTGTGGTCTAACTGGGAAGCTCCCTGCAGAGAAGCTGCTTTAAGTTCCTCCTGTCTCCCCCTGCTCAGCACCAACCGGGCAGCTGCCGCAGCCAGGGGGGGAAGCAGAGCTTCCCCACGGCCACTGCTGGCGGCCACCACGCAGACCCAGGCCGTGGCGTCGCCCCATGGCTCGGCAGCGCTCGCCTCTCCCACTGGGATGTCTGGGTGCCGTGTCTCCGTGAGAGGCAGCTGGTCTGCCAGCGCCTCCAGCTGCAGGGACATCCTGGGGGGTGTCCAGATGGGCGGGCAGCAGCATTCCCACCACACACTCCTCCAAAAGGCAACAACAACTTGAGACGGGAGAATAACCCTCGCTGGCGGCACGTATCCCCCCCTCCCAGCCCCAGCCTGCTCTTGCCGTGCTGCCCCTCCCTCCCTCACCTCACCAATTCACCTGGAGCCCGAGGGACACAAACACCAAACCGAATCCACCCACTCTCCCCCTCCGGCGGGGAGACGCAGAGGAGACTGGGTGGTCCTTTAGCGGGGCATCTCGGGCACCACGAGTCAGCGGGTTGCAGGGTCTCCTGGTGGGATTGGCGCAAGCTGCCCTACGGCCGCACCACAAAGCCACGCTGCTCCTCTGCTAGAGACGTGGGCTGGGAGCATCCCGGGCGTCCCAGCACCTCAGGTACAACTTGCCAAGAGCAGCACAGGGAAGAAGAAAGTGGGAGAAGGGAAGAAAAAAATCCAAGTCACGTCCCAGACGTTGCTCCTCTTTAAACCTGCATCGCTCCCTCCCCTCCCCGAGGACTCGCAGAACATGATCCCAGCTTGCTGCGAGGCACGGGCTGCATCCTAACCACCCTGCCGGGAGGAGAGCCCACGCCAGCAGGGTGCCTGATGGCCTCACGTCCGAGCAGTAAGGCAGATCGGCACGCACCCCGGGAGCCATCCTCCTCCCGACACACGCAGGGGCTGCGAAGAGCCCCCGAGAGCCCAAGCGCCATGAGTGCTCAGTGGGAAACACTCCACCAAGCCGCCTCTCCCAAGCAGATCCCTGCTAGGAACCCATCTCCAAAGCCCCCCCACAAGCAAAGCCCTCTGCCAGGCACAGTGCTGAGGAGCCAGGCGGAAAAGGGCTCCTCAGCCAGCACCAGAGGCCACCCGGCTGCCTCCTGGGACGTGCCACAACACCGCTCCCTTCACCAGGGAGGAGACATGGCTGAGCAAGTCCTGGCAACTGGACAGAGACCCCTAACCTCAGCGCACACGGAGCCTCCCCCCACCCCGCCTCCAACCCAGTATTTTTCCCTCAAAAGGCAAGCTCAATCCCTGCCACTGCTGCCCCATTTCCAGTACCCTCCCCAGCTACCGCAGTCCCCTGGGAATTTCTGGAGCATCACAAAAGAAGCCAAGACCTTCCCAAAAAAAGCGAGCAGAGTACCCTGGCTCTCTCCTTCACTTGGTCACCAGGTGGCCAGCTTGGCCTGGTCCTGCATCCTTCCGCCCTGGAACAAAGGTGCCAAACTCCTACCCAATGCCTTGACCAGGGCACTGCCATGCTGATGCTGGTCCAGCAGCATCCCTCTGCCCCCCTGGCTTGCTCCGCACCCCGCCTCGGGTAGGGCGTCAGAGCCATGCTCCCCTGGCAATCCCAGCACACGCGGGCTAAGGCCAAAGGCTTGGAATAAAGAAAAAAAAAAAAAATCCCAGAAGGGAAGCGAGGACATTTGCATCCTCCTGTGTGCATGTTTACACATGCAAATCAGCCACCGCACAGTCCTCCCTTTCTTCCCGGGTCTGCCAGGACTCTGTCCCCTCCAGCCATTTGGGGGCCACTTTGAGGGGCGGCACTGCCTCAGATCCCAACAGCCGCTGCGTCCTGGAGGAGGCAGGTTTCAGACTCCAGCACGGGCAGACCGGCTCATCCCCCTCTTGGGAAAGACCAAACACTTACACCTTTGCCCCTTGCGAGTCTTTCAGATGAGGCTTTATAAGCAGAAGTGCCATTTGCACCGGGGAGGCACCACACTTGCCTGGTCCATCCGTGTGGGCTGTTGGTTTTGTCCGTTATCCCGCCTCTCCCCAGAGCTGGCCGCATGGAGACATCCCTGTACAGCTCTGGCATTTCACAAATGCCTGCATCCTTTGGAGCCAGCTACAGCACACAGGGACAGCCAGGCTCCCCCCGCTCCCTCTGCAGACCATGCCCTTCCCTTTATGCTTCTGACACCAGCGCGTGAAGGACCAGGCAGGAAAATACAGCACGACCTGACAAGGTGAAAAAGCACATAAAAAAAGCCGCCTTTGGTCTATTACCTCGGCTCAGAAGTGAGCAGCTCGGAAAAGCTGGCCAGTGAACCCAGCAGCCCCGGAGGCACATCACCAGCTCCAGGCCAGCCTGAAGTGGAAAGAGCCAAAGCACCCGAGACGTGGGGACAGCCCAGTCCCTCTACATGTGGCTCAGTCCGAACTGGGACATCCCAACCCCATCCCGCAGCTGGAACATCCCAACCCAGCCAGCCCCAGGCAGAGGGGACTCGTCCCTCAGCCACGCCAAGGTTCCAGAGCAGTCCGTCCACCGCTCATCATCCCTGCTCTCGGCATTTCTCCCTTTCCTCCTCCTCGGGACTGGACACAGCCCGGCTGAGGCTGCAGGTGTTGGGAGGAGGGCCAGCCCCAGCAGGGTGCAAAAGGCAGAAAGTCTGGCAGGAAAGAAGAGGAAGAGACGGGGGACAGCGTAGCATCCCTCAGACACAGCTGCTATTCCTCTGCTACGGGCAAGAAATCATTATCACAGAATCACAGAACGGCCTGGGTTGGAAGGGACCTTTCAGATCATCGAGTCCAACCATCCACCCAACTCTGACAAAAACCATATCTCTAAGCACCACGTCTGCCTGTCTTTTAAACACCTCCAGGGCTGGTGCCTCAACCACTTCCCTGGGCAGCCTGTTCCAATGCTGGATAACCCTTTCAGTGTCAAAATTTTGCCTAATATCCAGTCTAAACCTCCTCTGGCACAACTTGAGGCCGTTTCCTCTTGTCCTATCGCCTGTTCCTTGGGAGAAGAGACTGACCCCCAACCTCTCTACAACCTCCTTTCTTTCAGCTCATCCATATTCCCCCCTCCCCGCCGCCCAGTTTTCTAAATGGAAGCGTTCAGTGCATCAAGGCCTCCGCGTGGTCACCAGCCAGTTTAAAGCCTGGTGCCACTAATGGGTCTGTTTCTGGGCTTTCACGGCGAGGATGTCACGGCTGCTGCCAAAACGCAGCAGGCGGGCAGGAGGGGCTGGGCTGGGTGCAGCTGGCCGCGCTCGGCAGGGGCAGGACCCGAGTTTTATCCTCTTGCTTCTGAAGCACAGAGCTGGCAGGAGGCACGTCCTCCGCATCGGCGCCGGGAGCAGCACGACCCTGCGTCTCTGCGCTGACCCCGGATGGGGGAGGCAGCGCCTGGGACCACGGCGCCCTTCGGCCACCAGTTACTCGGGAAGGGGCAACACCAGCGGGAGACACCGCTTTGCTTTCCTTCCCCTGCCTGTTTCTGCCCACCAGACGCCAGATACCAGCCCGCGACACCGAAAAAAAAAATCAGTGCCGCTTTGGGACTTGAGTGACAGCTGTCAATCTCCCCCTCCTCCCCCAGCGAGAGACCTCGCGGAAGCCCCCAGCTCCTGCTGTTGCCAGGCTGACTCCCCACCTGGCTCCCTTCTCACTAATCCTGTTTGGCAGGGAGCTAATTGGGATTTATCTGACAGCACCCAATGCCTAGAGAGCCATTTTGCGCTTCCTCCAGGGAGGGGGGAAGAAGAGGAGGAGGAGGAGGGAGCCTGCAGAAGGCGTTTGCACATTCTCCCTTCCTCATCCCCTCCTGCAGTTTTACAGGCTAATTACCAGCATTACGGAGAAAGGAGCGGGAGGGGGAGAAAGTGGGGATTTTAATTATTTCATTTAACACTTGGCAGGACCCAGCTTGACTCCTGCTGAGCGGCGCTTGGAAATAAAGAGCTTTTAAACCTCATCAAATGGGAGACAGGGGT
This sequence comes from Rissa tridactyla, assembly GCF_028500815.1. Lineage (NCBI taxonomy): Eukaryota > Metazoa > Chordata > Aves > Charadriiformes > Laridae > Rissa > Rissa tridactyla. Next base: position 6,028,687 of record NC_071481.1, on the reverse strand, counting down.
GGGGGGGGGGAGTGGGTGCGGGAGATGGGGCTGGGGTGGCCAGCCTCGCGGCGAGGCTGGCGTGTGCGCTGGGAGCGGAAAGGGGGGTTAATTCACCCCATTCCCAATAAACAGCCATGCCAGGCAGCACTGGACAAGGGGGGCCGCTTCTGAAGGGGATGGGGGGGGTGTTCCCCACTTAATGGCTTTGTCCTGAAACAGCCCCCTCCTACCAGGCGACGCTGGAGCATTTTCCAGCCGCGTTTAGGGATGCTGGAGCATGGAGCACGTGCATCCTGGGAATACAGGTCACCCTCTCCCAGCACTGCGGGTCCTTCTCCGAGCTGGCAAACCACAGGCTGTGCCCAAGCTGAATTGCAGCTGCAAGACAGCCCCTCCGTTAACGTGTCCCCCCTACACGCACCACACAAAGCCCACCCTTCTTCCACCTAGCCGCCCATAGGCAACGGTGAATGCGTATTAGGAGGTCTCTGCCTCCTCCCTTAAAAAAAAAAAAAAAAAAAGGCAAAAAAAAAAAAAAAGCAAGGTTTGCTCACAAAACTCGGTGTTCAGATGTAAAAGGACAGGCAGCAATAGGACGAGGGGCAATGGTTTAAGCCAGAGCAGGGCAGGTTTAGGTCAGACATCAGGAAGAAGTTCTTTACACTGAGGGTGGTGAGACACTGGCCCAGGTTGCCCAGAGAGGTGGGGGAGGCCCCATCCCTGGAGACATTCAAGGCCAGGCTGGATGAGGCTCTGAGCGACCTGATCTAGTTACAGATGTCCCTGCTCACTGCAGGGGGGTGGGACGAGATGGCCTTTAGAGGTCCCTTCCCACCCAACACATGCTATGACAGGGCTGCTGCCCAAAAGCAGACACGCAGCAAAGCCAAAGCCACCCAGGGGAGGGAGGCAATGCATCTCAGCACCCACACAGCTCCCCGCTGTTCTGGCCAGGGAGCCCAAGCCCTCTTGGCCCAGCCCTGCCATCCTCTGCCTTCACAAAGGTAAACTTCTGCCCCGGGTCACCACTCACACAAACTGCTGGTACCCGCAACTCCTGGCCCCGACTACCCAGCCTGCAGGCTCCCAGGCAGCTGGGCTTGCACCCACAGCCCAAGAGGACTTTCCAGACCAAAGCACCGGGCTAGGGATGTCCTGCCTTCAGCGGCCGCTGCCTCCCCTCCCGCGTGGTTCCCAGGAGAACCACCGTTTCCCAGGGGAACCCCGTTGCCCGCTGGCTCACTGGGCTGTCAGGACAGCTGCAGGGCTCGCATTCAGGAGCGATGCTGAGAAGACCATGCGGGCTGGAGAGATGCGAGCCAGGGTGATGCTGGGACAAAGCCCCCTCACGCCTGTCCCCTTGCGTTCTCCCGATGCTCCGAGGGTGTCCGGGGCTGGCTGTGTGGCCGCACAGACTGGAGGTGTGCTCCGAGCTGCAGCCCAGGCTGCGAGCCTGCAGCCCTCGGCTCCTCGGCGGGCTCACACTGCCACCTGCCGCTATCGCTAACCCAGCCAGCTGAGAGCCGAGCTGCGAGCCCACGGCATCTCCACTGCAAGCCCACGGCACCTCCGCCACGAGCCCACGGCACCTCCACCGACGGGGCATGGAGGGGGTGATGCCAGAGCAATACGAGGGTGATGAGGAAGGGAAGCCTCTCCCCTTGCTGGGGGACAAACAGACCCTTCAAACACCTCAGGGGCTACAGCCTGCCCCGAACTCAGGGTCTGCAGGAAAGATGGAGAGGGACTCTATCAGGGAGTGGAGCGATAGAAGGAGGGAGAACGGTTTTAAACCGAAAAAGGGGAGATTTAGATGAGATATTAGGAAGAAATTTTTCACTCTGAGGGTGGTGAGCCCCTGGCCCAGGTTGCCCAGAGAAGCTGTGGCTGCCCCATCCCTGGAGGGGTTCAAGGCCAGGTTGGACGGGGCTTGGAGCAACCTGGGCTGGTGGGAGGTGTCCCTGCCCAGGATGGGGAGCATGGAACTAAATGATCTTTAAGGTCCCTTCCAACCCAAACCATTCTATGAGTCTATAATTTACATTGTCCCGTGGCTACCGTTTCCCAGAGACACCATCAACTCCCTCCCACAGAGGAAGGGCCTCGCCTGACTACTGGAGTGGCTGAGAGGGAATCGTCCGAGCCTTCAGCCTCTCCGTGTGCCGACGGAGTTGGCTGAGCTGTAAGACATCGCTTCTGCCAAGCCTCTTCCAAACACACACCAGTTGCTTTGCAAGCTGATGTAAACTCGCTCATCTGCAAGGGGGCGTGAGGATCAGCCGGTGTGGCAGCGTTCCTCGAGGATGTGATAACATAGAGGGGGTGCAAATAGGAAAAAAACAGTAGAAAACAAATGATGAAACAAAGCTACAGCACATTTCTGGAGCAAACACCCCACAGGCTAAAATTAGAGTGTATCCCTGGCGCTCCGGATACCTTCCCACCAGGAAAGCAGCTGTCACCGGAGTGCTTCCAGACAATGAATGACATCCTTCGGCAACGGGGACAGGAGTATGCCTCATACTGGGTCTGCCCGAAAAACCAGCATTGGCTGGAGTTGGAGTACTGCCAGTGACCTCACTCGGGCCGCAGAGTCCTAAAATCACATCAGCGGAGCCCAGCTAGTGAGAAAACACATCATGCAGAAAGCAGGAAAATAAACATACCTCAGTTAAGTAAAAGAAAGTAAAAACACCTCAATTCCAACCCACGCCAGGAGCTGAGCAGTGGCGGCGGGGTGACTCCGGAATGGCCAGCACGAATCCTGCGCGAAGGCGAGACATCTCGCCAGCAGCATCCCTTTGCCGCGCGCCGGCCGTATGGAGTGCTGCAGGCAGAGGGAGCGCTGGCAGCAATATTCAGGGAAGGAAAAGGGCCTGCCAGCCTTCAACCAGAGCCGCTCCAGAGAGCAGAAGCCGAACGCCACCCCTCGGGGCAGCTCTCTGCCATCTCCTCCCAGCCAGGGTTCCGCAGGGGAGCACCGGCTTGCTCCCAGTTCAGCCGGACATCTCAAGCTGCTCCCAATCCTGGACCGAGAACCGAGTCGCGCCAGCCAAATGCTCCCAGTGCACCTCTCCCAAAAGGCAGTCCGGCCACAAGAGAGCCCGCACCGGCTAGAAATTACACCTGCGCCCTCAAGTGATGCTGCGCCAGCCAGCACCAGTGCCCGCCATGGGGACAGGGCACGGGGCTCCCAGCGAGCAGCTCGGCCGTGGCCGTGTCTGACACCCGTCACAGCCAAGAGCATCAGCCCCGGGCTCTGGTCCAAGCCGAGCTTTGTTAACCGCTTCCCATAAAGCGGACAAACCACAGGCGGTGCGAGACAGGCCTCCTGGGAAGGCGCAGAGCCAGACTTACCAGCGTGGCATCGTCCCCCGCCGCGGCACAGGGGGGGACACGCAGCCCGTCACCCAGCTCCACGGCGGCGCGGCGCAGACAAACCCAGGGCAGGCTGCGTCCCTGGGGAGAGCAAAACCCCTCCGAGCTACGCGGTGAGGTGAAAAGAGAGAGAGCTGCAAGCGTGTCATTAGAAAGGAGAAAGGAAAGACGGCCGGCGCGCTCCTCGGGGAGGAGGGCAGCTGCTCCAGTCGGATCGGGAAGGCAGGGACAGCCGCAAACGCCTACGGGATGGAGAGGAAGGGAAGGGACACCCTCTCCTCTGACCACCTACGGTCCCACTCGGGGACCGCTCGCAGGCACTGCGGAGGGGCCTGAACGTCGGATGGGGACGCAGCAAGGGGGAGCGGGCAGCCCCGGGGACCCAGAGCCTTTTTTCTCCTGCCCACTTGTTGGCTGGGAGAGCCGAAAGCAGGCGGCGTCCAGCTCTCGCGCTGTCAGCCACAGACGGCTGGAAACAAAACGTTTGTGCCGGTGGCGAAAGCAGCGACCAGCACCCAGCCGGTGGCACCCAGGAGGAGAGCGGAACGCTCTCAGCTCGGCTGATGCACCTCAGAAGCGAGAGGCACGGAAGCATTAACCGGCAGGGGATGCTGTCGGCTTGGATTGCTTCTCTCCTCGCTCCTCCCGGAGCCAGAGAGGCCCAGGGTCCAGGCCAGGAGCAGGCGGCTTTCAATAAAACTTTTATGTTCCTCTGTTCCCCCTCCAGCGCCTTTGCAGCAAGGGCACACGTCCAAGCACGCCCTTCGCCTGCCCCTCCCGATCTGCGCGCTACAGTCTATATATTACACATAATGAGGGGCACAAAACAGGGAGGAAATACAGCAGCAATGGCTTTAAACAGCTCACCGGCCGCAGCTGGTCCAGTCCTGGCGGGACTCCCTTTTCCTCGGTTCAGCGGGGTTTGTCACAGCCGGCCGTGACGCCCAGACCAAGGTGAGCTGAGCCGCCCCGGCTCCGTCCTGCCCCACATCGCACCCAAAAGCCAGCTCTTATCCAACAATACATGCGTGTGGGTCAGCGGCGAACCTAAAGGGCTGAAGATGAGCACAGTGCGGGCAGAGGAGCAGCCCCAAAAATCAAAGCTGGTGCAGAGAAGCGGTTGGATACCTCTACACCCAGCCCTGGCCGTACACGCAGGGGACAGCTGCCTTGTCCATGGCAAACACAGACCTGGGACCACTTGCCACGGCAGAGCGGGTGCCCGGGCACACTGGAGAGGGGCAGCAGCACGGGGAGACGCCGTGCTTGCCCCATCCTCCATTCACACAAAGGCTGGTGCATGCAGGGGGAGGGCGCGAGATGAACCGCCAGCCCCAACCGCATGCCAAACGCCTTCCTCACATACGCTCCGTATCCACAGCCACCAAACAAAGGAGCTCGGCCACGAGGCTCCCGGGATGCCAGGATTCCCAGGCACCGGGGATCACGGGGAAGCGGGCACCCAGCCAGCCCGCAGCCACGGACACCCTCACCCGCCAAGGGCTGCTCTCGCCAGCCAGGGCACGCACACGGTTTGTTTTAATGACTGGGATTCACTGTTTAAAACAACTGTCTGTGCAGATGATGGCTGAGGAGGAGACGAGCCACAGTGCAAGGCAAGTGAGGGGACAGAGGAGCAGGGACAGGAATACCTTGGGGGCTTTACCCGTGCCCACACTTCACTTGTTTTTGCTAGAAAGATGCCCAGAATGGTCTGTGGTGTGTTTGCCCCACACCTGCAGCTTCACAGCTCAGCCGGCACAGCGGGGGCACACACAGCCCCCGCCCTCGACCTGCTGCCAGCAATCCCAGAACAGTGGGGGTTGGAAGGGACCTCTGGAGATCACCCAGTCCCACCCCCGGCCAGACCAGGGTCACCCACAGCAGGTGGCACAGGAACGCGTCCAGGCGGGGTTGGAATGTCTCCAGAGACGGAGACTCCCCCACCTCTCGGGGCAGCCTGTGCCAGGGCTCTGCCACCCTCACAGCAAAGAAGTTCCTCCTCAGGTTGAGATGGAACTTCCCATGGTCAAGTTTGTGCCCGTTACCCCTTGTCCTGTCGGTGGGCACCACTGAAAAGAGCCTGGCCCCATCCTCCTGACACCCACCCTTTAAGCGTTGATAAGGTCCCCCCTCAGTCATCTTTTTTCCAGACTGAAGAGACCCAAATCCCTCATCCTTCCTTCATCAGAGAGGTGTTCCAGTCCCCTCAGCATCTTGGTAGCCCTTTGCTGTCCCGTCTCCAGCAGTTCCCTGCCCTTCTTGAACCGGGGAGCCCAGAACCAGACCCTGCGCTCCAGATGTGGCCTCCCCAGGGCAGAGCAGAGGGGGAGGATGACCTCCCTCCACCTGCTGGCCACACTCTTCTTGATGCCCCCCAGGATGCCATTGGCCTTCTTGGCCACAAGGGCCCATCGCTGGCTCTCATGGTCATCTTGTCGTCCACCAGGACTCCCAGGTCTCTTTCCACAGAGCTGCTCTCCAGCAGGTCACCCCCAACCTGTCCTGGTGCAGGGGGTTATTCCTCCCCACGTGCAGCACCCTGCACTTGCCCTTATTAAATTTCATAAGGTTTCTCTCCGCCCAACTCTCCAGCCTGTCCAGGTCTCGCTTTATGGTGGCACAGCCTTCTGCTGCGTCAGCCACGCCCCCCCCCAGCCTTGTATCATCCAGGTCATTGACGAATATATTGAACAGGATGCTCTGCCCTCCTTCATTAACTGCATCACGTGCGGCCACAACCCGCCCCCCCCCAGGCCAGCCCAAGAGCCAAACCCGGCCGCTTTACCCCCAGTATGAGCTGGGGCAGTGCTCTCCCCACCCTCCCCAGGCAGCTGGTGATGGTGAGAGGCTGAGGATGGAGTTGGACATGAGACAAGCACTAGGTGAGAGGTGTTCTTAGATCACAGTTTTTGGTGCCGCACCAGCCGGCGCTTGCTCTGTGCCAGGACAGCAGCAATCCAATTGAGCCCAGGCAACGCTATCAGGCCGGGCAAGGTGTAAGCGGAGGGGAAAAGCAGTTTTTCAAACTGTGATCTAAAAGCAATAGCTCCCTTCCAGGCACACCAGAGTGCACACCCTCTGCAGCCAAGAGGCCGCGGGGATGGGTGCGCCTGTTCCCACCTCCGGAAGGTTTCTATTGCTCCAGCGCATCCTGGGTGGATGGAAGAATGACACGGACTAGCCAGCGAGTCTGATGGTGGATGGAAAAAATGGTTTTGGTTTTTTTGGGTTTTTTTTTTTTTGCATGACACACCACCACTTACCAGCAAGAAGCTTCCTATGTTCTTTAGAAAGCAGGGGAGGGGGAGGAGAAAAAGGAGAGAACAAAACAGTTAGAAACAAGAAAACAGCCAGCTAACCCAAAGCTTTCCTCCCCTCTCCCAACCCCCTCCTCCAATGCTCCATGATCCCCACCACCTGGGGCAGCTTCCATCCATCTCTTCCAGCCCTTTCCAGGCAGCATTGGGCACTAGCTCCCAATTCACCCCAGAAGACCATGGCTGGATCGCTGGCCTTCTAAGCCCATTGATTTAAACACGTTTTCATGGCACAACGGGCTCCCAAATCTCCAGATATCCAGGAAACAGCAGGAGCCTGCTGTTACTGATGGTATTCCACACTGCAACAGCACAACAAGGTAAAAAGCAGGGAGCCTCCGAACCTGACCACTAAATATGCGCAAACGGCAACAAGAAGAACCCCATCAGGAACATCTGGGGCACCCAACACAAGCTTGCCGGATCAGATACTGCAGCTGATTTGATCCACGGAGAAGCCTGCACTCTCTCCTTACAAGGACGACTGAAGGAGGTCCTGGGGAACGTAACAAGCGCAGCCGAAGACTCAGAAGCCAACACGCACTCGCTGCTAAACTTCACGGGTTGCCTTGTCAACAGATGATTTTTCTGAAACCAACCTCACAATTTGGGAGTATTCAGGCCCTAAGCCTGGAGCTACGCGCAGCCACGCCAGCTTCCCGGTGCAGCCTGCCAAGGGTCAGATGTTTCCCATTCAGCTCAAAGGGGCACATCCTTTACCCATCGCAGCTTGATACCTCCCTACCCAAACGCGTCACCTGGGCTGGAACTACTTTTGAAGGCTAGGAAACCAGAGCGCAAGATGAAACGAGGTTCCCAACACACATAATGAAAGGTTAACAGTTAAACGGCTGAGCATTTTAATAGTTGTTATGGAGCACAGCTTATTTATCTGTAATCTATGGCAGTACAGAAGTCCTGTAACCATTATGGCATTCATTCTAGATGCCTGTGGAAATTGGAGCTGCCGTCACAGCCAGGTCTGTGTCCCACCAGGACATGGGTATCTCCTAAACCGACATGCAACTCTTAACCCCTCTTTTCTATTCCCCCCCAAAACGGCTCTGTCTCCTCGCGGGACCACACATTCGCTACCAGATAGTTAAGAGCGGGGTGGAATTTGGAATACACGGTGCTTTTCTCAGGCTGGATGCTCAAAGGCTGCTGCCAGAGGACAGACACTGAGCCCCAGGGGAAGCACGGCCAGAAGGGTGGGATGCTGGGGACAGAGGTGGGTGTCCCCAGGGAAAAGGAGGGTGGTGCCGGGTCACATAGCAGAGGAAACGGAGGAGGAGGAGAAAGGCAAGGATGCAGCTGGAACTGAGATCCTCACCCGCTGCCCCGGTACCCGGGCTGAGGGGCGCTGAGGCCTCCCCCCGTGCTCTGCATGCCACGTTAGCAGCGGCTCCCACAATGGGCTGCGGGACATGGGTAATGCGACACTGTGAAGAGTCCTGACAGCTCACTGAGACTATTAGGGGAAAAAAACAAAGTGAGCATTGAGGGCTGGAGACGGCCCCATGCCAAGGAAGTGACGTGCAGCCTTCTCCATTGGCAACCGGGAGCCCTCTCAGCTCTGAGCTGTTGGGAGATGCAGGGAAGAAAGGAAGAGGGGAAAACAGCTTAAAAATATCCCAGAGCAGCACAGTTATTTTGGGGTTTTAATTTATAAAAAGAGGAAGAAAAACAGAAACGAAAGCCAAGCCCCCATGGCCAGCTCTGGTGCAGATGAGACATTAGTGTCTGGCTGCAGGACAGCAGCGCTCCCTCCCTTCCTTTGCTCTGATGCCTTTAAATTAAAATGACGTGGATTGTGCTACCTCCATCACGTCCTTTTGTCACCGCGCAGAAGAAACTGGTAGGACTAGAGGGAATGGATTAAAACTAGAGATGGGGTGATTCAGATTGGACGTTAGGAAGAAGTTCTTCACCATGAGGGTGGTGAGACACTGGAACAGGTTGCCCAGGGAGGTGGTGGAAGCCCCATCCCTGGAAGTTTTTAAGGCCAGGCTGGACGGGGCTCTGAGCAACCTCATCTAGTGGGAGGTGTCCCTGGCCATGGCAGGGGGGTTGGAACCAGATGATCTTTAAGGTCCCTTCCTACCCTGACAATTCTGTGATTCTATAAATGGCTCTCCTGGGCCCCTGGACAGCACGGTCTGGGGTTGCCAGGGGGAATGGAGCCCACCTCCTCTTACTCTGCTACCCCTTCTTGCCAAGGCAGCATCTCTGGAGAGCCCCGCTGCCGGGGGGAAAGGAAGGCACGAGAGCAGCAGCAACGCGTCTGGGACAGAAGAACAGACTTAGTTTTGCCACTGTGCAGGGAGGGGTCAGGGGCGTTCAGGCACAGAAGCCCTGGGGACACGGCGTGCTGAGTCGGGGTCTCTACAAAGCGGTCTGCCCAGCGCGTTTCAGGGGATTCAACACGACCACCCACCGTCGCCAAGGGAAAGGAGGTGACCGCGGGTGCAAGACAGAGGCAGTCACTGCAGGGAGCAGCGTGGGCAGCCATTAGGCGCTGCGTGTTTTGGGGGACGTTCCCGCCGAGCAGGGGAAGTCTGTGGTCCCCCCACCCTGGCTGCGCGGGTGCGAGGTGGCTCAGCCCGGGCGGCGTGGCAGGGAGCCAGCAGCTCCCCGATGGCGGCAGCCGCCGCACAACACGCGGTCACACATCATTTACCGCGCACGCAGCGCTCCTCACCCCGAGCAGCGCAGCCCCGGCACCCCGGGGAAACCCCCCTGGCAGGGCACCACGTCACTCCACCGCGCTCCAGCAGACCACATCCCCCCCGGGGCGCAGAGGGCAAGTGACATGCCCAGGGCCACCGAGTGAGGATCCGCGGCAGAGGTGTACGGCGCACACGGGAGAGAGGGCAAGTTGGAAGCAAAGACCTTGTTTCCCATGTGCCAAAGCACGGCATTCCCAAAGCAGCACCTCCTCTTTCAGGTCCCCCCGCGGCACCATAAGGCGTGGAGACCCTCAGGTCCAGCTGGGGCTTTGTGCTGGGTAGAAAAGTGTCACTTCTGCCCACTCCAGCAACTAAAGCTTTCATATGCAGATACCAAAACCTGATGTTCACTGGGACTGCAACAGCAGCAGCTTTTCAGAGTCCGGGGAAAACCAGGAGGAGCAAAGATGGTGACAAAGAGAAGATGAAGTTGCCTGGCCAAGACCCCCGCAGAGCTGCCAACTTCAGTGCTGCAGCCCTCAGGAAACGGGAACTGCAGCGTTGGAGCACCACGACAAGAGCCACGAGTGCTGCTTCAAGCCCAAAGCCCACCTGGCTGCAGAACAACGGGGAAGAGCACATGGGATGAACTCCACATGGATGGAGAAGCGGGTCAGCGTCCCCTGTGGGTGCTGGCAGCTCTAGTTTACGGGTGGGGAACAGAATCCCAGAAGGGTTAAGGGACTTGAGACGCACCCACTCGGGCTGGCGTTGCCCCAGCAAGACTGAACACTTGACCCCGTGGAGTCAGAAGTCGTCTGTGACTCACGGAGGTCCCCGAGCCCAAGGCGGCCCCCGCACCGCTCTTCTGCTCAGCAACAGCCAGCCAGGCACCCACGCAGCCCTGCTCCAGCGCCAAGGCCACCCGACGGAGTCCCGGACAGCCCAGCACCTCCCCACACCCGCTGACCTGTAGAGCTTCCACCCCACGGCTCCTGCTCCTTCTTCCCAAGGCTCGGGACGTAACGCCAGCCCGGCTGGGTGCACGCATTCCCCTCTCTCGTTTTTTAGAACAAAAGTGCAATTGAGATGAGTAACCCCGGAGCCTGACCTGCCTTTCAACTCCAGCAAATTTCACTGGGCTTTGATTTCCCCTTCATCGTGCCGTGGCTCAATGCGGCAGCTGTTGACATCAAGAAGGGGAAAATAAGTTTGTTTTGCTATATATTAAATAAAACAAAAAGGAAAGGAGAGCAGGAAGCTCTACTCCAAGGTCAGGCACTTGACTGCAGAAAGTTATCCTGGACAGAAAGACAGCTGGAGCAGGGGAATAAACTCGAGCTTTGCAGAGAAGCAATGAAGAGCGGGACGCTGGTGCCGTGCCATTCCATGCCTGCGGAGCGCAGGCCAGGCACGCAGCCATGGCTGGAACAATGCAGACCTATCTCTCTGGAGCACCCAGGACATGCTTTTTGAGTTACTCCTGCTAGGAGCTGAGCCATTACATCATGAAAAGTGGTACTTCTGAGAAACCACGTGTGTCTTGGACAAGTCACCCAACACAGCTGTTGAAAGGCCGGAACTATCTCCTGCTTAACAGCTCAGTTCCTGAGATACTCAACCAACGCATATGCCAGACCGTTTCCCAGAAAGCAGAATTTTCCAGTCAGAAGAACTCACCAAGGCAAGCTGTGGGGAAACCCTGCCTGGAGATCCCAACCTGAAGAGGAGGGAGGACCTGTGAGTTGGCCCTTGCAGAAAGACACCCTCTAACCCAACACGGGCTCTATACAGGACAAGAGGGTTCCTCTGCGAGTCCTCCTCTGAAGCAGGAGCCCACATTGTGCTGGTGAAGGACATGGGCATGGACATCACCCACCTGCACCCCAGGTGCACCCAGACAGTGCACCCAAGGGAGGAAGCTGGACCACCTGAAGAGCCGGGCTCTGAGGAGCCAGGGAGGATCCTTGAAGAAGTTCTTTACACTGAGGGTGGTGAGACACTGGCCCAGGTCGCCCAGAGAGGTGGGGGAGGCCCCATCCCTGGAGACGTTCAAGGCCAGGCTGGATGAGGCTCTGAGCGACCTGATCTAGTTACAGATGTCCCTGCTCACTGCAGGGGGGTGGGATGAGATGGCCTTTAGAGGTCCCTTCCGACCCAACACAGTCTATGATTCTGTGATCCCTGATGGATCCCAGGAACCCGACAGCACCATGTTTTCTTTGCCCTCACGCTAATGTCCCCGATAAGCCTGTCAGTGAGGTCCAGGTTGGACTGTCTCATTCCCAAGGAAACAAGCCAAGGGTTCCCACGCCACCTTCCCGCTGCTCGGCGCACAAAAGCAACCCAGACTTCCTGAAATCCCTCTCTCCGTCACCCTCCCTACTGTTTCCCTGCATCCTGCTCCGAGGCCACACTCTGGACTGAGATAACAAGGCACTCGGCTGCCAAAACCAGCAGCCAGAGGGGCCCGGGCTCCACGCAAATCTGCATTCAAACAAAGACCTGAACTGAACCATCAGAAACCGGAGCTGAAGCCCCTGCGGCTTGGGGTTACCTAATCCACGTTAAGGCCAGCGTGGGATCTCTGGAAGAGCTCTGGGGACCGGGAATCGAGGTCCCGCTGGAAGCCAGGGGCACGTAGGCACCCGTCTCCCAGCCGGCAGTGGGGCTGACAGCTCAGCCCCGCAGGAACTGGCGGTTCTGCCGCACCTCCGGCATCCAGCGACCCCGACGAGGGGCTGGAAGAAGTCAGAATAGCCAGTTTCCATCAATTTAATATTGAATCCCTACGCAAAGAAACAAAACCCAAGCAATCACACGTTAAAAAAAAAAAAAAAAAAAAAAGAAATTTCTCCATTGGCACTTAATCAAGAAATTTTCTTAAGTCTGGGGCATCCAGCCGTCCCTGCATTTGTAAATTACACACTAATTAAACACATTACACTCTCTCTCAAAAAAAAAAGACATATCAATCAATTGGCATGCGATCAGCATCCAATAATTGCTGCTGCTGAAATTCAGCCTCCCCGGAGAGGTGCAATTTTCTGCGTTAATTGTTTAGGTTTGGCAAGCGAGATGGGAGCTTAACGAGCAGCCCAACTGCCACCTTGGGAGGAGGGTGCTGCTGGAGGGAGAGGAGGAGGCAGGGATTTTCCCACCTTCCTCCATTCCCAAGCTCCGATGAGCCAGTCCCCAAAAAACACTGCCAGAATTGAAACCAGATGTGTAGGAAGTGTCTCATTAGCAGTAATTGCTTTGCAAGGATTTGAGGTTTCCCCTCTGTGCCACCACCAAACACGCTTTTAAGAAGCTGCCGTGGGTTGGGTACTGGGACGCGCTGGTCGGGGCAGGGAGAGGGGGGAGGAGGAGGAAAAAACCCACAGGGCAGAGTCTCTACTACACTAACATTTTTATTGAAGCCAGGGAAAGTTTATTCAGCCCGGGCTGGCTGTAGGCACCAGCACGTCGAGCGGCAGAGGATCACCGCTCGGGCAGATTAAGCTGAAAAAACTCAGCATCTCGAACCCTCTCTTTCTCGACTGCGGCTCATCACGGCCAAATGATTCGTGAAATAGCCTCATGATTAGCTCCCTTGCACCCTCCCTGCTTTCAGGAGGGGGGGAAAAAAAACCAGGCACGAGACACTGCAGGAACTCGTCTCCTTCCCCACAACTCGAGGCTGATTAGAGGATCTGGCAGGGACTCTCGGCTGCCCTAACCCCTCCATCCCTGCTTATAATTTTACCCGTGGAGTGATTTTCCTTGGATTACAGGGCTGAAGCCAGAGCAAATCAAAGGCAAAGACACAAATAAGAACAGGTCAATCAGGTCCTTGCACAGAACTGCAGAGCTGGTTCTGTTCTCCGGAATGAGGAGACCCAAAAACAAGGCAGGATAGCCACGAGCCGCCTCAGGGACCGGACCAGCCCCCCGCTACTCAGCCCTTGGCATCGAGAGCCACTATTTCCTCCATGCTGCACCAGTTTCCCCCCGTCAGGTGACAACTTACCACCTATTCATTTTACTAAATCATCCCTTAGGCTGAATTTCAGCTTCTTCAAACAAAAGCGCGGGCAGAACCTCTTGGTTTGTAGCAGGCTATCTTCATAATTCTGCCTTCCTGCACCCCACGCCAGCTCTGAGGGAAGAGGAGGGTGGTTGAGCAGCCAGCACGCCGTACTGCTGCCCTCCACGGCCGGTCCCATCCCCTGCCGGGGGGCCGAGCTGGCCCGCAGACCCACAGCCCCCGCTGGGGGGACCTGGGGTTTATTATCCCGAGAGAGAAAACCCTGGGAAGCAGCTCCTCGTGCTCTCAAACCACACCAGAATCGCCCCCGATGCATCCCTCAGCAAGGGGAACGTGCTACAAAGCCGAGCGGGAGAGGGTGTTGCCTGCCGCACGCGGGACGATGTTCACCAGCGCCTTTGTCGCCTCGCTAGAGACGGGGGGAATCCATGCCCAAAGCCAATTCCCTGTCCCTACAACCTGGGTCGCGTGAGGGACCCCAGACCCAGCTGGGGTGTGCTCCCAGTGGGAGACCCTTACTGTGGGACCTCTCTTTCCCCCCATTCCCTTCTCCAGCCCGTGCCAGACAAAGGACCCAGTCTTTGCTAGACATAAACTAACTGTAACAGCCACCCCCGGGGCCAGGGTGGAAGAGCGATTCGAATGTCAAAGGAGGAGTAGGCACCCGCATTATTTTTGGTGAGACGAGCATAATGGAGAGCCTGCAAATCTCCCCTATTCCTTGGGGACCTTTCTCAAGTCCCTTTAGCACGCTGTATCCCCTCCTAACGCCAGCAGAGCTCAGATGGCAGTCTCCGGGGCTAAGACAATAGCTGCTTATGTTCTAAACCGGCGCTGCTTTCTGGGAAGAGAGCCAGGGCTGGCAGCTCTCAGCAGCGGGGAATAAAAGACGTGTTTGTGCTACGGAGCCCCTCCGCACCAGTGGGGCACCCTCAAAGGGAGGCAAGGCATCAGCCGGCCGGGGAGCCGAAAACAGAAACGCCGACAGATGCCCTGGGCTCAGCCAGAGGAGAGCGAGAAAGACCACAGGAGCTAGAAGCAAGCGTCTCCTTGAAGGAAGCGAGCTGCGCAACCAGCAGCAAGCAAGGCACGGGCAGACGCACAGCATCCCCCACACACACACACTCCAAGAGCTCCGAGAGCCAGGACCGCAGCGCGTCGGGCTGCTCCAATGGGTGGGAACGGAGGATGCTCTGAACAGCGGGGCCACTGGAAGGAGGAGGCAGGGTCACGGCAAAGCACTGGTGCAGTCCCCACGCCGAGAGCAAGCTGCATCTCAGCGGGTCCCGGCTGAAAGCGAACAAGAGGGATGTCGGCTGCACGGCGAGGAGCGGGCTCCGGAAGCAGGGCGACAGCCCTGTGTTTCACCAGCCATTTCTTCACGCTCACTGCTGCCGAGCCTGAGCACGCGATCTCGGGGGATCTCCTTCTCGGCAGCGTGGCACTCTGAACGCCTGTACTGTGGGCTGGATGACAAGAATGTCCTTTGCTTCCCCGAGAAGTGCCTGGAGAGGCAGAAGGTCCCACCACAGATGTCCTAGTGGTACCCAGGCCCTGGCAGCAGCAGACCAGACCCACCTGAGAGCTTGAACGTGGCTCTCACTCTGTCACGCCTTGCACAGAGCTGGCCAGGAGGTGGTGAAAGCGCACACTTGTCCTCTTCACCATCACGGCCACTTCCTCAGCGGGATGGAAAGCCCACCACAACGGGGGCATCCCCGCTGGGCTGCTGCCCTTTGTGGCAGGGCCCAGGGCCAGAGCCACGGGCCGGCATCACGCTCGGAGCAAGCCATGGCCTGGCTCATACCTGCCTGTCCCAGGTCAGAAAGTGGAAAGGCGTTTCTCAGGGCAGGACTGTGTCCCCTGCCACCAGCCGGGGACACGCAGCTGCTAACAGAGGTATGGTGCGGAACTGGGGAAGCTAAAAGCACAGGGAACCTTCTCATGCGGGCAATTTTCTGGGTTGAGCAGCAAGCGCCAGCCTGCAACCCCATCAGCTGCCCAGGATGGATACTGTCCCCCACGTCCTTGGTGACACAGCCTTTTGCCCCACCGGGCTCTTTTGGTACCTCTAGCATGCCCCGGGCAGTACATAACTCATTTCCTGATACCCTTCCTCCTCAGCACTGCTGTCAGATGCAATCACCAACACCAGTGCCTTTAAAACGCCCCTGTTTCACTGCAGTGGAACAAAAATGCAAATCGATTAATCTAAAAAATAAAATAAAATCTCAAACTGGCCTCTTATTTTCCTTTCTTTTTATGAAGCTCTAAAGTTGCTTTTCGACTGTCCTGAATAATTGAAGTTAACATGAAAATTTAAAGTCTTTCAAGATTTCATTAAAATTCATTCTCTTTCCCTTTGGAGAATTGTCATTGCCAGAGTCCCACGTAGGGCAGACAGCACACGTGGCTGCCCGCGTTCACAGCATTTAACTCCCTTCTCTCTGGCTAAAGAAAATTCTCTCTCCATCGTTTAATGGAGACGCTGAAATAACATCCTTCGCTGCTCCCCGCCATCGGCCTACTAATCCCGCTCCCACCCGATTCCAGCACAAATCCCGCATTTACCCGACTGCCTCAGCCAGCAGCTGCCCTCCTCCTTCCTAAGGGTGAACTGGAAAGGTTGGAAAGGACCTTCGGAGATCATCCAGTCCAACCCCCGGACAGAGCAGGGTCACAGGCGGGTTTTGAATGTCTCCAGAGATGGAGACTCCACCACCTCTCTGGGCAGCCTGTGCCAGGGCTCTGCCACCCTCACAGCAAAGAAGTTCCTCCTCATGTTGGGATGGAACTTCCCATGGTCAAGTTTGTGCCCGTTGCCCCTTGTCTTGTCACTGGGCACCACTGAGAAGAGTCCGGCCCCATCCTCTTGCCCCCCGCCCTGTAGCTATTGATGAGCATTGCTGAGATCCCCTCTCAGTTAATGTCCCCCAGGAGACCATGGGCCTTCTTGGCCACAAGGGCACACTGCTGCCTCATGGCCAACTTGTTGTCCACTGGCCAATTAAGTTTCTCATGAAGAGAGCGCCCCTAACCCAGGAAACCCAAGACAAATGGCAACGTTTTTAGAAACGTGTATTTTTCAAACTGCAGGACTCCAAGTTGTCTTTAAAAGGCCAAAACGTGCCTCCCCCTCATCCGCAGCGCAGAAGGGGTGGCCCTTGGTTAGGCCATCAGATAACCTGACGCACAGAAGGAAAACAGCAGAGACCAGAAAACACAATTAAAGGCTAGAGCTGGTGTTAAGCGCTCTTAAAATGACGATGATGAGGCCCATCAAACCCTGGTGGGCTTTTCAGTGCGAGCACCCCCGGCCGCTGCTCCGGAGGCTGTGGGGAGAGGGTCAGGTTGCCTATTAAATCACAGCAGCGGACTGGAGGCACTGTTACCAATTACACGTTATAACCTTCGGCGAAGCTCTCCCAATTTACCCCACTTGACCAACTGACCCTGAAGATTTGGAACAGCCTCTATAAATCCTATTGATCTTTACCGAAGTCAAACCCCACGTGGGTTTGGTTTCCAGAAGGGAAGCTACCAGGCAGCGAGAGTGTTGTACTCGCACTGACCATTAACCTCACACTTTCCTTTCAAGCGTAAGCTGACCCTTTTCTCCTCTCGGCAAAGGAACGAGCTGGCACTTCAGAACAGACATCCGCTGAAATAATCCTCCCAGCAGCAATACTAGCATTGAACATTCACTTCTCCGCACGTTTATTCTTGCGTATTCCCTACGAGGAAAACCACTGTCCCTCCTGGTGCAAGGAGAGCCAGGGCAGAGGCTGCCTTCCCTCTCGGGGCTCTCTTCTTGCAGGGGGGCTGGTACATCCCCTCTTCCGAGAAGATGTAACGAGGAGCAAACTACAGCCATCGTGCCCAGCAGTCAGTGCCAAAGCTAAGGACGACGGCATGAGTCCAAGCAAAAGACAGGACATGGGGCAAGGATGCAACGCTCCGGTCCCCAGGGCATTTCCTCCCGATCTACCAAGTCCGGCACACAAGCAACTGGGAAGAGAAGACCTGAAGCAGGACATCTCCCACTACCGGGCGATCTTCTGGACCAGGAGCGGCAAACCGCCAGAGATTTATAGTCCTTTCCAGGTACCTGATGTACTTAAGGGTGCAGCAAAATCTCAGAGACAGATGCCAGGATGCAGAAGAGCCTCCCGCTGCGAACTGCGGTGAGCAAACAGGGCTATTCTAAGGGATCATTAGCATGAAAGGAAACCGGCTGGGAGACAGCATGGCACAAAAGCCCACAGCCAGGTAAAGCAGGATTAGAGAGGCAGCAGCCAGTCATTCCAAGAAAACAAGTTTCGGGCCAGCACCAGAGGCCAGCAGAGCTGGCAGCAAAGTTCAGTGAAGGACTTGTGGCTGCCCACTCCAGAGCCTTAGGGGTAAAGCAAGGACAAAAAAACCCAAATAAACCTCATTAAAAACTGCCCCCTCCCTACTTCTCTAAGCCACCATACTGCTGGTGGCACAAAGCCTGAGAGTATCCAACGGCACTAGCTCCCTTCTGCTTCAGGGCCCTGCAACTCACGGCATTTCCTCTCGCCAGCCCCTAACACGCTCTCCTGCGGGACTTCCGCAGAACTCGAAAGACTCTGCATCATTTCTGCCCGCAGGAGGGCCAGGAAAGCAAGCTGGGGTCTTCGCTGTGCTCACAGAGCATCAATGGCCCTAGCAGGAAGCTGAGAAGGCCAAGAATATTTCACTGTAAGATTTAAAACTGGACAGAGAAGGAAAGGTTCAACCCATCCAGAAGGGATGTCTGGCGTGGGTGCCAGTCACGCAGTGGGAATGCGGGAGCACCGAGAGAAGCCAGCCCTCCCACCTTTCCTGGGATGGAAAGCAT
The DNA here is from genome assembly GCF_028500815.1 of Rissa tridactyla. Classification (NCBI taxonomy): domain Eukaryota; kingdom Metazoa; phylum Chordata; class Aves; order Charadriiformes; family Laridae; genus Rissa; species Rissa tridactyla. The sequence continues at coordinate 6,010,447 of NC_071481.1, read as the reverse complement.
CACTACCAACTCCGGCTGCTGGTGCAGAGATGCAGGAGAAAGACACCCCCCAGTTTAAAGCACTCCAGGTATCCTTATCTCCACCTTCACGATCCCTCCCCAGCCACCGATGCCTAGTCAAGCAGTCGATGCTCAGCCACAGGCCCCATCCCACTCCTGGAAAAATGAAATTTTATTCACGCTCCCCTGACCACGAGGAGAAAGGGGCTAAGGCAGTTTCTTTTGGAGCAGCGGGAAAATGGGACAAGCCCTTTCCACCCTCCCTCCCCCTGTGCTCTGCCCGCCCTCAGCTCCCTCTACCCCAGGAAGCCCCCCCAGGCACCCAAAAACACTCTGGGGCTAGCGACTGCCCAGGAACAGGCTGATCCAAGGAATCGGCCTCCCACGCACACGCACTCCGCTCTCTGGAAGCCATAAGTTCCCATCGCACAAAGCATGCTTGTGTGTCAAGACCAAATGCATCCCAGCCTCCCCTGCCCCGCTTTCAGGCCAAGAAAGGAGATAAATGCTGTTCTTACCTAGTAATGAATAATCCAGAATCCACGTGGGAGAGGACAGCACATGCGGAAAAAAAAAAAAAAAAAAAACAGAGCAAAAACAGTTGGTCAGACCGGAGTAAACTTGCCCCATTCCTCCCCGTGCAGCGCAGGCTGGTTCCCCTGGCCATGGAGAAAAGCTTGTTGGAGTCGGAGCGAGGAAGGGGTCACTGTGCTCAGCCACCCCCCGGTCCCACTCCTCACCCCCTACCCACGAGGTTCCCCACCCCTGGAAGCCTGGAGCCCCCCCAAGAACAGCCAAGTGCTCAGTGGACCGGCAGAGCATCATCCCTCACCCACCCCGACCCCAAGGCAGAGAAACGGTACGGATCGAAGCCCCGTGAAGAAAAGCCTGGATAAAAGCAAGGGAGAAACCCTGACCCCTGCGGATCTGCAGGGACGCTCCAGCAGAAGGCAGACATGCCTTATCAGCGGCGCAGAGGACAGACAAGTCGCCCTTTTGTGCCATTCTGGTGACAAGCGGCTCAGGGAGCATCCCTGCCCCCTGCAGAACTGCCCCCCGGCCCCGGCACCTCCTCTTCTGCGTGCTACGGCCAAAGTCAACCCGATACGGGCGAAAGCAGACGAAGTGAGGGAACAGTGTGATGTGATGCACTTGCCCTTCCCCAGGACAGGGAGATATCTGAGCAGGGATTGAGCCAACCAGGCAAGGAAAGAGGTGCCCACCAAAACCTAGGCAAAGAAGGTATTTGGTGGCAGGGAAGAGGCAGGGCAGTGTGAAGGGTGGTGACATCAGTCAGCGCAGGGTGAAATGGGTCACACACCTCAAGGGAAAAGGATCCACCTGCCAAAGAAACAGCCGAGTGGCACCTAACGAGGAGCCCTGCCAGGATGGAAGGGGTATCACCAAGGGTAGCCCAGGACACGGAGCAGCCAAAGGATGCACATGTGCAGGGATGGGGAGGAAGAAAGCAGCAACCAAGTTTATTTCTCTTCTAGCAACTCCCCTCCGGCTAGATTTCCACAAAGCCTTAGACCTCTCCGCGCCAAAGGCGCAGGCTCTGCACCTGGCAGCAGCCAGGGTATTACATGGCAGAGAGAAGAGACAGAGACGAGCGAGTGAGCGGATTCTCCCACCCCGGAGTTCCCAGGTCCATCTGTCTCACACCACCATGGGCACCAGACACCCGGCTCCTTCAGCGGAGGCTAGCGGGACCTCCGAGGGCTGTTGGTGGCAATTCCATTATCACCTCTTCTTCTACAAGAGCTTTCTGCAGTCCCATCCGAGGGCTGGGACCAGACGGGCAAAGCACAGGAGGCTTGAGAGAGCCAGTGAACCACCATCACCTGGAGGAGCTGGAAGCAAGAAACTACTGCTGGCCCCCGCTGTGTCCCTCTCATTTCCTAATAGCAGCTTTTAATCTCCTAATTGGGCTGCAGCAACGCTGCCAGCGCAGGGACAGGGTGATGCAGCTGAAGTCACCGGGATGGCTCGGAAAAAACCTGGGCAAGGAGCCAGGGCTGGAGAAGCCCAAACACCTCCACCAGCGTGCCCAGGACAACCCAGCCCTCTCAACCACCCTCCCCTGCAGACAGAGGGACATCGCTCTGTTGAAATCAGGGGAGAAACCATGGGACAAGAGGGACTCACCTGAGGCGACCTAAGGATGTAAAGGGGAGGCATGAGAAAGGTGTGCTCCTGGTTGAAGCGAGCAGCTGGCTGTCGGCACGCAAAGCCCCCTCCCCACCCAGTGCTGGCATATAAAGCCACAGGAACAAATACAGTTCTTGCGTTAATGCACAGAGAAGTGACAACGGGGGAGGGGACTTGGGCCCTGAGCCTGCCCCAGCCCTGATAAAGCCGTTATGAACCCTGCCATGTCCCCTCACCACCTATTTCGGGTGACCACATATTCCCCTGCCCATCCCATAAAGACGCAGCGCAGCCCTACTTTGCCGGGCTGAGAAGATGCCCGCAGAGGGGCAGCTCGCCCTCCCCGCAGGACGGGGACAGACCCGGACTAACTGTCCTCTGGAGAAAGGCAAGGGGGTCCTCTGGGACCCCGAACAGCCCAGGAAGCAAGACACCAGTAGCTGCTCCCCAGGTCCCAGCGTGGCCCGGCTGCTCTCTCCTTGCAGCTCCGACTGCCCCGGCACACAGCGCGGAACACCACGCTGCAGCCGGGAGATGGCTGGTGCTGTGTCCCAGCGGCGGGACAGTGCTCTGCCCCGGGGACAAGCCCACGCAGTCGGTCCCTCTGGGCTATGGTGTGGCATAAAAATGCTGGAGGTCAGGAGCCACGTCCCACCCCACCAGTGGGCATGCCTTTGGGTCGATCTCAATCCATTTTAATGTAAGGTCCTAAGCTGAGGGTGTCGTTCTTGCAGCTTCCCTTCCTAAGGAATGAGGGGATACCCCTCTGAGAGGCTGACGAGGCTAAAAACGCAAGATAGAGGTGCTCCTAAATTCCCTTGAGATCATCACGGTGGACAGTAGAGACTCAGAGAGGAGGTAGAAACACCAACGTAAAGCGCCTGGAAGGGGTTTGGGAGCAGTGACGTACCCGTAGCACATACCCTGGCTCCCGGAGCGAGGGAGCGGGCATCTCTCCCAAAGCGGGAAGGCCAAAAGGGCAGCGAGAGCCCGGCAGAGCTGGGGAACAGCAGCAAACAGCTGCTGCCAAGGCTCCAGCCAGCGAAGGGTTGCCAAGGCTGCTGGGCTCTGTATATGCAGCAACAACCTTTGAAGTCAGGGCAGAGGAATGCGCCCTGCTCCGCTCCGCCAAGGCAGGGCAGGAGAGACCCGGGAGAGACCGTCCCCCCGCAGCCACCTCTCTGCGCTTCACCTGCCGCCTGCCCTGGGACCCCGCTCGTGGTTCATAGAGTCACAGAATGGTCGGGGTCAGAACGGACCTTTGGAGATCACCCAGTCCAACCCCCTGCCAGAGCAGGGTCACCCAGAGCAGGTCAGACAGGAACATGTTCAGGCGGGTTTGGAGTATCTTGAGAGAAGGAGACTCCACGGCCTCTCGGGGCAGCCTGTGCCAGGACTCCAGTACCCTCAAAGGAAAGAATCACAGAATGTTTGGGGTTGGAAGGGACCTCTGGAGATCATCCCGTCAGAGCGGGATGATCCCGTCAGACCCTGCCAGAGCAGGGTCACCCACCGCAGGTGGCACAGGAACGCGTCCAGGCGGGGTTGGAATGTCTCCAGAGACGGAGACTCCACCACCCTCACAGCAAAGACGTTCCTCCTCATGTTGGGATGGAACTTCCCATGGTCAAGTTTGTGCCCGTTGCCCCTTGTCCTGTTGCTGGGCACCACTGAGAAGAGTCCGGCCCCATCCTCTTGCCCCCTGCCCTGTAGCTATTGATGGGCATTGATGGGATCCCCTCTCAGTCTGCTCTTCTCCAGGCTGAACAGCCCCAGGTCCCTCAACCTTTCCCCAGCAGAGAGATGCTCCAGGCCCCTCAGCATCTTCACAACCCTCTCCTGGACTCTCTCCTTTAGTTCCTCTGTCCTTCTAGAACTGGGGAGCCCAGAACTGGGCACGGTGCTCCACAGAAGCAGGGGTCCATGCTCTCCATCTTCAGCCAGCGAGCCACAGCAGGCCAGAGGGAGCAAGCTGTGACCATCTTGCCCTCTTAAGCACTTGCTTCCTAGGAATACAGCACTCGGGAGCCGGAGCACAGCGCCCACCAGCCTGGATGGGTCATGCCGCTCGCCCCATGACACCAGGTGACGGCTGTCCCCTCTCCAGCCCCACGACCGTCCCGTCTCTAAGCTGCTCTGACAGCCCCATCTCCGGGGGAGGGAGCCCACCGCGCACATCCCTTAGTGATTGAGGCCACAGGCTCCTTCTGAACAAATTCCAACAGATTTTGGGTGTTGATTCCCACGTAGGCAGCTTTCTGCCTGTAAACAATTATTCCTGTATTTTGACACCCCCGTAGCGTAGTCAGACCATCTGTCTGAGCTGCAAGGCTGTTAACTGGCGTTAAACCGCCATTCGCTGCAGATGCAGAGCTGGCGCTAGGATCAGTTCGAAAGCACCACCAAAGCCCCCAAAACGCACAGGCAAGTCCAGATGCAGCTGAAACGAACCGGCAGAGCCAATTATCTCTCCTTTACGGGTATTAAGTGCCACGCAGCCCCACCACGCAGCCTCCCCAGGCGGATTTTGCCCGTCCCGTTGACCAAGACTCCCACGGAGCAAAGCCAATCGGTTCCCACCCGGCTTGGGAGCAGCATCCCAGCTCTCCCACGCCGTACACAGGCGTGATTCCTGTAACAGGTCAGTGTTACAGCGGCCAAGTTTCCAGCCCGGCTCCAGGGCAAAGAACGTAACCTGTTAAGATGTAGAGACATGCAAGATTTACTGTGAAGGGAAAGCCTTTAATCTGAGGCAGCCTTCAAGCAAGTGCCAGCTCCTTTCAACTCTACGCAAAGCTCTGATGGTGCCATGCCGTGCCTGAGTCCCTCCTGCAGCAAGGATAAGCCGTACACCTGTCCTGTCCAAGCAGAAACGATGCAGGTCCCACAAACACCGCGCACATCCCTGGTACCCATCCACAGCTGCTGCAGCATCCTTCCTCCTCTCCCAGTGGGGAGCTCCCAAACCTCCCCTTCCTACCCCTGGAGCTGCAAGAGGCAAATGGGTCTCCTGCATAAAAGCTCCAGTAGCCTCATCCTCCCCTTTCTCGCCCGGACAGGCCAGCGGTGGCCACATCCACGCCCCTGAGAGCCCTCTGCACAGACAGACCGACCCGCAGGGCTGCGGGAAATGATGTGTTCTGCCGCCAAAGTCCTTGCAATTCTGCGTGCGCGGGGTCAGCGTGCCGACCTCTGCGGTGGGGGAGAGGGAAAGCCCCCGCTGGAAAGCGGAGGAAAAGGCACAGAATATGTGCGAGGGGGCCCGCCGGCCACCGGCCTCCGCTAGAGGAAACAGAAGGCCCCGAGCGGTATTTTCTCTTATCGGGACAAGACGCAATGGCCAGAGGGTCCCGAGGGGCTGGAGGCTCGCTGGCCGGGTTCACAGGGCAGGGGCTCCGCGCTGCTGCTTCCCTCCATCCGTCGGCAGAGAGACACCAACGCGCTCGGGGGAGCGATTTCCGCAGACAGCGCTTCACCAAAGGGTTCCCACGCTCGGGCTGGGACATCCACCATCCTCGCTTTGGGGGAGGGAAAAAAAAAAAATTAAAAAAAAAAGTGCTTATCGCATGCTCCTCTTTCCACGGAGGCGGCGAAACACAGCGCGCGCTGGCGAACGGCAGCTCCCTTTGGGAGAGCCCAGTGCTCCCAGCACCGCCACCAGCCGTCCCCACCAAGCGGGATGCTCCTGGAGAGCGGGGACAGGCTCTGCGGGAGCGCAAGAATGCCGGCACGCTCGCCAAGCTGACACTTGCCGACTCAGGCACGGCCACTGGCCCTCGTGCCATGAACGGCAAGGGAGCAGGGGGGCATAAACACAGGCTCCTGCTTTCAGGGGCAGCTTGCCCACTGACCCGCAACAGCAGGAGTGGTCCAGCGGCCGCCTTAAAGCATCTCTTTCCTTTTGTTCCCTCCACTCTCCTGGTCACGCTCCTGTAGATGGGGTTGTGAAAGCCCAGCCTGAAGCACAAAGGCAATGCTCCATGTTTCCCTGAGGGGGAAGATGGGCTCAATCCAGATGGACCTGCAGTTCCTGCGCTGGACTCCGCACCACAGTAGCACACGGGTGGGCACGGTGTCAAGCTCAGACGAGTCCAGAGCAGCCACGCAACGCAGAAGGCAACACCGCACACCCTATAATCCCACTGGCAAGGCTGTTCCCAGAACCGCACCCCCTGAGCAGAGGATGCTTCCAGCTTTCGGAAGGCTGCACATCACCAACCACGCGCCCTGGAGTCACAGCCGGCTTCTCCCACCCGTCCTGCCCCCCTCCCTTCTGCCTCCGTGGCGTTTAAAGGCAGATGCCACAAGCAGAGCATCACTCGCAGCCTCAAGGGAACCAGGCTGCACTTCACAAGGCCTTCGCAAAGTCTAGGAGAGACTCCCTCGGGCAAAGAAAGTGCAAGTCCAGCTGGCTAAGAGTCTAACCGAGAGCTGTCTGGGAGAAATTATCAGTCTAGAAAAACAATTCCAGCCTGGGTTTCTTTAGATTTCCTCTCCTGCTTCAGTGTCTGGGAACTGGGTCCCAGCCAGCAGCTCTGAGCTCAGCAGCGATGGGTTCTCATGAGCCCGAGGAGCATGAAGGAGATCAGCTGGTGTCAGTAGGAAGCTTGGGATGAAGGCAGAGTTTAGGAGGAATTTGGCAGATACCTTCCCCCTTAGCTTGAATCCAAAGCAGAGATGCTCCCAGGCAACCAAAGTTTCATCCTCTAACAAATCTCCGAGCTATTTCTATCTCCCATCAGCTTCGCTTTCACCCACAAATGGAAGGGTCGTGTTCTGTCCAAACCGATTTGCCCACGCTGCTGTGAAACCCCGCTGAAAACAGACAGGCTCCTAGTGCTTTCCCCACCAAGATCACTCGAGATCTGCATATCTGCCATTCCCGTGCAGCCCTCTACAGCGAGCGGCTGTTTCTCTCCCCTTTGCTGGGCAAACAAGGTGTTCCCCTGGAGGAGGCAGAGCAGGTACCGGGGCACGTCTGCAGCAAACCTTCAAGTGTGCCCAAGGCGACGAGACCAGCGAAAGGAATGGCAGCTTTAAAATAACAGGCTAGCTCAAGACGTATGCCTACCATACCCTTCCATCCCACCGAGGCAGCTCAGGAATCCTTCCTGCGGTTCGTTAGCAAACACAGCCTGGAACGTGAGCTGGCCTGGGAACTGCCCTGCCGAGGAGAGAAACGCCCTGCCGGAGCCCCAGCCGGATCAGAAATTGTGTCGGGACCCTGCAGGGAAGGAGGAGGAAGCAAGACGGCTCCTTTCCCCGGGGATGAGACTTCAGTGTCCTCGGAGAGAGAAAATGCAATAAAAGTTCATCTGAAAAGAGAAGCCGCAGCGTGAGATTGGGAAGCACACGTTCACCCTGCGCCACGGCAGCCAGCTCCTACGCAGCACCCTTCTAGCAGCAGCGTGTTTGGTTTTTAACTGGAATCGCAGGCTTATAACGATAGTAAAATCAGGATTAGCTAGCTGGAAAGCCAGCTTGCAGCAGGGAAACAAACTGATGGAGGAACACGGGGAGCGCAGCTGCATGGGCTGCCATAGGGAGCACCGCGCATCGCCGCCGGGGAAAAAGACCAAGGAGGTGGCAGGTGAACCTCAGCCAGCGCAGGGCTTGATGAGCAGATGCAAGAAGAATGTCTCCCCGCAGGTGAGGTGGGGAGAGGCAGCGATCCAAGCCTGTGAGTCCGCGGTGCCAGCCCGAGTCACCGCCCCAGAGCCTCCTGGCTCCAAGAGCTCAGTTCGGAGCCCTCTCTTCTCTCCAGCGATGGGAAAACTGCTGCCTAGAGCTGGGGTGAGGTTGGTTGTCGGACCAACCTGGGTTGAAGACCCTCTCAGGTCTTGCCATCCATCCCTTGTTATTCAGAGGAACCTCAGTAGCCAAGAGATGCCACCTCAGACGCCACCATGAGAATCAGGGTTCTGCCAGGAGCAGGGTCTCCAGCCCAGCGCTGCTCAACCGCTGGGGCCAGCTCCAGCTTCTCCCCAGGCTCGCAAGCGGTGGCCCTTGCCAGGCTCAGCAGTGACAGCCCCTGTTGGCCCGAGGAACCTGCCCCAGGTGGTAAAGTGGCCTCAGATGCCGAGGGGTGACCTGGCACCCGCAGCTCTCATCCCTCTTGCCCCACCGGGATCAGTCCGACACCAGGACGTGCCATTCGATCTGGGGGCCAGGAGTTTCTCCGAGGAGTCCAAGGGCTCAGCTTTTCAGAAAGCAGTGAAAGCATCCGATCCCTTTGATACAGGGTCTAAACTCTGCCATTCTTTCTCTCCCCCCCAGCCCCCCCCATTTACTAGAGCCACTTCTGGAGGCAGAAGCTTCTCTCTCACATTCCCGAGCTTGAAGGCTCGCCCAGGACTCCTGTCGGTACCTTTAAGGTCGGCCTGGGTTATTGCTCAAGATGCCTCAGCGCACGTAGAAGCCAAGCGGGCACTTGCTGGGATGGAAGCTCTCGCTCCACCGTAAAGCGGCGCTACCCTTAGGCTCCCCCAGCCGCGTACTTCCCCGAATAAGTGGGTGGGAAAAATCCAGCCTTTGATGTTCCACCGAGCGGCTCCAAAACAAAGATGGACTACGGGAGATAAAAAAAGACACCAAACAAACTTCACGACGGGATACATCCGGTAGATAAAATGGGAAAGAATTTCATTTCCATGGAAGGCAGACTGCATGTGGTCCATGGAATAACCAAACGGCAGCTGTTTTCCACTCCCAGCACACACTGCCTTTTACAGACTGGGTGGGACAGACAGCCCGAAACCCGCGTTAGGGTGCCAGGAAAAGCCATCCCAACAAAGCTGCTCCCAGCAGTTTCCCCGCAGCCTTATCTCCGCCTGCCCGGAGCGCCAGAGCCTTTCCCAGGTACCTGCAGCCGGAGATCACCCAGCTCATCGTTCGCATCGGAAGCACAACAGCCATCGGGCACAAGCGAGCAGGTCGAAAAATGCAATTCGAAAAACAGTAGCAATCCATCGCCAGCATGGATTTCTGTCCTAAAAACCAGAAGCAATGACAAAGTAGCGCAGCCCAAGAGCCGGGGCTGCTCAGCTGGAGGAACAGCGTCGCAGGGGAGAGGGGACCGACACTCTCAAGCACATAAGCAGCTCCTAAGCAGGGAAGGGAGGAGGCAGTTCTCCATATCAGGGAGGACAGGTGAGATGCTGATTCAGACAGGCCACCCCAGAAAGCAAGTTTCCATCATATTTCTGTAACCAGTTCCCCACCTTTAATGATCTTTGCAGCCAGAGCACTAAGAAGATTAAGTTTGTCTCCCTCTTAGAATCACAGAATGGTCTGGGTTGGAAGGGACCTTTCAGATCATCGAGTCCAACCATCAACCCAACTCTGACAAAAACCATCACTAAACCATATCCCTCAGCACCACGTCTGCCCGGCTTTTAAATAACTCCAGGGATGGAGACTCCACCGCTTCCCCGGGCAGCCTGTTCCAATGCTTAATAAGCCTTTCAGTGTCAAAATTTTTCCTAATATCCAGTCTAAACCTCCCCTGGTGCAACTTCAGGCTGTTTCCTCTCGTCTTACCACTTTTTCCTTGGGAGAAGGGACCGATCCAGCCCATGACACCCTCCCAGGCAGCACAGTGAAGAGAGGAAGGTGTTTGCATCAACACCACACTCCAGATGGGCATTTTCTGGGTTGACGGGGCAGCCTCACAAAGATGCTTTTCTTCCCAGCTCCCACGGCCGCCCCCTCCCTCTCACCATCCTCTTCCCCCTGAAAAGAGCCCCGGAGCTCCACAGCGACACAGATGAGCCCAACACGTGGGGTTTTGCTGCTGCAAAGCCCAGCTCAAGAAAGACATGGACCTGTTGGAGCGGGGCCAGAGGAGGGCCATGAGGATGATCCAAGGGCTGGAGCCCCTCTGCTGTGGGGACAGGCTGAGAGAGCTGGGGGGGTTCAGCCTGGAGAAGAGAAGGCCCCGGGGAGACCTTGGAGCCCCTTTCAGTCCCTAAAGGGAGCCTACAGGAAGGATGGGGAGGGGCTGTTTGCAAGGGCACGTAGCGACAGGACAAGGGGCAATGGTTTAAACTAGAGCAGGGCAGGATTAGGTTAGACATCAGGAAGAAGTTCTTCACACTGAGGGTGGTGAGACACTGGCCCAGGTTGCCCAGAGAGGTGGGGGAGGCCCCATCCCTGGAGACGTTCAAGGCCAGGCTGGATGAGGCTCTGAGCAACCTGATCTAGTTACAGATGTCCCTGCTCACTGCAGGGGGGTGGGACGAGATGGCCTTTAGAGGTCCCTTCCAACCCAACACAGTCTATGAGTCTATGACCCAAGGCAGCAGGCAGGGAAGAAAGCACTAAGGAGTGACAAGCATCATTTGCCGTCCGGCAGTGCCACCTCTGCTACCTAAGCTGCAACCGGAGAGCCCTCTGCCACCGCATCTACGTGATAACTAAAACACATAAAACTGGCCAAAAAAAAGAAGTTTTTACAGAGCTGAAAGAAGGGCTGCGGTGTGGACAAGTCTAGATGCAGGAGCTTTGTGCACACCGCTGCCAGCCCTGCCATGGTGGGCCCAGGGCTTCGTCCCACTGGGACACAAGGCGGGGACCAGCTGGCATAGCACATCACCGTGACCATCAGGGCTTGCCTGGGCAGCACAGATCCCTCCATCCCACGCAGCTGCTATTTATTGCCCTAGTCCACCTGTCAAGAGAAGGCTGCACACAGCCAAGATGCCGGCGCTGCTCCACGGAGCATCACGTCCCCTGGGGTACCACATCTGGCCACACGAGACGGACCAGGAGGCTCAGCCTTGCAGAGCCTTTTCTGTATAAGGCAAGAGTTCTCAGGAGGGCTATGAAGACAGAGTAACCTCCATCACCAGAAGCAGCAGGACCTTGACCATTGGCACCCCCATCACCCCCGCTCTCCACTCATGCCATGAACAACCTCACACCTTCAGCTTCTGTGCCCCAACAGGGGGCAAGGCTGGGAACAAGGGACCACCTCAGCTCAGCTTAAGATAGCCAACCGATTTGGACCTTGCAGTTCTTCTGCCTCGAGTGACAGCCCAGTCCAGAGGCAAAGCTGAGCACTTGAACCACCCAACACAGAAGATTTTGGTCCAAGCAGTGGAGCACGGCCCCAGCCAACAAGCCAGTGCCACGAGCAGGAGACTTGACCAAGCAGAGCAGAATTCTGGGGTTTTTATCCAGGGGCACAGGGTAATCCTTCAGCATCCTCCAAGGAAACCGGCTCCAGCCATCCTATTCCACCAAGCAAAACAGGGCTTGTTCCAAGAGCTAAATATATGCGCCTCTCTCCCCAGGGTTTACTGCCAAACCCTGGCAACGGGACTGCAGGAACCCTGATAATATTGTAGGATTTGCCCAGCCCTCGAAGAATAACTGCACCGCCCAGGAGAACATCACAGGAATGAGCTCCCTCCTGCCCACTACACCCCTGGTACCAGGCACGAGCCAGGAACCCGCTACTCCAGGGCGGGCACTGAAAGACCGTGGATTTGCAGACTAGCCCAGCATTGCCTCAAATGGAAAATTTGCCTTTTTTTTTTTTTTTTTTTCTTCTTCTTTCTACAGGATTAGAAGTTTCACCCTCAGCTTCCTGCAGAGAACAGTGCAGCGCTGTGCCTGGCGCAGTCCCGCCTGGGTCTCAGTGGAAAATAACCAGCAGTTCTCTGCATAAAGAGATTAAAACCATTTTTTTTTTTTTTTTTCTCTCTCCCCCCCGCCCCGTGAACAACAAGCGATGAGGGAAGGACAAGGGGAACTCTGCGGGAAGCAGGACATCACACTCATCAGGCATGAGCTGCTAAGCTGGGGACAGCCACCTTGGGAAGGCAGAGCCTGACCCTTCCCCGACAGGGGCTGCCTCAGTTTCCCCAGCCGTTCCAGGGGAGCTGGAGCTCCGCAGGCATTCTACAACCCCAGCTCCCCACCCCACGGCCTCCCATGGAGGGAGAGGAACGTCTCCCGGCCTCGCAGCGCCCGAGCAAGTTTGCACAAGACATCCCCGGCGAGGCAGGGATGCCAACTGCTTCCCAGCAGCCTCCCACCCTAACCAGCAGCTTTACACCAGCACTTCAACCGGGCGCCTTCCCCAGCTCGGCAGAGGCGCTGCCTCCCTAGCATTCCCCTTTGACAAGCTCTGGCATCGCCCAAATTCCCTCCGAGAGGCACCGGTGCCGCAGGAAAGCTACTGGCACATTACAAGCGGGTGTCTGCCTCTGCATCCAGGGGATGCATAGCTGGCATTCCAGGCTGGCAAAGCTCTGCCCTGCGTAATCCACCTGACCAGGGCACATGCCAGAACAGGTTATGCAAACAGAGCACAGGAACGGAGCGAGGGAGAGCAGCCTTGGCCAGGGAAAGGGGGGAAAAAAAAGGCTGGAGAAAGAGCTGTACCTTGGTACGCATTTAAGGGTCCTCAAAAAACAAACAAACAAACAAAAAAAATCCTTCCAGGTGGGGCGCAGAGCACTCCGACCCTTCCAGTTCACCACCAGTGAGCCAGTATGACAGAGCTGACCCTTTTCGTGCACCGCAGAGGCAGAAAGAAGGGATTCGACCCCATCTCCTCATCTTGTCCCAGTTCCCCCAGGGGGAGGAAGGGAGCGGGGCTGTTCCGCCAGCGTGGCCACCCTCGCCTGGGCACTGCCGCCACAAGATGGGACACAGGCTCAAATGGGACTCACTGGGATACTGCTGCATCCCCTTTCCTCCCTCCTGACCTGCAGCGTGGAGCAGAGCAGGGAGAGGCAGGCGGAGGATGGATCGCTGCCCACGGTCCACGTGGTCTAAGGTACATCGTGGCCAAGCCATCGCTCACCCCAAAACCTGCAGCAACGCAGGGGAGGACAGGCAGAACTGAAGGGAAAGCGGGCCAGGAGGGGACTGCGGAGAAAGAAGCAGCTTCTTTGGCAAGTTCTTGCAGCAGAAGGACCTGCCCAGCCTTGCGCTGAAGAAGCCGGGCGCCCGAGCATGCACACGCAGGCAGGCGTGCAGCCTCCTCAAGGCTGGGGCACCCCAGGCCATCCCAGGAGGGAGCGCTGCGGGGTGGGACAGGAGCCTTGGAACGTCCCGGATGAGAGCCTGGCTTCACATCCCCCTCCCCGTGCCTGGGGACGGCAGGCAGCGTGTGACAGCCATCACTCCCACGCTGCGGCCCACCTTCTCCCAAGGCTTACGCTGACGATGCTGGAGGAGAGAACGAGGGAGGACACTGTGGCAGGACCTACCATCCCTCTGGTTCACGTCCCGCTGATGGCGGCGGACGTTGAATGGAAGAGTGCCAGAGCCAAGCAAGGGCCGGGCAAGCGTGCCTACAGCCCATATCGATCTGGAGATCAGCTCTTCAGGGACTCCCTCCGCCAGAACTGCCTTAGCTTACACAATTGCCAAGCACCCAATTGACCCACCCATTGAGATTTTGCCTAATTCCTTTTCAAGCCCCTTAATATTTTCTGGCTCTTACACCATCCACTGGCAACAGATTCCTCTAGTTCAACTCATCTCCACATAAGAGTGGCCACCCTTCGAGCCTGATGGCTAGTTCCCTCCAGCCTTCCTCAGGAGAAAACTGACCTCCCAGACACCGATCCGCATCTCACCTCTTTACACCCACCTCTCTAAAGTCAAAGCCTGCCCCGAGGTGGGAGGCCCCAGGACCCGCATGGGCAAAGCTGTGGGCTCCCGGTCCTGCTGGGACGTGCCCACGGTGGTGCCCAGAGGCAGGGGAGACGGACGGCGTTTAGAAGACGAGGACTGTCCTCTTTTGAGCAACGCGAGACTAATTTCTCCTCTAATGCTTGAGGAAAATGCATTTTTAGAAGACCCTAGTGTCTGAATTGGGGAAAATATCTACTTTACAGCCAGCGATGGGGTGCGGGTTTCAAGGTCTCGGTGTTCTTGAGCTCACCAGGTGCAGGGACGAGGAGGAGCACTTGACACAAGCTGCCAACAGGGTTATTTCATACCATGAACGTCACATTCAATAGAAATTAGAGTTTGCTGAGGAGTTCTCTCTCTTTATATGATGGCTGTGACCCCGAGAACTCCTTGCCCCGGTGCCGGAGCCCTGAGCCCTTCCCTTCCTCCCGCAGTGTCCCCCATGGGCTGTCCCTGCGGGGAGTGCACGGCTTCTGCTGGGGGAATGGGCTGGGTATGATCCTCATGTATTTTATACTGGTATCCAGATAAATATTGGTTCTTTAGTGTTATTGATGTCAATTATTTAGTCTTATTCTATTAAATCTGTTTATATTTCAACCCTGGGGTTTCCTTGTTTTGTCCCGATTCCCCTTCCCGGGTGGGGACGGGTCATCGGGTGAGAGAATAACTGTCTAAATGACAATAAATTGATGTGGGTTTCTCAAACCATAACAGGGACTTTTCTCTTCGAAAGCAGGGCTGGAAGCCCCCACAGTGGGGAACCCCTGTCAGGATCTTCCCTCTCCCCGCCGTGCCCAGAGCCACCAAAGCTGGGACCTGCCAGCGACACAGCAGAGCTGGTGGCCCCACTCCCTCCTCCCTTGGCCCATAGCCGCGGGCACAGGGGACCGCGCACTTGTGTCCCCAGCAAGAAGCCATACGAAATGTGACCAGAGATTTCCCTCCCCCCTTCCCAAGCTTGCGAGAATCCAGGAATTTGTCACCCAAGGTGGAAACTGAACCCAAGGTGAGGGAAAGACACCCCAGAGAGCTGCCGGAGACAAAGGACAACCTACGGCACAGGGGTCTCTGCCTCGCCGGGGTTACGTCACCCATCCCAGCATGGGGACAGCATCTCGGTGCCATTGTTTGCAGGCAACCTCACTGCCCAGGAATGCAGCAGCCCGTGGGGGCTGGGAGACGCGCCGAGGGTGGGAAATGCTTCCTGCACAGCGGAGCTGGCTCCTCAGCACGTCTATTAAACAAAGCCACAAGCGACCTGGCTACTTATCCGAGAAAAGGCCGGCCGCCCCCGCAGCAGAGGGCTGCTAGACAGCAGCGGCTCCCAGCCCCAGGACCCCACCATGGGTCAGGTCACAGATGCAGGAGCCGTATCCGCGCACATCCTGGGCTTCCCCGTACCTAAATCCACCTTTCATCCAAATCCACTTAGTTACACACCCTCCAAGATCTTCAAATACCAAGCTGATGCTCTGCTTGCTGCAGAGATGCCCCGTAAAAACCACCTGAGCTTTGGTGTATAGCTTATTGATGAAGGCAGCCCCCAGGCTTTCACGACACATTAAAAATACTGGGCGGGGGGGGGAAACAAACCAAAAACATATTCTGCAGGTTGTTCCCTGCAGAGAAGCAGGGATGGGGTGAGGGAGAGGGAGCAGCAGGCCGGGGGGGCGGGTATGGGGCAGGCATGGGGCTGCAGGCCACTCAAGAGACACGGCCCATGGCCAGCCCATCGCCACCCGCCACCCCAGCACAGGCGAACACCTGTCTCCCAAGGCCCTGCACCCATCAGCGTGCACCGGTATTCCAACCACAAGGGAAAGGCGGCAAGAAATAGGGAATTCCTGCGAGTCTTGGTCTCCGCGCTTGGTTTGGGACAAGCCTTTTTGGAAAGGAACCACGCTGAAAGAAGGAGAAGCGCTCACCTAGACGGAGCTGAGATGGCTCCTCGTGACAGAGTTTCCCCATGCAACTGCCAGGAGCTTCCACTGATCCTAGTTTATCTCTTAGATAAACAGCATCAGTTAAAACAATTTGCTCAGGGATTTTATCGCTACGTAAACAGACAGCCCAACGTAACAAGGAAAGCCGAGAGAGAAACCGGCTGTAAGCAGGAGAGGGACGAATAGAACAGATGAAGAAGCTGCCTTCCCCAAGAGCACAACTGTCCAAACGAAGCTGCAGCCTACCCAAGCTCTCGCCAATCCCAAGCCACACGAATGGCTCCCAAAAGGATTCGCCTGGGTAATTAACTGAGGAAAAAAAACCCACCACCTCAGTTCTGACCCCATAGATTCGACAGATGTTTGTCAGGGAAGTTTTCCAGTACCAAAAGAATGAGAAGTGGCAGAAAAAGGATTCAGCCCGAACAAACCCCCTGGCAAAAATATCACTGGAAGAAGAGTTGGAGCCACGGTACAATCCTGCACCACCTGTAGAGGAAAAACGCTCCTTGGTCACCATGATAAAAATGCCACTGAAAACCCTGAAGAGGATCCAGATTATATAAAACGCGTCAGTGAAGGAGCCATTCCCTCTGGGAAGGCACACAGGGAAGAGCAGACTCCCCAGACGCTTGCCCCGGACTGCGGCATCCCTGGGCACGGCCAGGCCACTCCAGCTCCTCTCCCACCGGGTGTCCATTTCAAATGCAGCCACCCAGGAGTTACAGGATCAGTCCCAAGTTCAAAGCAAGGACCTTTCTGGTCTGGCTGCACAATGCCAGTCGCTGGGTTTTCCCCAGCAATCGCTGTACTAGCATCTAAAAATCACTGCGTGCCCTCTCCTAACAGGACAGGAGCGGGGCCAGAGGAGGGCCATGAGGATGATCCAAGGGCTGGAGCCCCTCTGCTGTGAGGACAGGCTGAGAGAGCTGGGGGGGTTCAGCCTGGAGAAGAGAAGGCTCCGGGGAGACCTTAGAGCCCCTTCCAGTCCCTGAAGGGGGCTACAAGAAAGCTGGGGAGGGGCTGTTTGCAAGGGCATGGAGCCACAGGACGAGGGCCAACGGTTTAAACTAGAGCAGGGCAGGTTTAGGTTAGACATCAGGAAGAAGTTCTTCACACTGAGGGTGGTGAGACACTGGCCCAGGTTGCCCAGAGAGGTGGGGGAGGCCCCATCCCTGGAGACATTCAAGGCCAGGCTGGATGAGGCTCTGACGACCTGATCTAGTTACAGATGTCCCTGCTGACTGCAGGGGGGTGGGACGAGATGGCCTTTAGAGGAGGTCCCTTCCAACCCAACACATTCTATGAGTCTATGACAGCCACCAAGAGAAAGAAGGTGACACTGCTTAGCGCCACAGGAGCAGGGACCCAGGAGAAGATCAGCAACCAGAGACCACCCCACCCACTCCAGGGAAGAATCACAGAATGGTTCAGCTCGGAAGGGACCTTAAAGACCATCTAGTTCCAACCCCCTGCCCTGGGCAGGGACACCTCCCACTGGAAAGGATGCCACCCCTGAGTGGCCAGTGTCACCCCTGCTGCTGTTCCAGTGCCCCAGCACAGCTGGGAACCCCTTACTCCCCAAGCCGCCCCTTTCCTGTGAGAATGCTGCTTTTCCTACACCTCGCTCCGCAAATCCCATGGAGCAGGCCTTCTCCTGCCAGCCTACCTGGCTGAGCTATGACTGGAATGCCGCCCCTGGCTGCCCGCCCGGCTGCTGCCCGTTAGCGCAAGAACAGATTAAGATTTATCGGCAGAAAGGTACTGCCAGCACGCAGCGCCCAGCCAAGCCCAGGGAAGCACCTCTCTCCCGGGCTGGCTGCGCAGAGGGACAGGGAAAGGGTTTCCAGATGGAGAAACCCCAGGAAGGGGTCCAAACCCATCCCTGAGCACCGTCTGCTCCTGCTCTTGGGGGTGCGAGACACACACCTCGCACTGGCACTTTGTTCCCTACCCAGAGGTTTCTCGCTCAGCCTCCGCTGGTACCCATGGGAACAGCTGCCTTGGAGGCAGGGTGAGCTCCATCCATCCTGCCCTGGCCCTCGGGGACCGTCACAGACACCCAGGCAGAGCCAGGTTGCCCAGAGAAGCTGTGGCTGCCCCATCCTTGGAGGGGTTCAAGGCCAGGTTGGACGGGGCTTGGAGCAACCTGGACTGGTGGGAGGTGTCCCTGCCCAGGGCAGGGGGGTGGAACTAGATGGTCTTTAAGGTCCCTTCTCACCCAAACCATTCTATGATGAGGCAGGGTGAGCTCCATCCTGCCCTGACCCTCGGGGACAGTCCCAGACCCCCAGGCAGAGCCCTGTGTGTCCCTGCAGGCGCTGGGAACAGGGTGCTCCGCACAATGGAAAAGGCAATGGGGGAGGCAGCCCACCGTACGGATGAAGGGAGCCCCAGGTACCGAGGCACAGCCCCCAGAACATGCTTGAACCTCTTTTGGTCCTCTCTTTTCTTCCCAAACTCGCGTGATTGTTGCCTTCCACAGGGAACCAGGAGTCTCATAGAATCATAGACTTGCCCAGGTTGGAAGGGACCTTTCAGATCATCGAGTCCAACCATCAGCACAACTCTGACAAAAACCATCACTAAACCATATCTCTAAGCAGCACGTCTGCCCAGCTTTTAAATAACTCCAGGGATGGAGACTCCACCGCTTCCCTGGGCAGCCTGTTCCAATGCTGGATAACCCTTTCAGTGTGAAAACTTTTCCTAATATCCAGTCTAAACCTCCCCTGGCGCAACTTCAGGCCATTTCCTCTTGTCCTGTCGCCTGTTACCCCATTTCCAGCTCTGTACGTTCTCTGTTAACACCCCTTACAGCTCCAACCTGCCAAGTCAGTTTTCCATGTCCAACCCGATCGCTCCCAGCTGCTTCCTGGGCCACACAAATCAGGGAAGTTTGTTCGGGGCCATCCTGCCCGAGGTGGGAAGCCAGGGTCCAGCTTCCCTTATGCAGTCAGAAGATCCATTCGGATCACTTTTTACGCTCCCCCTGCCCCACACACTCCTTTGGGGCTGATGCTTCCTTTGCAGTGCAGCCATTCCTTGGTTTTACAGAAGTACCTGAAGGCCTGAACCGATCTAAAGCCCCAGAGTACTGGGTTTTTTTGCCAGAAACAGAGTGAGATACGGTGCTTCTTGGCCAAGGAGAACAGCTTCAGAGCCAAGGCAATCACAATTTGGCAGCTGAATTAGAGTTGGCAAGCGATGTATTGGTTGGGTTTTCTCCCCTCCCCGCCCTCCGGTGACTTCTCTCCTGCAGTTTGGGGGTTCAGAAGCTCTGCAAGGGCTGAAAGGCCACAACTTACTCAACCCTTTGGGTCCCAAAGCTGAGCAACCTGGCAGTTTCTGCTCCAGCAGGAGTTAACACGCACCCAGCCAGGCCCATGGCTTTGGCTGCCGTCCTCCACCTGCAACAAACATCGCCACAGCACAAGGGGCTGGGAAGAAGTTTAAAGAGTAGTTTCGAGGACATGAATTTAGCCTCAGAGGGGGGTTTTAGTTCCCCACGACACAGCACGCGCGCACCAGTGGCAAGCGGCTACAAATAAACCCTTGAGCATCCCTCCTGGCCTTCGGGATCTGCAGCATGAGCTGTACTTCAGAGGAACGGATAAATTGCATTGGTGGCATTATTGCTAGAAGGGAGACAAAGCTCCAGCCACGCTCCTCTTTAGCTAAAAAGCTGAGGAAGTCTGATTTCAACGCTCTTATCGGCTTAGTCCTCCCGACCAGCGGGGATGCTAGGATTTTACGCAGGCAGAGAAAAGAACAAGCCAAGGTATAAGGTCCAAGAGCAGGTTTGGCAGAACCCCCCCCCACCCCGGCACCACGCATGCGTGATCAGCGTGCGGTGCTCACAGCAGCCCTGCGCTCCCGCTGATGGAGTCGGGAACAGGCAGATAAAGCCCGGAAGGCTGAAGGAAAAGGCGGCAGGAGGAAACTCAAAGCGCGTCGCCGTTGCTGGTGCATCCAGGGGAGCGTCGTAGCAGGGAGAGTCCCACAAATCACAGGGAAGAGCCCACAGCGACTCGTTGCTGTGGCCGTGAGGAATCTCAACAGCCCCGCAAGGGAGATCTCCCCCGCCATCAGCTCTCCTCCCGGTTTAGGGCCAACACCCTGGCTATCTATCCGTAAAGCTCTGCTATTCCAGCTGCAGCGTCAAGCGTCGGCCCGCTCCGTTCCGAGTCAAGATGCGGGTGGGTGACGGCAGTTATCCTGGTGGATAACTGGTGGGAATCTGCCCGTCGGGTTCGGACTCCCGGCTCCCATTCTCTGCTTGGTCACAGACTTGCTCTGCAAACTGGGACCATACTGCTGCTTGCTTACCATACCTGTCTCAGCCTGCAGAAACACTGACAGCACCCAGGGGAGTAAAATGACTTGTTAACACGGACTTTAACGCACTTAAAGGAAAGGTAACCCCTTCACTCTGTTCTCAAAACAAATTCTGAGCCTCCGCACACCCTTCCCTCTCTCCTCAGGTGGAACAGCTTGGAGGAGGCCAATTCCAACCCTGCATGTCCAAAGAGAGTTGCAAGCTGGTCGGGCTCCGCTCACCTCAACCACACAACTGAGGACTGACCACCAAGAGAAGCACCGCGCTCGGACACGCAGAGCTCAGCAAAAGCTCCCTCCACCTTTTTCTGTTCCCCTTTCTTTTAATTGAGTATCACCCACAAATCAAAGACGCCGAGGCACAGCCAGTCCTCCCATTCACTTAAGCTAATTAGCAGCCCAGCGAGACAGAGAGAGCACAGTGCTCTAATATTAGCCAGAAGATGCACTTAGAGCCCATCAAGATGACACAACGTCCTCCAGGAGCGTGCAATTCCCTTCCAACATCCACTACCACACCGGCGGGGTGGGAAGAAAAAAAAAAAAAAGGAAAATGGGATAGGAATAGGCAGTCGGTCACAGAAGATGTTAAGGTTTGTCTCCTGAACGTGGAGAGGGGCAGCAGAGCCATTTCCACCGGCTTTCCTTCTCCCAAAAAGGCAGCCCAAGAGGAGACACTGGGATAAGCAAGTTACAGAGCGGGGCTATAAGCAAAGCTCAGCTGTGAGAGAGCACCACAAGCCTCTAAACAATTAGTAGCGGTGCCAATCCTTTTTTTGGGGCGGAAATCCATTAAATCCAAGAAATCCAGCTAAATCCACGTGGCATCAGCTCAAGGAGAAAACCCACTGCCCGGTTAGAATGACACAGGCAGGCTCCGCTCTGCAGCACACCAGGCAAACGCCAGCCATCGCCCCTACCCCACCAGCTGCTTTCAACGGAGGTAACAGACACCGATACGGCAGTTTGTGTTGCAAAAGACCTTTTACCAGCAGGATCCAGGAGATCTCCCTGCCCGGCACCACCTCTGGGACAGGACAAAGCCTCTGTATGTCACCGCAAGGCAATGCCAACAGGCAGCACATGGCAGGGGGTTGGCACTAGATGATCTTTGAGGTTTCTCCCAACCTAAACCATTCTATGATTTACTGACCCCAAAAAAGAGCAGCTTTGGGGTGAAGCTGCAATATGGGCCAAAGGAGGGAAGGGGAATCAACAGGGCTGGGATCCACCCCAGGCACGAGAGCTCACACAGAGGTACTGGGGTCTCAGCAACGCTGACGGATAAAGCATCCAAGCAAGAAGAGAAAGTGGGTGAGACACCGGGTGGGTGAGTGCAAGCTTAGGAAGACCAGGAATTCACCTGGGCTGGAGGTAGGACGGTAGCACACACTTGGCCACAGAATCCCAGAACGGTGAGGGTGGGAAGGGACCTCTGGAGATCACCCAGTCCCACCCCCTGCCAGAGCAGGGTCACCCACAGCAGGTGGCACAGGAACGTGTCCAGGCGGGGTTGGAATGTCTCCAGAGACGGAGACTCCCCCACCTCTCTGGGCAGCCTGTGCCAGGGCTCTGCCACCCTCACAGCAAAGAAGTTCCTCCTCATGTTGAGATGGAACTTCCCATGGTCAAGTTTGTGCCCGTTACCTCTTGTCCTGTCTCCAGGCACCACTGAGAAGAGCCTGGCCCCATCCTCCTGACACCCACCCTTCAAGTATTTATAAGCGTTGATAAGACCACGCTGCTCAGCTCACGAGATTAACGGAGGCCAAGGCGGCTGCTGGACACAGGTAGAGCCAGGGGAGTAAGAATTAGAGGCGAATAAGAAATTCTTATTCACTTTGTAGCCTGCGCTGCAGCCAGACTGAAATTAGCCAAATTGGGTATGAATTATTGAAAGCACTAGAGTCCCATTTCCTTTGCTAATCAAAGAAAATGATTCCAGGGAGCTGAAAGTACGGGAAGAGCAGCAGTTTTTCAAGGGGAAAAAAAAAAAAAAAAAAAAAAAAAAGAAAAAGGTGCTGCTCGAGTGGCTTCTATAAGGAGGGAGCAGCTTGCGGAGCACCACTCACCTCCTCCTCCAGCCCCTTCTCCCCGCTCAGCTGCCCACAGCCCACCAGGGAGAGGGTCCATCCAGTCCTGGGGGCCCGCTCCGTCCCCACCCTGGCCACCCAGCACATCAAAGAGCTCTCCTGGCTCCTGGAAGTCATCCCGAAGGAATGCAGGATCTTTGCAGAGCGTTTAATAAGATAAACAGACCGAAGTCCCACTCCGGGTAAGGATTAGCAGGGAGCAAGCCCGGGCGGGTGCTGGCAGTCCCAGCGGGTGCCTGGCAGCTCTGAAAGCAGAGCCCCACGGGGCTCACGGGCAAAGACTGGCCCACCCCATGTTGCCCATCGCCCCCGGACATCACAAAGGCTGGAGCAGGTCAGCTCTGTCCTCCTCACCAGCAGAGCCCAGCTTCTGGGCTTTGTTTGGAAACCAGATGAGGACTGAGCCATTTCATAGAGTCACAGAACGGTTTGGGTTGGAAGGGACCTTAAAGATCACCTAATTCCACCCCGTTGCCCTGGGCAGGGACACCTCCCACCAGCCCAGGTTGCTCCAAGCCCCATCCAACCTGGCCTTGAACCCCTCCAGGGATGGGGCAGCCACAGCTTCTCTGGGAAATCTCTTCCAGCGTCTCAGAGTAAAGAATTTCTTCCTGATATCTCATCTAAATCTCCCCTCTTCCAGTTTAAAACCATTACCCTTGTCCTAGCCCTACACACTCTAATAAAGAGTCTCTCCTCATCCTTCCTGGAGCCCCTTTAGGGACTGGAAGGGGCTACAGAATGCTGCTTCCCGGGGCATTCCCACCAGCCAGGAGGTGATGGACCAGCCCCAGACCAGCACCGATGGGTACCCAGCAGTTCAATGGAAAACACAGGGCAGGAGGCGGCGCAGACCCCACCAGAGCAGCAGCGGCTTCTCCCCTCCGTACCATAGGGAACGGCAAGCCACCGTCCCCCTACAAGTTATTAGCGGAGCAAACAAAAAAATAAAAAGGAAAAAGCAGAACGAAGAGCGCATGGCCAGGGCCCAGCACTTGTCATAACCGCAGGGCCGGCACCCCCGGGAGATACGCCGTCTGTGCTGCGGACCAAGAAGCCCCAGCCGAAGCCGTGGAGAAATGCGGCAGGATGCGCCAGAGCGGGAAGCGGGGCCAAAGGAGCCTTCCCAGACCAGTAGCCTCCCACACCAGATTAAAATTCCATAGGAATTTGCTAAACAAATCGACTCTCTTAGCTACCGCCATAAACCCGGGGGATGTTTTGCATTACTGCCACACAAGGGAGGGAGGAAACAGACCCTCATGCTTGGCCCGCGCACAGGGCCCCCCACAGCAGAGGCTCCTGCAAACGCCGGTCCAGGCAGAGCCAGGCTGGATTCTGCACCACCAGCCACAGCACCCACCTCCATCCAACCCCTGAAGTCCCGGCTCTCCCCACTGCCCACCTCGGAGGTGGCAGCCCCAGGAAACCCGCTGCGATGGGGCCCCCAGGATTGTCTAATGATGGATTCTCTCCTCTCCATTGACTACATTTTACAGCCGCTGGCTAACTCTCTCACCCTCCCGAGACGGAGGTGTTGATGCTGCTCTCATTATCTTCAATTCAAAACAGAGCCAAGAAGAGGAAGGAGGGGGAAAAAAAGAAAAAAAAAAAATCAACTTATTTAAGAAAAAACCCACACACTAACCCTCTTCCAGCCCCCTCCCTCGCCTGTTCTGAAGCACAATGAAACGCCAGGGATGGATTAAGAAGAGAAATAGTTGCAGGGGTGGAGAAGGGCTGCAGAGAGAGCGGAGCATGGGAAGTGACCACGGCCCAAATCACCTCAACACAAACCCATGCCAGCAATTTCCTTGCTGAGAGGAGCCCACTGTGCGTGCCTTACAGTCCCTGCAAGGAGCCTGAAAAGAAAATTTTGCATGGGCTGGTTTACAAGAACAAAACGTCTCAGTTCTATGGAGGCAGAGACCTAAAAAAGAAAGAGAGAGGACAGAATAGAGGCGAGCAGGCAGAAGACAAAACAGAATGGACAGGGTATAACTTAAAGGGAGATGCTTTCAAAGCAGTCCCGCTCCCCAGCAGACGTGGGAGAACAGAGCCTGCAGGATGGGATGCAATTATTCCACAGGAGTAACTAAAAAGGTTGCCACAGAGATGAAAAGTCACAGGAGAGTTCTGGACTGGCTAGAATTGGGATTTCAATAGGAGCTCAGTGACATTTTTAAACATATGGAGCATCTGCAGCACACTGCGTGTTGAACACAAGCCAGAGTCGCTTGACTATGGGCATCTATACGGAAAAGCGTTTCTGAGACCAGTATATGCTGGAGAGAGAGCTGGGGGGGTTCAGCCTGGAGAAGAGAAGGCTCCGGGGAGACCTCAGAGCCCCTTCCAGTCCCTGAAGGGGGCCTACAAGAAAGCTGGGGAGGGGCTGTTTGCAAGGGCACGGAGCCATAGGACGAGGGGCAATGGTTTAAACCAGAGCAGGGCAGGTTTAGGTTAGACATCAGGAAGAAGTTCTTTACACTGAGGGTGGTGAGACACTGGCCCAGGTTGCCCAGAGAGGTGGGGGAGGCCCCATCCCTGGAGACATTCAAGGCCAGGCTGGATGAGGCTCTGAGCGACCTGATCTAGTTACAGATGTCCCTGCTCACTGCAGGGGGGTGGGACGAGATGGCCTTTAGAGGTCCCTTCCGACCCAACACATTCTGTGATTCCATGCTGTCCTCACAGCAGCGCCCCGAGACACCACGTTGCCCCCTCCAGGTCCCAGGCAGGGTGACACACAGCACCCAAAGGTGACCGTGCCAGCACAGCACGCAC
Source organism: Rissa tridactyla (assembly GCF_028500815.1). Classification (NCBI taxonomy): domain Eukaryota; kingdom Metazoa; phylum Chordata; class Aves; order Charadriiformes; family Laridae; genus Rissa; species Rissa tridactyla. The sequence goes on along the minus strand of NC_071481.1, from coordinate 5,985,483 downwards.
CCACCTTGCTGCGTACCCAGAGAAGGCACCGAGTGCCACAGAAGCACGAGCGCAGCAGCGGCCACGACCATGCTTGGCAGCCTGGAAAGCTAACGGATAGCCCAGAAAGGGTCTGGGACAGCTGCTACACGTGTGCATAGAGGGTCAGTCCTCAGCCTTGCTCTCATCGCTGGAATTGTTCAAGTATCACCCCCAAGACAGGCAGATCCATCCTTATCAAAAGGCCTACTAAGCCCCCAGACTTTAAATCACAAAATATGATCAAGAACGCCCTGAAGTCCTCCTTGATTGCTCTTGGTCTACAAGTCACAGCTTTGTCTGGACTTGATCCACAGGCCCCCTTTTCCACGTCACCTGAGCAGCTGAGCTGACACCGCACTAGTTAAAGCCCAGAGCAAGAGTTTCTTGAAGATATATTGGACACACTGCCCCAGGACAAGGGCCACAAGCCACCAGCAGGACCTTCTCTTACAACGGCGTGTGCTTATTGTACCCAACACTTCCAGGTTTCGCTGTGGCCCTTACTTGTAAAGCCAACGTACGTGGCTTTTCCCAGGAGGTTCAAAGTCCACGCACACCTCCAGAGCCAGCAAAGCAGCCTCGGCTGGGGCAGCTGCACCAGCGTCAATGCAAATCACGCCACAAGCAAGCCACTATTTAAAAAGGAGCCTTGGGTTCTCATTAACCAAGGCTCTAACAAAGGTTTAATCTGAACTTCCTCCCACCCAGACGGCTCAGCGTGGAGTCAACACGCAGCCCCTCCCACACCATACACACACACACAAAAAAAATATCTTGATTTTCTTTAAGTGCCGTCGCGATCAAAGTGAAATATGAGACACACACACACACACACACAGGGGAAAGAGCTCGCGGGGATTAGTCAGCTGTTGAACTCCAGAAGAGCGGGCGCGATGGCAAGGAAAGCGAGGAGAGGAAAGCACCCGGCACGGAGCCTGCTGGTGGTGTGCCTTGGGATGCTTTAACACCTGCGCGGTGATTCCTGCCCTCTTCTTGCAGTTCAAGGCACAAATACAGCGAGGCTGCTGCTTATCAGGCTAATTCTTTCCCCAGGAAGCATCATCCAGATGTCCTGAAGAGGAAATCCACTCCTGCTGCTACACAGCTCCGCGGGCTGCTGGGAGCTGGTTCCCTTTCCATGCATTCCCCCGCAGAGGCACCGGAGCAAACATCCTCCTCCGCCAGGCACCCAGGTCCAAGCCTGTGTCCCAGCCTCCCAGAGCTGCTCCTCTGCCCCCCAGCACCCAAAGTCTTCCCTCCAGGCACCCTCTGAGCTGACCCAGTTTGCAGAGCTCAGCCGGAGTCTCGCATTTTGACTACAGCTGGTCAAAGCATTTTTTTTTTTTTTTTTTTTTTTTTTTTACACTACAATTAAGTGTAATCAAAATACACGGGGTTTACTCTAACCTGAGCTGTTTCACAGAGCTGCCCTGGTTTGAACTCCTCTCTTAGACAGGAAAGATTTTGATGTCTAGGATTTTTCCAAGCTGGAGCGACAGGAGATGAAGATACTCAAAACATTCATGTTTTTCCACTCAGCTGCCACCATTCTTCCCATTCTTTCTGCAAAAGCACTCAAAGGTTTGTTTTTTAAACTTAAAGTGCAGCAAGAGAGCAGCGTTCTGGGCAGCTTTGCTTTGAACCCTCCTGTGGGGAGCTGATGGGAAACAAGTCCTGGAGCTAAATTCTCAGACTCGAGAGCTCAGAAATGCTTCCCAGGGTGACAGGAGCAGGTTCTCATGCCTGGTTTTGCATCGCCTCCCAGAAGGGACTTTCACAGACCTCGGGAGAGGCCTGAGCTTTGGGTAGAGCTCAAGGGAAACCAAGGTTTTGGGGGTCAGTGTGTTCCGTGCTCACTACGGCAAACCTGCTAGCACCCAGCGCGTAGGATACTCACGCAACGACCGGGTTTCCAAGACGCAGGAAGAAGAAAAGCCAGTCCACTGGATATGACAAGCAAGGTGGGTTTATCAAGGCAAGCGAAACAGCTGCCAAGTCAGGGGATACCAAAATAAGAACCGCTGCATCTCCCCCGAGCAACGCTCTTTGACCTACTCAAAATATAGTAACTCAAGGTTGCCTTGGTTTTTGTCATTTCTCAGTGACACAGTCCGAAAAGGGCTCCTCCAGTTTGGAGAAATCAGCTCCACCACAGATGGCAAGCTGTCCGCAGGCTGTTTTCCAGCCCGCTCCAGTCCCCACTCTCCCAGCACCAGCCCAGTGGCCCTGAGCCACCAGCCAGGCTGCCAGCCCACCTCTGCATGCCAACAGCATCCCCGAGAGCTGCCGGGAAGAGGGGCGTAATTAGTTAAAGCAAGCTATATATACGAAGCAAGCTATTCAACAAGTGTTCTTCAGAGAAGAGGGGAGTCCCAGAAAGAACCATCCGCCACCTGGCATCAGGAAAGGTTAACATCACAGGGAGGAAAGGTAAACCCACCTATAACTGCACGGACCTGGAATTTAAGCACACAGGAGGGAGAGAGTGAGTTTGGACATGCCCAGCTTTGGCACCTCCGATTCTCTTGCACAACAGCATGGGAGCAACACCAAGCAAGTCTTTCCTACCGTCCAGCATCAGAGGACATGCCTACGGACACACGCATCCACCTACTGCTGGGTGCACACAGGCGCTTCCCACCTCTCCCCTCCTGGGACAGGACACCGGTACGGCTGTAGGGTATAGCGCACTGGGAATGACAGTCCCGTCACCACCCTGGCCCTCTGCAAAAGCTGTCCCAAGCTGGGACACGTCCCCGACCGCAGCAGGTCCCAGCCCAGCTCACCAAACCCAGGCAGCCCTGACACAGCAGGGGCTGTAACGAGCGTTACACCAACACAACACAGTTTTGAATCTTCCCCCACAAAAGGCAAAAGCAGGAATGGGTCCCGGTGACAAATCCTACATGGAATCTACAGCATTAGGAGGAAGACTTCATCTCTCATCACCTCCCAGGGGCCTTGAGGGACAACATCCTTCCCGACAAAGGGGAACCATGTAGCTCTGCCACCCCAGCTCACACCCAGTGTCTGCAAAACGAGCAGGCTAAAGAACGCAGCCAACGAGGTGAAGACAGAATTCTTCCCAATGTTTGCTCAGGTTTAACAGAACCAACCACACACACACTCTTCTTTCTCCTCCCTCCCTCTCCACTCGGTGCAAGGAAGGAGCAGGACTGATACCATTCAAGTGCAAGACGGAATATAGGCAGAATATCTCCAGTGTCCCACCCTTTTACAGAAACCACTCGAGACGGGTGCCTCTTGTGAGCCACTTGGCTGAACCAGCTCTCTCCCAGCCCGAGACTTCGGTCATTTACCCCGTCAGCATTCACAGCTGGAAAAAGGGGGTTATGGCCTCTCCTCTGCACGTCCAAGGGGGAGGAGGGAGCCAATCTGCATGTTTATTTGTTGTCTGCGCAGAATTCCTGCATTCCTTCCCTTGTTTACTCATCTGCTCTCAGGACACACTCAGACCCCAGCCAAGGGCTTTTGGGGCACCGCGTTCCCCTACGAGCTCGGAGCTCTCGCTGGAACACAGGACAAGCACAAGGCGGGAAGAGAGAAGCGAGCAAACGGGCAATCACAGAAGGATGTTTTCAAGGTGGTTGGGCCACAAGTAGAAGAAGTATCAATGCTTCTCTCCATAGACGCGCATCTCCACACCTGGAGGTCTAAGACCTTAGTAAAGAGGACATATGGACTGTCTTCCCCCTCAGCCCTTCCCAACAGCTCTGTTGTTGCACCCACAGCAGCGCTAGTAACTCAGCCACCCTCTTTGGCAGGGGGATGCCAGCGCTCCTCACATTGTCCCACGGACAACTACAGGTCAACCCACAGCCCCTGCGCTGAGCATCAGTGCGATGCACGAACCTCCATGGGCACAGCACAACCCACCTCATCTGAGCTCTTCTGGGAGCAGACACAGAGGCTCCAGAGAGGTTAAGGTGCAAGGGCTTCACCAGGACAATACAGAAGCACAGCTCGTACCCCCCAAAAATCACTTAGCTCTTTGGGTTGGTTCTGATTCAGTTGTACCTCGGAGAAGCAACCTTCACCCCCAAGCAGAACTCAGCTGGCTTCTTGGATCCCGGCAGGAGTCCACGAGGCTGACTTCGCAAGTGAGGAAGCTAGGTGTGACTACCAGGAAGGACAGGCCTTCACCACAGCATTAACCCATTAACTTAATTAGCTCTAAACCTACAGGAAAATCTAACTCAGGTGTGTAAGGAGTCTAAATTCCCTGGTAAGTGCCTGCCACACACTTGTGTCAGGACAGGACTTGCCACGGGGATGCTCCCAACCACACAAGGCTCATTGCAGAGGGGACTGAGAACCTGCATCAAATCTGGGGCACAAAATAACATAAAATACCTTCACTTGGCCGTAATCACTGCCTTTGACAACAAGGTCAATGCCAGGCACTGTCCCCGTGACAAGCGAGTCCACAGAGCAGTATGACTCTACCCTGGACACGCGTAGAACGGCAGGATTGATCCGCCCCATCACCAGCGAGACCGTTTGCTGATCAATCATTTACAAGCCAAGCGCACAAGGTGGCCAACAGAGCCAGGGCTTGGCCACTGCTGCATCGGGGCGCTCAGAGCACCCCCGGGGAAAGCCAGGCACCCTCGCGCCATCCAGCCTCACCTTCCACGCAGTGCTCCACCTCCTCCAGGTTGCGCAGCGTTATCCGCATGAGGCTGGAGTTCAGCATCAGCTCGTTGCGGTGCGCCGGCCACATGTACTGAGGGGCCGGGTTGACGAAGAAAATCCGCGTGTCCCCAGTCGAGACTTGGTTGTCGCAGATTAACGGGTCCCCGAAGCCACCGATAACCACCTTGTTCCCACCATCCAAGAGGATCTCGTGAGTGACGATGTCTTTGCCTTTCAGGTAACGCCAGACTCTCACCTTGAACGAGAGGGAGAAAAGAGCACATGAGACCATTTCGCAGCCACAGACCGGCACCTTCTGGCCCAGTTAGGTTTTTGTCATGTTGTCACCAGATGCACCGGAGTGGCTCAGGCTGGCAAAGCCGTCCAGCTGAGCTAATTCCATTAGCCATTCCTCTAAAAGCACAAAGTGTGTGGGCAACAGACTAAAGCGCATACTCCTCTTTCTGCCAAAGCTGCACCCAGCTCTCCACCCGTCAGTGCTCCTGGCAGCCTCATGTCGCGAGGGGTCCCTCAGCCACACAGGTTCTCCAGCAAGGGACAGAGTCCTCTTTGCATGGTGACACACCACCCTTGGCGCTGAGACCCAGGATTTGCTTTCCCTTCCCACTTCTCTTCCCTTGGAAGCAGGCTCCGGGCTCAGCCGAAGCCAAGCGTGCCACCAGCCCAGTCGTTGCTGTTTGAGCCTCAAGATGAAGGGTTGCCCCACGCCAAACCCTACCACGAGCTGCCTTGAATCACTTCCCCGGAGGCCCATGAAACCAAAACATCCTTCTCCTTCCTCTTCTCTCATCACCAACCCTGGGGAGGGCTTGCCTTCCCCACCCCGAGTGCAAACATGGGGCTGGAAGAGGATAGCGATGCCCCTTTCCTTTCTTCCTGCAAGAGCAATCCTAGAATGGTTTAGCTCGGAAGGGACCTTAAAGATCCTCTAGTTCTCCAGCTAAGCTGCCACTTCCCAGCAAACACTGGAGGGCCACCAGTAGGCATGGCTGCTAGCCAGAAGCCAGCCTCCTGCACGGCACAGAAGAGCCCAGCAGGGCCAGCAAGGTGGTGGGTCCCACGGGAGAGCGGGGCAGAAGCAACCAGGCAGAGGTAGGGTGGGAAGAGGGGCGAGCAGAGCCCGGCCGCCTCTGCGACACGGCTCAACTCCGACCAGAAGCCTCTGCCGCTGTCTTGCCTTTGCTGTACACGACCAGTAAAGCCAAGGATGAGCTCATCAACCTTTTCCCTCATATTATTCTAACCTTTAGGCCCACAACAAGCCATTTCAGTCACAAGATGACCGGCTGCAGCAGGGAATGCTGCGCTCCGACAAGGGACACCGCACATAGCCAGGGGAAGCTGGCAGACACTCAACCAGGAAAATAATTTATATTTTAAAAACCATAAACCATAACTGACCTGGTCCTGCCCACGATTAATAATGAATTCAAATTCATAGCAGGAGATCCACCTCTGGTTCCCAATGCTTGGACAGGAGTGAGAGCCGACTCACCTGCACCGACCCTTTCCACATACATGAGCTGGAAGCCCGATGTCCGCAGACACTGGCCACAGGGCGAGGGACACGAGTCCAGCCCCACCAGGGCAGCAGACAAACCTCAGCCTTGCCAGAGGAACCCTCTTCTGCCCCCAGCCACCATCATTCAAGGTGACAGGCTCCAGCTGGTCCAGTTCTCCCACAGGCACCCCGACTCGCAACAAAATCTCGGTGGTGAAATGTATCAAAGGAGGAAAAAAAGAAAAAAAAAAAAAACCACACTTCTAAATAAAAACAAAAAAAATTAAATAAGCTTTGAAGGGAACGGTAAATGGCTGGAAGTCCCCAACCGGGGTAGGCGAGCAGTGTCCATCCATGGGAGAGACTCTGAACAGCGGCACAGGAGCCTTAAAAGAGGGGCAGGAGGAGGTAAGTGGGGTGGGTTAATTAAAAAAGGGAGTCTTCTGGCTCCGACAAGGCACTGGTACCTTGAGAAGATGAAAGGCCGAGCAGATACACTCCACATAGAATTCTCAAAGGCAACTTCAGTTCCTATAAACGACTCAAGAAAACCTCCGTGGATTTGCTAAAATACAGGGCAGGATTTGGCAGGAGGAGCCCGATTTCCCTTTACTCATCCAAACTTCATGAAGAAAAATAAACCCTGGTCGCAAGAGCGAGTGCCGCTCTGTCCCCAACTGCTGCCAGCGGTTCTAGAGCAGCGCCCTGCACCTCGCTGCTGGCTCGTCCCCTGGCCCAAAAATGGCGAGAGATCTGCACAGACCACAAGCCGTCCTCCCTCCGGAGCCACGCTTTCCGCCCCGAAGAGAGGGACACCCGCACAGGAGGGAAGCGGCAGCCCTAAAATGACACTTCAGCGCACGCGGGACACCAGAGACGTGTCCCCATCCGCTCCCGATGGGTAAGGAATCCTCCCGCCGCTGCTGCCATCCTGTCGCGGGGGAAACGGGACAGGGAGCCGAGTCGGCGAGTTGTGTGTAATGGGAACAGCTCATCAGAGCGCTGCCTGAGGTTTCGGCTCCAAGCGAGGGCGGGCTCCCTAGCCAAGGGTATTGCCGTGACCGCAGGCATCCCAGGGCTGGCATGCTCAGAGCGTGCTTTATCATGCTCTCTGCCAGCAACTCCCCTCCTACCGCCCCGCAGAGCGCGTTCACCTGCATTCTCCAGCTGTCTCCGGGGCCCAGAGAGCACTTCAGCACACCCTGCCCAGCGCCAAAGCACCTGGGGAGGGGGCGGCTCAGAGATAAGGGGGCTCTCGAGCCCCCCTCCGGAACAGGCACGCACGTAGGTCCTTTCAGAGCGCAATTCCAAAGGGAACGCAAGGGGCAGAGGAAGGATGCTCGGACACGTGCGGCAGACAGGTCTCTCCCGACCTTTGGGGACACGGGGGTGGCAGGGAGGCAGCGAGTCGTTGGCACTGCAGCTTCTGTGCTTGACACAGGGGTTGGGGGGGAGGGGGACTTGTTGCAGGTGAGGAGGTAAGCACAGAGCAGATGTTATCCCGCTCCAGAATGAACCATTTTTATAGATAGCCGCAACTGCGGCTCGCTGGCCTCTGCCTTGCACGGCCCTTCAAGTGCATCGTGTTCCCCTCCAGGCTTCTTTGAGGCCATCCAGACAGACTCTTTGCCAAATACCCCCATCCCATTACTCAGTGACTACGGAAGACACACACCAAGATCTGACGCTGCGAAGTTCACATAAGAGGGTAAAAACACATCAGGGGCTAGGGGGGAATGCAAGTCTCGTGACCTTTAATCAACCTTGTGACTTTCAAAGCCCTAGCTCCAGAATTTCAGGGGTGAGAGCTCAGCACCGCCTCAGTCCTCAGCAAGAGGTTTCAAGGTCCACGATGATCTTGAGCTGAATGCTCCACACGCTGTCCCTACCGCGACTAGGAGCAGGCAGCTACAGGTGCCGGGGCAAGGGAACGGGGCCATTCCCACCGCCACAGGAGCCAGCAAGCTGGGGCAAGACCCTCCTGCTCACTGTTGGAGACCAGCACAAAATTCACCTGTCAGCAGAAAAAGGGAATGAATTTAGTGTTGCTTGTACTCCACAGGTGCGACTGAAGGTTAAGAACAAAGTTTAGGAGTGCATTTTATTCTCAAATCACATCTTCTCCTTAAGGTGTACTATTTGCCAGCCTCGGAGAAGGACTCTGGACTTGATGGGTCTCAGCTCCCATCCAGCCCAGCAGCTCCCGTCATCCCAATAGCAGCCACCGTATCTCACCGAGGTGAGCCCCGTTCTCCTGCGTACCTGAGATCCAAAACCACCCCAGGTGTAAAAACCACCGTGACAGCTCCTCTTGGGAAGCCGCACATGCCCTACCTGCCCCAAGACATTGTACTCACATGCTCGCACCCTCTTCCAGCATGAAGGGGGAGTCACCTCCCCTTGGGCCAGCACTACACAATGCCACAGCAACCAAAAGACAAGCAATAACTTATCCACGGGCTACCATCCCTCCCCACACAGTCCAAGTCCAAGCTGCTGGGGAGGGGTAAGGGCCATGAAGATGATCCGAGGGCTGGAGCCCCTCTGCTGTGAGGACAGGCTGAGAGAGTTGGGGGGGTTCAGCCTGGAGAAGAGAAGGCCCCGGGGAGACCTTAGAGCCCCTTCCAGTCCCTGAAGGGGGCCTACAAGAAAGCTGGGGAGGGGCTGTTTGCAAGGGCAGGTAGCCATAGGACGAGGGGCAATGGTTTAAACTAGAGCAGGGCAGGTTTAGATGAGACATCAGGAAGAAGTTCTTTACACTGAGGGTGGTGAGACACTGGCCCAGGTTGCCCAGAGAGGTGGGGGAGGCCCCATCCCTGGAGACATTCAAGGCCAGGCTGGATGAGGCTCTGAGCGACCTGATCTAGTTACAGATGTCCCTGCTGACTGCAGGGGGGTGGGACGAGATGGCCTTTAGAGGTCCCTTCCAACCCAACACATTCTATGATGGGCAGAGAAAGCAAAGCCTTCAGAGCCTATTCCAGCCCGAGAAGAAGGCTGCTGAGTTGTACACAGCCCTGTCACCAGGAGCTCTTCTCTCTCGAGAGGTGGCACTCAACCAGCAAACAGAGGGAGCTTCAGATGGCAAGGAAGGGTAGCTGTGACAGGCAGCTTTTCCCTTGTGATCTGACGGAAATCGCGGTGTTGACACGGAGACATCTGCTCCGCCATGTGCCAGCGGTGCCACCCGAGGCAGCAGCCCCCCCCTTCCAAAGAGCCACCTGCGAAGGTGGCACCCCAGGTGAGCCCAGGGTGCGAAGGAGCACAGCTTGCACGGCTTCAGCCCAAGCTTCCCCCAGCCAGCACCAGCTGTTTTCTCCAGTGTCTCGCAGCACCTCAACTCCCTGGGGTTGTGCTTCTCCCCACAGTCAAGTCCAGACACCTTCCCGCAGCCCCACCAGCTCCACCTCCGCTTCCTTCGGCGGCGGCCTGCGGGGCAGGCGCTCCATGCGAGGTGTGCAAGCAACCAGGGCAAAAAAAAAAAAAAAAATACATGCACCCAGGAATACAAAGGAGACAAAAGAGGGAAAAAAAAAAATAAAATAGGAGAGCCAGGCAGAGAACACAGCCTGAGGCTTGCGCTGAAAGGTGGCAGTCGGGCATTTTCACAGCTAGGTCTAAGGGGGAAGAAAGGCTAAAGCCTACCCTCTCTTCTGAAGCAGATGGTAATTTGAGTTAATTAGCATGGCTGTTCTAGTCATACACCTCAGAGCCAGGCCACAGCATTCACAAGCAACATCAGAGTCCACCAGCTTTCTCCCCACCCTTATCCTCCATAATGAATGGATGTGAAGGCACCAAAGACCAAGCAATTACCTGTAGGGCATCCCATTCATCATCACACACAATTAAGACTTTGTCACCGGTGACTCACCGGCTACATCAAGGATTGGGGAAGAAAAGGGAGAGAGAGAAAAAAAAAAAATGATTAGGCTGGAACCAAGTTCCAAGAGGTCCCTTCCCTATAGCAGACTCACTCTTTTGCCAGCGAGCCCATAAAATACTGGATTAAGGCTGTTTTACAAGACTCCTGGCAGCTACAGGGAGGCAGAGCGAGAACAGCGAAGACTTTATCTAAGCAGATCCTTGCAAGGGTATATTTTAAGCGCAGTACAAAACCCCCAAAAAGTAAAAGGATTTTCCAATATGCCATGGGGGCAATCCCATGGTAGGGAATGGGACCACCTGTACAGGCACGTGCAGTGCCCGCGAATTCCTGCCAGGAAGACGCTTTGAGAAGTCTCAGGCTTGGTCTTGTAAAGAAAGATGAGAAGTTAGAGCGCAGTCTCCTCGGGAGGAGAGCTGTCACTCTGGACAGAAGTAAAAAAGGTCACCCCGAGCATCGGCTCTGCCCGTAGCTTCACACACAGCTCTGCCAAACCCTTCCCTCCCCACCGCACGCTGTCCCTCTCCCCTCGCCGGTCACTCTCTGTCCCTTTCCCTGGCAGGAGCCAGCAGAGCACCAAACCCACCTCCCCCAGCAACTTCCACATCCAGCCCTGCCTGGAGAACGGCCGCCGTTATCCCCCAAAAGAGGGGCTCTATTGTCTGGAACAGGATCCACATCCTCTACACCACTTCCTATAGCACATATAGAACCTGTATGTGTCCTATAAATAGATGTTCCCTTCGTAAATACCAGGTCAGACCAGAATAAGGCACGCCAGAGGACTCCGAAGCAGGAAGGGACAATGCCAGGCTGTAGACAGGATGAAGTTTGGGAAGAGGAGCCAGCCCAGCACCCCGGTTCCCCCCTCAAACCCCTCGGTGAAGCAGCACACCTCAGCCAGTTTCAATTTCGGGAGTTCTCTCAGCCTGTTCTTCCTTATTATTCATCTCCTCCAGCAGCAAGCGAAGGGCTGGTGGCTATTTACAGGTGTTTATCTAACATTAACTTTGCATTTCTTCTGCGTTGCAATGTGCTTATCTTCATCTATCAAAGGCTTCGGCTGGGAGGGTTTGGAGTGTAACTAGGAAGAACAATACGCTAAGGCAGCGCTGGCGGAGAGTCAGGTGCCCGCTCCCTCGCAGACCACCCAGTGCCGATAACGCTCGCGATTTCGGGTGTGGGTTCTAGGGAACTCCTACCGCACAACCCGGCCCTTGCCTTTCCTCTTCAGATAAAGAAGAGCCGGACAAGAGATAACGGTGGTATTTGTAGGCAACCCCAGGGCCTGGTTACTGGAATACGACAGCGAGGAAGCGGACGGTGAAGTTTTCTCACCAGTTAAGCAGCGAGATCCCTTCTGAGAGGGCACCCGAGTCGGTGCGAGGCCAGCAGGAGCCAGCAGGCTCGGGTTTAATGCCCCAAACTACCCTTTTGGAATCTGGGCGCTTGGTAAAAAAAAAAAAAAAAAGAAAAAAACCAAACCACACCACAAAATAAACCAAAATGCAAGTATGTATAACCCAGCGTTAGCAGAATTTCAATACTTTGAGAGATCTTAGAGCGAAACAGGCCAACAGCTGCCACAAAGCTACGCATTTGCGAGTCGTGAGCACTACGCCCCGCTAAGTCACAGTTGGGAGAGATTTATCTGCTTTCAGGTCCTTAAGACACTCCAAGTCCCGTTTCAAAGCTTTTCTTCCCTGCAAACACACGATGAACATACCATAAAAAAAAATTTAGAAAGAAGAGACTGATGCGGAGGTAAAAGGACCGAAGAACCGCGGTTCTAAGAAAACTGCTAAATGTCACAGCGTAAGCCGGGAGAGCCAGCAGCGCTGCCACAATGGGATGGGATGGGATGGGATGGGCATTTCCATCCAGGGTAGGAGAGGTGGTGTTTTTTTCTCCTTTCACTTTCTTTTACAGGACTCTAGGACTGGAAAGGTATCTTAGGGCCAGGTTCCGGCCTTCAGGTGCTGTTATGAAACTAAACCAAAAACCCAGAGTTAACTCCCCAGTGAGCAGCACGAGCCTTCTCCGCAGCATCGCACGGGATAGCTCAGGGAGAGCCGGGCCAAAGACTCCCTTCCCAAGCCGAGCAATGCAAACTGCATTTCAAATAAAGCCACCCACCGCCTGCGGACCGGGTTCCTCCCCACACCTGGCTCCCTAGCTGCTCTTCCTCGGACCCCACGGCACCCTCTCAAAGGCAGAGCTGCTGAGCAAGCAGGTTTTTCCCATCGCATCCCAGAGTCTTGCTCCGATGCAGCAAGACGAAGCCTGGGTTTTATGCTAGCCGGACGCTGTGCTGCGTGTCCGCAAAGAGACCCGTTTCTCAGCTGAGCATTTCTGCCTCGTCACTAGCCTTCCTGGACCACCTCCTGCCTCCTCACATGGCAACCCTTGCCCTGGCATCAGGTGGCCCGCATCCATTCGGCCATATGCGCCCCAAGCTGCCGCAGGACACCGGCTGCTCGCAGCAGCTTATTAGTTTTCTAGATAGCACCCAGGATGTGCCAGACACTTTGCAAACATACGGTCTCTGCGCTAGCCTGGAGGGTCCGTGATTTAATTTACAAGAGCAGGGTACAGATTGTACCACGCAGCATCGCATGGGGCAGAGCGGTGGGAGCCAGCGGGAAGCAGGGAGGCACCAGCTGGGCAGACAGAAGCTTTTTAACTAGTTTATTGGGCTGAGAGATGCTCCAGAAGAAGAGGGCATGGTATAAAGTAAACCTTCCTCTGCACCGGCAGACCTCTCCCACCAACGCGCTGCTGCACATCACCCCAGGCCCTGCTTAGCAGGAACCACAGGCAGGAACCGCAGGACTTTTGAAGGATAGGAAGAAGAGGGGATGGGGAGAAGAGGAGAGGGGGGGGTGGGGGGGGTGGGGTGGGGTGGGGGGGGTTAAGAAAGAAAAAGCAATGTAGCAGCATGTCCACACAAGCGAGATTCCTGCCCCGGGAAGGGTTAAGCCATACAGCACGTTTTCTGACAACCAGGAGGATGGTATTTCAGGTTGCTCAGTACTTTACCGTCTCTCAGCTTAAGGGGGGGGGGGGGGGGGGGGGGAAGGAAAAAAAAACATAGCCAGAGGCCAGATTCGTAGTTAAACAATAGCTTGAGCTAGAGGAACTCAAGATGCTGCTAAAGTAAACAGGGAGCTACACGTAAAAAGCAGCAAGCGGCTCCCGACACCTTCCCCGGCAGCCCAAACCCTGCCCGAGCAGAAAGTTGGGAGTCAGCTCCGCGTGATGGAAAGGAGGGAAATGCCCATAAAAAGCAACCTTGAGAGATTCCCCCTCCACACAGCTGTGGGAGCTCTGGCGGGGAGAGACTCCGCAGGCTAAAAATACATAATTACACACCAAAGCTCCGGCGCATACAATAAAAACCACATGCGCCCGCCCGAGATAGGCGCCTGGTGGGGGCCGAAAGTTTCTCCCCCCCCCCCCCCCACCCATCCACCCCTTACCTTGCAGGAGTAGGTATGGTGGACGGGGTCCACGTTCATGATCTCCTCCACCGTGCCCGTCAACACCACGTTGGCCTCCTCCTCCCTCCGCTCCAGCTCCCGTTCGGGGCAGCTGGCCCCGCCGCCGCCCAGCGCTAGCCCCAAAAGGGCTAACAACGCCCGGGCCACCGCCGCTCGTCCCCCCATAGCCCCGGCCGGCCGCGGCGGGTTCGGCTCGGCTCGGCTCGGCCCGGCCCACCCCCCCCACCCACCCTTCCCCGGGCAACCCCGACGGAGCGGGCAGACAAAAGCGAGCCCGCTCGCAGGCAGGGCTGGCGCAGAGAGAAGGGCTACTTTTGTTCGAGGAGGTGAAAAGGAGGAAAGAAAGAGAGGGAGGAGAGGGGAGGGGAGAGCAGGGGAGGGGAGAAGGAAGAAAATCCCAAGAGGAGGAGGAGGAGGAGGAGGAGGAGATATCTCTCCCCCGAAGCCGCGGCCGGGGAGAAGCGCTCGGTCCTCTGCTTTGCCCCCGTAAGAAAGCCCGCAGATTTGCATGCAATCTGAATTGCTGATAAGGAGAGAGCGGGGGTAGGGTGGGGGGGGAGAGAGAGAGGGAGACAGAGGGAGAGAGAGAAGAGGGAGGGAGGCAGGCAGCCAGCCCTGCTGCCGGCTCTTATTGCAGCGCTGCCGCGGACGCCACCCCCAGGAAAGGGAGCCCGCATCAGGTTAATGGATAATCAGCGCGCCAACGTGAGGAGACTTTTAAAGGTGTAGGGGACCGGCGCCGAGCGGCAGCCTGCCTCCCCGCCGCCTCTGTGTCCCCCCCCCCCGCCCCGGCCCCTGTCCCCCACCCCTATGGATGCGCGGGGCTCCCCGGGGTGCGGATGCGGGAGGGGGTCGGAGCCCGGCGCTTCCCCGCATCCCTCCCTGCCATCCCCCAGCTCATGGCCGAGGTGCGGGGGGGGGGGGGGCTGCTCCCAGGGCTGCTCCCGTTTTTCCTACAGGAAAACTGAGGCCCGGGCTGGCCTTGCTCCGCAGAGCTCCCACGAGTAGTCCCTCCCGGGACAAAGTCACCCACGCCTGCTCCATCACCCACGCCTGCTCCATCACCATCTCTTGAGGGACACGGCGCTCAGGGCTTCCCACAATTTGCCCCCACCCACGGCAAAGCCACCCTCCTGTGGAACGGCCTGTGTCTGCCCCTGGACCACCGCGACCTCCTGCCCTGGCTTTCTCCAGGGGCTGGACGGCAATTTTTCCAGATGTCACGTGCAATTACTGCAAATATAAAATGAAAAGTTAAATGGCACCAAGGGAGGGATATTGTTTCTCCCCTCCATAAATTAGCCATCCCCCCGGAGGCATTTTACAAGGCTGTTTTTACTTGACGGCCCTAAACAAGTCATGTTTGTGACTGAGGGACGAGGGGGTGATTAACCGATGGCCGGGTGAAGTTTAACCACCCCAATGCCACCGTGCCAGCAGAGGAGATGACGCACGCCCCACGTCGTTCTCTGACGAGCGTGTTTCAATACGCAGCAGCATCCTGCACCGTGAGGCTCTGCAGATGGCCATCCATCCTCTTCGTCCTCTAAGTGTTGAGCAGTGCTCTTTGTGCTCTTTACCCCTGCAATTGTGTATGTGCCAATCCTTTTTTTTTTTTCCCTCTCCCCTGGAACATAAACAGAAATTAACTACAAGATAGGAATAAATGAATCTTCCTGAGTGTTCAAAATGCTGTCCAAGCCTACCTTCTACCCTGAAGGGGACGAAACACCAGCGATCGCATAAATCTGTCTGGAGATATCACAACTGCTGTGGGTTTTACAGGGAAGGCATACTGTGCATATTCTGCCTTAAATCGTGCGCTTGGCATTTCCACAGCAACTTTGGTCTCATCACGAGAGCAGTTCTCGTAAACCCTACACCCTCTCCCGGGTCTTCTTCTGCTCCAAGCTTCAATTTCTGTCCCGTTAAACCAAGTTCCAAGTTCGGCACTGAAGGAAGGCTGTCTATTCACGAGCGTGAAGGTGTTTAATCACCTCAGTGATGACCTCAGAAATATGATTTTCAGAAGAAAGTGGCCCACAACATGCTTAGGTCTGCAGGAAACCTGGCTTCACCTGGTGGGGGCTTAACCCAGGCAGGAATAGGGATCCCCGGGCTCTCCCCTACTGAGAAAAAGGTGCCGCAGGGCAAAGCGACCCAATGCAGGATACACAATGTCAGGTTTTCTCCCTCTGCCAGTGGAAAAACTTCACCGAAACATGCGGTTTCTGGATGAGGGGCAAGGGAGCAGCGTCCAGCTGCAGTGGGAAGGCTCCATCACAAGCCAAGAGCAGCGCGGAGTCCAGCCGTCACCGTGACACGGCGGAGCTTTAGCACAAAGGACTCCATTATTACGTCGCTGCTATTCTAAACTCCAGCAATCAGCTAAAAATATTTCAGCGCCTGGCAGATTATTTTTGCTATTTTAATTATTAATTTTTACGGTATTCTTCGAGCGCTGCTCAACTGTAAATCACAGGAACGACCTCGGTTCAAGGTGGAAGAGACCAGCTGCAACGTTCCGCTCCCACCCTTTGCAAAGAGGAGAGGGGGAAAGAATTATTTACGCTGCGTTCGTACTATTTTCTGTTGGTTAGTTCTCTCCTAGCCCCACCCCGCCATCTGCTTGTCAAAGCTGTGAAGAGAAAAATGGGTTTCACCAGCTTTTTCTGATGTATTTACCCCTGTGCGGGCAGTTCTTTGGGTGGATTTACTCAGCCTTGTAGGCTTTGCGGTGGAGGTGCCACACAAGCCCCCCAGGATCTCAGCTCTCCTTTCCATGTGGAGGTTTAATAAAGGAGAAGGCAGTTGGTTTTTTTCAAAGGACAGTACCAAAAGGCAAGCGAAGGAGCACGGTTACTCCGAGCGTCCCTCTTAGAATCACAGAATGGTTTGGGTTGGAACGGACCTTAAAGATCATCCAGTGCCACCCCCTGCCCTGGGCAGGGACACCTCCCACCAGCCCAGGCTGCTCCAAGCCCCGTCCAACCTGGCCTTGAACCCCTCCAGGGATGGGGCAGCCACAGCTTCTCTGGGCAACCTGGGCCAGGGGCTCACCACCCTCACAGCAAAGAATTTCTTCCTCATATCCAACCTAAATCTCCCCTCCTTCAGTTTGAAACTGTTACCCCTCATCCTATCATTACACTCCCTGATCCAGAGTCCCTCCCCAGCTTTCCTGGAGCCCCTTTAGGGACTGGAAGGGGCTCTGAGGTCTCCCTGGAGCCTTCTCTTCTCCAGGCTGAACCCCCCCAGCTCTCTCAGCCTGTCCTCACAGCAGAGGGGCTCCAGCCCTTGGATCATCTCTGTGGCCTCCTCTGGCCCCGCTCCAACAGGTCCATGTCCTTCTTGTGCTGAGGGCTCCAGAGCTGGACACAGTACTGCAGGTGGGGTCTCAGCAGAGCAGAGCAGAGGGGCAGAATCACCTCCCTCGACCTGCTGGCCACGCTTCTTTTGATGCAACCCAGGACACTTAGGACAAGGATGCTCAGGGACAAGGTGAGCCAGGAAGCCAGGAAGCTCCGTATTTCTCACTGCCAGGCTGAAGCATGCCCCTGAGAAGAGGAGAAACTGGGCAAGAAACTCATCGTACTGGGGGAAAACCCAACCAAACCATTTGGGAAATCAGTGCACAAAATAAACAAACTGCACAACTGACAAAAGTACATAAATCACTGGGGGGTTGTCCAGGCTCTTTACAAGACAGCTCTTGTAAACCTTGGGGCTGGCAAAAACTTCCCTTGAACTAAGTGGAAAGCCAAGTAGCTCAGTCAGGCTCCGAAAAAAAACAAGAGATCTTGGAAAACTGACAGGGATTTACGCAGTGTTTGGGTTTTGACACCTCTGTGTGTGTTTGGATGGCATTTCCATGGTTTGCTTGTGGAAGGAGAGGAGAGGAGAGGAGAGGAGAGGAGAGGAGAGGAGAGGAGAGGAGAGGAGAGGAGAGGAGAGGAGAGGAGGAGAGGAGAGGAGAGGAGAGGAGAGGAGAGGAGAGGAGAGGAGAGGAGAGGAGAGGAGAGGAGAGGAGAGGAGAGGAGAGGAGAGGAGAGGAGAGGAGAGGAGAGGAGAGGAGAGGAGAGGAGGCTGTGATACTTGGGATTAGGTGGTTACAGCAGCCAGGGGTTTCCTAAAACGTTGTGAGACCATCACTAGCACTCTTCGGCTGAGCAACGCTGACCTTTAGACACCTGTTTAGCTCCCAGCCGTCGGCAAGCTCCAGCGATGTCCGCGGCATTTCTTACACATCTGAAGTTCGCTGCCTGGGTAAGGCTTTGCCTGATGAGGGCTCTTCCCTCCAGCCGCAGCAGCTGTCACATTTTCGACAGGACTGTAATTTTTTCATGTCCTTTGAAGATTTTTCCACCCCCCTACCCTGATTTTAACAACTCGTGGCGCAGGCAAATGAGCTTCTTTTAGGATGGGCTGAGTAACTCCGTGAAGGTCTCTCATTTATTGCACGTTATTGCCTCCTCAGGATGACTGTACAGACACTCCTGCTGCACTCAGCAGTTTCACGCCAGCATCTCTCTGCCATTTGACCCCGAAGCACTTCCCTTTCAAGATATTTGTTATTGCAGCTCCCGGCCAAGGCTATCACAAGTGTCGTACCTTCATTCTCCGGCTGCTTCCCTTGGTGGGGCCCCGGTGGGCAGGTGCTTGCTGAGAGCAGATCCTTTACGGTGTATTGGGCCAGGTATTCAAAAGTCGCACAATATAGAATCACAGAATGGTTTGGGTTGGAAGAGACCTTAAAGATCATCCAGTGCCAGCCCCTGCCCTGGGCAGGGACACCTCCCACCAGCCCAGGCTGCTCCAAGCCCCGTCCAACCTGGCCTTGAACCCCTCCAGGGATGGGGCAGCCACAGCTGCTCTGGGCAACCTGGGCCAGGGGCTCACCACCCTCAGAGCCAAGAATTTCTTCCTAATATCTCACCTAAACCTCCCCTCTTTCAGTGTAAAACCGTTCCCCCTTGTCCTATGGCTCCCCTCCCTGATCCAGAGTCCCTCCCCAGCTTTCCTGGAGCCGCTTTAGGGACTGGAAGGGGCTGGAAGGTCTCCCCAGAGCCTTCTCTTCTCCAGGCTGAACAATGGGGATTCCAGGCTGAACACGGATACCCACGGCGTAAATACCGGCGTCTGCTCACCTCCGAGTGCAGCCAGGGCCCGAAGCAGAGCTCTTCATTCACACCGGTTACGGCACCCACGTCAGAGCAGGAAACCCGCAAGATTTCAGGCCAAGCCTTCAAAGCAAATAAAAGACCGGTGTGAATTCCCCGGCAAAATGAAAAAGAGCCCTGATGAGAGACAGTGTCCCCGTCCCTGCTGGGGCTGGCCCCTGACGTCTTCCCCAGTTGCCTCTACGTCCACCGGCTGGTTTTTCTGCTCTGAGGCTCTCCAGCTCTGATAAGCTCCAAGACACGTTTTAATGTGGTTTCCCCACACACACACTTTTCTCTTTTAAGTTAATCCCTCTTGGTGGTTCCTGACATTGTCAAATGGCTTTTGTGTACTGTCAGGAAAATCTCTTGATGTAGCTATGGAGCAGCTGCTAACAAGTTGCCCCTGGGATCCCACATCTATGAGGCTGTCTGCCTGTATAATGATTTTCAAATAAGTAAATCTATTAATGAGATCTTGGTGGGCGTGGGGCTGAGTGCCGGGGAGCCGGTCCCTATGGAAGGACCCGCAGAAGAGGGACCAGCAGCAGGTTCCCTTTGGCCATGATGGGCAGTGCAGCATCACTTGGGAGACATAGCGCTGGGGGACACAAGCCACTTGGATCAGTGGCCACCACTGCCTGCAGCCCAGGTACACGGCAGCGCCCCGCACAGCCCCTTCCCCTTAGTTATGGGGGAAAGGGAAGGAGGAAATGGGAATCTGTCACATGCTGTAGATAAGATTCAAGAGATGAACGCAAGAAGTCAGCCCCTTCCTGCCCAAATCAGGATGGCAGCCTTAGTACCGAGTTAAAAAATCAGAGCTGGTCTTCGGGATTTATCAATGCAAATCTCATCATAGAATCACAGAATGGTTTGGGTTGGAAGGGACCTTAAAGATCATCTAATTCCAACCCCCCTGCCCTGGGCAGGGACACCTCCCACCAGCCCAGGTTGCTCCAAGCCCCGTCCAACCTGGCCTTGAACCCCTCCAGGGATGGGGCAGCCACAGCTTCTCTGGGCAACCTGGGCCAGGGGCTCATCGCCCTCATCCTACTTTCCTGTTTTAAATTTGAAGGTTTAGGATCACGCTGTTGAGGAAAGCTTGGATCCCGGTAGCTCCTAAACCTTTGGGCAAAACTAACAAAACTAACTGGCCCAGGTTGCCCAGAGAAGCTGTGGCTGCCCCATCCCTGGAGGGGTTCAAGGCCAGGTTGGACGGGGCTTGGAGCAACCTGGGCTGGTGGGAGGTGTCCCTGCCCGGGGCAGGGGGTGGCACTGGGTGGTCTTTAAGGTCGCTTCCAACCCAAACCATTCTGTGATTCTATGATGAGATTTGCACATATTCACATGGCTCCTGGAGACACGAGTATAAAAGCCCGAACCACTGAGCCTCACAAGCGCTGTGCTGCGACAGCAGGGGAGGAGGAACTCAGCCTGGACACATCCAATGTCCGCACCCCGGTGCGCGACGGGGATGAAGGGCTGCAGTCGCACGGGGAGGTGGCCGTTTTGTGCCCGTATGGGGTAGATCAGAGCAGAGTCTCCAGACTCAAGGGACTCTGGTGAAGCCCCCGTGGGTCTGACCCCAGCACACGGGTACTTTTCCCCCCCCAAGTCAGCCACGAGCCCCTGCCCTGGCTCCGTACAAGGGGGAGGCTTCACGCTGGCAAAGATGGGCTTGTTTTAGCCTTGCGAGAGGGACGGGGTATCAGCACAGCACACAAACACACACACACAGGTGCCATCTCCCTGTGTCTTCAGCGGCCGTGAACCTCCAGCGTGGTTTAGGACTTAACCTAGCAACCTCTCAGCTTGGAGGCAAAAGCATCCAGTGAACCACAATGACTCTTTTAATTAAAAAAAAAAAAAAAAAAAAAAGGAAGAAAAAAGAAGCAGAAAGAAAATTCAGCGTGAACTTCAGGGCAAATGATCCTCCATTATCAAATCCCATCTTAAAAAGTGCATGGGGCTAATTGAATTACTCTTGCTGGATTTCTATGTAGCCATGAAGGCTTCTTAATGTGGATTGATAGCATAAATCTGTTCTCCATTGAGGAAAAAGTGAACACTGGCCCCTGACATCTATCTTTCTTTCCAGAAATCCCATCTAACTGGACGTCTCCCTAGGCCACTTCCAAGAGAAAGATGTCTCTATCCATTACCCCTGACACGCAGCAGCAAAAGGAAGTGAGGTTCGTTCACATCTAATTACTCCCATTCCTGGATTTATTACAATCATGCCAGGATTAATTGAGAAAGTAAAAATGCTTAGTTGGGTGATCAATCTTCTCCGAGTTACTTACCTTGTCACTCGCTAATAACTGTAAAATAAAAATGCCCCTCTTCGCTGCATCTCAGCAAATGGATTTCTATAATACATCGCTAGGAATCTTTAAAAGGCATTTGAAAGCAGTAAGGAGACAAATTGGATTAGCTGGAGAGAAAGTGCAACCGAAGCATTTTTTTATATATTTTTTTTTTTTCATTACCATAAAGCAGAAATTTCAGCTCCCCGACGCTCAGGTGGCGACGCAGAGACCGTGCTCACCCCTGCGACGGGCTCGGGGACGCTGGCGGGAGCTATGGGGCAGGCTTTGGTATGGGGAGGGGGTCACGGATACAGCCGTGGGGGGCTGAAGAATACTCCGAGTGAAACACAAAGAGCCTATCCTGGTTTAAAGACCAAGGGTTTTTTTGACACCAGAGATACATGTTCTTACGGGCTGGAGGTTTCGCTCAGCTGAATCCGGACATATCCAGTCGCTGCTCTCATCTTGCCCGCTCCCCGCCATCGAGCCGTAGGATGGCCCGGGTTCGAATAGACCTTTCAGATCATCGAGTCCGGCCATCAACCTAACTCTGACAAAAACCACCACTAACCCATGTCTGCCCGGCCTTTAAATACCTCCAGGGATGGCGATTCCACCACTTCCCCAATTCCACCATGGGGCTCCCTGGGTTGCCCCCGTGTGTCCTCGGGAACCAGGGCAGCTATTTTATTTTAAATCTCCTAGCTAGCAAGGCCTGGTTTCCCCTAGATGGCCACCCTGTGTCCAGGCAACTCAAAGGATGCTAATATCTTTGAGACCAGTCCTCTCGAATTTAGCCCAACCTTTATTGCAAGAAGCCCACAAGGTGCACGGCGCTAATAACCCAGCCCCCTCCTTTCACAAAATCGCGGCCGAGAGAAACATCCCATTTTCCTTCTGCGAGAAGCTTTTTTAAAATACCAAATACCCAGGAGGTCCCGCAGCCCAGACAGGCACAGTTGGTACCATCGCATCCCCTGGGCCGGGTAACGCGCTGCCCTGGGTGCGCCAGCAGGATCCCAGCTGCAGTCCCTGGATGTGAAGAGATGCAGGAGAGCCGGGATAGAAAGCATCGAGGATGCTGGGAATCAGGACTCCAGCTGAAAGAGAAGAGATTAAGATTCAGGGCATGCAGGGACCCGGGTTTTTTTTGGTTTGGGTTTTTTTTTTTTTTTTTTTCCCTCCCTTTTTGGAGGAGCCAAGGTTTTAGCATTCGGTTGGAGGGCCCTTGGCAACCCCTGCAAAGCCGCTGGTGGGCCGGAGCTGCTGCCCGGCTGCTCTCCTCCGACAAAAGGTCTGCGTGGTGCCCAGCGAGGCTGCGGGGCTGGAATGTCCCCCAGGAGGGACCCAGCCCTCCCGCCTCCTGGTTTCACACTCCCCTAAACCCATTTCATAGTTAAAGGCAGGATTTATTGGACCAGACTCTCGGGGAGACAGAGGCTTTTGTGTTGAATTTTATCCAAAACAGTTAATGCAGCTGCCGCTGTTGCCATTAGCGTGGGCAAAAAAAAAAAAAAAAAAAGAAAAGAAAAAAAAAAGAGGAAAAAAAAAAGAGAGAAAAAAAGACATTGAAACTATCAGCTCTTAAAAGATTTCTTCTTCTATCCGAAAATCAATTTCTCAGTGCACACGCATCGAATGACCAGGAAATATTTCATCCTCTCGGTGCCAAGCTGAGAGAAGCCAGCGCTGGGGCGATGCTGCCTCGCATTGAATCTCCCAAACGCTCTCCCCAGCCTTCATTATTCCGAGCACATGCTTGGAGCGGGGACTGGGGCTGAGTTAACCTCTTGCTGCCTGCTCTTGCAGGGCAGAGCGAAGGGATGCTGCTGAGACAGAGCAGGGCCACCCAGCCCTTAGGCACCTGGGCATGTCACTGCCCTTCCTTGTCTTACCTTTCCCAGGGTGTAGATGGGAGATAATATCGAGGATGCCGTCCTCTGGATGCAGCTCTAAGTGAATCTTGATGGCTCATCAGACTGGTGCGGGCAAGGCAGGGGGGCACCAAAGGAGGAGCTGCCAGGCATGGCTGCCGGCAAGGGGCATCAGGGATGTCCTGCTTCAGATTACTTTTAATCGAGCAAGATCCCGAACGCCGCTTGACATCCTTCTCCATCAAATGTTTCTTTGAGTCTGCAGGGCACGAGCTGAGGGCTGTGTGGTGGGAACCCGTGCCCAGCTTAATGCCTGCTGGCTGAATTGAGGTCCTGCAGGGAGAAGGGGCAGGAGACCCAGGAGCGGAGGCTGTGGTCCGCCTCCTGGCCAGGGGGATGAGCTGTTGGTAGGAATCTCTTCCCAGTAATGCAGCAGCCCAAGCTCCAAGTCCTCAGGCAGAGCCCAGCTGGAGCTGGAGTGCGTTGCCAGAGCCATTGCCAGCCCAGGGTCCTGCTGTCCCCAGCAACACGGTCAAAGAGGATGGAAGAAGGCAGCCTGCTCTCCGAGTGCCCCTGCCCAGCTGGCGCCTAACGTACTCGCCAGAATTCTCTTTTCCCCAGATCTGTCTGTTGGATGCACTGCAAAGAGCTGGAATCCAAGTAAAAGGCCTGGCGTCATCAAAAAGTGACAAGGGAGGGAGAGAAAAATCAGCCTGAGCTGAGGGGAGAGTCAGCATCAGGCCATGTACCAGGCTGTGAGAGATGGATGGGGCAGGAGCGATGGATGGACACAGCGTCGTGCCTCTCCCCAGCCCCACACACCTTGCTGGCGGGGCTTTGGCAGCCCCCTGCCCCCCACTCTGGCCAAAGCAACCACCGCTCCCACAAAGCTGCCGTATTGGAGAGCTGAGCTCCCTTTCACACCTTTCTCTTCGCAGCTGCTCCGTGAAGCGGCTCCTGCACAGTCACACGCGCCCTTGTCACCCTAGGAAGCACCGGCAACACTAGGCAACTGATAATGATAAAGGAATGAAGGAAACGATAAAGGAATGAAGGAAATTCCAAGGGCTGGAGCCCCTCTGCTGTGGGGACAGGCTGAGAGAGCTGGGGGGGGTTCAGCCTGGAGAAGAGAAGGCTCCGGGGAGACCTTAGAGCCCCTTCCAGTCCCTGAAGGGGGCCTACAAGAAAGCTGGGGAGGGGCTGTTTGCAAGGGCAGGTAGCCATAGGACGAGGGGCAATGGTTTAAACTAGAGCAGGGCAGGTTTAGATGAGACATCAGGAAGAAGTTCTTTACACTGAGGGTGGTGAGACACTGGCCCAGGTTGCCCAGAGAGGTGGGGGAGGCCCCATCCCTGGAGACATTCAAGGCCAGGCTGGATGAGGCTCTGAGCAACCTGATCTAGTTACAGATGTCCCTGCTGACTGCAGGGGGGTGGGACAAGATGGCCTTTAGAGGTCCCTTCCCACCCAACACATTCTATGAAATGATAAAGGAATGGAAGAATTGATAAAGGAATTCTGTGGCACAGCATCCACCGGGAAGATGCTTTCCCCTCCAACCTCCTTTGCTAACCCAGCCTGAGGCGAGGACACCACAGCCGTCGTCCTGGAGCCCAGCAGGTCTCTTCGCACCATATAAATTGCTGCATCCATGGGCGGGGAGCAGTCAACCCCCTCCCTCTGGCAGGGCAAGAGCCTGTCTAATGGATGCACGGCCATGGGGCCACTGCAGCAAGAGGCTGCCAGCAAGGAACCGCCTTCACGCCAAGGCAACTCAGCTTGCTGCAGGGAGCAGGAGCCGAGCCAAGGAGCCCAAGACAGCAGGGATGGGGACTGAGCCTCCATATATTGTGTCATCTACTTAGGGCCTGTCAGGGGAACCACATTCCGACTGCCTTTGGCAGCAATAGGCAGCGCCTTTCAATTAAACAAAGTGCTTCAGTGAATTGCCGCCTCATCCATTAGGCTCATCTGACTCAGGCGCTTGCAGACTGTCTGCTCCCCATTGCACTGCATTTGGGAAATTGGTTTCTAAAAAAAAAAGGGGGAAAAAGGGGGGAAAAGGGGGGGAAAAGGGGGGGAAAAGGGGGGGAAAGGGACCAAGGGGGGAAAAAAAAAAGCAGAAACTAAAAGGAAAGGATTAAGTCTGTGCAAGGGGAAAGAAATCACCCCCTCCATGACAAACCAGATCCTGCAGGCTGGGCGTTTAGCTCTTTAACAGCAGAGGCAGCCAGTGGCAAACGGCCGCAGTGTTCGGGTCAGGGGGAAAAACCCGGCAATATTTTCAGCCGAGTCGGGCAGGCAGGGAGGCACAGGACGCCAAAGCAGGTGACGTTGCGCGTTCAGGCGTGTGGGCCTCCCCTTCCATGGGTGCTGTCACTTCCCGCGGCGTGGGGCGGCACAGGGCTGGCGGGTCCTGGGCGATGCTTGCGGCAGGGCGCGAGGTCCACCTGCCCTGAGGAGCATCTCAGCCCCTCGGTGGGCTGAGGAGGGGTTGTCCCTAAGCCACGCTGCCCTCAAATCAGATGGCGGGTACAGAAAAAAAAAAAACACAAACCAACAAACCCAAGTCCTGCTCTTTTCCTGGAGTCATAAAAGTTTTCTTTGTTAGGCAATAGCTGGAAAACAGCTGCTCCCGAGCTGAGGGCTTGTTCAGACACATAATCCTCGCTAAGGAGCCAGGCCATTGACGAGGGTGAGCGGCTCTGTGCTGAGATCTCACAACTGAGCGGCTCCTCGTGTCCTGGCTGTCTCAATGCGCCCATGCTCTCAGCTGCCAAACCGGAGGCAGCGGGGACAGTGCGTGCATTCACCCCCCCGGGGACGCTGGGCTGCGATTAGGTCCCTGGCAGGCAGCTGGGTGACGGGGACACCCCCCTGACCCGGCACCGTCACCGCGGGGAAGCCAGCAGCCCCTGCCAGCAATGGCTGGGCTCTGCTGGGAGAGCTGGGCTCTGACAAGGGTAGGCCACTTGCCAAATGGGCCACAAGGGTGGAGATTTTTGGGGCAGGAGGGAGGAATGGTGAACAGCCCCGGTGTGTGTCGGGGGCTGGAGGAACTGACTGCAGCCGCCGCGGCTCTGCCCCCGCTAAAAGGAGGGCTCCGGGCTCTTCTCACCCCCTTCCAGAGCTGTGGAGAGCACGAGGAATAAGACGCTGCATTGCAGAGCTGTCAGAACTGGGGCTGACCCCGTCTTACTGGTCAATAAGGTAGAACGAAAGTAAAATGTGCCAAGATAGTGCAGAAACGGGCCAGAGCCAGAAGTTTTAAGTCTTTTGTGGGAGGAGGTAAGGGAAGCTAATGGGTCTTGTTGCTCTTGGTTTAGCAGTTCAAATCCAAGGTCAGGCCTGGGACCAGAGATTTGCCCAGGGCTTGCTTTTAGACTAGTCAAGCAGGATTTGTTGCAAGCGACTTAACTCTGTTTTGGCTTTATAATTCAGTCGGTCAAAGCTACTTTTGGAAACCATGAGTGCCCTGGATCCCTCCACAGGAAGGAGGAGATGTCTCCCTCATGGATGCTGAGAGCTACAAGAGCAGCAACGGCAGCGCCGACCTCAGCCTGGCGTAACCCAGCCGCTTCTCCCTGGCAAGGCACTATTATTAATTGTACTTACGCTTATTATAGCCAGCGTGGCCAAAGCAGGTTTGCTGGTGCTGGCCCCTGGACAGAAACAGGGCTCACAAGTCTCAAACCTTAGAAGTCCTCTCGCATCACTCTGATGCCCTGTTATTACAAGACCTGCTTCACCTCAAGCCAGAGCACCCCTCCAGTCAGAACCAGTTTGAAGCCAAGCCAATCTTTTCTCCGGAGCTGTGTTTTTCTCCCAGCTCCGGTGGTCTGGGGAACGTCAGTCGTGCTGGCAGGAAAGAACAAGAAGAGCTGTAGGGTCTGGAAGCAACATCTCTCTCCCCTCACCTCCCACCAGTGTGGGGACAAACACTGCTGAAGCCAAGGGAGAGGCTTCAAAATGAAACCAATCCCAGTGCTGGTCCTGGGTCGAGGATCAGAATCACAGAACAGTGGGGGTTGGAAGGGACCTCTGGAGATCACGCAGTCTCACCCCCTGCCAGAGCAGGGTCACCCACAGCAGGTGGCACAGGAACGCATCCAGGCGGGGTTGGAATGTCTCCAGAGACGGAGACTCCCCCACCTCTCTGGGCAGCCTGTGCCAGGGCTCTGCCACCCTCACAGCAAAGAAGTTCCTCCTCGTGTTGAGATGCAACTTCCTATGGTCAAGTTTGTGCCCGTTACCTCTTGTCCTGTCACTGGGCACCACTGACAAGAGCCTGGCCCCATCCTCCTGACACCCACCCTTGAAGTATTTATAAGTGTTGATAAGGTCCCCCCTCAGTCATTTTTCCAGACTGAAGAGACCCAAATCCCTCATCCTTCCTTCATCAGAGAGGTGTTCCAGTCCCCTCAGCATCTTGGTAGCCCTTTGCTGTCCCCTCTCCAGCAGTTCCCTGCCCTTCTTGAACCGGGGAGCCCAGAACTGGACCCAGCACTCCAGATGTGGCCTCCCCAGGGCAGAGCAGAGGGGGAGGATGACCTCCCTCCACCTGCTGGCCACACTCTTCTTGGTGCCCCCCAGGATGCCATTGGCCTTCTTGGCCATCAGGGCACATTGCTGGCTCACATGTTGTTGCCTGCTGTGGCCAGGCAAGTCCCCCTCACTTCTCTCCCACTTGTTTTCATCGGGACCTTCCACTTTATTCCTCCCCTGGCCAGGGAGATGGTTCCACCGAAGGTGGGTCCCTCTCACAAGTGCTGTCCCTGGGTCAGCCAACGCTTGGAAGAAAATCAAGGCTGAATTCGCAAAAGTCAGACAGGAAAAGAACGTTCAATTAAAAACACAATAAAAGTAGGGCTGACCCAGGAGAATTGCTACAGCTAAAGTAAAAGGCTGGCTTGAGGCTTTGGCAGCAGGAAAGCTTCTATGAAATGAAATGCCATAAACCTTTACCAAGGGGGGAACAATAACAGCGCCAAGATGCAGCACTTAGATATTACTCGCACTGATTGAGTTACAGAGTGGCTATTGCAATGCAGCCTCAGCGACAGAAAGGAGGAAATCAGGCCCTAAGTAATTAACATGCCGGAATGGGGAGGGGGGGGAACTCAGGAGAGGAGAAGGGAGGAGCCAGGAGGACAGGAGCGTGGCTTTCTACCACTGCATGAGCACCAGCCCAACCTCCTCCTGCTCCCCAGCAGGATTTCCCAAATAGATGATCCACCACAGAGCAGCACGCGATGGCGAAAGGCACTTAAGAGAGTCTCAGCCCGTTCCCCAAGAGCAAAGCCCGTGGCAAGCACAAGCGGCTCAGATCTTTCTCCAGCATCGTAGCCACGGGTTCTCCGGGATGGGGGAGACCGAGCGCACAGAGGCAGCTTAGTGATTCTCGTCCTGGTGTTGTTGTGGTCTGACGAGACCCAGACGTTAGGGTAAGGCTGGTGTCGCACTGCCTTGTTCTGTCCCCTGGCGCTGGCTGCCAGCAGAGCAGGGCGCAGCCCCTCACGTAGCACCCGGTCCTGCTCCCTTCCTGCAGACAGGAGGTGGCTTTTCCAGCTCTAGTGCCCTGCGCTAGGGTGAGCCTTTCTGGGCCGCCATCCAGCTGCGCGGCTGGAAGAGAGAGACAAGCGCAGAGCATCCCTTTGTGAGTGAGCTGAAGCTCGCAGGGCCCTGGGCTATTTGCCTTTCCAATTAACCAGCCTGTCTCCTTGCCAAGAGCTGACCCTGCAGCCTGCCCAACAGCCGATGGCCATGGGTGGCCATCAGGCTTTGAAGTGTTCCCACTCAAACCTTCGGTGCTCTGCTGAAAGCCCTTCTTCACCACTTTGGCACCCCCTAAGCACAAAGCCACATTGTTTACCGGCTCGAAACAGCAAGATGAGCGAGTTGCCCTCCCATGGGTTTATCCCCCCAGGGCGCAGTGGGAAGTGGGGCGGTACTGACACGAGTAGAGCCATCACTGGCATCAGAGGTGGGATGCAACCCCAAGACTGGTCTGTGCTGCTGGGTCTCTGGTCCCACCTGGTTCTCAGGTGCCCTGCAAGGCAGGCCTAAGGTGTTATCTAAGCCAGCCAGGCTGGAGGTGTTGTCCCAATAAAAATAGCAAGGGTTTCTTACCAACTGCTTTCTTGCTCGCATAGAATCACAGAATGGTTTGGGTTGGAAGGGACCTTAAAGATCACCCAGTCCCCCACCCCCCTGCCCTGGGCAGGGACACCTCCCACCAGCCCAGGCTGCTCCAAGCCCCGTCCAACCTGGCCTTGAACCCCTCCAGGGATGGGGCAGCCACAGCTTCTCTGGGCAACCTGGGCCAGGGGCTCACCACCCTCACAGCAAACAATTTCTTCCTGATATCTCATCTAAATCTCCCCTCTTTCAGTTTAAATCCGTTACCCCTCATCCTATCATTACACTCCCTCATCCAGAGTCCCTCCCCATCCTTCCTGTGGGCCCCCTTCAGGGACTGGAAGGGGCTCTGAGGTCTCCCCGGAGCCTTCTCTTCTCCAGGCTGAACTCCCCCAGCTCTCTCAGCCTGTCCTCACAGCAGAGGGGCTCCAGCCCTTGGATCATCTCTGTGGCCTCCTCTGGCCCCGCTCCAACAGATCCATGTCCTCCTTGTGCTGAGGGCTCCGGAGCTGGACACAGTACTGCAGGTGGGGTCTCACCAGAGCAGAGCAGAGGGGCAGAATCACCTCCCTCGACCTGCTGGCCACGCTTCTTTTGATGCGGCCCAGGATGCACGAAGCAGCGGAGAAAAGCCGGGAAGGAGCTTAGGCAGAAAATCACAGCCAGCCACAGGAGGAGACATCCAGCCCCAAGCCTGGGACGGGGTCCTTCTGCTCCTTTGCCCAAGTGAGGGCACGTCCTTCTTCCCAGCTTTTCCCTGGCTGGGGAAGGTTTTTTTTTTTTGGTTTTTTTTTTTTTTTTTTTTTTTTTTTTTTTTTTTGCTGCAGGAAAGTGGCCTCTCGTGGATGAAAGCTGCGATGCACCGTGCGGCGGCTCCGCACGGAGCGCATCATCCCGGCCCCCCGCATCCCGCGGGAGCCGGGGCCGGTCCGGCGGTACCCACCGGCACCTGGCCCCGGCCCCAACGCCTGGCACAACCTCTCTGCCACCGGGACCCCAGAAGGGATGCGAGCAGGGAATCCTGCACACCGTGAGCCTCCTGCCATGCCGCCAGCACCGGGAAGGGGCCGGCAGGGGGCACGAGTGGCCCGCGGTACCGGGGTACCGCGGGGGAGCCCCAGTCCGGCATCGCCTCCCTGCGCTCCCGGCTGCCCCGGAGGGATGGAGGGGACTTTATCGCCTTTTGCATCCATGAAGCTCCAACGTTAGGTCAGCCACCTTATTAAACCATCAGAAAGGACGGCCAGTCAGCAGGAGACAAACTGGTGGAGTCAACAAGCCGTACTGGGACAGCTCTGGCTGAGCATCGCCTGCCTCTGCGCTCCCAGACCTGCTCGCTGCTTTGTGGAGGGAGGGGGTTTGCTTTGTCCAGGTTGGAGTGGAAGGAGAACGCGGCCGAGCCCTGCATTCTGAAATCGTTTTGTCCCGAACAGCAGGACAGTGCTCTGGGAAGAAGGTTCCTGCTGGTGATGTTGCCGCTCGTCGCAGGGCATCTTTGGCGAGGATGATCCAGGTTGCAGCAGCCGTCAGTGGGAAGACACAATATGCCACCAGCATTCTGCTGTCCCAGAAGTTCCCAGTACCTCCCAGCAGCCCGAGTGCTAGAGGGTGGTCAAAGCACAGGGCAGGGACACGACCGTCCTGCACATCCCAAGCGAGCCAACAGCAGAGCTCATTAAAGCACAGCTCACAAGACACTGTCATGCCATGTGCCTGCCCCTTGCCGGGGTGCGCAGCGCCTAAAGAAAACACACTGGGTTGCAAAACACGAATATTTGGCACAAAGGAGTACTTCGCTGTTGGTTCCAGACCGTGGTGACATTCCAGCCTGAAAGCTCCTGTGTTGGCATTTCTAAGAAAGCGCCACAATTTCTTATCCTTCCCTCCTCCCCTGGCACAGCCAGCTGCCAACTGGGATGAGGGACCGTGGTCCCGTAAGGGGGGTGATGTGGTGGGAAGGGGCTGGCGCTGCCAAACTGGAGAAGGATCAAACCTCAGTACCCAACCCGGATCCCACCCCCCGCCCCCCGGCACAATACGGGCCGGCCCCGCTATTGTCTGGGGGAGGCAGAAGGGGTCCATAGCAAATATTATTCTGCTGGCTGAGATTCATCAAGTCGGTGGCTCGCTCATGGGCATAGAGTCATCAAAGCGTCCATCAGCGCTAACCGGCACTGACAGCCGCACAGCGGGAACAATGGGGCCATAACACTTATTAATCATATCCCTCCCCATTGAACCCGACCCATCAATCAGTCGCCTTGGTCTTGTACTTTGAATTCCCCAAGCGGCGAGCTGCCGATCCCATGGCTCTCCCGGTGGGGGACCAGACGGAGGGACACGCCGTTGCTGGAGCAACGCTTGCCGCCGTTTCCTGTTTCCCCAGATGTCAGCCATGTGTTTCCATAAGAACGGGGATTGTCCCCGAACCAGATGGAGCCACAGGGCGCTTTCACGGGCGCTGCGGCAGCTGTGGCAGCCCCTCGCACACAGATGTTGTCGTGCATTCCCTTACCTTGGCTGTCCCTGTATCCTGGTGGCCGTTCTCGCTGGCCTGTGCTCGCTCTTGCCGGCCTGCGCAGTAGCATGGGAGGAACGCGCAGGTGCTTCTAAGAGCCTCCAAAATGCAATGACTCCTCACAACACCTCACGGCCGGTCTCCGTCCCACCTGCAGATCTCCAGCTGAGGGTGCCACAGAGCACTGGGATGGAGATACTGAAATATCTCCTTCTTCACAACTTCCACGCGCAGCGGGGACAGGGGGCTGGATATCCATTCGGCAAAGCTTTGGGCCTTTCCGAGAAACTGGAAGTTCTGGGTCCCTCAAAGCTTCAGCCCATCTGCATCAAATAGCCCAAGGTCAGGCTGAGTAATACATCAAAGTGTGGAAGTACGAGGTCTGACTAAAGCTTTTTTCAACACAGGCATTCAGTTTTGCCCCCCCTTTTTTTTTTTTTTTTTGTGTGTGTGTGTGTGTCCTTTGGCTCTGGAACCACTCCCTCCGTGTGGTCGAGATATATGAGGAGCACATTGCATGGGAAATGGCACAAGCTCCCCACGTGGATGGCTCCGGCGCTCCCCAGGGGAGCAAAGAACAGTCCAGGCGCAGCCGGAGCGCGCTGCCGGGGCTACTGTTTGCCTTATTGAGCTGGTCTACGGCCGCCCGCTCCCCGCGCCTCAGCATCAGAGGCTGAGGGGAATCCACATCCCATTTTAATCACGCGAAGGAGCCACCTGTTTTCCACTCAGCCATCCCCCTTCCTTTGCGCTTTGTCCTTTGGGCTGCCGAGACTCTGGTTCAGAAGATGCTTGAAGCCTCCTTCCCCGCGGCCATGGGGGCCGGCTGGATGCCCAGAGCTGCGGAGAAGGGAAAGCCGTGCAGCAGGCTGAAGGCAAGCAGCTCAGATAAATAAGAGATATCCTTGCCGGAACCTGTAGCACTCCTTTTGTTACAGAGAAAGAATTTGGCCCCACTGAAGGGATCTCACCATCCACCTCCACTCAAATCCCCTAGGTGGAAATCTATGAATACTGTCTCTTCTTTCTGCCTGAAGTCAAACCAAAAGTGTTGGTCCAACGCTCAGAACTCAGGAGACAGTCCTCCTGCATCCAGAAGTTGTGCCTTGGCCATATTTCCTGTTGGGAGTGTCCCAGGAAAAGGCTCCCCAGAATCCTGCTAAAGTTTTGAGGGCTCCTGAGGGAGCTCACCCCTCCGCTGGCTCGTTAGGGAAGGGCTGTCTCCCAAAGGGCAGGGCTGGAAAGCTGATGGTGGGGGACACACGCAGTCTGGTTCCGTCTCCGAGTTACTGTTTGGCTCTTTCTCTCTTTCCTCCATCCGTTTACTCTGGAAGGACGGGATTTTGGGAGAGCCGCCCCCGGACTGGACTTTGGGACAGCCGCCCCTTCGCGCTGCAGCGGCGCCGATGGAGCCGAGAAGTCTCGCCTTGCTCCTGTGTGCCTGCTGGGAGGATGCTGGCTTCAGGTGATGTTTAGTCCATGGTGGTGGCTACAAATGAAGCTTCTTTGCAGCCCGGGGCGGTGTAAAAGGGCACAAAGCAAGCTGAGGAGCAGGCTCCAGCACCCAGCATCACGTCTGCCCAGCCACGGCATGGATGCGTGTGGCCAAAAGGGGTTGTGAGTCCTGGGTGGAAATAAAGCTGCTGAACTTGCCTGATTCTCCTGCCCGCAGGCAACGCTGGTGTCTCCCCCGGTCCCGGGCCCTTCCCCGCAGCCCTCACCCCCCTCCCAGAAGGAACCCCCCTCCCCTTGATCCCCGAGCAAGGCGGTTCCCAGGTTAACCGGCCTTTTTGTGCCTGTGGAGCGGAGGGTGCCGGGGGCCAGCGGAGCGGAGCACCCCCTGGCCCCATGTGCGGGATTAGAGCTGGGGAACAGGTGGCTAATTCCCCCCCGCACAATGCAGCGTGGCGACCCGGGCAATGCCGCCGCTGACCCACGGGCCGCAGGAACATGTTAACAATTTCCAGGTCAGCGGAGGGAAGGAATGGCAATTTTTTCTGCTCCAGAGGATAACAGGATATGGTTTTCACAGCCCCCACCGCAGCCCAGAAGGCAGATTCAAGGAACAGCAATGTTATCCTCGCCTTCCTTCACCCTCACCCCCAGGAGGGCTGGTCCCCTCCATGTCCCCAGGCGTGAGGACCAGCCCGGCACTCGGCTCCCAGGCTGGGGAAGGTCTCACGCTGCCTGCAGCGATGGCTGGTGGCCATCCCTCCTGCCTAGAGCAGGGCAGAGGAAAGGCAGAGGCAGTGCAAAGAGGTGCTCCTGAACACCCCATCCACCCCTTCCTCCCAGACACCTCATGGCGCTGACGCCTTGGTGGTACCCAGACACCGGCTGGTGTCGGCATCGTTCCCGCGGAGCCCCCCGCCATGGCTGCGGCCACCCCTCTGCCACGTACCTGGTGGTGCCGCAGCCCGCCCGGACACAGCCCGCAGCCCCCGTCCCTCCGCTCGCAGCAGCCGGGGATTTCCTTCAGGTCACGTTCCCACGGAGCCCTTGTGAAAAGCTCTTTCATTTCCACCCGCCCTTCATGCTTGAGCTGGCAAGCAGCAGCCAGGCCAACCCTCAGCCCGGTTGTTGTGGCTCCCTCACTTCTGGTTTCTTCTCTGGAAGGAGCTCTTCTGGGCAGGCAGGGCTGAGGAGCAGAGGGAAGTTTCTTAGAGGAGGTGAAAACCCAAGACAAAAACCAAACATTACTCCATTTCCTCATCTTGCTGTACTCTTACCCTGACTTACACCAGAATGTCTGCATTCTTGCGTAATTTGTGAGGGTCCTGTCCCTCCGGGCAGCCACACGTGAATGTTATTATCAGGTTGGCTGGGAAATAACTTTGTAATGCTCCAAGCAACAAAGCAGTGGGGCTCGGAGGAGAGATAATGAGAGCTGGTGCAGTTTGAAGGTGCCAAGAGGTGACCATGGGCACCACAAGTCCTTTCCCTAGGTTTGCTTCAAGGATAACTTACGGCTGCACGCGTTGCATCCCTCGAGCAGCCTGCAGGGGCTCTCTCTGACTGCAGCCATACAGTGTCCAGGGAGGAAAATCAAGGGATTATTCCTATCCCTGTCATCCCTGCAAGCCAGCAGGCCACGAAGGCAGGGCAAGGGCAGCCTTCTCCCGGCACCAGGAGAAGCACATGGGCAGAATCCCGGGGGGACTGCAAGGACAGACGCCGCCCAGCTTCTGTCTCACATGGTTTGAAGCAACAATGTTTTTTTTCTAGCATTTTTTGAAGAAAATGAGCTTAAACAGTGCTGCTGCAAGGTCACGACCCATCTCTGCCCTGCCCAATGCCTGGCTCCATGAGGCTGCGACACCTTTACCTCTCCAGCCCTCCAAGCAATCCCACTCTCCGGAGTGATGTGGGAAGAGAAAACGGCAGTGGGAGAAGGTGTAAGGAGGTGCCGACCCCCCAGGTTCAGTTCCCCGCTCTCGCAGACCTGCTGTGTGGCCTCAGCTACCCCCCTCCAGGCCTCTTTTCCCCACCTGGAGCACAGGGATGACGATACTTCGCTCCATTGAGTCCGGTGGCAGAAAGCGACGCTGGAAAAGCATGGAGCAGCAGTTCTCCTCCCATACCCTGCATTCCCACACTCATTTTTCTCTCTCTTTTTCCCTTTAATGAGGCTCAGTGAGAATAAATTATGCAGAGCCCACCCCTCTCTCCTCACCCCCACCCCCAAGAGGCTGCCCTGCGTGGTTTCTAATTAGCATCATTAATAGGGGTGGGGGGCAGCCTTGCTGCCATAGGGCTTTGACAATCAGAGCTGTCAGCGAGGCCCTCGGTGCTGTTAAAGTGTCCCGGAGCTTTTGTCCCCGGGCAGAAGGGAGCCCCGGACTTAAGACCACTTTGTGTTGGGAAGGGGGAGCGGGAGGGGAGGGTCTCCTTTCCCTGCCTTGTCCCTGGGACCACCAGCAGAGAGGGAAGGATGATGCCACCAAAGTCCCCTCTCCATCCAGGTGACACCAGCTGGAAGGGGATGCCCACGGCTCCAGGCAGGCAAGGGATGGTCTCTCTGCTCCCATCTCTCTCCATCCTGCGTTTTTCCATGGGATTTCAAGCTCGGCTTGGCCTCGCCAGAGGATGAATACAAGCAGGTGGCCCTGCCTGGGTCCATCCCGGGGGTGGCACGCAGCAGCGTCCATCCCTGCCACGGCCCCTAATGAGCAGCAGAAGGGGGCACGTCGGGAGCGGATGTGTTAACGGTTTCTGGTTCAATGGAGGGAAAAATCCCCACAAAGGAAGGTGTACAAATATTGTGGGAAATCTATTGGCCCCTTAATATTTGATGAAGGCCCGGGCCATTCAGGCAGGGTGAATTCCGCAGCAAGGTCTCATTCAGCCGGCATCAATGGGAAACTTTTAATTGAGAGGCACTTCATTCAGGGGCTGTGGGTCATTCAGTGTGAGGGGCTTTCAGGGAGAACAGAGAGCCATGTCTTTCCAAGTCGCACCAGAAGAAAAGCCACTGTTTCCTGCGCTGGGAGCTTGAATGCTGAGGGCTCTAATCCCCCCAAAGGGAAAACTGATGCCGTTTTTTAAAATTCATCTCTCAAATAACAAAAAGGGGAGGAAGGACAAAAAGGGAGGTGGCAAGGGATGGGGCTGGGCAGGGGAGTGATGCCCTGCAGGGGTGGCTCCGTTGCCGGGATAAAGGCTGAACGCCCTCGGATGCCCTTCCCTGGGGAGCAATCCCTCTCCCCTGCTCTCTGCCAGCTTCCAGTGCCCGGACACCTCCGAGGTTCGTCTTCCCGGAGCCACAAAGGAGCGGAGCATGGCGATACAGCCCGTCTCCTTTTGTGCCCCATCCCCAGGTGGGTGCCCCCGGCCGGAGGACAGCAGAGGGACGCTCATTTGGCAGGAACGTTTTGCTTCGCTTTCAGTCTTTTCTCTCCATTTTCGGGGGGTGGGGGGCCTTACAGGAGGCATGGGGGTATCGCTGAGAGAGGTGGCAACCGGGTCCTATTTTTTTGCCGCGTGGTGGGAGCAACCAAAGGGACAGCCGAAGGGCAGGACAGGCGTCTCTCCCCCAGGAGAAGGGACACCAGGGCACCATCAGCCTGTCCCTGCAGCAGCCAAATGCCAGCCTGGGCACGCTGCCTCCGAGGGGCAGGAGGTTAAAGCTTTGATGCACATGAGGAGGCAGCAGGAGCCTTTGCTTCAGCTTCTAAGAGCTTTGGAGCAGGATTTAAAAGGCAGCAGCTTCCTCCATCCCGCAAGAACCCGCGGTGCAGAACAACGTGTCAGGGCAAGGAGGGAGTTCAGGGGTCAGCACATCCCTGGGGGAATGGTACTGGGTCCAGTTCTGGGCTCCCCAGTTCAAGACAGAGGAGGAACTGCTGGGGAGAGTCCAGGAGAGGGTTGTGAAGATGCCCAAGGGCCTGGAGCATCTCTCTGCTGGGGAAAGGCTGAGGGACCTGGGGCTGTTCAGCCTGGAGAAGAGCAGACTGAGAGGGGATCCCATCAATGCCCATCAATAGCTACAGGGCGGGGGGCAAGAGGATGGGGCCAGGCTCTTCTCAGTGGTGCCCAGCGACAGGACAAGGGGCAACGGGCACAAACTTGACCATGGGAAGTTCCATCTCAACATGAGGAGGAACTTCTTTGCTGTGAGGGTGGCAGAGCCCTGGCACAGGCTGCCCCGAGAGGTGGGGGAGTCTCCGTCTCTGGAGACATTCCAACCCCGCCTGGACGCGTTCCTGTGCCACCTGCTGTGGGTGACCCTGCTCTGGCAGGGGGTGGGACGGGGTGATCTCCAGAGGTCCCTTCCCACCCCCATTGTTCTGTGACTGTTATCCCTGAATTTGAACCTGTCTTCAGAGCGTACGAACATATGTGCGTTTAGGCAGCACAAATGACTCTGTCTGTCATTGCTCTGTCCCCAGCGTGCCGTCGGATGCTCCAGTCTTGAATGCATCAGTTCGATGCCATGCTTGTGGGAAGAGCCAAGTGGGAAAGAAGTGGGAGCCCACGTTTTTTTCCCCCCTCTGATTTTTTTTTGAGGGTCCCTTCTGGGACACGCAGCACCCTTTGCATGACCTCCTTTCTTGTCCCTCCCCCTCCGCTCCCAAGCCGTAACAAGGCATTGCAATAAGTTATAGCGGCAGCTGGGTTAAAAAAATGTGCTTTTCTAAGGCTAGGTGTCATAAACTCACAATAGGCTGGGCTGAGGGGGACACCCTGCCCCGCCGCTCCGCTCTTCACTCCCCCGGCTGTAAAGAAAGATGAAGAAGGAATTAAAGACGGGTTGGAAGGGAGGGACACTCCTCATTATGTCTCCTACGCTGCGGTTTCCAGGGAGACGGCTCCTGGCGCTGCATCCCTCTCCCATCCCGCTGCGGCCCTTTGCAAGTTACAGTACCGGCGGCTGCTGTTTTCCCTCTGTTCCCAGCTGTCTGCCAGGCGCTCTCCCAGGGTCTCCGGCCCAAGGTGGGCTTGAGACCATATGGAAGAGAAAAGAGCCCCCCCCGCCTTCCCCTCGGTACATACGTCCCACTCGGAGGGAGAAGGAAAGGGAGGTCGAGTTCAAAGTGAGTGCTCTCCGCGGCTCTGGATGTACAGGAAAAGGCAGGTCAGGCATCCAGGAGCCCAAGGAGTAGGTCACATCGCATGTGGAAGATGTGAAAGGGCATCCCTCTGCTCTAGAAAATATCGAAAGGGTCACAAATGGACAGATTGCTCCCGCGCAGCCCTCCCCGAGCTCGGAATTAGCTGCCTTCAGTCAACCGCAGCAGCAACCCAGTGCCTGTCGTGCAGGCAAAGCCGGAGAAAGTGCGTTAATTATACATTAATTAAATGTAATTTACTGGGTTTTTTTCTCTGCATCCTCCCCAAGTGCCAGCATGCAGAAGGCCAACCGCATCCTGGGCTGCATCAAAAGAAGCGTGGCCAGCAGGTCGAGGGAGGCGATTCTGCCCCTCTGCTCTGCTCTGGTGAGACCCCACCTGCAGTACTGTGTCCAGCTCTGGAGCCCTCAGCACAAGAAGGACATGGATCTGTTGGAGTGGGGCCAGAGGAGGCCAGAGAGATGATCCAAGGGCTGGAGCCCCTCTGCTGTGGGGACAGGCTGAGAGAGCTGGGGGGGTTCAGCCTGGAGAAGAGAAGGCTCCGGGGAGACCTTAGAGCCCCTTCCAGTCCCTAAAGGGAGCCTACAGGAAGGATGGGGAGGGGCTGTTTGCAAGGGCATGGAGCCATAGGACAAGGGGCAATGGTTTAAACTAGAGCAGGGCAGGATTAGGTTAGACATCAGGAAGAAGTTCTTCACACTGAGGGTGGTGAGACACTGGCCCAGGTTGCCCAGAGAGGTGGGGGAGGCCCCATCCCTGGAGACATTCAAGGCCAGGCTGGATGAGGCTCTGAGCGACCTGATCTAGTTACAGATGTCCCTGCTGACTGCAGGGGGGAGGGACGAGATGGCCTTTAGAGGTCCCTTCCAACCCAACACATTCTGTGAGTCTATGATCCATGCTTGTGTGTTTCTGTAGAGAACATTTTTAATCACAGATGCCTGAATACAGCAAAGTCTTTAGCAGTTACTGACGTATCTTGCATACACGAGTTTGTTTATGTATCTATTCATGAAGAAGCGATACCCAAACTTACAGCTGAGACCTGGCCTTTCCATCGCAGGGACAGGCTCAGGAAAAGGACAGTCCAGAGCCTGGCTCAAGCCCCACTTGGGAATTGTTGCTTGAAGCTGAACCAGCTGCATCTTTGGGGGCTGAAATCTCCTGCCATGCACCCTCCCTGCCTTGCAGAGCATGTGGGCACGCACAGAGGGGGACCCGTGGCAGGGTGTTTTGGTTTGAGGAACCCACATCAATTTATTGTCATTTAGACAGTTATTCTCTCACCCGATGACCCGTCCCCACCCGGGAAGGGGAATCGGGACAAAACAAGGAAACCCCAGGGTTGAAATATAAACAGATTGACTAGAATAAGAGTAAATAATTGACATTAATAACACCAAAGAACCAATATTTATCCGGATACCAGTATAAAATACACGGGGATCACACCCAGCCCATTCCCCCAGCAGAAGCCGTGCACTCCCCGCAGGGACAGCCCATGTGGGACACTGCGGGAGGAAGGGAAGGGCTCAGGGCTCCGGCACCGGGGCAAGGAGTTCTCAGGGTCACAGCCATCACATAAAGAGAGAGAACTCCTCAGCAAACTTTCTAATTGCTACGGAATGTGACATTCATGGTCTGAAATAACCCTGTTGGCAGCTTGGGTCAAGTGCCTGGGTCTCGTCCCTCCTCGTCCCTGCACCTGGTGAGCTCGAAAACACCAAGACCTTGAAACCCGCACCCCATCGCTGGCTGTAAAGTAAATATTTTCCCCAATTCAGACACTGGAGTCTTCTAAAAGTACAGTTTTCCCAAGCATTAGAAGATAAATTAGTCCTGTGTCGCTCAAAGCGGGGCAGGGGACATCTGTAGGGGGATCCCAGGCAGCCCCCACCGACTCCATCCACCCCTGGGCATCTCTGCTCCAGCTGCCACGGGAAAGAACCACAACTCCCGGCATTCCCGACAGGATCCCGGAGTGCCCAGACAGCCTCCCAGACCGAGTCCTTCACACCTCAGCACCCAATCGGTTCATGCATGAGCACCCGTTTCGTACATGCATGAGAGCCCAACATGCTCATGCATGACCGCCCAGCTAATTTATGCATGAGGGCCCAATTAGCGCACACACAGCACCTGATTAGTTTCATGCAAGAACACCCAATTAATTTATGTTTGATTGCTCAATTACGTCACACATGAGCACCCAATAAGTTCACATCTGAGCTGCCGGCTCATGCCTGAGCTCCCAATTAGAACATGTGTGAGTGCACATTTGCATCACACCTGAGCACCCAATTAATTTGTGCATGAGCGCCCAGTAGCATCATGCCTGGGCGCCCAATTACACCCTGCATGAGTGCCCAATCGGTTCTTGCATGAGCGCCTGATTACTGCCTGCATGACTGACTAATTATTCAGGCATGGGTGCTCCGTTAGCGCACACCTGAGCACGCAATTAGCTGGTGGATGAGCCTTGTGTTGGACATCCAGGGCAGGGCTCAGCAGCTGGGAGGCGATGGGTGGGAGGAAGGCATGAAGTGCGTGTTGCCATCACAGTCAGCTCAGAAACCAGTGTCATGCCCCATCGTGTGAAGAACCATCAGCCCAGCAGAGGACAGGCAGGTTGAGGAGTGTCAGCCACGACGGGAGGAGACATGCAAGGAGGTGCAGGGAGATGCTGGAGGAGAGGCGC
The DNA here is from genome assembly GCF_028500815.1 of Rissa tridactyla. Lineage (NCBI taxonomy): Eukaryota > Metazoa > Chordata > Aves > Charadriiformes > Laridae > Rissa > Rissa tridactyla. Next base: position 5,944,630 of record NC_071481.1, on the reverse strand, counting down.
TGAGAGAGACGGTGGAGGAGACCTACTCCAAAACCCAGCTCCTAGGAGAAGTCTGATTAAGAAGGGCAGAGGTCTTACCAAAACAAGCTAAAAACCATGCCAGCTTTCTCCGTGTTTCACTTTTCCTTCTCCTTTGTGAATGGGATAGTGGAAAACACAGTCTGGTGAGAAAGTGATAAACGAGGCCTCGGTCCCCGATGTCCACAGAGCTCACACGCAGACCCCGAGAGCTCCCTTTGCTTCCAGCCATGATGTTGCAAAGAGGATCCCTCATTTAGCAACCCGACCAGCTTTGCCCAGCTTTTTTTATTGCTCTGCTTTCTTACTTTTCCACTCAAAACACCTTTGCCACAGCTCCTGGGCAGATGTTTAACTTCATTCTTTCTTTGGGGATGCTCTGGTGAGAAGGACTCCTCTTGTCCTCGCTGCCCCAGGGTCAGCCCGATGGCCCAGCTGCCACACGTCCACCCCGTCTCCCCTCGCCACCGCTCCCTGCGCAAAAGGGGATTGCAGCTTTAATGAAGTCAGGATTTATGCAAGTTAATCTGGAGGTGACCCGTCTGCGTTAAGCGGGTTGACATCCACCCGGTGCCTCCCACTGGCTTTGTCTTACAGCTCGGCACATGTAACCTGAGGGGGGGGTCTGGCCCTGGGGGTCCGCAGAGAGCTGTCAGTCGGCCACCCAGAGACCTGTGAAGAGCCAGGACGCCTCCCCATGCGTGGAGCTCAAGAGGTCCTCCAGGATGTCCCCAGCACCAAGCCTCAAGCTCGTCCTTCAGCCTCTAAATGCTTCCTCCTCCCACCCCACTGGCAGCTGCACGCCCAGGGGTCTCCGGGGTAAGAGAAGTCTCTCTTCATCCATTTTTACTGATTGACACATGCGGTCAAAGCCCTTTTTGTCCCAGGAGGTCTTGAGCCATGTCCAGAGCCCTTAACCCCCCTCCCCACCAGTGGCAGAGGGTGGCTAGGACACCCTCGACTATTAACACCGATGGACAGAGCAAGTCACTCATCAAATCTCTTCCCTAGACTGATCCAGCGTTGAGCTTCTCTTCTGCTGCCAGCACAAGGGAAAGCCCCCGGCCATCCCAGCTACTGGCAGTGCAGGATTCCCCCCCCCGGCCAGCCTGCATGGGAGAGGGAACACAACGTCCCAGCCGTTGGGAATCAGCGCTTGCCCGGGTACCGGGCAGGTAGACAAGCCTGCCCAGACCTGAGCAGACCTGCCCAGGTGCTTAAACAGAGCTCCCGGGTCTTAAACTGCAGGGGGGGGGACACAGCCCTGAGCCTGGGCTTGGCCGAGCCCATCAGACCCCACGAGAGGGCAAAGCTCAGCTCAGACCAGTTTGTCCAGTGAGAAGCCAGCGGTATGCGCAGAGGCGTGCGCTTCTCCAGCCGCTTGCTCCAAACACATGGACGCTGGGGTAGAAAAGCACGAGGGGCATCAGGGCAGGCAGACGCAGGGGCTCAGTTACCTTAATTTCAGGTCCCCTGAAGCAGGTCACGCGTCCCCTGCAAGCTCCCCCCAGGGGCCTGGGAGGAGAGGTCTGGGCGAGCCAAAAGCCGACCGAAGATGGCCACCAAAGGGCTCGCTGGGAGGAGAACAGGGCGGAGGGAGACAACGGAAGGCCACTGGAGAAAAAAGGTGCAGGGAAAATAGAGATATGAAGAGCACGAGAGAGAAAAACGGGATACATAAATACTAAAAAAAAAAAAAAAAAAAAAGAACAAGAGAGGATGGAGGAGGGAAAGTAAGGCGAGCAGAGGGAGGGATAAAAGAGCTGTGCCAAGTGTTCCCCGTCTTGTCCCTTAAGCCCTAAGCTGATCCAGAAGTGGCAGGTATTTACAGGACGGGCTCAGCTTTCCCAGCTTGTTCCCAGTCTTGGCACAAAGGCCAAGAGCAGACGAAGGAGGAGGACAGAGAATGGCAACAGGGCCCATGAAAGCCCCCGACAAACCCCATTGAGGTGGCTGTCCTGTTCCCATCTGTCAGCAGCCGCTCGGTGAAAGGGTGTGAAGGGGAGGGGGGCAGGCGGTGTGAATCAAGGGCTGACACAAAGAGGAAGAGACTGATTATGCTGTTATTTCTCCACTTTCAAACCCCATTAGGGGACATGCCGGGCTTTTCTCAGGGTCTTTGGGATGCTTAAGCTGCCCATTTAGCAGCAGGAACGGTCCAATTAAAAGAAAGACAAAGGCGTAGCCCAGCCTGTCTTAATTGAAATGGGTTTCAGTCTAATGAGGATTAGGTTCAAGAACAGACCTAAGGGAGCAATCCAATACCCATTACCCTCCTGGACTGTACCACTGGCCATGCCGCCAGCCTTTTAGCCAGCGCACAGCGTGGCAGACCCTCAGGCTCAAGCTTGGTGCGAGGGGAAGGGGAGCAGCCCCTTCCCCAGCCGCCAGCCTCAGGGGCAGCAGCTCAGGCTTCCAGACTTTGCCCTTGCCCCACTCTTTGGAGGCGAGCATCCCGAATTTACCCATCCCAGGGCCGAGATGCCGAGCAGGGAGAAGGGCAGTGGGCTTGAACAAGGAGCGTTGCCCACCTCCCCTAGCACCCTGCAGAATGGGCATGACACTAAACTTCACTGGGAAGCCTTGGCTGCTGCTCCGGGCGCTGGGAAGAGGCTGAGGAAGGGGCGGCTTCCCCATCCCAAAGCTCAGCCGAGTCCACTTGTCCTCAGCCTGCATCCCCCTCCCCGGCAGCTCTCTCACAGCAGAGCCCGGAGACAGACGGGGCTTCCCCCGGCTCCCCATCCCAGCGGCTGCTCCAGGCCTTTCGCTCCCAGTCGCCCTCTGCGCGGCTCATCCCTTTGCTGGGAGCTCTGCCCTGCAATCACATGCACCTGCGTTGCCAGGAAAGTCCTATTTAACTCGGGGTGGGATGTGCATAGTGCTGCTTCAATTGGCAGGCTTTTTAGTTACTGAAATCCTGCAACATCTCAACTCTACAGCCGTGGAATTAAATTACATATATATATACATACATATAGAATCATAGAATTGCCCAGGTTGGAAGGGACCTTTCAGATCACCTAGTCCAACCATCAACCTAACTCTGACATATATATATATATACACACAAAGCTTTAGCATTGTCTAAATTAGGTTGGATCTTCACAGGGATGGCAAAAGCCGTATCTCTGATACAGGGTTCTTTCTCCATCCTCTCCCCTGTCCCGGTGTAAAGTTGGAATGTCTTGCGACAGGCCAACAGAGAAAAGCCAGCAATACTTTTTTTTTTTTTTAAATTTGTGCAAAACCTGGTTCCCCCCCTCTAAGGGCCATCTGAATGATTTTGACAAGCGTTTTTTCCAGCAACCCTCCTCCTAACCCAGCAGAACAAAGCGGAAAAAAAAAAAAAATTATAGCCCAGATGTTAAAAACCCATCAAACAGTTGCAAGCGGGATACGTAGTGGAATATATAGCATGGATGCGCTGAGTTACCTGCCCTGCGGTCCCACACCAGCAGCACTGGGTCCAGCAGGCAGCAGCAGTGGGTCTCCCTCCTCGCCTGGGAGGTGCAGAGCCCAGCGGTGCTGGGGACCGGGAGAACTGTCCCATCTGGGTGACTGTCATGGTTTAACCCCAGCCAGCAACTAGGACCACGCAGCCGCTCGCTCGCTCCCCCCAGCTGGGATCTGAAGGGTAGAATCTGAAGGGTAAAAGTGAGAAAAAAAACCTCATGGATTGAGATAAAGACAGTTTAATAGGTAAAGCAAAGCAAAGCAGAACAAGGAATTCATTCCCTGCTTCCCATGGGCAGGCCACCTCCAGGGAAGCAGGGCTCCGTCACGTATAACGGTGACTTGGGAAGACAAATGCCATCGCTCCGAATGTCCATCCCCCCTTCCCTCTTCTTCCCCAGCTCTATATATCGACCCCATATGGCATGGAATATCCCCTTGGTAAGGTGGGGTCAGCTGTCCCGGCCGTGTCCCCTCCCAGCTCCCTGTGTCCCCCAGCCCATCGCTGGGGGGGGCAGTGTGAGGAGCAGAACAGCCCTTGAGAGCTCGGCAACCACCACAGCCACCAGCGCGCTGTCCCACTGTTCCCACCCCAAACACAGCACCGAAGTCAGCCCCATCCCAGCCGAAACCACGACAGTGACCCTTCCACCCCCGAGGGGGCTCCTCTCCCTGGGTTTGTCCCCGCCGCCGCTCCCGGCTCCATCCCCGGCGCCGCGCGGGGGCACTCGCAGCCCGGCCGCGCCGGGAGCCCTCGGCTTCAGCCGCTCCCTCCGCGCATTCCCGGGGATGCTCCTGCTTCCCCGAGGATTATTCGCCGGCTGCACCCCCCGGAGAGAGGCCCCGGTTCCCGGTGTGGGGGGGAGGAATCCCCGCCCCGGCCCCGCCACGGGGGGCAGAATGCGGCATGCCGATGAATTTCACTCCGGGGGCTGGGAAGAGGCTGAGGAAGGGGCGGCTTCCCCATCCCAAAGCTCAGCCGAGTCCACTTGTCCTCAGCCTGCATCCCCCTCCCCGGCAGCTCTCTCACAGCAGAGCCCGGAGACAGACGGGGCTTCCCCCGGCTCCCCATCCCAGCAGCTGCTCCCGGCCTTTCACTCCCAGTCGCCCTCTGCGCGGCTCATCCCTTTGCTGGGAGCTCTGCCCTGCAATCACACGCACCTGCGTTGTCAGGTGAGCGGGGAGAGCCACCAGCACGGCCCGGAGGAGGGTGACAGCCCTGCCTTTCCCCCTGCCTGCAGAGGCAGAGCCCCAGGACACCAACCTGGCGGGAGCTGGTGCTGCTGTTTCACATGGGGGGATCTTCAGAAGTCGCTTATATTCTCCTTAACGTTCCAAACACAGGCAGCAGTGGGACGGAGTGGAGCTCGTAGGCCAGCTGGGACGGGCCCGCTCACATGCTGCGTGACGCTCCGCTGCCCATAAAGCCCCAGAGGGAACCTGAGCTCCTCTCGCACTGAGATTCCCTGCCTGTTTGGGCTGGAAGCAGTTTATAGCTGATGCTATCTAGCCATAAACAGTAATAAGAAGGGCAGGACCACTTATTGCTAATATGCCACTTAATTCTGCTGCCAGATCCTGTAAGGGTGGACCAACGCAGGCAGCAGAAGCGCAAGTGCCAGTGCTGAGTATCCCCGAGCTGCTGGCTCTGAAGCTCCTCTTCGCACCTCACCCTTCCCCTTCCCCACAGCTGCCCTCCACCCCCTCGCTGGCAGCTGCAGAGTGAATTTGCAAGGACCCGGCTCTCCAGAGCCCCAGGAAGCAAGGTTTTTAGAGATCATCTGGATTCTTGCGCGCTTCACCTCTCAGCTGCCAGGAGCCGGGAGGGAGGGGAGCAGCAAGGAGGCTGGGAGGCAGCTGGGATGAGAGGCGCATGATATTTTCCATTTCCTCATCTGAATTACGAGCTCCGATAAATAACGCTGGAAATCTCACGGAGCGGGAGCGCTGGCCTCCCAGGTATCCCATGGTTTGAGTCAACAGAGGTGGAAGCAGGTGGCACGCACAATTTATCATTTCCTGGGGGTGGTGGCGGGGGGGAGTTTCTCTCGGTGACTGACAAGCGGGTCCTTTCTGTTATTGTCGTTCGTCTCTGTCAGCCCTCCCTTATCGGCACATTGCTCGGTCTCTCTCTGCCTCCCCGCCTCCCCGCCACCACCCCCCGCCGGCATTAATCATTCTAGCGATGCTGCCCACGCCTCTGCTGGAACCAGGTCGTGAAACTCTCATCCCACCCACTTACCACAACCCAGCTCCAGTCACGTTTCAGCCTCCGGCGAAACCATGTGGGGCTCTGCGGGGCCGCTGTGGAGTGGGAAAATCCCGGCTCCTCTTTAACCCGTTGCCACCCCCAAGCCAGGCGTCCTGATCCCAATGCCTGGCACAGGGGGTCCTGCGGGTGGGAGAGGGCCAGAAATGGGGCAAGGAATGCTGTCCACCCACGGAGACGCCATCCCTGCTGCCTCCGCCGCCCAGCCAGGCCGCTGGCAACGCCGAGACCAGACGACAAGTGATTATTGTCTCTGCGTGTGGCCACAAAATGTGTCTGAAGCTGCCGCCTGCTAAGTAGCTGCAAACCCAGAGCTGCAGGCAGGGGTGGGAGCCGGAGGGGAGGCCACCGGGGACCTCCTGGGGACCAGCGGGGAGGGAGATGCTCTGGGGTCACCAGGGGTTACCTGGGATGGGGGGTCTGGAGCGTTGCCGGGAGGGAAAGATCTGGGGACCGGGGACCTCCCGGGGACCAGCACGGAGCAAGATGCTCTGGGGTCACCAGTGGTTCCCTGGGGGTCTGGAGCGTTGCTGGGAGGGGGAGATCTGGGGACCGGGGACCTCCCGGGGACCAGCACGGAGGGAGATGCTCTGGGGTCACCAGTGGTTCCCTGGGGGTCTGGAGCGTTGCCAGGAGGGGGAGATCTGGGGACCGGGGACCTCCTGGGGACCAGCACGGAGGGAGATGCTCTGGGGTCACCGGTGGTTCCCTGAGGGTCCGGAGCACTGCCGGGAGGGGGAGATCTGGGGCAAAGCTGGCGTCAGCCTGAGCCCCACCATCCTTCTCCCTCCTTGCAGCTGGGCTTGGGGTCCCTGCTCTGCTGGGGGAGGAGCGCGTGAGGGGTGCGGTGACGCGGGGAAGTCTGTGTTTAGCACCCAGAAGTCTACGCCAGTGAGGAAAAAAGCCATGTCGCAGATGCAGGGGACATGGCCAGAGGACCCTGGGCTGCTCTTCCCCCTTCTCTGGTGGGCTCCATGCTCCCTGGTGCACACCTCCCCGGCTTTCTGGTGGGAAAATGCCCTCCATGGGGTCAGGGTTTAAAATAAACAGAGGACGGGGGCCAGGGCGTTCTCACCTGGGCGCCCCCCCACCCAGGGAGTGGGAGCTGGAAAATGAGATTAAAGTAGCGATTTGCTTTCCCATGCTGAGAGGAAAATAGGGACAAGGGATTAGCCCTGAGAGCGAACATGTCGCGCCGCACCTGCTGCTGCACGGCCAGCGGCGCCGGAGCCAGGGACCGGAGCGAGGGATGGGGACCAGGCTTAGCACCGGCTTCCATGTCCCAGCTCCTCATCCCCATCCTTCCACCCCCCCACCAGCGGGTCTAGCACCGCACGGCGCAATGCCGCAGGGCTTTTAGACCACTACCTACCCCCGGTGCCGGACACTGGATCCCAGCATGGCCACACTGGGCAATGGGAAAAGAGATTTTGGGGCAGGCTGCCACCGCATGGGCAGGTGCCGCCTCCCTCCAGCTCAGGACGGAGCCTGGAAGGATGAAAACCTCCTGGAAAAGGGAGGAAACTCTGAATTTTAGACCCAGACTCCGGTGTTGCTCCGGGGTTGAATGGAACCACAGATGCGAACGTGAATTTCCAGATCACGACCTCGTGGCCCAGACTTTGCTGGGGCCGGTCTGAGGGAAGCAAGGCTTCTGGATGGTGAAAATCCTTTCATCACATCCCTGGTCCCAAATTTGTGTTCTGCCTATTTATTTGGCCAGAACACGGGCCCAGCAGCGTTCCCAAGCACGCGGGAAGGCCTGGAAAATGTCTCTTTCCAAAGGGGGTATCAGGCTTTGCATTAAAATACAGCAAGAAGCTGAGAGAGGGCAATAAAAGAAGATGAATGATGTGCAGGTGCTGGCTGGGATCCCCTGGAATGAGCCGCACTAAGTCCCCGGCTCCGCTCACCATCCTGTGTGCTTTTCCCACTGGCTTCTTTAGCAGGGACTTTTTTTTTTTTCTCTCTTTTTTTTTTTTTTTTTTGAAGTGTGTGGCTCATATGCACCGAACGTGCTGGGAATTTCCACCCTCTGGTCCCGAGTTAATGGATCCAGCTGCAAAGATGCTGAACGTTCTGGTCCGGGGTTTGCTTGCTCAGGTCTGTCTCTCATTTCATTGTTAAACCGAGTGAAATGTGACAGATTTAAAAGTGAGACTCAAAGCGAAGCTTGGTGGGGAAGAACCTGTGGAGGTTTGAAAGCTGAGTAGGAAGTAAATGGAGCTGCAAAGCTAAGTTTTGTGCTCTACAAAAAAAAAAAAAAGTCTGCCTTTTCCAGACCTGTTTTAGTTCCAAACCACTGTCGGTCACAGTCCCTAAATTATAGTCAAACAGAAATTTTGAAACTCTAGGACATGGGAACACAGCAGCACGTCACTGATGCTATACTGTAATACACACAATGCAGCAACGCGAGATGGAGACACCAAATGTTGCAAAGAAATGAGACACTCCGGCAGGTTTCCAGAGCGCTCCCACCTGCATCATCGTCACCGTGAGCTCCCCCCAGCCCCATCCCTGGAGGTGTTCATAGAATCGTAGAATCATGGAATGGTTTGTGTTGGAAGGGACCTTAAAGCCCACCCAGTGCCACCCCCTGCCCTGGGCAGGGGCACCTCCCACCAGCCCAGGTTGCTCCAAGCCCCGTCCAACCTGGCCTTGAACCCCTCCAGGGATGGGGCAGCCACAGCTTCTCTGGGCAACCTGGGCCAGGGGCTCACCGCCCTCACAGTGAAAAATTTTTTCCTGATATCTCATCTAAATCTCCCCCTTTCCGGCTTGAAGGCATAACCCCTCGTCCTATCGCTACGTGCCCTTGTAAAAAGTCCCTCCCCAGCTTTCCTGTAGGCGCCCTTCAAGGCCAGGTTGAATGGGGCTTTGATACCAGTATAAAATACACGGGGATCACACCCAGCCCCTTCCCCCAGCAGAAGCCGTGCACTCCCCGCAGGGACAGCCCATGTGGGACACTGCGGGAGGAAGGGAAGGGCTCAGGGCTCCGGCACCGGGGCAAGGAGTTCTCGGGGTCACAGCCATCATATAAAGAGAGAGAACTCCTCAGCAAACTTTCTAATTTCTATGGAATGTGCCGTTCATGGTCTGAAATAACCCTGTTGGCAGCTTGGGTCAAGTGCCCGGGTCTCATCCCTCCTCATCCCCGCACCTGGTTAACTTGAAAACATCGACACCTTGAAGTCCACATAGGATAGTCGGCTAGAAAGTAAATATTTTCCCCAATTCGGACAGTAGAGTCTTCTAAAAGTGCAGGTTTCCCGGGCATTAGGAGTGAATTATTCCTGCGTCACTCAAACTAGGACAACCCATCTCCTGTCCCTGATGGATCCCGGCAGCCGGGGGACGGAAGGGCCGGGCGCTTGGATGGGGATTGGGCTCAGCGCCACCACCAGCAGCCGCCAGCCGACGGCCAAAGCCATGGATGTATCTGCAGCCCGTGGAAAGCTGCACGCGTGTGCCGGCGCATCTGCAAATTAACCCCGCGGGTCCCCCACGTCACCCTCGGCGCTGGCACTGCCTGCCCATCTGCGTGGGTTTGCAGAGCAGCCAGGGGAGGGGGGGGGATTATCAGCGTCCGAGGATGCTGCGGGGGGCAGGAAGGGGCCCCGGTCCCCTATCACTCCGGCAGCAGCCCGGTCCCTGGTCGCCTGCCAGGCTGGGAGGGCGGAGAGGGCTGACTCAGCAGCTGGATGGAGCCTGATAATGCAGCGTTATCGCGCCGAGACCCGATTTGGTTGATTGTTGCCTTGGGTGCTTTCCAGATCTTGATGCTTCAGGGAGCTGCAGTGACTCACCGGGCGCGCCGGGAGGAGGGCACGCGTCCCGCAGCGTGTTTCAGCGCGGATTGCCCCCGTTTCGGTAAATGAGCAGATTTTATTTATCGTCAAGTCGTTGGTGCGCTGCCTGCCACCGCCACGCATCCGAGGGGAGCGTGCCTGCCTGACAGAGACGTTTCGAAATGGATGCTGACACGAGCCCATATTTCAAGCCGCGGCGCAGGCGCCAGGGGATCAAACAGCCACCTCCCTGTCTCTGTTCGTGCAGTGAAGGCAGGGACGTCGCGCATGTCCCGGGGTGACATTTATCACCGAGTGAAGGCAGAGCAGCTCCACGACACGTTCTCAGCCCTCTGGAGCGTCTCGGAGGGTCTCAGCTCTTCTTTCGTGCCCTTTCTACACGCGGTGCTGCTCTTTGGCGAAAAGGCTGGATGTTTGTCCTGGGGATGGCTGCCCTTTGCCTGCCTCCAGCCGGGGTTTGCTTGTTCAGCAGGGAGAGAAACATGCAGAAATCATAGAATCATAGAATTGTTAGGGTAGGAAGGGACCCTAAAGATCATCTGGTTCTAACTCCCCTGCCATGGGCAGGGACACCTCCCACTAGATCAGGTTGCTCAGAATCCCATCCAGCCTGGCCTTAAAAACTTCCAGGGATGGGGCTTTCACCACCTCCCTGGGCAACCTGTTCCAGTGTCTCACCACCCTCAGGGTGAAGAACTTCTTCCTAACGTCCAATCTGAATCACCCCATCTCTAGTTTTAATCCATTCCCTCTAGTCCTACCATTACCCGACATCCTAAAAAGTCCCTCCCCAGCTTTCTTGTAGGCCCCCTTAAGATACTGGTAGGCCACTATAAGGTGTCCTTGGATCCTTCTTTTCTCCAGACTGAACAACCCCAACTCTCTCAGTCTGTCCTCCTAGGAGATGTGTTCCAGCCCTCTGATCATCCTCGTGGCCCTCCTCTGGACACGTTCCAGCACCTCCATATCTCTCTTGTAGTAGGGGCTCCAGAACTGGACGCAGCACTCCAGGTGGGGTCTCACGAGAGTCGATGAAAGCGCAGACCCCCTCCAGGTGGGATTCACCTCTCAGGTACTCCCATGTAAAAACGGCACTGCTCCGGGGTGAGCCAAGAGGTCTGAGAGCGCTCCGGTTTGGATAGCAAGTGGCTGACTCACAGTCAGGAGCAGGTTTGCTGGGAAATTGGTTCTTCTTTAGCCGTATACAGGGGGCAATGCCTCCCTCGGGACCTCTGCTGACACCAGCCAGCCTCTGATGCCCTTCCGCTGGCCTGCCTGCATGTTAGCCCTGAGACGCAACCGCCTTGAAAACTCCCCCGGGGTGCCCTGGGCAGACATCAGCAAGTAAAGCCTTCCAGGAAGGCTGGTATTCACGGCCCCATCCCTCCTGCCCTTTTTTTTCCCCCACAAGGCAAGATCTGAAGATGGGTTTTTGCATGTGCTGAGCACATTCCTGCTGTTTCCTTATCGAATTTCATCTCATCGATCGGAGGCACGACTGCTTAGCCAAACGCAATTTCTTCTTAATGCATTTCTGGTGGAGAGAAGCGTTCCCAGCAGGAGGCACCCAGCCAGGACCTCCCCGGTCCTGTGGCTCTGCCCTGCGCTCCTGTCCTGGTTTGAGGTAGAAGAGAACCACCTTTCTGTTCAGTAACGCTACCTGTGTGCCCACACACTCTTGCGTACTCCAGGTAGGGTGGCCAGCACATCTTCATCATCCTTGCCATGTGCGGCAGGGCCAATCCTGAAGAGAGTCCTTATCCACATGCAATTATTGTACCTCCTCTTGTCTTTTCTGTCCAGCCCCATAGAATCGTAGAATCCCAGGCTGGATGGGGTCTCGAGGATCATCTGGTCCAACCTTTCTTGGCAAAAGCACGGTCTGGAAAAGATGGCTGAATCTTAAAAGTGTCCAATGATGGGGAATCCGCCACTTCCCTGGGGAGATGCGGGATGGTTGTGGAGCTGCACCTACAAGGAGCCACAATGGGATGGCTTGGAATAGTGCTGGCAGTTGGCAGCTCTCACCCTTCATTGAACCCTAACTGGGAAAATGGGTTCTGCCTCCCCAAGTGGCCTCTGGCTGTGGAAGCCACCAGCCAAACTCCTTGAAGCTGCCCTGGGTTCAGCCATGGGGATCTGTTGGGTCTCCCCAGAAAGGGCACAGCTCCTGAGAGAGCTCTTTGCGGAGCCCATTCCCTTCCCAGCTGGGTCAGCCAGGGTTTGCCACTTCTCACCTGCACCTCGGCGAGATCGGGGCTGGAAGCTCACAGGCAGGAGCATGTCCTCCTCTCCAACAAAACCTGTTGAGCCCCACGGGGCTGCCTCGCAGGTCAGCAGCTGAATCACTTCTTTCTAGTTGCATGCCTGCTGGAGCAAATCTCTAGCACAAGGACAGAGCCGGCCCGGCTTGTCTGAGCACCCCGCCTTCATGGTCCTCTCGGAAAATTAACCTTTTTGTGCCTGCCACTCCCCTCCACCCCGTGAGCCAAGTTATTGCAATGGGCAGGGCATGGCTGACGGGGCGCGTGGTGTCCCCGGGGACCTTGGGAACATCCGTATGCGTAGCCTCGGAGAGCAGGGGCGTGGGGTGTCGCAAGGATGTGATTGCAGGGTCCAAACACGGGCCTGGAGACCACAGAGCCCAAAGGGCCAAGCTCATCGCCCGCGTTAACTCCTGCCCTGACGAGCAGGTCATGTACTGCTCTGCCGAGACACCTCGGAGGCCTCGTCGATACCAGCCACAGCCAGAGACGGGATACAGAGGGTCAGGGAGCGAGGAGCTGAGCCCTGCTGCAGTAACGGTGGTCCTCCCGTTGCTGTTGAGCAACATCTTGGATCAACGCTGGGGGGGAGAACTCCTTGTTCCCACACCCTCCAGTTGGGAAAGGCACAGGAGCCGCAAACCATATAGATTGACCAGCCTGGACTGAGCACCACAGGACCCCCCCAGCTCTGGTAAACGACCGTTGCAGCCCAAAAGCCTCTAATGGCTCTCTGCCATTGAGAGAGGAGTCTTCATAAACCTCAGAGCATCCGTGCCTGATAAAATTTGGGAAATGCAAACCAGATTTGGGAGGGGGGTGGGTGGGTTATTTTTGCATCCGGCATCCCAGGGCAGACGTCATCAGCAAAAAGTGCAACACAGATGTTCGTCTAGCAGGGACAGCAGCTGGGGATTGTCTGGCTGTCAGAGTGTTTATCGCGAACAAAAGGAAGGAAAAGGAAAAGGGGAAAAGGGAAACGGAAAAGGAAAAGGAAAAGGAACTGCCACAGACTCAATCTCAGACAATCTGCTGCTGCTTCGCAGCAGAAACACCTCTCAGGACCCCGCTCCGGTCCTTGGGGTATTTTCCAGTGGCTGCTGAGAGAGCAAACCAGGCTGCGGGTTGAATTTATTTCACCTGAACAGAGCGAGATGAGGTCACTTAGTTTTGAGCCCCCTTAAGACAGACATCAGATGGCGACAGCATCTGGCTCCCGGTGACCTCAGCTGATCTGGCTATCGCAGCGTGGAGGGCTCCATGCTCTCCCACTGCCCGAATCCCGCGTAAGCCAGCGCAAACTTCACGTCCCTCTGACAGGACATCTGACTTCGTGGATGAGGCAGTTGCCACCGGACCAGCAACCCCAGGAGCAGAGATCCAGCTGTGCCTCTGGGCACCATCCAAGGGCTGTCCCTGCCCTTCAAACAACTCCAGCATCTCCCAGTGGGGCTCAGCACCCCAGGCATCCCTAAGTTCTCTGCCTGTCCCTTCCTAACATTTTTTGGGTGAAGCGTTTGTTTCAAGGGTCGAGGTCCCAAAGGAAGCTCCCAAAGCTCAGCAGCCAGGCAGATAAGGAGCACCGCGCTTCACCTCCTAATCAATACTGAGCATCTCAAAAGAAGCCTTGAACCCCCCCCAAGGCAGAAGATATCATTAGTCGCAGGTTGCAGAGAACAGGGAAGGTGATCCCTTTAGTCCTTCATTTAGGAAATGGTTTGGCTGGAAAATAATGGCTCTAGATCCCTGTATTTTATGGTGAGGAACGCCGCAGACATTCACAATAGCTGTAGTTTTACTGGTGTGTCCTCTGGGAAGAGGCAAACCTCAGGTACCAATTTTAATCGGAAATTAGCATTCATTGCCAATGAATGAAACTGCATTTAGCCTCTGAGTCAGAGAATCCCCGAACTCCTTTGGTCTCCGTGTCCCCCCGGCCACCTGGTCGCGGGCGTCATGCCAGGTCTTCAGCCACCCAAACGCTGCTGATGGCAGCAGCTAAAGCAAGGAGCACAGCAACAACAGAAACCACCAAGTCGCTTTTGCCTGAACAGAGCAAAAGGAAATCGCTTAGTTTTGAACACCCTTAAAACAGACATCATCTTTTTTTTTTTTGCCCTTGAAGGTCTGGGTTTCCAGCGGAGTCGTGTGTCGGGGCTGAGCCTGGGCCAGGCTGCAGAGCTCCCAGATGTTCTCTCCAGAAAGGCCACTGCTCTCACACACCTTGACCTGCTCCGAAGTGGGCTTTTCTAGCCGTTTTGCTGAAAGAAACAGCGTGGCAGATAAGCAAATGTCAGGACCGGGGTTAGAGCCTGTCCATTTACCACCTCCCTGCCTGGACACGCAAAGAAAAAGCAGTTAGGAAAAGGTGGTGAAGGCAGTAATTCTAAATTAGGAGCAGGAGTGGATTTAACTACTCAGGTTGGTGGTTAGTTGCCACTTGGAGGTTTCTCGGGATAAGCTCCCATCTCCCAGAAGCCCTGGCTTTCCTACAGTGGCTCCGGGAAGGCAGAAATGGCTCCCAATAGCTCTCTGGTGATACCCCCGTGCAGGGGGATGGTGCAGGACCCCTCGCACCCGTCAGAGGTGACGGGACTCCAAAAGGCTGCGTCCACGGAAAAGGCCGATTGCAACGTGCGATCTGCTAATTTGTTCTCAGTGGTGCAGCCGCGGAAGGAATTCCAGCTGAATAAAGTCCTTTCTGCTCTGATTAATTGTCCCCCCTTGGTTATGAACAATGCAGAACAAAATAGGGATAATATTCGTGCTAGGGAAATGGGGAAGACAGTCACCCAAACGCAGCCACTAACGAGGCCAAATAACCAACGCTGATCCTGAATGCATTAAAGTTGTGGAGGAAGTCCTGGGAGGAAAGAATGTCCCCTATTAGCCAAGCTCCTAGTGTCTCGGGTCTTACAATAGCGGAGCGATTCCTCGCTCCTCGCTGCCTGCTGCTGCCCTGGGTTCAGTTAAATGTCAGCTCAGCATCGACAAACTACAAATTACCAGAGGGCGTGTAGCTCTTTCAGTCCCACTGAACCCTATCAACGGGGAAATAATAATGTGTCCCCCAGGCTGGCTGGGATGGAGGCACATCCCTGGCGGGACGGGACCGGGACCGCTGCCTCCTGCTCCGGGCGAGGGAGGAGGGAGCATCCCCAGCCCTTCCAGTCTTCCCGGAGAGGAGGGAGCTTCTCCCTTCCCGGGAAAATGTGGTTGTCGGGAGAACCATCCTGGAAGAACCCACATCCCGACCATCTCGGACACAGGCTCCGGTTCCCTGCCCAGCAAGAGGAGGGAGCGGTGTTACATGCCTCCCCCAAAATAGAGAAGAAAATGCGGAAAACTCAGTGCTCCTTTGCCCCCCCAGCAGCACCGGAGCTGATACGAGGCTCAGCCTCGCCAGGGGGACCACGGTTGTGCCTGGAAAGCTTTGGCTTTTCCTCGCTCCCAAGATATCATCCGCTTGAGTTTCTCCAGAGACTTCATTTCAGCAACTGGCAAACGCTGGGAAGTGGAAGCCAAAGGAAATAATAGCTGTTTGCTTTCCTCATGGGAGAATAAACCCAGCCATGATGTTCCCATGTGCAGGTCAAGCAGATTTGGGGGCAGGTAACAGAAAAAAGGCTGGAAAGCTTGGCCAAAATTGTGGAGCCTCCCTGCAGACACGGAGTCCCCCGAGACGGAGCTGGGATCCCCAGAAATCGGTGGCTTCATCCACGGGTACCTGCGGGGCATGAGGAGTCCTGGGGAGCCGGAGCCGAGCAGCCGCCCGTGTCCCCGAGTCCCGGCTCCGTAATAAAAAAATGCACAATTTAGAGCAGCCCGGGGGAGTTCTCAGGGGAAAAGAGAGGCTCCAGGCAATAGCTGGTCTCATCAGGAAAGCGAAATATGCTGGCCAGGGCGTTGATACACTTATTTTGCCATTGTCCCTGGAAAAGGAGCCGTGGTGCTTCCCTGCTGCTGGTTTTAAACTAATTACATTCCCTTTAAAGCGGGAAAATAAAAGGCGCTTCGTTTACTGGGAAGCCTGGTAGCGTTTTACAATTGCCGCCAAAGAACTCAGCTTTTAACCACAAACCCTTCCTTAAGCCGCCCCTACCTCAAATCGCCTTTGGGCAGCGACCTCCACGGCAGGGGAAATCTTCCAAGCGGTTGAAAAGTGGTGTAAAGATCTGCGCTTTATTTTTAAATGCTAGTTTTCAGCGCGTAATCTTTCCTTCCACTGGTCCCGACAGCTCGCCCTGGGCCAGCCCCTCTCCTTGCCCTCGCCCATTGTTTTGAGCTGTTTATTAGTTTTCAATAGATGCGTTTTTAACTGATTTGCTAGTATTTCCCCCCACCACCACCCCTTTTGTATAGGAGCACCCAAAAAGTGCTGAGCTATCTCTCTACGGCTCTGGAGCGTGTCTCACCTGAGTTGTCCACCTCTGTGTCCCACGCTCTGGCTTGCTCCAGAGCATGCCGAGGGTAGGTGGCCACGGATTTGTTAAGCTGTGGTATCATCCATAGGTGTAGAGCTGAGATGTGACCTCCTTGGGAGGAGGACCAGGGTCCCTGTGTCCTCCCAAGCCGTGCAGTGGAAGTGGCGCCTGAAGGCAAAATGGCAGGAGGAAGTCACGAACTTGCCACCACCGCGTGCACGTGGTACCTGGCACAGGCAGGGTCGGGCTGGACGTTACCCAAGGGGTCCTCCTAACCCTTCCTTGCTCAAGGCCAGGTTGGACGGGGCTTGGAGCAACCTGGGCTGGTGGGAGGTGTCCCTGCCCAGGGCAGGGAGGTGGAACGAGATGATCTTTAAGGTCCCTTCCAACCCAAACCACTCTATGAGTCTATTATTCCTCCTTCCCAAGTCAGTATGGCAACATGTCCTTCGCGTTCATGTTCTCTACCCAATGTGGTTCCTATTCCAGCCCTACCTGGATACAGGTACAACCGTTACCAAGACCTCGGACAAGAGAGCAGTCACCAGTACAATGTTCTTCCCATATTTGCCCGCTCTTTCCTCTTCTCTGGGCCTTGGAGGAGCCAACTGCTTTGAGTTCGTGGTGACTCCCAATGTTGTGTTAATACCTCTTCTGCAAACCATTATGGCGAGTCTCTAGAGACCCAAACCTTGCTGCTCAGCCTCGGCAAGAAGGAGAAACTGGGTAAACAACAGCTTTAGAAAGCAAGGGTGAGTGGGAAGGGGAAAGGGAAGGTTTATGGCGAAGCTGGGGGACTCTGGTGGAGGGCATCTGTCACGCAGAGAGGGCTTTGCTCTGGCATTCCCATGAGAACGAGTTTCTGTGCCAAAATGCCTCGACCTCCCCTCCCCGCCTCTCTCCCCTTCTTAATTGGTTTGCAAATGTTAAATGTTTTGGCTCTGTGTTCAAACCCCTGTCTGGCTCCTGTAGATACGGCCTAACCCCAGGAGTTCACCCGGGGCTCCTGGCCCCTCCGGCTCCCCCCTCTTTGCCATAGCAGCCAGCCCCCGCCGGGCCGGCCATTGTGTCCTCCTCCCCTCGCCGCAGCACCTGGAGACCCTTCTTGTAAAAACTTCATTTGCCGGGGAAAGCTTTGATTAAAACAGCCTGGCAGGGGGCTCCCCCTCCAAGATTCCGAGTCAATATTGGTTTTGGAACAGATGGGGGTGAGGACGGGATGGGACGGGGCAGGGAGGGGGGAAGCGGAGCAGCCCCAACCCGCAGCCCCAGCGGTGCCAGCGCTGGGGACCGGGTTGTGCCGTGCCTGGATGCCTGTGTCCCCAGCGCCCGGGGAGTGACGGCAGGCCCTTAGCAGCGCTGCCGAGATCAAAGCGGAGCAGCCACCGAGAGAGAGAGAGAGAGAGAGAGAGAGAGAGAGGAGAGAGAGGTGGAGCAGCCCTGTGTGTGCTGGAAACCTCGGGGAACAAAAGCATCAAAGTAAATCAAAATGAAACTAATTGAAGCGCTTTAACATTAAATAACGAGGGAGAGGCTTTCATGAAACGCCAGCTTCTTCCCGTCAAAATCGAGGGACGTGCTTCCAAGAAAACCAAAGCGACAGCCCTCTCCCCGCCCCCAGCAAAAACAACAACAACAACAACAACAACAAAACCTCGAACACAAACTTCTCGCACAAAAGGGCGAGATAATTCCAGCTGGGTGGCTGCGGGTCCCCCCGCCCTGAAGCGCAGAGCCCCCGGGCTCCTGCGGCTGAGCCGTCCCCGGCGGATGCTGGGACACGGGCAGCCCTGGGCACACACGCACGTGGCCCAGTTTCCCAGTCTCCTGCAATCCATGGGATGGGGGAAAAGCACCTTCTCCTTGCCCTGGATACTCCACAGGTGGCAGAAGGAGGTGTGCGGCTCGGGTGCAGCACACCGCAGGGCTCCACGGGTGCCACGGCA
This sequence comes from Rissa tridactyla, assembly GCF_028500815.1. Taxonomy (NCBI): domain Eukaryota; kingdom Metazoa; phylum Chordata; class Aves; order Charadriiformes; family Laridae; genus Rissa; species Rissa tridactyla. The sequence goes on along the minus strand of NC_071481.1, from coordinate 5,926,441 downwards.
AAACCTCGCCTCTGCCAGGCACGGACGGACCTGGCAACCTCTCAGCTTGTGAGGAAGCCTGTCTCTGCAATGCAAAAGTCTGAGAATTGCTGGGACTTAGTGTTCGACCTGGCCTCCAGAGGTTCCCAGGACAGCGGCAGTGGCAGTTGCCGTGACCTGCGTGCCATTGCCGGAGAGCAAAGGGAGGACGTGGCCAGTCCACTCCGTGCCGGCCGGGAGCAGAGGGCTCCAAGGAAACACCTCTCATTGTGGCTTACCTATTTCTGCGGCTCACTGGCTCCGGCAGCAGCAAGGAAGGACATTAATGGCAGTTTCTCATCCTTCTGGCCAGGGCTTAGGAGTTGCATGTTTGCAATTACTCCCAGCTAGGCAAAAGGTAGAGCTGTTTTTCCTTCCCTGCTCCGTGACAGCAGAACGTGAGCCATCAAGAAGAATCAGTGATGGGAGCTATACCAGCGCTCTCCCACCCTCGATTTCGTGGGTGCTCAGCCCGGATCTTCCGCAAAGTATCAGAGAGCTCCCACCAGCCCTGCCCTGGGAAACTCAAAGAGAAGGACGCAGCAGAGATGGACTAGCCCGACACCCATTGAAATGTCCTTGTTAGCCGCTGGCTAAACCGGATTGTGGCCATGATGAAAGAAACCCACATGAAGACAATTAGACTAAATTATGTCCAGTCGCAGAAGACAAGTTAGCAGTGAAATGTGAGGCAGTCCGACTCCAGCCAGGCTCAATGTCTGGCTTGCCCCATCGCTGCCACTCATACATCACCGATCAAGGGAAGCCCCTGCAGGTTGTTTTAAACCAGGGCCAGCAGGAGGTTGGGCTAATGAGTAAAATCTGAACATTCCTCAAATTTCCCATCCATCCCGAGGGAGGGGAGGGTGGAGGAGGGGGATGGGGACAAAGTGCCTCTCTCCAGAGACAGGCTGATCCTAAGGGAGGGACAAAATGCTTGCGCTGAGAACGGGGAGCTGCTAATCCCAGGCCTGACCCTGGCCAAGCCACCCTCGGTCTGTGGGATGCCATGGTTGGTGAAGATCTCCTCGAGATGGGGACGCGAATCCCGCTCCCCTTTCCATCCATCCTCCCACAGAGTCCAGTCCTCTCACAGCTCTGAAACCAAACTGGAGGGCCGCTGGGAGACAGCCCCGTGGTGGGCGCAGAATGCTCCATCACACCCACGTTATCCACCACAGCCTCCTCCTCCTCGGAGCATCCTGGGAAAATAACCCAGGCCCAGGCTGGGGGCGGCCGGGGGCTGAAACAAGGGCTGCCCGGGAGCAATAATTGGGCTTTTCAGGCTCTCCCAGGAGAGCAGCCCCGGCCCCTCTTATTGCATTATTCCCCCAAAGATGACTTACTCAAGGAAGAGGCTGTTCAACACCCAGCCTCATCCATAGCAAAGCCAATAAATGAACCTCGCCCACCTATTCAGAGTTCTTTAAAAGGGGGATGTGGAGGAGGGGAAAAGGTAATTAAAAGACATCAAAGAGGTGGCAGGAAGAAAAAAGCCATTTTAAAGAGAAAAGAAGAGGGAAAACAACTATTCCTGATCAATACAATTACAGTGCTTCAGAGAGCTGCTTTAAAGCGCAAGCATCCCAGAGCCCAGCACCCGGCAGCTCAGCTGCATCCCTCTGCTGAGGACACACCGCGTTTCCAGCATCGCTCGGGATCCCGGGGCTGCGGGGTCTGTGTGAGCCCCGAGAGCTTTAAAAAGACCTCCAGTAAACGAGTGCCCTGAGGTTTCTGTCCCCAGCCGGTCACTTGGCAAGCTGAGGGAGCTTTTTAAATCTCAGCTTGGCTTCGCAGCCAGCGCTCAGCACCAGCTCCCCTCCTTTCGCGTCCCTGCACAGTTACGGTGGCAGGGACTGGAGCCAGCCTGCTGCAAGGCAGGCGAAGGTGGCTTTTGGCTTCCTAAGGATGAGAGGATGGCCAGCCCATTGAGACGTGGGGGACCAATTGGACCGAGAGCAAGGGGAAGAGCCGGAGAGAGCTGGGCTTGCTGGTCCCGTGGTTGCCGAAGGGAGCGGAGAGACACGGGACAGGGTGAGAAGGGAAGGTCTAAAGCTGTCGCTGCTGCCAGAGTCCTTCTGAAAGTGGCTTTCTGCTTCACGTGGGGCCAATTCCAGCAAAGCTGCTTTCTGCTGAAAAGCTCCTGCCCCAGGTTCCTGAGCACTTTGAGCTCATGCCTGTGCAGCAGTGCCTGACCCCAGCCTCCCTCGTACACATAGAACCATAGACTCATAGAATGGTTTGAGTTGGAAGGGACCTTAAAGACCATCCAGTGCCACCCCCTGCCCTGGGCAGGGACACCTCCCACCAGCCCAGGTTGCTCCAAGCCCCGTCCAACCTGGCCTTGAACCCCTCCAGGGATGGGGCAGCCACAGCTTCTCTGGGCAACCTGGGCCAGGGGCTCACCGCCCTCACAGCAAACAATTTCTTCCTAATATCCAAAATCCATCCAATCCATCCCCTGATATGCACGTGCCCCTGGAAGAATCTGAGAGGTGTCTCCGGCAGATGTCCTGCAGCTCATCACCTGACGCCTGGTGCCTCTTAAACCAGGGATGCTCAGAGGACAAATGTTCCGTTAATCCACAGGCAGCGGCGTGGAGCTTCAGAGGGCGAAACCTCCTATCTGGATGCAAAGCCCACCAGGGCTGGATTTACGTATCAGGTCAGACTGGATGGTTATACTTGTCCTTCAGGCTTTAAATCCATGATTTTTTTTAAAAAAAGCCAAGTAGAAAAGAGGAAAAGGCAAGAATTTATCTATAATAAATGTATACCCTTTTTCCTCATTAATGAAATCAGCATCTGGTCCCTATCCTGAAGACCGGCCGCCTCCTGTTACTTGGTTCCTCGCCCTCCGCCGCTCTCTCTCCCTCCCCTGCTCTTCTGTGTGTCTCCGTCTCCATCGCGCTCGCCCTGGGATTTTAATTACATTCATCTATTTCCACTCACTAGGTCTGTCACTTTCCAGCAGGACTGCTGTAATTATATTGTGGGAAGCACCGTTCCCTTTGCTGAAGCCTGAGCGGATTAAGGATCCTCCGCGCTTTTTCCCACCCCTCTCTGCCAGGTACCTGCACAAAGATGACAGATGGTCAGGGGCCATTTATTTCCCCTAATGAGCTGGTACAAAAAGGAGATGGCTCCCAAAACACATGTATATTTGCAGTTAACGAAAAATGTCCCAGGCTCCCAGGGCTTTGCCTGAAAGATGGGAAGGGTCTGAACCCGGGAAAGATGGAAAAAGGGGTTTTCAGGCGCGTCAGGAGGAGCCCAGCTCTGGGTTGAGCCCGGACCGCGGGAATGTGTCCTGCCCTGGGGTCTGTCCAGCACCAGCGTTACTCCAGCTCTTGGGGGCTAAGAAAACCTGACCCATAGAAGGGTGTGAAGCAAAAGGACAGGACAGGGAACTGCTGGAGAGGGGACAGCAAAGGGCTACCAAGATGCTGAGGGGACTGGAACACCTCTCTGATGAAGAAAGGCTGAGGGATTTGGGTCTCTTCAGTCTGGAAAAAAGACGGCTGAGGGGGGACCTTATCAGCGCTTATAAATACTTGAAGGGTGGGTGTCAGGAGGATGGGGCCAGGCTCTTCTCAGTGGTGCCCGAGACAGGACAAGAGGTAACGGGCACAAACTTGACCATGGGAAGTTCCACCTAAACATGAGGAGGAACTTCTTTGCTGTGAGGGTGGCAGAGCCCTGGCACAGGCTGCCCAGAGAGGTGGGGGAGTCTCCATCTCTGGAGACATTCCAACCCCGCCTGGATGCGTTCCTGTGCCACCTGCTGTGGGTGACCCTGCTCTGGCAGGGGGTGGGACGGGGTGATCTCCAGAGGTCCCTTCCAACCCCTACCATTCTGTGATTCCGTGATCCTGTGAAAAGCTCTGAACCCTGCCTGCACGCTGGGCTCCTCTTAAAAGCAAACCTTGTGTTCCTCTCAGGTGATAAGGAAGAGCTCTCTACCCTTATCTCCACACCCCTGTGGATGTGGGATGAGCTCTGGTGTGGTTTAGCTTTCCTGAGGACCATGAGACACGGGGTATGTTCCATGGTGGTCCAGCAGAAGCTAACACAAACATGAAACTTAGGCCGATGGGGATGAGAGGGGGCATCAGAGGATGTCAAAGGATGAAGGAGATAATTCCAAGCATAAGCATGTGCGGAGATTACAGGATGAAAAGCGAGGATGGCTGCCTATAGCCTGAGCTGATGTAAAGCACCAGAGCTTTGCAGGATCCGCGCAGATTTATGCCAGCTGAAAGCTTAGCCTCAGGAGCGGATTCAGTTTTAACCCTCTGGAAGCACGGCATTAGACTGCGAGGCACTGGAGAGAAGCGAGGCACCGTGTCCTCCCAGTCTGCTGTGGCTGGTGTCTTGACCCTAACCCAGCTGAAGCCTAACGGTGGTTTAAAACACATATATTGTCTTACGGAGACAAGGCCTGTCAGTGGTGGGGATGGAGGAGTTCCAACCCCGCACACGCTGGTTGCCCCATTTCACCCCCCGCTGCCAGTACAACCCAGTGCAGGTGTTGTCCCCCCCCGTCACTACCCAGCCAACCGCATTCACACCTGGACTCTGAGGTTCCATGTCTAAGTTGTCCTTCCCTTTGCCGTTGGGAGGAAAGAGAACCTCGATTGTCCCCTCGCTTGTCTGTGAGCACAGCAAGGAGGTGGCTGGGATCTCCCCTTCCCAGGCTGCCTGTGGGAAGGGAGGGAAAGCCGCCCAGGGAAAAGCTTTCCTGTTGCCTTCTACATGGCCGCCACTTAGCCCTGCTTTCAAGGTGTGCGTTGGACAGGCATTGCTTCCCCTGACTATTTCCCAGGGGAGAAAAAATAAATGAACCTAGAGTTTAAATTAAATCCCATCAATTGAAAAGTACTTGCAGGGCTGAACGTGTCTCTCCCAAGTGTCTCCAAGTTCTCCGAGCTCTACCGAAGCCCACAACGTGCAGGTGGAGCCAAGACCTCAACTTGCCTCTTCAACACGAGCCGTCAATGTGCGCTCACAGCCCAGAAACCCCCCCGCACCCTGGGCTGCATCCCCAGCAGCGTGGGCAGCAGGGCGAGGGGGGGATTCTGCCCCTCTGCTCCGCTCTGGGAGACCCCCCTGCAGTGCTGCCTCCAGCGCTGGGGCACCAACAGCAGAAGGACACGGAGCTGTTGGAGCAGGTCCAGAGGAGGCCCCAGAGATGCTGGGAGGGCTGGAGCCCCTCTGCTGTGAGGACAGGCTGAGAGACCTGGGGGGGTTCAGCCTGGAGAAGAGAAGGCTCCGGGGAGACCTTCCAGCCCCTTCCAGTCCCTAAAGGGGCTCCAGGAAAGCTGGGGAGGGACTCTGGATCAGGGAGGGGAGCCATAGGGCGAGGGGTGACAGTTTTAAGCTGAAAGATGGTCTTTAAGGTCTCTTCCAACTCAAACCATTCCATGATTCTATGAAGCCTTCCCATTTTTCTCTGGCCATGGCTTATATGGGAAATACAGGCTCCAGCTGCTCAGCATTTCCCACGGTGAAGGCAGGCACCAGGTTCTGGAAACTGATCTCCACATGCAACTTTTTCCTGGGACAAGAGTGTCCTTTGTGCCCCCAGATCTTTGGCCCCAGTCACGGAGAGATGCTCCAGGGAGTCGTGCAGCTGTGGCAGAAGCTGCCTCAAACATTTACCTCCAGCCTGTCTCCTCCGGGGATCTGCAAAAAAAGATCCCTGAAGCAGCAAGCCCGAAACCCGCTCCTGAGATAATGCTCGTTTGCTGCTTCTGTGGATTTTCAAGAGGCGGCACCTGTAAAATCGGCAGGATTCGGTGCTCCAAAGTTAACTCCGCGGCTGCTGCCAGCGATGCTGTCTTAGAGATGAAATGTGCTGGTAAAACCAAGGGTCTTGACCCGTGGCGGTAATTAAAGATCCCACAGCAGTTTTTGCAAGAGTAAGGGAACTAGGCCTGCTGTCCTGGCCAAAATCCAGCTTGGGTAATTATATTCACCCCCTCGACCCCAGCGGGCTGGGTCCGTGGCAGCTGTGACATGACATAGTGTGTGCTTGGGGCTTCAGAGCCCAGCGGGAGCACGGCTGGCCACAACTGGGGGGACCTGGGAGCAAGATAAAAGGTGAGTTGAGGGTATTCAGCACATAACCCTGCTGCTAGCTCATTAAAAGACAACATTTGCAGGTCCCCTTTAAACTGTTTATCCATTATTGAAAATACCATATGTTACATGTCCATGAAGATCAGCTTTCAGCCGCAAGATAAGCTGCCTCCATTTATTGTTCTTCCCTCTCTCCCTCCTCCCTCCCTCCCTCTGGGCTTTTAATTACATCCATCACCTCCCACCCCTCTGGTGGAGCTGCCTTCTTGTCTCATCAGCCCAGCGAGGGAACAAGGCCCATTTTTATTTTTTTTTTCTCTCGGAAGGGAGCAATTGTTTCGCTTCCCGCACACAAGTCCTAGAGCGAGAGACATTTAGCAGCCGCTGTGAAATTTCAGCCAGGATTGGAATTTATTTTAAGACGCCGGCCTTTAAATTTTTCATTAAACCTTTTCCCCCTGCGACACGGCAGGCTTCTGCGGGGACCAGGGGAACGTCGCGTTGATATGCCTGGCACGTCGGGGAGAGGAGGGAGGATTTCACACCACCATGGGCAATGGCTTCCCAGCGCGGTGCAAGGGCATGGAGCCATAGGACGAGGGGCAATGGTTTAAACTAGAGCAGGGCAGGTTTAGGTTAGACATTAGGAAGAAGGTATCTTCTGAAAGAGGGGAGATTTAGATTGGATCTCAGGAAGAAATTCTTCACTGTGAGGGTGGTGAGCCCCTGGCCCAGGTTGCCCAGAGAAGCTGTGGCTGCCCCATCCCTGGAGGGGTTCAAGGCCAGGTTGGACGGGGCTTGGAGCAACCTGGGCTGGTGGGAGGTGTCCCTGCCCAGGGCAGGGGCTGGCACTGGGTGATCTTCAAGGTCCCTTCCCACCCAAACCATTCTATGAGTCTATGGCTCATGGCCATGGTGTTAAGGACACAGAGGTGATGAGACAGGGCTGCGTTCTCAAGATGAAGTAGCATTTCCAAAGCGCTGCGTGCCTGACTTTGCAGCCTTGACCAAGTTCTCTCCTTTTGGCATGCAATAATTTTCTAGTAGCAGCTCTTCTAGATTATATTTTCCTGAATATGGCTGGAAAAAACCGCTGTGAGGGAGTGCAGGGTCTCTTGACTGCGCAATTTCATCAAACCAAAAGGAAAAGCCTGACCAACCCCCTGTTGGAAGTCTGCTGGCCCAAATTCGGCTGTTTCAAACCAGGGCCAGCAGGAGGTTGGGCTAATGAGTAAAATCTGAACATTCCTCAAATTTCCCATCCATCCTGAGGGAGGGGATGGGACACATGGACGGGACCGAACACCCCCCCCTCCACACAACCAACGGTCCCCATGGCCAAGGAGAGTGGTTTAAACGTAGCCCAGTCCCACCTACGCACCCAGAACGCGTTAATAGGGATTTAATTTCACTTGCAAACGAAGGGTGCCTTCCCCATGAAGCATCCCAGTTCGGAGCCGGCTTCCCACGTGCCATCCCGCACTTAACGAACCGATGCGCCCGCACCCAAGCGCTGGGCCAGGTTTTTGCAGGGCCGCAGGTTTCAGCTGCGAGCTGCCGTTGTGTTTCACGTACAGCAGCGAGGTGTATCATTAATTTATTAATTATTCACAGAGCGCCAGACGGGCACGCGGAAGATCAGAGAGGACGAGCTGGCTCCCAGCGAGCTCCCGGACTCTCCTTATGTCAAGACTCGCTCTTCAGTCACGGGCACGTTGTCACTGGCCACCTGCACGTGACGGGACAATCTTTGTTAAAATCCCAATTAGCAAATAATAAGGTAGGCACAAAACCTGACTCTCCCAAGCCAGACGGGCCCCTGCTTCCCTTTCTTTCCCCTTTTTTAAACAAAAAGCTTCCTGTCGTTAAAACTTCAGGGTAAGAACACGGCTTTGGGTGAGTCAGGGGGGGATGTCGGTGGGGACGAGACCCGCTGTGTGCCCCAAGCCCGAGGCCACAGCTCGCCCCATGGTAGCCCAGGGAGGCTCTGGGCTGACTGGCCAGCCCTGCAGTGGCCACCGGGACACTTGGCAAGAGCCTGGCAAGTGGCAGTCCCCCAGCATCCCTTTGAGCTGGCCAAATGGCCCTGGCATTCTCCAGAGGGGCTGGTTTTGTTCTCCATCCTGCAAAACGAAGAGGGTCGCTCAAAGGCTCTCAGCAGCCAGAGCGGTTTCCCTTTCATCGCTTGCTCCCAATCGCCATAAACCATTAATACCGGGCGATAAAGGGTGAGTACGGCAAACAGGCCAGACGGCAACCGCAGCCCTTTCATCCACGCGTAACCCGGAGGCTGCAGACTCCCTCCCCGTGATCCAGCCGGAGCAGCGACAAAGCTGTTTGGCCGGACACATCAGCAGGGACATGGCAAGGGATGGGAGGAGAAACCTTCCTGGGCAGTTCCGTATGGATGGGGAGGAGCGGTAGAGAAATGGGGGCGTCTCCAGAACACTTCAGGTTAGCCCTGGTCCAAGCACAGCACATCACCCCTTGGCTGGAGCTTCTTGGGGCCCCACAGATTAATTGTACCAGGATCACAGAATCACAGAATGGTGGGGGCTGGAAGGGACCTCTGGAGATCACCCAGTCCCACCCCCTGCCAGAGCAGGGTCACCCACAGCAGGTGGCACAGGAACGCGTCCAGGCGGGGTTGGAATGTCTCCAGAGACGGAGACTCCACCACCTCTCTAGGCAGCCTGTGCCAGGGCTCTGCCACCCTCACAGCAAAGAAGTTCCTCCTCATGTTGAGATGGAACTTCCCATGGTCAAGTTTGTGCCCGTTCCCTCTTGTCCTGTCTCCGGGCACCACTGACAAGAGCCTGGCCCCATCCTCCTGACACCCACCCTTCAAGTATTTATAAGTGTTGATAAGGCCCCCCCTCAGTCCTCTTTTTTCCAGACTGAGGAGACCCAAATCCCTCAGCCTTTCTTCATCAGAGAGGTGTTCCAGCCCCCTCAGCATCTTGGTAGCCCTTTGCTGTCCCCTCTCCAGCAGCTCCCTGTCCTTCTTGATCTGGGCTACTTGTCTCCGGATCTTGGCTACTTGTCTCCGGTTTTGTCCATTTTCCTTCCTTTTATGCCTCACACACATTGAGCAACCGGTTAGGTTAAGTGTAGGCTTAAGAATGCTTCCTTTGAATTCTATTTCCTGCAAAATACAAATCCTAGGCTCATTTTTCTCATTCCTTATTTTCAAGCAGGCTTTAATCCAGACATAATGTCTTGAGCAAGAAGAGCAGGCGGGAACCAGAATGAAAGTTAATCTTTCGCCTGTTGAGAGGAAGTTTGGAGCGTTCAGGTTCCAAGTACAGAGAGAAAAAGCTACGCGAGAAATTGTCTGGAGATGTGACATTGTCTGTGATGCTTCGGGGAGCAAACGCGTCCTAAGACCCTGAGCTGGCCAGGGACTACGGCTGTCACTGTTGGGTGACAGGGGCTGGGGTGTGCGCCAGATTGGGTGCCCCGTCTCTCCCGCCCAATTAAGACAACTCTTTTTGCCATTCAATGCAATTTTTAATATAAAGGCGACACCATGAAAAATTATGGTCTTCGTCCTGGAAGACAATCGGGTATTTTTCAGGGAGCTGTTTTGCTCATTGTGTGCATTGTAGAGGCTTCTTTGCTCGTTTTTAAGTGGGGCAAGTTTTATCAAAGACATGAAATGACTCTAAGTCACAGTGACAATGGCGGGGGGATGAAGTCACAACGTTAATCTTCTCTGTGCCACTCTAAAGAAGTGGAAACTTCCACTGAATGCCATGAAATCCTCCCCACAATGAAGTTGTTCAGACATGCCAATCACAAACTCACAACAACTACAGGAGAGAAAAGTTCTTCTGGGAAGGAAAAGGTCTGGCGTGGTGCTAAGAAGAGGATCCCTAGATGTTGAAACGGGTGCCTGGATGGGGTTGTTTTGCCAGGCACAAGCGCCAGCACATACCTGTAGCGCAACGGGAGGTGGGGAGGAGAGTTTGGGCTCCCTGCTTTTCCCGGCTTTGCGGGATGCCCCATTCCTGCGCCCGCAGGGATGCACGGGGAGATGGGCCCTGCACCCACCAGCCGGGTCGGACTGGATCCTGGTGGTGCCCCCTTCTCCCTTCACAGGATCACGCAAAATGACAGGGGTTAGAAGCGACCTCTGCAGCCACTACGGCTGCTGAAGCACCGGCCTCCGGGTGCTGCATCGGGGCTGGCTGTGGCGCTGCATCGGGATGGCTGCGGCGCTGCATTGGGATGGCTGCGGCGCTGCATTGGGATGGCTGCAGCACTGCATCAGGGCTGGCTGCGGCACTGCATTGGGATGGCTGCGGCGCTGCATTGGGATGGCCGCAGTGCTGCATTGGGATGGCTGCAGTGCTGCATCGGGGCTGGTTGCGGTGCTGCACTGGGATGGCTGCGGCGCTGCATGGGGCTGGCTGCGGTGCTGCATCAGGGCTGGCTGCAATGCTGCATCGGGCTGGCTGCGGCGCTGCATCGGGATGGCTGCGGCGCTGCATCGGGATGGCTGCGGCACCGCATTGGGATGGCTGCGGCGCTGCATTGGGATGGCTGCAGTGCTGCATCGGGGCTGGTTGCGGTGCTGCACTGGGATGGCTGCGGCGCTGCATCGGGGCTGGCTGCGGCGCTGCATTGGGGCTGGCTGCAGCACTGCATCGGGATGGCTGCGGTGCTGCATCGGGGTGGCTGCGGCGCTGCATCGGGGTGGCTGCAGCACTGCATCGGGCTGGCTGCAGCGCTGCATTGGGATGGCTGCGGCACTGCATTGGGATGGCTGCGGCACTGCATTGGGGTGGCTGCGGCACTGTATCAGGAGTGGCAGGGCGGGGGGTAATTTCGGGTGACACCCCCCCTTAGGCCACCCCATCCTCCCTCTGACAGCAGAGGACCCTGCGCCGGTGGCTCCGGTGGGACGGGATCAGGCTCCCAAACCTGCGCTGGTGGCTTCAGTGGGACAGGATCAGGCTCCTGAAGCGCAGGGAGAAGGTCAATCCACAGCAGCATCCCAAAAACGGCAGCGAGGAACTTCCCATCGGGATCGGGAATAGCCGTGCAGGAAGGTCCCAAATACAACCTTTTCCTGGCGCCTGCCAAAAAGCAAAGCGGCACGAACACCCAGGACCGTAAAAACCCCTCAAGAAGCTGTCGCTTTGTTTTCTGCCTTCTGCCGAGCTCCTGGGGGGTTTGTTGGAGGGGAAGGGTGGGCTGGGCAAAGAACGAGCCACCAAAGCGTGTGTCGGAGAACCCGGAGAACTTCAGAGGAAACCGGCTTGATTTCATTAGCCTTGTAAACAAGGTGGACTTTTTCAAAATATTTATTTTGGGAAGCAAATGAAATGTTCCAGCTCTTTGGGAATTCAATTCTCCCTTTCGGCGGGCGCTGGTTCAGGGCTCCCAATGCATCAGTGCACGGCTTTAAAGGCATTTCTCCCCTCTTTTGGATTAGTGACCCATTCTAACAGGTCTTCATTGACGGGGAGCGTGGGTCTCTCAAAGAGTCCATTGGATACAGCTTACAAAAGAGTTTAGCCGGAGATGAAGAGTTTACAAAAAGTTTGTAGGAAACCGTGGAGTCCTTTTAAAAGAGAATAAACTGCCACTGCTGTGTCTGGGTTGAGTTAATCTGATTAGGCCAAGCTCATCAACAGGCCCACTGAAAAGAATGAGGCGGGGGGAGGCGGGGGGCGGGGGGGGGGGGAGCAAGCTGTGGATGGGCCCAGGAAAAAAAAAACTGGGGACCTTTTTACCAGAGAAGTCAAACAAAACCCATTGTCGCTGAGCATGCTTGCCTACAGATGGCAAAATGACAAATCTTTTCAAAGGCAAAGCAAATATAATTGATGGCTTTTTTTTTTTTTTTCTTCCCCCCCCCCCCCCCCCCCCCCCCCCCAGGTATGGGAACGAACACTTAATGAGATTAAGGGAAACTAAAATGAAAGGGGGTGGGAAATGCCGCAGATACTTGTCCTGGTTGTTTGGATGGCATAGGCCTGTGGAGTTTACCTACTCTACATAAGACCTTGAGAAAAAAAGGACCCTACCGGCTATCCTTTCTTTTTTTAGGATTCTCTCCTTTTTTAGGAAGTGGTCACGTATCATTCCCCCCACGCTTAATTAATGCTTGTGGCTCTTCCAAACTCTAGGAGACAGCAGCACCCAGCCAAGGAGAGGAGGAGCAGCCCGATGGGACAACACACCTTCCCCGGGAGAGCTGGAGCCCTTGGGAGATGCTGCCATCCCTCCAGCCCCACCACCTCTGCCTCTGCCCCGGGCTGCGGAATTCCTCCTCTTCCTCCTGCTTTAGCCCAGGCAGCCCCAGCCGGAGCAGAGGGAAGCGATGCAGCCCCCGTCCCGATGGCGTTCAGCAGCTCTTTTCTCCCCAGAAAAGCAGAGAACCAGCAAAAGGGCAGGTTTTCAGGACTCTGCACCGAACCTGAGGCAGGTCCTGGTGGAGCTGCTCTGAGTCACCCACTTCTGCTCTCCATCGGGCACCCTCCCGCCGGGGCACTTCGCCCCTGGCAGCGTCCTGACCCCGTTTGGCTTTGCCCAACGCAGGGCTACCATGCGCCGGCAATGCCCCAGGACCCGACAAGCAGCCCAAAGCCCCGGTGGGCTCGGTACTGGCACGGTGCCGCATCCCCACCTTCGGCTGGAACCTTCATCCCCTCCCAGGAGGAAAGGGACTGGGCAGGGTCAGGCACCCCCGGCAGAGAAAAGGGGCGATGGCATCATCACACCCGCTCGTGTGGGGATGTTTGTCGCAGGCAAAATAAAAAGCCTAATGTAAAGTCCTGCCAGAAAGTTCCATCACCGCCATTACCTTCTCAGGAGATATTTTAGGCTCTATATTTAGAGCAGCTCGAGCTGCACTTGGGTTTAACATAGGCAGCTCCTTAGCCAATATAATTAAGAACAGTATCAGTGGAAGGCATGTAAGGAGATTTTCTCCCCAAGGCCACCTAATACAGATGTAATTGACTCTATTTTCTGCTTTCTGCACACAGATTGCCGCAACTCAGCCCCTATTATCCGTCAACAAATGAACAGGATCCAGTGAAAGGGACCTCTTCAACCAGGACCGGCTTGAGAGAATGGAGCACTGGGCTGTGTTAAATCTGGACACAACGCGGCTTCGTTCCCTTCCTTTTTATCTCTGCCGCCTTTTCAAGATGTTTTCCAGTTAAGGGTAAGTCAGCAAATATGTGTTTGGGCAAAGCGTTGGCACTTGCTAAAGAAGAGAACATCTGTCTCAATCAGCTGGTCTATTCTATGGCTGCGGCTCCACGGAGGCTCTCAGCGCTGAAAAGACAAAACCGGGGCAATATCTTCAGAAAGAGGTGGTTGGGTTTTTTTTTGTGGCTGCGGTTGCAATTTTCTTTTGCAAAAATTTCCCAGGGCGGGGCGGGAGGAAGGGAGGTGAGAAAAGAAATTAAAACCCATTCGCTTCCCTGCAAAAGAGCCCAGGAAAAAAATAAAAAAAATATAAAAAAAAAAAAATCTCCATTTCTAATGTTGCAAAATTCCTCCCGCCTTCCCGGCGTTGCCTTCCTGCAGCCCGTTCTGCAGCCCTGAAAAGGATGCCCTTAATAGCAGCGGGCGCAATGGTTTATTGGGAATGATGGTTTATCAGCGCAGAGATGGTAATTTTCTTAGAAATATCTTCGCGTTCGGCTGAAAGAGGCCTGACGTTCCCTCGGAGGGGAAGAATGCCTGGGGTTTATTCTAATTTGTGCACAAAACGAGGACGCGGCCCGAGCGGTCAGCACGTGTCGGATGCCGGGAATGTGCCAGGCTCCGTGCTGGAAGCGGACGGGAATCCCGGAGCGTGAAACCAAAGCAAACGGGGAAAACAGGGAAACCCTTTTGTGACACCTCCAGACACAGCCAAGGAAGAGCCGTTGCCTCACTGGACCCTGCCTCGAAGCCCTTTTCCGTCCCTGGGCTTGTTTTTTGGGGGGATTATTTTTCCAAGTCATCCGACGCTGATAATTAATTTCAGCTGATTAGAGCGGCAAGCTCCAGAGGGACAAAAGAGGCCGTGCTAGGTTTGAAAAGGATGCTCGGGGCAGGCGGCTGTACTGTAATTTGTTACACATTATAGTCCGCTAAAGAACCTCCTCGCAATCTGCCAGGCCTTAATGTCTTAATTTCTCCTCCAGCATTCCCTTTGACACACTATCCAAAGTGATGGATGGCGGCCGAGGGAGGATTGCACGGGATCAAGCCAAGGGAAATCCAGGAGGGATTACAGCCCAATCCCTGGGCAAACAGGGGCTGGAGTGGCTGGAGACAACCACAGCTGTGGGCCCCACAATTCCCAGAACAAACAGCGCCCGGGGGACACGGCACGGCCAAGGGGCGCAGGCAGGCAGGGCTCGGGAAGGAGACAAAACCTGCATTCAGCCCCCCCTTGGGACTTTTGATGAGCTTTTTTCCCCCCCTCGGCTGCAAGCTTTTGAGTCGCGCTTCGAAATTTTAGGAGGCTGGCTGTAATCAAATTGGGTTTAGCGATCAAAGAGAGCTGGAGATGCAGGGAATATCCGGGCTGGGCAAGGACAAGTGGGGACCGCCACGAGCACTTTGTCCTCTTCTGTTCTCTCTCATCTCCCCAAACACCGATATTAGGATTAATAACCTGTCTCACGTTGCCAGTCTTCAGGCCGAAAGAGCCTTTAAGCTGGTGTTTTGGTTTTTTTGTTTTTTTTTTTTTATAAAAAAACAACACAACATGTATGAACAGGATGGTTTTTTAAGGGATCAAGATTAAATATATAGGCCATGCCCACAGAGGAATCACGGAGACTTTTCACATAAGGCTTAAGAAGGAAAATCCCAGGTTTCCTCCATCCAGAGACAGTTTAAGGCTTTCACTTTCCCAGTGCGTGTTCAGGACTGGGTGCCGGTGACACAAACAGTAAACCCCAAATTATTCCAAGCCGGAGTAGTACTAACTGCAAGTGAATAATTGCCCGTGAGTAGTGTTAAATGCAAGAGAATAATTGCGATTCCAGTTGCACTGGAATTCGCCCATCGTGCTTTTTTGTTTCTTTGGCATCTCCTAGGGACCTCGCTCGTGAACCACGTCGCGACAGAACAGGACGTAAACAAAATGTGCCTGACCTGTGGTGGAGAAAAGCCATTGGGAGGAAGACTCTGCCCACCCTCTGCTCAGCACCACTCTCTGTCCTGGTGTCCCACCAGCCCCAAGTGTCTCTGACATCCCACAGGCAGCCGAAACCCCCAGGGATTTGGCACCGTCTGGCCAAACCTGATGGGCTCTTGCACATCTCCCCCAGGCACAAAGCCAGGCTGGGTGGCGAATGGCTGGAGAGCAGCCCTGCCGAGAAGGACCTGGGGGTGTTGGTGGATGAGAAGCTCCACACGAGCCGTCAATGTGCGCTCACAGCCCAGAAACCCCCCGTACCCTGGGCTGCATCCCCAGCAGCGTGGGCAGCAGGGCGAGGGGAGGGATTCTGCCCCTCTGCTCCGCTCTGGGAGACCCCCCTGCAGTGCTGCCTCCAGCCCTGGGGCACCAACAGCAGAAGGACACGGAGCTGTTGGAGCGGGGCCGGAGGAGGCCACGGAGATGATCAAAGGGCTGGAGCCCCTCTGCCGGGAGGACAGGCTGAGAGACCTGGGGGGGTTCAGCCTGGAGAAGAGAAGGCTCCGGGGAGACCTTCCAGCCCCTTCCAGTCCCTAAAGGGGCTCCAGGAAAGCTGGGGAGGGACTCTGGAGCAGGGAGGGGAGCCATGGGGCGAGGGGTGACAGTTTTAACCTGAAAGAGGGGAGATTGAGATGAGATCTGAGGAAGAAATTCTTGGCTCTGAGGGTGGTGAGCCCCTGGCCCAGGTTGCCCAGAGAAGCTGTGGCTGCCCCGTCCCTGGAGGGGTTCAAGGCCAGGTTGGACGGGGCTTGGAGCAACCTGGGCTGGTGGGAGGTGTCCCTGCCCAGGGCAGGGGGTGGCACTGGATGGTCTTTAAGGTCCCTTCCAACCCAAACTGTTCTATGATTCCATGATCTCCTGAAGGTGAAGCCAGCTGCAAACAGGACACTCGATTGCTCCTCACCCCCTGGGCAGTTTCTGTGCTCCTTAGACCATGGCTGAGGCCGGGGGGGTGTGGGGGGGTAGTTTTCCAGTCCCTGTGTGCTCTCTGCCGGCCCGGGAGCCTGCCCCGGGGGTGGGAAGCTGGGAGCAGGAGCAGCTGGACGCAGCCGTGCACTTCCATCTCTCTCGTCCATGCAGAACACTGGGGCAGCAGAGGGGAAGGTGTTGGTGTCCCATCCTGTCACCATTGTGCAGGCTAAATAGCCACCAAAGGGACGTCAAATACTGCTGGGAAATATCCCTACGTCCTTTAACAGCCCTTCCTCGAGGGACGGACGGATTACAAAGCAGGGGGGGCAGGACAGAGCCTTACATTGCACCCACAGGGTCCAGTCAATGAACCAGTTCAGCCACTGGGCAGCTGAGCGTTACTGGGCATTGCGAAAACAGGGTCCCAAACCGCGACTGGGTTTTCCTCACAGTTCCAGGAGGGGTTTGGAGTCGGCCTCTGGCTCAGGTTTGGAGCTGCAACACGATCGAAATGGGGGCCGAGGGCAGGAACGAGACTCGGTGCCGAAACAACAGCATAAATGTGATAAATGTGCGACGACAAATGCCCGTCCCGGGGTAAGGGGGAATTCTGGCTTAATCTGAAGTTACTTAAGGAAATGCGAGTCTCCCCCCCCAGATTTCACTGACCTTTGAAACCTGAACACGGTCGGAATTCGAGGAGAAAGGCTGTGCATTATGTCAGAGGTTTAGAACGACAAAAATTCTCCCAACTTGTCCCATGGAGAAGAATTCTCTCCGGGGAGGAGCACAGTCAATAATCACTGCTCCCAGCCTGGGAATTGCACCACTTGATGTACGTTCTGTTGAAAAACTTGCTCATTTAATGTGTTGTTTTTTTTTTTTTCTCCTCACTGTAATCATGGAATTAATGCATTCCGAATGAACCGTCAAAGGAGGGACGCTATTTTTGTTATTAGTTATTTCCTCACAGGGTTCTTCCACGGGGAAGGGAGATTGCACAAAGGGCTGTTGTTCTGCCTTTTATTGGTCTCGTAAGGAACCAGATCCCTCAACCTTTCCAATGAGACTTATAAAGCAAACATTTATTATCCTTCATTAAGGATACGCACCTCCGTGCGCTTTTTCCAAAGGAATAGGCTGGACTTTGCGGCCATTTAGAGAAGTCGCGCTTACCCAGAAAAACAACAAATTCCCCCCCACTGCCCCCAAATCCCAATTCAGCCAGGAATTGCTGTTTGTGTGCTGAGGCGGGTGCCGGGTGCGATGGAGGAAAAGGAGCCAGAAATCAATGTATTCCCTGAGATCCTTTGATGTCTGCAGGAAGATGCTGCTGCTTCAGACGGCACGTCCTTACTCGCCTGCGTTTTGCAGCCTGGATGCGCCAAATCACCTGAAATTGCACCCGAAATGAAACCAAAGGCCCAGAATGTGACACAGCGACGAGAAGGGAAATGTTTCCCGGAGTTTTCCCTTCTTTTTTTCATTTCTTTCCTTCTCTTTGGCCTCCAGCACCCCTCATAGCCGTGCCACAGCACGCGGCACTGCCTGCAAGGCCCACGGAGGGCTAGCCCCTCCAGGGAGGTTGCTTGCCAAGAAGCCACTGGCCTCCTCCTGCTCCACTGCGGGAGATGGGAATTGGGGACACATTCCAGGGGCTCATCCTGCTTCTGGCGTCCCTTTGCGAGGTGTAGGTGACAAACCCCAAGGATGGAGGGTCTCTCCCGCTGCCTGACACCTCCATCTCTGGCCGGTCCCTCCCGCAGCTCTGCAGCCCCAGGACCTGGGGCAAGGCTGAGGCCGGCAAACTCGTCACACTTGTGCTTTCAGCCCAGAAAAAAAGGCTCTTTGGAAGTGCGCTCGCAGCAGGGTGCGGCCACCCCAGCTTGGGGTGCCCTGGGGCGGCAGCAGCAGCAGCAGGTGGGTAAGAAGGTGGCACTCCCGAAGGTGGCCCTGTCACCGTCCCCCTCAGCCCAGCGCAGCAGCGGCCGCACCAGGAAAACCCGCAAATCCCAGCCCCGGCTGCAGAAACGGTTAAAGGCAAACGGGAATGATTCATCGGAGCAAATGAAAAGCAAAGCACGAAGATGGGGTGGGGGGTGGGGGGGCAACAATAGGGATTAAAAGTAGTAGGTGGATCCGTTCTCCTCCAAAAAATTCTCCCCCCAAATTAAGCCACGTCGCACTCGGTTTTCCGGGGGGCGGCGGTGGGGGGGGGGGGGAATCGAATGCGTTCTCATGCCGGAGTTTTCTAAAATTTTACCAAACGACTTCTTTCTCCCCGCTTCAGGATGAGGAAGAAAAAGGTAAAAAGAAAAAATAAAATAGGCATCATGGGTTTCAAGTCAAGATATCATCCGGAATTTCAGATGTTGGCCTACGGCAGGCTAATACCCAATTTATGATTATTAAAAGATTTAAGCCCGCAGCACAGAGATTTAATCCATCCTCTAAAAAGGGCCTTAAATAGGCAGGGTTTGAAATTAGCCAGGAGCTGGAAGAGCTGCTTAACGATCCCCGTCCCGCGCTCAATGAAGTTATTATTTGGGTGCAGAAGTGAGGGATTCGGGGCTGTGCCCAAGGTGGGGGGGACCCCAGCCCGACCCCACGGCACCGGGACCCCCCCGCAGCTACCGAGGGCTCGGTGCCCGGGGTGGCGGCCGCGATGTCCCCAACCCCTCGTCCCGGTCACGGAAGGGTTGGGGCTCGTGTCCCGGCTCGGACACACCGTGCCACCCAAGGGACCCCCCGGGGTCTGTCTTGGGGGGGGGGGGGGGGGGGACACGGACACGACATGGGGACGAAAAGGAGGGACGTCTTGCACCTTGCATGACGTCACGCTCTCATTACGGTTTAATGTCCCTTAACGAGGAACAGCAGCGCAGCGGTGTGCGAGGCCGACTGTCCCCTTGCGGGGGCACGGCGGGGACACCGGGGGGTGACGCTCACCGCCAAACACCACCACCGCCCCCCCCCGCTCCCCGTCCCGCCGTGGGGGGGGGAACCCACCCACCCGGTCAACGCATCCACAGGGACAGGCAGGGACCCTCCTCCCCCGGGGGCGGGGGGGTGTGTGTGTGACAGAAAGGGGGTGTCACAAGACCCCACGGGGGTCCTGCCCTTCCCGGCCCGTCCCCGTGGGAAGGCGCTGGGGGCTGCGGTCCGCCCCCCTCCCCGTCCCCCCCCGCGCACCGGCGGGTCGCCGAACACCCGGCGTAGCTTCCCCCCCCCCCCCCCCTCAACGCCGCATTTGATCCCTCCCGCCGCCGCGCAGTGGGAAGGGGGGGAATGTGTGCTTCCCGGGGACCGAACGGGGGGGACGGGACCGGAGGAAGGGGGGGCTGTGTACTTCCCGGGGACCGGAGCGGGGGGGGACCGGGGTGGCGGTGGGGTGTATGCTTCCCGGGGACCAGAGATGGGGGACACCTGGGGGGGTGTGTGTTTCCCGGGGACCAGAGCGGGGGGGGGCACCGGGGGGGGGTGGGGTGGGGTGTTTCCCGGGGACGGGAACGGACACCCTGGGGGGGGTGTACTTCCCGGTGACCGGAGGGGGGGGACGACAGCTGGGGGGTGTGTTTCCCGGGGACCGGAGCGGGGGGACACCTGGGGGGCTGTGTTTCCCGGGGACGGGGAGGGGGGGAGCGACGGACACCTGGGGGGTTGTGTTTCCCGGGGACCGGAGGAGGGGGACACCTGGGGGGGGGGGGGGGGGGGTGTGCTTCCAGGGGACCGGAGGGGCGTGTGTGTGCGCGCTTCCCGGGGACCGGAGGTGTGCGGGGGGGGTGCATTACCCGGGGGACCGGCGGGCGGTGGCGGTGCTCCCCGGTGACCGGAGCGGGGTGTGTGCGTTTCCCGAGCCGGGGGGAGGCGGGCAGCACGCCCGAGCGTCGGCCCGATGCCCCCGGCGCGGCGGGGGCGGGGTTTTCCCATGGCCGCCCCGAGCGGCGGCGGCGGCGGCGGCGGCGGCGGCGGCGGCAGCCGGGGGAGCGCTCCGGCACGTGCTCCGGCGGGGGGGGGGGCCGGGGGAACGCGTCCCGGGGGCGGAGGCACGAGCGCCGCCGCCCGCCTGATTGACAGCGGGGGCGGCCGGCAGCCAATGGGCGGCCTCGCGTGCCGCGCCAGCCGCCGCCGCCGCCGCCGCCTCCCCCGGGGCGCCCCCCCTCCTCTTCCCCACGTGGCCGGCCGGGGGGGGGGGGGGGGGGAGTGGGGTGGGCGTGGCCGGCGGTGGGCCGGCGGACCAATGGGCGAGCGGGCGGCGCGCAGGGCGGGCGCTGATTGGTGGGCGGGAGTGTGGGAACGGCCGCGGCGGCGGTTTCACACGAATGGGGAGCCGCCGGCGGGTATAAAAGGGCGGGGGGGCGCCGGCCGCCACCACTGCCGGCCCCGCCGCCGCCGCCGACACACGCGCGATCCCGCAGCCGCACGCGCCCCGTTTCCCGCCCGCTAGCCGCACGCGCCCCGTCCCGTCCCCGTTTCCCGCCATGCCCGCCGACACGGGCATGGAGAAACCCACCGCCTCGCCCATCGCCGGGGCGCCGGCCAGCGCCAGCCACACGCCGGATAAACCCCGGAGCGCCAGCGAGCACCGGAAGGTAAATGGAGGGTGCTGCCGGTCCGGGCGCAGCGACGGCGGCGCTGGATGGCGGCGAGCCCGCGGCCGTGCTGAGGTCGGTGTCGGAGCCGGGGTGGTGGTTGATGGTGGGGGGGACGCACACGCGGGAGCGGGCCCGCTCGGGGGGTGCTGACCGGCTCCGCTTTTCCCGCAGTCCTCCAAACCCATCATGGAGAAGCGGCGCCGGGCGCGGATCAACGAGAGCCTGGGGCAGCTGAAGACCCTCATCCTGGACGCGCTGAAGAAGGATGTAAGTGGGGATGGAGCGGCGGGAGGGGGGCGGTGGGAAGGGACACCGAGCGGCGCCGGGCAGCCCTGATGGCGCCGTTCTCCTCCTGCAGAGCTCCCGGCACTCCAAGCTGGAGAAGGCGGACATCCTAGAGATGACCGTCAAGCACCTGCGAAACCTGCAGCGGGCGCAGATGACGGGTAAGTGGGTCCTGTCTGCCCCGGAGGGGAGGGGGGTGGTGGTGGGGGGGCTCCGGGCTGGGGACAGGGGACCGAGGCCAGGTTGGATGGAGCTTCGAGCAGCCTGGTCTAGTGGGAGGTGTCCCTGCCCATGGTGGGGGGGGGGGTTGGAACGAGATGGTCTTTATTAAGGTCCCTTCCAACCCAAACCGTGCTGGGATTCTATGATGGGGGTCCTGCCGCTCACCCGCCGCCCCCTCTGCTCCTCCAGCTGCGCTCAGCGCCGACCCCACCGTCCTCGGCAAGTACCGGGCAGGATTCAACGAGTGCATGAACGAGGTGACGCGGTTCCTCTCCACCTGCGAAGGGGTGAACACCGACGTCCGTACCCGCCTCCTCAGCCACCTCTCGGCTTGTTTGGGCCAGATCGTGGCCATGAACTACCCGCCGCCGCCGCCGTCCAGCCAGCCCGCACATCTGGCGCAGCAGCCTCTGCATGTCCAGCTGCCCCCCGCCGCGGCCGTGCCCTGCAAACTGAACCCTGCCGAAACCCTGTCCCCCAAAGTCTATGGCGGCTTCCAGCTCGTCCCCGCTACCGACGGCCAGTTTGCTTTTCTCATCCCGAACCCGGCCTTCCCTCCCAGCTCCGGACCCGTTATTCCCCTCTATGCCAATGCCAACGTCCCGGTGTCGGCAGGCAGCGGCTCGGGGAACGCGGCCGCCACCCCATCGGCATCCCCGGTGCAGGGGTTGACATCATTTGGGGGCAGCATTGTTCCAGCATCCCAGGCGGGGAGTCCCATCGGAGAGCGCAGTGAATCGGTGTGGAGGCCTTGGTGACTTGCCTAAAATGATTCCTTCCCCCCCCCACAACCCCAAAAAAAACCAGCCCTCTTCTGTTGGCTCCGTTGTATGGAGCCCTGTTATGTTTTGGGGGTTGTTTTTTTTTTTTTTTTAAGCAGATTTAAACAGAAAGGAAAAAAAGGACCTCGCTATGAACGTGCTATTTATTATTTTCAGAGATTGGGATCTCGACTTGTATTTTTACTCCTTTAAAATGCCTTTATTTGAGATACTTTTTTTTAAAGAAAAAAAATAAATGAGAAATAGTTTTGTAACAAATATTCAAAAGTATAATGCCAAAGTTGTTTGTATCCCGTTTGTCTGTGTGTGTGTGCGTGCCTGTGTTGAAGACTTCTGAAAAAAAAAAAAGGAAAAAAAAAAAAACTAATGCAGGTGTTTAAATAAATAAACTCTTTGAAATAGATTTATTTTTTTCCCCCCCTTCCTTTCATTTTGCTGGGTGAGAGTGGGCAGGGACAAGCTCATCCTGTGTGTGCAACCCCCTCAAAAAAGTAGGAGCGGACTTTATGGCCTTAAATAAGGCTGTTGGAAGGGATTCCTGAGAAAAAGAGGTGGGGGGGACGGGAAGGTGATGAGGTTAAGGGGGGATCTGGCAATGTTGAATGTCTCCTGAGCTTTGCAAATGTTTTGTTCCAAGCAGAAGAAAAAGATTCCTAAAAAAAGAAAAAAAAATCTGCTCCTGGAATCTGAGGAAAAGGTGTGCTACCTGCTCAGAACTCCTGAAATAACTCCTCTCTGCTCTTAGATTTCATTCCTTACCCCCTTGCTGTAGGGATCTTGCGTTGGTGGGGGTGGGCGGTCGGCGCAAAAGTTACTATCTCGCCTACAAAAGAGGCAAGAGAGTCTGTCCCTATTGTGAGGAGGGTAATTAGAAGGTATAAAGGGTCTCATCGAGTATGCAGCGGGCTCTTTGGGAAGTTGGGAACCCTATTGAAACGCCTGGGAACTCGGAGCTGAGGGTTAATGTGTGTCTTTTTTTTTCTCGCCACTCTCATTGACAGGGCCAGATAGACTCTGATACTCAATGCTGTTGTAAATTCAATTGCCTGGCCTCACAATGCCTACCTCATAAAAGAGAATAACTCGGGGTTGTGGCTTTTTTTTTTCTCTTTTTTTTTTTTTTTTTTTTTTTCTCTAGCAAGCAAGGGAACTGAGGAAAAGACAGTTTTGCCACCCATTCTGACTCACCCCCAGCACTTGAATCCTGGCCAAGTGGAAGCAATTGCAGCCTCACACACAGAGAATTAACCACTTCCAATTGTCACCAATTAATAAGGCCGTGGTGTGGAGAAAGACCATTAAGAGTGAGTGCAGGGTATGGAAGGGAAAGCTTTGTGTGCTTTGCTCCAAATTTATGAGGTGGGGCTCTCCTGTAATCTTGGAGAGCAAAGCCAACAGATGACATGTGTGCATGCCAAAGCCACGTCCAGAGGCAGAACCCATCTTGGCTGGGCTTCCTCCATCCTCCAGCCCATGGGATCTCCGTAGGAAAAGCCAATTCTCCTGCTCCCAACCCCCGAGACCTCGTTTTTTTCCTGGCAATTGGGCAAGGTGGGCTGGGTCGTGGTGGGACCGGCAGCTCGGAGACTGGCTCGATGTTGGCAGAACATCCAATTAATTCAACGGGCCTAGGGATTTTTTTTTTTTTTTTTTTGGGTGGAAATGGCAATTTCATCTTTCAAGCTCTAGTTCGATTAGCAAGCAGCTTCTGTGAGAACGTGGCATCGTGTATGTGTGTGTTTTGGGGGCGGGATATAAAGCAGATTATCCCGTTCCGAAGGCTTTCTTGCACCTTCCGGAGGTTTTGGCCAAGGTTAGGTAGGGGAACGCAGGCTGCTTGGAGCCTGGTACCGTTCCAGTCCGGCAATTCCTCCGCACCTGAGCGTGGGCAATCGATCAATGCTGAAAGTCCGCCATCGCCCCACCAGAACTAGGGATCCGTTTGAATCAGGAGGTTCCCAGGAGGTTTTGTTATGCAATCACAGGCAGAAAAATCATGTTACAGCAATTCTCTTCCATCCCCCACAGCCAGCCGCTACCCCTCCTCTTCTGTCTGAAGGAGGCTTGGAAGAGCAGATGAAAGCCTGCCTGTCGCCTGCCTGTAACCGTATCCCCCCCCCCCGGGGCAGCACCATGTCTCTGGACTTGTCCCTCGCTGCCCAGGCCCCTCCAGACCTCCCTTAGATTCAGCAAATTTCTTTTATTGACAAGGCACCCGGGCCAAAAGCGAGCCTGCCAAAGCTCTACGCTGCTGAGTTCAGGCACATTAAAAAAAAAAAAAAACGCAAAACCAAACCAAAACAAATAACAAAGGCACCCTCTTTTCTGAGTGGGTTTTGAATGATGGCAGCCGTGCAAACATGACACGCGTTCCTCGGGGACGCTCCTCTCCCGGGACGAGGGGAGCAGTCACTCACTGCTCTGCCTCTTCAGCTGGACCCTGAGATGAAAGCACGGGTGCCACCGTCATTTCAGCCTCCATATAAACACAGCACAGCTCCAGCACCCGACTTTTAGGTCCCACACAGCCGCCTGCTCTCTTTTTGGCCTTGGGCAGGTCATAGACTTCTCCGTGCCGAGGTCCAGTGGTCCAGAAGCTGGGCACGAGGTGCACGGCACCGGTGAACTTGCATGCCAGGAGCTCAAAATCCTTCTGCAGCGAGGTTGGACTGGATGAGCTTAAAGGTCTTTCCCAGCCTAAACCATTCTATGATTCTAAGGGACGTTGTTGCCCTTCGCTCCAGACGTACAGCTCAGGTTCAACCCCTGTGTCCGCCCTTGGGTTGTACCCGGATCCCGCACTTCTGCACTGCTCTTCTGGCTCTGCCAGGCTATTCCTCTACGACTCAGGGGCTGCCGTGCTCCTTCAGGGCTTTCCATACAGCTGCTTTTCCAACTTGTGCTCAATTTGGTCTTATCCCTTTAAAGGTGCGGTACAAGAGCAAAGTGTGCTGCTGCTGAGAGGTAAAAGTCCAAAGGGATGGACACAGCGCCAAAGCGATAACGGTTAGGCAGAGTGCGGGCAGCCAGAAGTCCATGGGTGTCACGGGCATGAACTGGGCGCGGTGGAGGAAGGCGAGGTGGAGGAAGACAGCGGTGAAACCCAGCTGGCATCCTTCGGCTGAACTTCATTGCGAGAGCTCTACCATGTTCCAAAGAAAAAGATAGGGGCAGAGCTGTTAACTAGCCGTTTCCAGAGCCGGCAGAAGGCTAACTGGAACAGGGAATTTAGTTCCAGCCCCAAAAACTCAGTGAAATACTTAGCAGCAGTTCAGCTACGGCTGCACAGCACTGCGGCCCCACCAGGCATCCCCTAAGAAGTCCTGTTTGGTGCAAGAGAAGTCTCACGGGGCAAGAAGCAAAGCTCCTTTCAGCTTCTGGACTGGCCCAGTTGACCAGCCGGCAAAGAACCACCTGGGAAAAGCCCCCGAGGCTTCGGCTGCAGTCTTTTTCCCATCTGCCCGGTGCCTTTGCATTCTTCTGCTTATGGGTTTCGCAGCGAGGAAATTTTCTGGGCTTCTCCTGCTGCCTGCACCCCGCTCCCTGCCTCGCACAGCTCTTTCCTTGCCCTCCGTCTCCTCCGTCTCCAGCTACGTCTCCTTCTCTGCTGCTGCTTGGCTGGTCCCCTTCCCTGTCCGGGAGTGATGCAGCCCACAGCGCAGGAGAACCAGGGGGGGTAGAACCAAGGCTGGGGGGTGTGCGGTAGCTGCCCACGCCTCCCTTTCCATGGGGTGTCACCCCCTGTAATGTCCCTGACCCCCTCGACCCGAGGTGGCCAAGGCGGGCATGCCGGCACCCACCGTCTCGTCCCCTGGTGTCGTGCAACCCCAAGAGCGGCCGAGGAGAGGGAGCGGCTCCTCCGCCTCAATGGATGCAGCCAGATTTACTCAGGCTGTTAAGTTGATTAATTGAAATGAAGTTCCTCCAGAGAATCGGCGTGTTCTTTGAGGTCAGGGTCACAACACTGAGACGCTTAATCAGATCTTTCCATTTAGCCCCTCTTAGGCAGGCTGGAATGCAGGCTCTTTCAAAGCAAGGCACTTGGCGCCAAATTTCTGCTCTGCTATCTCGCCTCTTCCATTACATTTAACCAGCACATCCATCATTATGAAATAAAAAACCCAACGCCACACATCCAGCTCAGGTGATCTTTCCGCAACCGAAGCCGGTAGGAAAAAAAAAAACAACACACCAAACCACCCCAACTGCGTCCAAGCTTGATATCGCTGTTGTTTTTAAAAAGCGACGCAGAATGGTGGGGAAAGGGTAACTGTCACTCTAAGTCGGTCCTTTCGGAGGCAGGGGGCAGATGTTTCTGTGCGGATAACAAATTCCTTTATCTGGCTGAAGCATTTCTCTGGGGAAGGTGGCGGAGGTTATTAAAAGGTTACCCCGAACTATTGTTAAGGAAAGGGGTTTTTTTCATTGCAATTCAAGAGCCCCATCATATTACCCGGAGATAAATCACTCCTGGATGGCTACGGAACAGCTCTTATGCAGCAGATCTGGATCCCACAGGCATTAAAAGCGCTGAAAGCTTGTCCATGGTATAAGTCATCGGCCATAAGTTAGCGTATCTAATTAGCACGTACACTTCTGGGGACCTCCTCGTTCCTACTTCAGTCCCTGTCAGCAGAAGGACGTTTCTTACATCTGGATGCATCGATTGAAAATAAAGTAATTGCTCCTGTTTCTTTACTCCATCAGATGATGCGGGGCCAGTATCTCCATTTCGCTGCACAGCAAGGTGTTTCTATGCAAGATAGGTGTCAGACACGCAAGACAGATAGAATCATCTAAGCAAGATGATTCTATGATTCTATATTTATGATTTCGGTGGCAGGGTTGGAAGCCCGATAGATGTGCGTCACATCTCCAGGCAGAGCTGCGTAAGCGAAGAAAGAATCCCCCAGATCTTGGCAATGCTGGTGTGTGTGTGGGGGGGTTATTCCCTCCGAAACTTCCCAACGCTTTCCCATTCACCGCTCTAAAGTCCAAGCCAACAGCCACAAAGTGTCTGTATCGCAGACACCGATGGGATGTGGCTCTTCACCCGTCACAACCAGGCTCTGCAAAAGCTTTGAAGGGCTTTAAGGAAGTCTGATCTTCAAGAACTGCTGAGTTTGGCTCTTTAAAATAAATCAACCTCTTTCAGGCACCTTAAACCAAAGAGCAACATTTAGTTTTTAGCAAGTCCCGTCCCATTGAGCTCCTCCAACACCCCTTTGCCAGGCGGGGCTGCCCCCAAATTGGGCTGGCCCCAAACTGGGTGGGAAATGGCAAAATCCCTGGCTTCTCCCCAAGTGCCTCCACTGGAGAAGGTTACCTTCCAGCCTTTTAAGTAACCTAAAGAGATATGGAGTACGTAGGAACATGTTCTACAGTCATTTTCTACCAATAACTACCCCGTTTATACTTCTTGCCTAGTAAAAAAATCGACCATGCAGCCACAGTTTATTCCGTACTGCATCAGATAGCAAACACCTCACATCTGTCTTTGCTCTTCTTTTTATTTTCTGATTTGTTAGCAGGCAAAGCTGAGCCAGCCTTTCTTTTACAAACCAGGCCTTCGTGCGGGATCACACGCGTCTGGATGTATACGCGCTCCACGCAGCCATGAGCAGATTTTCTTTCTGCCCGTTCGAACCGCGGAGCTTTTTCTGAGGCAAATGTTTGTAAACGGGCTTGTTTTCAAAGAAGAGAAGGATTCCAAGGCCAAGACGTAAAAAATAGACGGCAGCAGACGGGCAGAAGGCATGAGCATCCACTTTAGGTTTAACAAAGGTTTAAATCAGGGGCTCTGGGCACCCTGTGGGGTTTTTTTGACGGCATTTGGGTGCTAAAGCAGCTGACAGATCCCGAGAGAAGAGGCTCCGCTACCGATTCCCCACCTCTTACGGAGCGACGGGGGCAGGTGAGGAACTCTGGAGCCGCGTGGGTGGGATTGTGTGAAGGCAAAAGCTTTCCCCAGACATCTAAAATCAATTAGCGGCATTTAGAAGCTATATTTAACTCTGCTTCTGAAAGCAGGCGGGCAGATCTTGGTTTATAGTTTTCTCATTAAGGCTGTTTACATGTCTAGAGATTTTTTTTTTCCTCTCCCCCCAAAATCTGGAGAGAAGATGAAACAAGGATGAAGTACTCTGCTTACAAAGGGGCAATTGCTGGAGCACAGATTTTCTCTGGGAAGACAAAAAAGCATCAGTTTGGGGAGAGCGGGTCAGATTCTGCTCTTGCGGTCGACAGAATTGAGTTTAGAACCTGTCCCCTTGTAGAGGAGGAGGACACAAATTATACCAAAGTTCCAGCTTCTCTTTGCGAACCGTAAAAGAAAGTCCTGACCCGCTGTGCCGCGCTGTGTGTATCACAGTATTTTTCACAGGAGCGACGGTGTAAGCCACAGTGACCCCCCCCCAGATCTGGTCAGAATAGGGGCATTCCGCATCCCGGTTATTCCCCTTCCATTTCCCCTGTAACCATCTCCCCTCTCTGGGATTTGGTACTGCACCGGTGCCACCCACGATGGGAGGAGGGCTGAGCTGCCTGGGTTCTGCGGGGTCCCCTCTTGTATCTTCCCGTCCCGCTGGGGCAAGAGATGAAGCAGCAAGAAGGTGGAACGAATCCAGGCGCTAATAGCGAAGGCGGTGACCTGCCCTATTGCTGCTGTGAGCCGCACGGGGTACGTTAGCACCAACTTAAACCTCCAGTCAAGGAATGGGACCCTGCTCTGCAAGACACCGACACGCAAAGAACTTAGAGAGGACGTGAAGAATGGCCACAGCCAGCAAGTGATTTTTTAGCATGTGTTGCTTGGTGAAGAGTTTTTCCAACTCTAAGTCCAAACGGGAATGATCTTTCCATCGCTGCTGACCATCAAAAGCTTCATTGCTTTCTTTGCACGGCAGCTTTGGGAAGACAGCAGCGCAGAACTGTGCGTGGGAGCTACGGGACAACGCAAACTGCTATTGAAGATTCAAACAGACCACGACACATCTATCGCCTGGTTATTTTTAGTGGGGAGCAAAGTGCAGTGACCTGGCTGTGAGGAGGGTAAATTCAACTGCCTTGGAGCAACTCAACTTGACTGGAAAGAGCAAAGCTGTTAGAAATGATCCTGGCTGGTGCTTCTTTCACCTACCAATGTGACCTGCGCGACAGACCTCGCTGCCTTTCCCCCTGCTGCCAAAGCGGACTATCCTTCAGTCCCAGCATGTTTACACGTCTTGAAGTGCCCTGGCCCCTGGCTAGAGGAGAACTGAAGCCGATGGTGCCCCTTGCACACTGGAAGCGCAAGGTCAACCCACTGAGAAGAGACGCAGCGACATCCTTTAGAAGCTTTTTCTTCTTTCCCGTTGCCATCCACTTACTACTGTCAAAACAGCTGACAACATCTGTTAATGTACGGCAAGGTAGCGCGACTTTGCTGAAAATGGAGGTCTGCCCTCAGAGGAGTGGGACTCAATCCCACGGCTATGGATCTTGCTTGCGTCCTGCAAGGGTACCTAATTAAAAATAAGCAGCCCAGAAAACACACAAATAGATCTGTTTCCATAATTTCTTTCTCTGTATAGAATCATGGAATGGTTTGGGTTGGAAGGGACCTTAAAGACCACACAGTGCCACCCCCTGCCCTGGGCAGGGACACCTCCCACCAGCCCAGGTTGCTCCAAGCCCCGTCCAACCTGGCCTTGAACCCCTCCAGGGATGGGGCAGCCACAGCTTCTCTGGGCAACCTGGGCCAGGGGCTCACCACCCTCACAGCAAAGAATTTCTTCCTCAGATCTCATCTAAATCTCCCCGCTTTCAGGTTAAAACTGTCACCCCTCGTCCTATGGCTCCCCTCCCTGATCCAGAGTCCCTCCCCATCCTTCCTGTAGGCCCCCTTTAGGGACTGTAAGGGGCTCTGAGGTCTCCCCGGAGCCTTCCCTTCTCCAGGCTGAACCCCCCCAACTGTCTCCGCCTGTCCCCACAGCAGAGGTGGCTTTTGAAGGGTAGGATTTCAAGTGGCTCAGTGCGAAGGGGAAAACAAAGCACTACTGAACGCGTCGTGCAGCTGTGGCGTGGACACAAAACGGGCTGTCGCCTGCAAGCACACGGTGGCACGGGTGACACTGCTCCCTGCATCCGTGGGACCTGTGTGTGCTCCTCACCAGTGCCAGCAGCGAAACCTGCCCTCCAGAGCAGATTCCAGAGCAGCAGTGCACTGCGAATTCCCACCCATGCTGGTAAGGTGTGCGTGCATCCCTCTACAGAGTTCGTGGAGAGGCTGAAGCATCTGCACCGCTCTCAGAAGGTGGGTCCTCATCCTGCGGGAATGCCCGCAGCTCGGCTTTGCTCTGACTAGCAGTAGTACAGCAAGTTTAGGACAAGAGGAAATGGCCTCAAGTTGTGCCAGGGGAGGTTTAGACTGGATACGAGGAAGAATTTCTACACCGAAAGGGTTGCCAAGCATCGGAACAGGCTGCCCAGGGAGGTGATGGAATCACCATCCCTGGAGGTATTCAAAAGCCAGGCAGACGTGGTGCTGAGAGACATGGTTTAGTGGTGGTTTTGGCAGAGTTAGGTTGATGGTTGGACTCGATGATCTGAAAGGTCCGTTCCAACCCAGACAGGTCTATGATTGTAAGTCCGGGATCCTGGCTGCATCTTCCATGGTTGAAACCCAGGCTGTTGGGGCTTTACTGTTCACATCCAAGCTAACAGACTAAAGATTCTGGGGTGAGGGGAAATGCAGACCGGCCCATTTACTCTTCTTTCCCAGCCCTATACATTTCCTTATCTGTCCGTTCATCTATTTACCCAGCTAGCTACCCATCCATCTGTATTTGTGTATCTAATAGATATACTAATACACATGGGATTTTATAAAAACTCGCCCTTACTCAGTGTTCAACTAGAGTGTTTGGAAAAGAGTCAAGTATCTTTTTCCTCCCTTCCACCTCGCTGGAAATCCACGTCTCCAAATTTGGTCGCTTTCAAAACGTAGCAGATCAAAGTGTTTGCGAATGTTATTTTTAAGCGGAGAAATATAAAGCCAGTTGCGGATTCAATTCTGCATTTCCCGGGTTTAAGCTTCTGAGCCAAACGAAGTTGTTATGATTGAGTTGCGAGCATAAACCTCACTAATTACAGCCCAAACAAACTTTTGGGGCTCTTCACCAGGAAATCAAAACATGAGGGTTTGTGTGGGATGAAGGAAGGTATTTTTATGATTTGCCTTTTAATATCTCTTTGATACACAGTGCTATAAGCTGACCTCTGTGTTCATAAACTAATGTATGCTTGGCTTCCAAAGGTATCTCCGTGGTCCAGTCCCATTCTTGGGGTGACAAAAAAGTCCAGATATAGGTATCATTCCTCTGTTGTATCCAAGCAGGGATGCAGACGGAGATACCTCCCAGGTGCTGTGCAAGAGGCTGATACACATTAACGCAAAAATTCCACTGGCTTTAGCAAGAATCAAGATCCAGCCCCGAGTCGCTGATGCTGTAAAAAGGATAGAAAAGTTCGCAGGGGCCCCAAGATCAAACTCTTCCCCAGCCCCATTGACTCCAGGCCGTGAATTTGCTGGTGGCTATGCTTCCTTGGAGGACAGAATTTCTACCCCAGAGGGCATGTAGCTTTTCTACCACACTTTCAGATGTCATTTTAATTCCCAATCCGATTCTCAAAGGTCCTCGCAAAGAAAAGAGTTGCAAAAAAAATTGGTTTGGAAACAACCTTTTTCTCTAAGATCTGTCATAATAACACATCTCGGCATGAAAGCATTCATGTAAAGTAATATTTATAGTATACAAAAAAAGAAAAATAAGCTTAAACCAATTAATTTATCAAGCCATTGTGTTTTCATATCACTTGAAACTGCGTGCTTTGTGTGCAGCTGCTCTCGGAGCATTGGGTCCTGAAACATGCACCTCTTTGGGATCACGTTGCCCCCAAGCCGTGGCTCAAAGTTTATCAAGATTAACTGGAGTCTTTCCATTCCGCTGATTTCTACGGCCACTGAGCTAGAATGTGAAATCAATTAAGTGGGAACTCAAACTTTCACTCGGAGCTCATCCCAACTTTCTTTTGACCGTCAAGCATGGGTCGCTCTCTACTTATCGTTTCCTTTTTCCACACAGGTCTTTGCAAAGGAGGATTTGGGCTGGTTCTTATGGAAAATAAGAACACGAGAAGCCAAACGAGAGCACTCTTTCTGAGCTCTCGCAGTCTGCGTAAAAATTTGCTAAGCCACCATATCTTGGGGCTTTCTAATGAAAGGCCTTCAGAGGTCTGCTCCTCTACAGCGATTTTCTTCCCATACTCCGTTTCTTTGCCAACCTGCTGCCTCAAATTCCTTCAGAAGAGTTACGACAGAAATGGATACAGCCTGGTTTCATTTGCTGACCCTCCAGGATTTGTCTGACCAAGGTCTGTCGGCCTCCACCCTCTTCCACTGTCAAATCCTATATCTCAGGTTAACGGGGATGCAGAAGAACGCGAGTGCCCAAGACTAGCTGAAAAATGATTTGTTCGAACCATCTCATAATATATGGATGATGGAAGTCTCCCACTGATGACCTGTCAGGCAGCACTCCAGCACTGGGTGCTGGATGGGATGACACATTCACAGATAACAAACTTTGCTGTCAATCACTCGCGTTGTTAGACGTGGACTTGACGTGACAGCTATGGCTAACAACAGTTTTGATTGACGCGTATACGAATTGCAGAATATGGAATGTGAATAGCAACAGGACTCATCTCCAACTGGACACAGCCCTTGTGCATTTTAAAACCCAAGGCAAAAAGCGAGCAAGTTTTAAGGTATCGTGGGCCGAGCACCTTGCCATAACGCTGCACTGGCCTTCGCTTTGATTACCTGTTGGGGAAGATTAAGCTCATTGGAAAACAATGTTAGGGCTGTTTCATCGCCGTTGCTTAATAGGATCCTGATGGAAAGTCCAAGCGCTGTAGGTGGCAGGCAGGCGAGCACCAGCCCCGTGTCGTTGTGAGACAGTCCTGTGCTGACACTGCAGACTGCTGCAATACGCCGGGTTCCTCGTGTCAGTCACCCGATAATGAGTTGCTTCCTAATCTGACTGCTTCGCCCCAGGACTGGCTGCTTCCTCGAAAACCGGAGCAGCTCCAAAAACCGCGGAGGGCAGGGGACCCTCCTGGGGTCTGCTGCCATCCTTGGTTTCGCATGTGGTGGCGGTGCTGCCCTCTTTGCTCCTTTTCTTCACACCTCTACCCCCCTTGGTAGGTCTGGCTTCACTGTCTGGGGCCACCTTCATGGTCAGGGGTCCCCAATTTGGAGAGCACATAATTCTCTAGAGCAATAAGTGATGCTGCTCCCCTCTGGCACCAGAGCTGGTCCCCGCGCAAACGCAGCTGAGGAACTCCATCCGAAGCTTTAGGTTAAAGCAGGGAACACAAGGCCAGGAAGGATGGGCAGGGGCAGCCAACTAAAGCCACTTCTGCAAGTTTTGCTGGCAATACCTCAGCGGCTCATCCTCACCTGGTTGCCACTTCTAAAAGCCCCACTCAGACAACGCGTTTCTTCGAGCTCGCAGGGCTTGCTCCACGCTCCTCTGCGCCTGTCCTCTCTGCTGCCTTTCCTCTCCTCTCTGAACCCGCTCAGTTATTTTAGGCGAGTGACGGAATCCAGACAGGTCTGTCTCCCGGGAGGGGAGCGGAGGGCGGTGGAGCAAGGCAAAGGAGGGGAAGTCAGCTGGTGAATCAACAGCAGGCCAAGGCATGCTCTGGGACGTGGCTTCAGGGAAGTTATTCATCTTGTAATTCACCCTTGGGTTCTCTTGGCCTCATTTTCCCATCGCTGGGTCTATTATTTCAGTCATTGTGAAGGTATCCTGTTGGAGCTGTCAGGCGGGGAGTGGCCCACCTCCCCGCTGACAGAGGGCAGAAGGCATGGGAAAGTGTCAGCCTGCCAAGATTGCGCGCTCGGCGCGGAGGCTGCTCGCCTCCCGCTGGAAACTTGCCGGTGGCAGATTGTTAATGTCATTACGACACTTAACACAGGAGCAGCAGGTTTCGCCTATCAACCTGCTGCAGGGAGGGAGGAGTAGGCGCCCACAGAGGAAAGGCGGCAGAGAGTCGCTTGGGAGCCCGCCGACCTTCTGCTTTTGGTTTAACAGCATAGAATCATAGAATGGTTCAGGTTGGAAGAGACCTTAAAGATCATCCACTGTGCATCCAGGCTGCGTCCACCTGCAGCCCGCATGGAGGCATCTGGGGCAGAAATGCTTTAGAAAGAGGACCATAGACTGGTTTGGGTTGGAAGGGACCTTAAAGATCACCCAGTTCCACTCCCCTGCCCTGGGCAGGGACACCTCCCACTTCACCAGGTTGCTCCAAGCCCCGTCCAACCTGGCCTTGAACACCTGTCCAGGTGGGTTTGGAATGTCTCCAGAGACGGAGACTCCACCACCTCTCTGGGCAGCCTGTGCCAGGGCTCTGCCACCCTCACAGCAAAGAAGTTCCTCCTCGTGTTGAGATGGAACTTCCTATGGTCAAGTTTGTGCCCATTACCTCTTGTCCTGTCACTGGGCACCACTGACAAGAGCCTGGCCCCATCCTCCTGACACCCACCCTTCAAGTATTTATAAGTGTTGATAAGATCCCCTCCTTGGTCATCTTTTTTCCAGACTGAAGAGACCCAAATCCCTCAGCCTTCCTTCATCAGAGAGGTGTTCCAGTCCCCTCAGCATCTTGGTAGCCCTTTGCTGTCCCCTCTCCAGCAGTCCCCTGTCCTTCTGGAACCGGGGAGCCCAGAACTGGACCCAGTGCTCCAGATGTGGCCTCCCCAGGGCAGAGCAGAGGGGGAGGATGACCTCCCTCCACCTGCTGGCCACAAGCAAGCGCACATGGCCACGAGCCTGCTGTAGATGCCACGATAACCAGGGAGAAGGGCTGGTGCGTGGGACCGGCGCCTGGCACGCCGAGCCCTTCCTCCATCTCCTGAGCATCGCTGCAGGGGAGAGAAGTGCCTGCACCCTGCTCCGAAAACCCCGGGAGCCTTCAGGGCAGCACTTTGAGCGGTTGAGCAGGTACCTTTTCTTTTGCTTTGAATGCTGAGCCTCTTAAATCAAATCTACCTCAGGTTCAGCGCAAAACTGACGAGGGAAATCCGGAGCTGCTTGGGGCAAAAGCTAATGTGTTAAGCACTGAGATATAGTCCAGATGTAGAACTCTCCAGGGCCACAACGGGTCTTTGAGCTGCTTGTTTGACACCTCTGGTTTAGACATTAAGAGTCCCACCGGGGAGGAAATCCTCATGGCCTGAGTTATGTGCTATTTACGGATGGGGCTCTGGGCAGCCCTTGAAAGAGCTTGTAATAAAACCTGGAATAATAGTAAATTATTAGCATAGACTAGGAAAGGGCCTTTATATTTTAAAGCAGCTGGTTTTATGGATTTTGTTTTTTTTAAATGCTGGATGAAGATAAAAATCCTTCTGCCTCTGAGGAATAAGAGAATGCAGAAGAGGCAGAGAAGTGTGTGAAAGCTCCAGGTCCCATTTGGAAAAGCACTCGGCAGGCAATAAAACCATGTTTCTCGAGCTAAATTGTTTGCATGTGATAGCAGAGGCTTTTTCCCCCCTACACGTCAGATCTGGGGCTCACGCAGCAGTTACTGGCTGGATGCTTCAGTTTCCCATTCGATGTCCTGTGAATCTCTCCCTTTCTCTGCTCCTCACCAGCTCCCAGGTTTTTCCTTCTGTTGCCCACCTACGAAGTGCCCTCCTCCAGGTAACTCCTTCCTGGGTCCCACGTTCTGCCCTGCCAGGTGACCTCCCGCAAATCACTTCTCTCCATTGAGGAGCCCTTCAGGGAAAGGACTCCTCCCGCAAGGTACTCTGCACTGTGGGACCTGGGAGTCCTGGTGGACAACAAGTTGGCCATGAGGCAGCAATGTGCCCTTGTGGCCAAGGCAGCCCATGGTCTCCTGGGGTGCATTAAGAAGAACGTGGCAAACAGGTCGAGGGAGGTCATCCTCCCGCTGTGCTCTGCCCTGGGGAGGCCACAGCTGGAGCACTGGGTCCAGTTCTGGGCTCCCCAGTTCAAGAAAG
Source organism: Rissa tridactyla (assembly GCF_028500815.1). NCBI lineage: Eukaryota > Metazoa > Chordata > Aves > Charadriiformes > Laridae > Rissa > Rissa tridactyla. The sequence goes on along the minus strand of NC_071481.1, from coordinate 5,890,315 downwards.
ACAAGGAACTGCTGGGGAGAGTCCAGCAGAGGCTGCCAAGATGCCCAAGGGCCTGGAGCATCTCTCTGCTGGGGAAAGGCTGAGGGACCTGGGGCTGTTCAGCCTGGAGAAGAGCAGACTGAGAGGGGATCCCAGCAATGCCCATCAATAGCTACAGGGCGGGGGGCAAGAGGATGGGGACGGACTCTTCTCAGTGGTGCCCAGCGACAGGACAAGGGGCAACAGGCACAAACAGGAACACGGGAAATTCCATCTGAACACAAGGAAAAAAACTCTTTACTTTGAGGGTGGCAGAGCCCTGGCACAGGCTTCCCAGAGAGGTGGGGGAGTCTCCGTCTCTGGAGACATTCCAACCCCGCCTGGACGCGTTCCTGTGCCACCTGCTGTGGGTGACCCTGCTGTGGCAGGGGGTGGGACGGGGTGATCTCCAGAGGTCCCTTCCAGCCCCCACCATTCTGTGACTCTGTGATAAGTGGCAGCCATAGTCTGAGTTACCAGGTAAATCCCAGGTGTGGTCTGCTGCCACCCCCACATCTCCCGCAGCTTTCCCAGCTCGTCAGATCTCTCTCTCCTCGATGATCATGAAGGTCTCTTCCAACCAAAACAACTCTAGGATTCTATGATTCTCTGACCCCAGCACCTCTGCTCACTGTCCCAGTCCAGGGACCCGGCACTTTCTGGGAGCACTTATTAGCTCTGGTACCTGACTGCCTGGGAGCTATGGGAAGGGGATTAAGTGGTTGCTCATGTCTTTCCCAGCTCACTTTCACCATCCCAGGAGTGAATCACCGTGGATTTTATTCTTTTCGACTCTCCTGAAAAAAAGAACTGACCCTTAATTTGCACAGAAATGAGTGCTTTTCCTAAGCGCAATGTTGGAATGACGGGGGTATTCACCCTCAGGTGGGGACCTCACCTAGAGAAGAGGTGTTCACCTAGAGTATGGTGATATGGAAAGCTTTCAAGGCCCAAAAGGTGAGCAGACCACGCTGGATCCAGGCAGTTCCCCAACAAAGGTGGTTCCCACTCATCCTTCAGGCTGGTAACCCCAACCCTCCAACCCGGGGCTGCATCGCTGCGGCGCAGGGGTGAACAACGCAGTTCGTACCTCAGCCCCACCTTCCCTCCCTGCCCACAGCTGGCGCCACGCGCTTGCCAGGAGGAGCCAGAGCCCTCATCAGCTCTTTGCCCACGTTCGCATGCATTACCAACACAGCTGTCAGAATGCCCCCTAACCTGAGTACTTTAAGGATGATAACACAGTGTCCGCATGGCTTTCCCCTCCCCTGATATGACTGGAAGTGGCAGGATTTCTCCTGCCCATCACCAGCTGCCCTTGAGTTGTCTTCTAGACATGTTGCTTTTATTTTCCTTCCAGGGCTTTATTTTTTTTCTCGCCGCTCTGTTTGCTTGTTTATTTTCCTCCCCGCTTGGCGTTAGCTATTGAGACAGAACGTCCAAAGCAGCTACAGGGCTCGTTCGAAGGGTGACAGAACTGAAAGGATTTTTTTTTTTTTTCCTGTTGGTGAGAGATGCTGCTTTAGAGCAGTCATTCTCTTTATATAAAAGAGGACACGTCCAGTGAACGCTCTGGACTTCACTGGTGCCAAAGACAAGGGGCTGCAGTGACAGCTACGAGCCCATACAGCCGAGCAGAGAGCGGAGCATCTCCTCAGCCACGCTGCTTCCCATTCCCTCTCTTCCCTGGGATCCCACTACTGTTTTCCCAGGAATTCCAGCCAGGCTGTGATCCTGGCTACTGCTGGAATGGACTTTATGATCCACAAGGAAAGCACAGAAGACTTAAATATATACACGAGGCCAAATTTTCCAGGGAGCTCTGCTCATACGCAAGTACCAAAGTGCCTGAAAAGCACTACATCCCAAAGTTATCCCCACAGCAGCTTGGATGCACAGGCGCCTCTTGGTTTTTTGGCCCACAGAGAAGAAAAGAGAGAATCTGATCTGCTGAGGGATTTGTTGCCCAGGGAGAAAGGAATTATTTAGCTCTCTACATGAAGGCCCCCTCAGGAGCAGTGGAACGGAACCACGGTGGAGAAGAGCAAGGCTGAAGAGAGAAAGGGCTTTTCTGCCTATGAACTGCCACAAGCGTCTCCAGTACTCCTCAGCCGTCCCTAGACAAACCAACGTACCACAAGGGTCACAGACTTGGCTGGCATCAACCGCCCCAGTTTCACAGACCTCACTGTAGATGTGCTGGTTCACAGCAGTCAAGGTCCATCCCATCCACCCTGCTCATCACAGCATTACACTGAAATTGGAAAGGAACAACCCAGAGAGTGTTATGAAGCGTGAAGGGAGACCACCAGCAAAACGCAGCCACCACTGAGGCAGAATGTGGCTGGTATCCAAAAGACACAGTGGCGTGGCACAGAAATACGGGGGCCGGGGGGAACTTCATGGTGTCCCAGTGGGGTTCCAGGTCTGTCGAGCTTCTGAGTCGCTCCAAACAGCCCCTGTCTGAGCAGCGTCCTTGAACTGATCACGGAGGTGAGATGCCAGTGCCTGAATACCGACCTCTCCGACCTGCTGACTCATTTGTGCTAGCTCTCCAGCAGAAGGGACCTGCTCATCTTGCCCATCCAGTCCCTGCTCAGGCGTGGCTGCGTTATTTGCTCAGTGATTACCGAAATAAAATCATCCTTCAAAGCAACTCCTTCTACCTCGCCATGTATGCAGCTCCCCTCTCCACTCCTGGTAGGACGTTCCCTGGTGTTTCAGCAGCCTCCCCCACTTCCACACCGGTTCCTCCCAGGTCTGGGATGTCTCCAAGGAGCGGTTTCTCTGCAGGACTGGGTTGTGTCCAAGCAAGGAGCAGACTGGGGGCTGAGCCCCCCCTTCAGAGCACAGCTCAGACACTTGCGTGCTCCAGGTTTGTACCTTGGGCTTCAGTCCCTGAACGGTGCAGCTTGTGCTGGGAAGGTGAGAACAGAGGAGGAAGGATGGGACTTGTAGAGCACCAGAGGCATTAACTCAAAACTGGCTCCATCTCCCCGGTTTTATTAGGAATGGGGGCAGGAGAGAGCAACAAGCTACGTTTAAAAAAACCAACATTTTTCAAAACTATATATTCCATATAAACACAGGCTAAGCCTCAAAACAAAACAGAGAGCTATTAGAGTGCACCTGAGTTTTCCAGTCCAGAGCTCTCACTGCATTTGTGCTCGGTGCTGTACAAATGCAATATCCTGACTGGGAATATCCCGACTGGGTGAGCTTGGAGCTGACCCCCAGCTCACCAAAGCCAACGACAGTAAGTTCAGTGGCATGCTTTGGCATTGCTTATCTTCTTCCTCAGGCCCCAGGCTCTTGCAGCCTACGTGCACCCTATGTCTTGGGAAATTGCTGGGGAAGCAGCTATTAGGGTGATGCAGCAGTCATAGACTCATAGAATGTGTTGGGTTGGAAGGGACCTCTAAAGGCCATCTCGTCCCACCCCCCTGCAGTGAGCAGGGACATCTGTAACTAGATCAGGTCGCTCAGAGCCTCATCCAGCCTGGCCTTGAATGTCTCCAGGGATGGGGCCTCCTCCACCTCTCTGGGCAACCTGGGCCAGTGTCTCACCACCCTCGGTGTAAAGAACGTCTTCCTGATGTCTAACCCCTGCCCTGCTCTAGTTTAAACCATTGGCCCCTCGTCCTGTCGCTCCATGCCCTTGCAAACAGCCCCTCCCCATCCTTCCTGTAGGCCCCCTTTAGGGACTGGAAGGTCTCCCCGGAGCCTTCTCTTCTCCAGGCTGAACCCCCCCAGCTCTCTCAGCCTGTCCTCACAGCAGAGGGGCTCCAGCCCTTGGATCAAGATGACCCGCTCCAACAGGTCCATGTCCTTCTTGTGCTGAGGGTTCCAGAGCTGGACGCAGTACTCCAGTACTGTGTCCATTCACAGCTCTGAAACACACCTACTAAAGACGGGCGCTGTCTTCCACATACCTACTTCAAGCCCAGCCACCAGCGGAGTGAGTGACCGGAGGGACAGATAAAGCGTGACACATACCAGGACCCAGCAACGGCAGTGACAGAGGTTACAATACCGTTCCCGTGCCGCCAAGCACCCGGGCAGCAGCCAAACACGAAGATTATACAGTAGAAGGAGGCACAGCACTTCTCCCTGCCTTTGATGTAGTTTTTATTGTATTTCAGGCAGACGCTGGAGAAAGACAAGTCACAGAAATTGCAGAGATTCATTTGCAGGCATTCTGCAGAAAGATTTTTCCAAAAAAATGGATATTTCACCTGTTCTAAGCAGCGGCTCCTTCTCACTTTTATTTCTGTACAGTATTGTGACAGTCTAGAGGCTGCAGAGAGGCAGAGCTCCTCTGGCAACTCATCACGATATCACATACGTGGAGCCAAAGAGATTCAGCTCAGGTGGATAAAAGAGTTTATTCTGCCTCTCCAAAACAATGCAAACTCAAAAGGGGGACACCTTGGGATCTTGCTGGGAAAGTCTCTTGGAAGCCCCAGAGAAAGCAAGCTGACATTTACACGATTTTTAAAAGCTAACAAGGATTTTTCTAGGAAAGAGGGTAAATTTGGGTCACGACTACCGTTTGCTCTGAAGAGAGGAGGAAGTCTATGTGTTTACAAGTATGGATCTGTTTTTTCCTGTAGCGCACACACACACATAGTCTCACGGCCTAATGCTGAGAACATTTTTATTGGAGAGACCGCTTGCTATAGGAATTGTCCCACATTAAAAAAATATTTGGACTGCAAAGCTTTTACGTGGCTATGGAGATAGCATCTGAGAAAGAACGCATGAAGAAGAATCCTTTCAAATGCTTGCAATGTAGATATTCCTAAATTAAACCAACTCACAGACGGAGCCCAGATTCAGGGACAAACCCCATTGTTGTTAATAGCACTGAGCCGATTTTCACGAGGAAATAAATCATTTGTACCGCTCGTAGAATGAAAAACAAATATTACAGTATTTTCCATAGAATCAATAGGTATTTAATCCCTCAAATTGGTGGTTTGGACAAAGACTACGGCAGCGTGTCTCGCAGACTCTATGGAGGCCGGCAAATGAGTTTCACAGACAGCAGTTTGCCTCGCTTCATCCACAATTTCCTGCGCCCACCTTGGAGACTGAATTAGACACACTCGAAGCCCCCTCTATAAAGCGAAGGGATTCTCCTGTGAATGGGAGCAGCCATGCAACGGGGAGCTGGGAAATGCCTGGGATTTCTGGCTCAGCTTTTCATTCCCAGGGCAGCTCAGCTCTTCCCAAAGGCAACGTGTCAGCGCATCGAGCCCATGTCTTCCCCGTTTTCCTGTTTCATCTCCTGCCTCATGACAAATGAGAATAGCTGGGACCTCCACTATGCTGCCAGCGTCCATTCCAAGAGGGGGGAAAAAATAACCCTGCACTATTCCATCCTTTGAGGAAACAAAAGAACGTTTGTGTCTTGCTGGATGCTTTAAACTTAGCAAAAACTCGCTGTGCAGCACTGGGTTTGATTCCCCAAGGTCTGCTCGCATCCTTTCAAACGAGAGGGGTGCGCTCACGACAGGAATTTGCCAAACGTTTGCTAAATATAACCGGTGGTTTGTGCTGAGGCTTCAAGGAGGAGGATGCTCCCGTGGATAAAGCTCAGGATTTAGGCTCAGCAAAAGAGCATTTTCCTGCCACTCGTCATTGCTGCCAGTGCCACTCAGCCGCAGCTCTCCAAAGGCGTTTAGGCACATGGTGCCCTTTCCTGGGTCACAAGAAGAAATGGCTTGACGTGACACAGAAGTGAAAATTAGCATTACAGTGTAAATCAGGGGCAGGTTTGCTGAGGTTCAGTGTAATTCCCCAAATGGGAAACTGGTACGCGATAAGAACCGTGTGGTCTGATTTCAGAGGCCTGGCCGGACTGTTGTGGATTCCAGCTAAGCCCCCCGGACACCTCTCTTTGGGATACTCACTGGCGCTGGGACGGGAATGAAGTGCACCTGAAAAATAAAGTCTGCCAACCCGCTGCCCCAGGCTTCTCCACGTGAACTGGGAGCTGGGCATCTCACCTTTCTTTTTCCATCTCCACTTGGCAATTTAGGCCCAGAACAAACGCAAGCCTTTGCCCATCTCTTTCAGCTGCACATCCTGGGAGCAGGATGCTGAGAGAGCGAAGAGACGGTGGCTATCTCAGCACAGAGCTGTGTTGGGGCTGAAGGCCGTCCGAGCAAACAACTTCCAGGCGCAGTAACACAGACAAGTAACATGGAATCATAGAATCGCCTAGGGATTCTATGCAAGGGACCTTTCAGATCATCGAGTCCAACCATCAACACAACTCTGACAAAAACCATCACTAAACCATAACTCTAAGCACCACGTCTGCCTGGCTTTTAAATACCTCCAGGGATGGTGCCTCAACCACTTCCCTGGGCAGCCTGTTCCAATGCTTGATAACCCTTTCAGTGTCAAAATTTTTCCTAATATCCAGTCTAAACCACCCCAGCATGGAGATGCCTCCAGTCTCTGCACGGGCTTCTTCAATGCTCTGGAGTTCCCCACCAAGAATTGCTCTATTGTTGCCCATCCTGAGCAATTTTCACAGCTTTTTTTGGTGGTACCTGAGACAAATCCCTTTTGCTAAACGTCAAGTGCAGAGTGCCCACCCAAGCGCCATCCTGGCTGTGGCAGGTATGGCACATGTTAGGGACAAGGGACTTTGCATCCTCACCCGCTGGGAAGAAAGCCGACTCATCAGCGACTGACCACTGTGAGTACGGAGCTGAATTTGGATTCATTTCTTTCCCAGGCGAGGAATACAGTGAAATAACTAAGAGACAGACGGCCAACATTAAGAGCTCACCCCACTATGTGCATTTGCAGTGTTAAACTGAGCCCGGCTGACGTGGACCTCACAGAGGGAATAAGCATCTGTGTGGCCGCATTGTCGTCTCTTTGCAGAACGACTTTCTTCACTACAAGGGGAGATGTGTTCAGCAGCCTGGGGCCCACCAGGGCTATTGTGCTGCTTACAGACTTTAAAATAAATAAGTCTTGATCCCTCAGCTATAACCCTCAGCAGCATCAGTGTCAACCTCTGTCTGTCCGGGCCTGGGTGAACACATCCCTCCGGTCCCGCTCCGTCCCAAGCCTGTTTGCGGCGTTTGAACTTTCCTGACATTGTCAAGACACGGAGTTCCACAAGGCAGCGGCTTTGTTAAATGACTTTCTGAAGGGACGGCGACCCAGTGTGGGAGGGTGAGGGCAGCCATTTGGAGAGCAAACAAGAGCAGAAGAGAGAAAAATGCAGTTTACGACGGGCACAAATGTTAAAGCCTGCGAGAAACACAGAGAACATTAATCCATTAAGGACCAAATGGATGCCATAAACCAGGAATTTTTGGTTTATTCCTATTGCTTTGATTATAGCTCCACATTACCAAGCGTTTCCCCAGACTGCAAAGTAGAAACTAAACGTTCGCCTTCCGCATAGGCTTTGTAAACCAGGGGAAGAAGTTTCTTATGCCGGTTTCCTCACTGTATAATCCAACAGAACATCTCCCCTCATCCACCCCTTAAAGAGGACGCCAAGCTGGGTGCTGTCGCATCTACACGAAAGGCAGCAATTCCAGAGGCTAAAGAAAGACTAAACCGCGCAATTCCCACGTGTTGCCCGCCGGCCACTTCCTCCCTCTACATTTATAGCACGCTCTATTCTCGATTAGCAGAAGGGATGTTGCCCGGCTAATTAGCCAGCGAGAGAGAAGGATTCATTCCCGAACTTTGAAGCGGCAGAGCGTGCTAACTGTCAGGATGTGATGTTGTATTGGCGTCACTTCCTCTCTTTCAGTCTCACCCTACAACCTTCCTTTTCTCTTTAGCCGACAACTAAATCATTCTGCAGAGTGACACGGTGTATTGCCCAGATCCTGTTTAGAAATGAAATCCACTGGACTTGACAGGCTACGATGTGAAAAAAAAAAAAATAAAAAAATCCATTACTCCGCAGTTTCATCTTGCAGGTGAAGGCCTTTTGCAAGATTTTTAACCTTCCCTTTTGCTTTATGTTACCCTCCTGCTCAGATGCCACCAGCTGAATAAGAGCAATTTTCTTTCAAATGCAAGGAACGGCAATAAAAGTGGCAGGAAAATCACTCCTAAGCAAATGGTAAGCCCGTGACATGCAAAAGAGAGGGTGCTTTGCTGTCACGGGTGGATGTATTGCTGCTTGCCTGACCTCCACGGATCCAAGCTTAAAAGCAGGAGCAGATTCCTTTAAAAAGGGATTTTAAAAAATCAAGCCAAATCAAAATGGGCTGATAGATATCACGAATAAAGACTTTTCAGTAAGGTCTTCCAAGGATAAGAACTAGTTTTCCCCAAAAGAATCTGGTAGCTATCAAATTAAGGCCTCAAGATAAGCTCAACTCTGGAATATATTAATTAAAAGTGAGACCAAAGAAAGCCTTCCCCCCCTCCACACACACACATGCACTAAGGGGATTGCACCAGTTTGATTTCAGTCAGTTTCCAAACCATATGGTTACCCTGATGCAAAGCCATTTACCTGCATCTTAGACACGCGCAGACACCTACAAGGAATAGGGTAGAGCAACTTGGTGAGTCACCAGAGATGAGCTCAGCTCTCCTCATCAGCCGCACGCGTTGCTGCGAGTCGGTAACGCGGCTCCGTTCGGCAGCTATTAGCTGGTTCATTCCATCTGCTCATACCCTCTGGTAGGGAAAGCAACATGGTAGGAGAGGATAACACCAAGAACGTGTCAAATAAAATGATTTGCAAGTGCCCGAAATGCAGGAGGAAAGACCTGCTCTGGGATGTAGAAGGCAGGAGATCTCCCATAGCCCAGCTCCTGCTCAAGCAGACATTAGAAAAGATCTCCTGGTCTCCTGAAGAGCAGCCTCTGGTATAGGTACATCTCACTTTGCTGCCAAAAGCTTCAGTCCTGACTTTCAGGAATTCCCTCTCAGTTTACGCTCCGACTGCTGAAATATTTCCGAGACAAGAGGTACAGGGGACATGAGATTTTTTATTTTTTTTTTTTCGCTCTCCTAGATCTGCTGGACTTGATGCATGCAGACTACCAAACTGCCGGGAAATAACTTCCTCTCCTCATGCAGATGCAGCTGTAGACAAACTCACACCCCAGAGATGAAAGAGGGAATGCAGCTTATCTCCAGCCCCGCTTTAACCCTAGTTTCATGTCCACAGCAGAATACAGGATGCCTTTGAAAGCAGAAGACGACTAGGGGTGGAAAGCAATGAAGAACTGACTGATCTTTTAATATCACAGACAGCATCCTGTCTCATAGTCACATTTGGAAAAAATTCTCTTCTTAAGAAACAAACAGTAACCACGTTATATTGTGAGCATTACGTAGAGTTTGGCAAATAAGTTGCAGTGAATGGTTGAAGGGATTTTTCGTATTTTTTTTTTTCCTGCTCGTGGAAGGTTTTCTTCAGTAGATTCGTTATTTTGAAAGAAGTATTTCTTCCCCAGTTCTGCCAGCTCCTGGTTGTTCACAGCCCGGTCCCCCGGTGTTTTTGGCAGCGAGCCGGTCGACTGTCTGCAGCCAGCGTGCCTGCTCACCTGGTTCCCCTCCAGTTCTCCGACTGGTGCCTGCACGACGTTAGCGTGGCAGCCTATTTCTCGTGGCTTTTATGCGTCTGAATTTCAGATTAATTTACAAATTATCCATACCCGTGGCTCAACCTCGGACAAATGTTCCTGGAGGAAGACTGCGACAGGCAGCTGGATTACATGTCCACATGCAAATACTGTTGGCTTGTGGATTCGCCACCCGTCGCAACCAAGGGTTGAAGCAGAGCTCACAGGTGGGACGTTTATAGGAAAACAGGTTTCAGAGTCAGACGGTTAGCAATTTTGTCAGGGAGGTAAAACAATGCAAAACGATCCGGTTTGACATGCAAGTCACCTGGAAAAATTCGAATTTGGGTGTGGGGGTGAATATCCCCTTAGGCTGGACGGGCCTCTGAGCAACCTGATCTAGTTGAAGATGTCCCTGCTCATGGCAGGGGGTTGGACTAGATGGTCTTTAAAGGTCCCTTCCCACCCAAACTATTCTATGGTTCCTTGTCAGACATATTTAATGCCGACTACTGTGACAGACATGATCCAGGGCCAGGCAGAACCTCAGCCCGATCCAGCTTATCCGTTCCAATACCAGAGAACATTTCTCCCACTCCTGCCCAGCATTCGTGCTGCTCCAATGTCCATGTTCATTCAGCTTCCAATCAAGTGGAAAGCAAACATCTCTGGGACATGGAGAGCCTTTTCTTTCTGCCTTTATTTCTTTTCTCTCTCTCTCATTCTTCCTTTCGCCAGACTCTAGTGATCAACGGTCGAGAATTTTTCTTTTTTTTCCTTAAAAAAAAAAAAACCAAACCAAACAAGCAGGGGAGCAGGCTGGGCAAGTTGACTTGGCCAAGGGATGAATAGGCTGGGCTGAAGGGGGGACGGACGGGGCGGTGGAGCGGGGCGGCGTGGTTGCCCATTGTGGGGCTGCCCGGGGTCAGGCCGGACCATATGTCACCATTCCTGGGCGCGGGGTCTCCATGGAGCCCCATCAGCTGGGCCCTTTGTCCCCGCGTCCCCCCACCATATATTCATGGCAGAAACAAATTGATACATACAAGCGCCCACCCCGTTGGGCTCACATGACACATTGGAAGCCGACAATAAAAGGACATTTCAGACTGTTTAAAATCTTGAGAAAGGGCCGGTTTCCATGGCGATGGGATGGGAGGCCTGTTGCGGCCCATTAAACTCCAATCACATGTAAATTTTTCCCCGGGCCTTGCTCCGCATTCATCCCGGCCTCCGAGCAAGGGGGGACCGCCCGAGCTGCAGAATAGCCCCCGACAATAACCAGTTTGTTTATCAATTCAGGTGCCGTTTAATTGGCTCCATTCAGCCCCCTCTTTGTTTAAAGTAATAACCTTTACAAAGCCCCACTGATTTATAATTTCCAGCACTCTATTAGATAGGCTTCTTTAAACCCTCCGTGCCACCTCATCTCTGGGAAGGAATAAATCAAGGCGACACCCTTCACGTTGGTACCCGCTCGTGGAAAGGCCTGTGATGCTGGAGGAGCCTCCTGGCAGCCATCCGGCTCCATTTCGGCGTGTCAGGGCCGTGTTTGCTGAAGGTGGTACGACGGCTCTGACCTTGCGTTAAACTCTTGCTCCTCGGCAGCGTGGAGGAGTGCCGTGGTTTGTTTAAACACCGTTGCCCTGGAGGTCTGCGAAGGGCTAAGAGTCAGAGAGAAACCGTCTTGAGCCCAAGCTGATGGGAAGCGTGGAGAAAACTTATTTTAGCAATAATCATAGAATCATCAAATAGTTTGGGTTGGAAGGAACCTTTGAAGGCCACGGGCAGGGACATCTTCAACTAGATGAGGTTGCTCAGAGCCCCATCCAACCTGACCTTGAGTGTTTCCAGGGATGGGGCATCTGCTAGATAGGATGCTAGATAGGTTGCTACATAGGATGGGGAAGTCGCAGACCCCATATTCTAGAAAATATAGCCCGAACCTCCTAAAATATCCTGGAAAAAAACTTCCCAGGAATACTGTCCCAGACAAAGCTCCCAGCCAGAAGCAGCTCTGGGGAGGAGAATTAATTGGCCACTTGAGACAGACGATAAAAGATAAAGCTAAGTCCTGTGAAGACATGGTGCCTTGACTAACCATTACTAGATTTACTCTATCATCCTCTGCTCAGGGAAGGAACTCCTGTGGCAAAAAGCACATGGGCCATCTAGTCACGAAAGCAGGCCACAAGTGCTGGCCAGAACTCCCGCCTCGTGCAGTCTGCTGCACAGATGCACCAAGGGGAGGAAAGGGACATTATCCCAATACTGGTCACCCGTCACCAAGTTAAAATTCCAGGGTTTTTTGGGGGGGTGGCGGGGGGGTGGTGGAAACGACAGCTTGCATCCACTCGGTTTTTGATTCTTGATGGGAAGAACTGTCTATTAATAAGGCAAAAGATGGGCCCTTGGTGAAAGTCCGGCGTTTGTGCACCCTGTGCCTCCTACTCAATAGATCCTGCTGGAAGAGCTCCCTCTGAGCAGGGGCCAACAGGGTCTCGTGCAGGCAGCTTTGGCCAACTTGTTGTCTGACAAAGCAGTGCAAAACACACAGAGGACACGGACTTTTCGGGTCTTCTTCAGAAAGCCTTTCATCCTTGCTAGGGATGAAGGAAGCACAGAGCCAGGCCTGCCAGGCGCAGGGCCTGTTGTGGCAAGCCTGGTTATGACAACTGACAAACCACTCAGGAACCTGAATAAAGGGTAAATTGAATAAAGATGCCACAGTGGCATTGACAGAGGGTATGATTAGCCTCGCTTGTCACCTGTGTTGGCTCCTCCGTCCTTGGGGACCGCAAATATCACGTTCTGTGGCAGGGCGGTGAACAGGAGGGGAGGGAAACGCTAACGAAGTTGCCAAGCTAATGTTAGGCTCAGCCCCACCTCAGAGCATGAAGTTGCTTCGTTTCCTTGTATGCGGAAAAGGCTGCAGTTTGCAGTGGTACCACCTCGTGGTACCGGGCATCCTTCAGGGAATCATGGAATCACAGAATCCTTCTCACACGCTAATGTCTGCAGGCAAGGGACTGCACAACCAGCTCAGCTTTCCCCAAGTAAATCACCAGTTCATCTGGCCTCAGAAAAAAAGCTAGAAACACAGTGTCTAAAGGCACAGAAATAAGGCAAAATAACATCAAAGAGGGCTATTTTTGATAACGGTTGGGGTTTGTTTGGTTTTTTTAACCAGGCGTCACTACTTGGAGCTTGAACATCTGAGTATTTAAAAAAGTTCCCAATTGCTTTTTACTTTCATAGCGGATAGCAAGAAAAGCATCCTCCTGACTTTACACCCTGCGCTTGAGAGGAGACTCAGATCCCATGCTTTGACCAGAGGATCCACTTTGGCGGGGGAGCAGAGGCAAAGGGAAGCAGAAGAGAAGGTCAGGGGTTAAATGGCAGGATTGGAAAGTTTTTTGCAAGTGAAAAGTGGGTTTGGCAAACCTGAGAGTAATCCCAATGGTTTGCAAAGCTTTCAAACTTGCCCCCCAGCCCATGGAAAGCTGCCCCTCGCTGTTGTTTAGTCACAGGGCGAGAAGGAGCAAATCCATGAATACATTATCATCTAGACAATGAGCTCACATCCCAATCTTTAGTTTTCAAATGAGACTTAAAAAAAAAACAAAACCAAAAAACCCGCACACACCCCAAAAAACACCCAACCTGACACAAACATGAAAGCCCCCAGATTTTTCTCCACTCTTTTCTCAGCTCCATCATGCAGAGAAGCTGCTCAGAATGTCCCCGCTCCACACACATGCACGCATCTCCTCACTGATAGCGAGACACGGTCTAATTAAGAAGAAATCCGCACAAACCCCTTACAAAGTCTGAGTGGCAGGTTATTATTGTAGCAAAGTGCAACCTCTGCCATTTTGTCAGGAAAGCCCATCAAATTAGAGAGAAATAAGATGTCCATCTGTTTCACAAATGGCAGCGCTGAAAAAAAAATAAAAAAAAAAAATCGAGATTCCCACAAGTTCCTTAAATCCCAATTATTCCCAGATTATCTTTTGAGATCTGGCGATCTCAGTTGAATAAACCTGCGGGCTCGTTACTGACAGCCTGGTGCATCTCTAAGGAGGGCGGTGGGGAATCCAGGCCACTGGATGAAGGTGTCAATCCCCGGGGTGACCCCGGGGGTGAGGGATGCTGCATTACGGGCTGACAGCGGATAAACAGTCTCCGCGCACCCTCGCCTTTGGCACCGCAGCCGGGTAAACAGAGAGGACAGTCGCCTTAGAAAGTTAAAGAATAACGAGGGTGGAGGAGGGGTTGGGGGAGAAACGCGGGGCTTTATCCTGGCTGCGGGGACTTCAAACCAAGAGTGAGGTAAATCGTATCAGAAGGGAGAAAGGCAAGAAGTCATCACGCTGGTTACGGAGGTGGCTTTTCAGCTGTGTCAGCGATCAGTGCTTCCTTTCGCACAAGGAGACCAACCTCAGAAAGGCCTTTCATAGATGCCACGAGGGCTGTACCTTTTTTTTTTTTAAGCCACTCTGCAATCGTTTTCGTGAATGCTCCAAGCTTTGTTGTCTTCCCTGTTCCAGCTGGCCAGCAAGCGGCTGGCGACAGATTTACCCCAGATCTGTGAGAATGGAACAAGATCGTCCTCATCTCTTGCCACTAATCTCTAGATTACCTTCGTAGAATGGTTCAGGTTGGAAGGGACCTTAAAGATCATCCAGTTCCACCCCCTGCTCTGGGCAGGGACACCTCCCACTAGACCAGGCTGCTTAAATCCCATTCCAGCCCAGCCTTACACCACGTCTTCTCTCTCTCTCTCTCTCTCTCATTTCCCCAACAAGGCTATGGTTACTGCCGCCCTCACTTTTCGGGCTTTTCCAAAATACAGTTGACTTTAGTTGCAGACTTTTGCTGTGGAGCCTTCTTTACTTCTCCACTCTCAAAATCCATTTAGTTTAAAAAGAACAATGAGACTGGGCGCATAGAGTTCAAGTTCCACCTCTAACACACTCCTTGTTCCCCTCCCTTCTGCTTCACCCACAGAGCTTGATCCTTATTTCGTTTACCCCAAAGTGGAGAGGATGTTCTCTTGAAAGTCAAGCAGGTACAAGAGTGCATATAAAGGCAAGTTCACGTCCCACATGATTAAACTCGTTCATCCTCTTTCCATCATGGGGCCACAAAAGGAGATAAGAGACTTTTGGCAGCCAACGCTCCTGTAGATCCATTGGCTGGGGGATCCAGGGTGATGGCAGACAACTGTGGTCCCATGGCTGTGTCCACACGCCCTCACTCTAAACAGGTCAAGAAGAATCCACAACTCTCCCCACTCCAGCTGCCCTGACAGCATGGATGTACATGGAAAAACTTTTTGAAGCTTTTTCCTTTTTTTTTTTTTTCCTATTCCGAGGCTTTGATTGCAATTCCTTTTGACTTTCAGCTCCAGGGAACTCCCCTTCTTGAAGGTAGCGCTTGGCAGATGAGGGGGAACTTCAGAGCAGAGATTTCAGGCTGAGTCCCGGAGAGAGGACAGGCAAGCAGGGGATGGGGTGGGTGGGAAAAACTCATCGCTTTATTTAATTGTTCTAACAATCAAGGCTTTCCAGAACGTTGCTGGGAGCACACACGCTTCAAATCTGCATACATTTCCACTTCAAACACTACACAGAAGCATCCTTATTGCTAAAACTGGTGTCCCAGCTCCCCAAAACGAAAGCTTCTCCAACCTCTCTCCAAAAGCTATGCTGAAGTTAAAAAAAAACAAACTAAAAATAAAAAAATAATAAGAGAGAGGCAAAAAAGGAAGCCCCAAAGCTTAGTCATGGTGTTCCCTGTCTGGAAGTGTTCCGTGCCAGCTTCCTGGGACTCGAGAGCAAAGCACTGAAGCTCTCGAGCTGATGAAATGAAGAGCTTTGACCACAGCAGGGCTCAGGAGATGCCCACATTTCAGTCCAACTGGATTCCCAAAAGCCGGTCCCAGTGTGCAGCCCGAAACCTTGGCCCACAGCAACCAAGGATCCAGATCTCCTTTCTTTTACCAGTGTCCTGGGACAGTTTTCCAAAGATAACACAATAGCTTTTTGCCAAAAAAATAAGCAAGGAAATGAAAAGGCAGTAGGAGGCATTGGGATGAAAAACCACAAAGCCTAGAGCTTTTCCAGGGAGAAAAGAGCAAAGATTTCGGTCATCTCAAGGAACACAAACACAGCCTCACAGAAATGGGTATTGGTAATAACTCCTGGTACAAAGAAGTTTGGAAGGAAACTTTTCAGCCAGACTGTGGCATTTGAAGGAGGGCTATTTAATGCCTTTTACAAAACTTTCTCTGTCCTCTTTGCCCGGCTGCTACACCCAAGATTTCATGAGCACGCGTTGGGATGCAGAAGGAGCAACGGGACCACAGACGCAGCTTCGCTGCCGTGCCTCGGCCTGTGGGAAGCCTCCCACTGGTTTTGGTGGTCAGGTTTCCAGAGCAGGCTGCCTCTGGCCACTGGAGATGATGCCTGTCGGCCAAGAGTTGGGGTAAAAATAGAAGGGAAACAGTGAAAAACGCATTTGGTTTGTGAGCTGCCCCAAGAAGCCAACCGGAATGCAAGAAACGCAAATACCTATGGGAAAAGCAGCTGGAGAGAGGCAGGGAGACGGAAGGCAGGCATTAATATTCCAGGGAGAGGTTGCCCTCCAGAACCACTGGCCTTCCCTGGAATTTACTCCCCCTTGCTGCACCCTGCAGCAAAGCAGAGCTGTGGGACCGTCCCAGCCGGGTCCCTTCCATGGATCCCTGATGGGAAAGAGTCAGGGGGTCTCTGGTGCCAGCCACACCTCTCTTCGTCAAAGGCATTAATAGAGCAAAGGGGGAAGAAAAAAGAAAACAACTTTTTATTGATGACCCAGATTGTTTTTTTAATGTTGCTGGGGAGGGCAAAAATAAACAACAATCTGCTATATTGAAATCGGGACACCTACCAGGTCAAACTATGCCCGCATTAAATTGTCTGATGGGACAATTTCCATACAAATGCTGAAAAGAGGCAGTTGCAAAAGAGAAAAGCCAAAAAAAAAAAAAAGGGGGGGGTGGGTGGGTGGAGAAAAAAAAAAAAAAAAAGCCCTCCACAAGCCACAGACACAAAACTGAAACTCTTGATTTCATTGTGCGCTTGTGACAAGAGCAAACCCAAAATCAAAGAGTTTCATGGTCATTTTTCTATCAGAAAGTGATGTCGAGTGAATAACTTATTTACATGCCAATGTGTAGCACTGAAATGGCCCAGGATGGGAAAAAAACAGGCCCTCTGTTATCAACAATGATAGCAGCGGATCCTGGGAGCCACCCCGGGAGGAGGACCTTAACGAGGCAATGGCTGCAGCAGGAGAATGGCAATGAGTTTTTAATTGGTGACACATTATATTTATCAAACTGACAGCAGAGGGGGAGAGCAGCAACCTCCTCGTTGTGTGTTTTCCTTACACGACTTCCTTTGAACCCATTCACGTGTGAAAAGAATTTAAAGGTTATGGGGGGGGGGGGGGGGGCGAAAAAAGAGGAGGGGGAAGGGAGGGAAGAAACCCTTGTAATAATCCAGCGTCATCCTGAATGATAACACTGAATTATTCAGTAGGGTCCTTAAAAGGGTGGCTAAATCAAGGCTGAAACAAAGCCGGAGTGATGCCATTGTGCCGGCTCCTACCACTCGGGGCCTATTTAAAACCAGGCAAGAGAAGGGAAGCAGGGGAGGAAAAAAGTCCTTTCAGAGTCATTTAGCGAACCAGAATGGACTCTGTTTCATGGCATGGCAGAGTTATTAAGAAGTGTTTAATATTTGTAACCAGATCCTTTTGTTAGCTCAGGGATGCCTGGGAGAGCCTGTGGAGCAAATCAGAGCCCTCACAACCGAGGAAAAGGGTCATTTTACAGACTTGGTCAAGGTTAGGAGAGGCAGGATTTGACTTCTTTCCCTTCTCCACCTCCTCTTTCCGAAGCGTTTCCATCCTTTGGCCAAGTCTGCCTCGGAAGGAGTTAGGGTCCATCATCCTTATTGGTTTTGGATACAGAATTTCCCTGGTTTTGCTGCCGGGATGATGCGAGCGAGCAACTCAGTCAAAGAACAAGCATGATGGTGACAGCCCAAATGCTGGTGGTTTCCCAAAGCTTTCTTCCCAGATGAGGGACAACGCTTTGCTTTATTTTTCCCCCCCGCGACCCAACTGGGCTCAGGCTTCTCCGGGTTGCAAAGGAATGGCATGGCAGAGGGAAAGCGGGGAGGCTGGCACCAATTCGCACAGGTATCCCTACCTCTTAGGGTCCGTCAAACACCGTACCTGCCTCGAGTGCCAGCTAACAAGCAGGAGAGTTTCTTTCTTGCCTTTGTCGCGTTCCACACCACACAGCAGCACGAGTAGCTTCCCCCCACCACTAAACCCATCCTTTCTCCTTTTAAGCCTTTCCTTTAATCATTTGTTGACCCAGGGTTTTACTGTCCACATTTGCTTTTTCTTTTTAAGCCCAGATCAGGTAAAAGACAAAGAAAGGAACACGACGAGTCTAATGAAATATTTAAGATTTTTTTCGAGGGAAAGTCTTGGAAGTGCTGACAAAGGTTTTGTTTGTTCCCGTCTTTTGTGAGAATTATTGGAGATGAGCCTGGAAGCAGGTTGCAAAAAGAGCCAGGGTCACTCCATATTGACGGGAACTGTGTTGGCATTGGTCACAGCTGTGCTGCCTTGACTCCCAGCTGAGCCACCAGCCCCCCAGCCTTTGTCCCGCATTGTGAGCGGGACACGGCGCCAATTTTATACAAAGTTGATTGCACGGCCGCTTTGTTCCTCCCCCACCTCACACACGTATACACACACACACACTCTCTCACTCCCTTCTCGGATGGAAAAAAAAAAAAAAAAAAAAAAAAAAAAAGAAGGGGAGTGACAATGTGATGAATTCCTCCACTGCTGGGCCGCATAATAAACTGAAACACTGCTGCCCTAGCTTTAAGAAAAAAAAAAAAATCGTATCCCACTGCTTCCCTCCTTGGAACCTGATTTTTTCCCACTAACTGCTCCCTGATTTATGGAGCCTCTCTTGTGTAGAGCATATGTGGCTCCGGGCATTTGGCATTCGCTGACATTTCGCTTAAGCAACTGTGAAAGGGCAAATTTTCCTTGAAACCGAGCTGCGGAAGAAACCCGTGCAGCTATTTTCCCCCCTCCCTTCTCCCACCGCCCTCCCCTGGATGCAGCGGCAGCGCAGGTGGGGACCTTGAGCATCTCTGGAGCAAGGAGAGCATCCCGCTCCCCGTGCGGCATCGGCACCGCAGGTCCCCGTCCCGCACCGCAGCAGCAAAGCTCAGTCCTTGGCTGCCCTTTCCATCAAGGATATCCATGCGTGACAATCCTTGCTGCATCTCCTCCGCCTGCCAGCCCTCACGGGCACTTCTCTGTCCCCAGAGCTGAGCCATCGGGAGGCAAAGAGGTTCCTCCAAGGCCACAGGGACCAGCGCTGAATTTGGGTCTCCTGCTCCCTCCACGAGACTAGGGAGACCTGTTTGGTGCAGCTAGGGAGGGGGCATCCACCAAAACCCAGACTATTCTCTCTTTTTCCTCATAATATATGGATGGCCATGGCTTTTGGCCTGTGTTTACCCGCCCTCCTCTCTAGTGGGGTCCCCTGCTGCCTTCACCCCTTCATAATGTGTGTTTTCACCTCGGAAAAGAAACTAAACAAAAGCGTTATTGAACAGGTCAGCGCTAAACCCTCAGGTGCATGCTCTCAAAGCATCGCTGTAAAGATGCCGAGTGGCAGCTCCTGCCCAACGGCAACCAAGAGCCTACCATCAAAAACGGAGAATCATTTACTCCTCCTGCATCTGGCTCTCCTACTTTACACCAGGCACTTCTTGCGACAGCAAGGACCATTGCTGAGATGGGGACACTGAGGCACGGTGACTCCTTTCACTGTATCCTGCCAAAGCTCTCTGTTCAGAAGCGATTTTGGCAGCAAGATGAGGATTCCTGAGCACCTGCATCTACTTAGTGGCCATACACCTTCATCCAAACACAGCCAAGACCCATCTCTCTCAGCGACAGCTCTGAATATTCCCAAGCACGGAACCGCGATGGCTGGCTTGCCAAAGAGAAGGGCCATCTCCTTTCCTCCTTTTTGACAGCCAAACAGCCATCAGGTCTCAAATCCTCCATGGAAAGATCACTCCACGGCTTCTAGCAGGTTCTGGCAAAGACTCTCTTAACTTTGCAGCAGGTACAGCTCCAAGCACGCACTCAGTTTGTAAAGAAATCAGTTTGAAATTTCCTAGGACATATTCAGCCTGTTTGCTACTATACCTCCAACACGTTTAAATCAGTCATTACGGCTCATTTGTTGAAAATCCTGAGCTCTCAGGGTAGACAAATTCACGTTTTACCACAGTTCATGCTCTATTCTGCGTTAAGACACAGCTTCTGCAGTCATATGACTGTGCAAGAACCTCAGTTTTTGTTCAAGAAGCGATCAAAATACGGCCCTTGTGACTACAGTGGGAAGCTTGAAAACGTAATTTGAGGAAACACCAGAGGCTAAAAAACTGCAATGCCAATCGAACCCCACATTTCTTTCTTCTAAGTCTCACGACTTTCAATTTCATTACCCGATCTCCATGTATGTATTAGGGCTGACTCGTGATTTGCCGAACGTCTGGGGACACCAGTATCAGTTGTCGAGTGCCTCAAGGACCAACGCACAGAACAGCGGGAGAATTCCTGTGAGATCACCGCAAGACGCAGGGGGTTACTCTTTACTGAATTTGCTCCTGTGCTGTTTTCACGCTAGTTTTAAACGAATCAAGCTCGGGATTTCCCACAACTGTGTTCGCGATGGATGCTTTCCGATACGCAATATCCAAAGATGTTGATGTTCAATGCTTGTTAATGCAAAGACGTTTGATACGCAAAGACGCGACATTCCGGTCATCTCGTTCGCAGTTTGAAGCGCAGAATTCAACCACGAGTAATAAAATGCAATAGTTAGTGAAGACACGAAGAAAAGTAGGCAAAGGTGAAAGAAAATCAAAAGAAAGCAAAGGAAGGGACCCCCAAACCATTGCTGGCAAGAACAAAGCAGAGATACCCTAGAAACATATGTCATCATAAAAACGGTCCAGATCAGTCTATCGTACTTTTCTGTAACCTTCATAAATAGTGCCTGTCAGGTTCACTGAATCTTTTTCCTTCTCTGGGAGCTATTTGTAACTGGAAGATCTCAAAGTTCTTTCTAAATGTGGATATATCATAATTCATCCCCGTTTGGCAACGAGCTAAAATTGTGTCAGCTACAGCAGGATTGCTGATTTATTAGAAATTTGGAGAAACACTCCGAGCCGCGAACAGACAGGTCTGTGTCACATACTGCCTCAAAAAAGTAGGGAATACGAAATGCATGAAAAGGCTATTTAAAAAAAAAAAAAAAAAAAATTAAAAAAAAAAATGGCTCCAACCAGTTGTAAAAATCCCTTGGAAATATTTAGCAACCGCAAGAGAGAGGAAGAAGTGTGACGGGAACTAAAACACTGCTCACAAACACCAGCCCTCACCTGCTCACAGCTGTGGGTCAGGCCGGAAAACGCAAGTGCGTCCCTGTGTGCCATTTAAGCAGAAAAGACGCGCCATTGTTAAACCACGGGCTAACGACTCCGAGCCAAACGCGGGAAGTCTGATCCGTATTATTACCCGTCGTACCTGCTTATTATGACAGACAGTCCCAAGGACTCAGCTGCACCGCACAGAGAAAATTAACGTACCCTGAGAATATTTTAAGATTTTTTTAAAAAACATAATAATGAAATAAAATTCACACTCTTTCTGGTCCTTGTTCCATAGTGAATCCTGGGACACTGCGCCTTCCTGATCATGTTATCCCTGAGGCTGGTTCGAACATCCATCATTCCTGTTAATATACGAGCATGGCATGGTTCGAAATGGGAAAGGCACGTGCGTTGGATGGGTTCCTTCCGTGGGCTCTTTCCTATCGACAGATTCACGAGCAAAGCATGCCGCAAGTGTTTTTCAAGATCTCTCGAAGAGCCTAAGGGGACCTCGGAAGGGACACGCCACCTCCTTCCTCTTCCTCACCGCGCTGGAGTCCAGCGCCATTCAAAGCAAATGGTTTGACGGGGCTGGCGCTAAGGATGCTGCCTGGGATCCCAGCTCTTTAATAACATGGTTCCCCACTGGTGGAGTCCCCACTGGATTCCACCGCGTGCTGTAAACTTCACAGCCAATTTGTACGGGAAGGATCCAGACCCTGCTCCGTGCCCTCCTGCAGCCACCTTGGATGCGGGATGCGCAAGAACCTCTGCTGTCTGCACCGCCCTCCCTCAAAAAGCCACGCTCTGACCCCAAAAAAAAAAAAAGAAAAAGAAAGGAATTTCATAGAAATGGCATCGGCTAAATATTCCTTTTGTAAGGGGACAATTCACAGTGTCTCCTGGAGCTGGCACCCTTTGCCCCCGCCTCCCCGCGAGCCGGCTGTGTGATTTCCTTCGCCTCCAATGAACTCTGACTAAGCTTTATTGAAGGGTCAGCGACTAATGGCAGGTTTGTGCGCCAAAATGAAAAGGCCAAACGCAAGGCCCAGGAGTGGCCTGGAGACCCGAATCCTCCGGGGACTTTATCTGGGAGAGCTCGGAGGATTTTCTACACTTGTCTGATTCTAAATGCCTCCAAAAGCTTGCTCACGGAGAGAGCTGACACTTACAATGCACGTGGAGCCGGGTAATGAAGGAGCCTTAGATCCTCTATAATAGACAGGGTCAAAAGGCCTAGGCCAATTATACAGGCTTTCCCAAAAATCTTCCTTTCCTTCATCCCCCCCCATCCTCTCCCTCTGTAATTTATTTGGAACTTAATTTTACATAATTGCAGCGGGGTTGGGAGCTGCCGGTTTCGAGCGGCGCGTTCGTTTGTAGAGTTTGGGGTCTGTTGGGGTTTAAAGATATTCATGGACCTGCACAAACCAACGCAAGCAGCATTCAGCCTCAGAAATAAAATATACCCTTCCCACAGAACGCGGACGGAGCCACAGCACCCGTCCTCATCAGCTGCCACCAACTCTCCGTGGGATCCGGGAGCAGATTCCCAACAGCAGATATTCAAGCGGTCAGAGGGGACCTTCCCTGGCCGAGACCTGCAGAAGCGATACACGAATCTTGCCAAAAGCCTGAGCTGTGCCAAAACCACCAGTTGCTTCGAGCGCCACGGTCAAATCAGGGATGCTGCTGTGGCCTTGGCACTGTCCCCATCCCGGTCCCCGTCCCTTTCCTCCTTTAAGCAAACTGCTTGTTTTGCCCGATGCTGGTATTTCGGCGTGCGCAAGTTGTTTGGTTCTCAGGCGCTGTGTTCTCCTCGCAGCAGTGCCACAGGACAAACAAGGAGCTGAGGGACCCCGACATCGCATGACTGCCCAAAATCCAAGCCAAGTGTGGCTCTGCACAGTAATAACCTCTCCCTGGGGCACCCAGCTGTGACCCTGAGGGACAAGGGTGCAGAAGAGAGAACTTGGATTGGAGGGTGACACTAAAACGCATCTGGGAGCCACACTCCACAACGCGAGCAGCAGCATTTGACTCCAGTCCGTGTGAAGAGACTGGAATAGCTGCTTATGGGACCCAGCCACTGACCACGCCGCAACAACTCCCCCACAATCTACCCCAAACCACCTGGGGGTACATCACAGGAACAACAGCACAGAGACCCACGACAGACCTAACCAAAGGCCTTTCAACCCAAACGAAACCCTCAACTCCTCCCTCACCAGCCCCTGGGTTTAACATACCTCTAGCACATCAGGGATGGAGTTCTTGAGTCAGATGCCGATGGATTTCACAGGAATCATAGCGGTCACCGGTGGTGCCAGCGCAGTTTGCTGACCATGCTTAACACAGGTCTGGTTCCAATGGTCGGCCACCACAGCCCACTGACTGAGTCTCCACCCTCGGGGAGAGAGCATGAAAGAGCTGCAGCTGGAGCCAGTTGACTTAAATAGCGATGGAAACAGCAGAGGGGCCAAATTAACTTCTGCTGGGAGTTCTGTGGGGTTGGGTGAACAGCCTTGGAGCTGGCCTGGGCTGCTGGGATAACCTGAGAAGGAAGAGAATAATGGGATTGAGCAATACGCCAAAACACGTGGAGATGCAGCTCAGAGGGTGAAATCCCTCACGCCAAAGGACAGCACAAGCTCGAGACCCGGCAACATCTCAAGAGTAAATCCCACGTAGGGGGAAGAACATGTGGGTTCCTTAACAGAAACTGCTGGTTTGTTCTGCTCTGAATAAAGCCACCCTGGCACTTAATAAAACTGAGGCCAGAAATGCGTCTTATTGCTTTGGGTCTGAGCAAGCTGCTTGGTGCATTGGTAGTATGAAAGAAGGGGTTTTGATTTATTTTTTTTAAAATCTAATTTCCTTCTAGATCTTTTTTACAGAAGAGTTTTACAAGGAAGCTGACATGCGAGACTTAGTAAGAATAAACGAGAGCCGCTTCAGTAAGCTCTTTCAAAGCTGCTGGCTTCTTTCCTCTTCCTGATTATCGGAAGACGGAGTTTTTGGGGAAAGCAAGCTGCTGCTGAGCCTTGTTTCAGCAGAGCATTGTACAACATGAAGCGGTTTTACTCCAGGTTGCAGCTCCTGGAGTCATGTGAAGGAAGAAAAAGCCATGCAGAAAAATCAGCTTTCATCTGAAATAAAAAAAAAGAAACCCAAACACACATCTAGAGCCTTCATTCTTACAACAAATAGCCTGGTGTCAAAAGATGTTTTGTTTTCCAAATGCTGTGCTTTTAAGGTGAGGTTTCGTTTTGGTGTGTCTGGCTGCTCGCTCTACCATTCTGCAAGTGACAGCAGAAGGAAAGTCCCACGTAAAACAAAAACCTGTATATTCCTATCTAATAGATGCTTCGATACCTCAGACACATCACCAGGAAAATGCTCAGGGAATAAAGCTCTGCTAGAGGAGGTGGAATCACGCTGCTCCCCAAAGCCCACCCCGTGATCTCTGTCGCTGCCATCAGCATTGGGTGGTGTGATGGCAACTGTAAAAGAAGTGACATGACAAACTGCCTGCCAAGACCGTGAACCTCAGCTCCGCTTCATGGCGTGCACCGCAGAACTGTTGAAAAGGGGTAAATCCCTATTTCTTGAAAAGGGTGGCCGGAGACTCCATTCTCTTAGCGGCACATGGCATTCACACAAGGTAGGCTCGCCACATTGCTCTTCGTAATCCTTTTTTTTTTTTTGCAATGGGAAAGGCCAGCAGCTCTGCAAAGCGCCGGCAGACGGTCAGTTGTTGCAGTGGATGCTGAAATGCGGAGTTAAGTGGCCTCGACCAGACGACATCCACCCACTTACGTGAGAGCTGGCTCTGGGCCAGCGTCTGCAATCACGGAACTAAGGATCAAGTTCCGACGCACTCGCAAAGAGGAAAAAAGCGCAAATTTACTGAATGCTTTATGAGCACCCCTAAATGTCAATCCTGGTAGAGGCTAGGGACACAATCAGGGCCGCTGTAAGTAGAGAGAAGCCATCCCTCCTCCAAATAATGCACTAATTAAATAAACAAGGCAGAGGGGAAACTGAGGCCAGAAATGAATTTGCTTGCCCGAGATCATTTGGTAGATCAACAACTGAGCGCAGAACCCAAGCTTTGGGGCTAAAACACTTCTTAGGATGGAAAACACAACCGGTCAGAGCCTTTGCCGGTCCAGACGTATCGCAGAGCATCCCTCGGGTCAGCTCTTACCCCTGGGGGAGAGCGCGCGGAGAGAGGTCAGGCTTCTACCAGATCTCACCTCTCACTAAATGACCATGGGAACCCAGAGAAAGGATCCCAGTGAAGGGATGCTCTCGGCTCTGGAAGGAAGGAGAACGTCCACCAGCCCTGCCCCGGGATGGGAAGGGGGCTCGGGGACAAGCAGTGGGGCTGGGGAGGGGGATGCGCAGCCACAAAGCGATGCTGTTGGCAGGGGGGAAAACGCGTTTCTTGCCTCTTGTGTGGGAGCTGCTGCTTCAGACCCCGGCTGGCACGCAAGGCAGCTTAGTTAGTTGTTATTAATGATCCTTCTGGCTCTCCCCGGTCCCGCAGAGACATTCCGGCTTTAATAAGCCACAGCTGGAGGGAGGTTTCCGGGCTGGCAGCCGGGGGGGAGAGGGAGCGCGGGCGGATGGACGGGCGGGCGGCGGGAGCCCGTGGGTGTCCAGCTCACGCCTGCTGTTTCCCGGAGCCGGGGCTTTGGGGAGGAAGGCTTTTCACATCCCCCCCGTCTCCTCCTCCTTCCTCATCCCCGGGCAGGCGGAGAGGGAAGGCTCCCCAGGGGCTCCCCGGGCTAAGAAAAACCTGCTTAAAAAGCCAAGCGCTGGCGGGGAAGTCAGTGGAAGGGGAAGAGGAAACCTCTTCTTTGCTGGAAGGAAAGGAAGGGAGAAGTGGGAGCGTACCCCGAGGCAGAGAAGGGAGCAGAGCCCCCCCACCCCGAGTCCCAAAGCCCGCCCCAGCTCGCCACCCTGCCGCCAGCCGGAGCAGAGCGAGCGCAGGCACCGAGCGGTGACCTTGGGGAGGAACCGTGGCCCGTTTCCACCCGCCGCAGCGTTGGCGAAGCACCTTTTGCTCAGCGCGTGCGGGGGGCCGCCAGCCGGGCGACCTCGGGGCTGGCGGCGGCCCAGGGCTCCCCGCCTTGGCAGGGCGAGCGTGAGAAACCGGGGGGCGACACCCAAGTGTCATCACAGCTGCAAAAACTGCCGAGCAGAAAAAGCCTAATTACAAAAATATGCGCCCGGGAGGCTTTTCCGTGATGAAAACAGAGCCGCGTTTTACCCTCGCCTGCCAGAAGCGCAATGCAAGTCATTCTCTGCTATGCAGTGTGGGATTTTTAACTAGGCTGGGGGGGCGGGAGAGGGGGGGGGGGAAGTAGGGGAGACCGAGGTCTCCATAAAGCAGGGTTGTCATCGCCAAGTGTGGCATATCTGGGAGATGAAGGAGGAACATAACACACCCTATTAAAATTAACAAAGCCCTTTTTCTTCCTGCTTTTATTTTTCTCCCTTCTTCCCCTGCCCGCCCCCCCCCCCCCCCCCCCCCCCCCCCGCCTTCTCCCCGTCCTCTGGCTTCTTGGCTGCCGCTATTTACAAAATGACTTCAGAAACTGATAAAGCACTTTAACCGCAGCCAAATACCATCCTGGCCTCACATGGCAACGCTCAAAGGAATGCACCACCACCGCACAGGCGTGACATTAAAATGGAATCTGCTCGGTTGACGTGCGTGAAAAAAAAAAAAGAGAGGCATGTGCCACCGTGTCCCCAAGGCCTGCTTCTCTATGCCCTTGACACGTGTCTCAGAGGCGGGCAGTGCCACCAAGCCCACGGAGCTGCACTAATTCAACCTTGATGTCAACAGAGGACAGAGCCAAAACGTCGGGACTTGTGCAGCGCACGTGGCGTCCGTTGTGGAAGGGGATGCGAGGGTCTGTCCCTCCCACAGATGGGAGGCAGATGGGAGGGACACCGGACCTGTCAGACGGTGGGGCTGGTTGTTCCGGTACCTGTGGTGATGACAGCGGGGAGGACACCGCTAATTGCACAGCAGGGCACGCGGGAGATCGCGACGTGGGCGCGGAGCCTGATGCGACCTCAGCTTCGCGCCCGGCCGGCTGTGATGTGGATGTGAAGGGAAGTGCTCTTTGCCCCCGCCTTGCCACGGCTCCAGGCGTGTGATAACCCACACCTTCCCCCTGGGACGTCCTGCGCCTTTTATCACCCTCCCGGCCCCGTGGGGAGCGGTGACACCGAATCACCTTCGTCCCAGCTAGGAGACCTGGCAGCACAGCAACTCATTCCTTGCTTCTTCCTGAGCAATTCTCAGCCAAAAAGAGTCCACGGTCTTCGTTAACGAGCCCATCACTTTGCAACAGACAGTCTGTAAGAGCTAGCAGCACCTGCTAAAAGTGTCCCTGTCCCCAAGCTCTGCTGGAGGACACCGTCCCCACAGCTTGGTTGAATTCCCCGCTGAGAGGGGCTTCCTCCAGCGCCTCTGGCTCTGTCCCAAAGCGAGCTCCCATCCTCCTTTCTGCCCCTTCTTCTCCTGCAGGAGGGAAGTCACAAACCCTCTCCGTTGTTCTCAAAGTGATTGTGCACCCACGCCCCAAAAGCTCGTTTACACTCGGAGGTGTTTGGGCCTCCAGGAAATCTCTGCTTCATACTGGTGCACCTGAGTAGCCTTAACTTGAAGCAAACAAAGGTTATGGTCCAGGTGTAAATACAAAACACGTATCTTTATTCTTTATCTAATCGAGCTTACATTTTTATCTTTACTGCCACTGGTGTTTAAATGTTTGTACTACTTTTTTAACTAGCTAATGTAAAAGGGACCATAAATCTGAGACAGGCTTCCATTGCAGCGGTTTTTAGTTCTGCATATGCTCTTTCAATTAAGACCAAACTGATTTCTTAGGGTTAGTAAATGTGCCCCATGACAACCATGGCCCTCACCAAGCTGTTGCTGAAGGTGAGATCCCTCAAAAATAGTTATTTACCCATCCCAGACATATTTTGCCCCTCCGTCTTCTAGTACTCCTCAGTTAAGTCACGTTAAATACAGTGAAAGAAGCCTGACAGCAGTGGCATTAGCAGAGCTTTCGACAGGCTACCAACTGTTTGCCGTCTAAAGCAGGAAGATGTATTTATTTCCAGAAGTATTGTAAAGACTGAAAGAAAAAGGAAAAAGAGCTGTGTAAAGTGTTGTCTAAGGACCGGGCAGATGTGTTGGGTTGACAACACGACGTACCCAAGCTGAACCTCTGCGTGCAGAACCAGTACCAAAGGCAGAGGAGCAGCTTTTCCAGCAGAAGCCCCGCTGTGGAAGAGGCCACCTCCAGGGATGAGAGTGGGGTCTCAGGCTCTCTGTCCCTCTCTGCCTTTGGCTCCTCTGCTGGGACTGGCCATCACGGAGCCCATTAGCAGCCCCAGAAATCACCCTTCTCCAGCAGAAAACACGTGCGCGCTGGGAAACGGAACGCAGCTGCCTGCCCCTTTCCTACACGCAACCAAAGAGGCATCAGGCTTTGGGCAAGCTCTGGCCCAGCAGGGCGAGAACGGGGTGAGCTGCTCTGTTGCATGACTGCTCCTGGGAGACAGCCAGGTCCTCCTTGAAATCGGGCAGGCGGATTGCCCCACCGCCGCGCTCCTTATCCATGTTCCAAGCATGCAGAAAGGAGCTGACCTCCCATAAAATCAGTGGCAAGCCAGGGCCACGGGGGTGGTGTTTGTCTGTGTCAGGGTCAAAGCCAAGGGGACAAATTCCAGCCATAAAAAATATATTAAAAAGAAAAAGAGAGAGAGAGCGAGCGAGCGAGCATCGGCGTTGGCAGTGCAAAAAGAGAAGGCAATGTACATGGCGTGAGTCACCTGCTTGGAGCTTTCCAAAGGAAAGGGAAGGCTCAAGTACCCTGTTTCAGTGGAGAAAGCAACACAGACGGGGTGCGGGGGAAGCCTGCAGAACACATCAATCTGTTTACCAATGGGCAGTCCTACCAGCTCCCATTAAAGGGGAGGTTCTGACCATTGATTGCCACATCCCCGTTGCCCTTATCAGCCTCTTGTGCGATACCATCTCTGCTTGCCGTCCAGGTAGCCTGCCAGACAGACAGGGAGGGGCAGAAAGGCAATGGGCATGATAAGCCCCATGCAAAGGAAACGTGCTGTCTCCCACCAGTTCTCTTCTGCACAGGGACTACGTGGAAATGGGACCTTTCTCCTCAAGAAACCTGGAAATTACACGTATCCAGAGCTGCCCATCCCGGGCTGTGTGCAGGACTGGGTTTTTTTCTGCTTTTCACCCGTCAGGCTGGCAGAGACAGAGCAGAAAAACAAGAAGGGGAGATGGAAGGGGGATTCAGTTGCCCCTTGTGCAGCTTTAAGAGTTACTGTTTGCACCGGGAGCGCTCAGGGCAGAGTGCGAACTACACGAGAGGAGCACACGTCCCTCCGAGAGCACATCTGCATGGTCTTTTTTGGCGCTGTGCTAACTTGAGGCCACAAAGCTTGCGGTTTGGAGCAAGCTCGTGTCTGCCTGGCTCAGAGCTGGCTCCCAGAGGCCCTATAGGATATATGCTGCTGCCTAGTGCAACAGGGAAAGAGGGAAAGACCCTGCGGTACAAGCTGCTTCCAGGAACCCCAGACTGCAAAAAATCCCTGCACAGCTGCCAAAGGAGTACGCGTGATGGAACATGCATCTTGGGTCTCGGGTCTTTCTACAGTGCCCTCCCAAAATGCCAGATTCTCAGACCTGATCCTTCAGAGGACAAAGGGGTGGCATTCCCACCCTCAGGCAGCACAAAGAAGGGAATTTGAACAATCCCTTTATTTTAAGAATCCAAGTCTCCTCCTGCAGTAACTGGGATTCGTTTCAGCGGCTGTGGAGGAAGAGGAATCATCAGGCCTTTTCTGCCCATCCAGTGCTCTAACATTAAGAAACCCAAAGCATTTTGCTGCTTCAGCTTATATCCTATTTTACCAACTGACAGGACCAGAGTTGGAGACATAGGGAAAAAAATCCAGGGCAAAACCAACCTCAGACTCCCCCGCACCTCTGATTTTGTCACCCTGATTAAAGTCGCACTGAGTCTGGTTGGTGCGATTGATCCCTCTGCATAATGACTAAAGCTGACCTACATTATCAAATCGATACCTCGCGCAGGCTCTCTCCCAAGGCTGGCAAAGGCAGCCAAAGCTTTCAGAGCCACCACGCTACCGTTCGGACAATCCTGCACCCCGCTTTCGATGAGGAGCGCCCGGCGAGCAGGGGACACGAGGACGAACACGCAAAAACGCGTTACCCAAAGTGAACCCGCACTTGGCAGCTACAGACAGGCTGTAATCTGGAGGGTGAAGTTTATTTAAAACCCACACGCTAAACTAACCGTAGAGGCTCTAACCTCACCCTGCCATCCTGAAAACATTTGTATTCGGTGTCCTGTAAGCCAGACACACTGTTTACCCCTGGCTTGGACTTCTTGTCCTCACCTTAGTGCCGAGGTGGCAAGGTTATACCAGTTTGTACATTGACTGGAAAGCAGCATCCCTCAGCAAAACTTTTGCCCAAATCACCGATGCTCTGAGCAAAGTGTGCTCTGCCCCGATACCTTTTCCTGAGCGGGTCTGGCTCCTGTTAGTGTGTTGGGAATTAGTGGTGCCATGTTCCTTGTTGGGCTGCCCAGCCACCAACCTATCCCATCCCATCCTGTCCCATGCCACACCATGCCATACCACTCCATACCATGCCATATCACTCCATACCACGCCATACCATACCACGCCATGCCATACCATACCACACCACACCATACCATGCCATACCACTCCATACCATGCCATACCACTCCATACCATGCCATATCACTCCATACCACGCCATACCATACCACACCACGCCATGCCATACCATGCCATACCACGCCATACCACGCCATACCACTCCATACCATGCCATATCACTCCATACTACGCCATTCCATGCCACACCACACCATACCATACCATACAATACCACGCCATACCACGCCATACCATACCATACCACACCATGCCATGCCATACCATACCATACCATACTGTACCATACCATACCATACCGTACCATACCACGCTATACCATACCATACCATACCATGCCATGCCACACCATACCATGCCACACCATACCATACCGTGCCATGCCATGCCATACCATACCATACCATACCATACCATACCATACCATAACACACCATACCATACCATACCATAACACACCATACCACACCATACCACACCATACCATACCATACCATACCATAACACACCATACCACACCATACCATACAAACCATACCATACCATACCATACCATACCATACCATGCCATGCCACGCCATGCCATGCCATACCATGCCATGCCATACCATACCGTACCATACCACACCACACCATACCGTACCATACTGTACCGTACCGTACCGTACCATACCACACCACACCATACCACACCATACCATACTGTGCCATACCACACCATACCGTACCATACCATACCATACCATACCATACCATCCATATCATGTCATAGCATACCATCCCATACCATACCGTACCATACCACGCCGTACCACGCCGTACCACACCATCCCATCCCATACCGGTGCAAACAGAGTAATGAATCGCGTGGCTCAAGTGCTTTGCAAAGGCACTGAAAGAGGAACTGTGCGTGCTGGGGCAGGGAGGGAGCTGAGCGGGGAGAGCGAGGTGGGAGCCCCGCTCACATAATGACCACTTTCTTTGTGCGGTAGGCTGGCTGCTTCGTGCCTGGGAAAGGCAAGCCAGGCACGCAGCCTGCGCTGCCACCCACGCAGCCCGGGACTGGAGCTGCTGTCGTGTGTCAGAGGAGCACCTCGTCAGCCTCCCTGCTCACCCCACCTCCTCCTCCGCTCGCTCCGCGCTCTCCTCCCTCCCCATCGCTCTCACTCCTGCAGCACGCGCCGGCGGTGCAGCACCTACTTGGCGCTTAGACCTGCCAAGGTCCGCACAGCCGGGCACATCCCCCTTCCCAAAACTGTTGGCGCTGAAATTTCAGCGTGGGATGGAGATGGTGTCGGGGGGGCACTTCTCCATCGTGCCCAGCTCATCCTGAAAGCGCGATGTATATTTATATGTTTGCACACATCCCCTCCCCTTCCTTCCTTCTCTCCCTTGCTATTTTTTCTCTTGCTCTGTATTTCTTTCTCTGTCAGCCTCCCCTCCTGCTTTGTGAGAACAAACATTGCACAGTCGCTAATTCCTATCTGTGTGCTCTAGCCAAAACACAGGGAGCTGCTAGGCTGGATAAGAGTAATGGTGCGTTCAGTGCAGTCTCCTGTCTCTGGCGGTGAGCAGCACAAGTCACTGCTGAAGATGGAGTGCCCCTAAAATACCCTTTCAGGACAGCAGCCTTCTCCTGGATAACCTCCTGCCCTCGAGCAAGGAGTCTTCCTACACACAGACACTGCTGGATTAGTTCATGCCCCACGCACGGTGCTTCATCCTGCTTACTGTAACTGGATGTTTCCTTGTTATTCAAGCAAGTGCCTAATCCTGGCAATTGCATATGAGTGCCTAATCCTTGCTCCGTCTAATTCCAGCTGCTCACGGCCTGCCCTGTGCTCAGCAATCCTGCATGGAGCATTTTACATGGAAACCAAAGCCAGAGAATCACCCAGGCGTAAGTGAAATGCGTCCTGGATGAGCCCTGCTGGGCTGCTTCAGGGTATTCCTGGATGTTGGATGATGTGTTCCCAAGGGTCCGTTCATCCTGGGCACCTGTCTGGAGGCGTTGGACAGACCTGTGCAGCTGAGGCCCTGTGGTCTTATGACTCCTGGAGGCATCCAGGGACCCGTGGGATGCAGGATGAGGATGCGAACCCTTCAGTCTGTTTTCTTGCCATGGTGCCCCTCCAGCTGTGGGATTTTAAGCACCCTGTGCAACCCCGGGCACGCTCGGCTGCGTGTGCTGCAGCCTGGAGAGCAAGAAACGGTGGCCAAATGCATTAAGTCTCACACTGAGAACATGAGGCGTAATAGGTCTAGGCAGGGGAGGCGAATTCTTAAAAGAGCTGGATGCAAATAGCGGTAGCTATCTTCAAAGGGAAGGGAGATTCAGATCTCTGTGTCCCTCAAGGTACTCAAAGAATGGGGAACTGAAACTCTCCAGCCCTGGTCTGACACCGCACCAGGCTCAGCTCACGCAGGGGCAGCTGCGGGCTCCGGCATCAGCCCCCCATGATCGATCCGTCGCCTGCTTCGTCTGGGCTCCGAAGAGGCCAAAGTAAGAGCCCCCCCTTTAATTGCTGTCTGATCTCCCCTTCCCGACAGACAGGACACTGCCCAGCCCTCCATTTCCGCAGGTGTGTTGAAATAAAAATGACGACCAATTAAACAAATGACTTTTAACAAGAAGCCAGCGAGCTGGCCCGAACAGCAGGAGAGGCTCTGCGGCCATGCCTCTTTGCCCATCCTTCGAAGAGCCCTTGAAAAGTTAAACCCAAAGCGTACGGAGTCAGTCTTGGCAAGCAGAGCTCTTGATGCTGTCCCATGGGAAAAGGGAAGCTTGGGGTTTTTGTTTTTTTTTTTTTTTGTATTTTTCTATCCCTTATTTTATTTTCTGAAGTTAAGCCCTTGGAGTGAATGCATCAGCCAGTATCCCAAAAACCTGATTCATTTCCCAACGACGTGAGTTTGCTTTTTAAATACAGATAAAAGACGGATTTTTATTTCTTTTTTCCCCAAGGACAAGCGAAACGTACCTCCCTTCACTTGCATCTGTTACTGTTGAATGTCAAGTGTCTCCAGTGGATTTCCCATTCCTCTTAACCACGGGCAAGCGGTGCCTGGCTCCGGTGGCCACGCCAGGCTCGCTCCCGAAGCGTGCAATGCACAGAGCTCACTGACGGGGAGAGGAAGAGGCAGCCACAGCGCGTTTAAGATTTTATTGTTGCAAGCTGCTCCTGTCCCAGCCACATCCGCGCGTGAATGCCAAATTTGTCATTCCTGATATAAACTTAGGTGCTAAAAATAAGCAAGAAAAGCTTGGAGGACTGAACTCGCACCGTGCCTGCTGTGGAAACCAAAATACTCTCTTCGGATGGCACCATCCCTCCGCCTCGCTGGTAAAATAAACTGCCAGGACTCAGGACTCTTAGGTTTATTTCCCACTCTGTCCCTAACTTGCCATGTGAGCCCGGCATAAATCACTTCTACGCGCTCTGTACAGCCACCTTGTAAGTGCGTACAATAACCTCTGCTTCCCTGGGGTGTTGTGAGGTTTAATTGCTTGCAGGCTGCTCGGAGGTCCTCAAAGATTTGCAGAAGTGCAAAGTAATATTAATGCACAAACGCTGAGCACGCATCTCACACGGTTCTCTACCCCGCCTGGCTGGGCTGCTTCCCAGCATTTTGCTCAGATGATTTGGCTTTATTTAATCCATTTTAATTACCTTCTGCTGATTGCTTTTGCCCTTTGTTTCAAACATTTCAAATGCCTAATTGCATCTCCGCGTTCTCCCATCGGTTGTTGTCGTGGCTGGTTCTTATCAGCAAGGCAGGGTTTTCTTAGTTTGTTTTCAGATGCTCTCCCGTACTGGTGAGCGGCTGAAACCCAACGCCGGGTCATGTTTGTTTGTTTGCTTTACTGGTGCAGGAACTAAGCAGGTTTTCACAGTTTCTCCAGGAAAGGGGCCACCCATTTTGTGGTCTGGGCATTGCTAACAGACAATTTAAGGCTTGAAAGTAAACAGACGATTTTTGTCTGCCTCCTGTTGTAAATTAGTGGTTCCTGTGCTTTTTTGGGGGCAGCTGCACCAGTTAACCAGACTGAGACCTTGTCTGAACCTTGGGAGTTTCAGCCCGGGGTGGTTTCTGGGATGCTCCAAACCCCAGGCTCAGAAGGAAGGAGCCCAACCTCCACTCAGCATCATGGCTCAAAAGCAACTTTAAAACTACGTGTGCCGGTCCCTCCACATGCCGGCAGAGGAAGAATTAACCCCCTCATCGCCCGTAAGACACGTGCCTTGTCCTCTACAGAGGCTTAAAAGGTGAAAGCGAACCTCTGGCAGACCAGTGCGCACTGCACTTGATATGGAAAGGAGGAGGAGAGGGTAGCCTGTTCCCTGCTCTGCAAAAACCAGCCTGGGAATCGGAGCAGCGTGCAAGGTTTAAAACAGAGCAAAGCAGAGCGCAGCCAGGTCCCGTGGCTCGGCAAGCGAGGGGCAAGAGAGAAGGTCAAGACCTCTGGAAGCCCTGCAGCCAGCCCCTGCCTGGCAGCACGTCGCTCCCAGTCCTTGTCTAGGGAGCTCCTGCAGTGACGACACTTTTGGCCCAGCCTGGGCATCACTGGTGGCACAACCCTCCCCAGTGGGGGTGCTCCTCCGGGGCCCAGCTCTTGGCATCAGGTTTCTTTAGACAAATCTCTTATAAGTCAGCACGGAGAAGAGCCTGCAGCCCTCAGGCTCTGGCCACGCAGCCAGCCTGCCTCCACACGCGCTCTGTAGCTCACAGGACACACAACCCGGGGCTTTCTCGTGCCTCCTGTTTTACCCAGGGTCCCTCCAGCATGGGGCAGGGGACAAGGATGCCATTTCTTGGAGGTGCGGTGCCGGGGGCTGTGAGCACAGCCCCTGCGTGACGCACACGTGGCAGCACCCACACGTGGGTGGCTGCGGTGATGCGCACACGTGAGGCGGCGTGGAGCGGTGCAAAGGGACGCACGGCTCCGGCGTGCTGCGGGGGAGAGGCACACAGAGCAGGTAGCCCACACCGGGCACAGGCAGCCCATGCTGGGGCACACGTAGCCCATGCCAGGGCATAGGCAGCCCGGGACGGGGCACAGGCAGCCTGGAGCACGGTGCGCGGTGAGCGGCACAACCGTCAGCCCCGTGCCAGGCGTGTGCCTGCGTGCCGCCGGTGGGGTGGGGCAGCCCGAGCACCGAGCAAATTCACCACGTAGCAAGGCAGGGCGGATTGATACCATCCGCCATGGCAGGACCTGACCGGGTTGTGACAGCTTCCTGAAGTGGATGGGCCATAAAGGCCACCACAGGGCAAACCGGGGACATTTCAGTGGAACCTAAATCAATTTCACAGATTTTCTGAGCTTCCTTATCCGCGGTTTACGAGCGTGGTGGCAATGAACTTTGTACTGAGCTCTGCGTTGTGCCATGCCGACGTACCTCAACCTTCGTTCTCGCCTGACAGTGCCCTGGCTCTAACAGCTCCCGGCCAGCCCTCTGCTCCCTGCACCTCTCCGGAGCAGATATCCCGCTCCGCGCCTCCCGCATGACCCTTTCCTCATCTGCTTTTGCCCCTGCCGTCTAGCCCTGCCTCTTTCCATGCATCAGCTAACGCACTTCTGCACTTCAGGGTTGGTTTATCCTCTTCCCTTTTCACCAGCATGTCCAAGGTGGGGTTGTCAACTGGCACGTGCACCAGCTTGCTTTTTGCCACTGTGACTTGCAGCATCCGCCCCTGTGTGGATGAGTTCCCTGCCTTTATTTCCCCAAAGACAGCTAAACATTTATCTTTCCAGCTCCTTCTGCCCTCTGCTCGCGCTGTTCCCTTCAAAGCCGGCATAACCTCGGTGCCTCACTACCCAGTGTATGCAATGACTTGGTGAAGTTGGACGACATAACCTAAGGAGCGTGGAACCATCAAACTAATTGTCACTTGCTTCCTAAAGCAGGATTTTCACTTAGCTCTTTGGTGATGAGCGTATGGTGAATACAACATTTCTGCTTCTTATTTAATGATCCGTTGACAGGAAAGATCGAGTAGGCAGAAATCTAAATTCTGGATTCTCTCCAATTTTTTATCCACAGGAGCCCAAGCCTTTCAGCATTGGGAAAGCAGCAACAGGAAACGAGTCAGGGGGAATTTTAGGAGCTGTTGAGATGGCTGCAGTGTTTTACATTCCCAGAACTCAGCAGGCAGGCAGCTGTCTGCTCTATTAATCCTTTCCAAGTTTCTCTTTTGCCCCACGAACGCATTCCTATTATGCCCGTAGAACGTGTGAGGCACGGTCCCATCCTGGCCTTCTCCCCTTGCACACCGCAATGGGGAAGCACCAGCAGCTGGGTTCCATCTCACTGAAAGGGAAAACGAGACCTGTGCGCCTGTTGTGCTTTGCCTACCACAGACTGGGATTAAGCCTGAGCGCTTTCAGGGTTCCCTGCTCCCAGCTGGGTTTCCCGTGGCAGGAGGCTGTGCGGAGCTGCAGGGAAAAGCTCAGCAAGAGATGCTGTTTTTCCTCAGGAAAGCCTCCCCGCCTGAGTCGGAGCGAGCTGCGCTGCACTTTTCTCAGCTGGATGTTGCTGTTACATCCGTGTTTTTCTTCCTCCTCCTTGGCCCAGCTGCTGAAGCTGCTTTCCAGACCCCCCGAGCAAACTTGGATAACTTCACAGGACTGTCTTCTCGCTCCATGCGAAAGCAAGCTGCCTGCATCCCGGGGGCTGCTGTCTCCAAGAAAGCTTTGGAGCACAGCACCCTTCCAGAGGCCATTTGGACAGCCCCAGCGTCACCGCGTCGCGGAGGAACTGCCTCCACCTCCACCCGCCGACCCTCCTGCCCTGGGGAAGTTCCTTTCGGGTCAGGGTCAAGACACATCAAGCAGGGCTGTGTGAAGGAAGCCACTGCATTAATGAGAGGAGTTCTGCGGGTAAGCGGAGCGTGCCAGGCCCAGCAGACTGTCACTGGAACCCTACACCAGCGTGGAAGGCAGCCGGGCCTCGGTGGAAAAATCTCGGCATCCAGAGGTTACCACTGCAGGCTGGCACGCCGTCAGCAGAAAATCCCCCGCTGGCTGGTTTCTACCTGCTGAAGGAAATCTGGGCAGGAGAAAAGCCAAACCTCCTCCCTTTTCCACGCTCTGTCCCATCCCGGCCCCCGCCTCCCCCACCGCCCGCAGTCAGTGCTCGCAAGCGCCCCGGCCGAGGCCAGAATTCCTCCCAGAAAACAGGGCTGGAGCGCAGCCACGAACTGCTCAACCTAAACACAAAGGGGAAGACAAGCCTAAAATAAACACGCACGCACACAGGCGCACACCCGCATGCACACACACACATACACACACACAGCGCTGCGATGGCCGGGGGGGAGGCGGAGGGGGAAGCGGCGGTGGGAGGGTGGCTGGGTGGTGAGGAAAAATTTCATGCTGGCCTCTTTAAAGGTGTGTTATTTGTTCAAGGCTGTCCAAACATTTGCGGAGCGCTGGCAGGCCCGGAATGTGTGCAAGAGCTCCGGCAGCGTGTCTTAGGCGTGGGAAAGCTCTGCTCTCCTCAACCTTTACAGGCTTGTTCCCCCTCAGGCAGTGATTCAATAAAACCCGCGCCAGAGATTTATTGAGCTGATAATGACAGCTTCAGTCAGCAGGCAGACACCAGCAAAGCCTAGGGAGAGGGGGAGAGAGACTCCCAAGTCGCAGAGGAGGGAAGAGAGATCCCAGCGCCTGGCTCGGATGGGGCTCAGATGGGGCTTGGATGGGGCAGGGGCTCTGCGTTTCCCGGGGGGAGGCTGGGGTCTGCGCCTCGGTTAACAGCAAGGGCGAGAGCCAGGATTTCAATGCCGGAGCACGCAGCCCTGCCCGGCGGAGCGGAGGGTGTGCCATGCAGGTGTGCACGATTCCCTGGTGTGGGAATGGCCGTGGTGCCAAGCCGGCGTGCTTCCTCGCCCAGCCCCGGCGAGGTCAGGGATGTGGCTGTGGGATGGGTGCCCGTCCCCAGGGAGACGGGGTGAAGAGCCGGGGCTGAGCTGGCCACCTCAGGGAGGGGCTGTGCCGCACTCAGCCCCTGGCCCTCTGGACAAGTTGCTTCACCTCCTTCTCCACCACCGCCCTTTGAGTGTTCAGCTCTGGTTAATGCCCCTGCCCAGCCACGGCTAAGCTGAGGAGGGCAGCAGGAGGCTCACTGCTTGAGCTGCTCCGGCGTGTTCCAAGCCGGCTGCGCTGGATGCACTGGGATAAGTTTTGTTCTTCATGGAAAGGCAGGAGGAAGATGATGGCCATGAGGGCTTGCTTAAAGGCATTGCTGCTGGTCTAGGTCGTGCAGCCCAGCTTGTGGTGCCCAGGGGTAAAGAAAATGCCCCCTGAGAGAGCTCTGTGCCACTAGCAGTACCATTTCGCTGGCCACTGAGCCACTGGCCTGCTCAGGCCAAGTGTTGGTTTCCTTTGCCGCTTTCTTTAACAAAGCCCTAGCGGATAAAAGCAAGGGAGAGCC
The DNA here is from genome assembly GCF_028500815.1 of Rissa tridactyla. Lineage (NCBI taxonomy): Eukaryota > Metazoa > Chordata > Aves > Charadriiformes > Laridae > Rissa > Rissa tridactyla. The sequence goes on along the minus strand of NC_071481.1, from coordinate 5,850,961 downwards.
CAGGGCTAAGCGCCCGCGAGAAAGGCCAGCAGTTCCAGTGAGGCACTTGGCACTTCCCTACTGTCCCACGGTACCTGGTGGTCACTCTGGAGTTAAACCCCGTAAACACACCTGTGGTTATCAAGTCCGTTTTACCAGTGGGAAATGCAGGAGATAGATAGAAGGAAGTGACTCACGCGGCGAGGCAGCAGCACGGCCAGGAACCAACCTTTCTGACTCTCTGCCCATGATAACCGGTGGGTTTGGTGTGCCCGCACAGACCTTCAGCCCAGCAAGCAGCGACGTGATGTGCGTGTGAGCAACACGGCACCAGGACTCCCCTCCCGCGAGCCCTGGGAGGCTCCGCTCCGGTTTTGCCGGGGTGCAAAGCCATTTAATGGCAGAGCCCAGAGCCCTTCGTGCAGCGCAGCGCTTACCTCGGGAGGGCCGTTGTTGCTGTTTTAACAAAAAATGCTTCAAGGAAAATCCTTCCCAAGATAACCTTCAGTCCTGCGCTCAGCAGCCAGGGAGACACGTATCTCTTAGCCTTGGCAGTCAGGTAGCTGAAGGCAATAAAGGCATAGAAAAATGTGGCTGGCTAGCATTGCTGGGATAAAAGGGAACTCGCATCGCCTCTCTTATTTAATTATTACCGTCTGTGTTCTTTCTGGCATTGCGAACATTTGGGAACTTGGCGGCTTACTGCCCATATTAACACGAAGTGTTTTCTCTACAGTGAGAGTATTCTGCGGTGCTGGAGGGGCTGGTTTTAGCCTCACGCCCGAAACAGCTCAACTTTCTCAAGCGTTAGGTTCAAATCCCAGCAGGACCTAATGAGAGCTTTGTGTCGCTAGCTGCAGAGAGGGAGTTTCGCGGGTGTTTCGGCTGAGGCCGTGGCTCTGCACGGACCTTACAGTTCCAACAGGCCTTTGCAATTTGGCTGTCAACAAAGAGGGCAACTGGTTTCTATAATAAACACTCGGGGATAGATTTTCAAAGAGCAGAGGCCCTGCCTCCTTTGGGTGTGTGTAATTTGTAACAGAGAGCAAATTCAAGTGTCTGGATTGCTGCCTCTTTCTGCCTTGCGCTTGGCTCTGACATTTGGGCTCGGGTTAGGTGGATACGAAGGAAGCCATTCCTCTAAAAATACGAGCCCTGGTATAATAGAGCTTCCCTGGTCTCACTGTTTGGTGGCTTCAGGATTGCAATTCCGGGTGATGTGCTGGCTGGGAAAGGAAAGCTGGCTCCTTGCTTTTAGGCAGGAACAGTCTTAGCTCTTAGCCTTAACCTGCCTTCTCTGACCCTTGGTATTGATCCTTTGCAGCTCTGCGGTTTCACCTGCAATTAAAGAAGCACATTTTGTCCTGACTTGATCCTGCTTGGCCTGTAAGGGCCCTCCATTACCGGTTTGCTCAGGGGGAGCAGCCTCTCCGTAATCGCAGAGGGTTGGCACCGGCTCGTCCTCTCTCCCTGTCTCTGATGGAGGGTCCCATGTCAGCCTCAGCTCTTTGGTGTGAGTTCAGTAAGGTGCCTCTGGACTGGGTGGCACCCAAAGAAAAGGCCATGGAGCCAGGATTGCTGGGCAATCCTATAGGAACCTGTGCCATATTGCAATGATGTATCGTATTTCTGCAGGGGAACAGGGAGCCAGGGATGCCAACTGATGCGAAAGCCCTCCAGGCACCAGACTAAAGGCCCTGGGAAGATGCAGAATTGCTCACTAACGTTTCGCTGGATGCCTTCTAAACCCACACATAAGTTTGAGGGGAGGGATAAAGGTCACACAGAGGAGGGAAATGTTTTGGTTAGAATGAGAAAGGCAGCCTTAGGTCTGCAGAATCACTACAGCTAAAACAGTGACTAGCACAGACCGGGCGCCAGGAGCTGTGAAAGGGGCAGAGTAATAGGGGCACTGAACCTGCACGTGTAATAGGGGCACCGAACCTGCACGTGGGATCTACAAACAAAGTGTATGTTCCCCCTCTGTAAGCATCCTGCTCCCGGCAGGAGGTGCAGAGTCCTCTCCTTTGTCCTCATCTCTTCCCTCTCGGAACCCAAGCCAGACTTCGCCACGTTTTGCAACCCTGTCTGGAGCCCTGCAAACAAACCAGCTGGCTGCTCCGGAACATTGCAGCTCCCCTTGCTGACGCCAGTCCAGTCGAGTCACAGATCAGATGACTGCTGCCCAGAAGCAGGGCACTCTGTCCAGCTGCTCTGCGTGTCCTCAGATGGAGCTAACCGCAGCCAGGATGGAGCTAATCTCTGTTAGCCACCGTAGTTTGCCTGAGGAGAGCACCCAGCTGTCTTCCTGGAGCTTTCCAGGGGCTGGCTGAGCCCGGCACGTGCAGCGTCTGCTCACCCACAAAGCCATCTTTCTTTTCCAGCAGTGGCATGAGTTGCTGAGAGAAACGTGCGATTTTTGGCAAAACAGCCCCTGCTTCTGAATCCCTGCCTGGCACGGCTGCCTGCAGGAGGGCAGCTTCCTCCTGGGTGGCAGGTATCAACCAAATCTGGTTCTCTTAGCGCTGCCCTGGGAGAAGCCACAAAACTATTGCAGACATGTGCGTGCAGGCACGCACCCCTCGCCTGGCCCTTCCAAAGGCTCTGCTGGATCCCCAGCCTTTGCAGCATCTGTTCCACATCATCTTCCTCCTTTTCCAGGCTCCGTGGACTCACTCCGTCCTCTCCCAGATGTTTCCATCCTCTACATCCCCTCATGGCATGAATACTCCTAATAGCGCTGAGGAGCGAGCGCAGATGTTTAGGTTCTGGAGTAAGCTCTGGCAGGGGATGTGCGCCGCCGAAAGCACAGACTGCCCGCAGGGAATGATCCTGGGAGCTGTGGAAAAAGGCAGCAGCTCCTGAAAGGAGCACCCCCTCTGCACTCTAAGCCCTGTTCCCCACCCTGGAAACGAGCTACCAAGGGCAGTGGTGGGTGAGCACCATGATGCTGGCTAGATTTTGGGTTAGGGTTAGGAGAGTGACAAAGCATTGAGCTTTCATTGGAATGTGACTGAAAAGAGAACAGTGAGGGCTGGATTAGGCTGCTAACTATTTCTCTCTTGACAACATTTTCATCTGGGCCACGGCTGGTATTTTGGGTTAAGCTCTGGAGTGGGCACAGTGGGTGCTAGCACAGGTCACCTCACTCCCCATAGCCAATTTAGCCGAGTGGCAGAGCCTCGCCGTAATTCAGAGGACAAAGCCGGCCCCATGTCACGCACCGCTGACCACAACCTCCATCGTTTCCTCGGAGGCACCCACCAGCACCTCTCTCCTTCCCCGACCAGCTCCTCTCCTCTGCACAGTGGGGACCTGCAGGGGCCCAGCTGCTGAGAGGGCACGGGGCATCTCCGCCATGGGTCGGACCCACACGGCAGCACTGGCACCCGGCTGACGGCCAGGGAGGGGCACCGGGAGCACTGAGCTCAGGGATAAGGTTCGTGCTGTTGAGAGACTTCATCTTTACGGGTACATTATCGAGCCTGTTGGCTTCTAACACACTCCCGGGATGAAAGCACAAGGGGAGTGATTGTCCGAGTATTTACCAAAGTTTAGGTCCGATAAGCCCTGTTGATTTTACAAGTGCTCCTCGCGGCCCTGGGAATGACTTTATGGCTGGAGCTAGCAGGTGGAATACTTGCGGTGGAGAGGAAGGAGGGGAGACACACCAACCAAACCCACCATTATCCACTTGTTTGCTGATTATTTCTGTGCAATTTAACTCCTTGCTAAGCACCCCGGGCTCCCCCAGTGTGCCGTGCACTTTCCATCACCTCGCTGGGGGCTGCTCACTTGAGGTTAGGAAAGTCCTCCTCAAATTCCTCATGCTTACAATTTTCTTGAGAGTTTCAAATTAAGAATGGAAACATCTCTAGCAAAAGGCAGAAGAACCTCTTGTCACTGAGATCTCCTTGTCTACGAGCGACTTTCTTTTGAGGAAATGCCAGAACATCTCTTGCTAAGATTTTTTAGAAGTAGACCAAAAAGCAGTCAGCATCAGGGCCTCGTATGGTGTAAATGGGCATTGATGCCGCCTAAGGATCTGAAATTAGAAAGGCAGAACAGCCCTCTGCATTGGCTGACAGGGCACTTTCTGAGCTCTCATCCCCTTAACTAGTTGCCTCCACATGCAGCTCCGGGCAGCATTTCCATCGGTGTGATACCAGAGTACTTCTAAGGGCTAAACGTCATTGCTGGTAGGAAGCGATGCCGCTGCATTTGAGTTTGTACCCCTTGAAGAGCTGCCCATTGTGTTTTAAACCTCTCTCCCTGCAAAACACTCCTCGCCACAGAGGAAGACTACTGTGCTGCTTCGGATTTTCAAGTAATCGGGGTTATATATGCTCTCACTTTTGCATGACCTGTCTGACAATCTTAGTAATTGCCTTCAGTCTTTCTCTATCCCTTCTCCCCGTAGCTTTTTGTACATTAGCTTTATTTTACAGGTGGAAAATAATGAGCATTAGTTTGTTGAGGGCTAGACAAGCCAAACCAAACCAAACCAAACCAAACCAACATGTCACAACAGGCGACGATATAAACCAGGGCAGCAAAACCACTGGGCAAACCTTTGTAGCACCTGGGAAACAACCAGCTGTGCAAGAACCTTCCTTCCTGGAGCTCACAGAGAGCTCTGCAATGAACAGAAACTGCTGAAGGCTTCATTTCCCCCTATTACTCAGATTCGGCACCAAAACAATGAATCCTTCTCTAAATGCTATTTTTGGTGAGAGGCACCCTCACTGGGGCGAGGATGGGAGCTTAGATTTTTCCAATAGAAATAGTACAGGGCTTGGCATCCTCAGGAAGCCAGAGTATCTTTGCTCTCAGTACCTCAGATGGTAGAAGAGAGGAAAGCATTTGAAGTCAGACAAAATAAATAATTCAGTTTCTACATTAACACAACAGTTTCCTCTCTGCTAGCTCTGCCGCCATTTGTCGGCAGTTCTGGAAAGCAGCCTTCTTTAAGATTTAAGTATTTTCTTAAGGGCTTTTAGATTCAACAAAGCCGTTAAGACCAGGTTTTAAGTTTAAGTGCCTGTTTAAGCGCTGTCTTGAACTGGGGCCTTCTTACATTCCTGCCTCTCCGATAAGAATTCGCATAGCATACGAGGTGTCTGCAGGTGTGAACATCAATAGCGTGTGTCACTAAGGCAGAATATGAAATCTGTGTATATTGTGTGTATATACCTGCCCGCGTGTTTGCATGCATTCATATGGAGATGTTTATCTGGCTATTACAACAAAATAAAAGGCATCGCGGTGTAAGTGCCCTCTTTCCGAATAAAGCTGATAATTACTGTAAACATCCCAGGTGCTGGAAGGCCCTTCTCGTTTGATGTTAGGTGACAGGGCCTGGTTGCCCATGTGCTGCTATCTCCTCAAAGGCTACCCGGCTGCCAAAACCGCAAAGGCTGTTGATAGTCCAGGTATCGGCAGTCTGTAGCAGCCTACAGCGCTCGGGAGCGGGTCACTGAGTAATTAGCGATATTACTAATGGGTAGGAAACCTGAAGCAGCCGGTGACGTCCAGTCCTGGTGGAAGCGTGGCCCTAGGCTAGGACCTGCTGCCGTCCCCGGTGTGTGACCGGATCTGCGGCTCCCCCAGCAGCCGGGTTATGATCCAAGAGCCAGGCTCGCTCTCCCAGCCCTGCCAGCCAGGCTGCTGCGGCAGGTACAGCTACGCCGAGCGGCCACACCAAGAAGCAGAAGCATCCTACATGCAACGCTGCATCGGCGGAGAGCTGAGACTGCTGCCGTGGCAAAACCTTCCCTCTGCAGCCCAGCTGCCGGGCAGGGGTCTGGCACCATGGCTAATCTGCTTTAACCAGCTCACGGAGCACCCTGGTCGTGCCGCTTCAGAGAGGAAACGCCGTGCTGGGCTTTCTCTTTTTTCTCTCTTTTTTTTTTTTTTTTTTTTTTTTTTTTGCAAGTATCTGTTGAACAAAGCGCCATTCTTCCCGGCAGACTGGCTGACCTAACACAAGGGGAATTGTCCTCCCCGGCACAAAGGATGGGGGCGGGCGCCGCTGCCGCCGAGGGCGGAAATGGCCGGGTTCCTCGCTGGGCTGCACCTGTGTCCGTGGCCTCCGGCCCCGCCACGCCGGCAGGGCCGCCCGCGCCGCCGGCCATGCCGGGCCTCACCTGCCGGGAGCCGTGGGAACTCTCCACCCCTCGCCATCCATCCGACCTGGGGCTGGGCACGGACGCCCAGGTTAATGAATTGCACCCGGCAGCGAGGGCGGGGGGAAGGAGAACGGGACTGCTGCGGGGAGTCGAGTATGCCAAGCCCTTAAAGATGTTTCATGACCTTATCGGCAGGCCAGAAGTTGCCTAACCCTGGCAAGAGGGAGAGAAATCCTCCTGCTGCAGGGTGGTTTCGCCCCCCGCGGGTCCGGAGGGAGGCAGGGGCAGGATGGGAGAATGGGCAGCGGGAGCCATGCACAGGAGAGGAAAACTGTCCCAGCTGAGGAGAGGGGGGCGGCTGGCGGTGTATTTTTCTCATGACAAAGCTGCCCTTGTGCTGCCCGGGCCAGAGCAGAAGATGCTAATGGGAACTGTCTGTCCCAGGCTGAGAGCTCTGCAATCTCAAAGAGCAACAGAGAAGTTGCAACCAGAGCTGTGAGTACCAACAGGAGCGGTTTGGTTGCGACCATAGGGTTTTAACACCCTCTGATCACTGTATAAATTCACTTGAAACAAACTCAGCTGAAACCTCTGATTTCTCCAAGGTTCAGCTTTCAAAGTGCTGCAGAACACACACAGTTCTACCTGAAGCCATAAATGGTCCCCAGAGAGCTGAGAGCCAGGAGCATCCTGCAGCCACACTTCTCCCCTCGCCTCCCTTTTCCCCTCCCGTTCCTCCTTGGATGTCCTTGCAAACCAAACTGAGGAGTGTCGAGCTGCAGAGGCGTGCACCCTGTGCAACGAGGATCTCTGAATTTTCTTTGCACCTGGAGTTGTCCAGGTGCAGCTTTTCCATTCAGCCTCATTTATGGCCCCAGTCCGAAGTGAGCCATAAAAGCCCAGTATTGCCCTGCCTGCAGACCCACACCCTCTTCCGTGGTGCGAGCCAACAGCGACCTGGTAGACAGCCTGAGATCTCTGCCTTGTGCCCCATCAAGGGCTGCTGGTACCAGTGGTGAGACCCCAGCGGACTCTGGGTGAAGTTCAGGCCCTGGCCATCTCCAGCTGATGGAGGAGACTGCTTGAAAATGCGTGTGGCTCATCAGGGCCTGCCCCTGAGTCCCGAGGCGAAAATAGGAGGATGGAGTAATAGAGGTGAGCTTGTCACTAAGACATCCACCCAAGGGCTGGGTGCTCCACCCTAAGCACAGCACCGGGCGTTGCTAATTTATTGTAATCGGCGTGTCACGGGACAGGTCCTCAAAGGGTTGGATGGGGAAGGCGAGCAGAGGCGGCTGCGGTGTGGGGTCCAGAGCCGTGTCTGAGCCGCAGCTCCCCGGGCTGCCTTATGCTCCCCGTGGCCCCCAGGTGGCCCAGCCGACCTCTACGCAGCCTGCCAGCTCCCTGGGCATTCACAGAGGGGGTTTGGTGCAGGCAGTTGCACCCACGCCAACAGGGTGCTCTGCACAGAGCCTGCTCTCGGTGGGCATAAAGATCTGCTTTGCTTTGCTGCTATGGTGGCAAGCTATGGGCCAGGGCTCTGTCGGAGCTCACGCTAGTGAGCGTGGAAGACTCATCTAAACCAGCACAGAAAAGGGAAGGTGAAGATCATGGTATTTTCTACAATTTTTTATAGAAGGAAACATGATCAAGGAGCGATTGTGTAGAGGTCAGGATGGAGCCAGGCCCTCGGACTGTTTCTTGCTGAAGCCCAGATCGTCACTGTGACCACACAGGCTGATGTCTCAGAAAAAAATATCCAGGAATGCAATGGTTAATCACAAGTGCCCTGCGTTGTTCCTCCTTATGCTTCAGAGCCAACAACCCTGGTGCACTTGATGCACTCTTCTGAGCCCCGACCAGGTCCCCTCCTCCCTCCCCTGCCGTGATCTGCAGGGGATGGGGAAGTGAGTAGAGGAAGAAGAGAAGACGCGGGAGACAGGCTCTGTGACCATGTCCTGGCCTAGTGGCGGCAGTTTCCGTGTCAGGGAGTTCATGTCCGGAGAAGAGGGAAGCCAGGGTGCCTGCACATTCCAGCGCTTGGCTCACGCTGCCTGCCCTGCCACACGCTGCCTCTGCCTCATTTCCTTGCGTGTGTGTGTGTGTGTGTGGTGTTGCCTTTGGCACCCGGGATGATGTTTACACTTTGCATACAGAATAACACAACTTGATATGAATCTGGCTTGCAAAAAAAAAAAAAAAATCAAAAGGAAAGAAAGACAGAAAGAGCAAACCCCAAACTCTGCAGCTGAAAAAATACTGCAAGCTCCCATGGCAGCCAAGATCAACAGCAAGGACAGGCTACCACTCTCTGAGGGGGATATGGACGGGTTTTGCTAACCCACTTCTAATTTGTGGCAAAAAGGAGGATGGCAGATCAGCTCCTGCCCATCAGGGCGGCCCACTCGGGTGCCAGGAGAAGGGAGGGCATGGAGCAGCTGGACTCCTTGCAGTGAAGCCGACTACTTTGGAAACATTGGCGGTGCTTCTGAAGGGGTTAAATGGTACCGATTTCTGTTCCCTCAGTGCGAGCAGATAAAAGCCTTCCCGACTGTTCTCCAGCCCTGTCCCAGACCCCTGGCCCCCAGGCAGGAGGGACACAGGGTGCTCTGCACAACCTCCAGCGGCTGCTAAAGGCAGGTGGGTGCTGGCCCTTGAGCCGCTTGGCTTCACATCGTGGTGCGGGGCAGTGAGGCAGAGCTCAGAGATGCTGATCCCAGCCCTTCTAACACAAAGGCCTTTCACAGCTCATTTGTGGTTCTGTTGAGGACTTCTCAGGGCACTGGTGCTGGAAGAGAGGGAAGACTTTTTTTTTTTTTGGCTGTCAGTTTTCCTTAAGTCCTAAAGCGATGTCATCTGGATGGAGTGAGGAATCACCGGTACCTTCCTCCTGCCCTGTCTCTGTCAATTGTCTCCAGGACTTTCCGCTCTCGCCCACCTTTCCAGTTCAGCTCTTTTTCAATCTCAATAGCCTTATTGGCATGACACGGTTTGCAAGTATTGCCAAAGTTAATACATCAAATGTCCGTCCCTAGGAGCAAGCATTTCTCAGCACAATTACTCCCCAAAGACTCATCGAATGCACAGGCCACGGCTGAACACTACAGCTTAATGTCCTCATTAAATAACGATGAATAACCACCCCACCCCCCATCAGTGTCATCCTGGTTTCAGAATGCGCAGCCTCTTGGGCTCGGAATCTCAGGGCCACATGGGCAGAGCGTTGGGAGTTCGTTCCAGTATTTATTTGGATTACAGGCACCCATCCAAAACCAGGCCCCCGTTGTGCCTGCCACTGCACATACAGAACACGGAAAAGTCCGTGGCCCAAAGAGTTTGGACAATGCAGACATATAAATGATTATTCTTCTCATTTTACTGACATGTGAGGTGTTTAGGGACTTGCCCAGGGGCGTGCAGTGAGTCAGCATCAGAGCTAGGGATTAAACTCAGATCTCCAGGGACTAAACTGCAAAACCAGTTCTTCCCTCCAAGATGTAAATCCCAGCTCTGCAGGCCTTCCCATGGAATTTGCACCAGCGAGGCTACCGCAGGCCCTTGCGAGACTCGGGGCAGCTCCGTCTCCGGCGATCCAGTTCCTCCTCTCCTTCCAAAGAGATGCAACCGGTGCGTTTCAGCCCCAGAGCCGCCTGCCTTTCTGCAGGGGCTGGCACGGTGCCCATGTGCTTGCCCTGTGTATACAGCAAATTCTCCAGGCACTTTGGGATCCTGGAAGAGGGAAGCTGTGGACATGCTGTCAGCATCTTAATTCTGCTTTGCTGCTGCTTAATGTCTCACGGACAGGAGAAGGCTCAGATCCACGCTCAAATTACCACCGCCAGATAAATCCCCTGCTCGGCTGAGCGGAGGTAACTGACGTGTGCATGCTCTTATTCAGCAGCAAATGCAGGTTAATTCAGTTTAGCTTAGCTGGCAGCGCTAGCAACCTAAGCTGGGTTGTGTTACACAGCGTTTGCCGCAGGGGCAGAGCTGACGGGCAGACAGTTGCCAAGGCTCAGCTGGTGCATGGTAACACAGAAAGCTTCAGGACTTGCTCGCGTCTTTCCGCCCTTCAGACAGATTCCCCGTATCTGGCCTTAACAGATGAATAGACAAGAGGTGATTCACAAGGCTCAGGGAGAAACCTCTCCTCCCAGGTAACTGCTGGCAGCAGTTTATGTGTGCCTTTTTTGCAGCCTAATCCTGCCCATTCTCAGTGGCTGGATCCTGCACCAGCTGAACCCCTGGTCTGATCTACTTAAAAAAAACACAGCCACACCAAAACTGACAGGCCAAAGTTTAGAACACGCCATGACAATTCTCTGACCTCTCTTCTTCTCCCCCCTCCCTGCCCCGATGGGAGCAATTTCTAGCTACTAGACACTTTCTCTGTTAATTTTGGAGTAGAAGAGATGGAGACACCGGGCTCCTCTACACACAGAGTTCTGCAGATGCACGCGGCATCCAGATCAACTTTATATTGCCAAGAGAGGCAGCTGTGTCCCAGCCGGGACCAGCGATGCTGGGCCCATGGCCTGACATCCTCCCTGCTCTGGTTCTTGCTCCCTCCCAGACGTGGGGATGTTCAATGGGCTGGGAGATACTCCTGAAAAACAAAGCAGCAGCCTCATAAAGAAAAACCTCCTATAGAGGCATTTCAGTGAAGATTTCCCCATCCCTGAGCAGGGAGACAATGGTGGGAAGGAAGTCGGAGTCATTATCGTCATTGTTTCAAGGTTTAATCAGGCACTTGGGGATTAGCACCTCAGCACTGAGGGCACAGCTGGGTGGGAAAGGGCTTGGCTTTGTCCACCGCGGAGGAGAAAGGCCGTTTTGCTCGCTGCTAAGCTGCTGTTTGAAGTGTTTTGCCCTCTCCTGCAACCAGGCTTGTTGGGTCCTGTGGCGGGAGGCATACTGGCAACTTCAGGCTCTGGGCAGCAAAGAAAGGCTGAGGCTTGCTGGAGAGGCTCCCCACCACAGATGGGGGTAGCCAAAGGGGCAGGGAGCCCATCAGCCAGGGCCCCTCCACCTCCTGCTCCTGCCTACGTCAGAAGGAATCGGCAAGAGGGTGTATTTCCCGAGAACCTGTTTTCCAGATCCCCTGGCATCCTTCCACCGCTCTCGGTGCATGCGTCATCGTTTTATGAGGCTGCATCGTTCCCCGGGAGCCCCCTTCCCCTCCCCTTTCTCTCTCTCTCTCTCGCACACAGAGATTTTATTTATTTGTTTATAACACTTCGCCTATCCCCAGGATGCCTTTCATCTGCAAGCACTTAACCGTTTCGGTGACAGGAGGGCGGGCAGCAGCTCAGGGAGGCAGGGCAGAGCCATCACCCCTTTGTTTCATCCAGGATGGACCTGGGCAGCGCTGCTGGTCCCAGAGGTCGTTCTGTTTGCCCGGTCCTGCTGCCTTTCTCCTCTCCGCTGCAGAAGCAGGCTCCTTGCACTTGGCTGGTCCCCAGAGTGCCGGACTGGAGGGCAGCTGGCATGGCCTCAAGTGCACCTCCTGTGTCCGACAGGGCTGCCAGTTGTGCAGACATGTGGCTGAGAAACAGACCTTTCCCAGCGAAGCACATCCCATGGGGCCTGCTCTGGAGGCCTCGTCTCCCCTCCTGGGACTGGCCTCTCCATTAGCGGGGGACAATGTCTCTGAAGGAGACAATGAGTCCAGCCCAAGCAGCAGCTTGGCCACCCTCATGTTGTGGGTGTTGCCTCCAGACACCAACTGCTGCCCTTGGCTCCTCTTTAAAGGGCTCTGAAAGACTTTTTGTTCATGGATTGAGTGCAGGGCTGTGAAGAGATGGGGCTAGTGCCTTCCACACTTGATGCTCTGAGACGGGGCTTAGCTCTTCTGCCCTTTTGTCTCAGCTGTGCCTGTTTCCTTCTCCTGGCATCAGCCCGTTGCGTCCCTGTTCTACTGCAGCACTCTCCCCAGTGGACTCCGTCACCACTGTCCTTTCTGTCATGGTGTCTCATCCCCAAATGACATTTCTGGCTGTAGGAGAAACATTTGGTCCAAACCAGGGCTGAGCTGTGCATGCAGACCCCACCGCAGGGAGCCCTGTGGAAGCAGGCTGGATGGAGATGTTCAAAACCACTCTTATATCCAAAGCAGAACGTTGTACCTGGGTATACGCAGGGTAGGGGAAAAGCTGTGCCTTGTTTTGTGTGACCTAAGGTGCGGTCAGTCTTGGGAAAGCACAAGCAGAGGTTTTGTGTGTGCCAGGAAGTCGTGATACACATCCACAGCCAAACCCCAAGCTGTGGAAGGCCAAGGGTTTCATACACCTCCGGCTGCAGCAACCAGGCCCCAGTGCTGCTGGATGTCTCTGCCCAAAGGACGTGGCAAGGAGCACCGTGCTGCCCTCCAGGGAAAGCTCAGCCCAGAAGATGTGTAGGTGGGGAAAAGCCCAGCCACAACTGCCACGTGCTCTGCAGAGGGGCAGAGGGGCCAAGGTCTGACTCTTGCCCAAGAGGTGCGAGCGGGTGAGGGCAGGGTCAGACCTTGCACTAAGTATTGCCACTTCCAGGGGAGTTTTCAGCACCCAACATGTGTGTGCTGGGGAGGTGGGGGCATAAATATCCCAGCCTGGCAAGTGTCAACAGCAATTAGTGTTTCACACTCGGCCTGAGAGGGGGATAAACATTCACAAGTAACCGAGCAGTGCTGGGCTGCCTGGGAAAGAGTGCCAGACAGGGAGGAGGGGAAGAAGCAGAACAATGCCTTCTAATGCCATTGCTTTGTCAAGAGAAGTTTGCAGCTTGGTGGGAAAGATGCTCCATCCCACACATTTTCTTGTCTCCCCCTTGTTGCTTTGCAGTTACTGACTGGGGAGGCCCCAGGCATCAGTGCTTAGCTCTGTGCAAAGCTGCATCACTTCAGAGGGAAGCCTATATAGAGCGAGCTTAGCTATGCCGGTGCAAAAGGCTATGGGAGTGCTCTTACAGCCGCACTAACCAGACCGCCGCTGAGCAGGAATCACGTAAGGCAGAACCAAGATGAGCCCATCTTGAATGGTGCCTTGCATCAGGTACAAAAAACAGCTTCGCTTTTCTGTGCTGGGAGTGTGAGGCAGCTACCACTAAACCAGCGTGAGGGGAGGCGTATGTGCAAGGGCAAACGCACATTGTCAGTAAGCCGATTTGCCATCCTCCTTCTGGTTGAACTGCTGCAAATTTTGCTTTCAAACTTCTCTTGTTGCTTCTGAAAGTGTCCATGGGCCATGGCTGACTTGCTCCTGCTTGGCACGTGTGTGATGAAAAGAAGAATGGGCGCTTAGCGTTTTGGGAGGTGGGATGTTAGAGTTCCACAAAACTGACGTTTTGCTCCTATAACGGCTAGCCTTTTTATCAGGAGCTGACAGGACTGAGGTCTAGTTCCCCGTCACACCAGCTGGCAGGCTTTCTCGCAGCCCTGCTGACTGTGGTAGGATGCGTGCAAGTGTGGGCTGTGGGAATGCTTTTGGAAGAGTTTCGCAGGCTGCCTGGTGAAGCCCTGTGAACCACGAGTGGAGCAATGCAGGCCTGCGTGGTGAGGTTAGAAGGCAGCTCCCCGGCACTAAAGAGCTGCCACCATTCCAGGTCTGGAAATAAGTATCTCTTCCTTCCAGCCTCCCCACTGCCACTGCTTCTGGGGCATTGCTCACATTTCCTGCTGGCACTGATAGATAAAAGCCCTGCGGTGCCAGACGCTGCCCAAGCACTGCTACAGGGGCAAGCCCCTGCCATCCAGTAGGACAAAATGGGGAACAAAATGAATACTTATTCTTGTTTCAGCTCCCGGAGTCACTGGGGGAGACTGAACCAGACTGTCTTCCTTCTTGGCGAGAGGCAGGGGCTGACTGGCCCTGTCTGCAAGAGCAGCTCAGCTCCTGCTCCTGGACTAGGCTGTTCTCTCTCGGGAGAGCCAAGGACCTCGGTGCTGTCTGGAGAAGGGCTGTAGGCATTGTAGCTGTTGGTATCAGGCTGTGCTGTGCCAACACCAGCTCAGGTAAATGGCTCTCCTGAAAATCACCCCTGCCGAAGCTCCTGAAGCCGGTGGAAGGACTGCCCCTCCTTTCCTCCACCCTTGAGCCGCACGGGGCAGCGCCTGGCTCCACACAGCATTGCACAAAGGCGCTTTGTCGACATGATTAAAAGGCAGACGTTCTCTTTCTGGAGCCTGGCAGCAGCGAGTCCTGCCTGCCCTCCTCCGGGCGCCCTCCTCCTCCCCCGGCTCCCCATCCCTGCCGCCAGCCTCCGTGATTAGGAGAGCTGCAATGCGTGCTCTCTGCTCCTCACGTGTGCCCACACGCGTGCGGGTGCGCACACGGGCGCGCTGCGATGGGGAGCTTCAAGGGAAGGATGCGTTCCTGGCTCTGAACCGCGGCAGCTCCTCGGGGAGCCGCTAATCCCACCCAGGGCAAGCCGAGAGCGCGACAGCTCCCGGTGACGCACCTTCTCCGGGGGAGCCGCGCAGAGGGACGTTAATGAGCTGCCTGCCTCCGGAGGCATTACCGCTGGCTCTGCGTGTCTGGCACCGGCAGCCGCGGCCTCCCTGGGAGTTACAAACTGCAGGCAGGCTCCCTGACAGTTGTGCTCCTATCGGCAGAGGAGCTCTTCCTCCAGAGAAATAGCGGAGTCACATGGATCCCATTAGCCCTTTGCTTAACATCAACCAGAACCAGAAACAACCACCAGCGCCACCCCCAAGCTCTGTCAGAGACGCTGCATGGCAAAAAAAAATATCTCCTTATGAAATGAGGCCAGAGCACTGCCGTGCCTTTCTCCAGAGCCCTGTGCGCAAGGAGGGCACGCAGGGGCCACATGGAAAATGTTGCTTGGGAAGGGGAGAATCCACCTGGGGCAACTCGCTGCCATCAAGTGCTAGCTTTTTACTTTATTTATGGGAACAACCTGTGCTCCATACATCATGATGGCCAGCAGCGTGCTAGCCCCCAGGGTCCCTGGCCGGCAGCCCTCTCTGATGGCTTTGCTAATATCTGAGGGAGTCGAAAGAAAGCCACCAAGTGTTTTTTCTCGCCGCCACACCCCCATTCGTGCAAATCCACACCAGCCCAAAAGCCTCCAAGCTTCTGTGTCTGGGGCTGAGAGCTGTAATCGGGTGGGATTGCAAAATGGCGATGGTTGCACAGTCCGGCTAGCACGTGCCACGATGAGCAGAGGCAGGCACGTGTTACCATCCTTCAGTGGCACCTCTTGGAGGCCACGCTGCAGCCAGCACCGAGCCCTTGGTAGGGTGACCATGGTGGGTCTAACAGGCCACCGCTCCGGGGGTGGCCCTGGCAGAGCTGACGGTGGTGCTCTGTGGCACGGTGAGCCCTCCAAAAGAACCAAAGCGGTATGCCGGTGTAGGCTCAGAGTGATTAACTGGAGTGTTAGGCAATTAACTTTTTCACACTTGCAGCCTCTAAACTCGCCCCATAACTCAGAGGCGACAGACTCAGTTGTTTATTTTCTGCTTAAAGAGAAGTCAGTTGCAGGTTCCAAAGGAAAACAACCGTCCCCCAGATTTATAGTCAGGCTTCAAGACAGATAGTAGGACCAAGGAGCCAGTCAGTTTTAAAAGCTGAAGGCCAAGTCCTTGTCTGCAGAATCTGGCATCAGGGAAGCAATTCTATCAGCACAGATTTGGTCCAGGCCTTGTACAGTCATTTTCTTTCTTGAGTCACCGTCTTCGTCCCTGCCTGGATGGAGCAGGAACTGCACATAAAGGGCAGCGGTGCCAATTATAACGTGGCAGGGCATGGTTAAAACCAGGTTAGGTCTTGCTGTGTCCTGGAGCCCCATCAGCAAGGCACATCTGCTCATCTGTCGCAGATTGTCTTCTTACCTTTTTAAGTATTTGGGGGCAGGGACCATAACTTGCAATGTGTCCAGTGGGAATCCTGCATCCATGCTCCCAGCTGGGAGAAGGCCTTTGATTTTGTCATTAGGCAGCACAGAGCTGGGAACTGCATGTGTCCTGCTGGAGCGAGCCCTAGGACACCGTCAGATCGCTCCATCTGCCTCTTGTTTATAATGTAGACGTCTCTGCACCCCTTCCCTGCCGCAAGAGAATGTGCCAACGCAGACAGATCAACATGTATCTGGAGAGCAATGTTCCCAACAGAAAGCAGAAAGCTCTGCCCTTGCGTCTGCCGTGGGCCAGTGGCTACCCCGTGATGGGGACTGGGCAGGAAGGGAGGAGGGAGGGCTGAGGATGGATTTGCATGCAGGTGTTAACTCATCTTTGCTACTATCTATTTCATTTTTTTAGCTAGGAGATATTTTGTGGGCTGCAACTGGCATGTTTTTTGCATAAAACTGGGTGTTGGTGACAGTCTATATTTGCATTATGAGTGAGGAGTGACACCGGGGAACAGAAAATTTGGACCAAAAACAGGGTTCTGGCTCACTAGTGAGGGTCCTGATGCTAACAGATGATTAAAGGAATTTGCTCAGAACATCCATATTTTGGTTGGAACCAAAAGCCTCTTCCCCATCTGCTGTAACAACTTCGGTTGCTACACAGTGGTTGTTTTTTATAGTAACATCTCCAAGGTCTCAGCCTCATTATCCCCATTTTAGAAATGAAGAAGTAAGCAAAGGGAGGTGCTGTTTTGAATAAGGTCTCCTGGGAGCCCAGCAGCACATCGGAGCTTTCCTGAAGGTCCCAGCCCTGTGGCCTTCCCACCAGATGCTGCTGGAACTGTCCTGTGAGCAGCCCATCGCTCACAGGGCAGCTGACAGCTTCACAGCTCCGCAGTAACTCCCTGACCCACAGCTGCTGCCTACAAGTTGTCAGGAAAGCTCGTCTGCTATTAAGGTTAAAAATGTTGCCCATAGGGAGAGCAAAGTCTGACATTGCCTGCAGCATACTTCTCGCCTGGAGTTATTGCCTGTGGATTAGCAAAGGTCAGGGTTTAGTGCTCCAGCCCTTCCCAGTCTCTTCCTTTACTGCAGGTTAGGGCTACGCTTGAGAATTTTGTTGATTTAGCCTGATCTGTAAGTGCATGGAAAAATCCCACCCAGTCTGGGGGAGCCATGGGAGTAGAATTCCTAGAGCAGATGTAATCATACTGGCAAACGGAAAATACCCCACCCCTTGGCCGCTGCAGCCTGTTAGGGGAATTAACAGGATCCCTATGGGCAAGAAAGCTCCTTATCAGCAAACGCTGTGCTCTCGTGGTCCTGGCACCCTCTCTCTGGCAAAGCTTGATCCCGGTGTACCCTCCGCTCCTCCTTTTGCTGCCTTTAGTGTTTTCATCTCTTTTCTGTCTCCCGCCTATTTTCATTTTGCCCTGACAACTTTTTTTTTTTTCTTCCTTGCAGAATGTGGGAGGGATGAAAGCTGCAGATAATTAATAACCCCGGCACTTCTCAGCTCTGTCTTCCTGGGAGAACTCAGAGATTCCTGCTCCTTCCACCTCTGCCTCCCCCTGCAAACGCTCTCTCACTTCCAGTCATGTGCTGTCTGTTCCCAGTGCCTGATAAATTGCAGCTGGCAGCTCTTGCTCCAAAAGACTTCACTTATTTTGTGTGTGCGCTCTTGGGTAAGGCTTCAGTTTGAGCTAGGGACAGGGGATGGCTTAGCAGCTCTTCTGGAGATGGGTGTCGCTACGGTTTATCCCCAGGCAACCCTCATTTGCAGAAGCAGCTTCTTGATGTGGGTCTCTGAGGGCGTTGGTGAGATCTTGGGTGAAGCCGCGTTGAGGAAGTGGAGACTTCCCATGTCCTTAGCCCCAAGGTTGGCAGGAATCGCTTCTCCCGCCTCTCTCTCTCCTCCTCTGCCCCTTCCAGCTGGTTTCCAGCAGCTCAGCGGGTCAATCAGGCTTAGGGCAGGGGCAACTGCTCTCCTTATTCCCTAGCTCCTGTTCTTTCTTTCTTTCTTGATTCCTCCTGTGCTTTGCTACTGTTGAGTCGGCTGGAAATAAATACTTTGCGTTGAAGGAGAGATTATCTGGAAAGGCAAAAGGCAGGACCTAAAGAAAGAGGAGGCTTGGGAGAGTGCCTCTTAGGGGGAGCAAATCAGTGTTGCTGCAGAAACTACCTGAGCAAACAGCAGGAAACAACAGGGAGAGGCCAAGGAGAAGCTGCTGATAACCTGTAATCGCCTCCCAAGAGCTGTGTGGTAAATTCAGTGCTGGATCCGTTTGCGTTCAGGAGGGAGCAGCCAGGAGGGTGCTGAATTGCTCTCTCTCCCTCCCCCTCTCTCTCTCTGAAGCATGATTTCTCCTAAGCATCAATTTTGCAGAAGCCTGGTCACCAGAAACCTTGCCTGTTTTGCAGAACCCTGGAGAATACGCTGAGGCACTGGGTCAGTGCTCCTCCGCAGCGTGGATGCCATTGCCTTCTGCAGCTGAGGCCACGGCCTCCATCCAACTGTGCAGCTTATTGAATCATCAAATGATTTGGGTTGGAAGGGACCTTAAAGATCATCTAGTTCCAACCCCCTGCCATGGGCAGGGACACCTCCCACTAGACCAGGCTGCTCAAAGCCTCGTCCAACCTGGTCAGCTGGACCTGGTCCAGCCTGGTCCAGCTTCTCCTCCATGATTCCCTCCTGTGTAGCCAGGCCAGTTCGGCTGCTGGGCAGAGGTTTGAAGTTCTTCAGGTGAACACTGCATGGACAAAAAAGGAGCCTCTGGCATTCCTGCGGGCTGGGGAAGGTCCCCCCCCACCTTTGGTTTGGAAACCTCCTGGCCCACAAGGCTTGATCCACATAGCTGCAAGGCCGCCCTTCACCCAGGCACCCTGCGTCCCTCAGCAGGGCCGGAGGGAAGGCCTGTCTTTTGCTTTCCATCCCCTTCCTTCTTCCCCCTTCCCCTTCAAAGAACTTGAGGCCCTGTGGCTTTTTTTTTTTCCATTTGTGGGCTTACTTTAATCTCTGTTACAGCATTTTGTCTCCTTACCTCCTGCCTGGTGCCTGAGCTGTAAGACAAAGAGGTGTTTACACTCCGAGACTGACCAGGCATTGAGGCTGGAGACAAGCAGCACAGCGGAGAGGGGATAGAATTGAACATTTCAACATTTTTTTCCATCTGTCCCCAAAACCAATATTGACCCAAGACCCCTGTGTGGCTGCTTTAGTCAAAGTTTTACCAGACAAAGCAGCTCCTGGGAGCACAGCCCCCCCCTCTGCCCCCGGAGCTCAGGTCTGAGGGGAGACGAGGACATGGCTGCTCCCCAGAGGGGAGTGTCCCACCGGGATGGCATGTCCCCTGCCCGGGCAGAGCCTGAGGGGTGCTTTGAGTCCTGGCATGAAGGAGCCGGTGTCACCCAGCCAGCGCTGAGACGGCCACACAAGAGGAGGGCCAGCGGCCATTCTCCCCACCAGGGCCAACCCACCCTGCTCGGGGATGCGAGGACTCGAGGGGCTGGAGCCCTCCATACTGGGAGGCAGATTTCCAGCTCCAAATTACGTTCAATTAAGGAGTGCTAATGGGGCTGGATTTGGCCTGAGCAATAAGGGAGCGGGGTCAGTGCCGAACAATATCCTGTTGACATCGCTTCTGAGGGGCAATTCACCACGCAAGAGGAGAAGGGGCCTTGCTGAGACGCTCCTCAGCACAAAAACCTCAAAGAGGGCCTTGGCCTCTCCTCCTGCCTCCCCCGGCTCCATTATCATAGGGCCACCATGAGGCACGTCGTTAGGGAAGAGGTGGAGGGGAACGAGAGGGGGAAGAGTGGCCATTTTTCCTCTGGCTCGTCTGCTGGTGATCGCACATCCTCTCGGGGAGGGGGGCCATGGGGGCCCGGGGTTTGGATAACCTGCCTCATTAGTGGCTGTATGACATCATTATCTCACATTAGCGACACTCTTCCAGAGGTAATTGGGAAGCCTCTGGAATGGCCCCGTGACCTTTAATTAATGCAATGGGGCCTTTTCCTTGTGTGATTCCTCACTCTGCCTCAAGCAGCTGCTTCTTGTTAAGATGCCAGAACAGGGGAGCCCTGGTCCCATGCCGGGATTTTCTAAGCCTCTATCCCCCAGGGGAGAAATAAAAAGGTGCATGAACAGTCAGCTGCTGCCTGACTTGTTTCAGCCTCTGTTTTCACCAGCCCCTTGCCCGCCCCCGACTCCAGGCTGCTGCCTGGGCAATTAGCTCCGGCATCCCCGCGCAGAGTTGATTAGCTCGGCCCAGGGTCCCTGCCCGGCCCGTACCCCCACGGTGCCCACTGAAGGATGGGGATGGAGGAGATGGGGCTGTGTGGCACCGACAGCCAGGCCCGGTCCTTTCGCTTGCAAGGGAAGGAGGAAGAGCAGCTCCTTGTGTATCCATAGGAAAAGGGCTTGGAGAAGGCTCGAGGCCTCCAGAGGTCCCAGATTCACACGCAGTGGGGGCGTGCTGCTTTCAGGTTACAGCAGTGGACAGGAATAACTTCAGATGGGGTAGATGCAAGGTAGAAATGCCATTATTTCTACCATCATCTTGGCTATCAAAGCGAAAAGGAGTCCTACGCACTGCTGCCAGAGAGAAGGGATAGACCGTGCTCCTCCCAAGCCTTTCATCTCACTCCAGCTGTAATTCTGGTGCCTGCTTCTGTCTTTGCAGTTGTTATTGTCTCTTCAGCTTGGTCTCAGCTGCTAAATCAACGGCCAGAGATTAGTCATTGGCAGCCCCAGGTAGCACAGAGATTTCCATTAGTGCTGTGCATCTGGGCTGTCATTATTATTAGCACTGTTATTACAGCAGCGTCTGGAGGCTCCGGTCCAGAGTGGCACTTTGTTGTGCTTGGCACAGTGCAGAAGGGGAAAGGGTGCCAGTGCTGATGTGCTGAACAGGCAAAGGAGCTATTCCATCCCTGTTTTACAGCCAGGGCGCTGAAACACAAGTAGAGGGAGTGAGTCCCGAGCAAGGTCACACAAAGAGGCTGGGGTGACCTAAAATACAGCCCAGACCTCCTCATCTGCTTTCCAGTGCATGGGCCCTGGAACTGCCTTCTCTGTGCCCTTGACAGTAAAAAACCTGACTGGAGCTCAAAAACATAGTCTTCCTTATCACCCCAGGCCAGGATTTGCTACCTTAAGTTCTTTTCAAAGAAGCACAAGAATTTTTGGAGCATGCAAAGGAACTCAGTGTCTCAGAAACACCCAGTCCCCAGTCAGAACCCAAATAACTGGTATGCAAATACACGCGCAAGCTGCACATCCACCCCACTCACAAGGAATAGGGGGAAGAAATGTCTCACTTTCAGTAAGAAGGGTAGGAAAAAATGTGCACTTAAACCAGGATTCCCAGATGTGGCATGGGGAGACAGGAAGATGGGAAGAAATCGCTGCTGTGGAAGGGTTTTGCTGAAGCATTATTTTAAAGACTGTAACAATGACATTTCCTCAAAAGACAATAGCCTGATAGAGGGAGGTGGGTTTGTTTGGTTCTGCTCAGAGGCAGATTGATCCACGGCCAACAAACTGCGTACGGTATGTGTGTGCCTGGGGGTGCTGGTCTTTGTGCTGGAAAATAGGGAGCCCTGAACGCGGGGTGATGCGACTGGAGATGGGTGCAGGAGCACAGGCAGAGAAGCCTGTTGGAAGGAAGATGCTCTGCATTCCTGAAGGCAGCACACTCGTCCAGTTCAAGCTGCACATGTGTGTGTGAGCTCCCGGACCCACTTAAGGGGAGTAAGAACATTTTAGGGTGGCCAGCCCTGACCTGACTTGTGTTTGAACAGTCATAAGCAGGGAGCAAGTGACGGTGAGAGCTGCGAGAAGACCTGTCCTCTCAGTAAGATGGTACTGTGTTCGGGTATGCTCGCTTGCACATGCACAGCACAGTTACATGGGCCCAAACAACTCTCTGTCCCTAATCGCTGTTTATGCTTTGCAGATAGGGCAGAGGAACCATGCCCTGTAGCATTCAAGGCCAAGTTGGACGGGGCTTGGAGCAACCTGGTCCAGTGGGAGGTGTCCCTGCCCAGGGCAGGGGGGTGGAACTGGATTGTCTTTAAGGTCCCTTCCAACCTAAAGCATTCTATGATCCCATTATTCTATGTTTCTGTTCCCTCACCGCAGGATTGCAGGCATCCTACAGCTAAGATCAGGACTTGTGAAGACCTGTTGAGCTGTCCCAGTCTGGTGGACAAAAGCAGCAAAAACCAGGTCCTGGCGTCAGCCAGACTCTGATCTCTGATTTTGCCACTGAAACTGGGACACCAGTGATCACTGGAAGATCGCATCCCAGCCCTGTGCTTCTGCATATCCTGTCACCTTGTGTTTGACTGTTCTCTCCATGTCCCACACAGCTTTTCTCCCATGCGCTGGGCTCCCCCAGCAGAATCACCCCCCCTCGCAGGCAGCAGGAGCTTTAGGTGTTACTGGGATGTAAATAAAGCTCCTTCCTTTGTCCCGACTCAGGCTTTACACTTGCTGCTCTACCCTGGCTGCTGGGAGACCTCCAAGCACACACACTGCCTTAGGCACTCGAATGGATAATCCAGAGTTGTTGTTTTGGTACAGGCCCAGCTCTAATCCTAATTTTGTCTCAGAAACCTCTGTAATAATCTTCAACCTCAGGAGATAAGGACCACTGGTTGTTATTGTCCTGGCCTTGATTCTCTGTGGGGCTTTTGTATTCAAAATGTGGAAACAAATAAACTCCCCGGGAAGAGCTATTCAGAGGATTGGGGCTTTTAATTCACAGGTGACCAAAGGCAGGGTATTTCAAAAGCAGGTGAATGGCATAGTCAGGTCCTTGGGAGCCATCAACTTGCAGAGAGCTTTAGCTTTTTTGACAGCGGCATTTGGACTCCTCAGGCTTTGGGGATCCATCTGCGCAGTGCGATGCTCTGCAGTGCTGCTTGTTGGCACAGCTCGCTCCTCAACAGCTGGCACACCTTCCCCTGTCCCTGGCTGCAGTAAGCGGTGCCGGCATGTCCCCAGGTGCTTTGAAAGCAATTTTCCTGCAGGCAGAGGGATATGCAGCTCTCCATACGAAACCAGAATTTTGGGATTCCCATTTTACAGCCCCGGCCTTCAGAGGGTTAATGCCCTCAGCTCTCCAAGGCTGATTTAATTCAAGCCAGACTGGAGTGCTGCACAAGGCAGCCTCCCCTGGAGCTGGAGCCTTTGCTCCGGGACTCTCCAGCCCTCTGGAGAGAGTGAGCGAGAGCAGCCCTGTGCGAGGAGCTACCGGTGTCTGTTGTGCTTGCAACCTGACCTCTCCTTTGCTCTTTGAAGCTGCTGACAGTGGGTGGGCTGAGATCAGTGGAGTGGCCGATCTGCTGGGAGTTAGAATAACACAACCGTGATGCCCTGTTCAGCTGGGAATAGGATCTGTTTGGAAGGAGGTGGGCAGCACAGGGGTGAAGAACTCAGGACCTTGAGGGCTGACAGAGTCCTGCAGATGTGGAACAGCTTGCCTTTGGGGCTGGGGTGGGAGGGGAGGCCCTTTCAACCCAAAACATAATTAATCAGCGACTTGGACAGAAAACGGAGCTGTGGCTGCAGGTCCAGCTACCGTTGCCCTTTCCAGGCCCACAGCCAGAACGGGGAGGGGAGAGCTTCACAAGCTGACACTCTATGAGAAAGTCTCAGGTCCTTCCTTCTTTCTGCATCTCATCCCGGAGCTCGCCCTCGCTCCCGAGGGCCAGGGTGAGCGTGCTGGCCAGCACTGACTCCCCTCCACTCTTCCATCCCAAAGCAGCCTCTCTCCCTCACATCACAATGCTGGGTGCAAGAGAAAAAGAACACCAATGAGGTGGACCAAGACACCAGGTCATGCTCCTGCGAGTTTTTACTTATGCCTTTACCACGTGAGTCCGAGGAACTCCTCATCCCCAGCTGGGATTGGCCAAAATACCTTTTTTTTTTGTGCTGAGCACAGATAAAATATCTGGTTAAACCTTTAGGGGCAAGCTGAAAGTAGCTGATACAATGGCATGTGTCTTGCAGAGAGCCTGATCCCAGAAGTGGCCACCATGATCCTGAGCTGGGGCAGCCCAGCAGTGCCCTGGGCTGCCTGCACCCCTCTGTTTTGCATATGAAGAAGAGCCCTGAAGGAAAGGTTTGAGCCAGCACTTAGGTGTGGTGCCAGCCTTGTGGGGTGATGGAGGCAGCTGTTTTGGCAGCAGGATGGAGATGCCAATGGGTTTTTTTGTTGCTGTGCCACAGGCTTGGAGTGGCCCTGGCCCTGGTCCACGCTGTGGCTCCAGACTCATGAGACTACTGGTTTTGCAGCACCTCTGAGCCCCTGCTCAGGGCCAAGCTGCTCATCTGTGCAACGATGTGCAAAGGCAGAACCCCAGAGAGCTTAGGACGGAGACAGAGCTGCCCTGTTGGCTGGGGGATTGGGACACGCACACGTGGCAGATGGTGGCCTACCTGCGTGGATCACTGAACATCTAACGTTACAGCACAAAGCAGGACAGGCTTTGTAGAGACTCCCAACACACACAGGTCAGTGTTAGCAAAGATCCTGCTCTTCCAGCCTTATGGAACGCGGCTTTTTCCTTTCCCCTAGAGGCACCACACCAGCTGGAGGGGATGCTCAGGAGATGTTAGCTTCCCCTACACCCCTCCCTCACAGCCTGTGATCCTGACTGCTCTAATACCATTACAGTCCTAATGTCCTGGACATCTAAGCCCCCTTTTTAGGATTAGCAGAGACCTGTGCATCAGGAGGAGGTTAAAAACCTAGGGAAACTGCTAACTTTCTGGCTGTAAGTGACATCTAGTGGAAATGGCAGGAAAAATGAGTTCCACAGGTGAAACACTGATCCTGTTGGATACTGCGGTGAAACTCTCATTCCTGTGAGCTGCAACTTCAGTCCAGCAGCCTCTTTTCAGGACTTGTAAAAAAAAATAATAGAATAGCGCTGTCTGTCTGGGTATGACTTGCAGAGAGCTTGGCGTGCTTGGTTTGTCTCACATGAGTGAGCAACGTGAAAAATGAGATGGCTGTGACATGGCAATGGTCACCTGGCCTTATGGCTCCTGGTCCGGAGCCAGAAAACCTACAGCCACAAGAAGCCATGCGCTGGTCTGATATTACTGTGCTATACTTCGGATTAAAACAATTCAGTGGGGGAACTTTGCACTGCTAAGCTTCATGGCAGTTTAAGTCTTGCCTGTCCTATAGCTAGCAACTGCTCCTGTGGCTGATATGGCTGTAGGTCATCCTGCTGGGTTCTCTGGCTGTGGACCACACTGGGACAGGGGATGGTGGCCCCACAGTCCCTTGGCTGGTCCGGCTGGCAGCTCCCGGAGAGAGGCAAAGCTGGGGAGTTGCAGAACCTGTCCCTTAGAGATGGTGAGTCCAGGGTCATGGATACTGGGCCCGTCTGTGCCCTCTGCCTCCGAGGCAGCTGCGTGCCCTCTTTGCCCTGCCTCCTCTTTCTTGGCGTTGGAGGTGGCTGCCTTCTGCCACCCTTGCCCCGGCAGGAAGGGTCCCAGCCAGCAGAGTAGATGTGGCCTGAGGCTATTCTTATGTAGAGCAAAGCCAAAGCTTGCAGGGAAACCTGAAACCCAGTGAGACTTGGATTAGCAACCCGAAACTCAGGCCAGGATACAAGCCTTTTGGAAGAGCTTGGCAGAGTTTCAGGCAAGTGCGGGCTGAGTTTCAAGTCAGCTAAGGCTGACCTTTGAGTGAGCCCGCTGCTGGCTGCTTGGGAAGCATGGGCCTGAATTTTAAGAGAGCCTAGGGAGTGAATTTCAGGCAAAAAAAAACAACAAAAAAAACCCCAAACAGTTAAAGGGTTTAGGCAAAAACAATGCAGGCCTCTTATGGTTTGGGGGGTGACAATTCCTAGCCACTCACCTGCCCCCAAACCAGCAAAACCAGACTGGTGGTTACAGCTTCATTGCACTCAGAGTTTCAATGCAGACTTAACCCCTTCCTCAGCGTGGAGTAACTGTTACTTCCCGGCTTTCTCTGGGGTAGATCAACATTCCCTGTTTGCTCCCTCCCTGTCACCAGGGAGGTCTCATGGCTGTTAGCAGAGCAAGGTCGGAGTTGTACCCAAGCAGCTCAGCATTCCCTGCTCCTGGACACGAAGGAGTGAGCTATCTATATGATAGTTTGTACCTCGCAGGAATTTATGGAAGGGGAGAAATTAATCAGACCAGGGGGGAGATCACAAGATGGAAAGGCTGGTGCTGTGAGAGCAGAAGACCAGAGCAGAGCTAGAGATGGGCAGCCAAGGCCACACTATATCAGTGACCAAGGCTGAAGGATGATGATCAAGCCAAAGTGGAACAAGGCATGAGAAAATGGGGACAAATAAAGCTGTCTGTCCCAGGCAGTGGGAAGCAGCAAGGGCCAATGTAGTCTTGCTCCCAAAGTTGTAGACATGTTTCTCTTGCCGTTATGGTTGTTTTTTTTCACATTGCTTTTCCTGCAAACTCATCACTCTTCCTCCCCTAACACACAGCATGTGATGGGTCTAGATCAGGGCAGGGAGGATGTGTTTGTAATCAGACCCACATTTCTCTGCATTGTCTGTGTTGTCTCCGCGGTGAATTCAGCCAAAACCCACACACACGTGACATTTTAGTGCTGATTTTAGAAGCTCTGTGAAGGTAGAAATTTCCCAAATGGAGTTTCCTGGGTAGGAAATTGCTTAGAGTATTAGTCTATACAGCTCTGATAGGTTGTTTCCTCCCTGCCAGCCTGTTGAAGTCCCTTTACACAGGGAGTAAGGAATGTGGAGCCTGAAGCCACAGAAGGAGTCGTTATGCCAAAGGAATTGCCCCTGCATGGCACTCTGGGTTTTCTTGCCTAGCTGCCTTTTCCATGCCCTTGATTCTGGCTTTTTCTCCCACACTGTGTCCTGTGTCGTCAGGCAGAGAGGGGCCTCATCTGCTGCTTTATTTCAGGCCCTTCTCTAATTACACGTTGACATTAGTTATTTATATAATGTCCTTAATACCAAAGCGTCGATACTGGAGGTGCTGGGAGGTAGTGGGGAGGCCTGTGCCCGCCTGCCCACAGCTCAGCAGGTTGCATCCACCAGTCACGTCGGTCCAGAGGTGCTGGAGCAGCCCTCCAGCATCCCAGCATCTGGCATCAGCTCCTTTGGAGATGGCTCTGGAGAGCTGCAGCCAGGTATCCCAGAGAGGCACGGGGTCACACACCACGTGCCAGAAGGTAACCGGAGACGGTCTGTCCAGGCTGCAACTGCTGGATGTCCTTCGCAGACAGCATAATGCCCCTTCCGCAGCCTGCGTGGCGCGGGGTAGCATGCCTTGCCCTTGAAGTCCATGCTGTGCTTTTACGGCCCCTGTCAAAGAAGGCAGGGAAGTGCTAGCAGATGCGTAATTTCCCCAAGGACGGTGTGTGGGCTTTACCCTGGACAGCTAAATAAATACTTGGATGTCTCCTGCGCCGAGACTTGTTTGTGTCTCTGAGGCCAGGGTGGGACGTGTGGTGGGGTGTGTGCAGTTCCTGTTGGGTTTGGTGTGTGGCTGCTCCAGCGCTGGTTTTAAATGTGACACTGATAACGCGGGCCGCCAGCCCGCCGCTGGCTTCCAGTTCCGTCTCGCTGCCTCTGTCTCTTTTATGTTCTCTGCTGTGGTTTGCAAGGCAGAGTTTAAAGGTTTCTCTGACTAACCCCGGCTGCTGGACTCAAAGGGAAGGAAGTCGACTGCAGCCAAGAAAAGGAAGCCAGTTGGTTTCCCTTCTGCGTCTGCGAGCGCGTGTGAGGGGGAGAGGGAGAAGGGTGTAGCCAGATCAGAAATGAGATAGGACGGGAAGAGAGCAGACCTCTTTCCTTCCATATTTTCTCGGCTCGACAAGCCTCCTGCGTGCGTCAGCCCGGAGCATGGAGAAAGGAAGTGCGTCCTGGTCAATATTTACCCGGTGGCGTGGGGCTCTGCGCTACAGCTCCGGCTGCCGGTGGGCTGCACGCTTCTGGCTCGCTCCCTGGCAGTGCAGTGCGTGAAGGCAGCCACGACGGGGAGCTTCCTTCCCGCAGGATGGCGGGTGCTGTCAGGGCAGGGCAAGGGACCCGGCTGCCCTCCAGGCAGCAGGGCAGGAGCTGGGTGCTGGTCCTCGGCACCCTGGACCATGCAATGCTGTATGGCCGGCACCCCAGAGGACCCCCGGGGTGGATGCAGACCACATGGGTCCGTCTCGGCTCCTGCAGCATCTACATGGCTGGCCATCTGCAGTGTGGGGTCTACAGCAGCCTGATGACCCAAGGGGTGGCCGGAGCCTCGGGGCAGCACTGGTCCACACCTCGGGGCACCAGGGCCTGGAGCTGGGCTTGGGCTCGGGCTCAGGGGCACTGTGCTGCAGGCAGCTACTTCAGGGCATCTATTTCTGGCTCCCGGGGACATGCGGTGGGAGGCAGGCTCCGGGACTCACAGGAGCTGAGGGCTATTTCTGGCTCCGGTTGCTGACCCGTCAGGCCACCCTTGGCTAGTCCCTTCCCCTGTAACTCCCTCATGCCAGGCTCCCCCCGAGTCTCCGACCCAAGGCTCCCTCTGCCACCTGCACCAGATGCTCGTGGGTGGCATGGGACAGCTGCCACGCACCATGCATGGTTTGTCACAAGACCATGACACTGGTGGTGATCTTTCGATGTAAATCTGCAATAGGCTGGCAATAAGTGCCCTAGGAACGCTATCAACAAGGAAATGATGCCCCTGAGGCATGTCTTTATCACCCTAGAAACGGGTAACCTACAGACTGAAACAAAGAGGTGGGGATGTTGAAAAAAGAGCAGTCATTGCCATCCAGAGGTCACCCTCCAGCTTGTGCTAAAGGCACAGGGAGCTCTGTGGCCCTTTCTCTGGTGGCCATCCCTTGGAGCAACCCCAGGCAGAGTGCAGAAGACAGCAGTGGGCATCAGGAGTCGTCCCGGAGACCCCAGAGGCTGTGGGAGAGAAACGCATTGGCTGGCACCCTCGCATCTTCCCCAGGAGCTTCTATATATGGGCCTGCCCTCCCTGGACCCATCACACCCGGATCTCAAGTGACACACTGGGGAGGGAGGGAGGGAGGGAGGGAGGGGGTGTCTATTTTTAGCCCCTGAATGGATCTGTGCTGGAGCCGAACTCTCTGCCCCCGTCAAGGGTACAGCATCATGTTGTGCCGGGAGGATTTTCCTGCGCGGCTCTTTGAATGGCTCCATCACCGGCTTAGATTGTGGTACAGGTAGGATGCAGCTTTCTGATCTCTCTGCTTCTTCTCCTGCGGCTGGATTCCCCCCTGCTGGTTTTGGGCTCTGTTGCATCTCCCTGCCCAGAGCCAGGGGTATGGAAAGGGTTGCTGTGGCTTGCTGAAACGTCCTTGTTCGGACTGTGCTTCATGCATGATGCCGTGGCAGCAGGAATGCTCAACAGCGTAAATCCCCCACTTTTTTAAATGGACTGTAGGCAAAGGGAGTAGGAAAGGGGTATGTGAGGTGCGATGCTGCTGCCGAGAGAATCCCAAACCCGCTGTGCTGCTGTGCTCGGGGAGCAGAGGCAGGAGGGACCTGAGGGGGGTAGTAGTGGTCTCTCACTGCTGGCTGGGTTGTGGTCCAGCACAGCCATATGTGTCCTGCTGAGCCTGCCAGGAGCCGCCCTTGCCTCCCCCTGATTTCAGCTGGAAACAAGTGAGGATGAGTGAATACGTATGGCAGGGCAGGAACCTGGGGGGAAAGGGTTAGGGGCATCCTCCCTGGCTATGTCTGTTGATGCTGGTGCCCCCACCTCATGCCCTGATCGTCTCCGGCCCCCTGCCCTTGCTTTGCTGCTGCAGGCATGGATAACTTCGAGTACAGCATCCAGCTGAACGACAGGGACTGGGCTGAGTTCTTCTTGGCGTCGGAGGAATGCGACCTAGCGCCGGCCACCCTGGCCACGGCCGAGGAGCAGTGTCTCAGTGACATTGAACAAGGGGACGGCGTGCCGGGCAGGGACTGCCGCGCCAGCACAAACGGGCAGATCGCAGCGAGGGTGGGCAGCAGGCCAGGGCCTGGCACGGGAAGCTCTGCCCCACGTGGGGTGTCCGGAGACGCCTCCCTGCGCTGGCCCGCCGGCGGGCACCTTGCCCTGCCGGAGCTTCTCTCGGGCAGCGAGGACGAAGCGGACCTGGGCTCAGTCGGCAGGTTTCTGTGCGAGAGCGACAAGCCCGGCTGCCTTTCACTCGCTCCAATGCCCAGCGTGCAGGGGAGGCAGCCCCCCTGTCCCCCCACAGCCACACTTGCTGGCCAGGCTGGTGGCACAGCCGAGAGCAGCCCAGGGCCAGACACAGCATGTGAAGCGGCAGCACCACAGCCGGCATCAGAGAAAGGAGCAACCAGCGTCAGTCAGGCCATGGAGTCTCCCAGCCACCCAGCTGGAACAAGCGCCCCTCAACAGGGAGGGGATGCAGGAGGGGGACAGCCCCGTGGCAGCCCGGTGGCGGCACAGCCGGGGTCTCCGGTGCAGCGCAGCTCGCCGGCGCTGGCTACCTTCCCGGAGGGTTCAGCGAGGAAAAGTCCTAGCAGCACTTCCCGCTTGGAGCCCGGGGCACGGGGACCCCTGCGTGACCAGCCCCCAAGCCCAGCCTTGGAGACTGCGCCCAAAGCGCCCGGCATCCCAGCGCGGGAGGAGGCGAGCGGGGAGAGAGCGGGTGGCGAGCCGAGCTCTCCGGCTGGCTCCCCAGACGTCGTGAGGCCCAAGGTGCCAGGACAGCTGAGAAAGAGCCGCAAGCAACGTGGAGCCAGCGCCACCGAGGCAGCCCAGGGGGACAGGGAGCCTGCGGGGGTCGCAGGACAGGGGACTGGCGTACCCACAAAGGCACCTTTGGGCTCACCACTGTCCTCAAGGAAGAGCAAAGGGAAGGAGAAGGCAGCCAAGCCAGCTCTTGTGAAGCTGGGAAGCGAGGAGGCAGGGGAGAGCAAACGGCCGGTGCCCAGCCCTAGCACGGATGAGGGCGATGCAGCTGTGAGCGCTCCCCCGAAGCAGAAGGTGAAGGAGCCGGGGGCACAGTCCCCAGGGAAGGCAAAGGCCACCAAACAGTCAAAGCCAGGGCAGGCTGGTGGCTTGGGCGTACGTGACAATGTGCCGGTGATCCCTGCCAGCAGAGCTGCGGCTCCTCCGGGAGAGGCATGCCAGGAGGTGCCAAAGAAACCTCTCCAATCTAAGAGTGTGGCAGCTTTTGGAGGGGATGCTGCTGAGGGAGCCGATGGGGAGCCTGCAGCTGAGACCCCCGGGGAGCTGGGCCCCCCTTGCTTTGCAGCCAGGGCCTCTTCAAGAACAGACACCCTGGACGTGACTTGGCCTGAGATGTACGACTATTTGTTCTGTGACTCCCAAGAGGAAGAAGAAGGAATGGGGGACTCAGTAGAGGGGGAGAAAACACCCTTGGAAAGGGAAATATCCTTGCCTGAACTGTATGAATATTTTTTTAATGAACCAGAAGGAAAAAGGAAAAAAGTCAAGGGTAAAGACAGGAAACGAAAGAAGTTCAGCAGCTTGGACCACACTCAGCTGCAAAATGAGGATCCCGACTTGGCTCCGGCCAAAGACTCCGTGGTTATCTCGGTCCCTGAGGTGTATGAACACTTCTTTCCGGATGGGCCTGCGAACAGGGCGGGCTGGAGAGGGATTTTCTCCATCGCTCCAGCCTCCGAGGTGAAGAAAGCTGTGGGGGCTTTGAAGTCCCTCGTGCAAAGGCATCTCATCGGAGGCCAAGCCCCAGCCCCCCAGGCTCTCTTGCGGAGAGGATCTGGTGAGAAGCTCTCCCTCGTCCCGCTGGGAAGAGGCCAGGCACGGCCAGAAGCTTTGGACATGGCCCTTGCACTGAGAGGTAAAGCACGGTAACCCCCCGCTCGACAGCCCCGGTCACCGCTGCATGCGGAGAGGTGCCTCTGCCTTGCCTGGTCCCCCCTGTGCCTGGCAGCCCGCTCAGGCCCTGCTGCCACCACCTCCACTCCAGCCGCAGCGGCATTAGTGCCACCCTGCAGCTGGCAGCATTTCAGTGGGCTCCGCCAGGTCTGAAATCACGCTCCTGGCACATTAACCTTGCCGCACAGTAGCCCTGGGCTTCAGCAGGGGATGCGTGGCTAAAGCCACCGCCATCACCTTCTGTGTGGCATTGGCTCTCTCTCGCGATGCTCACGCTGTCCCTATGCCAAGCGAGTGCTGCTGGCTGGGCCCTGCAGGCCGGCTCCCAGTGCTGCAGGAGGCACGGACGGGGAATCTGGGTATATTCTGTGCATAACTTGCTTTGCTCCCTGCAAAACTCCAGTCTTGGGGTGGAGGTGGTCATGACAGCATGCATGCAAGAGGCTGAAACTCAGGCTGGCCTGAAGTCCCCGTCCTAGCTGATTCAGCTGTCCCCCTGGATGGCTATAACTTACTGTGGATTTAACCTATTATTTTGCACTCTGGCCAAGAAAAACTTACTGAAGCGGATAGCTGCATGAAACATGTGCAGTGTTTCTTCAAGGGCTGGTAGAGATAGGAATCCCCCACCCCAGTGCCATCCGACTGCCTGCAGAACCACGCAGCTGTATTTCTGATGAGGCAATGGGAGGTGGAGCAGCAAAATCCTTTTGTACCAAAGAACTAA
Organism: Rissa tridactyla; assembly: GCF_028500815.1. Lineage (NCBI taxonomy): Eukaryota > Metazoa > Chordata > Aves > Charadriiformes > Laridae > Rissa > Rissa tridactyla. The sequence goes on along the minus strand of NC_071481.1, from coordinate 5,818,389 downwards.
TGCCCCTGAGATATGGCCATGGCTGCTGAGCTGCTGTCCTGTTAAGGTTGGGCTGCTAATCGATCTAATATTGGTGGGGGAAAAGGTGTGCCCTGAGTGGAACATGTCCAAGGCTTCCAGCTGAAAGAGGTGAGGGGGACTTTAAAAACACGCAATAATTTGAAAAACACCCTCCAGAGACCTCAGAGTTACCTGAACATTGGCTGTGACTGGAGGCAGTCAAGAGAAATGGGAGTAAAGGAAGAGCAAGTCTGACCCACTAGGACAGCCAGCGTATTTATCTTAAAGCTTATATGATGCTTACAGCCACAGTGCCTCATAGTTAATATTAAAACCAAACAATGAATGAGTCATCCCAAAGGGTGCCTCAAAATAGAGCTTCCAGGCTGTTTGCACAGAGAAAAACCCCTTTGCCATGGTCATAGCTAATTAATAAGCCAGCTTTAATTAAAAGCCTGATCAAATAAACATAGGAGCGAAAATAACCTAGTCTTGCAACGTGTCTTCAAGTTGTGCCAGCCTGGGACTCCAGCAGAGAAAGAAATGCAGAGCGCTCAGGGCTGTCTCCCTCCCTGGATGTAGCAGGCGGCGGGAGTGAGGTGGGATGCGTGGAGAGATGCTGAGCACTGGTGCTGCTCGGGGACATACGTGTTGTCCCAGAGCTACGTGCATCTCACAGCACTGTCTCGCAGGAAGGGGACCCTGCCCAGCGGGACCTGCCCGCAGCCCCAGCGCATCAGCAGCCAGCCTAGGAATTACTCTCTCCTAAATCTGCTGCCCAGACCCCCTTCCAGCCCCCACGGAGGGGTGCGCTGGGAAGATACGCAGGGAGGTGGGGAGGCAGTCAGAGGTCCTAGAGGTGGCTGTCCTCTGGCTGTGCCTCACAGGCCCATGGGTAGCATCAACAAATACTGGCCTCGGGCTCTTAACAAAGTGTAAAACTGAGAGGGCTGAAAAATGTGCCACTCTCCTTAGGAAACTCTCCTGAGTCCTAAATAAACATGTTTGACTTGACCAATGATGAAAAAAAGGTCTTCTGGGAGGGAAAACATGTGAAAAAGATGTATTTCTCTGGGAGTGCAACGGACTTACTGCCCCAGAGGACTGGAGCCTGCTGTGGCAGAGGAGGAGTTGCGAAATCCCAAGCCTCGTGTTCTTCTCGCAGGGGGGCCTGAGGCTCCGCTGGCGTTGACCCACAAAGACATGTGCCTCGTCTTCTGTGCCTTCGCGTCCTGGGCAGTGAAGACCTCCGACCTGCAGGCTCCGGATGCCTGGAAGACCAGTACGTACAGTGCCCAGCCTAGTGGGAGCGGGGTGGGAAAGACCTCGTGGAAGACACGGCAAGGAGAAAGGCAGGGATGCTAACACACCTAATGGTGCCTGTGGGAAAAGGCAGTGATTTTCCTCCTTTTCTGAAGCGTCCTGTTACTTTCTAATACCTTCTCTTTCCTATAGAGATGGCAGGCCTGATTCCTACTCATTGATATTGTCCTTTCCACACACAAAGTGGCTGCTGGCTCAAATTGAGCCATAGCACAAGTCTGTATTCCTAGCTGTGGCCCCGCTCTGACAAGGACCAGTACCCGTGTGTCAGGGGAAGAGGGGCTTCTTTAGGGTCCCTGCTGGCTAGAAGCTGCCTCAGGACCTCAGTATGCAGGTTGATACTCCTTTGTCTCAGCTGGAACAAACGCACATATTTTTCTAATGTGCTGTAAAGGTATAATCTTTTTTCTAAAGGCAGCTTAGCTGAAGTATTATCCTGGTGCACTCAGTCCTGCGAGTAAACAGAACGCTGTCAGTTCTCTCCAACTGCAGCATTTGAGTAACTGGTGGGGAAAGAGGAAGCTCAGGCAGTGGGAATGAGCTGAGCTGTGGCCCAAGGAGCAGGGCATGGGACAGCCCGTGGGCACCGGAGAGCCCCCGCCGTGGGGCGAGACACCGGGGCCAGGGCTTCCTGCTGCTTGTCCCGGGGAGGAATGTTCCCCACTAAGGTCACACAGGAAGCTGACACCCCGGGGCTGAGAATAGCTCATTAGCTAAAGTTGCTCAGTGCAATCATCACAAGGAGCTTTTGGCCCGCTCCTCCTTGCCTTCTTAGTATGAGATGGTTGACGTGGCCTCGGAGAGGGTGCGAAAAGCGGGATATGGGCCTCGTGCCCTCGGGATCGCATAACCCAGCATGCAGTAAGCACCCGGCGAGGAGGGGAGGCAAGAGACAGTGTGACATCCTGGACTAGCAATTCTCTTTTGGCATTTTAGGTTCTAACAAGTTGAGTTGCCCTCTCTATGTCCCAGGCCCTAAGACGTAAATCCAAATCAAGTCTGAATTTAAACTGGGAAGTCCAAAACCATGGCTTGGGTTCCCAGTTTTGTTTGGGCACAGATCTGGGGAATTTGAGCTCTCCTATGAGCAAAGCTAAAAACATTAGCTGAAAGTACAGAGAAGAGCTTGACTCTGTGTACAGTCTCCACTAGAACATTTTCTGATTCTGGTTTTAGGGTATTTTCTGCTTTTGTCTGGTTTCAGAGAATCCACAGATAACCCACAAAAAGATATTTTTCTTGACATCTTTCTGGTCCAAACAAAAGTAGAAAATGAAGGGACTGTCCTGAAGCCCCTGAGATTGCCTACTGTGGCCTTCTCATCCCAAACTAGGCCCATTAGATCTCCACATGAACCTCCACATGAACATCTGACCACCACCCTTCTCTACTAAATGCATGAAGTCTATGGCTTATTTCCCTTAAAAACAGCCATTTTTTCTTGTGAAATGGGGGTGTGACCTGTATGCCCAAACTATAGGACTAGGCGTGGTTGGCCAGGCCGTGAGCAGCTCAGGACTGAACATGCTGGGAACAAGCACAGCGTGGTGGGGATGAAGAGCAAAGGCAGGAGGGGCCTGAGAAAGGGAAGGGATTGACGTCCCCTAGGTCCCCATGGTCCGGAGTGTGCCGGGTAGCTTGTGATCTTCAAGTTTGGGAAAAAATCTTCAGGTTTGGAAGAAGCACCCAGACTCACTCTGGAAATGTGTTGGGCTCTTTTCCAGTGTTCCTGGCAAGTTTTGGCACGCTTTCTGCCATCCGCTACTTCCGAAGGCAGGTCAGAGAAGGACACCCCCGGACCTAGGCTCAGCGCACACCACAGGTGCTTCCCGGGGACAGGCGAGGACGGTGGAGGCACAGACCGGGGACTTTGTTCTTGGGCAGCGTGAGAAGCCTGGATTCCAGCACCAAGACTTCTCTGGACCCATCCTTAAACAGGACAGGATGTCACAGGAAGCAGGATCCTTCTGGTGACAGTCATTTACAATACGGTAGGCAGTTTGTACCTGTACTGGACAGAAGAGGAGCCCGGCGTGGGCTGGCTCTGTTCTTCCTTTGCACACTTCTTGCATATTTGTGCTATCTCCTAGGAGTAGTCACAGTGTCTGTTCCAGGGCGCTGCTTGTCCGTCCTCCCTGCTGAAGACACCTGGTGGCAAAGGAAGGCACTGAGGTGGTGGAGGGAGGAAAGAGCAAAAGAAATCAGGAAAGTGCTTCGTTCCTATGAAAGGGTTGGAGTATCTGTGAAGGAAAAGAGGAGAGAGCTTTGGGGAAGAGCTCTCTCTGTCCAAAAATGGTGCTTTGCTGAGCATGTGCTGGCTGCGTACGGGGAGCTGGGCAGCAGCTAAAGGGGGATGGAGGGGCCGCCTGCTTGGCAAGGCCCATGTCTCCCATGACCGGTTTGGCTCACTGCAGGAGGACTCATCCTCTTGGATTTCACTCCAAGAAGTCACGGCTTGGTCTAACCGTTCAGGAGGCTGAGATAGGGTTTCTGTTGCATGTGGCCACCTCAGCCCTGCTGAGCCAGAGCTGTGGACGCGGCGTCTGTCCCTGTGGGTGAGGAGAACCCAGTGCAAGGACAAATCTCACTCCCGCATGTAGACGATGGGCAGGTGTCACACAGCCAGAGCCAGAGAAGGGGTGGCCAGGAAAGACCCTTCAGCAGGCTGTGCAGGACAGAAAGGGGCTGCGGGGGCGGCAGGGAAAGGGGCTGAGCGCAGGGAAGCCTCAAGAAAGAGCCCTGACAAGGACAGGAGCATGTTGGAGAGGAGGAAAAGGCATGTGTACATGTTTGGCTGTGACAATCTCCAGATGAAGGGTCCAGATATGTCACTTGGTCCCTCCGCTGTCTCCCACCCTAGGGACATAAAGGTGGCTGGGAGGAAAAGCCGGGTGAGGAGGTGCCGTGGCTGTGTGTAACCTTGTGGGGCTGGAGGGGACCCAGAATGGAAGGTGGGAGGAAAAATGGAATGGAAGTGGTTCAGGTTCTTCCCTGTCTCTAGTGCTTTCCTGTTCACTCAAGGGCATTATTCAGGAGGGTTTTTCTTCACTCCCAAGTCTGGTAACAGCAGGAATGTGAGATTTGTTAAGCACTTAGGGACCAGATGCACAAAGGTCTTGGGGGAAATCTGCCCAGATGACCTGTGTGGATCTGCCTATGAGCTTTATAGGAACAGGCTGTGGCAGTGTCTGTCTTAAGAAACGAGAGAGAAGAGATTTAGTTCTTTCCTTGTAATGCAGAGTGCCATGCAATTTTAATGTGTGTAGGGTTGCACTGAAGAGCATGTATTATTGCTGATAAGAGAGCACACTGTACAATTGTACAGTGAGAGATGGAGCAGTAAATAGCAAGAGAGAGAGATGTACAGGCCCTATATGGACTATAGCAGCTGTATATCCAGCGGGGGGAGTTTTGCAGAGGAGGAGAACAGATAAAATATGCTGGAAGCTTCTAATAAAGATCTATCTCATTTAATACTTTTGTGTACATTCCTGTGTCTACATTGTTTGTGTGTGAAAAGTTTGAATGAGTACTGAGTTTTAAAGAATGAGAAACCAATCCATTATATGTCCATTGATACAAAAATGTAGGAGCTGATGTGCTGGAGGAGCCCTGGAGGGACAGGGAGATGGGCTCCTTCTCCTCTTCTTTGTCTCAGTCCTCATGGTACCCCTCTGAGACACATCTTGGCTGTCGCGTGTCGCTAACAACCTGATCCAGAGAGCCCTGTCCTCTCTCCTGTCTCAGAAGCACTCAGGACTCGAGCGGAGTTCTGCTTTACCAGCCCTCCAGCCAGCTGGGGCCCCCTGAACAGATCAATGAGCGCGAGTCAATGCGCAGCAGCAGCTCCCGCGTCTGCTCCATCGATCCCCATCGCCCTCCCCAGTCTCCCCCTCCATGCAGCCAGGCTCTCCAGTCCGAGCTGCATCCAGGAACGCCCGGCTCCACAGCCTCAGGCCCTGAAAGACGTGCCCAGCAGACCTCGCTGAGCGGGAGCACGGCAGGCACAGGGGAGGCTGAAGTGTTCGCATATGCTCAGTTTTGCTGTTTATCCAGCCATAATCCATTAAGCGCTCTCGGCGTTCCCAGTGGCAGGTGGAAATAGAGCAGCCTTGGCATGGCGGGTGGGTAATGGGGGAACAGCTGGAGGAATCGCGCAATTTCATTATGCGGGGCTTTCCTGGGAGACCGGCACAGGGAGCGAAGCGAAGCAGGAAAAGGTCAGAGGAGGGCAGCAGGCAGGTTTGCTAAAAAAGAAAGGGGTCTCAGGGACTGCCAGCTCCTGTCTCGGGGAGGTCTGGCTCTTCCTGCGTGGTTCTTCACGCCAAGTGAAGTCCCCAGGGTAAAGGCCGTGGATAAATCCTGAAGGGTCACTGCTGACTTCTTGCTTGGTTTGAATTTTTCCGATTTTGTGTTTTCTAGCCTTGTCACACGAACCTGGAGGGAAATAATGTTTTCCCTTCACTTTGTAGGTGCAGGAACAGTTAATTTCCCTGCCAGCCATGTACAGTACTCCCAGGTGCAGTGCTGGTGGTTAATAAACGATTGTGCTAAAAGTCACTGAATTTAATTCTGGGCAAAATGCTTGGGAGAGCTGTTCTGGTTTGTCTCAGTGTCTCAGGGATTACAAAGCTGGCCTGAAGATCTCACTGGAACTGGGGAGGTTTCTGGCCAGAAACCATAGAGTTGGAGACACTTTGGATGACATTGGTCCCTCCAGGGAGGTTTGGATGGGGCAGGGCTCTGTGCTGGGATGCGGGGAGTCTGCGCGTACCCATGGCAGATGGATCTTTTCTGAGCAATGGCCTTGCTTTGGGGACCTCATCTTCCCTGGGGAAGCCGTTTTGTTCTCAGCCAGACCCCACAAACCAAAGCAGACCTTTGCTGCGATGGGGTGCTGCCAGTTCAACTCACCGCTTGGGCGCCTTGAGAGGAAGGAGGAAGCTCAGTCCATTGAGGCTGGGCTGGAGAACTTCACGGTGAATGCAAAGCTGCTAAATCGCTGCTGGGAAGAGACTTGTGTGTCCTGTCCTGCCACTATTGCTTGAAGGCTCTGTGCATGCTTTTTTTGCAGGAAGCCAACCCGTTCTGCTGCTCGCGGACAGTCCGGCTGCAGTCGGAGGCTACCATCGGTTTTTCCTGAACTGCACAGGGCAGGCTGCAGGAAAGCTGCTTTGGGTGCAAGTATCAGATACGATCCAGAAAGGAATCAGCCCCGTGCCCTGGTCCATAGGTGAGCCACGTGCAGCCAAAACACTGCACTGCGGGTGGGAAATGCAGCCTCCTGGACCCGCACGGTGGCACCAAGCGCCTGTTTTCCCGCTCCGAGGGACGCGGGGTATATCTCACTCTCTCGGTGCCTCTGTCCTAGCACTCGAAAACTCGTGCTAAGTTTCTGCCCAGGAGAGTTCTGTGCTCATGTTATGCTGCAGGTAACAGAGGTGCCTGTCGCCTCTAGCAGCGAGTGCCCTTTGCCCGTCTGCGATAACTGGTGGCTGATCCTTTAGAGCTTGGGCTTGGAGACCTGAATGTGATTTGCCGCCTCCCCCTGCTAAAAGTTACCAAAGGTGCCAGAGGATCCATCAGGTTATAAGGAGCATTTCACACTCTTTTTGTTCCCTACTGGAAGAAGTGGATGAGGGAAATATTTCAGAAGATCGATGTTTTCAGTCCACTGCAGAAACGAAAAGAAATATTGAAAGATCTTGTTGGTATCAGGAGATCAGCTCTGGGAGTGCCTACACTGCTCAGTCAAGCAGCGGCGTCTCTAGTGTCCTTCAAGGAAACCAGCCTGGACTTGCCTGCAATTTTAATGCTTGGTTTATTGTCCGACCTTTTAAGCTGTCTCCTCTCCTTCCATGGCGAGGTCATCTTGCCTGTATCTCACCCTGGAGGGAGGAGCCAGGAACTCACCATCTTTTGCAATAGCCACCGCAATAGAAACGACCTTTTCAGTGCATCCTCGCTGCCGGGAGACCGTTTTCCCTTCACCAAGGAGAGCGTCAGCGCTGGAGGTGGGAGCCGTGCCATCCCACCCCACTTCCTCGCCTTGCACGTAGCTCCCACATCTGACACCTTATCTTGCCAAGCAGATGAAAAAGTCAGGCAGGTGCACCCTCAAGAACTGCCTCCCTGTTTCAGCTGGCCCTCGTACACCGTGCGAGAGCACGACATCTTTTGGTGGATTCCCCCACCCACAGGGCAGTGAGGGAGTTGCTCATCCCAGACTGGAGCAAATCCTGCACGTCTTCAACTCCTTAAGGGAGGTGCTGGGTTTTCCGAGCAGGAACAGGCAGCAGGTTCACCCAGAGGGTCCTTCCCCGACCTCAGCTGTGGTTTCAGGCAGCTGCTGACAGGAAGAGACACGTCCGTACAAAACGCTCCCAAAGGAATTCCCAAACCTCAAGTGTCTTTGGAAATACGATAAAAAGATGGGCAAGTCCCCGCACAGCGGAGGAGCGGGAGCTGGCCAGTTATGGGGGCTTTTCCTCCAGACTCCTGAAGCCAAACAAGCAGGTCACTGGCTCCACTTTCTTTTTTAAAAAACACCTCTCTGCTGTTTATTCTTTGAGAAAAAGACATTTGAAAGTGTGGCTTGGGAATCAGAAAGCAGAAAGCAATACAGCAGCCCGTGGTGTTTCGATAACTGCTCTGGTTTTCCAGCTATGGTTTCAGAAGGGGGGGACACCTGATTCACGACTTTTAGCGCTTGGAGGGAGTGGGGGGGGTGGAGAGATCATTTGTCAGAGAGTGAATTGTTGGCAGCTGGTGTCAGCTCATGCCTTTCATCTGCCTCTGTGAATAAAGCTGCAGCTATCCTGTGACCCAGCCGAGCAGCGGGATGTGCGTAGGCTTGCTGGCAGCTCCAGAGCTGGGGCTGCAGTTTGTGGGCGACGTGGGTCAGGCTGTATTTCTGCTGCGGCCAGGCTGTGAAGGATGAATGCAGTTTTTTGAGGAGAAGAGAGGTAGTTTGTGTGTTTACAGGTAGTACAGTTTCCTTTTTAATTCCAGCTGCACTGAGACATCTAGTGCCGCTTTAAGTAAACCCTCGATTTTTAAATCCTGAATCTGCTGAGAAGTGTGTCAGAGCAAAAGCAAGAGAAAGGGGGTTTTCACGGTCACAAAGGCAGGTGTGTGTGAACAGAGCTCACAAACACAGCCCTGTCCCCACCTGCGACGGAGCCGCCCGGGTCAGCATCTGGAGAGGAAACCATCAGGGGAAAACCAATGGCCAGCAAAACCGACGGCTCAACCGGGAAACCGGGCTGCGCTGAGGCGCTGGGCTGTGCGAACTGACCAAGCTGGTGCGTATGGGGGCTGCTTTGGAAACTTTGTAGGGCCTGTACGCACTCATAAGTTGCTCTGTGCCAATTATACCAGCCTAGCAAAGCTGTACAGTCTTCTAAAGTAGGGACAGATAGAGGGAGAGCAGGAAGAAGGGCTTCTTCTAGGGGAGCTAAACCCAGCTGGGAAAAAGGGTAAAACTCCTTTAGCTGCTCATATGGCAGGCGCCGTGTAACCATTTCAGTGGCAGTTTGTTATCACAACCCTTAATTCCTACAGGATAGCAGTGAAGAAACGGCAGGGCTGTAGTGGTCAACTGGCCAGCAGCATTCAGGGACGGGACCCTTGGGTCCTATTTACACCCACAACCCCTCTCCCTGTTGGTGCAAGTCCCCGATGGTGGCCGTTTGCTAAGGGCACGCTCGCATTTCATCCCGAAACGCTATGTTCCGCGCCAGGCAGGGGCTGGAAGTAGCTATGCTCTGCCCCAGAAGTACTGCGGGAACAGGGCAGTAACTCAGGGGTGGAGGCACGAACAGAGAGATGGGAGTTCAGGACCCGAAATAAGAGCCAAACAGACCATGGCAGCTGCGCACAAAGGCGCGCTGGAAGCGTGAGAAATGAGCAGCCTGCGCGTTGAAAGGGCAGCCTCTGAAAGAGTGACAAATTTAGCCCAGATGGAGCCGGGGAGGAAAGTTGCCACTCTGGGAGCAGGGCTTAAAATCGCTTTAGAAGTTGTGTCTTGTCTCTGTAGAGTTTTGAAAGCAGGGTCTTGCACCTTGCTACTGGTGGCCCTGTGTGTGTGCGTGTCACTGTCACCGCTCAACACATGGCAGCTTGGGAGAGCTGTTATTCCGTTTCTTGAGCACCTCTGGCCACAGCACAAACACCCTCCATCTTCCCAAGTGTTGTTGCCTTCCAGCAGCCACCGGGGTGTGGCTGCCCCATCCCTGGAGGGGTTCACGGCCAGGTTGGACGGGGCTTGGAGCAACCTGGGCTGGTGGGAGGTGTCCCTGCCCAGGGCAGGGGGTGGCACTGGATGATCTTCAAGGTCCCTTCCAACCCGAACCATTCTGTGATTCTATGACAAGCCCTCTGCCTGCCCTGCTGCTCCCAGCCCTCAGGTTACCTAACTGCAGCGATCACCCTCTGCGGAGGCAGCCAGGACACCTGGTTTTCTGCCCAGAGCAGATGCAGGGACAGACGTGGCCTGCAGGCATCTGGATGCAGTCCTCAAGGCAATATTTCCTTGCCAAGCAAGCCCCTGCCGTGGCCAGCTCCTCTTCCCAACTGGCTTCGTTAGAAAGCGGCTGCCATGAGGCGAGAGCATGGGGGAGAGCATCTGTCATTCGTTTCAGTGGCCATTTCGGCCCAAACCATCACAGTCAGACTGACAAAAGGGCAGAGGCAGAGCCAAAGCCTGCCCCAGCTGGCAGCCCGCAGAGGGCTCAGCTCCGTATCTGACCCCAGTCCCACTCTGTTCACCCAGTTTTCCCCCGGGATGGAGAGCAGACAGCGCAGACCATCCCGACTCACAGCGTGGCACCACCGTTCCCAGCTGCACCAGGGCACAGAGCCATTTGGACCCCGCCACGGATTTTTACAGAGCACCTTTCCAAGACCCCCAGAAGGCAGGGCTGAAGCAAAGTCCGATTCGCTTTGGCGTTAAAACTCTAGCCAGGGGAAACTTTGCTCTCGGATTAGGTGTTTACAAGTGCCTGACCTGAACTAGAGACAGTCGGCACCCTGGAAATCCTCCTGGACCCAAAGTCCTCAAGGGAGGAAGCCACGGTGGACAAAAATTCACCTCCACTAAACCAGATGATGGCAAAGAAAGAGAGAAGAACAGTATTCCAGAAGAATGTGTATTGCAATAGTCCAGTCTCACAGAAATCCACCAGGGAACTTTTACAGCAATAGGGAGGGGCTTTTTCCTTTCGAGGCGTTGCAGATATCGCTGATGAAACCCAATTAAAAACATCAAGATGACCGTCTTCAAAGTCAGCGTGTTCGTGAGCACAGCTGCCTCCCAGCACACTATGTGCTTCCGACCCTCCCTAGGGCCATTTTGTTCTGAATAAATAGATCCTTTGGGGGTTAAGTTACTAGGTACAAATCTTCCCCAAATGAGAGTAAACCTGAAATAAAACAATAACAGCTAGAAGACCCAAACCCACACACACACACGAATGTGCAGACAGCTGCCCATTCTACAGTACTGAATGCCATCCACAGCTAGAAAATTAAATAGATCTTCAACTCAGCCACATTTACACGTTAAATACATATAATCCACTCAAACCTCGCATGTAAACTTTGTTAGACACCTTCTGAAAAAAAACCAACAACATATAAGTACAATGTAATACGTAGATATTCAAGTACAAAGAGCTCCAGGATTGTTTTGTTTGCACCAGTGAAAGAATGAAAATTGAGATTTTTTGCTAATATGTTTGGTTTGCAGCCTCTTTAGGGAACAAAGGTTAAGAATTTAGAGCCTCAGGTAAAAACATTTGGATTTGCTGCTGACCTTATATGTGCTAAAGGATCTGGCTTAAGAGGCTGGAAAACAATAGCACTGAGACTCTGTCCCCTCTTGTTTGTGTCCTGCTCTTGCTGCTGCTCGGGAGGGGAAAAGAGAGAGGTGGCAGCCCATGATGGCATTGCTCTGATCACCGGAGCATTATGGCCGTAGTGAATTTGGCTTGTAGCAAATATTCTTCCTTCCCTCCCTGCCTAGATATTCCCAGGCAGCGTTTAGTGCGAGTCCGGTAACGTGCAGAGGGGTGGGAGGAAAGGAGGCAGCCCCTGCGAGAGGACTCTAGGGCATCCTTTCCAGGGAAGACCTTGGTAAACACAAGCCACTTGGCATATTTGCTGGCAGCCCATTTCTTGATTCTGTCTGCCAAGGCGGCAGGCTCATCACGTTGCAGGTCACCACCATGGTTTGGCACCAGCACTGGCAGGAAAGAATTTTTTGCATAAAGTGGAAAGAATATCCCATTCTGCCCAGATCGGGATTTTTTTTTTTTTTTTTCTCTCCATGTCTGTCAGATAAGTCTGATCTTGCAGGAAGACAATCCTATGAGCACAGCTATTGCTACCAACCTTACATCTCATGCATCTTTGCTGACTTCAGAGCCCGATGGGACAAGGTTTGGCTTAACAGCTATTCTCAGGGATCGGCACATCCTCAAAGTGACCAGCCTGAGGGCTCTGGTAAAAATTATTATCAAACTAACCCAGCCCTTTTCTTTGGCCTTTGAGCGATTGCTCCATCTAAACACTCACTTCCTTTTAGCTGAGGGAGCCTGACCAGCTTTTTTGTTCTTCCTTTTATTTTCAGGGGGGCAATGCCGTTCCCTCACCAGGGCTCCCGGAGCTGGGGCAGACGCAGGGCGTGCTCCTTAGCACAGCACACACGCTGCTCCTCCAGCTCCAGAGCTTTTGTGCTTTAGCCCCATCCACAGATTTAGGGGAGAAATTTGAACTCTGGACCTGCCAGGACATTTCGTAGAGCCTTGTGCTTTGTACGCCCCAGGCTCCTCACCCTGGAGGGAAACCCAGTGAGAAAAGAGCCCGGGGTTTTTTTCCGTGCCTTGTTATGGAGGAGTTCCCTCAGGCTTGGTAAAACTGCTGGCCGGGGGCTGGGGAGGCGTGCGGGGTGCCCGGCTCCTTGGCCTCGGCTTCCCACAGGTTGTCATAGCTGAAGTCGCTCTGGAAGCTCTGGAGCTCGGCATAGTCGTGGTAGGCTGGGGAGTCGGGGCTCGGGCAGCTGGCGTCCGGCAGGTCGTAAGTGCCAAAATTCCCATCTGCAGAAAAACAGACCGAAGCGCTCAGAGAGCTGCTGAGCAACCCAAGGGCTGGAGTCTCCTTTGGCGGCAGAGGGAACACACGGGGTCAGCAAAATTGCTATAACTGGGCAAAGCGGTGGAAGCTGCAAGCGTGTCATAGAACAAACCACGTGTGATGGGTGTCCAGAGCCGGTGGCAGTGAGTGGAAGCCAAGGCAATGGCCTCCACCAGACAGCCACAGGCAAGGGGCAGGGTGACAGGCTCGGTCCCAGCATGGGGAAGCAGGAGGAAGGCAGGGCACACATGAGTCCCCACGCTCCCTCAGCCCTGCTCTGAGTGACGCTTACGGAGACAGACACGGCGAGGCAGGGTGGGCTGCAGCGTCCCAAGCAGCATCCCAAGAGTCTCACCTGGTGGGTGCAATGAAGGGCCCAGATGTTCCTCTTGCAGAGAAGAGACCTGAAAAGAAAGAGATGCGCTGATGAGGATGACTTAGCACTGCAGTCCTGGGACATGGCACATGAGGAATCAGCCCTTCGTTGGTGCTCCCAAAAATGCACCCCATCACAGAGCACAGGGCTCAGAGCCCTGCTGCAACCAACCACTCTTCCAGCCTGGAGAAAGGCAAGCCGGGACCCCCGCCATGCATTCACAGAATCACAGAATCACAGAATCCCAGAATGCTGGGGGTGGGAAGGGACCTCTGGAGATCACTCAGTCCCACCCCCTGCCAGAGCAGGGTCACCCACAGCAGGTGGCACAGGAATGCGTCCAGGTGGGGTTGGAATGTCTCCAGAGACGGAGACTCCCCCACCTCTCTGGGCAGCCTGTGCCAGGGCTCTGCCACCCTCACAGCAAAGAAGTTCCTCCTCATGTTGAGGTGGAACTTCCCATGGTCAAGTTTGTGCCTGTTACCTCTTGTCCTGTTGCTGGGCACCACTGACAAGAGCCTGGCCCCATCCTCCTGACACCCACCCTTTCAGTATTTATCAGCGTTGATAAGGTCCCCCCTCAGCTGTCTTTTTTCCAGACTGAAGAGACCCAAATCCCTCATCCTTCCTTCATCAGAGAAGTGTTCCAGTCCCCTCAGCATCTTGGTTGCCCTTTGCTGTCCCCTCTCCAGCAGTTCCCTGCCCTTCTTGAACTGGGGAGCGCAGAACTGGACCCAGCACTCCAGATGTGGCCTCCCCAGGGCAGAGTAGAGGGGGAGCATGACCTCCCTCCACCTGCTGGTGATGCTCTTCTTGATACAGCCCAGGATGCCATTCGCCTTCTTGGCAGCCTGCAGAGTGTGGAACACTAGGACGGAGTTTACAAACTCACCTCTTCAAGATAAGAAGCATCAGGAGGCCGCAGCTGGAGACGGCATGAGGTGCCGGGTGGGCTGTAACTGGGCGCCGCTGGCACCTCACTGCAGTGACCACTGGGCAGGGGATGGCAGTTCCTCTTCTGCAGAGAGAGATGCTGGGCTACTGGGAGGGCTGGGAATCCATCCGCCTGTGATGAACCCATCTGTCCATGACACTGTAGGAACTTAACCAAAAAAACATCTAGATTTCATACCTGCTGTGGAGATTTGGGGAATGCTGACCTGCTGCTCCCCACTAGTAAGCCAGCCCTGCTGTGAACAGACTTAGGCAAACCAAGATTTTTCAGCCTACCTTGCAAATTCTACTATATTCCAACCAACTGAAGGGAAAAGAAGAACGGCTGTGCGTCCCTCGCAATGACCCACAGAGGTAGTGGAAGCTGGCCAGATGTGAAGGTAGTAGGATGGAACCGACTGGTTCCTCAGGGGGTGGGGAAGGACAGAGGGCAGTCAGAAGAACCCTCCGAGGGAAGGGAGGACTTCAGCAGCTTGGAGGATGCTGACTCAGAAACAGGCTTTTCCCAAGAGATGCGCAAAACTAGGAATGTAGCCTTTAATAGGCACTTGGTTATCACAGCTGGAATTTTTGGGGGTGGATAGAGTGGTCTCTGTGTCTGACTCAGCTCTAGTTTCTGCAGACTGGATGACATCTCAGTCTCTGCCTTTGTTTTGTGGTTTCTGGGATTGTTGAGACGCTGGCATCCAGTGATAAGACAGGGGAAACCTGTTCCCTTCTGACTCTGTCCTGGCTTGAAAAAAAAACCCCAGAGAACTATGCTGTGCCCTGCCCCACCCCGAAATGTATTTCCACATCCCGCTGGGGCAGACAGCAGGAAAAGAAATGGCCCGAGGCACGATTTCTGGAGCCAAAAGCCCTGTGTGCTGAGTCAGGGCCGTAACCGGCGCAGGGTACCTCTTGCAGGAAGCTGGAACCTGCCACGCTGCGGGCACTGGGGGAGCTGGGCGTATAGGGGTCCGCATACAAGGGGGAGCGGGGCATGGCCGGCTTCTCCAGGGAGCTGGAAGCTGTCGAGGGTTGACTTCCCACCAAGCTCCATCTGCTCAGCTAAAAGGCAGAATTGAAACAGGAACATGACATGCTGTCTCCCCAGTTCAAGACAGAGGAGGAACTGCTGGGGAGAGTCCAGCGGAGGCTGTGAAGATGCCCAAGGGCCTGGAGCATCTCTCTGCTGGGGAAAGGCTGAGGGACCTGGGGCTGTTCAGCCTGGAGAAGAGCAGACTGAGAGGGGATCCCATCAATGCCCATCAATAGCTACAGGGCGGGGGGCAAGAGGATGGGGCCGGACTCTTCTCAGTGGTGCCCAGCAACAGGACAAGGGGCAACAGGCACAAGCTGGAACACGGGAAATTCCATCTGAACACAAGGAAAAAAACTCTTTACTTTGAGGGTGGCAGAGCCCTGGCACAGGCTGCCCAGAGAGGTGGGGGAGTCTCCGTCTCTGGAGACATTCCAAACCCACCTGGACGCGTTCCTGTGCCACCTGCTGTGGGTGACCCTGCTCTGGCAGGGGGTGGGACGGGGTGATCTCCAGAGGTCCCTTCCAACCCCCGCCAGTCTGGGATTCTGTGTGATTCTGTGTTCCCTACTCTCAACTCGTCTCCAGCAGGGATCGCAGTGGGGAATCTCCCTGCAGTTCGAGTCCCAAACGCCCCTCAGCCCCAAGGGATGGCGGGGCTGACTCCCGGCTGTGCCAGCCAGGGGACTTCCCTGGGTGTAGGGCAGATGCACACTCATTGAGGGGAGGGAAACGTGGCATCGCACACTAAACCGGTGATGGACACATGCTGGGAAGCCCTCAGAAGAAAAGGCAGCTGTGTCCTATGAAGCAATAACACTCCCACTTGCAGAGCACTGGTTGCCTCAGGAATTGTTGCCCAGCTTCTCAGGGCTCCAAGAGACGTTGCTCCATTTGCTGTGTTTAACCTCCCCTCCCATGGGCCATTTTCAAATGGAAACGGGTTTTGTGCCTGCCGTAGAGCACCTGGACAGCTATCCCTGCAAGCAGGGGTAAGGAAAACACGAATTGTGCACCGGTTTCTCTGCTGGTGAACCCTGCCCGGGCAGGAGGGCGTCCCCACCATGTCCCAGCCCCTTACATTGCTCAGGTCCAGGTGCGGCGGGCGCGCTGCAGGGTGATGCTGCGAGCTGTGGATGGAGTATGGCTCGTTGTACACCGAGGACAGGAGCTCGCCGTTGGGGTTTTCAGGAATAAGGCTGCAGATGGTCCTCTCCGTGTCCTGGCTGGGCAACTGCTGGCCACATTTGCCCTTGGACTTTCTGGCGCTGCCCCCCCTCCGCAGGTCCTGTGCGGGTAGCCCCGTGCTTGGCCAGTTGGCGTGTGCCAGGCACTGAAACAAGAAGACGGAGCCCGGAGCTGGTTTTCCTCAGCCCAGCCTCAGGTACACAGACCTCCCCTGCAAGGGATGCCCCTGCATCTGCATGGTCCTGCAGCTGGGCCCGTGCCCCACGTGCTCCTCCCCATCCCCGGGACATACGGATGCTGCACGGGGTCAGAGCAAAGACCTGCCCAGCCCATCACCTCCCACCCACCCCGCCGGCTTTTACTTTGGGATTTGCTGACCTTTGAGCAGTCCCATTTGCCCTCCCTTTTGCAATCAGTACCAACAATCCGTATGCAGAGTGGAGTACTGGCATGGGACCCTTCGGCAGACTTGTCCTTTATCAGCAATGACAAAGGTGAGCCAGGACAAATACAGGCTCCGGGCGCAGATTTGGTACGCCGCGTAGCAAACACGGACCACCCGAGTTCATCCCATCCAGGACAGACCGCTCTGCTCAAAGGCAGCATCTGTCCCCCCATGTGTGCCTTTCTTTGGGGGGCTTCACTTACATGGAGAGGCTGGGAATAGCCAGAGGAGAGGGGGTCTTCGAGCACCCTGCTCTCAGGCATCAGCACGAAGGACTGTCCGTCGGGGAGAGAGCCGCTGTTCTGGGAGAGGTGTGTTAAGGTGGCCACTCTCCCTCCTGATGCCCAGGAGTTTGTACGGCCATCAGAAGTGAGCGACCCTCTCCCGCTGCCGGCAAACTAGACGGGGGGAGAAGACCAGCACATAGGAACAAGCCCCCCCGCCACGCATCCCTCCCCAGCCCCACCTGGGGGAGCCCAGCCCTATCTGGGGGAGCCCAGCCCTCCATGCCCACCTCCCTGGGTCCCAGCTGTGCCCGCACGGCAGCCGTGCCCGCTGCAGAGTGGTCTGCTGCCCTCTAGGGCTGAGTGGGTGGCTGAAGCCAGCTTGCAGGGTGACAGGGACACATGACGAAGGCTCACAGCGGGGTGAAGGCACCCTGACCCCATCCCAGCTGCAGTGGTGGCAAGGTGGGTCTCCCTTCTTTGCAAGACCCTGTTGATGTCCTTCTGCCAATGCCTCACTGCACAACGCTGTCACAGTCTATGGCCAGGGGCCTGCTTTTGAAGGAATTTAATATAATCCATCCTATATAATGTAATATAGGGCTTCAAAGCAATGTGCAAGGATCAGCAGCTTCATGATAGCCCTTGAGCAGGGGACTTGAAGCAAAGTCTCTTGTGTCACAAGAGTACCCACGTGGCCAGAGATAGGACAGATGGGAGTCCCGAGAGACATCAACTGATGACCACGCAAACCCACGGCATCTGTTACCTGCCCAGGGTGTGGTGGCTTTGATCCCGAGAAACTCTCTGATCCGGAGAGGGAGGAGTCGGCGTTTCGAAACTGGGCTGTTTTGAGGCAGTAGAGCCACTCCTGGTAATCATCGTAGCTGCGGCAGATCACCCGGATCGAATTGATGAGCCGGCCTGGAAAAACATCACTCACTGCTGTTACCGGCTTCGATCAACAGCCCGCGTTGCTTCCTTCAGAAACCCACGGGATTCCCTTTGCTCCATCCCTCCCCACATTCTCCCAGGGTCTGGAGACCCCGACACCGGTGCGGGGACAATGGGAATGCTCTGCCTTGGGTGCTGCGCGTTTGCAGCTGGCTGAATGCAGGACAGGGACCAACACAGCCCAGATCTAAGGGAGGGGGAACCTGTGCAGCCACACGAGCGCTGCTGCTGGCTCACAGCCTCTCCCCGCCGGGCAGCCAGGGCACAGACGGCCTGAGATTTCCAAGCAGTTCGTTTAGGAGAGCTTAGGTGCCGACGGGAGCGAGCACAGCCAGGAAGGTGGCCACAGCAGCTCAGCGAAACCAGCCCAACCCCAGAGACCTCGGCGGCGGCTGCCAGCCCACCCCTCGGCATGCCGGACACGCACCTTCTATTAAAAAGGAGGTTTTCTCGTTCTCTTCAAAAAGCACTTGGATGGCATTGAGTGGCAGCTCGCCCTGTCGAGAGAGAAGCAGGCTTAGGACCGCGCAGCCACGCACAGCTCACAGACAGACACAACCCGGCTGCCCCTGCCCACTTGAGGGCTGGAGCCTCCGCAGGCACCTGGCAGGTGAAACTCTGGTTCCACAGGAGCTTTCCCTAAAGCCGAGAGGCTTTAGGAGCCGACTGCGAAGCTTAGGTGGGAGGATGAGGAGGGCAGCCCCCCGTGCAGGGCCAGCAGTGAGGATGGAGGAGGCTGGCAGGAGCCTGGATGCTCTCGTTGCGGCGTGAGGAGAAGGTGCAGCTTGATGCCCAGGGAAGGCTCGGTGCCTAAATCCCCCAGGCTGGGTCTGCAGGAGACGAGAGGCACCCAACCTGCTGCTCATCTGGGTAGGGACGTGGGTGCCTCTATACCCTCACAGGTGGGGGGCACAGGAGCGCTGGAGAACTCGGTCTCCAGCAGATTGACTCATCCGTGTCCCACCGAACTCACCCTCCCCGCTCACAGAGCTCTCTCCCTTATTGCGGGAAGGAAGCCTCCGAAGCCAGTGTGACTGCACGAGCCATTTCTGTAAACTTTGTTCTTACAGAGTCGCTCCTGAGAACCAAGCTCAGAAAAACACCCCTTTTCCTTCCAGACCCCTTTTTCAACAGGTTCCCGTAGTTTAACAGCTGACTTCTCCAGAAAAATTTGCAAACACGGTCCCGAACAAGGTTTTAGTTGCTGGATTGGGACTTCCAGCCTTGCGAACAGGAATCCCCACAATCCGTACCCTCCAAAGCCTTACAGAGACAGGGTTGAGCCCTGGAAATGCCAGCGGCTGAAACGTGAGCCCTTGTGCTACGCAGCACAGTTGTGAACGCCACTCCTGCCATCGGAGCGGGGCTCGCTCCAGGCAGGCACCGATGTATGTTCCTAAAGCAGCCTGTCCCTGGAAAAAAAATGGATTTAGAAGATACCGTGTGCTATTGCCCCTAAGTGCCATAGTGCCCTTGCACTCACATCCATGGGCAGCACCCAGACCTTTCCTGCTGCTGCATCCCATCCTCAGCCCATCCTCAGAGCCCTGCTCTGCTGCCCAGCAGCAGTGGCACCTTTAAGTGTCCTTTAGGTGTCACCGCTGACAGTTTAATTCTCTGTGATGGGCAACCTGGCAGAAGGGCCAAGGGTTTGTCACCACTGAATTAGGATCTAGGTCTCCTCTTTCTTTGGGGCTCCCCAAGCTGAATTTTCCTTATGGAAAAGGAACAAGAAGAGCTGAAGCAGATTTTGCGCTGGAACTCTCTCACAGATGAGCTCATGCCTTTAATTCTCACCTCGCTCTTTCTGTGAGCAGGGGGAAACCAAGTGACATGTAGTTCATCTGTTCCTTAAGCCCCTGCTCACCTCACCTGGATGTCACCCTAATGTCACCTCACCTGGATGTCTGTGGGCATGAAGCACTAGGCAGGGGCAGCTGGTGGCAATGGCTCCTGGCCAGGATGGCAAACACAGGGTCTGGGGAGAGCTCAGGAAATAAAGTTCCCAGCTCACGAAATGAAGTTCCCACCCCACGCTGCTCTCCCCGATGCCCAGCAGCGGAGAAGGCACAGAAAGCCGGAGCGAAGCCCTGTCATTGAGCTGACGGTGCAATCGGTCAGGATTCATTTGCCTAAGCTTACAGGCTGCAAAATAAGGTGTCTAGCAGCAGAAAGCCCTCATCACGTCCTCGCTGCCAAGCTGTCCCAGCTGCACAGGCTCTGGGGAACGTGGCCGACGTGAGGGCTTTGCCACAAGGCAAACGCGGAGCTCGGCCGGGTGCCGGTGGTTTGTGCTGGCCAGCCGCCTCTCTGCCACAGCCCGCGGGCACACGCAGGCTTCCGCGGCATTTCTCCTGCGCAGAAAGTGATTTATGGGCTGAGCAGCCCGGGAAGGCTGACGTTGGGAGGGAAAGCTCAGGCAACGTTCATGGACTTTGACGCTTCAGCTGGCGCAGGCGCTGCAGGGCTGCGCGTGGAGGGGCCGGTGCTGCTCCTACTGCTCCTCACCTCTCCGTCACATTTGAGCCAGCCCTCCTGCCACCGAGGACTGCGCAGGGCTTCCCCGAGGTGCCCAGTGCTCCGTCCTCCCTACGGTGACAGCCCCGTGTCCCTAGGAGAAGGCTGAAACGCCCAGGGGCTGGAGTCCCACTGGGGGAAGCGCAGCAGCATCCCGCAAAAAAACATACAAGTCGGCTGCAGAAAGCCCCTCCGGCTTTCCCTGGGCACGGCACGAACCTGTCCCCCCCACCCCCAGCAGCTCCCCCCTTGCTGATTTACGCCTTCCCCAGGGCTTTTTCCCACCAGCGGTAAGCCAGAGCCTGCTGCTTTGGGTGAGCCCCGTCCCGGCAGGCTCAGCCCCTGCCTTCCCCTTCCCCGTCCCACACACAAACTTGGCAGCGGCAGCTCCTGTGGGTTTGTATGAAACCGAAGAACAAAAGGGCCGGGCTATTCCTTCACACACAAATTGTAGGGCTCAGCGTCTGCTCACAGAGAAGGGAAGTTAATTTGCAGAAGCCCCGGGAGAAGGCTCCCATGCCCTGACATGCCTGTGGAAAATCAAGTTCCCACCGGGGTGTCACAGGCTGGTGAATCACCTCCTGCCTGCGCTGGGCTGCGCGGAGCCCTGCCATTACCCCAGCGAGCGAGACGCCCGGGGACCAACGCTCTGGCACCGTGGGAAGGGAACATTGCACAGCCAGGGCGGACAAATCTGGTTTAAGGTTTCAAAAGAGATGAGTTAATCCGAGAGCCCAGCCCAAGGCCCCCTTACGTGGTGCCCCATTCCCAGGAGCTGCAAACAACATGTTCCCGAAAACAAGCTCTGTCTGAGGTGTGTCACACAAGCCACCAGCTGGAAACACCCTCGGCTGTTGCACTGGGGATCACAGAATCACAGAATGTGTTGGGTTGGAAGGGACCTCTAAAGGCCATCTCGTCCCACCCCCCTGCAGTGAGCAGGGACATCTGTAACTAGATCAGGTTGCTCAGAGCCTCATCCAGCCTGGCCTTGAATGTCTCCAGGGATGGGGCCTCCCCCACCTCTCTGGGCAACCTGGGCCAGTGTCTCACCACCCTCAGTGTAAAGAACTTCTTCCTGATGTCTCATCTAAACCTGCCCTGCTCTAGTTTAAACCATTGCCCCTTGTCCTATGGCTCCATGCCCTTGCAAACAGCCCCTCCCCGGCTTTCTTGTAGCCCCCTTCAGGGACTGGAAGGGGCTCTAAGGTCTCCCCGGATGGAGGAGAGCTCTCACTGGCATATGTCCCTCCTCACACAGAATCACAGAATGGTTTGGGTTGGAAGGGACCTTAAAGACCATCCAGTCTCAACCCCTGCCCTGGGCAGGGACACCTCCCACCAGCCCAGGTTGCTCCAAGCCCCGTCCAACCTGGCCTTGAACCCCTCCAGGGATGGGGCAGCCACAGCTTCTCTGGGCAACCTGGGCCAGGGGCTCACCACCCTCACAGCAAAGAATTTCTTCCTGATATCCAACCTAAATCTACCCTTCTTCAGTTTGAGGCCATTACCCTGTGTCCTACCATTACACCCCCGTGTCCTACCATTACACCCCGTCACAGGCACAGCCATCTCCTCTGGCCAGCGAGGTGCTCTATGCAGCTCTTCCCATGGGGTAGCCCTGGAATTAAAAGCAGCCTACATGGCTCGGAGCCTGATGTGGGCATGGTGAAATCATGTGAAGAAGGACCCCAGTGAGTTCACACTGGATTTCACAATCTCTGCGGGGTTTCCTTGTCACTGGCTCCTCTCTCCGTGACCCAGAAGGATGCTGGTCCTGCCGAGGAGCTCAGCTCCGCTCCGCCGTGAGCCAGGGGTGCTGCACGGGCAGGTTCACAGACAGTTCAGCGCTCGTTTTTGGCACGTTTGCTCCAGCATGGGAGAAACAGGGCCAGAAAGACACAGGGCTGTTTAATAGCCACTGCAGTAATGTCGAAGATGGATGTTGGCAATCAAGTCTAAGGGCCGTTCAGACTGCGAGCAATGCCAATGCGCTCCCAGGGCCCGTCTGTGCTGAGGCTCCCAGCATTGCTCCTACAAGCCAAGATGGGCTAGGGAAGCTCGTCTCACGTCCCCTGGGGCACTCAGGCCTCCACGTCCTTGTCGGCCCTTCCGCTGGCATGCCCAGACGTGGCTCAGGACCCTTGTCCCGCAGAGGGAAAGGGCAGAAAACGCAGAGCGGCAGCAGCATCCTCTCCTCTCTGCCCACCGGCCTTTGCCCCTCACCACGAGCATCAGATGTGCTGCCAGGATGCTACCTGCTCCAAGTGGTCCCACGGAGCGGGGCTTGGGAAGCAGAGCCCCCACGGGGACACTTTGGGGCTGTTCCAGCTCCCATCTCAAGCCAGCGAGCCAGGCTCCCTGCCAGCATAACCACACAGAAACATGCCAGCCTCCCTCCTCCCAGAGACTCGGATTCCTTGGCAGCCAGCTCCTTTCCCCCCGGGCTTTGGTAGGAGGGCAAGGTGTTTCTCATGGGAAGATAGCTTGCAACACCCCGCTGCCTGCTCAACCTGCCAGCTGGCAACGGAGCAGCGCGGGGGGAAAGCCCTTGCCAACACCAGGAGCACCAGGGAACCCAGGGGGAGGGGAGCAACAAGCCAAAGAAGTGCTGAAATCGCCGCTGCGGATGGATGGGAGAGAGGAGGAAGGTGCTCCAAAATGAACCCACCTTAAAACAGAGGGTGTTGCGCTCTTCAGATACTATCACCAGCGTGGACGGGTAAAGCACCAACAGCCGGTCGTGCTGCTCCTTGGGAAGTAAAGAGGAAGAGGGTTCCCTGTGAATGGCCAGGCAGGGCTCAGGTCTGGAGAGCCCTTTCCTTCATCTCTCTGACAGCAGTCTGAGGCAAAGGCTCTGGAAACAGCCGAGATGCTTCCCTGCAACAGGGCTCCACTGAGATTCCTGCCAGCTCCAGCTCCCAGACCTGTCCTGCAAATGCTTATACACATGCTGTCCCCAAGAACCATTGCCTGGCCCCAGGAGACATAACAAACCTTTTTCCATATACTGGGATGTGGGTAAAATGACCCCTCAGGGCCCCGTTGGATTATCGGAGCAGGTAGGCAGGAGTCTGCACTACCCACTCCGTCCATTGCCTTTTCCAAGCCGTGCTGACAGGAGGTTGCTCCCCAGAGATGTGTCCTACCTGGAAAGGCAGATGCTGAAGCTTCACTTTGGAAACACAGAGGACATCGCCTAGGGATTCCCGCTGGGTCCCTCTCCAGTCCTGGACAGGCATGTTCTGCACGGACCACCGCAGCTCCTCTTTCCCCATGGAGCTCTGCTTCCAGTCGTTCTAGGGACAGGAGCAGAACTGAGAGGCGGGATAGACACATCCTCCCCTAAGCATTTAGCTAGCGCGTGGCCCACCCATCCCAGGACACTTTTCAAGCATGGCAGAAGCAGGAAAGAGTAAATAAATCTGTGCAGGAGCCAGTTTTCCAGCTGGGACTCAATAACCGTACTTGGTAGCTAGCATCATCTGTACGTTGCCTTTCAAAGGGGAACACCTCTGTTCTACAAGCGGGGAGATGGAGGCAGGGAGGGAAGTAAAACACCCCGCAGAGACTGGGGGAGAAGACAGGTCTCTCGCATCTGGTCCTGTTTTCCAGGCCCGGGTCCCAGTCTCCTCCTTCCAATGTTTTGTAAACGCTGGATAATTGCACAAGCAGCCAACTGCGTGAGGATTTCTCGGAAGCAGACCCAAACCTCTAACCCTTCAGAGGCTGTGGTGGTGGCACCTCGGGGTCACAGGTCTCCCTTTCAGTGCCCACCCCCTGCCAGGGCACTCTTAAAGCCTTTCTTCTTCCACCCTTCCCTCGCAGGAGACCGCACAAAAGGCAAGCTGCATGCGGACACACATGCAGCAAGCTGTTGCCAGGTCTCAGCAGTACCGAGCACCTTTGGGGTTGCCATTCAGACCGAAATCCCACATTCACCCCGGCGCTGGTTGCACAGACCCAAGCCCCTAAGGACACCTGAACACAAATACATGGTTCCTCCACGGCGAGAGGAGCTCCCAAGCAAGATCACGTCTGTCGGGTGTGGGTAATTAGCGTGTCTATCCATGGCTATTTTAGGGGTGGTGGAATAACTAAAGGAAGCGAGAGCTGCGAGGCGTATTGCCCAGGGCCAGCTCCAGGCGCTGGCAAACAGGTAGGTGCCTCGGGCAGCAAGCAGCCGGGGCCACTGAAGGGGTGGCCACGGTGCTGCCCTGGTACGTGCTGCTGGTGGAGAAGGTCAATGGCCATGGGCCAGAAGGGCTGAATTACAGCTCGTACACAGCCCCGGCAACTGCTGGAAGTGGTACAAGTGGCACCAAAACCCCTGTGCGCCACGCCAGAGGGTCAGCTCCCTGAGCGGTGTGGCGAAGCACGCAAGCATCTGGCCTGGGAAAAGGCGATTGTGCCGGGAGTTAACCCCACACCAACAGCTGGAAAGAGCAGCCAGCACAGCGAGGAGCATTTGGAAGCGGAGCCAGAGCCCCTCTCCCTTTCCATCCCCAGCCCTCTGCTCCAGTTCTCCTGCCTGGAGAAGGCACCCAGAGCCCCATGGGGGACTCGGGATTCTAGAAGAGGAAGGTGAGCACCTAGAAGCGTGGCGAAAATGGCTGAGAGAGGCTGGCTGCAGAGATTATCCTTCCCAGGGAAGGCAGCAGGAGCAGTGCAGCATCCACCCAGCCGGTCCCGGTCGTTCAGCTCTGAGCCTACAGCACGAGAAACGGCTGAGCACCGTCCCGAGACACCAACCTGAGAGAGGAAGGGCAAGGCAGGGCTTCCTCCATTTAGCTGGATCTGTTTCTCCAGGTGATAAAGCCACTGCTTCAGCTCTGACTCAGTAGGGCAAAACACGATAAGGGGATTCAGCAGCGGACCTAGGTATGCGAGACACGAGATGAGCTGAGCAGATAAGGGCACCAATTGCAGCATCAAGAAGCCAGAGCTGTTGTGCTCGGCACATCACGCCATGGGTTGCCTGCGAGTCCTTTGCTCTGTTGACACCTGGCTCCCGTCCCTCCTGCCGCCACCCTGGGCACGTGTCCTCGCATCAGCTTGCTGGGGAGCCGCATCTAGCTCCGACCACCCGCCCCTTTTCAGCCCAAAACCAGGCCAAGAACAAAAGTCAGAGACAGCACGACAGTCAAGCTGGAAATCAACGGACGGATTTCAGCTTTCGAAGCCCCCAACAGGTTGTGAAAAGCATCTCTGCGGGCAGAGACTACCACAAGCGTGCTGCTGCAGACAGCCGAACCCAACGCAAACATTTCATGGTGTTTCCTAGTTTCACTTTGGCACTCGGTAGAACGTCAGTAGCTCTCTGACACTGTTTATTTATTGCTTCACCAAATATAATCTGTGCCAGACGAGCTGAAGCTGCTCTCAGACATACCCTTGAAGGGAGGAACAGCCCTATATCTTATTGATTTTAATGTTTCCAGCTATCATTCGCTTAACATAACCTAGTGACGTTAATAATAATTTATGGCAGGCTGCAGAATGTATGTTATGATTAATAATTTACCGGTGATCTCATATTAAACCATATTTGGTGCATGCTCAGTAAGAGCTGGCTTTGCGGCACTTGGAAGTATTCAGATAAGCAAGTGCGCTGGATAAGCATGATACTTTGCCCTTCTGTGGAGCCCTTCATCCCATAATTCCTGCATTATTTATGAACACCGGTTAATTAAGACTTTGAAACACATGTGTCTGTCAGGAAATGCACTAAACACAGACAAAGCAGAGCTGGGGAAACTGAGGCAGACACTCCCTGAGTGACTTTCCATAAGTCACTCCGTTCAGACCCATTACAATAATTAGGTGTCGGGCTTTACCGGGCATCCAAGTGTCTATGTACCTTGTGGCTCTGGAGTTCTCTTGCCTTGGTTTCCCTGTCTTTGCAATGGAAATGAGGTGATGCCCTACTTTACAGAACTGCTAGGAGGGTACAAAGGTGCTAGCGTTACCCAGATATTCCGGCAGCTCTGAACATGTCCCTGGGCATCCAGGCCCTTATACAGACAGCAGGAATTTTGCCGGTGGGGCATGACCCTTGAGATGGCACTGCTTGCTCTGCCACCTCCTCCAAGGCCAGCCTCTCAGACGTACCCCGAGGGCTGTTTGTGTTGCCACATCTCAACAGGGCCCCAAAGGAAGAGAAAATGAGAAAAGAGAAACTCCTGCCTAAGCCTGAAGCCGGAGACGTGCCCGGAGCTGGTGGAAGGAGCTGCTGGGGAGATGTGACGCACAGCCCCAACGGCTGCTGCTAATTCGGCTGCTGCCATTTCCCTCAGCCCCAAGGGCACGTTTGCGGCCGGGCCGTGACACAGCCATGCTGAGCAACCTGTGCCGGCCCTCGTGCTCTTTCCTTCTGCCCTGTCCTTCCTCTTTCCTTGCGAGCGCTTCCAGAGGAAAAAGCGAGAAAGCCCCTTCCCGGGGCAGCAGCAGTTTATTCCCACCCAAATCTCTCCGTCTGGAGACACAAAAAAGCTGCCACTTTTGCGGGTGAGGAGGCCGAGGTAACTCAAGGTGCTCAGCAACTTCATCAGCATCAGAGGCTGTGCCAGAGATGGAGCCCAAAGCCAAGGCCATGGCCAGCCGCCATCCCCCTCTCCGTGCCATGGCACCGAGGGCGGCACTGCGCGCTGCCGGGCTTCGTTCTCCCGCTCCACCTCTGCACTTCCAACGATTGTTCCGGCATCTTCCCACGTACCGAACTACCCTAGGAAGTGCAGTTCTGGGGGAACTACTGATGCCACAGGATTTCTCAAGAAAATGGATGGGTGTCTTTTGTGTCTCAGAGTCATGAGACAAGAGACACCCACCCTGACCCCGCGCGGGGCCACGGACAAGTCTCTCATCCCCTCCCTGCCTCGATTTCCCCCCCTCTAGCAGAAAAACAGAACTCCTCCACTCATCTGGCAATCCTAAATATCGCCGCCTCCCTGGTTTCTTTGTGTCCCTGTTGCCTGATACACACAGCACTCTGTCAGAAAGGCTTTGGCTCGTTTTTCCCTAAGCAGGACACAACCCCAACAAAGCTCGAGGCAATTTTCCACCCCACCACGCTCTTGCGTGTTTCAATACAAGCAGAACAAGTCCATCCACCCCAGCGCAGACGCCCCTGACAGGCTATGCCTGGGAGAACTTTTCCTTCGTTTTGCAGACTCCCAAAAAGGGCTGGAGAGCCCTGCCTCATACCGACCACAGCTCAGCAGTCCTCAAAATTAATGGATTGGGTTGTACCAGCTCCTTTTTACAATTTATGTAATTTTTTTTTTTTTGAGTGGCCTTTGCGTAACTTTCTCTCTAACAGAGGACACCAGAGCACACCGACAGTGGGCCGAGGACACAAATGAGCTTTCTTGGCTCTGTATCATTACTGGGTTATGTACTTAGTTCATGCTGTAACGACTACTCTTGAAGGCTTGCGACTGCTGTAATTCAGCAGTGACTAAGCCCAAAGAAGCCTCCGGCCAGGCTGCAGACAGGCTGTCATCCCGGGAAAACTTTTCTAAAGCAAGATCACTCGGAGAAAAGTTTAAAAAAGCTTGTGGAGGCCGGAGTGCTGGTGAGGGAAGAGTTGGTGACGTGACACTGGGTTCTGGTAGCACCAGCCTGGCATTATTGGTGGCGGCAAGTCACCTCTTGGCACTGTTGCCCATCCTGCGTGCCTTGGGCTGTATGCGTGCCTGCTCGGAGTCACTCCCCGGCCTCGGGGACGAGAGACAAGAGGTGGGAGAAGGAGTTTTATTCCACTCCTTCCTTCAAATGTGGCGCACAAAGAGCAAATGAATGGGCAGAGGTGGGAAGTGTCACCAGAAGCACGAACCCGCTGGAGCATGGACCATCCCTCTTCTGCGTTGCCGTTACAGAATCAGAGACTCGCAGAATGGTGGGGGTTGGAAGGGACCTTCAGAGATCATCCCATCCCACCCCCTGCCAGAGCAGGGTCACCCACAGCAGGTGGCACAGGAACGCGTCCAGGCGGGGTTGGAATGTCTCCAGAGACGGAGACTCCCCCACCTCTCTGGGCAGCCTGTGCCAGGGCTCTGCCACCCTCACAGCAAAGAAGTTCCTCCTCGTGTTGAGATGGAACTTCCCATGGTCAAGTTTGTGCCCGTTACCCCTTGTCCTGTCGCTGGGCACCACTGACAAGAGCCTGGCCCCATCCTCCTGACACCCACCCTTTCAGTATTTATAAGCATAAATACTCCAGCCCCTTCCCTGCCTGCAGCCCTGGGCATCACTGCTCAGGTGTTTAGGAGCAGGGAAGCCTTGGAGGGGAAGAAGCAAATGCTGGGAGGAAAAGCTGCGGCTCTCTGCAACCTCTTTTCACAAAGTGGTTCTTCTCTGGGACTAGGTGAGAGCGGGACAAAGAGCGGCAACAGGCGTGATCCATGCACCCTCTCTTCTCCGCGCCAAAGCAAACAAAGAGGCACCAACCTGCAATGCGGAAAGCGTGATCCTCCTGCCCGGTGCTCTTCCCAGTCCCAACTTCACACACATGCAGCTCTTTCAAAGGCAGCAGTCCCTGCGTAAGAAGAACACACCGTTATTTGGGGGGGGGGGGGCAGCCCGCAGGCAGGCTCTGCAATTCGTGCCCCTTTGCTGTAGGAGACTGGAAGTCCAGCCTGGGCACCAGCAGGTTGCTGGGGCTCCTGGTGTTAGACTGCGAAACGCTGCCCCGAGGGGGAACATTTGGGGTTTCGATCCAGCACGCTGCCCAGAGGAAGCAGATTCAGCAGCTCCCCGGGCTCCGTGGGGCCAGTGCTGCGGTCACCAGCTGCCCTGCAGGCAAAACCACGTTCTTTGTATTCCAAGCCTTTCAGTTTTAAGAGAAACCTCAAAAAACCCCCACATTGCTGGTTTAACACAAGCAAGCCAGAAGATGGAAACGACCACGAAGCAAAATCCAGCTGTCCGGTTTCTGTACTCCCGTTCATCAGAGTCCCGCTGTAACGAAGCACGGGGACAGATAACAAATTCTGCTCCCTGTCTTCAGCTTTCTAAACAAGGACTGTAAAAGATGCTAATTGCTGTAATGTCTAAGGGCCAGCACTGGCACGTTAATTCCTTTTTAATTCCTCCAGAATTAATAATCGAAGTAACTGTTTATAAAGCAGATGGGAGATTTTGTAATATTGTTTGCATTCTGACACGTCTCTTCCCAGTTGAAGGCTGGCTTGCTGGGTGACTCGAGATTGTATTGGCGTATTGCATTAACCTCAAGTCACCTGGAAGAAAATAAATCCTTTCTAAAAGGAACAAATCTTACGACCATCTACAAAACAGCCATGCTCAGCTTTAGTTACTCACTCACGTGGAGGGAGAGCACGTTCAGGGCTTCCTTTTTGTTGGGCTGTGACTTTTTTTGGCCGCATGTGCAAAACAGCTGATTGTTCGTAATTTACCAGCATCATCAGGTTAAAAGACTGATGAAGGGTTTGCCAGCGTGATTCCCCAAGCCTGACCTCAGCTTTTTCTTTCCACCCTCTCCCACATGCCGCTTTCTCTTGCCCTGCAGATGAAGAACTCCCCCTTGGTTCAGAAGCCAGGGCCAAGTCCACCGAGGCCAGTGGGATTCGGAGCGACAGGAGCTCTGACCCTTGCCAAGGCACAGCTCTCTCTG
Organism: Rissa tridactyla; assembly: GCF_028500815.1. Classification (NCBI taxonomy): domain Eukaryota; kingdom Metazoa; phylum Chordata; class Aves; order Charadriiformes; family Laridae; genus Rissa; species Rissa tridactyla. The sequence continues at coordinate 5,788,620 of NC_071481.1, read as the reverse complement.
CTTGGTGCTCTACACAAAGTCACAGAACCACAGAATCACAGAACAGTGGGCATTGGAAGGGACCTCTGGAGATCATCCCGTCCCACCCCCTGCCAGAGCAGGGTCACCCACAGCAGGTGGCACAGGAACGCATCCAGGCGGGGTTGGAATGTCTCCAGAGACGGAGACTCCCCCACCTCTCTGGGCAGCCTGTGCCAGGGCTCTGCCACCCTCACAGCAAAGAAGTTCCTCCTCGTGTTGAGGTGGAACTTCCCATGGTCAAGTTTGTGCCCGTTACCTCTTGTCCTGTCACTGGGCACCACTGACAAGAGCCTGGCCCCATCCTCCTGACACCCGCCCTTTCAGTATTTATAAGTGTTGATAAGGCCCCCCCTCAGTCGTCTTTTTTCCAGACTGAAGAGACCCAAATCCCTCATCCTTTCTTCATCAGAGAGGTGTTCCAGCCCCCTCAGCATCTTGGTAGCCCTAAGTCCAGGTAGCCTAAACGCCTCATGTCCCTGGTCCTGCCTGCCAGCCCTGCACGAGCCCCTGTCCCACCTCTGTCTGCCCACAGACAAGGACCCAGGCTGGGTCTGGGGTTGTCTGGCTCCAGTCCCTAGGAAGAAATGCTCTCTTCCCCCAGGGGCTTGGCATCCACGGGAAAGGACTTGCGGAGATGGCCTCGAGGAGGCCAGTGGCAGCCCCAGGAGCAGAGCCCCCTGCCCTGTCCCATCCCATCCACCCAGTGCCCCCAGCTTGCCCATATTGCCCGACTCCCCAGTGCTTGCCCCGGCGTGACCGGGAGATGCCCTACCTGGTAGGTGAGTCCGTTGGAGCCCGTAGACTGGAAGTACAGGTAAGACTGGAACAGCTCCAAGAAGCAGTCGTTCACCTCCTGCAGAAAAGACAGGTTTTAGGGTTTATCTCAGGACACCTTCCTCCTCCCCGCTTCCCTCTGCATCTCAGACTGATCTGGGCACAGAAAAGCCCACGGTCGCTCATCCAAGGGCCACCACCACATCCCCGCTGGTGGATCTGCTGCCAGCCTGGCAGCTGAACGTGGAAGCACGGCCCAGGTCCCCACTGGGATGGGAGCCGGTGGATGCCAACCGGTACCCGTGCAGAAGTCCCCGGGCCAACTCAGTAGCCCAAGGAAGTCTCTGTGAGTCACATTTCCCAGAATTATCCTTTACTTCCCAGTCCTGATGGGTGACTCCACGCCTGGGAAGAGAAACACCCACACACAGGTGCCGCAGCTTACCTGGCAGTGCTGGAACTTAAACTTGACCTTGGAGTAATAGATCATTTTGCCCAAATTCCTGACAACCGTTTTCCTTCGTCCCTTCTTGAACAGGCTGGGGAACCTCTGGTCCAAGTTTTCTTTCTGGTTTTCCTGGTTTTGAATACTCTGCACCAAGGATTCAGGAAAAACAAATCAGAGCCGGTGGGAGGTGGGGGGCCTGATGTCTAGAAGAGACATTCCCAGAACATCTTCCCAGAAGGATTTCCTCAGAAAGGTGCCCTGGGCTGTTTGTTGTTGGGTGTCCATGCCAGCGTGGAGCTGGGGTTCCGTTACTGCTGGGGGGCTGTCCTCCCTAGGCAGGGGAGATACTGACCTAAAGGGAGGTTTTCTGGCTTGGGAAAGAGGGTGTGCGGGAGCACATCCTACATTTAGGATCTCCCAACTCCGCGGATGAGCTCCTGCCATCCTAATGAAATGCACTGGAACAAGGACGGATCACGGCGAAGCAAACACTAGGTTCCTCAGCTCTCCCATCTGCTCGGATCCCTCGGTTTCTCCGGGAGGAATCTGGTGTTTCAGGTGCCCAGACACTTTTGAGGACAAGTCCCACAGCCATAAAAGCAGCTGCCAGGCCCTGAGCCATGAAGCTGCTCCACTGTCAGGGCAAAAGGCTAAGGGAAGCCAGCAAGCACAGGGGCTGACGTGAGGAGATAATACTCAGGGCTGGGATCGGGGGGGGGGTCCCTTTTTTCCTGCATTCTGGTTATATGGAAATTCTTCCTTCTGTGCAACGGCATAAACCCACACCCCTACAGCACCCCGCCGCTCACCGTCCCAGGGCTGCAGCTGCGCTACCTAGATGCTGCTGAAATCCCAGGGCTGAAAAGCTCTCCCTGCAGTTTCTCTGGGAAGGACACTTTTATTTCTGGGGGTTGGTTGATTTTCTTGGGGAGAAGAGAAGGGCTGTATCCCTGCGAGGCCACGGACATCACTGTTCCCCCTCCCCAGGTCTACACCCCACCTGCGTATTTGACTCTTAAATATCAGCTTTAGCGTTAGCGCATCACGGACTCTGGGATATTCATGCCCAAGATAAAGAGAATGGAAGGTGGGAGAGGCAAGGTTTGCCCTGCTGCTCGGTCACCAGGCTGTGGCCACCTCGGTGGGATCCACTCCAAGCACTGGTGGCTGCATTTCTCGGGGATGCTTCCAGCGAGGACGTGGCCGGAGCTGGGATGCAGGGTGTCGTGGTGGCTCACCAGGACTCGTACGCTTCTGTCCAAACAGCATTTCCAGGAACGAGCAGGGCTCAGCAGGGATGGAGCAGGCAGTGCTTCCCCGCCGCCCAGCCTGTCTGGCCCGCCTGTGCCCGCTCCCAACGCCCCGTGCCAAGGAGACAGCTGCGTGAGCCCCATGATAAATGAAGAGCCAGCAGAGCTAACCAGATCTGTCTTGCTGGGGCCTCCATGATTCACCCCTCCGGCATGAGATTAACCCTTCTGCTAACCACGCCGGGGACATCGGCAGCGCTCGGGCCAGGGGGGAGATGGGGAACCAGTTCAAGACAGAGGAGGAACTGCTGGGGAGAGTCCAGCGGAGGCTGCCAAGATGCTCAAGGGCCTGGAGCATCTCTTTGCTGGGGAAAGGCTGAGGGACCTGGGGCTGTTCAGCCTGGAGAAGAGCAGACTGAGAGGGGATCCCATCAATGCCCATCAATAGCTACAGGGCGGGGGGCAAGAGGATGGGGCCGGACTCTTCTCAGTGGTGCCCAGCGACAGGACAAGGGGCAACGGGCACAAGCTGGAACATGGGAAATTCTGTCTGAATATGAAGAGGAACTTCTTCACTTTGAGGGTGGCAGAGCCCTGGCACAGGCTGCCCAGAGAGGTGGGGGAGTCTCCGTCTCTGGAGACATTCCAACCCCACCTGGACGCGTTCCTGTGCCACCTGCTGTGGGTGACCCTGCTCTGGCAGGGGGTGGGACGGGGTGATCTCCAGAGGTCCCTTCCAAACCCAAACATTCTGTAATCCTGTTTGAACCAGTAACAGGAACCTAATGCTGTCAGGACCCTTTCACCTGCAAAGCTTGGGGTTCCTTCCAGGGCATCACTGAATTTAGGTAACTCTTTTTGGGACACGCATTAACCCCTTCTCTGCTCAAAGGCTCCCTCCAGCTTTGCCAGCCAGCTCCACGCAGCACCCACCAACACGCACCCAGCTCCTCCCCTGGAGGTGGGAACCTGCTGGCTGCCCATTAATGGTCTCACCGAGAGGCAATTAAGCGTAGGGAAAGATTATGTTTGTGCTACAAGCCGCTGTCAGAACAAAGAGCAACTGATCACCTGACAGCTGTGGCAGCAATAACAAAACACAGCTCGGATAAGGGAGGGGGGAGAGGATAAAGTAATGAAATTACGGATGCAGCGATAAGCAGCAACACCGGCTCCCAGCTGCCTGGGCGATGCTGCTGCCTGGAACGTTGCAGCCAATTTCCCCAGTAATAAATGAGGCCTCAAGAAGCCAAAGCAACCTGAGAGCTGGGAATCCAGCAGTACTTTTGGCAAAGAGCTCAGCCAACCCACCAGCTTCCACAGGGATCCTCTGGGGTTGGGAGGGAAAGGGAGAGCTCCCACCGCCGCTGTTCGAGTGGCAAGAAACAAATTAAATGGAATAGAATCATAGAATGGTTCAGGTTGGAAGGGACCATTAAGATAATCCAGTCTCACCCCCTGCCCTGGGCAGGGACACCTCCCACCAGCCCAGGCTGCTCCAAGCCCCGTCCAACCTGGCCTTGAACCCCTCCAGGGATGGGGCAGCCACAGCTTCTCTGGGCAACCTGGGCCAGGGGCTCACCACCCTCACAGCAAACAACTTCTTCCTGATAACCTCATCTAAATCTCCCCTCTTTCAGTTTAAAACCACTCCCCCTTGTCCTATATCTCCCCTCCCTGATCCAGAGTCCCTCCCCAGCTTTCCTGGAGCCCCTTTAGGGACTGGAAGGGGCTGGAAGGTCTCTCCGGAGCCTTCTCTTCTCCAGGCTGAACCCCCCCAGCTCTCTCAGCCTGTCCTCACAGCAGAGGGGCTCCAGCTCTCGTCTCTGTGCATCCAGCTCCAGCATCTTCATGGCCCTCCCCTGGCCCCGCTCCAACAGATCCATGTCCTTCTTGTGCTGAGGACTCCAGAGCTGGATGCAGTACTGCAGGTGGGGTCTCACCAGAGCGGAGCAGAGGGGCAATACCTCCCTCTCCCAAGCAAGCATCTAGCCAGCCCAGCTTGCAAGGGTTTGCAGCCAGACTGAGAAGACAGCTGGAGTTAGTGGCTAAGCATGGGGGCATCTCCAAGATCAGGGACAAAATGGGATCACGGCACTGAAATCTCCTGCCACCCTTGGAGCAGGTCCTGTCCGCCCATGCCACACCAGTCTTTCAAGCCCAGTCTTATCACTCGTGATCAGGTATTGTGGTTTCACAGGAAGAAATGGGGCTGTTCAGGTCCTTAGTTTTATTTTATTTTTTAGCAGGCAGTTCTCTCATGTCTTTTTTCTAGCAATTTTATGTCCTTCACTGGGGTGCCATGGTTAAAACCCCAAATGAATACAACATTTGCGTATGTGCAAGGAGAACTGCCCTCGCACCTCCACAGGTTCCTGCCCACATCTCCGGAGAGCAGCAGCAACAGGAGGGAGCTGGACATCATTAAATGGCAGGGGGTGGAACTAGATGATCTTTAAGGTCCCTTCCAACCCGAACCATTCTGTCATTCTATGATTCTATGAAATCCAACAGCCAGCACAAGTCCCCGGTGACAGCCCGTTTGTGCTGCGCCAGGGGCAGCACTGACGCCCACCTCCTACCCGCTGCTTTTCATTCTAACACCGGCCAAGACGGTCACAACCGCAATCCCTGAGCTCGTCTCGTTTGTCCATCGGCCATTTCTGTGGTTTCTTTGTCCCTTGCCTGCAGAAGGAGGCTGACGAGCGCTGGCTCAGCCTTTCTCACTCAGAACAAAACCCTTTTGTAAGGCTGGCAGTGGTTCCCATAAATGCCCGAGCATCTCTCTAGGTATAACAGCGATTTCCCAGGGTGTGGAGGACTTGCCTAAACCCACGCTCTGGAGAAAACAGCTCCTGCTGAATCTCCGATGTCTCTGGGCTCAGACCCACAAGTGCATCCCTGCCCTCCCTGGGACAGATTTATTGCCACCGGCATGGCCTGGGTCTGGCCATCCCCTAAAAAGCAGCACTGGGAACCCCCTGATGTCCTGTCAGGGTTGGGGACCAGAGCTGTCACAGCCTCTGCCATGAGCATCACTTATCTCCCAGGCCCGTGCACTCCCCAAAACCACAGGGATGCCTCAGCGTGCAGCCAAAATGAGAGGGAACCAGCATTTCCCACTCCTCTGGAGCCCTCCCCAGCCAGCCGTCTGCTCCCCTGGCTGGGCTGGGCTGGTGGCAAGCGCCTTCCTGCCCCAGCCCCAGCCCCATCAGCCCGGATCCCGTTAGCTCAGCTATCCCGCTGCGTCTGACGCAGTCCAGATCATCGGAAACCTGGTTTCTCTCAGGGTTCGGGGAAGCAGCGGGACTCTCGCAGCGCCAGTGCCCTGACATGTTCTTTCGCTCTCTCCCGGTCTCGGATGCCTCATCCTACAGGTAGAGCAAGTTAATAATTAACCCGCCTCAGCCCCTGCAGACCCCAGTGACTCCCGGCTGAATCACTAACCCCGGCAGCAGGAAGAGCTCAGCCTTGCGAGGCTGGTGCCCTGGGGCTCCCAAAGCTGCTGTTTAATGATAAAAGAAGCAAATGAGAAGCACCGCTCTTCTGCCACATCCTCCCCCCTCACTCTGCTAAGGCTTTGCAGGAGCCGTAACTGGGAAGCGTGGGAAATGGGGCAGAAGGCACCGGCTTTGTGTGACCGCTGCCCGTGGCTGGGTCCAGAAGGGACCTGGTTTTCAGGAATGTCACTTGCCCCAGTCCCAAACCGCCTGCCGTGGCCAGAGGTCTGGCCACCCGATCTCCTCCGAGATTGCATCCGGAGAGTCCCGGGCTGATGGCTCCTCTCTAACCTGGCCCTGCAGCAGCTGATCACCTCCCGCCCTCAGAGGTGTTTCTCCCGAAAAGACGGGAGTGGGAAAGGGGCTAAGCCAAGGCTTTCTCCAGGCCACACAAGAAGCTTGCGGCTGAGCAGGCAGTTTGAATCCCATCTGCCCCAGGCAAGGGTAACATCTAAACAACTGCTCCACCCTCCTTCCCTCCCTGAAGAGATCCCTCACTCTCTCGTGCTCCTGAATGAATAATCTCTCCGTGACCTTTGTTTTGTCAGTCCGCAGGACTCATTTTCCAGGATCCGCTAACATGACAGCTCCCCCTGCTTCCCCAGGGGAGGCATCCAGGATCTATCTGGGACCTGGTCCCGTCAAGTGCTGCCCAACCCTTCTGGAGGGACGTGCCCAATACTCTCATTCACAAATAACGGGCAGGACTGTGAAACAGCCCCAGTTCTGCTGTGCTTCCCACCTCTTAGACTTCAGGATACGTTCTCCAAGAGAGAGGACGGCACTCACCCACGGCCACCTCACGAGCCAGGAGTAGGACCCCAGTCCTGCTCCTTTCTCAGGCTCACACGAGGAAAAGCCAAGGCCCTTTGGGTTGGAAAGGGCCAACCTGGGAGCAGCTGAAGGGAAAGGGACTGCGGGGTCCCTGCTTGTGGGGAGCAGACGTTTGAATCTCTGCAGCAACCCAAAGTACACGAGCAGGGCTGCTGACAACTGGGTCCTGCAATACACCAAGCCCTTGACCAGCACCTCGTCCCCAGGGAAATACAGCCAGCCAGCAGCCAGAAACCCAAGAGATAATGTCCTGCCGCTGATATGACCCGTCGAGCTGTGAGTCTCTGCCTCGGCTTCCCTTTGGCCCATATCCGCAGAGCCTACTTGCCACACAGTGGGGCAGATGCACGCACAGTACAGCCCAACAAGCCCCGAGACTGGGTCCCCATCCCTGGCCCACCCAAAGGGACCCGCGCAAACGTAGTGGGGCTCATGGTTTCACCTCGGCTTTCCCTCCGCAGTGCTGGGAAATGGGCCATATGGCCACAAGGCTGGTACATGCCTGGGACAGACCTGCCCTTCCTGATTACCTTCCCAAGGCTTCTTGCTAGCACGCTGCCTGCTCTGTCTCATTCCAGCGTGGGAATGAATCATCCTACCTTTGAATGCTCGCTCGCTCGCTCTCATTTTCCCTTCCTTCCCAGGCTACCCAGAAACAAAAGAACCGATGGCAAAGGGGCTGTGTGAGATATTCCCACCATGCCGCCTGCTTTGCTCTCAGCGCGACCCTCCCACCCTGTCACAAATTTGGGCTAATGGCAGGTCCCCTCGACACCCGCGTGGGGACCCTGCAGCACAGCGAAGGCCACGGGGCTCATCCCTCCCTGGGCTGCGGATGGGACCTCCATCTCCTTGAGACAGACCTGCTGCTACCCCCAGAGCCAGACCCATTGTCCCTCTTACGTCCTTGGGGTGGGTGGGAAAAATCTCTGGGAGGAGTGGGGAAGGGGGTTGGATGTGTTTGTACTTGCCTTTCCTGGAATATACTGCAGGATTTTGTCTGTGGTCGTATCTCTCTCCTGCCCTCCTTCTATACCAAAAAAGCTGGGCAGTTTTTTCTTGCCATTTTGCCTACAGAGGGGAGAAAAAAACAAAAACAAAAACAAAACCAAAAACAAAACCACGCATGCAAACAAAGATCTAGGCTGATGCATCGTGAATTCTGCCCAGAAATAAGGAAGCCAGAAAGCTAAGTAAGCAATTTGTCACGGGCTTTCTAATCATCCCAGCAGAGCAAAGGGCTGATCAACAGCCTGGGAGAATCGTAATGGGGTTTGTGCTGCACTTGTTGATGTTTCTTTGCTTTTTTACATGCCTTTGCATAACCAAACGATCAGCTGGGCTCATCTGTGTCTCCAAATCCGCGGAAGGACCAGATGTTCCATTGCAAAATACAAAGACCAAATCCAGCCCTGACAACTAGTCCAAAGCCCCTGGAGTGGCGATGCATATGCACACGTACACAACGTATATTCACAAACAGGTTTTATTTCTACCTTTGTGGGTTTCCTCTCCCTTTCCTTCCACTCCCAGCAAGGCCCCCAGGTTCTCCTTGCGCGCACACCACTAACGAGCAGTTCCCGATGCCGTTTAAGCAGCGCTGGGACTGCTTTGGTGGGATTTCCCGGCGGTTGCTCTCTCTTTCAACCAGATTGCAGCCTGTAGTTCAGCAGAAACCCGGCTTATCTCCACGGAGAGCCAGGAGCGTGGGAAGCCGGGATTCCGTGGGCACAGGAGGTGCTCTGTGGCTCGGCTGCTCCCCTGCAGCTACCTGATGGCCCCCCTCCAGGGTCCAAATTCCCCAACCGATCCCCTCTCTTTTACCCCACAGGAGCTCCACAGGCTCCTAGAGGTTTGCTCCCAATTTCTGGCAGCACAGGAGACCAAGGGGATGGTTTCAGCGTCTCCTCTGGTTTAGAAACCCCCTCAGCCTGGCGGAGTTTATGGGGTTTGCCTCAAAGCCCAACACGTATGTCGAACCCAAGGTAGATGAGGAGTCACCCTGCTTCCCGACAGAGCTCCTGTCCAGCCCAGAACGCTCAGGATGGGGAGGGCTCTGCTTTGTGGGTGCTTAGGTACCGGCAGCAGCGCTGTGACACGCTGATGGGAGCACGGGCCATGGGAAAAGCAGGGCACAGGGTCATATTTTGTCCTATTTTGGGACAGGCATCCATCGCTGGGGTACCAGAACGCTGCCCTGGCCAGCCCAGCACCAAAGTCCCCCGAGGATTTTACAGGCATTTTCTCTTGCGTCTTCCTTTCAGGTTACAAAGGCAGGGCAAATATTATTGGGCAGAATGTTGGGATTTGGGGCTTTCTCTCTCAAGTGGGAAGAGTGTGAATGCTGTTTTTTCACAACACAGCACCGCAACTCCGGGTGTCACGAATAAAAAAAAAAAAAAAAAAAAAAAGTTGCAGGTGAACACAAGGAGTGTCAGGCGTTCTGCACCTTGCCCTGCCTGTCCCACAGAGAGGAGTTTTAATTTTCAAAGCGAAATGAAATAAATCGCCTTTCTCCTGGGGGCGGCGTCTCTGGGATACTCTGCCGGCAGAGATCTAGGATTCCTTCCCAGGCACTTGTGGGGAGCCGATCGCGTTTAGCACCCCGTAAAACCATGCAAAAGCCCGATTCTGCCAAGCACGTAAAATAACTCCTGGGTTTCCTGAGCTGGGGCTCAGCTGCCAGCCCAGTCCTGCGTGGTGCATCGCACGGGGGGGAAAGCCGGCAGGGAACTGGAAAGGCAGCCCAAAGGAAAAGCAAGCATTACTTACTCTTTCTTCAGCGAAGGCTTCCTTCTGAAAGAGCTTCTGAGCCGCCCAGGTGCCTGAGGAACACAAGTTATGTTCCCCATGCCGGCAGCGACTGGAAGCGCCCGGGAGCAGCGGGGAGGTTTGCGTGTGTGTGTGTCACCCAGACGCTCCCCTTCCGCTCGCCGTGACTCGGGCGGGTGTGGGCTGCGGGCGGCTTTCGGCCGAGGTTCCCTTCTCCTGCTCCTGCCCCTTCTCCTTCTTTCTCCTCCTGCTCCTGCCCCTTCTCCTTCTCCTCCTGCCCCTCTCCCCCCGCCCCGTCGGGGCTGGCAGAGCCGGCGCTGGGAGGAGCGAGCCAGGTGAGAGGCAGCGGGCCCCGGAGGGGGCAGGCAGGGCAGGGCAGGCAGGGCAGGCAGGGCAGAAGAGACAGGGCGGCAGCCTCTGCCCCCCACAGCATCCCCCAGACAGGCAGGAGGGCTCCCCAGTGAGCCACGGGATCCCAGCCGCCCCCCTCCGACAGCTTCTCTCTTCGCCCATTCTCATATTAATAAGCATTTCAAGCTTGGGGGATTTCTCAATTAACAAAACGGTGCCCCCAAGGTGGGCGAATCCGGCCTTAGACCTCATTTTCCCTGTAATTAAGAACTCAGAATTAACAACCCGGCGGTGCTTCGCTCGCCGCGGCGCGCTAACGTTTCTTCCCAGCAAACAGGACGAAGCCGGAGCCCCGGGGAAACACGCCTGGAGCGTTTTTATTTTTCTTTTTCCCCAAAAGGAAATCGATCACTGTTCAGTTCAGGGGGAAGGAAAAAAAGGACACGGGAAGATAATATTGGTGATTATTGTTTAAGTGTTCTCCCAGGTGTTCAAAAAGGCAGCACTCAGAGCAGTTGTATTAGTTAAAAAGAACCAGCGTGGATTAGAGGTGAAGAAAATAATACAAAAATATAACAAATTTACAGGGGAAAGCTAGAATATATCAAAATCTAGGGATTGTGGAAAATTGATAAAGGAAGAAAAATCCAAAAGGAGAAGCGTGATCAATGAAACTAAAGGGATATTTATAGAAGAAATGCTTTTAAAGGAGGCAAACCAAAAATTCCTGACCATGGTATGAGTCCTTTACTGTGTGGAAACAGAAATAATCATAGTGAGTAGTTGATGATAATACAGCAGAATTAATATTTCTGTTCTGTCTATTGAAAAAAAACCAGTATAGTCATAAGAAACGACAAACCCCTTTTCATTCCACGGTCCTGCAGGTGGCTGTTAAAAAGGAAACACAGAACTTTGATGCTCGGGATCGGAAGGTCCAGAGAATTCATATCCAAGAGTTTTACAAGACCTGAACCACAAAGGGCTTGGATCGCTGCTGTTCATTTGCAGGAAGTCTTGCAGGACCGTGGGATTTGCAAAGAACTTGCATAAATTAATAGGGATTTCCACGGGTAAAGATGACCATCCCGGTAATTATGGGTTTGTCAGTTGACACTGATTCCGAGGAAAATGATGTAACAGCTGTTAGGGAGTTTGATTAACTTTAAGAATTAAAGGAGGGGAATATAATGAATACAAATCAACTCAGGGTTATGGAAATTAGATCTTGTCAAGCTAATTTAATCGCTACCACATTTGAAAAAAAAAGAAATAATCAGGTTTAGTTAATATAAATAATAGTACGAAATTACTATAAAGCGCGTGATGTGACACGTCTTCGCAACTTTCTAGTAAGACTCCGAAAGGCTGCAGAGGGTGTAAGACCCACCGATCCATCACAGATCGGCCAGCCACGGAGAGGCGACAGCAACTGTGCACCAGGACTGACTGTTGTCTGCGAAGAGGGTTTCTGCCGGCTGCTCCAGGGAGCATTTTTGCCTCCAGACCGTTTCCAGTGACAGTCCAGCAGCTCCATCTTGCTACGGTAGCAGAGAGGCTACAGGGATGCAAGAGGCTGGAAGCGGCTGCACGGGGAAGGGACCTGTGACAACCGGCTGGCAGCGAGGTGACAAGAAGAGACGCAGAGAAAGTGAGGCTGGGGAGGTTGAACCTGGGAACACGGCATGCATTTTTAACGGGAAAGGTTATTTCTTACCGGAACAGCTCCCAGAGGACTGTGATGGCTTCTTCAACAAGGGATTTTTAAAACCAGGAGAGGATGTTTTCCTGGAAAACCTGTTTGAATCAAACTGGGATTTGCTACGTGAGGTCTTACGGACACCCCGGGTGTGTTGGACTCCCTCTGTTTGCATCTGCCTTGTCTTGGAACTGAAGTCACCCTGCAGTCTCAAAACCAACACATCCCTAAAGCGGTAACTGTGGTCAGGCAACATTTGCCCGGAGAGTGTGGCTGATAACAAACGTGCCATAAAGTTTCTCAAATGCCTCCACATCTTTGACCTTTAAAAAACAGCCTCTTTATCCCCCTCCCCTTTCTGCGGTGTAAGCCATTAACCCTTCACAGCCAAGCAAAGCAACAGGACACCCCTCCAGGGGCCCCCTGTGAAAAACTCCGTAATTTTTATGGCAGGGCACTTCTGCCGGCTCCGCTCTCCCTGCACAGCTGTGACACGACTACCCAACAGCAGCGCCACATCCCAGCGCCTCCTGGCAGAGACCGAAAATGACAGTGAACAGCAACAACTGGGGTTTATTCAGGAAAAGTACGATTCCTCTTAAGATCCGTGGCTAACGCGCTCAGCACTGTGACCAGAAATACGCCGTTCCTCCAACAGGTTTGTTCTAAATAAAACCTTACAGCTCAAAATAGGGATAAAACTGCCTCTCTCCTGCTGTTATTGCAGGTCCTACAAATATGCATCGTCTTGCTCACTGGGACACCGGTGACACCACCCTGAGTGGCAGGGCCGGGTGCGAGCGGTGGCTGCGGACAGGACCCTCTCTCCGGGTGCTGGGGACACAGGCTCGGCAGGGACACCACTCTCCGGACCCCCATGGCTCTGCTTCCAGGAGGGCCTGCCTTGGGCAGGGAAGCGGTTAGGCTCCAGACTTTGGAAAGACTTTTACAGCGTGGTAGTGATTTATACAAGCCCGAAACAGAAGCAAGAGGCTGGAGAGCAGCGAGAAAGAGGACACGGCGGGGCTACGGCCAAGTCTGGCGTGCCGGCTGTACAGCATCGCGGCTCAGCTGCAGGGCTGGAGTACACACGCATGGGAAAGTTCCCTTTCAGGCCCCATGGGACATCGCCATGCAGCTTCTCATTGCTCTTTTCACCCCCTGCACTCCCACAGCCCATGAAATGGGTTTAGGATTCCCCCCCTCCTCCCCAGGCCGCAGTGAGTGGCAGCAGCTCGTGAAGGGGGATCTCTGGTGCGGAGCGTGAGGAATGGGGCCAAGCAGCTCTGCCTGCCCCCAGGCAGCTCCTGCCCCCAGGCAAGATGTGTGTGGCAGCTGGAGGATGGGTCTCATCTGGTTTTCATTTCCACGGCAGGGGAAAGCTGTCAACAGCACTGGAGATGGGGAGTCCTGGGGAGACCAAACTCGAATTTAGCAGCGGGGAGAGGTGTGAATCAGTCTGTGCCTTGGGCTGGGCTTTTCCCAGCGGTCTCCAACACCATCAGCATCTTTGTCCTGCTTTTTCTCTGGGGTAGGGTGAAGGTGTGCAGAGCCTTGGACATACCCGCCCAGGACCCTCTCTGGGAATAGGAAGCACCTTGTCCACAGGACAGCAACATCCCAGGTCGGGACCTGGGCTAAAAGCTGCTCCTTTTAGCTCACCTGCGGTGCGGCCGTTCCTTCAAAGCTGGCTTTGGCTCCTCTGCTGATGTCCACAACGGCAGGGCCAGTCCGAAGTGGCCTCCAGACGGGTTCCTGTCCCTGCTCTGCGCAAATGCCTTGAAGCCCAGAGTGGCTAAACCCCGGCAGATGAGATGTCACCGGTGGCTGTTCAGGCTCCAATGTGCAGCATCCTCTGCCTGGGGCTCCTTCCCCTCCCCTGCACAGGGCAATGCAGAGAGCAGCTCCCTGCCTGCGCAGGAGCGGGGCCAGAGAAGTGAAAAGGAAGGATGCAAGAGGCAGGATCAGGTATTCAAGAAAATGTCTTTATTGTACATGTTGGCTTCTATTGCTTGTATCCCCTCCCCATCCCATGTAGTGCAAAAAATTCAGAGAAACAGAGTTCCACATAAATAAGTCAGATAACTTACAGAGAAATCAAAGTGACGACGGTTTGACATGGAGTAGACCGGGTCTGCCTACCAGTAAGGCCAAGCGAACCTCTCCCCCCACGTCGGGGCAAGGGCTCCTGCCTGGCTTTGCCGTCTCACTGCAGACCGACACCGGGGTCCCTGGGCGAAACACATCAACACACGCAGCCCGGAGCCGCCCGCGCAGGGATGCTCCTCCGCTGGGACAAGCTCACAGGGGAAAATCGCACAAATAACATTTTGGGTGAGACGCCAACTAACTAAAACTGGCAGAGAAGCCACGCACAGTTGACAATTCTCCTCCCCTCACAGGCAGGGTACTACGCACAGACAGACAGACACAGACACACGTCCCCTCCCAGGCCTCCGGCTCAGCGAGGGACGTGCAGCACCAGAAGCAATCCCACCCTGGGACCTCCCAGGGCAGAGGCTGACACCTCGTGTCCACACAGTGCGGGTCGGGGTGCTCCGGACCCCCGCAAGCTGCTGGGGAACCATTTTGCCCTTTCCTTCTTTCTTTCTCTTTCACGGGAAAGCAGTGAGCACCTGCATAGTTAGTACATCAGAGACACTAAAGGCTCCCTCCTCCCCAGGTTTCTGCGGAACAGGTTCAGTGGTGATATTGCTCGGGACCCAACCGGTGGGTGACAGGAGTCACACCGCCTGTTTCCCTGATCCTCAAGAGGCAGGACAGCATTGCACGCCACCTGTAGTGTAAATTGCTAAAGATTACAACCGGGGCCAAGGGCACATGGCACAAAAAATGCTCCTCAGCCTGCTACGCTCCTCGCTTCCCCTCTGGTTTTGCCTGCTGCCCCTGCTAAGGCAGCAGCCCCCCTTCACGCTACAGCAGCCACAGCTGGACCAGATGCTGAGCCACGGCTATAACGACTCATTCCTTGTTAGAAACCAGCCCCGTTTCTGCCTCAGCACCCGCACCTTTCACTTCTGACAGGGCCACGAGGCTTTTAGGAGATCCTCCTTCAAAAAAGGACACTGGAGCCAGGGGCACCTGGAATGCGCTGGTGGATACAAGTCCAGCAGAAGACTAAAATCCTGATGTTGCTTATAGGAATGGGAAGAAAAGGATTGAGACCTCGCTCACACAGAGCGGCAACAGAGCGGACTTCACCGATTTCATCATTCCTTCAAACAAAGCAGGTTGATGTGACCTACTTAGGGCAGCCCTACTGCCACACCGACCAAGAGACAACCCGCAGGAGCACAGCCTGGACATGTGCAGGGTCCTCTGCAATACGGAGGAACGGGAGAGCTGCCGAGCTGCGACAGGCTTGGCAAGCGAGAGGGGAATGAAAAGTAGATTTTGAGTCTGTTCTAAAAGCCAAAAAGGCCTCCTCAGCCTGAGAAGCCCAGACTGTCCTTGGGAAGAAGTTGGGGGGAGAAGCAGCCCAGATTTTTCAGAAGCTGCTGGTAGTTTTGGGTGTCCAACGTTAGGCACTGTAAGGGGGCTTGTAAAACATGCAGGCACCTGCCCAGGAGAAATCAGATCGATGTAAAAATTGTGTGAAGTTGGGGAGTCCCTATCTCATCTCAAACTCTCCTTTCACCCCAAAGGAAAAAAGAAGAAATCTCCAGCCACTTGAAAATTTACGCCAACAAATACCATCACAAGTGAAATCCGAACTCTGTAAACGAAGAATGAGAAGGAGCCGGGTAAAAAGGGATAAAGGAATTAGTTCAAAACAAACAAGTCCGACCGTATTTCCAATGCTACATTTGAACACGATTGAGGTACCAGTGGTTGAGTCACTCCTCTGCAATGGAGAGAACACCTGATAACACGTCACAGTTCAAGGCTCGTAACGCACACCCTACAGCATACGCATTGAAAACACCACCCAAGAGGCTCCATGGCACAGGTGGGTCAAGGACAGGCCTGTGACTTACAGTACTAATTTATTCAACCTTTAGTTAATTAAAGTGGTTGCTTAATTGCCAGGGAGACGCTAATTGCAAATGGTCCCTTCTATGCTGTTTCCGCTGTACGTACGGTATCTCACACATGCACACGCACCCACACGTCTATAGAGAACGTCTTCCAGGACAGAGTCATCATCTCATCAACAAATAAGAAAAGTAATTGCTTCCCTTCTGCTGCCATAAAAGCAGATGGGCTGGGGAATACCAGGGTGGTGTAAAAAATAAAGGGATATGAAGTCATCACAAATTAAAATATTAGCATCCAAACAAAAAAAGGCAAAAAATTAACAACCAAAAAAGTAATGCCAGGCAATCCTCCTCATTTACAAGGCTGGATCGTTCTTATTTAAGAACCGATACCTTTCCGTAAACCCAGAATCTGCTTTGCAGAGAGGGGAAGAGCAAACGGGCCGATCTGTTCCCAGCCAAGCTGCGAACCAGGACCACGTGCAGAGAGCAGGCAGCCGCGCCGTCGCTTGAACCTGGGACAGCAATGCCATGGATGCAAACAAGGTCATCCAACCCATCTGCCCGGCTGGGGACCACCCAGAGCAATCGTCAGCTGGGATCTCAGCCCACGAGGTGGGGCCGGCTGAGCATGGAAACACTGGAGGGTTCAGGATGCTGCATCCAGTTTTGTCCCCAAACCTCACCTCCTCCAGGCCCTGTCCCTTAGCTGGGCTTCTTTTGTTTGTGTATTTTAAGGCATCGATTAGACACCATTGAGAACCGTACAGTGGCCTCAGAGTCTTTAACAGTGCACAATAGGCTTGGTAAAGAGTTTGGCTACAGTGACATTCAGAGGAGCGGTTGCACATTCAGCCGTGTCCCTGGGAGGAGTGCTGTCACCTCTGCCACCCCACAGGACTCCTGGAAGCCTCCAAGGCTGGCTGTGCTCGTACGTGTGGCACCGGCTGGATCATATGAATCCAAGAAGCAGCAATGGTTTAAAGTTTCCCCTCCCCAAAGAAAAATATACGCCCTTTGGGTGAGCAGTGAGATGGGTCTGAACGGAGCAGAGAGCACCCCTTCTCCTCGCCCTCTAGAAGGTGGGTGCTCGTCCAGGAAGCACATTTCTAACTGCTGTGGTCGTGCTGATCCGATGTGCGCACCAAGAGTGGGGATGGCTCCGGGGATGGTTCACAGGAGTGCTGAGGCTGGAGGCAGCAGCCGGTACCTTCGCTCCCCTCCTACAGCGACCGGCTGCCCCGTGGGGCCAGCCATGCTGGCCTAGCGCTCCGCCAGGCGCCCCTGTCCCCTTGAGGTAAGGTAGGTCCTGATTCTTTGTCAAAGGCTCGTCGAAGACACCGACAGGGTGGGCGAGGAGGGGGGCGGGAAGTTGAGGAGTTCCAGCACAGCCACCCCCACGCTGCTCCGGCGTGTGAACATGCAGGAGGCTGCTACCCACTTGTTGGTACGGGGGTTGTACTTCTCGATGGAGTTCAGGCTGGAGCTCCCATCGTTGCCCCCCACTGCGTACAGCCACCCATCCATGGCCACCAGGTCGTGGGTGCTCCTGCAACGACCAGGCAGAGACCACAAGGGCGTGAGGCTCGAACACGGCGTATGTGGGGTGTAGGGGAGCTTGTCCAGGGCTCTGCCACCCCACAGAAGGGAGTGCTCAGCCCCACAAGTGCCCAGTGAAAATGCATTACTGGGGCTCAAACAGTCAGTCAGCGGCAGAGTGCAGCATAGCGCCTCAGATATTCCCCTTCGCTCTGATACCCTCCTCCCAGTGGAGGAGTGCCACCTCTAAATAACAGGCCCTAGGAGCTTGGACTTCCAAGCCTTAAATCCTCCCGCAGCCCAGCAGCATCTCCGTGGCCTCAGCCAGCCGTACCAGCTGGTTCTTTACGGCCACGCAGGCTGCTGAGAATAAAATCCCTCTGCAGAAAACGTCTAATGCAGAACGTCCCCGCTCTGCCCTCCTGGCAGGCACGTACCCATCCCTCACGGCGCAGTGGGGAGCGCGGGCTGCCTTTGTGGAAGCAGCAGAGAGCCGGCCAAGCCCTGGGACATGGTCTGCAATTTACCGTTCGCAGCGCCAAGCAAGGCAAGGCTCTCTGTGAGATGGGGTCCCCATTCCTGACTGCCGCAGCTGAGGCTCCCCTGCAGCTCGGGAGGGTGGGAGCAGGGCAGAGCTCCTTACCTACGGATGTTCATGGGCGCCACGCTCTCCCATGTGTTGGTTTTGGGGTTGTAGCGCTCAACAGAGTTAAGGCAGCTGGTCCCATCATTGCCGCCAGCCACGTAGAGCATCCCCTCCAGCACGGCCACTCCTGCGCTGCTCCGGCGGCTCAGCATGTTGGCAATGGGCGTCCAGGTGTTGATCTGGGAAGAGGCAATGCTTGTTCGTGAGACAGATGTACGACTCATTTTCCACGTACCCCTGCCAACCCAGCCCTGTGATATTAGTCCTTGCTCTAACCACAAACCTCCCCACGTAATGGTCCTCTCCCAGAAAGACTTTCGGAGGGGATCCCGGTTCTTTCCCTTCGGCTCACCCGCAGGAAGAGCTGCAGGCCCCGGGAGAGACCTCTGCCAACTGGCTCAGCAAAGCACAGCTGGCAGGAGTCCTGCCATCCCAGGGGCCTGAGCAGAGAGATCTCTGTGCCAGGCCACCAGTCACGTTACAGCTGAATCCCAGCCCGCTCATGGGGGTTGAGCTGTATCTATTTCAAATCTGTACAAGTCACAACTGTGGCTTTACAGCTCATGAAAAAGCTCCAGGACCTTCTCTTTGATCTTTTTTTGCAGTGATCTAGCCTGCTCTTAACAGAGCTGTGAAAAACCAAGCCCAACATATGTGCCCCTGCTAACCGCTCTGGATGTGTGTGCAGCAAGGACCTCAGCTGGAAGCTGGAAACAGCTCAGGGCATGAACAAGAACTGTTCTTCTTAGAGAACCTGAGCTGGCCTACATGGCAACGGGGACAGGGAGTGTTCTGGTCATTGAAAATCTCAAAGAGACATCTCGGAGCCTGTACAGATGAGCTTTGGCTCATTTTGCTCTGGATTGCACCCTGGATACTCTGTCCCTGCAGAAGAGCTGGGGAGAGGGCTGATACCCACCCCATCTCGTGGTCACGCATGGTGGCTTAAGTCTCCAAGGAGGAAGGCAGGTCTGCGCTGCACAGGCTCGTGTGGGCACACCTTCTGGTCCACTGTTGCTACAACACTTTGCTAGGAAGTGGTCACATCTTAAGCTACGGCAGCGGTTTGTAAGAGACCATGCATAGCTGATCTCACTGTCTGCTAAGCTCTCCAGCAGCTCCTGTGGCCCTCCGCTTTCCGCAGGGCCCTTGCAGGCACCCATGAGGAGGGGAGAAGGCAAAGGGTTACCCCGCATGCTCTCTCTTGTATTTACCTGGGGCTCATACTTTTCTACTGTGGCTAAGTGCGATGAGCTGTCATATCCCCCAACGGCATACAGGTTGCCTTCTGCAAAGACAGTCACACACAGGCACAGGAGTTAGGTAAAGAGCGTGGCCCCAGCCCCAGCGCAGCCTCCCCCAGCCCAGGGTGCCCGCGTAGGCATCGGCTGAGCCGCCGTGCCTCCCGCTCCCCAGGCAGCCGGGCTCCCCCAGCTCCCCCTCCCCGCGCCGCAAGCAGCCGTGTGAAACAGTCATCGGGCAATTTCTCTGCCACGCTGCAAAGCTTCCCAAAGAGCTCGTTCGCCCGCCGCTTCTTGACCTCCTCATTATGGGAGCTGCAAGCGTTCCCCGCCGGAGCAATGGGTTATTTTTAGCAGCGGAGGCTGGAGCGAGGGAACGCCAATAAAGGCTGTGGCGGGCAGAGTATGAGCTGGGGATGGAGGGGAGGGAACCCCTGAGTCAGCACTGGGAGCTGAAACCAGAGAACAGGGCAGGGGAGAGGCACCGTGGGGACACCGAACAGCAGTTTTTGGGATGGTGGGTGCTACCATGGCATCCCCAGGGAGGTCCAACAGCTGCTAGGGTGGAGAGTGGTACTTGCATTAACCCCATAACTGCACTAAACAATGAAAACGGCCAATTTTCACACTGCATCCTCCTTAAGGACAGAACTCATTCCCCGGAGTCAGGAGACATCACAGCATTGCAACTAATATTGTAACACCCCTGGTGTTACAGTTTTGACCCCGCAGTACCGCTTGGATCATCAGTAAAGGGATTGTCCTGCTTTCATAATGAAGGAGTAATAAGGTTGGCCCTTCCTTTCTAGGGATCATGCACAGCCAGCCCTCTTACTCCAAAGTAGAAGGGGCACAAAGGAGCTGAGGAATGAGTTGTAGGTCCCCTCAGGAGTTGCCACCAGAATGTGATGAAACCCAATTGCTAGGGAGACCGAGGAAGAGGGCAGAGGCAGGGAGTGTGTCAGGACATGGCAGAAGAATGGCTGGGCCATTCACAGTTAGGGAATCTAGGAAGAAGGGGCAGGAACTAGAACATCGAAAAGAACCACCAGAAACGCAAGTGACAGTCTGCACAGAAGCCAGTCAGGTCCTCATGCCATCACCCACCTAGCGTTGCCACCCGGACGTAGCGTCTCCTGGTGCTCATGGCAGCGATGGATGTCCAGGTGCCTGTCAGAGGGTCGTACCGCTCTGCGCTGCAGCAGGCAGGGACACAGGAACATAAGGTGTGACACTGGCAAAGCCCAGGTCAAAACTCTTTGCCACAGACCCTCAGGGGCAGCTCCCAAGGAAGCTTGGGAATAGACAGGGAAAATGGAGGAAAGAACTGACAAAGCCTGCATTCTGTTGTGGCAGAGGGTTAGAAAATGGGTCTTCCCCTGAAGAAACACTGCCTGGGCCAAAGACGCTGCATGACAGAGCTGAATTGCGAGACGTCTACTCTGGGGCCGGTCCATCTATCAGGAGTAGGCTTTGTGGGCTCCCCAGCCGCCCAGCTCCAAGGACAGTGCATGCAAGAGCAGCGGAGGAGCCTGGTGCAAGGCAATCCCTACCTGTTCAGGCATGAGGCCCCGTCGTACCCCCCAGCAGCATAGAGAAGCCCGTGAAGCGCTGCTACACCCAGGCAGCTCCTCCTGGTGCCCATGGAGACCTCAGGTTGCCAGGAATTGGTGACAGGATCGTAGGATTCCACTGTGGCCAAATCAGAGGTCCCATCATAGCTGTAGGGAGAAAAAGGGAGAATGTGTGAGAGCTGGGAAGCCTGGTGTCGCAGGTGGGGCTGTGGGCTGGTTCTACAGCTCTGGAGCTGGCCAAGAGCCTTGGGTCCCTGTCACCACCCCTCCCCTCTCCCCCCTGCCCAGCTTCCTCCAGGCAGAGCGCACCAAAGCACTTGTTGGAAGCGCAGAGCCCTTAGCGGAGATCTCCTGGGGGTCTGCAAAGAAAGCGGGTCTCAGAGGACCCCGTACAGAGGGCCAGAGGTGGCCTGGGGAGTTAGCAGGGTCTTAACGGCCGGCAGCATAGGGCTAAGGGACGTGGGAGGAAACAGGGCAAGTCCAGGACATGGCCACCACTAAGCTGAGAGCTAGCAAACTCACTGCTCCCAACCACAGGGGCAGGGAAGTAGTTTTCCGTTGTTACTCCTGCAGTTAGACACCGGATTTCTTCACCCAGAGGCTGGCCATCTCTGCTCCCAGAGCAGCTCTGTGCCGTGCTCGCCATCGGCTCTGTGCAGAGGCTGCCGACAGCATCCCTGCCAGCTCCCCACCACGGCCCCACGTCCTCCTTACCCGCCCACGGCGTACAGCTTGTTCCCAATGGCAGCGACGCCCACTCTGGCCCTGCGAGTCGACATGGAGGCCACCATGTGCCACCGGTCCGTCCGCGTGTCATAGGCCTCGCAGTCCCCATGGATGGCGAACAGGCTCCCCCCACCTGCGCACGGGATGGCAAACAGAGCAAACAACAGCCCCAAGGCCCCGGGAAGGAGTGCGCAGATCCGTGAGGGCACGGCGAGGCCTTACCCACAGCAAAGAGGACAGTGCTGGCCCCCTCACAGCGCCGCGGCCTCGTCCTGCTGTTGCTGAGGACCCCTCTCTGCTCCGGCATGAGGTGGTACTTGAGGGCTTCGATCAGCAGGTCCTTGCACTCCGAGTGGTGCCGCACCAGCAGCTCCGTGTCCACGTTGCTCATGAGGAAGTCCCGGCTCAGCAGCGGCAGCCGCACGCACTTCATGAGCTGAGGGGAGAGGAGCTGCGTCCCATCGGCAGGGTGGGAAGGGTTCCTCCCAGCGCTGCCCACACATCTCCCCTACAAACCCCGGGACCCTGGCAAGGCTGGCTCCACCTGGACATGGCATCCTGCTCACTTGGCAGGACAGGCACCCGGTGACAACGGGCAGCAATTCAACCTTACTGTCCCTGTAGAGCTAGGAGCCCTCAGCGTGGCCATGACATGTCCCACAGCCACCCCAGACCCCCACCCAGACCCCTGACCATATCCACATCCTCTTCCAGCACTCATGGTACAAGTAACAATCCTCGCTGCAGGGCTGCAGAGCCCAGAGACCACCACTCTCCACCCAACATGCCCCACGTTGCCTGCATTGCCCACAGGAGGGATGTTTGAGTGCAAACAACCAGCAAAGGTGGAGACAGAACTCCTCTAGGGTCAAGCCCCAGGGCTGGTGGAAACCCAGGGGAAACCCTCAGACAGAGTCTTCCTCATCCTGCCTCAGCCTTCAGGACGACACCTGGGGATGGTTCCTCTGAGGACACCTAGGGATGCTTCCTCCCACCGCTTTCACCTGCCTGGAAGCACCAGAGCGGTGGGATGACAGGAAGCCTTGGCTGCCACAGGCACCGCCAGCCTCTACTGCAGTGCCAGGCTGCACCCATGAGAGGGTGCCCAAGCTGTGCCAAGCACTGGCAGCCCTGCAGGAAAGGGTTTAACCATGTCTTCTCCAGTCGCACCTTTGGCAGGCAGGAGGCTCGCAGATCCATGCGCCGAGGTGCAGATGCAGAGAGACAAAAGCACGAGCTAAAAGAAGTCCGTGCTCAAATTTGCCTGAGGTTTTTGTTTGAGGATGCACGTGAAAGCTCAGGGAGTCTGCAGGCAGGGTTGACCTCTCCTGCCGCCCACACCCTCGGAGCTCGGCGTGCCCAAGCTGCCAGGGGTCAGACAGGGCATCCCCCTCAGTTATGTCGATAGTTTGGACTTCACTCTGGGAGACTGAACTCTCTCAGCAACACCCTCATCTATGCCTGGACTGGAAGCGGCATGGCAGGGACCTGCTGTCCCTGCCGTCCGGCCAACCTGCAGCTTCCTTCAGCTGCGTCTCCACCCAGACCAGGCACTCAGAGCTGGCGGGCAGAACCTTCCCCAGCGGACTCACCCTGGGGACATGCTGTCTTCTGCTGTCCACATCATGTTTGACCCAGCTGAGCACAGCCCGGTACACCTCCTCCTCCGATGGCACGTTGAGGCTGTCACTAGAAATGAGGTCCAGCACCTGCAGAGCGGGGTGGAAAGGTCAAGTGTCGGTTGGTACGGTTTGGGAGGAAAGGACACATTCACACCCCCACATAACCAGCCCAGCAGAACAGCACTGGCAAGGGCAGAGCCACTGCCTCCTGTAGATGCTGGCAGTTAAGGGGTGTAGAGTTACTCTCTCTCACTGGATGCAGAAAGATCCAAAGGGCAGCAGGGTCCCCAAACCAGGCAGGTGCAGCTGTGCCTCTCCTCTCCCTGCAGCTCTGGTGTGGAGACAGCTCTGCCCTCCATCACTCTCCTTGGCTCCTTCCCCCCTTTCTGTGTCTGAAGCTGCTGCAATGCCTGACACTTCCAATCCACATCAGTGAGAGCAGGCAGACGACTCTGCTTGCACGCGTCCCTTCAATACTTCATGGGATAGAGAGCCAGCTGCCCTCGCTGTTCCCAGCACGCTCACTTCACTTGACAAGGACTATGGAGATGGAGCAAGCGGAGATACGTACCCTCCCCTTGCTGCCACACACCCCACTGCCCCAAGAATGGGTGAAGGGAGGTGTCTGTGTCCTGGTGAGGGACTGTACAGGGTTGGGTGACGCAGAGCAAGGACTGGGAATGCCTGCGGGCCAGGGCACAGCACCCTGCAGGCAGTGATGAGCCAGGGGCCATACTGGCACCACACGGGTACATTAGCTGAGCTCTGAACTAAACATCACAGGGCAGCCAGGACTTACTCCTTGGCCCGTGTCCCCAGGGAGAGGGCAGTACGCTTGGGGCTCACGCGGCAAGCACCAGCGACAGCAATTATCCTCCGTGCTACCTTCCCCTCCCTATTTCACATGGGACTAAGCTCGTTCTTTGACAGCACTCTTCCCATGGATTGTCTCTCCATTGAACAGAGAGGACCAAAGCACAGAATTTGGGTACATTCCCCTGCCAAACCCTGTCCCCACATTGCAGGTGCCTTGGGCTCTTGGCGTGCACGCTGTGCCTTCCAGGACAGGGCACGAAAAGTCTCACCACACTCAGACCTTCACACTCCCGTCAGGGCCTCACCTGTTTAAGAGGCAGCAACATGAACTCCTCGGTCTTGGACACCTCCACGAAGTGTTGGAGGACATACTTGTGCGCAGACTTGAGGAGGTCACTGCAGGAGTGCGTGTCAGCAAAACCCCGGATCCCCAGGCAGTTGGATGGGTCGAGCTGGCTGAGGAGGAACTTGCAGCAAGCATCCCGCACACCATTGAGCTGAAGCAGGCTGGCAGCAGGAAGAAGTGTCTGGCAGTGGAAAAGAATGGGGGAAAAGAGAGTTTCCAGGGCAAGGAAACTATTTTCACCCTTGTCTCACTGCAAGTCAACAACAGAACAGGCTTACTGAGCACCTGCAGGTACACAGGTGCAGAGAGGACAAAGCGTTTGTTGTTTCCAACAGGACTAAGCTAAAGAAGAGCTGAGAAGGACACCCGTAAGCCCCCACAGGGCAAGGAAATGGCAGGAGAATGGCAGATGCCCAGGACTAGACCTGGCCATAGCATATGCTTTGAGGAGCCATTCCCAGCCACAGAAGACACGCTTCCGGGTGCAGGGGAGCAGAACTCCCTGACCACCACTAGATGCAGGTGCCATCACAGAACAACAGCTGAAGTGCTGAGCAGAAGGAGAGAAGAGCCCTCAGGAGGCATGTCTCATACAGAATGGCTTTGTGGAGAAGACAGATTTGGGGGGAAGGTCCTACCTGCACGTTCCCCTCGCCCACCACGATCTCAGCCGTGTAAGCGTACTGCACCAGCTGCTCCAGGGCTTGGGGGTCAATGTCATGCAGCGTCACGTGGGTCTGGCGGCTCTCACTCATCTCATCTGGGGTAACACAGATACTAGACATGAACAAAGTCCCACAGCAGGATTGTTTCCCCACAGGAAGACTTGACCACGCATGGAACAAGCCACATCACCCACCACAGCCCAGGAAGGCCTCCTGCCCTCCTCTTTGCATGGAGAAGGAGAGATATACTCTAGGGAATGGGGTCCACGTCTGCAGGGTGGGCACCAAGACACCTGTGCGGGGCATTACGGGCACAGGGCTTCATGAAAGGGAGCTAAATGAGGAACATTATCGCACTTGCTCACAGAGGTGATACACAGGCACCATATTTCCATAGGAGAGGGCAGTGAGAATAGGGAACACGACAGAAAGGGAAGGGGATTGCAGGGAGGAGACGGTTTGAAGAGCAAGGAGACCCTGGCGGTGGGGAAGAGAGGACACTACTTGCTTGTGAACATGGCGTGGAAGTACGGGCTGCAGGACGCCAGCACCACCTTGTGGGCCTTGATCTCCTTGGTGCCCACATGGAGCACAATGTCGCAGAGCAGCCCACGCTGTCGCATGCGGTTCATGCACACGAAGGCATCGTGGTAGTGCCGCTTGGAGTTGTGGGAGATGCTGTGGCCATCGCGGTTGAGGAGCTGCATGCCTCCTTCCATGGCTGCAGGTGGTAGATGGTGGGATTTCCCTTCTCACCAGCACTGCCATGGGAGAAAACCAAAGCATTATCCAGGCAGGAACAGCTCTAGTCCCAGACAATTCCCATGGCCCCCATGTATGCCTGCCACTGCTCAGAGACCCTGCACCAGAACAGCTCCTGTCTAACTAGCCCCTGCCAAGGAAACATCATCCTGCTCATAAACCAGCAATGGGGAGGAGACAGTCCCTGGAAGATCACAAGTAATGCAAAGCGATGCTAAGACTCTTCTCTGTTCTGTGACACTCACTGCTTCCCAGCTGTGTTCACCTTTGGACCGATATCCTCCTCACCTGCCTTCAGAAGGGTACTGCTCTACAACATACGTGCTCACACTGGTTTTTCCTTGAAGTTGCACCATCTCCAAATCAGCCTAACAAGGTGCATTTCCACGTAACAGAAGCAGAAGCATTGATCTTAGAAGTCCCACCAGGGCATGCCAGTCCTGCATTGATCAAACACAGCTTAAACAGACCACTGGAGACAGCAAGCATGACAACTCTGATCAGCCTAAACAAAAAATAATCGTGAATCCCATATCCTAAAAGGCAAGAGTGATGGTATGAACCACAGATCTTTGAGCGGCGGCTGTTTCCCTCCAGCTTCCAGAGGATGCTAGGAGATTTATAATGGATGCACCTGACTTCAAAAGTTCAGTTCAGAGAGCTGCTGTCTTTCCTGTGTCCACACAATTCGGGAGGATAAGGCAAAGGGCAAAGGCAATGGCAGCACAGAGCTCTACAGTCCCAGAAGAGAACCCTGCAGACCAGGGCTTTGACTCTTCCTGCCATTTTATATTTCAGGAGAGGCTGGGGATTCCCAGGTGGTCAGTTAGGGAACAAGAAACATACACCTTAACATCCTGATCTCCACCTCCCTCCAGTGGCCTCTACCCAGGCACGTCCAGCCTCACCAGAGCCTCCAGGCTGCCCCAAACGGTCCTGCTCCGGCACCGGCACCGCAGACTCTGCGTGAGCCTGGTGGGCAAAGCAGAGCTCCTACATCTCCCTGGAAGCAGCTCCAGCTGGGAGCCTGGCTGTCCTTCCAAGAGGTACCTTTGAACTTCAGGTGGTTTTGGTTTGACAAGGCTGACAGGAGGGACAGACAGTAAAAAAAAAAAAAAGGGACGCCGATGAGCCAGCTGGGACCCGATGCAGAACTTGGTCTGCACATACACGGAGCGTGGAGTGGGACAGTCCTTCCAGTCTGGGACAAGCCAGGCAGGGAGCAGGAGTATAAACATGATCGGCTTGTAGAAAACAAAAATTGCCTAATCAAAGAATAAAGGCATTTATTTGAGCAAAGATGTTTTCTCTTTCCATGCTCTCTGCAGCTAGGCTGCTCGTGGTGTTTCAAAAGGCGTTTGACTGTCTCCCTGCCAGCAGCACCCGAAGGAACGGTGGGGGAGTGAAGAGAGAATGACTGAGCAGCAGGAGGAAGGAGGGGGAGGGAGCAGAAGAAAAAGGCAGCTTGAAAGGAAAATAAAAAAAAGCCCGTGTGCTGCACTCGCGCGCCTGCCCCCGCATCCCTGCAGCGAGAGAATCCCCTCAGCCTCCGTGCTCCTCACGACACCTACATGTCGCCAGCCATGACGAGCCTAAAAATAGAAACCCACCATGCTGTGCCTGCTCAGCCACGAATGCAGCCATCTATTCGTTTTTAAATAGCAATTGTATCGTGTACTAGAGTCTGGGGGAGGAAAAAAGATGAATAAACATCTTTCCCAAGCAGGAAAGAAGCCTGCATTGCCCTCTTGTATTTGCATCATCCTGCGTGGTATGAGATTCCTCATCTCGCTGTCAGCGAGGAAGACTCACAGGCACACAACAAAGACAACGCCTGTTGATGCTTTCCAGCAATGTGTAGGACGCTGTTGTGCCCTCAACAGGGAAGAAGCGCCCGTGAGTTAACTGGCCTTCTCCTCCCACAGCCCTCAGCCAAACTTTTTAGAGAGCTGCAGCATCCCTAGGACACCCTCGGGACACTGCTGGATGAGAGGTGCCCACAAAAGGGCTGTTTTTTTTAAAGATGCTAATAGTTATTAGTATCTCTACCTGGGCTCAAGAGCTCCTTTCCCAGACCTGGTTTAGTGGCAGAAAGTGGATGGTGCTTTCTCACCTTTATTTCCCTCCTTAGCTGCAAGCCCAAGGGTCTTCCTGATCTGCTCGAGCTGGTTTATCTTTTTAATACACTGCCGAGCGTACTTCCCCCCATTAGTATTTAAATCACACCCCATCTCTAATTGAGAGCACCCACCTCACCCCTCCTGGTAGCAAGGGGTGGAAGCTCCCAGCTGCGCAGCAGTGGAAGGACCCGGGGGACAATGCAGGACAGGACAGAGGAGCAGGGAGAAGATGGGACTGGCGGACGGGGGGCAGCACACAACTCTGCTCCAGCGGTCAGGGGAGAGACACAGAGGGCACAAGGGACTGAAGGTTGCTGTCGCCTGTGCGTTGGCATCACCGTAATCAAACGCATTTCCAAGGAGGGTCAGAAGCACTGGGCTCTCTTCCCAGCCCTGCCACTGAGTCATTGCACAACTCCGGGCAAGTACAAATGCACAGAGTGACAAGGGTGACATTATCTTTCCTTGCGGCGATTCCCATGGCCAAGAGGTAGAGACCAGCTATTGCTCAGTCCCCTCCCCACCCACAGCTGCCTGCTGTCCCCAGGCACGCCATCGCAGAGCTCTGAAGAACTCGACTGGAACAGCACCGGTGCCTCCCTGAGCACTGAGCTCCCTCCCAGCACCCCGGGCTACACCACCGCTGTGTCACTCAGTCTCCGACGTGGCCAAGCAGGGACAGAGGGAGACGCCATCCCGGCCACCGCACTGCCACTGGGCTCCTCAGAGCATCCCCAGGGGACAGCCCCCAGCTGACCTGACCCACAGACAGCCTGAACCAACTCTGCTGGATGGTTTTCCGCGACGGCCGCACTACAGCCTCAGCAATCCCTCCCCATCCACCAGCCACCTTGGGAAAAGGCCACCCTCCTGCCGCGCAGGGAGTGCTGGCATGGGTTTGGGCTAAGGCTTGCAGCGGGTACAGCCCCTTCAGTGTCCCCTCCGCTCTCCTATCAGCTGTCCCCATCAGAGCTCTTTTGCTTTAACAGGTCAGGATATAGTCAGTGGGGAAAAAAGGGAAAGGACACCCCACTGCTGCTTGTGCTGCTCCCTGCGCCTGAACTCTCCACCTCGCTGGCAGCACTAAATATTTCTTATTTCCTTGTAAAACTTCATTCCCAGGAAACGAAGGGCTATGAGGGCTGCTAAGATATAATTAATGGGGAACAGTGCCCGGACCACAAGAGACAGTAAAGCAGTGTCCAGAGCTCCAGCCGGGGGAAGTAAATACAAGCCCACTTTTGTGGAGCATGCGGCAGCATGAATGCACGTGTTACGCATCAGCTATAATGGATGCGGTGGCTGACTTGTAATAACTCTTAGGTTATGACAAAAAAAAAAAAAAAAAAAAGGCGGCGTTTGTTTGGCTCCTATGCGACAGAGCGTGGCCATGCATAACAGCTCTGTTAATTAATGCAAATGATCCCTGCCCAAAGGGAGGTCTGTTCTCTCTGCACAAAAAAACATATTTTGCCGAGAGTGAAAAGAAGCGCGCTGAGCAATAAACAGGGAACGGAGTATCCTCCAGGGAGAAGTTCAGAGCCTGCCCTTTCCCCAGGAAGGCCCTGGAGAATGGCTTTTTGTTGACAGCCTGCATGGAGGTTTTGTGTCCTCCAGGCTTGCTAGGAGACCACAAAGACACATCCTGTACAGCTGGTCAGACGGTGGGGACATCCCCTACCCTAAGGCCAGCCATACAATCATGCTTAAATCCATCACTTCCATGTGTGCCCTTTCCCTGTGTTGATATCCCAGTACCTCTTTTCTGGTAAATCAGCTACAAAGCCCTGTTTTCTGTGCAGCACTGCATCTCCCACAGAAGCGCTGCCATCAGAGCTTCAGGATGAGACATCATGTCCTCGCCGGCAGTCACCTCCACCCCAGCGTGTCACTAACGGAGCAGAGGACAAGCTAGGTCAATAAGGTGGCACCACATTGCCGGTGTCCCTTTCAGGGCAGTGGTTTCCCCCCTTCCTTGGCCTTGGGGGTCCATGTCCCAGGCACAAAGCCCTTTTTTTGTCCACAGACCTCCTCTGGCTCTGTCCCCAGGCAGGAAGAGGCTGCTCCATTGTGCCCAGCAGCTTCAGATCCCCATTCCCAGCTTTGGAGTCAAAGCAGCACCCTCCACAACAGCACAGAAAAACTCCTCTTGGGGCAGAGCAATAGCATGGACCCCCAGAGAAGGAGGAACTTGACAGCGGAGTCGCAGGCAGGAATCACCGCTTCCAAGTGCATCTCCATCTCCCCTACACCAGAAATCAGAATTCCTATTTTTAACCCCTCTGAGAGGAGTCACAGGCCATTTGCCAGTAAGAAGCCTCCTGCAGTTCAGCATTTCCCCAAAGAATGGGGGAACTGAAATGTGCAATATACATTAAAGCCCAGGGCAGGACCAGACCAAAGCTCAGGCAAGCCCCTGCCCAGCTCTGTGGGTGCTCACACAAACACAATGAGCTCCTTTCCTCCTGGGAGCCGGGCTGGGAAGAAGATGTGCTCCTGTGTTCCTGCAGGCTCTTCCTTCAAGGGACACAAACAGCTGAGCCGGCAGTAACAATAGCGGCTCTAAGATCACTCATACGGCTCGTACCAGCATCCAGAGATGCAGCTCAGCACGCCGCAGGCCTGCAAATTTTCATCTTCCTTGATGCCTCGTGGAAGCCCCGTTAATTTGGCTGAGCAATCCCTTTGGTTGACCCCTGTCCACGACTCTCAAGCCCACGTCTAAGGAGAAGCTTTAAACTCCCAGACGACTAGCAGTATTTTTTGCATCAGTAAATCCTCTTGCAGTAGGCATGTCTAAGACACCAGGGCTGTTTTCACAAGCTACAGCAGATACACACAGCCTGCCCCTATGCCTCAAACTTGGCTATCCCAAATTCTTGCTTCTTTCAGAGGGCCCGGCGCTGCCCTTTACAAAATATAATGTGCTCCTACCTTTCCTGCTCCCTTCCCCACAATAGACGCAATCAAAGAGGGTTGGAAATCATCCGGCTGTATATATCCAGGACTCAGATGCAAAGCAGGCACTAAATCTAGGCAATTATCCCCACCAGGACCTGTCCCATTAGCGTCATTGATACAGACTGAGAACTCTATCCACTCAGTACACCACTTTGGGGTTCAACCCCTTCTCAGCCTCTGTAACACTTTACCCGCGTCCAGGGAATTCAGACACCGACAGCGTGCAGCACCTCGCAGTCTTTTTAATATAAGGTTAATTTTGTGTTCAGCCCAGAAGAGCCAGCGATTGTGAGGAAGCAGAGGGACCTGAGAGCTGAGGACCAGCAAGCGACCCAGCTGCTCTGAACCGCAGGTCCAAGACATCACTACCGTGATGGCAGATTTACAGCTGCACCCGGACAGAGGTCAGGACGGCAAATGTTGATGGAAATGGGACTTAACGTGGCAAGGGGAGCTGTCATTCCTGGCACCAGCTCTGCCTTCAGAGGTGGCAGGAGAGACGGTAGAATTAGGAAACTGGCAGTTTCTGACAGCCCGATCGAAGGCTCGGACACCATGCACCCCTCTGCCAGCTCCCGACGGACACGAGCACGCCAAGAACACACAAGAGCTGCAAGGAGAGGTTAGGAGCAGGCACCTCCACCCCAAACACTTCTGTCTCTCCTGCTCTTAGCGCTGCCCCTGCCCACACATCTGCCTCCTATTCCCCAAGCCCCCCTGCTAAGGATGGGAGGGCGAGGAGCGCGCTGCTCCTGCCGATGGGTGGAATTAATCTGTTCGGCGCTGGCCTCAAGGCAGCACGGGGCACCACAGACAGCGCTGAGTCTGCAGGACTGAGAATCCCCAGCTCTCAGTAGGGTTTGGGTTTTTATTTTGTTTTTTGGTTTTTTTTTTTAATGAATTAGGCATAACTGACACGCACCGAATCCTCCTGTCTAGACATCTGCAGAGGAGTGACAAGCTGCCAGAGAGGATGTAGAGCCTCGGCAAGGGGGTGGGGAGGACGGGGTGTGGGGGGAAACCGCACACAGTTGCCAGCTCTACAGCATAGAGACGGCGCTGGCTTCAGGCAAGAAGGGCATTCAGCACATTGACCTAGTCAGTGTCTTTCAGCAACTCAGTGGGTTGTAATCAATCGGCTCTGGTGCACACAGAAGGCTGGAGGTCTTTTCTAATTAAAGCCTCTCTCCCCATTACTCCTGGAGAGTTTTGTTTGGAAACTCAGCTCAAAGTTGCTCTCGGTCACCCCTGCTCACGCTCCGAAGTGCTTTAGCTGAGAGACGAAGGAGCACGAGGCAAGAGCCTCAATGCCTGCACTGGGACAATCCCACCCCTGAAAGAGATAAAAGGGTCTCCAGCCTGCTCAGCACCTATGCGGGAACGCAATCTTCTCCCTCTCTCATTCACACTCCCCAACTCCTCCTGCAGACATCTTCAAATTCAGCTTTCGCCTTCGGTATTTTGCACGCAGGAGATTGCAGCAGCTCCAAGGAGGACTCCATGGTTGAGGGATTTAGAGGCATCTGTGCTAACATTTGGGTCACTTTAAGTAATTGGTTGTAAGGGTCAGGACCCAAATAGTTTTGGGATTGCTGAATTCCCAGGTTAGGGAGAAACAAGAAATGGAAACTAATTCCTGCCTTGAGATGCTCAGCAAAACATGCAGGTCTCCAGCTGCCCTGGGATTAGACAGCAGCTCCTACATTCTAGCACAAAGCACACCGAATTCTAAGCGAAAGGAGCCCTTTGCCTCTGCCAAGGACTGGAAATGTGGGTCATGTCCTAATTCCCCCTTCTCAGTGTCCCCCAGTGGACAGGGGAGAGGAGCTACTGTCGCATCCAGTGCTATTTTCTGGCACAAGCAGTGCCAAACCTCTACTCATCAGCATGAAGCAAGTCTCCTCGCCAGGCAGCAGAGTGATAGTTAACAGCGTCAGCTGCACTATCCATCACCGTGGTACTCCTGATCTCCCTCTAGCCTCCCTCGTGACAGACATCTCTGTCTCCAACTCATTTTTCAGACAGGTAAGCAGACAAGACGAGAGCGCTCACGTCATTGGAGGCAGCCCGTATCAGAGCATCTCAATGTTCCTGGCTCCTAGACTTGCCCAGGAGCTCCCCCTCTGCAACATCCTTGGCCAGCAGCTATTCGAAGAATATTATATATTCGAAGGTGCCCTGTACCTGTCCGCTGGGCAAGGTGATGGCATCTCAAGTAGGTGGCAGTGGGCCAGTGGGCCGTTACCGCTCAGCAATGCTCTGATGTCAGATGAGAGTGATGAACCTGGTGAGACCCAGCATGATCTACCACTCGGCTTCTAGAGGGAAAGCTGACTCCATGACACGAGGCAGCGTGGTCTAGTGGCTCCAGCAGTAGACTGGGAAAGAAGGAAAATGCACTCGGGTCTGCTGGCTGCGAATGGGCGAGCGGATCTTTCACAGACGGATAAGCCAGGGAACGATGCCCGGTGAAGCACTGCTCGTGAGTGACTCTCCAAACCAGGAGGTCACCAGCTGCACCCTCATCCCTTTCACAGAGACTGCATGGCCCACACCACATTTATGGACAGCTAACAAAGCCTCCTACCAGCCTCAGCTGTAGAGCGGGTTGGCAATGTAGACATACTGGATCCTGTAAGCATCTTCTTTTCTGCACAAGCTCAGTGCTTCACACTGTGGAGCGGTGGGAGCCTGTTTTCAAGCCAGAAAACAATTAAGAGAATTCCCTCACATCTTGCAGGCAGCAGCACAAGCCACATACATGGAAACTGAGCTATGAGGAGCACGTGACATAATGGCCTTGAGTTTGCTGGCACGCTGGGGCCCTGCCAAGGCCAGCGGATCCCAGACCCTGGGAATTTCAGTTGAAGGAGCTCAAATTCCTGTCCCTGCGGAGTCACATCCTTCAGAGGAGGCAGTGTGGTCTGCAGCCAGTTCTGGCAGGCCAGGCAGAAAGGGTGAAGCACCGCTTGCTACCAAGGCCAGCTTGACTAAGGGTTTGAAGGCAAAGCGCCAGCACCTGAGAAAATACAGAAGCCAGCACTGAGATTTCAGCACGGCTGTTTGACTTTTGAGATGCAGCAAAGCAAGACCAGAACCCAGAACAGCCTCCCTGGCAGATCTCCAGTCTTCAGAGCCTGCCTGCCTTGACTTCCACCTGCCGCTCCATCTACAGAGACCCAGACTGATGCTGATGAGTGCAAGGGCAGATGGCCACCAGACGACCTGGCAGAGCAAAGAGGTTCCACTGCCACCCTCACCAGGCTGACAGAAAGCTTAAGGGACCATCCTAGCTACCCAAGATACTACGGAGCAACTCCATTCAGATCCTAGACAGCAGGTGACTACTACGCCTGCCAGCTTCTGGTCCACTCCGAATTAGATGCTACTTGCTGGGATTCATGAATCAGTCAGTTCTTAGGAAGGAAACTCAGATCTTTAGACCCAAGATGCCCAAGAGTCTTACCCACTGCCATGCTGAAAGAAGTATTTCCAGCAGATGCTCATGGTTTAGGAGAGAAACTTGGGGTCCAGAGGGGAGAGATTCCACAGAGGTGCTTACCTGGCTGCAGTGATCGCAACCAAAAGGCTATTGTACATCAAAGTGAGCCATATAACAGTGAACTTGTAACAAACCAGCACCTCCTGGTACGAAACGCTAGCGCACAGACATCCCAAATCTTTTGTGGAGGCCCCATCCCTCCTCCCATCCTTAAATGCAGCTCATGCCTTCGGACTGTCCATACTGAGAAGGGGCAGCAGCTCTCGGAGGCTCATTTCAGCAGTGCCCTGTCCTGGGGGTAACAAACTACTTGCATCAGCCTGGTGACAACCTGGAGACCATCAGGATCAAAAGCACCCGAATATCCACGTGTTGCTGAATCACTCCAGATCTAACCTTGTGCTCTCCAGCAAGGGAGAGCACCCCAAGATAGCGCTCATCGGGCAGCGGGCTCTGAAGTCAAAGGAGAGCAGGCTTCCTTTATAAAGAGACCCCATTAAAGCCAGGCCACCCTTTCTGCAGTTTTCTAGCTTGGCACAAAGGCCTGGTTGGTCGGTGGCCATGTACTGACGGGCAGAGAGCAGGGACAGCCACCCGAGTGCTGCATTTCGTCCTTGCTGTAGAGAAGCCATGGTCCCAGGGCTGGCACCGCTCAGAGGGGGAGGTATTTGCTCAACCAGGAGAACCAAAGCAGCTGCCCCCCCTGGCCTGCGGCTCCCCGGGACCACCTTGGCCAACGGAGGTGCTGTCGCTGGAGGAGAGCCCTCTGCCCCAACACTCACTGCAGAGGCCGGAAAAAAAGCTGCCTCCCGCTTCCCCCGCCAAGGTACCAGAAAACCTGAGGCAACGTTTCTCCCTGTGCCCTTCAGTTCCTGCCACAAGGATCCCAAATCACCCTTCCACCCGGGGCGAGCCAAACCGCAACTGTCACAACCTCTCTGCAGCCCCGGCGTCGCGCAAGGCTCTACAGCTCCAGCTCTTCCCTTTACCGAAGGAATGGCTCCGGGACTCGGCAGAGGACGGGGAAGGAGACCGGCTCCGGAGAGATGCCGTGGTACGGAGAGGGAGCTCAGGAACGGCACCGGTTCATCCTCGGACCCCGACCGGCGAACTCGCTCTCCGAGGAGAGGACACGCCACCAGCGGTGGGGAGTGATGGAGAGCTCATCGCGGGGGGGTCCTCCTGCTGCCAACCCCCCCCCGCCTCCAGCCCCGGTAACCCCTCCCTCTCGCCCCCCTCTCGGGGAAAGGCCGTGTCCCGGCGGTACTCACGGCTCCGGCGCAGCGGCGGGCCCGGCCCGGCCCGGCCCGACCGGCGGGATGCTGCGGGTCTCCGTTACACCCGCACCGCTACCGCCGGCCCCGCGGCGGGGAGACGGGGCGGGCCGGGGGCGGGCGGCTGCGGGGCTCCTCCTCGGGCGGCGGCGGGACGGGGCTGCGGCTTCCTCCCTCCCTCCCTCCCTCACCCGGAATAACCCCGCGGCGGAGCTGCCCACCGGCACGGCACAGCGGTGCGGTTTGTGTCCCCCCCCCGCGCGGTTAAATGCCGCGTGGCGGGGCTGCGGGGGAACGGGCGCTCTCCCCGCCGTTACTGGGCAGTTGGCCGGCCCTGCGGGGGGGGACACGAGAGGGGACACACATAGGCGCGTGACACCGGCACCCCGCGGCCCGGCCGCCGGTACCGGGGGGGGGGCGGGGTCTCCGCGCCCCGCCCCGCCGCGCTGCACGCTGGGAGCGGAAGCGGCGGCCGCGCTGAGGCGAGGAAGGCAGCATGGCAGCCGCCGGCAAGAGGTGAGCGGCGGCGGAGGGCGCGTGGGAGCGGGATGGCTGTGGGAAGGGGCTGCGGTACCGCCGGGGAGGCCCTCGGGGTGCCGCCGGCCCGGGTGCGGCTCGTCAGCCCCCCGCGCTGCCGGCCACAAGGCCGCCGTGAGCGGGCGGGCCCGGGCGCTGCCGGCCCGGCTCCCTGCTAAGCGGCCACATCTCTCCTCACCGCCCCCAGGAGCCTGGCGGAGCTGAGCCTGGACGAGTTTCTCGCCGCTGGGTCCGAGTCGGAGGCTGACGGCGGCTGGGAGGAGGAGGAGGCCGCCAGGCCCGCCAAGGGCTCGGCGCAGCGGCGGCCCAGCGGGAAGGCGGAGCAGAATGGGAAGGCGAAGCAGCCGCTCCGGGCCCCACCGGCGGGGAGGTAAGGGCGAGCCGCTGGGGATGGAAAAGACTAGTTCTGGGACCAGCTGGGTCAGAGGTACCTAAAAAGCCACCTAAAAGGTTCGAGACCACAGCGTGGTTACAAGGTATGCGACAGGTTTTCCGTTGTACCTGTGTCACTTCAGTAACTGTAGTGGAGAAAAACTGATATATGCTTTTAATCTTTTACATGGTATATTGGAGTCAGGCAAAGCTCACTTTGGTTTTCCTCAGTTTGTGTGTGTTTGCTCTTACCGAAAGACACTGGAGTACCTGCAGATAGAAAACTATGTAGTTCTTAGCCACTGCTGATCGTTATTAGAAGTTAAAACAATTCTTTAGTACCAGATAAGATTTTACTGAGATTTTGTTGTCAGATTTCTCTGGCAGTATTGCTTTCAGCTTGCAAGTATCCAAGAGGTCAGGCCACTTGCTGGTGGCCCAGAGGGTTTGGAGTTAGAATCCCACCAACATCTTGTGAACCTGCATTGGCAGGGGGTTGGACTAGATCATCTCCAAAGGTCCCTTCCAACCTTTACTAACTTTAAAAAAACAAACCTGAGAAACAGATTTTTTTTTTTGGTTTTGCAAGATGTTTTCATGACCTCTGGTCTGTGTCTCAATACAACCTGCTAGTTTGCTATCAGGATTTCTTAATGCTGAATGAAAAGAACCTTTTGTAAGACCTCTAGAACACCAGGTGTTAAATGGGATACAGAACTGTGGCCACAGCCCTGGTAAATCCATCACCATTCAGATTAGCCCCAGGTGTGCTTTAGTGCCCAGAAGCTGCTTACTTTTCTTACAGCATCAGCAGAAGTTTGAGCGATGAATAAATGCATGTTAATTCTTATCTACCAGGAAGAAGGGAAAAGCATCTGAACATAAAGATCAGCTTTCCCGGCTGAAGGACAAAGACCCTGAATTTTATAAGTTTTTGGAGGAAAATGATCGTACACTACTGGATTTTGATGCTTCAGACAGCTCCGATGAGGAGGAGGCGTTGCACATACCACCTGATAAGCTGGAGGTACTAGGGCCTACTTTGGAGTGCTGAAATCAGTGATTTTAATTACTTACATGTTAAGTGTTTGAGTTTTAGTGCAAGACTTATAGTGGCATAGATGATTGGGGAGGAGCTTCCCCAAAGATTATCCGCAGGTGTACAGGCTTGTAATCCAGAAATCAGCTGTGCATTTGAACTGAGCATGAGGGGTTTGTTAAAGATGGTGAAAGCACAGCCTTAGAGTATCTCTGTGGCTTTGGTTTTGTGTCTCCTTTCCTAATGAGAGTATGTTTTGCCTCAAGTGATATGCTTTATCCTTCATGTTTTACATTATTGCACATTGTATTTATGTAGCAAAGCTGCAGGGCTTAAGTAGCTTTTTTTTGAATTTGTAATACCTGTAACTTAATGCTGTTATCAGCACTTTGTGTAAAGCAGTAATAGAATTCACTATGCCTGCCTTTCCTCTTCAGTAGCTGCTCAGCAAAAGAGGTGGGGCCAGAAAAGAAGTGTATAAGCCTTTTCTCAGTCTTGGTACTGACTTCTCTAGGAAGCAAGTGATGAAGATGAAGAAGAAGAACAGGAAACAGTCAAACAGAAGAAAGTTTCTTTGATCCCTGTGAGCTTGAAAATGGTTGAAGAATGGAAAAAAGCTGCAGAGGTGAGCAGGGAGTTGGAATAAAAGGCACTTGAGTGTTCTCATTTAAATGTTCCTCTGCATGTGTCACTGCCTCTAAAAGACCAACTTTCAATTTGTTCATCTTTCACAAAAATCTACAGAGAAGATGTATGTCCTGCGTCCTCTTGTTACTTCAGCATGACTTGTCTTTGCAATTTTTGCTTGGGCTGCAAGATTAGAGTCCTTGCACTTCATCTAAGGGAGAAGCTAGAGAAACTTGTGTGGCTCAGAATGGTTAACTTATGATTTTTCATCTTGTTACTAAGCAGTGTGCCTTTGGCAGCTCCAAGAACGTTTTTAGTCATGTTTTGAGTAGTGATGAAATGGCTTGCTGCTTCTGACTAAGAGGGGGAGGGAAAGGTCAAATTGGATAATTGCTTGCAGCTGATTATTGCTTCTCCACCCCCAACCAATTAAAAGCCCTAGAAACCCATTTTAGAGCAAGTGAAGGCCACTAGCATTTGTTAGTACTTTCTTGACACTTTTCCTTTGTGTTAGAGGATGGAGCTATTTTTGCAATCAAAGTTACAATGAATTCCAGTACTCTTGTCCCAGTAGAGTGCTTCAGAGTTTCAGAATATTCCTTGCTCTTTCTCCTCAGCAATCCTTTTTGTTCTTTCCCCAGAGAAGGCCAACACCAAAACTTTTCCATGAAATCACTCAAGCCTTTAAAGCAGCTGTAGCAACCACCAAAGGAGATAATGGTGGGGCTGATCCTAGCAAATATCAAATCATCGATGCTGCAGGTGAGTTGGTCACCATACTCCTGTGAGAGAAGGGTTTTCGTAGGGAAGATTTAGCTGTTGGAAGAGAGGGGGGATAAGTCCTGGCAGGAGTTAACTTACCCTTTCGTAGGCTTCATTTCACTTAAGTAGCTTATCTTCTTCCTGGTGGTGAGTCTGTGCAGTGGTATCTCTTCTGGTGTCCCAGTAAGTATACCTCTCGGTGTGCATGCCTGGAGCAGCTGGGCTTGCAGACTGCTGAGGAAAATACCATGCTTCATTCACTGGGCTACTTAGAGTGAAGTTGAAGCTAGGTACTGTTTATATGTTTGCAGTCATGGTTCAGGCTGCTTTTGTGCTTGGTACTGGTTACTGAGAGAGCAAAGAGATGGCCCCTGTGCCAGAAAGCTGTCACTTGTAATCTTGCTGTTTAGATTAAAAATTCTAAGGTAAGACAAACTGATGTTTTCTGGAAGCTTGTGTAAATGCAACAGTTCTGCTATGGGAATTACTGGCTTCAGTTCCTTGGGGAGCTCTCCTCAGATTAGGTGAGAAAACAGGACTATATGGAAAATTATTTACAAATGTTTTACTGACTTTTTTTTTTAACTAGTGTTCAATGCCCTTGTGTCCTTCTGTGTCCGGGACCTCTTCAGCTGCGTGCAGAAGCTGCTTCTTCTGAAACCCCCAAAGAACAAACTAAAGTAAGTCTGAGAAGATTTGGGAACTGCAGGTGAGAGAAAGCTGACTGGGGTTTTTCAGAACTGCAGTCTGGCTGTGAAGCTAGGAAAAGATGTCAGCTCTTCCCAAACACCGTCAAAGTTGCCTGATGATATTCACAGTTGTCTTAGCTAGGTTGTTCCTTTCTTCCCCAGAAGTGTGTCCTCTGTAAAACTAGGGGTGAACTAAACTCTAGATTCCTTGTTGACAGCGGTGCCTAGTCTGAGAAGTAAATTCCAGTTCTTTGTGTAAATACCCGCCTCTTTCCTCCCCAGGCCTGACTTGTACAGGCCGTGTCTGAATTTTGGGGTGGCCTGGGGGCACTACTTCCAGTGCAGTGTCCAAAGTTTGGAATAGATAGAGCAAATGTCTCACAACTAGTTCGATCCCCAAAACAGACTTCCTCGCTACAAACCAGCCTGCTCTGTTCTCAGGCAGTGGCTGCAGAATGCCTGACTAGATGATAATATCAGTGTGAGGGATTCAGGTCTCCTGTATCACACTTCCAGAGATCTGGGTACGCTGCTGTGAAGCTCTTTGAATTGAATTTTCTAATACTGTTCTTCAGGCAGTCTTGACAGAGTGGAATTACTACTTTTCACCCATGATAAAATTGTTACTTTTATTTCTTGCTTTGCTAGCGGTTGTCTTTACTCGCTAGCAATATCGAGGAAGTGAACAGGCTATTCTTTGTGCTGCTGAAATCAAATTTATTTGGCGTGGTTTTTTTTTTAAAGCTAAACCTGACTTTTGCTCGTTTCCAGAATGGTCCTCCCTTCCACCAGCCCACTTTGGAGCAAGCTGCGACTGGACATAAAAGCGTACCTTAGCTGTACTGTACAAGTAAGAACTTTCAGCATGTTTGTGTTTCTGGAATCATCAGTCTGTGCATTGCTGGGCTTTTGTTCAGCGTATTTTGGAATGAGGCAGTCTCAAAGACTTGGGCACCAGATTTGTGTGTCCGCCTAGTTCCTTGTCTTGTTTTGAAAGTAGTTGGTCTAACTAACAATTTAGAGGTCCATAGGATGGTTCGCTCAAAATAGGTAGCCTGTAACGAAGGGCTGAGTTAACATTCTGGCAGTTCTTTCTGTCTTAATTTGTCTGAAAAATTAATATTTAGTGGGCTTTAAAGTAGTTTGCAGTGCTGTGCTCCTGCATTCTGCATCTTTAATTCAATTTTTGGCACTATGATCTTGCTTCTTATAGTAAATACTAAGATGTTACGTTGACAGCCTCAGCTCCTCATTTATGACATCTCCAAGCATGATTATGCTCCATCCTACTAGGATATCCCATCCATCCAAAGTTGCAGATGTCTGGTGTTTCAGAGGCAATTCATGGATTATTTATGAAAGAAACTCCTGTCCCTGGTTAATTTTTTTTTTTGAGATTGCTTCATCATGTATCCCCAAATTTGGAATATTAAAAGAACAACATGGAAATACTCATTCTTCAGAAGCTGAGGGAAGGGTATATAAGGAAAGAGAAAGAAAGTGCTGATGTCTCTTAGCTGTAAGCTGGCAGAATGACTTAGCAGAAAAAGCATTTTGATCAGTAGAGCTTTTTTTCTCAAGTCGTGGTGCCTCTTGCCAGCAGCAGAGCTAAAGATTGCAGTAGAGAAGGAAAAGCTGGCAGTGCAGTCCCATTGAAGTAATCCCTGGTCCTGTGCTTACTTCTGAGTGCCCTCAGTCCCAGGCTTTACTATCCTGTCTTTCTGGCATAGTAGTTTCTGAAAAATATCTTCTTTTTTCCTATTGGTGTGTGAGGGACCAGAATCTTTGCAGTGTAAGGAGAAGAATGAGGAGGAAAGTTAAAAGAAGAAAAAATGCTTCTGCTTCCAGCAACTGGGATTGCAGGCAAGAGGGGGCACTGCATCAGGCAGAATCTCTCTCAAATTGAAATGACTTTGAGCTTGAGCTTTGTCTTCAAATTAGAAACCACAAATGTCTCTGGGTTTGTCTCCAGGTGAACTGAGCTGAACAACCTGGAAATACCAAAATGTTGTTTCTTAAATAGTTTGTCTCACCTTTTCCTTGAGCTGGAGTTAACCCCTTGATACCCAGTAGTATTCTAGCTTCCCATTAAAGAAATCCCAGTGAAATCCAGCCAGTCAGCCCAGGTGGTCTGTTTCTGTGCCTTGTGTAGACTGAAAGTGTCTTCATTGTGCTTTGATCATTTGTAGTGAGATGACAGAGGCATTGGTGTCGTGCCATCTGCGAGAAGTCTTAAACTGTGTGTAGACTTAGCTTTTGCAGTACACACAAATGAGGTTTTACATGATGAGCTCAGGTGCCATTAGCCATTTAAGTCCAGTAGCCTGAGCTCACATTTTTTCAGGATGATGTACTTTCAGGGGAGTTATCTAACCTGCCATGTGCCTGCTCCTTTCCCGATATGGTTTTTGGCGGTTTGTTTGAGCTTCTTCCTAGGGAAGGCTGTTCTTCCAGTGTTTTGGTAACACAAAAACACTTGGGAACAGCCAAATACAGATGATAAAGGAAGAAGTGATGAGGACTACACACTAAATGGGATTGTGTTTTGTTTTTCCTTTGTAGCTCCTGTCTTGCTTAACAGAAGCCTCAGTTGGTGTTGCAGTCCTTCAGCATGTCAACTCCATAGTGCCTTATTATTTGTCCTTTCCAAAGCAGTGCCGTGCACTTCTCAAGGTAAGGTGACATGCTATGATATGTTGTTTGAATCTGAGGTACTTTCTTTACCCCTTCAGATGAGCATCTCATGGTATTTGGGCTGGATCCCATGGCAGTTCAGTCTCTTGTACTCCTCTTCCCTTGCTTTTCCTTTGGTCCTGGAAAGGACGCGTTCTCTTACAGGCCCTCTAGGTACCATGAAGTGCTGTCACACTGAGGAGAGTGGGCATGTGGCTCTGTGTGTAGCTGCTGCTAATCCCCATGCAAAGTGAGATGGAGGTGTTCTGGGGAAGCTGTCTGCTTCCTCATCACAGATGGAGTAATTTGCTGCCTGAGTGCTGAGTCTGTGTGTATGTCTGTGATGGTATTTCACTCTCAAGAGCTGGGGGTGGAATATTTTTGCAGAAACTTAGTCACAACTGCTGAGCACTTAAGAACAACAAAGGAGGCGTGGAGGAGCGGGATAGGGCAACAGGGTGACATTTAAATGGAAAGCTGCAACACAACATTTAAATGAGGCTGGGAACCCTTTGATGATAAAGATAACTGGTATACAGTGATGGGAGGCTGTTATGCCTCGTATCTGAAGGTGTAGCAGTCTGGGATTTTTGAGTAGGCTTTTTCAGCCCTGTAGCTGGAATCTTTCTGGTTTCCTCTAGAGTTCATTAGTGGAGGTAAGGTAACTAGTTCTTGGAGGAATCAGCTGTGATTGTGGTCCTGCTGTACCAGATGCATCCTGACAGAGCCAGCCATGTCCGAGTGAATCTATAATCTGAACAGCCGAATGCAGGCAGGCCTCGGAAGAACAAAATCTATTCATTTGCCTCTCAAGAACTTGAGGGAGAGACCAATAAATGATTGCTTTATGCAATGCAGAGATGGGTAAAACTCATCATAATGACTTTACATGTCGATGACGGGCTGTCTGTTAGTCCAGAGCTCTGCAGAGACTAACCTACCCCTCTCCAGCTGGTGTAGGTATTTTTATGATGCACTGGGTGTTCGTCATCATTTGTGTACCAGGGTGACTAAGGATATGTCTCAGCAGAAGTGCTGCCTGATTGTCTTGTCTCTGGCTCCAAACCCTGCTGCTGCTCTGTCCTTTGTATTAATACAGTGAATGTCCAGGGAGCTGGAATTAAGTGAGAACTACCACCAGGAGATGTATCTCAGGAATTTAACTTACTTGCCCAGAGGGGAAAAAAAACTTTTTGATAAATTCATAAATCAAACCCTGATGTTCCCTCTCCAGAGACAAGTGCATCTGTAATAGCATTCTTTGAGAAACTAGAATTTGGTGTTTGTGGCGATAACTGGAGTGTAATTGCAGTATAGTTGTATTCTGCAGAATTCAGTGTTAGGTGTAAAAAAAATTACTTTTTTTTTGTTGGGCTGGAAGATGTATTGGCCACACATGTAATCTAGTGTGGTGTTGCTGTCTCGGGGATGATGAGGAAGTTTTCCAAGCCTAGGAGATAGTTGTATGCACAGGCTGGTGCCTATGTTCAGAAGCTTAAATGTGTATTTAGGCACGTGAATAAAAGTGCATGTATTTTTCAGAGATGCTGGTTTTGGACAGTTTCCTTGCCTTTTGAGTGGTCTCGCAGCTAGAGCATGAGGACAGAATGGCTGCCAGTGCTGTTGTGACGGATTCTGTGACAATACAGCCTGCCATCTTTGTACCATCGTCCTCCTCACTTGGTTTTTTGATGTGAAGGAGGGAAGCTCAGGCCTGTCTGTAACCAGGAAGGTGCTCTCTGTTCATTCACTTATCTATGTCTTTTTATTTTCCATTCCAGCAAACAATTAATTTGTGGAGCACAGGTGAGGAAACAGTGAGAGTACTGGCCTTCCTTGTGCTGAACAAGATCTGCCGCTACAAGAAGGAGGTGTACCTGAGTCCATTGCTTAAGGTAAGGCTGGTACTTGCCATACTCCACAGCTTTTCTTTCTCATGTTATACCTTAGAGCATGAGCTGTAGGCTGTTAGTTGGGGCTGGTGCTGGAGATAGTGCTGGCTACCTCCAGAAAATTAAACGGGGAAGAAATTCTGTGTTAAGTCAGTGATATCCTTCTTCCTACAACTGCCCTTCCTACCAGAGGCACACAGGGCCTTAGCAGGGAAGGCCTCTGGTACTCATCTGTCTACTGGATGAATGCTTATCTTCCAAATCTTGTGGGCTTTCCTCAAGTGCTGATGTGCTACTCAGTGCTACTGAGCTGCTCGGATCTCTCAGCTAATAGCCAAGGTTCCCAAGTGTAGTTTGCTTGGGTACCACTGTTACAGAAAGAGAACTGT
This sequence comes from Rissa tridactyla, assembly GCF_028500815.1. NCBI lineage: Eukaryota > Metazoa > Chordata > Aves > Charadriiformes > Laridae > Rissa > Rissa tridactyla. The sequence goes on along the minus strand of NC_071481.1, from coordinate 5,744,199 downwards.
GACCAACCGTAAGCGTGTATGGCTCAAAGCTGTGTCACAGTTCCTCTCACAGATAAGGAATATGGCAGGGGCATCTCCAAGTGCTGTGCTAAAAAATGTAAGGGTGCAAAGAGATTCTGACTCTTGTTCCATCTCCCCTGAAAAAGGAGCAGGCTGGTTTATTATTTTTGCATATACCTGTGAAGTGACTTGTCTTATAAAACTAACGCTTCACCCGGGTTTGGACATACCTGGCTGGAGAAGGTTAATGAGAGAATGTTTTTGTACTGTTTTCTGTGGTTATATCGTGTCTTCTTTCCTGCACAGCAAATGTACATCGCATTTGTGAAGAATTCCAGATTCACCTCTCCCAATGTCCTGCCCATGATCAATTTCATGCAGCGCACACTGACAGAGATGTATGCCGTGGACACACACACCTCTTACCAGCATGCCTTCATCTACATCCGTCAGCTTGCCATCCACTTGCGCAGTGCGATGACGATAAAGAAGAAGGTAGGTACCCGTCAGCATGGAAGGAGTGTACCCTCCTTTGGGGGGGGAATGTGTGGAGAGAGGGAAAACTACAGTAGCCCCTTCAGGCTTTTGGTAATGTCTCTAAAGTGTCAGTATTTGTGTCTGACCCATTTCATAACGTGCTGAGCAATTTTTTGCCAGGGGCTGGGAGCTTTGGAGATCACCCCGTAGTTGCCTGTGTTAGTTTAGAATTTCATCAAGGAATAAGGAAAGACAACTGCGGGGTTGAAGTCACTTTTCTCTCCCCAGCTTGCAAGAGTTTGCGATGCACGTTCCATCTTCTGCCTTGGGCACCCTTTTTCCACTCTGTGAAGCTGCTGTTTGCAGCCTCTGTCGCAAAACCTCATGGTAAAGAAGATTAGGAACCACCCTGGTGCGTGCATCTTTCCAGTGAAGTCCATACTATTTAAAGGACTTACTTGAACAAAGCAGCTCAGACCTTTTGGGAGCAGCCCTGATTTCAGCCACCTCCAGTCTGACCTCGGAAGTCTGAGTCAGATTGGTAATCCTGGCTTTAGTTGTGTTTAGCAAAACAGACCCCTATAAATGAATTGTTCAGCTGCTCCCAAACATTGCAGGATGGGTGACCAGTTAAATCTCCTGGCTGTTCAGACATGGGGATAAATGAGCAGAGATAAATGAAGTCTGGGCTGCATATGCCCTAATTGGATTGCATTGGCTTCTTACACCCTCAGTCCTGGCCCAGACAAGAACTAAATCCACTTGATTTCACAGCTGGGGAGGGTTGTAGGAACTTTAAATACAACAGCACAACCAAAATGTACAAATCCAAGCAATAAGCCAATTAATTTAAATAGAGCAGTGGGTGGTTGTGGAAGGTGATTACAGGAGCAGATTGCTTATCTGTTCTGTGCCAGAGAAGCTGAGAACAGAGCTGCTTGGTACGTCTCGGTGACCTGGTGAGATCTGGGAGAGCTCTACCATTTCCAGCTGCGGTTTATGTCTCTACTGCAAAGTTTGGTCCAGTGGCTGCAATTGAGCGCTTCTGTCCTTGTTTTGGGACTTAAACATCTTGCTTCGTCCACACAAAAGAGGAGGTGACCTGGGCTTTGAAAGTCCATCTGAAACAAACATGCATTGGAGCTGAGGCACCTTGTTAAGTGCAGTCTCCTGAGTGCCTGGTGCAATTCTGGGGAACACGTGGGCCTGCAGAACTCTTTGGAAAGGGTATCCTTAAGGGGCTCCTGCGCTCCTCTGGGCTTTTATTTGACCTGGCACTATGGGCTGCTTAAGCACGTGGCGGGGCCGGGGGGGAGTCAGGGCTTTCCCAAACATTCTTGAAAACCGTGTCTCTTGGATTGGTGCAAGACCTGACCCACACCTACCCCTACTACTGAGCCAGCCTGACATGCTGATTCAGTGTGTCATTCCACGTCAGGCACACTGCTGGTGCGTTGCATTGGTTTTTGCTGGTAACCATAAAGACTTGTCTGAGAAACAGAGCTGGAAGTTTGTTCTTAGCTCTGCTGTCTGTCATGTTGTACTCTACAATTGAGAAAAATGAAACTGTCCTGCGTAGTGTCTTTTCCAAAAGCAGGGGGGAGTGCTGGGTTGATCATTTGGTCCTTGCTTTGACAGTGAATGTTTGTAGGAACATCTTTAAAATGAGCACTGATGCTGCCTTTCAGAGTTAGTGGGTCGGTGGTTAGGGGGGTTTGATTAATACAGCTGAGGGAAGGGAAGCCTCGAGTGGGAAGGGCAAGCTGCTACGTAACAACTTGCTGGATGGTGGGTCAGCCACTAGCATCAAAGTGACAGCTAGAACATTAGTTATTGCTCTCTAAACAGTACACAAGGTCCTGTTGGAGAGTACTAGATAAAATAAGTCCTGTAGAGAAACCAGAGTGAACTTCTCTCAAATGCCACATTTTCAAGTTTGTGCTGGTTTTTTTCCCCTTTTCTGCAGGAGAATTTCCAGTCTGTTTATAACTGGCAGTATATCCACTGCCTGTATTTCTGGTGTCGGGTTCTCAGCACAATCTATCCCAGTGAGGTCATGGAGCCGTTGATCTATCCTTTGACGCAGGTCATCATTGGCTGTATAAAGTAAGTAGGACTTTTTTTTCTTCTTTTGGCTGTACTTCTTTCTGTTGCTTGATGTGGCAGAGGAGTTACTAAGTGGGTGTTGCCATTATGTGGTTTGAGTTTAACCTTGTGTTGTAAGGAATTGTCTGAGAGCTGCTTTTGATTGAAGTATTGCAGCTGAAGATGTGTTGTGGGCACCTGTATGTTTAGGTGGTGAGAAAGCCTAGGGAAGAATAACCTACACCGCCACTAAAGTCTCTGTATCAGGAATTTCAGTTCTGCCAGATTTGGTGCCCAGTTCAAATCCTTCTGTGAGCTCCCATGTTGAAGGAGGACCAATCAAGCTGTGACCTGGTGTCAAACTGCAGCCGTTTCTGGGCTAATCTGAAAAGTAGCTAAGTAAGTGATGCCCAGCAGTGAGAATGGAAAATGCTGTGAAATTCTTCTTCCTTTACGCTCCAGAATATTTGCAGTGTTTATGTGGTCTGGGCACGCTTCCGAATAATGTTAACACTTTTTGCTATCATCTGGGGGAGACCCAAAGCAATGCAGTTAATTTTGGTGCTAAAAAGTACATGATTACCTCTATGGCTGGAGAACTGTATCTCCAAGAAGATGTTCTCTAGGTAATGTCCTCTTTTTCTGAAGGAAAGCTTAAAATAACCGAGTTGTCCCCAAGCATTCATATGAAGAACTAGCCCAAGTAGGGAAGCTTAATCTTTTAACATCCATCAGAATGCTTTGTCATGTGTAGAGCAGTTGCAGCACTAGGTAGTATTTCTGTGGTGCTGAGCGTTCTTTCCAAGAGGTTATAGCTGGCTGGATATTTCCAAGGAGAACCGTCCAAGTGCAAGCATGCTTTGTATGTCTGTCTCAGAGCTGAGCTATTTGGAAAAAAAATGAGGCAGGAGATGGGGACTTGGTTTTGGAATCTAAGTGCATTTAGAATTTTATAACTTATTTTTTTTCTTAAAATCAGCACACCAGTAGTAAGAGCTGCTCAGGTACTTTGGCAGTATGAAAGCTATTCTCATTTGTGTGTTGTTGTGGATTTTGTTTGTTTCAGGGGTTTAGGGTTGGTTTTTCCCTCACTTCCAGAGCATGAGCCAGGTATAGTGGTCTGCATTTAAGCATGCTGAACTCCACCAGTTCCGTTAGTGGAGTTGAACCACGGTGGAATTTCTCCCAGTGGTTGTTATGGAATCCCAGTGTGTCAGTGCGTGGGCAATCGGAGACCAAGGGGAGATGAACTCTTATCCCAGCCAGCAGCTGTATGTTGTGCAGTAGCTCTGCAGTACTATGGCTCTACTTTGAGGTAGTGTGCAGGGTAGATGATGGCTCTCTGCTCCACAGAAGTCGCAACCTGACTAGCCTGAACAAATTATCCTCCTGATTGTGTACACAGTGGCAAGGAAAAAATGCACTGACTTGCTCAGGACCTGACAGTGCCACAGTGCAGAACCAAGTCCTCATCTCTAGCTCTGTAAATACAGTTAGATGCATTTTTTTGAGAATATTTGTTAGAATTTGAAAAACTAGGACATATTTATTGTTTTTAGTATGTCTCTGCTGAGAATTTCTTTTTTTTTTCCCCATCAGTTTATATATGCAGTTTTTGTGCTTTGAAATGGCTGTTAATAATGAGCATTGAGGGAGTTTCTGAATCTCTGGTGATCTTTGAAATCCTGTTAGCTCTGTTAACCAGATTCTCAGCTTTAAAATGCCACCTGCCTGGTCTTGAAAAAACTCCCAAGTGGTGATGAAGATAAGCAGATTTAAACGATCGTTAGAGCGTGCATACATCCCTCTTCCCATCCCCCATGTGCACAGGCTGCTTCCCGCTGCTGTTGGAAAGCTTTAGCTGTCCTGTGGACTAATCTAAGCAGTTTTCTACCTGTCCAGGCAGATAAATCAGCTATCTGCGGCTAAGGAAAGGTGAATCGGGTGAGTCTCAGCAAGAGCAGTAAATAGAATTTTTTAGCATCTGTGACGGACAGGGCTTCTTGGCGTGAAGTACGGTTACCGCCTGACAAGGCTTCAAAGACTTGGGAACCTGACGGATGGGTTCTAGGGTGGGGAAAATAGAAGTAGATCCCACCCTGGCTTCCGTACTGAGCCAAGGCAGTGTCTGGGATATAAAAAGGGGGGAGGTAGGGTAGCAGATATGGGAATGATGTGGCTCCACGGGCTTCAGCCTATATCCAGGATCCCTACGGCTCCTTCCTGAGCACGGCAGCCTCTTCTCAGTGTTGGTGGCTGTGCTGTCCAAACTGGCACTCGTGAGAATCAGTCTCTGGGCCACATCCCCTGGTATCCGTACCAACTGGGTGTTACGGATTGTTTCTGTTTGAGGTGAGAGGATAAAATAATCTAGCCTGCAGGTCAAGGGTTTGTTTTTTTTCCTTCCTGTACCATGTTATGCAATTCTGGAAGGCGTGTTGAGGGGTGTGAATCTGCCTGGGGGCTGCTTAGTATTTGCCTGCTGCCACCAAGCTTTCTGGTGGAGATGGTGTGAGCTAGCTGGGCCCCTCTGTTTGCTTCTCTGGGCAGCTCAGCTTCGAGAGGTGTGTGAGCAGGTGGTGGGACAGAATGCTGTGCAACATCTGGAAGACCTTCTTGCACTTCTGCTCCTGATGTGGTGGTGTGCCGTGGGGCGGAGGGTGGTAGTGCTTGGAGGGGACACCCCTTTCCCCAGTGCCTTTTGTACCGGGAGGTGGCGCCTGGCTCCAGCAAAAGGGCGGTGAGCGGGTGTCTGTCTGTCTGTGGGACATGGACTGCTCCTCATGCCACCCTGGCCTCTTACCTGAGGGCAATGGGGAGAAACCGCCATCCATCACAGGCTTTTTGCTCTGGGTGGGGATCAGGGCAGAATTTGAGAAGTAATTAAACAACATAACTCCCAGAAGAGGGTTGCCTGCTAAAATCAAAATTAGCTCCCTAATTTTCTTGCTCCCTCTTCTTGCTTTCCAGCATATAAAATGCATTGAAACTATTTTTAGTAATACATATTACAGCAATGGACTCCATGTGTGTCTAGAAGTTACCTGTGCTCAAGATGTGGTCCAGAGAATGTGGACTAGCAAATGGAGAAGTGCTGGAATTGATGGTTTCTGACTTTTGTAATGCTGGGAAGAGCCTCATTGCTGAGTTTGCTCGTGGAATTGCCGTGTAATAATGAGTGAGGCTGTTCTCACAAGCAGCGGAAAGATTGCAGTTAGTTTGACCAATGGAGCAGTGTTGTAGGTATTGCAGAGATAGTAGAATGTGCAGGAGATTATTTTCCCCCTTCCTTTCTCTGCATTGTGCTTTTTCTCTGTCTCCATGGTCCCTGAGTTCCTCCTTTTGACCTGTGTGCTTGCATTTGTCTGAGATCATGGTTGGGGCTTTTTGCAGTTGTTGCAGAAGCTCCTGTTCTGTTATCCCTTTTCCCCTCATCCCATAGTGTTTTTCTAACTGTGTCTGCTTGGATTTCTACCTTGCTTCCAGTCCAAGCTATAAAAATGAAGTTCCTCCCTGGTTTAGAGTTAAATGAGGATTTTTGGTGCCTGGTAAGTTTTGGGTTCCGGCCTTTCAGCATGTACAGGGGAGAAAGCAGGTACGGCCTCCTTCATGGAGAAGGAAGCACAACCTTGGCATCCCTGAGCAACTTCCCTTGGTGACCTGTCCTGGTGGGGTGGAGGCTGATGTCAAATGAAGCGTTCTCTGTCCTCTCTAGCCAGAGGAAGATCATGGTCACCTAGCAGTATAACACAAGGAGCTGTAGTGAGTAAAAATAAGCCTTGAGAAGTCTTTAGGCTGTTCTCTACACCACAGCCTGTGCCCTGGCTGCGTGAGAGAAGTACAGCAGGCATTCCAAGAGCTAGTAGTGGTAAGACATGAGAGCACTCGCTGCTGAGATGAAATGTGAGGCAGTTTGGACCCCCCTGGCTGCACCCTGCAGTGACTAGTCAGTTGGACGTTCCTCGGCAGAGCTGGGACCCAGCTGTGTTTTGTATTCCCTGTGCATCCAGCCATCGCAAAGTTGAGCAGATTGTTGCATCGCCACGCACTCTAAAATTAATGGTCTTGGTTTACAGTAAATCTATACACTTAACAGGTTTATTCCTCGATCAATTAATTCCTGGGAATGGCTTTCGTCATCTCCAGTGGTGCCAGATCAGGGGTGCAAAGTAGATTTATTTCTATAATGGATCCAATGATAATTATTTCACTATTTGGAGGGGGGAAGATGCAGGTGATTTATGGTGCCTGGTCAAGCATATTTTTGCTCTCCTGGATTGCTCAGCAAGCTCTTTGGAGAGGGGAGGGGTTCATTTATCAGACTTGAGCCTGTTGTCTGGGAACTGTGGGGTTTTTTTGGTTTTTATTTTTTAAATTAAAAAAAAAAAATCCTTGTTAATGCTGGAAGCATCCATGTCTTCAAGTACAGGTCATTCAGAGTGAGAGGTTTCTGGAGTGGCACGGTAATGAGGGCTGGTGTCTTTTAGGGATAGCTCTGCGTTCTTCCCTCTGCTGCTGGTTTATGTGGTTCTGGGGGAGCTGACCCTTCTCAGTCCCAACCTTACAAGGAGATTTGGCTCTACTCCTTTCTTAATACCTGAGCGTGTAACGGTTTGAAGGGTGGGTCAAAGAAAGTCTGGCCTCTTCCCCTCCGTGGCGATTACTGGGTGTTCAAATGTACGTGTTGCCTCTCCAAAGGAGATGGGAGTAGCTCAGGTGCTCCTCTGGGTTGGAGAGAGCTGAGCAGATTTGGCTGTGAGAGGTCACTCTCATTCCCACACTGTCCTTTCTGATATGCTGGTCACTGCTAGTCCAGCCCCTCCTACCTCAGGGACACTCCACACTAAGGGGATCACTGTTCAGGTGACAGCATGAATTCTGTGGGTATGCAGAGGGAAATATCTTCCTCCTTGTAGTGCCACTGGTATGCTGGGGGAGCCCTTTCTTGGTCAAACTTGCTGCTTTAGGTGGGCATTTTACTGCTGGTTCCTGCCACTTTTTCTTGCATACCTACCTGTGCTGGGACCATGAGAGCCAAAAGTGTTCAATGTGACTAAACAGCTTTGGTGATAAACTTCGTCTGCAAAGCTCTTGTCTTGTAGCGCTTTCTCCCAGTAGAAGCTGGAAACCTAGCGCTTTGGTTGCAGGAATTTGTGTGTTAGTGTTACAGCTTTCATGTGTGTGACTTTTTTATTTCCAACTATGGGATAGCTTCAGCAGCTCAAGCAGTTTGCTGTGCAATACTAAAGCTGCCCATCTTTTGTAGAATAGGAAGGGCTCTCAAGTGTCACTGAAGGCCACAGGTGCAGTTCCTCTATAAACTTGGCCTAATATGCTTTCTTCTTTTTTATTCTCTAGGCTGGTACCGACGGCTCGTTTCTACCCTCTGCGCATGCACTGCATCCGTGCACTTACGCTGTTGTCTGAGAACACCAGGACCTTCATCCCAGTGTTGCCACTTATCCTGGAGGTCAGTTGGTTCATGTTGACTAGCAACGACTGATTCCTGCTACCTAATAAGCACACTCACTATACCCACCAACAGCTCCCAAGATTGCCCAATTTGCTTACTTCCTAAAATCCCTGGCAAACAGCATCAGACTGAATGTATTGTTGGGTTAGCAAATGGGATTAAACTTTTATTGGCCTGTGAGTGGAGGGTATCAGAGGTGCAAAAATATGTTCCGATGTGGTTTAACTAATGCAGCTGGAATAGGCAAAGGGTTTGCCAAAGAAGAGATTCAGAGGCTCAACTGGTTGCAGTAACTCCCCAAGCTGACGTTGCTTGATCCTGCTGGTGTGTTCGTATCGTAGCAAAAGGATTTTCTTCTAACTGCAGACTAAAGGGAAATGGAAGGCAAAAGCCCTTCAAGAATTCAGAATTTATTTAGGAAAAAAAATCTCGGTGAAAGCAACCATGCAGTATGTTTGGTGAAATACTGGTGCTAAGAGACCATCCAGCTTTCCCACGTATCGGATGCTTGATGTCTCTCTAGCCTTGCTGCTCTAAGAAGGTGGTACAGAAGTGATGCAGCCAAATCTCCCTGAAGAAGCATGAGTGAGGCAGGATGAGGACTGCAGAAGCCCCAGTAGATTGGCATGAGGCTGGACACTGAAGAGGAAGAGGGAGGGAGACTTCTATAATAAATGACCCCAGTCAGCCGGGCTCATTCCTAATCAAGTTCTGTTGAAGCAAAGGCTTTTGTGGGTTTGTGTTGTAAACGTCCTCTGCAAACCACATCCTCTGAGCCTGTGGAAGGCAGCGATGTTTATAAATCTCCTCCTGTTCTCCCGCCTCCTCTGCTGCTCCCTGGCCGTGGCCTGTGTGGCTTTGCCATTCGCCTGCTTCCTTCCTCTTGTTCATGCATATTTGAAATGCTGCCAACCAGATTTAATGATAGAGGCATCTCCACGCTGGGGGTAGTGGAGCTTGGGGTGAGGGTGGTTTCTTTGCTTTGTACTTCTTAGTGCTCTGAGAGATAAAGCCTTTTTCCCCTCGGAGGCCCCCCCTCCCGCCCCTCTTTGCGTTCTGGCCCCAGCACCTTGGCTGTAATCTGTGTCGGGCCCCAGCCAGACATTACCACACTGCACGCTGAGCTTCCTCCCAGCTTCCACAAGCCCGTGACCACATCCGATCCTGCTGTGTTTGTTTGTGAGGCACTACTCAGCTTGTCCAGGTGTTGGTGACAAGGAAAAGATGGGGGCAGGGTAAATGTGTGCCTGTGTGTTGCTTGCATACTCTTTCACATTACTTTAGCAATTATTTTGCTTTAAGTTCTGTAACCTAAGGTGACTGGCATGATGTTTAACTCCTGTATCTCCCTGCAGCTGACAACCTTTCCCTTCTTCCTGCCTACCTTCTGCAAGGGATCCCTCAAATATTCTGTGGAGTTCCCGAGAGCATTCAGGGCTATTCCCTTTGTACTTCCATCTTTTCCCAACTCTCACCTCCTCTCTGTTACAGAGGTATCTGAACACAACCCTTGGTGTGTCTCCACAACTGTCTTCAGGCAGGAGATGTATTCCAGCTGTGCGGATGAGATGGTAGGAAGCTTTAGCACACGGAGGGGAAGTGACCTGCCCAAAGTCCCAGGGTGGTTGTGGTGATGCTGGGAGGAGAATCTGCATTCTGATGCCCAACCCAGCGCTTTAACTATGAGCCTGTTTCTGCCAGCTCACAAATTCAGCAGTGACTTAGTCAACAGTCCCATGCCACACCATATCATGAAACAAAAGCCATTTCAAGCCCATTATCCAAACCATCATGAGGTTGAAGGATCTGGTCAGTGTATTGGTATAAGCAGGAGTAGACTTGAGGGGAGTGACTTGGGGTCAGGGGAGCGGAATGAAACCTTCCCAGCATAAGGTGTGCTTCGTTTGATAGGAAGGAGGAAAGGCTTTTCTCTCTGTCACTGTTGCAACTGAATCGAAGTGCAGTAAAAGAATGTCTGTGGAGTTGGTGACTATGTTTTGCGTGCTTTTTGGAGAGGGCTTTGCACAGCCTTGGAGTGTAGATTCTGTGAAGCTTCCTGTGTAAGTCTGTTTTCCCTTCCCCCTCTCCATCAAGGAAACCCATCCCTTGCTACCTCTTGTCTCAGCCCTGTTGCTGCTGTGCTTTCAAAAAACAGCAGATTGAATGTTTGTGCAATTCCCATAGGAACAGGAATTCCCCGAGCCCCTGCCAATAGAGATGAGAGCTGACTACTTGATGCATCTTGACAAGGGCCCAGCGTGGGCATCCAGTGCTGCCTCCTCTCTTACTCTGCTTTCCAGGATGGAGCAAAAGAAACAGCTTGCTAAAATTACATCTTGTGAATGGAGGAGGTGGTTTGGGAGGAGTGTAAAGCAGACAGGCTTTTATTTTTATATTGTTATTCGTCTTGAAGGGCCTGTGAGATCCCAGGCTTTTTTCTTTTTTTCCTCCCCATCACTTCAATTATTGTGTGACAGGCACTAGTTTCTGCAGCAGGAAAACTGGTGGCTCATCTGCTGGAGGGCAGGTATGGATAAACAAGGTGGAAATCTCCCCACAGGCAGACTTCGCATGCCGATTTTAAAATTGGCTTCGTCTGTGGAGGGATGGGAGGGGAGTTTAACCCTGACGTGCTTAGGAAGGCATGAGTTTTTCAGTTGGACACTTAAATGGCTTGAGTCTTGTTTTGGATGGGCAGCTTGCTTCGGCGAAAGTCCCCAGGCGCTTGGAGTGCAACGCAGATGGGAGTGGGCAGCAGATTGTGTCTGAGAAAATGGGATGATGCAAAGTTGGAGAATTGATAATGCTGGGCGCTGTCATACATTTAAGCACAGATCTGAAATTAGCGTTCTACGAGACATGGGCTTTTTGCCTCCTTTACACAGAGAGGAAAATCTGGAACTTTAGACAGACTAAGCTGAACCACTGCACCAACTGAAGCTGCATCTTTACTCTTCCTCGTTCTCCTCCCTCCACCACTATATTGTAGCTCTTAAATTCTGGATCACAGCCCTGCAGGTACCAGGGGTTGTTTGAGTGAAATCATGCCTGACCAATCTAATAGACTTCTACAGCGAGATGACTGGCTCAGTGGTAACAGGAGAGCAGTGGATGTTGTTTATCTCCTCTTTGTCAAGGTTTTGGATACCAGCTCCCATAACTTCCTTGCAGACAAGCTGTTGAATTGCAGACTAGATGAGCAGCCTGTGAGGTGTATTGGCAGCTGGCTGAAGTTCCAGGCTCCTGCTGTGATCAGTGGCATGAAATCTAAGTAGAGGCCACTAGTGATGTACCCTGGGGACCGATACTGGGGCTGATACTGGTTATCATATACGTTAATGATTTGAATGGTGGGGCAGAGGAGCACCATCAGCAAGCTTGCAGATGATACAAACTTGGGAGGAGCTGTTTATACACCAGATAATGTCCTGGAATTCACAGGAACCTTGACAGGTTGGAGAAACAGGCAGATGGAAGCCTCATGTAGCCCAACAGAGAGAATTGCAATGTCCTCCACTTGAGGAGGAGGAGGAGGAACCCTGTAATGACAACATCCTCACCGACTTAAACAATGAAGGAAAAAGAACCAAAGCAACCCCCCATCTGTCGTTGGAGATACTCAAAATCTGACTGGACATAGCCCTGAACAACCTGTTCTAGTTGAACCTGATAGATGACTTCCAGAGGTCCCTTCTATCTTAACAGTTTTGTGTCTGAGTACTTCAGTACAGCTTCTGCAGAAAGTTGGGCAGCTTGTCTGTACTTGGCAATAATCAGACTCTGCTGAAGCTGCTTAATTAGGCTGTCTCAGCCCTCCCTTGGTGAAGTGGGAGGGTGACCGAGGGAGCTGAGGGAAGGCTGCAGGCAGGCCCAGCAAAGCCCTGTGTGCTGGGCTGCCGTGGGCTGGCCTGGGGCAGCTTTGGGGTGATCAAAGCAGACGCCAGGAGGCTTTTGCTAGAGCCTGGGAGAAAGAAATGGGGAGCCGATGGGGCGACGCAGTGGGAGTGCTGTGGGTGCAGAGCTGGTTCCCTGGTTTGTGCTCTGGCAGCGTAAACTGTGTATCTGAGCACTCTTCCTACTATCCATGTGGAAATCGTCTGTGAGCTTCAGACTGACAAAAAATCCTTCTCCTTCCTGCCTGTGTTGCCCTGTCCTTTCCTCTGTCTGCTAGTGGTTATCACTTAAGCCAAATTGTTGGCTTTTGACATTTTCTGGCACTCTAGTCCCTCATTATCGCCTTTCCACCCTGCCCCAGGATTCCTAGATATCAGTCATCCTCTGCTTCAGTCTGGCCCATAACTGATCCCTTCTGCACAGTCTTGAGATGGGAACCACGATTTCCCTCCTTCCCACATGTCCTGACCGGCTCCCTAGCACCTCCTGGGAGAGTTTCAAAACCTCTGGTTGCATTTCCCCGCTTGCCTAGCGGCATGTTAGGATCCCACAGAGCCTGATGCCTTTTGCTTTAATGTGTCTGACCTCAGGGATCAATACTACTGTTTTGGCCAAAGAAATAACTGTGCATAACGAGGTTTATAGCATCGATTCCCTAGGCTAGGGCTCTTTGTTTTCGCAAGCCACCAAGCTTGTCCCTCCCTTCCAAATAACCTGGATTGACAAATAAAATGTAAAAAAATCAATAGTCGTCTCCATGCTTTTCTGGCCTGGGGCCATCCACGTGACCTGAACACCCTCCCTTTCCTCCTCGCCTCACCCTCTAGCAATCAGTGTGCCGCATATCCCCACGTTGCTGGGCTGGTTGGGGTCTGATGATGAATGTGTTGCTGCCGCATAGAGGGACTAGAAATTATTTCCTGCTCAGAAGCATGATTTAAAAGTGTTGGGGACGGGGAGGAACTGTGGGCTGCTTTTGAGGTGCTCAAAAGTATGGGTGGCAGGATAATTCTCCTCATCAGCCCCCCTCAATGTTGTCATCAGATATGCAAATGATTACCAATTGTTGGCTGATTTTTATTTTTAAAATGAGATCACTGCCCTTGATTGCCACTTGTTATCCCCCAATGGGGGTCTCTGGGGCTCTGCCCTGGATCAAGTGGTTTTTGCAGCTTTTATCATCTTTCTCCTGATGTTTGCTGCTACAAGGCTGGGAAAAGCCATATTTGCGTCGCTGCTCGTTTTAGAAACCTTGTGTTCCTTCGTGTATCACAGCTTCAGAGCAGCACAACACACGGGCTTCTTGGGATAGTGTACCCTGATGCCTGCTCAGGGCGGTGGGGACCAAGGCAGGTTCTGCCTCTAGCCGATCTCAGCGGAAGATAACTTTCCTCTGTGCTGCACGTAGCATTTCAGGGAAGTGAAGAATGGAAATTCTCATTGATACGTTTTACCCTTCTCCAGCTGAAGATGGGAAGCTCCTTCCTAAAAGGAGGGAGTGGGGAAAAAGCTTTCATATAGTTCTTGGTCTTGATTACAGTTTCATAGAATGATAGCATATATTGGGTTGGAAAGGACCTTTAAAGGCCATCTCGTCCCCCTGCCCTGCAGTGAGCAGGGACATCTGTAACTAGATCAGGTCGCTCAGAGCCTCATCCAGCCTGGCCTTGAATGTCTCCAGGGATGGGGCCTCCCCCACCTCTCTGGGCAACCTGGGCCAGTGTCTCACCACCCTCAGTGTGAAGAACTTCTTCCTGATGTCTAACCTAAACCTGCCCTGCTCTAGTTTAAACCATTGCCCCTCGTCCTATGGCTCCGTGCCCTTGCAAACAGCCCCTCCCCAGCTTTCTTGTAGGCCCCCTTCAGGGACTGGAAGGGGCTCTGAGGTCTCCCCGGGGCCTTCTCTTCTCCAGGCTGAACCCCCCCAACTCTCTCAGCCTGTCCTCACAGCAGAGGGGCTCCAGCCCTCGGATCATCTTTGTGGCCCTGCTCTGGGAGGAGGAGTTAATAAACTCCTCTGGGAGTTTATGAAGTTTTAAGGCAATAATGGCTTTTCTTAGTTAAAATCAAACTTGAAATGCCACCCTGGAGAGCCAGTCACACGCACATACGTAAACTTCCTCTCCGTTTTCTTCTTTCTACTATGTAAGCTTTGTACCTTCTCTTTCAGAAATACTCCTCTCCCCAACCATTATCATTAAACAAGCTCTGGAAAAACACAAAACCAAAGGTGTAAGTCTGCTTTTTGACTAGTCTACTGGACACCCAGCTGTACCCTAGAGCTTGTGTGTGCTCGTCTTCTTGATGAGCGGGGTTCATGGTCTCCTCTCAAACTCTGGGGAGGGGCCAGTTTTTCTCCATGTCCCTTGCTATAAAATGAAATGTGTCCATGGCGAATAATATGTAGTTATTCGAAGGCTGTTCAGTTATCACTGGTACAAGGGACACTAATGGGAAATGTGTTAGAACAGAAATCGTGCCTGGCAATGGGGTGTTTGCGAAAAGGGCTTACTGGTCTCTCTGCTTCCTGGGCCAATTATTTCAGTGACAATAAAAGGGAAATGGATTTGGTCTAAGCAACACTTAGTCTTGCTATTCAAAAGCTGCTCACCTTAAGGGACAGCTCCAAAATACACTCAAGCTTCGTAGTATGATCTTTCTGACCATTAGAAGCATGGGTCTGAAGAACAAACCTGTATTTTCTTGTGTTATTGCCTGTGTTGGTTTCCTTTTACCTTGCGCTTCTGTGGCATTTTTCACACTCAGGTCTCTAAAGTTTCAAGTGGTGTTGGTGTTTGCTCTCTAACTGTCCCTTGCCATGGTATTTAAGAAAGGTGTGGGACGGTGATCAGAACAGGCAAGCAGAAATCAGGATTTTTTGATTGTCTTCTCAGCTCTGTCACCAACTGCGTGATCTTAGTTGAGTCATTTGGTATCGGTTTTGTTTTGCGGTGTGATCATCTTTACACTCATTTTTTTCTGTTGTAGGTTTTCCAACAAGTGGATTTCAACAAGAAGCCAGGACGGATGAGTGCTAAGCCTATAAACTTTGCAGTGATCTTGAAGCTTTCCAACGTCAACCTGCAGGAGAAGGCCTTCCGAGTAAGTGGAACCCCAGTGGCCAAAAGTGCACTGCTTCTCTGTAAATGAGAGTTGCCCTAGCAGCATGCTTTGTGTTCCTGTCCGGTAAGGCTGGAGACTCATTTCCCAACCTGGGTGCTGTAGGGTTTAGTTCCTAATATCTCTATTTCTGCTTCCCCTCCCCAGGATGGACTCATTGACCAGCTCTATGACCTGATGCTTGAGTATCTCCATTGCCAAGCCTACAGCATTGGATTCCCAGAGTTGGTTCTCCCCACTGTCATTCAGGTAAGCTGTAAGACGCTTCTCGGTCGTGCCATGAATGTGCGCAGAGTGGGATAACGTCATTTAAGCTAACAGTGATCTCAAGATGGTCCTCAGAATGTAAGGAGAGCGTCATTTGCCTTTTCTTAATTATAGTTTTTCTTTGCGTTTTGGGGAATTCTTGGGGAGGAACAGAGGCATCGTATTTAATTAGGAGGCTGAAGGTGGGTGAAAGTGGCTGTGGAGTTAGCCACTCTTTTGGGAGCCACAGCGGAACAGAGGGCCTCATAACTGCTGTAGGGATGTGGTTTTGATTAGCAAACACAGATGAGTTCTTGGCACATCAGAGTTTCCCAAATTGCTGTATTGTCTCAGAGCGGTACCCGTGGTCTGGGAGCCCATACTTTTCCTTGCCTTACGGCCTCCCTCACGTGCTCTCCACAAGATGGCAATCTTCCCTCCTTTCACAGTGTCTCTCTCAACCGGGGCACTTTCTCCCCAGGTCTCTCCATACAAAACAGTACAATTCTTGTCTCCATCCCTCCTCCTTGCTGCACGGAAGAGCAGTGCTGCAAAATAGTCTCCTTTGCCTCTCCCCTGCCATTCCATGGTGCAGGGTGTTCTTCCAAGCCACTTTGTGTTTATGTACTTCATCATCCACAATAAAACTGCCTAATGGTGCTGTGCGTCTGGGTGTGCTGTGCGTAATCTTTCCCTACTACCTTGCTAGCTGGGTGGCTTCAGTTTTGAATGAGCAGTGACCTCTCTGCTTTGAACAGTAAGATCTCTCAGTGCAAACGCGTTGGAACTTGTTCCCTCCCTTTCCTCCTAATCCTCTCTATTTTTAACTCGTGAGCAGCAGGTGCCATGCAAGTTTGGCAGAGGGCTGCTGTTGTATCCTCCATGGGGACATGAGCCTCTGCTTCGCTTTGCTGTCTGCCGTGAGACCCTGTGTGCGTACCTTGTTGCTATGATGCCTCTGGCTGACGTGGGAGCAATGTCTCGGCTGGGACCCGCAGGCTGCTTGGGAGGCAAATCTCCTTGTTTCTGCTGTGTGTAATAGGCTGGCATCTGTCAGGCGCATGGCTCTTGGCTGGGTCCCTGCAGCCTGGCACAGGCCATTGCCTAGCTGGCAGTAGGCTGCTTTGGCTAATGTGAGCTGACAGGCACTCTCTGTGCTAGGAGAGCGGCTCCCCGCGCTTGCTCTCGCTTTGCGTGCTTCTGGCTTATCGGCAGCGAACAAAGCCCTTCCCTCTCAGCCAGCAGCTGTTGAGAGCATCGAAGCTGTCGGAGACGATGTTCTAGCTGGAATGAAAAACGGCTGACGGCCCTCTGGCACCAAGCGCCCTGTGGCTTCCAAACACACCCTGGGACCAGCCTGTATTTCTGCAGAGAATTAATGCTATCGGATTCTTATTTGGCTGCCACTAACCACAGCCTCGTGGCGTCTGCTGGGCTGGGGTGCTGAGGTTAGCTTCCCAAAATCTCAGAGTCTTCGGGAAAGTGTGGGGGGGGAGGCTTTTCTCCTGGAATGGTTCCAGTTAACTGTAAAAATCCATCTGTCCTGATTCTTCCTCCCCGATGAGCTCACGCTTCTCTCAGTGCCGTGTCGTAGGGGCTGCGTTCCAGCTGGCAAGGGTTGCATTCCTCGTCTTCTGGTCAGCGGCTTTGGGAGAAGCTAGGCTGAACTGCCTTCAAACTGAACTTTAAAACCTCCTTGCCTGGAAGGCAGGAAGCTCCCGGGCAGATCAAAGGAAAGGAGAACCAGTAGGAACCAGGAGGCAGTTCAAAGGCTTCTGGTCTGCCCAGCCACTGGGATGACCCCATGGTGGTCACTGCCTCCGCAGGCTGGTGAGGAGCTCTGAGCACAGAGCCTGTGAGTCTGGATGCTTGGAAAAGGCTGCCTCTTCCCTCCTCTAGAGCTTGGACAGGCATCGGAGGGCAGAGGTGGGAGGTTAAAGGGAAAAAACTGGGCAGGCATCAATAAGGGGTAGGTACTGCTGGGTGCAGGCAGGAGATGACATGATTTAGGCATTACTTGCAGCAAGACAGAAGGGCAGGAGGTACCAGTTTGCCTTGCCAGCAGCTGCTCCTGCTGCTGCTTGCTCTCTGTCCCCTCTGATTTTTGTGAGTGGGGGATTGGGCTCAATTTGGATTCCCTGGAACACACACACCCAGCTGCTTCAGATCATTTATAGTTCCCTGCGTCGTTTACAGTAAGAGGAGGTGTTTTTTTGCTGTGGTCTCTGCTGGTATAAACCATTGGTGTTTAAGGCTGGCAGTTCAACAGAATCAATCCCACTAATCACAGAGCTGCTTAGCTAGGAACCGACGTGAGATGTTAATGACATATACACGCGTATGTTCTGATTGTTTTATTCTGTAAAGATATGGTTGTTGTATTTGGCACAGTGAAAAAAGGCATACAGAGTCCCTTTCTCTCTCTCTCTCTCCCTCTCCTCTATCTTCTTTTACCTTCTTGGTTGTTCCCTGCCTCTTAACACAGGACTGAGATCTCATTACGTTTCGTTAATATCTGTGGCAGATAGTGGTGGGACTGTGAGGGATTGCAGGGGTTGGAGAGAGGAGGGGGAAAGAAGAAATGAAGCATATGCCTGTGAGAGCGAACGCACAACACAAACTGCACAGATAGAGCCTGAGATTTTGCAGGATTTCTGGTGACACTTCTGCAACGAAAGAAAAATGATAATGTATGTGGCAGCGGATGAAATGGATCTGGGGCTGCAGCTGTGGGGATCAAGTGAGATAAATCGAATGACAAATGCATCCCTCAGTGGAGATAAATATGCAGCACCTATAAAAAATAAATATTTTAGAAAGGAGGGGTGAGGGTAGGACAGGCTTCACCAGCAGAAGAATAGTTTTGCTGATGGTTCCTTTGTACTCGTTTGATGGGCTGTTTCTTTGTGGAAAGGGGGAAAGGTTCATTTTAACTCCCATTTGTCCAAGTTGGATGTATGATGGCAGGTAGGCGTATGCTGGGGATAAAGGGACAAGAGAAGCCCCTGCTGCTAGGTAATGGGGGACATTGTCCATGTGTGTGGCAGACAGCAGATCCTGCACCAATATACGCATCAGGAGAGCAGTGTCCTGACAGAGAGGGGCTGGGTGTGACTGTCATCTCTTGATTAACATTTAATACCTACCCACTTGGCATGTAAGATCAATCCAACATGTAGGCTTTAATGGAGGAAGACGTCTTGCTCCTTCCCCCAGCACTGTCTTCTGAGGCAGAACATTTGAGGCCGTAAGTAGAGAAGGCAGTATTGTATTTGCTGACTAGAAACCCTTTATCTCTATCATGATAGCATCTGCAGGTCCCAGCTGAGATGAGCGTTCAATTGTGGTTAACCATTTTCTTTTGCCTTGTTGGATCTGTTTCTCTAAATCAAGTGCCTGGGTAATGTGTGTGTGTATTATACATATATATATATATATATGGCTCTAGCAAAGAGCCTGGCCTGCAGAATTTGGACAGCACGCCAGGGGCTTGTCTTGGGGTTGGTGAAGACTGTTAGCAGGCAGTGTAGTAGACTGGAATTCAAACTGTGAGTCAATCTGGACTCCCATCTCTCTCTGTGTCATCAAGAGCATCCACTGCTGCATTAGTTTTTAGTTCGGACACGTCTGAACAGTGCAGTGGTGTTGGAGGGTGGTTTGTATTGGGAGGGGAAATCTTTGGTGCAGAGGTTTGCTTAAGGATGAGGCTACTGAGATTAAAACAGAAAACACAAAAACATGCCCTGTTTGAAATCTCATAGTCTGAGAGTAGGGAAGTGTGTTTTGGGCACAGAGGAAGGGCAGGAGCAGATTCTCTGGGAGTAGGATGGTCCTTGCTCTTTAAGGCAGCAGTAGGGTTTGCGGTTTCCTGGCTCTTGTCCTGAGGGTTATGCATAAGGCTTTGGGTCTAAAAGAGAGAATTATCTAGGCACACGCTGCACGAGTCCACAGGGAGGGCAAATTTTTGTGTGATGGGTGTGTGGGTTTGCTCCCCTGAAAACGCAGCGGTGCCAGTTGGAATTGGGCTGGTATAGTCAGACATTAAGCAAACTTCACCCTGTGTGACTCTGCAGATGGCCGTCTGTCCTGACCCGCAGCTCTGCTGCTTAGTGGCACCACATTTTCCCACCAAGCTACGCCAGAGACCCTTACTCCCAGGCCACGGACGCTTCCACCCCGGTTTTAAGTCTCTTCTCAAACTCTGCCTTCAATCCCAACCATCAGTCTCATCCACAGCCTCTTGTATTTGGTATTCCCATCCCAATATCCAACGGTTTTCTAGTCTTAACCCGCAGACACCTTTCCCCATTCTAATCCTGGCTTCCCTGTGCTTTTGACCATCTAGTATCCGCTGTTAATTCCTGGTGTGTGTGCATCTAGTCCACGGTCCCTCTTACTCTTTGGCCGAGCAGGAGACAGTGATATTGTAACTACAATGGCAGCTAGGAGCTGAGGCCCCAGAGAGCTGGCTGCTTCAACTCCACTGATACGTATTTTTTTTCAGAAAGAAGTAGTGTTAAAGGGTGCAAAGAGCTGGTTTTGAGCAAGGTCCCTGCACTGATTGTGTACAAACATCTGGCCTGTCACTGCAACTCTTTGCATCCTCCCAGCCCAGGGTGGCAGGACCTGCAGGATTGAATATGGGTGATACTTTGGAGTATGGTATGCATTGAAGGGAAAAGATACCCCATGCTGTCTGTCACCGGGGGTGGGAAATGTGTTTTTGCTGATGGGATCTCTTTATGGAAATTATTACATTGCTTTCATTCTTCCTCTCCTTTTCCTCCTCCCAGCTAAAATCTTTCTTGAAGGAATGCAAGATTTCCAACTACTGCAAGCCTATCCGGCAGCTCCTGGAGAAACTGCAGGAAAATTCTGCCTACATCGCCAGCAGGCGTCAGAAAGCTACCTTCGGCGTGGCCAGCAGGGAGTCTGTGGTGAGTCTGCTACTTCGATTTGGGCTTCCTGGAAAGACAGTCAGGCTCCGGCTGCTGGGGTTGAGCGGGTGGCAGAGGGAGGAGGGACAACGAGATCATGGAAACGGGAGCGTGTGGGGTGGGGCAGAGGTTCACAAACAACTGAACTCGGCAGGGCTCTGATGCTATAGCTGGCAACACCCTGCAGCCAAGAGCCTCATGGAAAACACAGTCGATAAATTACACCCTTCTATTATTTATAACACACACGCATGCATGGAAGCGCCTTGCTTTGCTGGGGCATCTTCTGTATTGAGAAGT
The DNA here is from genome assembly GCF_028500815.1 of Rissa tridactyla. Lineage (NCBI taxonomy): Eukaryota > Metazoa > Chordata > Aves > Charadriiformes > Laridae > Rissa > Rissa tridactyla. The sequence goes on along the minus strand of NC_071481.1, from coordinate 5,723,667 downwards.
TTCTTTGTTTTCGTCATCCCATTCCTGATACGTAGGTAGCAGTTTGTGCCTAAAGTGATAGGGCAGAATTCTGCCACCTCTTTAAGGGTTGTTTCCTCCTGGTCTGCAGAGACCAGTCTCCAGCAGTGTAGAACCAAGGCTCCAGCAGACTGATATGTGGCAGTTCGGGATCCTGCGGCAAACCTTTCCCCATTTTCCTGGGCCCTTGTGGAGACAGAGCTGTAGAATCAGGAAAGTTCTGAGCCATAAGAACAGTGATGAGGCATCCTGGGCGCTGCAGTTGCTTCTCAAGAGAGAGGCTGGTATGTTCTTCTGTCTGCAGCCTAAGCATCCAGCCTGCTGAGAAAATGTTGAGCACATTTGACACGTAGAAAAGTTGCAGTGGCTCTGAGTGGCTCACCGCCCCGGTGGAGCAGTTGAGTTAAATGTCAGGATTCCACCTTAGTGATGAGATGAAGAGGAGTGGCTAAGGTGATGGTGGAAACCGCCCTCTTATCTTAGGAAATGAACTGTAGCACAGCTAAAAGCCAGTATATTAGAGGGTGTGTTAGCTAATAGCTGGCCATCTGTCTAACAGGCTGAGAGATGCTCCTTTCTCCTTGTTTCCCCTGCTCCAGGACTCTGCCTGTTCTGAGCCAGGTCCTCCTAGGGATGGTGTAGCATATTGGCAGGACATTCCTTTCAGTGTCCTTGCTTGAAGCTTATTTTTCTTCTGCTTTGCTCCATCCTTTGAAATCCAGGCCCTATGTAATGAAGCCAAAGGGAAGGAAGCCTTTTTAATGAAGCTTTGTTTGTGTGTCCTTTGGGTTGGCCATTTTATCTTTGCTTTTTATCCAGCACAGCAGCCTTTGCAAGCCTGATAGCAGGTGAACTGTATGTGTGCACATGTCTCTGTGTGAGAGGAAGTAGTGGGTCTGACTCTTCATTGCCTGGCAGGAGAGAAGTGGAAATATTTCTGTGTGCAAGGTAACTGGTGGGTCAGAGTGGTCTCTCAGTGGCCACACGGTGTCGTTGGACAGTCGGGAGTTCCGCATCATTGAAATCTCCACCTGTTGGCATGGAGCTGGGCATGGAGCAGAAGTTGCAGTGCTGACTAATTTGTCTTCAGACACTCAGGGGCGGGGACTGCAGGAAAATTAGCCTTTGAAATCCTGACATATCCATGCCGGGACACAGCAGCGCTATTCTGGGATTAAGGGGTTGATGGAACTGGGTTTGAAGTGACTAAGTAGTCTTTGGTTCTGTAAATGCCATTCTGGGTTGGACTGTTTTGCTAAAGGAATTATGCTTCCCGTCTGGAGTGAAGTGGTTAGGGTTTTGTTGTTCTGTATTTTTTTGTGGGCAACGCTGTGACCACCCACCCACTCTGCAGAGGTAGAGATTTCAGCCTCTAGGGTTCTCCGTGAAACAGATGGGCTGGGGAAGGTCGTCGGCAAAATAAAACAGAGTTTCCAACAACTCTGCCACTGTCTGCTTTTCCCGGCAACTCTGGCTGCAGTCCCTTGTGTAAGAGCTAAATGATTATTTTAACATCTTGCTGCCTGTGGGTCTCCTAGTTGACATTGGTGCACCTGCTTTCCCAGGGACATCTGGGTGGCCGAGTAGCATGAATCAGGCAGGGCTGGCTCTGGAGGGGCAGCGAGAGGCAGCCTGCTTTGAGTAAGGGAGGGTGGTTAAGGGAAGGAGGCACCAGTTTGCCAACCCTGTTTGGAGATGGTTGTTCTGCCGTTTAAGAGGATAGAGCAACAGTGTGAAGTGCTGCTCAGGAGGCTGCCTGTGCAGGCTGTATTTTTGCGCTGTGTTATAGACTCATAGAATGGTTTGGGTTGGAAGGGACCTTAAAGACCATCCAGTCTCACCCCCTGCCCTGGGCAGGGACACCTCCCACCAGCCCAGGTTGCTCCAAGCCCCGTCCAACCTGGCCTTGAACCCCTCCAGGGATGGGGCAGCCACAGCTTCTCTGGGCAACCTGGGCCAGGGGCTCACCACCCTCAGAGTGAAAAATTTCTTACTGATACCTCATCTAAATCTACCCTCTTCCAGTTTGCAGCCATTACCCCTCGTCCTATCACTACATGCCATTGTAAAAGTCCCTCTCCAGCGTTTCACTGTGGGAGAAGGGAGCCTTTCTCTTCCTTCAGTTAATGGGATATCAGCGCTCCTGGGAGCGGAGGAAACAGCCCACTCAGTACTTCTGCGGGGTGGAAGAGCCATAGTGGCTTATCTTTTGTGCCCAGAGGGCAGAGTTTGTGCCCAGGTGGCACCGTGTTTTCCCCCTACTCCTTTGCAGGCAGATGGTGTAGATTCCCAAGAAGGGCCAAAGCTCCCACAGAGACTGGGCTTCCCAGAATGATTTGGAGGGTCCCTCGAAGTCTGGGTTGAGTTTGCCAGGCTGTCTCCAAGATATGTGGGGCATTGGCACTTCTCTTGAGCAAACACTACCAGAAAAGGGAAGGAAAAGAGGGGGGGTGAGGGGAGAGGAGGTATTTGCATGTCCCCCTTGCCAGCAAGAGCAATTGAAAGCAAATGCTCTCTGGTATTCACATGATGCATTTGTGCCTGCTCCGCTGTAGGGAGCAGAGCCCAACTTCTGAGCTAATTCTTCCATGCAACATGCTGAAACGCGGCTTTCATGGAGGGGAATTACAGAGAAATAGGTTTAAATGAGGGGAATAAAGGTTGTGAATGTGATCGGGTCTGGACTCCTGAGTAGCTGGTGTGCTTTAGAAAGCTGGATTTTACCTAAGGGTCTATATTATATAATTTTAAAGAAGAAACAGCCTGAGGATTGAATTTAGTGCTGCGGATGGAGCACGGTGGTGCAATGTTTAGCTTTACGTGGAGGGACTATGGAGACATCCCTCGTTGCATCCCAGGAACTGTGGTATGGAGGGATAGGCACACCAGATATGTTCGGCCTGACTTCTTCCACGTTATTTTAAGATTGAGAACTTTACTCTTCTTTTTTTTTTTTTTTAAGAAGCGGATCAATGTTTGAGAGTCGGTGCTTTTTGGAGCTAAAGGGAGCCAAAAAAAAGTGGAGCCTGCAGATGAAGTTGAATCCAGCTGCGTAATGCGCAGCTCTGATTTTTACATCCGTCTGCACTAGTGTGGGCCCTGGGTTGGCAGGGAGAAGGCAGGGAAGGACCCGCAGCGTGTGCTGGGCTGTGTTACAGCTCCGTGGTTCCCGGGGAGACCTTTGCGCTGAGCCAGGGAACCTTTGTTTGGGAACAGCACAGCCCAGCAGGCTGTTAGGCTTAATGACATGTGAAGTGAGGGAATGGGCTGATGGAAAGCATTGCCTCATTTCCATGGGGTTTCCAGATCTTCCGCGTTCATCCTCGTCTCACATTTCAGATGGGAGGTTTTTCTGGAGGGTGGGTGATGATCCGTGGTACGTTTGTACAGGTGCTAGCATTGTGGGCTTGATCCGTGTTGGGTGTTGCCTGACAACACAGTGATGCACAAGCAGTAATAGAAGGAGAATTGCAAATGGTTAAAGTGGGCATGATGGCATCCACTCTCAAAATTCCTGTTGAGGTGTTCTGACTAGAAAGATGGGAGTGTTTTAGTGGTCTTTTTTCTCTCTGGATTCCAGGACACTTTAAAACCAAAAGAGCTGTATTAGACAGAACAAATAGACTTTTGCCCTCTGTAAGAAGAGTCTTTCTAAGAAGCCGTCCATACCAAGCAGCATCTACAAATTGCCTGAATACAGCTGGCAGCCTGATACGAGCCTGATCTATAAATGGGGTGACTTTGTACTCCTCGGGAATTACTCCTCTTGCCATAGCGGTGTCTCAGACCGACAGTAACGCTGTGCTGTCTGCTGGCTGGCGTCTCCGCTAGCAAGTGCTGCTGGAGTCGGCGGTCCATCGGCGGTGCTTTCAGGCTGCCTGCCGGGGAGGAGACCGGAGAGCAGACACAGGCTCCAGCCGTGCAGACCTGGAGCCGTGTTACAAACAGTCCTGGGGGGGGGGGGTGTTGTGAGTCTGGGACCCGTGATTACCAGAAAGGGCCTGTTTGGCTTGATGCAGTATTGATAGCGCCTGTTGAACGATGCATAAATAGATTCTGCGCCATTAAAGTGCAGGTGACACAAGCTGGTCGTCATTTAATTGCCAAAGTTCAGCTCCTGGTGCCAGCTGCAGAGACCACAGCTCATCTCCACTTCTCTCCCAGTGATGGGCCACATCAAGAGTTGGCGTAGACTGATGCATTACAAACTTGCGTATTTGTCTAAGCTGGGGGCTCTGCGCTGCTGTCCGTTGTGAAGAGCTGCTCTTTCTGTCTTGTTCATACACTGCTCTTTAAACAAACCTTTTCCCCCACCCTGGCTCACAGGCTGCAGCCAACACACCGTAACTCCCTAGTTTTGGGGCTCCGCTCCCTAGAAGTAGTTGATTTGGGATCTGCTGAAGAATATTTCCTGTGTTTTCTGCTGTGAAGATGGTCTGGTCTTTTGTTCCCACCCTCAGACAGGAGCACTGTGTCTCCACAGCTGCCTATACAGACCTCTGGATTTGTTCTCAGCCCTGGGTTCAGGATACTCTTTTTGGATCTCTGTTGACCTTTGAGTGTATCTATGCTAACCTTTGTTCCTGTTGCTCATTCCCTTCCTCCTTTGCCTGTTCCAATTCCTGCTTGTGCGTTGTGTCTTTCTGCTTACGTTAGATTGACTTTTTACTGTGGGGTAACGCAGAGCCTTTGGGCACCGTGGTAATCCACTTAACAGGTACAGTTCTGCGTGGGTTTTAAGTTAAAGAGATGTTGGCAGGTTAAGAAGAATGAATTTTAATAGGACATACCACCACCCCTCTTTCGGCACTAACATGCCAAATGATGGAAGCGTAAAAGAATTTTTAACTGTTTAATTTGCTTCCCACCACTTACGGTGTTTGCACCTCCTGATTCTCCCTGCTTGGACAGCAGAAACAGGTTCGGCACTTCTTCGTGCTTCCCTCTCTCAAGGTTGGGATGAGTCCAAGACCCTGCAGGGGAATGTTTGTTTCAAAAATAAACACTTGGCTATAGAATGGGGGGAACAGGCAATCAGACACCTTTGGTACTTCGGTCTTGTAAATGCTTGCGTGAGGTTTTTCTGAATTAAAAAGCAAGAACTGAGCAGGTGATCAAATGCCTCCATTGAAGAAGCAGGAGGAAAATGGTGTCCTGATAGATCCTCTGATCTGTCCCTGGGATTCCTATCTTCAGGTTTCAGTTGAAGTAATTTCTTTTTCATTACAGTAGGCTGCATCATCTGACTTGACTTCTGTGTCAGTGTCTTCTCACTAGAGCTACAGTAGGAGTGAACGTTCAAGGCCAAGATAGTAGTCGTGGATCCCAGAAGGCATTGAGCTGATTTTAGGAGAGCCTCAGCAATTCTGAGAATCAGGGCTCTTCTAGAAGGGAGAAATAGGAATCTGGGAACCCATGTTTCAGGCCACCACACTGAGAAAATTTGGTGATCTTCCATAAGCTAAAGCATCTTATACACCACCATATAGATGCTCCTTTTTTGAGGACTTTATGCTGTCCTTCAGTGCCATTGGTATCCTGTGCTTTGCTATCGCATAGGCAAGCTGTTGCATTGGCCAGCCTGTCCATTTCATCTTTTGACTTTCTTTAATTTCCCTGCAGTGCCCGGGCATTGCTTTACCTAAGGAGAGTTGTCAGTCACACCACTCCTGACTCAGTAGTTGCTTAAAGGCCTGTGCCTGAATTCAGACTTAGTCCTGCTTGCATTCTTAGTCATGGTTGCCAATTTCCTACCCAGAAGCTGGGAAAAGGTGGTTTGGGAAAGGGTCTTAACCTCTGCTCTTGACTCTCTGTGTTTGCCAAAGTTGTATTGGAAAACTGCTTTGAGAACCTTTCTTAACTTTGCACCCCCTCTCTCCACAGGAACAATGGGAGAAGCAGGTCAAAGAGGAGGGAACACCTCTGACCAAGTATTATACTCAGTGGAAGAAGCTAAGAGAGAAGGAGATACAACTGGAAATCAGCGGCAAAGAAAGAGTAAGAATGAAATGTCTAACTTACGGAACGTCATCTGTGCTATGGGAAGCCAGGAGAGCCATGTCCTGGCAGCAGGATGATGGCTGCTCAAAACCAGCTCCACTGGTGTGAGCTGAAATTAGTTTGAGCTGTGTGAGTGCGTAGGCTGGGCATTTTTGGAAAGAGCAGGAGTGCGGCTGGACGGCAGCCTAGCCGGTGTCTTCACTGCATCCAGCTCTGAAGCCCCTCAGCACAGGAAAGACATGGATCTATTGAAGCGAGTCCAGAGGAGGGCCACAAAAATGAGCACCTCTTCTATGAGGACAGGCTGAGAGAGTTGGGATTATTCAGCCTGGAGAAGAGAAGCCTCCAGGGAGACCTTATTGTGGCCTTCTAAGTACTTAACGGGGGCCTACAGGAAAGATGGGGACAAACTTTTTAGCAGGGCCTGATAGGAAAGGGGGTAATGGTTTTAAACTAAAAGAGGATAAATTTAGACTAGATACAAGAAATACATTTTTTACGACGAAGGTGGTGAAACACTGGCACAGGTTGCCCTGGGAGGTGGTAGATGTGCCATCCCTGGAAACATTTAAAGTCAGGTTGGATGGGGCTCTGAGCAACCTGATCCAGTTGAAGATGTCCCTGCTCATTGCAGGGGGCGTTGGACTAGATGACCTTTAAAGGTGCCTTCCAACCAAACTATTCTGAGATTCTGTGATTCAGCTCCCTGCGGATTTGTCTTGCTGGGATCTCTAGGAGCAACATCTGTGTCCCCTGCCTGGAGCCTGTTCATATGCCCAAGTTAGAGGGTAGGTGAGGCAGGGTGAAGGAATGCTAGGTTAAATTTCCTTCTGTCCTTATTAAGGCTCACGCTGTTCAAGACGCGTTGGTACAGCAGCAGCCTTTGTAATTCAAGACTAGGAAGCTGAAGACAGTAGGGACAGAGCGATTGCGTGTACCGGCAGGGGGAGGTTGGGTACCAGATTCGATTGTCTCTGAGCAACTGGGGCAGTAGCTGTATTGTGGACGTTACTTTTGGAACAAGCATGTGATGTAGTTTCGAAGTTTAGACTGTACACAGAGTTCCTGTTCTGTGTGTTCACCTCCACATTCGTGGGCCTTCTCACACTGCATTGGGCAGTTTGCGTTGTTTCTTGCAAATTGCTTTGCTTTCCTGATAGTAAATCAGAGTGTGTTGAGCTCGTGGAGGCCTTTAGCTCTTTTTCCATCTCTGCAGAACGTGGCTGGATTGCCAGTCTAAAACCTAAATTTGCATGAAAGTGAGGGGGGGAAGATGCCTCTCTTAGCAAAGGGAACATCAGAGATGAGTTCTGTTTTGCACTTTCTCGTTTCACCCGTGTTGGGGAGGCTGGTTGTGAGGTGGGACTTGCTGTCTGGACAGAAGTGCTCAGGCTGCCGTTTCCCACATCTCCTGCCCAAGGGAAGGCTCCTTGGCCAGTCCTCATGGCACTGTGCTCCGGGATGCAGAAGAGCCGGGGGGGTGGGAGCTTGTTTGCATTAGGAGTCTAAAGGAAAGCTGTCTCGATGCTAATGCAATGAAAGTGGCTGAGCTAGGCTCTTGGCCAGGGAGCAGGAAATAGATATAATTGGTGTCTCCAGCGTATGGTGGGGAACAATTAAAATAATCGATGGGACATGAGGATGATTGGCTCTGAGCCAAGTCCCAGAGCGCAGTAGAAGACCTGGGAGATCCTAGAAATGCTCGGTATCGTATACAAGCCTGAGATAAGGAAAGGAGGCAGGAATTCCCTGGGGCAGCCGCGCAGAGGGAACAAAAGGCACACTCGTGTTCTGGGCAAACCCAGCAAGAGAATGTGGCCTTTACAGAAAGGAAATTGGGGAGGGGGAGCTGTGAGTGGGGCTAAGCTCTTGCCCAAAATTGACCCTGCTGGTGTGAGCTGACACTTTCCTGGCACAGAAGCAGCTGGCACAAGGGGAGAGATCAGCCCTCGGTGTAGATGACCCCCCATCTCATTTTAAAGGGAGGAGGGGAGCTGAAACTCCTTGGGGTAGCCAGGACCAGCTGAGGTGGAACGCTTCCCTTGAGGGGGATTGCTTTCCTATGGCAAGGCTCAAGGGGGTGACTTCTGAAACTAGGGGAAGTCTGAAGGGCAGTGACAGGGACTTGTTTTCTCTTGGAGAAAGTGGGCTGAACAGATAAGCTGCAGAGAGAGAGACAGACTTTAGAGTTAGCTCTCCGAAGGGCCTGTGGCTGCCTGACATCTTTGCTTGGTGAATGGGGCTGTTGTCTCTCTCGGTGGGGACTGCTAGCTTAATGATGCAGCATTGTGAGCCCCAGCAGGAGAGTGAACACCATGAGGCCCATTAGGGCTGGGAAAATCCATGTCCCATTAGCAGCCATTGGGGGGAAGAAATAATAACAGAAAAAAATCAGCCTGGCTCTCAGCTGGTATGAGCTGCAGCTTGCCTTCTGTAACAACGCTGACCCCGTCTGCCCATTCCATTTGCTTTTCCCAATGGTTTTTAATGGGATGTAGACTAATCGGCTTCGTGAGACTCAGTAGCTAGTAACCCTCTAGCTGGGGATTAAAAGACTGGTCCCCAAATTACCTAATTATTGCTACTGTGTGATGAACACAGGCTGTATCTGTGAGCTGTGGCTCAGTGCAAGCTTCATGCCTTTGCTTTGTGATCACTCCGCAGCCTGTAGGGTTTTCTGGTGCCTTTGTTTTGAGGTGCCCATCTTGAAGGCACTCCTGTGGAGTCTCAGAAAGTTGGAGGTAGCACAACTCAGCATGATTCAACACCAGGTCCCTTTTAATACGCTCAGGTTGAGTTCAACCGGTACTCATGTCACCCAAAACCGTAGGCTGCCTGTGGAAATGGGGACTTCTCCTAAGCAGTATGAAAATACAGAGAAGTCCCAACTAACAGCCTGTTACGTGCCCTGCACAAGATACTGGAGAAATTTTTCGCAATGTTCAGATAAGCCTCTCTCCTTTGCTCCCTTGAATTGGAGAAGTTTGGAGAATTGGAGAAAACCGTTCCACGTCATGTATGTGAGACATTTTACTCATACACAGCCCCATTAGCACTTTAAGCCTACTAAGTGATGTGTTCCATGATTTTTGCATTTCATTTACTGCTGCTGAGCAGTAACAGTGACCGGGGTCACGGAGAACAGGACAAGCCAACAGGGACCTGGGCAGTTGATGCAGCAGTTGTTTGTTGTCAAAACTGGGATTCTGCTTCTGTTTGTGACACTTTCAACCTCAACTATTTCCGAGTTAGGCAATGCTGGACTCCTGTTTAACTGCTGCTGAAGAGTCATTGCTACCAGTGCTGCCAGGCAGGGACTCTGCAGGTAGAAGAGGGCCCAAAGGTGCTGCCTGTGACTGGGAGACTGCCAGAGCGAGCTCAGCATGTCATACCGATGGCATGCCACAGGGTACAGTTCCCAGTACCTGTTGGAGTGACCATCTGTGGGACATGAGAGGCCTTGACCCAAATGGAGCTACTGAGGGAAGACATCATGGTCCGGGTCTTGGGCTGCAGGAAGCGCCGGTGCTTCTCCCCGAGGCTGGGATGATGGCAGCATGACCTGGCTGAGGCACTTGTAGAGGCAAGGACTGTATAAACTGAAAGGGAACAGGTAACAGGGACTGCGTCTGTGATCACAGCCTAATGCTGGGTTGGAAGCATTAGCTGCTGGTTTATTTTAGCTTCTGAGACCTTTGTGTTTTATTTTTGGAGCCTCTTACTGAATTGGTATTTCTGGAGCATCTCCCTCTGCCCTCCCACTCTCCGTAAAGTTACATGCCAGAACAGATGAGAGGAGTGAAGCATGAGCCTGTCTTGTCCACCAGAACTGGTAGGGGCTAAGGAAAACGTTTTCACCCTGGCAGCTCCCCTGCCCCACGCTGGAGCTTGCAGGAGCATATAACTGCCCTAGGAAAGGGGATGTCATTAGGTCAGCTGAGGGCAGTCGTTGGACGGTGACTCTGGATTGCTGCTCTTGCTGCGTTTTGCTTCCCAAGTCTCTTCTCTGGCATGCAGCAACTGCTCTTTGGAAAGCCAGTTGTGTGCTGGTTTCTTCAAGCATCTTCCAGCACAGAGAGAGCCCAGCAGATCTCTGCAGGGCCGGAGGAAGGAGAGGCATCTCATAGCAGAGCAGAGCAGGTGGGAAGATGATTTAAAATTAGGACCCTGCCAATGGTTGTTGGTGATTTGCTCCCCTTTCCCCTTCTCTGGCCAGCTTCTGACTTTCCATCCTGGAGCTGCAGGTTATTGCTTGTAAGTGCTCAGCTCCCGGAATCAATATTGCCCAGCTGGGGACCATAACAGTGAAACAGGCTGGGAGAAATTGCTGGAATTGGCTGCAGGAGCAAATGCGCGTCTCGGTGTCTCTCGTTGTCTCTCCCCCCGCCCCGTCCCCGTTCTCTCACTCTTCCTCCGCTGAGAGCTGCTTTTCTGTACAGACTGTGCTTTGCTGCCGTTCCCGCTGGGGGAAGCTCACGGGAGGGTTGAAGTGGATGTGGTCAGAGGGGAGTGTGTTGAGGGGTGGTCTGACGGGTGGGAGAGAGCAAATGAGTTATTACTCGCGGGGCGAATGTTTCCAAGCAAGCTAATGTGTGCTAATGCATGAGTGCTTCCCAGGAGGTGTGCAGCCGGGCACGGGCAGCGGGCAGCTGATGTTCAGAGAGCACTTGGGATTTAATTTGCATTCTGATTATCTTTGCCCTGCTGGCCTGAGCCCTTGCAAGTAAATCCTCCCCCTAATCCCCCTCCGGAGAGGTGTAAAGAGCAGTGAGGTGGTGTCAATTGCAAGTACTTAATGGCATTGATATTGGCTGTCTGCAGCAGCAAGGCTCTTGGCCCATTGATCTCCATAAGGGCTAGCAACCGGGGAAGCCGTGGTGCGGACAGACCTTAAGCATCTTCAGCACCTTGCCATTTAACTGTGCTGAAATGTGCAGCCAAAAAGACAGTGCCTTTGCTATAGCTGTCGCAGCTTTTGGCATCGGTGGAAAACTGCTACTTCAGAGGTGACCAGCACGGTCTGGCTTGACTGTGCTTGGCTGCCCAAGCTCACAGGGTCTGCGCGGCTTTCAGCCCAGAGATGCAGGACAGCCAGCTTGTCGTGGATGTCTTACATTTTTATCTGTGCTAAGATACCAGCAGTAGATGGCCCATTAGCAAAAGTAGTTTATTAGGTAAAGATCAATAGAGCAGTGGTGCTTTGCATGTATCATTCACCTTTCTAACTGACGTACAAATCTCTCCGTTGCTGCCCTGGTTGGCAGCAGACAGACCCAACTGTTCTTGGCAGCGGGGCTTGCACACACTGGGCGAAGCCAAGCTCAGCATTTTATGTTTAAAAGTACAAATTAAGGTTATTCTTACTGTTGGTTTTGGTTTTTTCCAGCTTGAAGACTTGAACTTCCCAGAAATCAAGCGTAGGAAGCAAAATGAAAACAAGGAAGAAGATAAGAAGGAATTCAAGGACCTCTTTGACCTGGACAGTGACTCTGAGGAGGAGAATGTTGGATTCCCTATAAAAGGTATGGGGCTGGTGCTGGGCATACATTCTCCTTGTCCAGAATTCTGTATGATGTGGGTCAGTACGGCCCTGCCCGAAGCGGGGGTGCATCCTGTCCATCTTCCATTCAAAGATACATGGTTAGGGAGAGAGAGCACAGGACAGTGATGCCTTTTAGAAGCTTTTTAAAGTGACAGGCAGAAGATAGTTGGAAGGCTTTTATCTTTCTCTCCCTCTCCTGCTTTGTCACTCCAGCTCATTTTAAAGCCTTAGTCCTGCATTAGTCTTTTTCTGTGCATAACCCATGCTCTCTCCTCCCCTTAGCACCTTCCTTTTGTCACAGACGCTGACCTCCTCCTGACAGCCCAAGAACTCTGGCTGAATGCAGACCCTGCTTTCAAAGGCTGTTCAAGGTAGCAGCCATGGTTCATACTGTAGTTCCCAAAGAGTGGCTTCTCCTTCTGGTGCTTATAACCTGTGCAGGTTCTGAGCTGAAGCCTCACCTTGGAGAACATAAAAGTGTTTGCTGTCTTTTTGCACCGTGAGTGGAGGTGCAGAAATCCACGTTTTGTTTCCTCACCTATGTAAGAAGAGTTAAGAATGTTGTTCTACCTGACAGCGTGCTGGCTCTTTGCCGTGTATGTCATTCAAGCAGTAGCTATCATAGGGGCTGGCTACCAGAACAAGGATCTTTGATGGTTATCCTCTCTTTGCATGCGCTTCTGATTTATCTGTTTTATAGTGACTGATGTAACAAGTATTCTTGACAAGCCAAGAAAGTCTGGAGCCTTTAGAGAAAATGGAGTGATGTCACTCTCTGGCTGTGACCACGAGGGGGCCACAGTAAATTGTGGAACCTGCCTGAGAAGTTCACCACAGAGTTTGAGGAAAAACTTAGATGTTCTTTTTGTAATTTGGAATGTTTGTGTTATCGCAGGTTTTTCTAAATGCGTTGTCATTCATACGGCAGGGCGACTTGCAGGAATACAGCGTTTTCTTGTTTGGAGATTTAATCTACGGATAAAGTCCTAGTTTGTTGTGCACATCATAAGGCGTGTGGATAAATCTTGAGACTTACCACAGAACCAATGAGCGTTGTCTTCCTCACAGGCATCTGTGACAGAGGAGGAAGAGAAGGTTGCAAAACTCTTGTTTGATAGCTTGAGGTTGAAGTCAGTGGATTTTTGTAGGTGACCTGGCAAAGAATGGGAGGAGAGCAAAAGAGAGCACATAACCCACCAAGGTATTGAGAGATCAGTGTGACATCAATGTGATTTGCAGAGGTATATCCTTGAGATCTGGGGTTGTCCTGCCTGCTAGATGAGTCAGTGCCTTAGAAGAATCCCAGTGGCTTCGGAAAAGGCAGTTGATAACTGCAGTTTGGAAGGCAGGTTTGCTGGGAGCCAGGGAAACCCAGGGTCCCTTCCTGTGCCTCACAGGAACGGACTTTATGTACACTTGGGAGGTTTGTTGGACTGATGGACTTCTGGGTGTACACTGGGACCCTAGCGAGGCACGTCTGTGATGGAAGTTACTGATGATACAGTACAAGGTCTCCGGCAGTTGTCTGTCTGGCACCTCATGTACACAGCTTCTACCTTGTTTGTGGTGCTTGTCTGCGCACTGTAGAAACCTGCTGAATATACAGGTTTGCCATCTACTCGTTAGGCTGGCTTTTCCCCCTCTTCATGTGCTTGTGACATCTGTCCATGAGGTTCTTTGGCAGCTTTAAGGGGCTGACATATATTGCAAAGAGAGTGCAAATGAGGACAAAGCTCCACGTGACATCTAAGGGCTCTCCCTGCTCTGTGTCTATGGGTCCCACAGCTGCGGTATCTGGTCTGCGGTATCTGGTCGCTGAGCACTCATCAGCGCTGCAGTGTCAGTCATGGGCCTTGCCTTTCAACATTCCTGGGTCAGCTGCCTCTCTATAGCTTTTGTTCTTAGTAGGGTGTTTTCTGGAGGGAGGCAACGGGCCCTGAAGGCAGCTTGCATCTCAAGGAGCGACTGTCCTCAGCCCCACCATGGATCCTGAGGCGCCGGGTGGAGACAGCGGAGCCCTGGGTCTGTGCTGTAGCGTAGGGTGAAGTCCCCTCCAGGCAATGGTGTGACTCCACAGTGGGAAAGGGACAGGGAACAGGGAGGCTGGGAAAAGCGCCTGTGTCTTGGGAGATGCATACAATGAGCTCTTGTTCCTACTCTGTGTGGGGTGTGAGATGTTCCCAGCCGCGCTCTGCATTCAGTAACTGTCAGGGCTGGCTGCGGATGGAAGTTGGAGAAGCCAGTGCTGCAGTTCCCTGTCTCTGTGGCCATTGTTCTACCGGGTGGCCAGATGCAAGGAGATTTGGGAGGCCCTGCAGCTGCCGTGGCCTGTGTATTTGCTTCTTTACCTGTGAGGTTTGACGGCATAGCAATCTTCTCTCCTCAAATAAGGCAAAAGGGAGGGTCTGGAACAATGGAAGGACTTTGGTTCATCAGCCTCAAACTACTTCCAAGAGAGACATGTTGAGCAGCGGGTGGCAGAAATCTGGGCAGGGAGATAAGACTGCCCTGGAGGGACTTTCTGGGAGAAGAAAACAAGAAATATGGTGGGAAAGCAATAAATATAGCAGAGAATGCCCAGTGATGCTGACCTCCTTGAAAAGTGACAGGGAGTGACCTGATCTAAGACAGGTTGGTGCTATGAAAGTAACTATGACACTGATGTGCTGTGGGAACCTGGGAAGCTCATCGGAGCAGATCAGCCCTTCTGACACAACACTACTTCCAGATGTGGGCAGAAAGAGATGGGGCTGGTGAGGTACGCCCTCCCTGCTCTGGGAATGGAAGCCTTGAGTCTTCCTACCTTTCAGCTCCAGGGCTGGGCTGTGATTGAATGTGTTGAGGAGAGGGGTTACAGGCAGGTGTATAGAGATTCTGGTGTAAGTTAAACACCTCCAGTGCTCTTGCCGTATATCGATACACCAGGGAAGAGGAAAAAGTACGTTCAGGGCAGGGGGTGTTACAGGGTGGTCAGCAGCTTAGAGATGTTCTGAACTGAGGATTGCAGAGAGGCCATTTTATTTAATATCCACTGATGAATCTCTTGGTTCCCTGGTTGTGTCTGATCCTCGTTGTTAATGTGGCTTCCACAGCATCCTCTGGTAACACAGTAAGACACGCCACAACTTTAACTTAGACGCTGTTTGAAATAAACAATTATTTTCTTCTTTAAGCCTACTGCCCACTGAACTGGCTGATCAGCCTCCTGTGCTAGCTGCATCATCAGCCTGCTTTAATGGACCGTGTAGGATCCAGGCATAAGCCTGTCTTCGTCTGAATCCCACCCCCAGTTTTGCATTAGGCCAGAGATGAAAGGCTGATAGCAGGCCATCCGCTCCCCCTGGCCCAGGCCTTCTTCTTCGTCCTGCAGGACCCAGCAGTAGCTAAGCTCTCTGATCCTTCCTTACCTTAACCTTAGCAGCCTCACAGCAGCCAAAACCGTGATGAGCCATTTATCTTTGACAGCAGCAGCCTTTTTCCTAGCTCCGTAAGCTTTGCAGGTCTTCAGTCTCTTCGTTCCTGAGTCCCAACCCCGCCTTCAGCCTTTGCAATAGGCCACAGGTCCCTGGTGGAAAAAGCCTCCCACCCATCTGAATCTTCATTCTCACTTCTCAGGCCTTGTCGAATCCAACAATGAATGAATCTCTTCTGAATCCTAGTGAGACTGGCAATAACTGACGTTTTTGTGTCTGGTGTCACGTGTATAGAAGTCTCTTTGGGTTTCTCTGTCAGTACTGGCACTTCTGTTTATTTTAGGATCTCCTGAAAGAACGGAGAGGGTGGTAGACAGTTCTTTGGATGTCGGTCAGTAAGTTCATCTGCACAAATCCGTATCCGCTCCCGGAGGTTGGGAGCGCTGGTTAGCTGCCTGTTGGTGCATCTTGTGTTGCTCTGGGAGACCTCAACCGAGATCAGGTTTGGGAGGTGCTGCTGCCTGGCCTCCCGCTCAGTGAGTCAATACGAAAAATTCGGGTGCAATAATTGAGGCAGGAGAGGGAGGGATGTCTCAGCACAGCTGGAGTGGGGTTTGAGACAGGACTTGAGTTCACGTGTCCTTCTAACAAGGCGACGCTGCCTCCTGGCTGGCTGTTCCTAGTGGCTTTGTTTTGGTCTACACCTGGCTGTGGTGCAGCCACAGCAGGGAATAAATTGCAAGCAGCGTGTTGGTGCATGCAGCAGATAGGGCTGCACAGGAAAAGGAAGGAAAGCGGTGAATTTGCAGGCATTTGTTTAATCTTGTGGATCTGAGGAAGGTTCCCCCTACTCTTGCCTTGTGCAGGTGGAGCTGAAAGCTGCCTGCTCATTTCAGCAGGATTGCAGACCCCCAGCATCCGCCCCGGGGGGGCAGGAAAGGTGGCGAATGCAAACAGTTCCATCGCATCAAGACAAGCTGCCCTCTGGAACCGAGAAAGCATTTGGCAGGCAGGAGAGACTCCCTCGCTTGGGTCTCTGCAAGGTCTGAAGAGGGGAGAGAAACAAGTTTGGACATTTCAGGGACCCCTGAGCAGGCAAGGGCAGAAAGAGCTGGGAGACGGGGAGGAAAGAGAGTGGATTTGATCAATCTGTGTGTTGCTGGTGGGGGTGGGGAAGTTCATGCGTTCCTCTCATTTACCAGCTGACACATCTCTGGGAGGAAAGGCGGCTGCTCGTGGAAATTATTAATGGCTTAGAAAGAGGTGCTGGACTGCCTCGTCATGAGGCAATTAAAAGCGAGAAGGGAGTGTGGCTGCAGCGTCTCTCCGGGCCTGCCTGTAATGAGTGATCTGTCCACATTAGGTGTTGGTGTGCCTCTAATGAACTTGAACAGGTTTCTTCATTTATCCCTCGCGTAATCATATTACATCAATTTAATGCCAGACCGGTGGGGGCCAGGGGTGTGGAAGGAGAGGTCAGACATTTTCATTTCCTAGCAGAATAATCACGGCCCTTCTCAGTGGCAAAATTCCTGCTGTGGGCTGTCGGCTTGAGGATCTAGGGGCAGAAGGAGGAGGAAGAGGGGAGCAGCCCTGGTTAACTGGAGCATTGTCTTCTGGAGTCTTGCTGATATATGCTTCTGCCTCAGGAGATGGAAGTTTGAGTTCTTATGAAGAAAGGCTGAGGGATTTGGGTCTTTTCAGTCTGGAAAAAAGACGACCAAGGAGGGATCTTATCAACGCTTATAAATACTTAAAGGGTGGGTGTCGGGAGGATGGGGCCAGGCACTTCTCAGTGGTGCCTGGAGACAGGACAAGAGGTAACGGGCACAAACTTGACCATGGGAAGTTCCACCTGAACACGAGGAGGAACTTCTTTGCTGTGAGGGTGGCAGAGCCCTGGCACAGGCTGCCCAGAGAGGTGGGGGAGTCTCCGTCTCTGGAGACATTCCAACCCCGCCTGGACGCGTTCCTGTGCCACCTGCTGTGGGTGACCCTGCTCTGGCAGGGGGTGGGACTGGGTGATCTCCAGAGGTCCCTTCCAGCCCCCACCGTTCTGGGATTCTGCGTGAAGGCTGTTGGGACCTCTGTGTATATGCACCGGTGGAAGGGGAGGCAGGGGCCGAGCCTAGGGGAGGGGCGCAGGAGGCTGGAGAAGTTCAGTAAATTCCCCTTAGGGGCCTGCTGCCCATGTCGTAGCTCACGGGAATGACCCGATACCCAATTCTTACCCACAGCTGGTTTCTCTGCGTACTCTCAGATGAGCTGATGGCTGGATCTGTCGGTGCTTTTGCTAGTGCTGCCTGATGGATGAGAGCGTGCCCCCCTCGGTTGTTGCCCGAGCTGCTCAGGTGCCTGTCAATATGATGTGGTGCAGCGAGCAGCGCTGCAATCCATCTCCTCTGGAGCCAGTGCTCTCCGCATGGCTGCGGGTGCCCCAGAGAGCTCTGTCCGTGAGATGTAGCTTCCGATCCCTCGGGGGGGCAATTGCACAGACGCTGGATGCTGGCAGAGCTGACAGATGGGTGAGAGCAGGGCGAGCCGGGTGATGGCGGGGAGCTGGGAATGCTGGCAGCCGGCTTATTCATGGCTCTGTATCCAGCTCAGTGAGTAACATTTGGTCAGCTGCTGAGGAGCGAGCGTGGGGCAAAAAAATAGATGCCACGGTGGGGGCCCAAGATTCACAACGTGAGAAAGATGGACAGCCAGTTTCCAAGCAGAGAGTCTGAAGTGTGAATAAATAGCTGCTTCAGCAGCTTTGTAAGCAAGGGCAGGCAGCCGGCAGCACTGAGCTGGACTTAGCTCGGGGAGGGTGGCTGGAGGGGGGCAAGAAGCAGCTGGTTCTTCTCCCTCTGTACAGAATTTGTATTCTATGATTTAAATGCCCGGTGACTCACACTGTCCCGAGGAGGGAGAGGGGAGAAGCACTCCTCCCCTGGCGTGAACTCAACCTGAGTGAAAGAAACCTGGTTCCAGAGGCAGACGATTTTCCCACAGGCCAAGCACCCAGAGGATTTTAGTGCTTCCTCCCAGGCTCCCTGGGACCTGGCTGGCCATCTGCAAAGGGAATTTGCAGCAATATCTATTCCTAGACCTTTTTCTTGTGCCTAACAGAGGGAATAAACCTAAGAGATATTTACGAGGATGCCCCGAACGAGAGTCTACCCCTGTTTCCAGTCGCACATAACCATGGAGGGGTGGAGGTGGGAATACGCAGGCGCTATTGCTCAGTGGAACCAGCCCCTCTCTGCTCTCAGCTTTGTGACTGACTCCTTCTCCTTTCTCGTGTCTGTTCAGTAGGCCCATTTCTTCTCATTGTACTCTTCTGTCTGTCTTCCTCTCCTGGCTTTCATGTCTCTCTGAGCAGGGCAGACAGGTTCATGACAGACGCTTGGGTGCTGCGCCGGTGGTGCTCCGTAAATACCAGGTAGCAGCAAATCCCAGGTTTTAGCAGTAAAACCCTGCTATGGGCTTCTGAGGGGATTTCTCTGCCTCTCTGTGTCCTGGCCTTCCTGGCCTCTGAAAAGAAATGCATTCTTCTCTTGGCCTCTAGTGCAAAGGGACATGGCTTTTGGAGAAATATGGTAATTTTCCCTTTTAGTGTGTGCTCCTGAGGATGAATTTTGGGATGAGAGTACTTTGCCCTCTGCACATACCACCTGCACATGTGCTCGTGTGCTGCTCTTTATGTTTCCATTTACACAGTAAAAATACTTGCAGGTAAAGCCAAAAGCAAGCAGGCGTCAGACGACAGTTCAGAAGCAAGCAGCGAGGAGTATGGCGAGGATGATGATGAAGAAGAAGGAAAGTATGAAATCGAGGAGGACGAGGAAGAAGTGGAAGAAGACGACAGTGATTCAGGTGGTAAGTAGTGAGCTGGGTGAAGGGGAAGGGAATTATTGACAGCACTGGTAGCTGAAGGCTCCTTTGCATTCTGGGGGCTGCCCTACAAAGGAACCGTCTCCTCTTTTCTTGCTGTGCTGCTGTTCTGAGCTGCAGGGTGCCAGGAGGGACTCGTACACACACACACACACACACACGCCCCGGACAGGGAGACTTGGCAGTTCAGAGTTTATACTGCGACGAGAGCGAAAGGGTTAAGGTCTTTGCAGGCCTTGCTCTAACAAGCCACCCGTCCCTTTCATCTCTTTTCAGGGGCCTCCTGCAGAGAGGCTCAAACAAACTCTTGAAGTACAGCCCACCCCACCAGGGTACAGAAACCTCGCTTCAAGGCTCTCCACAGGTTACACATGCGTGGGGGTGTGGAGGGTGCACTTTGCTTTTCATCTGAGCGGTGCCTGGGGTATGGGGTGCCGCACCGGGATAACCCTTTAGCTGCTGCTTCCCAACAGCTCCTCCCAGGGCAGGACTGGTAGGAGATCTTGTCCCAGTCCTGCTTTCATCTGGGGTTTCTGCACTGAAGCAGCGGTATTTGCCAGGGTGGGTACAGACCCTGCTAGAACCACTGGCTTCGCTCTCTGCGTGGTCGCGATCACGTCTGCCAGTCAGTAGCTGCTGCCCAGAGACAGAACGGGTAAGAGCGGTGGGCGTCAGCGTGAGAGGCCACCAGTTCAGCGCGCTCCTCGCAGGCCAGATGAACGGCTGTCTGAATGGCTCCTGGAGAAAGCTGACGGCTGTGTCACCAGGGCTGTGCTAGATGCCAAGCCAGGCTTTGTCTCAGCTGAGGAGAGAGTATCTTCCCCTTCCGTCCCTTGCACGGAGCCACGGGCAGCGCCAGAGCCTGCTCGGCACCCCGACAGTGCCGCGAACCACGGTCGGCTCAGTCTTGCCTGTGTCTGCCAAGTCCCTCTGCGAAGTGAGCAGACGGAAGCTGGGCCTGCCAGGGGCTCTGGCTGCTGTGGTGTTCCTTTGCTGGTTTTTGTGTGCCACTTGCTTAGGCCTTTGTATGAGAGAGCCAAGGCTCTGCTCCTCGGCATGCCGTTGGGTGTGATGTGTGGTTGTGGGAACAGCCACAAAAGCGCCTGTGTGCAGGCTTCTTTACTAGTTTGGGGAGCAGGAAGGGGGAAAGAGTCCAAGTGAGAGCAAAATCCGACTGATTTAGCATGGCAGATGGCTGTGGCTTGGCATGCACACCCAAACCTCGGCGCCGAGAATAGATGGGTATTTGATGCATGTTCTGACAATGCTGTAAAGGATAAAGAGGGAGTGTTTTCCCTCTCTGCCTACGGGAGCACTCAGAGAAGCTGAAGGAATCGCACCCTTCCTTGGTGTCTGGGGGAGCAGGAACCCCGAGCCTCCCTTCCTTCACCCCTAGTGGCAGCTTCCTTCGCGTTGAGCTGTAGGAGCGTGGCGTGGAGCCAGCAGAGTCTCTTAGTGCCTGGATACTGGTGTAGCGGGAGCGACATTCAGGGCCGGGTGCTCCTGGCCTATGGCACTTTTTCAGACATCAATCAGGCGGGGCAGACAGGCAGATCCTCCCCTCCCAAGTCTTAAGCTCTGTGTGCCCAGCCTTCCTGTTGTGCTTTTTACCAAAACACACATGGCATGCAGCCGGGTCGGGCAATGGGACAGCGAGGAGCTTGTGCCCGTGACAGCTTCCCACCCTCCGGCAGCCGGAGCCTTAGGGGAGAGCTCGGCACATGCTCTCGGCGCCCTGGAGAGGCACTTGTGTGGTCCTGATGCTCTGCTGTCACCAGGGCGGTTTTGAAAGCCGTGAACTGGAGTGAGCATCCAGCCCGATCCGGGCAGACAGAGGTAGCTTTTCGTCCTTTTTGGCGAGGGGGCCGAAGGGGCAGAGCCGGATGGCTGATGGAGGGAGCGCCGAGGAGGGCGAGGCAGCCATGTCCCACTGCTGCCGCCCTCCACAACCTGTGAGAGGCTGTGGGCATAGGACCAGAGGTAGGAACTGGTGCTGAGCAGATGCTTTGCTGGTAGAGCCTAAGAAGGATGGTCTGCGGGGTCCCTTTTGGAAGCAAGGTGTAGGAAGATCAAGCCACACTTTTGGAATGAGAGGGAGGGGCACTGGGAATGAGGACATACAGTCCTGCACAGCCCCTAGAAACCCGTTCTCACTTTGGTTCCCCACTATTAAAACACCGTTTCAAAAAGGAGGGAGCTTGGGGCTAGTCTTGCATTTGAGAGTCTTGCAGTTACCTACGAGGGCTCCATTCTCGCAGCTCTGCCTGCCCAGCCTGCCGTCTCCAGCCAGGAAGACTGACCGGAGCTGGGAGGGCGGACGGTTTGGAGGCACCACCTGCCTCCTGCCCCCCAGGTCTTACTTTGCGTTTCTGCCTCAGGCACAACAGGAGTTAGGCCTCCTCTCCTCTCCCCACAAGTACTTCAGAGCCAGAGCCATACCGAGCACCCCGCAGCACTCTCCTACCGCTATCTGGGAGCTGCAGTGGCGCCAATAAATTAATGAGTGTCTGGGATTAATTAGCAATGAGTTGCCTGGACTCGCCTCACTCTCGCTCCCAGTAAAGCAGGATTTACACCTCTCACTCTTTCCACCCACAGAGGAAGGCAAGGAAGCTGCTGGGGTTTCCCAAGGGTCACAGAAGCAGAGGAACGGCACTCGCAGGATGTCACGATCTGACCTCGAACAGCTGGCCCAAGGAGAAGAGGACATTGTGGAGGACTTGGCTTTCTCTGATGAGGACTGAGCACCCTCAGGACCACCCCCCTCTAAGCCTGTCCCCTCCAGAGCTGCTGGGTACTGGATCTCCAGCCTCCGGTGCCTGTAGCTGGGTCTCAAAGAGGTGGTAAGAGCTGGGGAGCACGGAGGGTGGGAAGCCACCCCCAGGTGCCGCCGAGGACTTTCTCAGTGACGCAGCAGAGACGCTACTTGGACTCTCAAGCATTTTCTACCAGTTATGTTTTTGTTAACAGTAAAATCCTGGCCATGTCAAAGCCAGTAAAACTGCTCAGGATAGGTAATAAAAAGCCCTCATTAAAATCTGCTGCTTTAAATAGCACAGGGTTCAGTTTCAGCTGCTGCTGGAGCGCAAGTGAGCTGACCAAGGGGAAGGACACGTTCTGTTGTCTAAGGGTCCTCCTGTCTGTCCAGCCAACCACCCACGTGGCCCCGTATTTTCCTCTGGGGCCCTCACCAAAGGCGCCCTCCCTTCTGCCAAGACGTGGTTAGGGATTGTACAGGGTGTTTCAGAGCTTCATATCTTCACTGCAAGTGGAAGCCTTTATCGGTAACGTCGGAAGCCGCTCAGTCAGTTCAGTCAAGCTGGAGAAGTTAACTTTACGTAAGTGCCTTAGCATATGGGGGGAAGACGGGGGGGAGGTTCTGCAGGCAGAAAGGAGTAAGAAGAGGCAAAACTAATGATGTCGGAAACATACTTTCATGTTGTGCTGGCTGTTGGGTTTGTGCAGGATGCGTTTGTTTAGCAAAAACAAGGGAGAAGCCTGAGCCCGTGCTTTGTAACAGAGCTGTCGTTACCCACAGCCACATAAAATCACCTCTCTCCGGGGCCAGGCCTCGCTCCTGCTGCTGATGGTGAACGCCGTTGAGTTCTGTGAGTCCGCAAACGGTAGTGATGGTTTTAGACTGTCTTGGACACCCAGCCTTTCTTTCTCACCTCAAAGCCAACCACTGCACCACCTGCGGGATGCAGCGCGTTACGTGACCTCCTGTGTGAGTGGTGCTTGTGAGAGGACACGGTGGAGCTCAAGGTGGGTAAGGGTAACTTGGGATCTCTTGGGAAAATCGAAACACCTTATCTCTTGAGACCACCATTAGTTTGCAGGGCTGGCAGCTAGGAAACATATTTCTTTGGAAAATAAACTGGAAATAGAGGGTATTTGCTGAGAGAGGTAGGAAGAGTTAAGTATTCTTAGGGCATATCTGACAGAATCACTCCTGAAAACTAACCGTGCCTGTCGAGAGCATTGTTATTTGTTAATGCAGATTTGTGGGACAGGCGATAGAGGGCCAGGACTAAACGCGATCTTTGTTCTTCTCTGCCACCGTTCAGTGAGGTCAGCAGCTGTCTGTCAGCTCTAGGGGTGGCCAAGCTACCTGCCTTCCACACTGCCTACGCGTTCTCTCCAGGCACCCTCACTCCTGCACACCGCAAGAGGACAAGATGCCTTTTTAAAAAAACATCTTAGAAGAACCACCTTTTTCCTTTTGTTTTGTTCAAGTTCTATTGTCATGGAGTCACAAGACCCACGGCTCAGAAACGTTGCCTTACGGCAGCTAAACACCCAGATGTACTGTAGCCTGGCTCGTGCTCTCCCTCTCACCCACAGGTGTAAGCGGTAACAACTCGGTGTACGTGAAGAGGTAATTAAGCTCTTCCTGTCCTACACCGAGTACTGCTCCTTTCCTGCTTCCAGACATCGTTACCGCGCAGGTAATTACTGCTGTAGTACAGTGTTGTGGGGTGTTTGCTTCATTCACACTTCTTTATGTCTTTTTGGAGCTTAGTGGCAGGAATAGGGATGGAGAGGGTCTCCCCTTCCCAACTGCACTTACAGTAATTACTAGACCTGCCCTTCCCAGCCACGCACCCAGATATGCTTCATCCCGTAAGGAGGAGGAAGTAACCTCAGAATAGTAATTTGGGTTTTATTATTAACATCATCATTATTGTAAATATTGTTGTTATTTATAGCCCTCTCGGAGGGGGCCAAAGCACCTGCTGCTTCATTAGGGGCTTGGGAGTGCTCCAGACTGAGGTTCCCTACAGCTGGTGAAGCCTGGTGTCCTCACGAATTGCGTGTGGGAGCCCGGGATACGACTGCCAAGATGAGAATTGTAAAGCCCTAACTGTAAGAAAAAGGTTTTAACGTACCTTTTCTTCCCAAAGAGAAAGGAGGTCCTTTTTCTGCTTTCTCCACCTTAGCGCGCAAGGTGCTGTCTGCCTTCCGGCAGCTGGGAACCAACCCTCAGACCGGCTTTTAGGCCAGAAATGGAGCAGCTCCGGTGCAGCAGGAGTTACCAACCCCTGGCGCGTGGCCCAAGCGCACACGCAAGAAATGGAAGGAGACTTTCCGGGTAAAGCAACCCCTTGCAAGGAGCTCAGGAAGCGAGATAGCGTTTGTAAATTAAGTGTTTTTCTTTTTTATTTAAATTGATTGCTGGAAAGCATTTTTATTGTGATGTGATGGATAATGACTTTTTTTTTTTTTTTTTTTTTTTTTTTTTACAATATAAAGAAGCTAATGTACCACCAAGCTATTTGGTAAGAAAAAACGGTAGCACGTGCAACGTTTAAACAAAAAAAAAAGGGGGGGGGAGGGAGAGAGAGAAAAGTACCACATGTGATTGTTGTTCACAACTGTACAAGTCACAGGGGGTCACCCCCAGGAGTTACCGTCTCATTCACAGTAGTAAAAACCTCTATCCATTGTTTTTAGCCTGAATCCCCCAGCATCCCTCCCCCTCCTCCGGGAACGCACAGGTATCCGTCTCATGGTCCACAGCAGGCCAGAATGTGCAACTACATCCACCTCTGTAACAAGGCTTTAAAAAGAACAAAAACAACCCTACGAACAAAAAAACCCCACCCCGAATGTAGAAATGAGTCTCTTGTACACGTGAAGGAGGGAAGGGGCCACGTCGGAGTGAGGCCTGGGACCCTTCCTCCCGCCAAAGCACACACTCTTTTCTTCTTCTCTTTAAAACAAAACATCTAATGGGAAAAAAAAAACCAAACCCAACCCCAAACCTCTGCAGGGCTGGAGCACAGGCAGAGTCCGTTCTCCGTGTGTGCCGAAAGGGACAACGCGCCGGGGAGGAGGGCAGCCCCCCAGCCCGTGGGACAGCACTGAGCCGCCTGTGCCGTACCATCCACACTGAAGTAAACATGGACCAGAACTTGCCTTTTTTTTTTTTTTAATTTTTCTTTTTTTTTTTTTCTTTTTGTCTGTCTTTGGTATTGTTTTCAAAGTTGCTAGAGATGCATAGACACCTGAATGAGGAACTGAGTACAGTTTCCAGGGAGGAGGAGAAGGTGGGAAGGTGGTTGGTTTCATTTTTCATGGGGGTTTTTGCTCAGGGGTGCTGAGTACCATTGGGAGGAGCGGTGCCCGGTCCCCTTCCCTGCTTGGAGGCACACCCAGGAGTTCCTCAAAGCCGTGTTTCTTTGAAGGCAAAGAAAAGCGTTTGTTCCCTGCCCGCGGCTCTCCGTCTCAGCCTGGCGAGCGAGAAGGGGTGTGAAAGGGACAGGGAATGCTGCTGCCATCCTCCACAAGCATTTTCTTTTCACTTACGTTGTCTGAGTACATCTTTGGATAGTTTTCTTTCCTTCCCTTTTTACAGTTTTTAAAACTTCTCTGTGTCTGTGTGTGTTGATTTATTTTTTTTTTTAAACAAAAAGCAAATGCATCCAAAAAAATTAAAAACCTCCCTTCCTCACTCCTGTGTCTCACGCTGCGGCGGGAGGCTCTCCTGGGCTCTCAAAACGCGTTACCTTCCGTTTGCTCGACTGAACCCCAGTTCCAGAAGCAGTCAAGAGCTGTCCTGCAGTTAGGAGGGAGGTTTCGTGGTGTCGTTGATCCCGGTGATGATGGAGGGGTTTCCATTTTCCTGCTTTGGTGAGACGCGGCTGGCGGAGGGCAGGCCGCTGCTGAAGGGGGAGGCCACGCTGCCCGTGGAGGACGGTCGGAGATCGGCCGGGGGCAGGTCCCGCTCCGGTGGCCGCAAACCGGGAGGTTGCAGTGGGAATGCCATGGGGAAGCCTGCCATGTACAGAACTCTGCCCACTCTCTTGGCGACCTATTAAAAAAATAAAGAGGAAATAAATGCAGGCGGGCAAAAAGGGGATGAGAATGTGCACAAAGTGTGTTCAGAAACACATAGAAGCTGCTTTTCATGGCTCAAGCCCAAGTTCTGTGCTCCAAAGTGAACTGCAGCTAAAAGAGGTAGGTTACATTATCTGGATGAAGCGCTGCCATTCCCAATCCAGCAAAAAAGTCCTCACCTTTGTGACCTCCCAGAGAAGACCAGGACGGTTCCCTCCTCTCTCTTTTTTTCTGAAGGACTGTGTCCTGCAGTAGCGCTCCCTCGCTGTTACACTGCACCCCGGAGGTCTACCTTAGAGCAAGGTCTACCCTAGCTCTGCCCTGCATCCCACAGGCTGCGGCTGTGCTGGGGCGCGCAGTGCGGGCCCTTCTCTGTGTTTTGCGTCCGTCTGTGTTCTTGGCCAGAAGGAGAGGGAAGGCCTTGCTGAGGTGTGGGCTGAATGGAAGCGTGCAACCTCCCAACTCAACCGAGTCCAGCCTCTGACCTGAAGTAATCGGGTCTCACTGTCTCATCAGGGGACTAAGGAAACTTGGGGCCTGTTTTCCTGGCTAGGTAAGGCTGCATGGACAACTGCGATGGTGCCCGGACCCCAGCTCATCCCCTCTGTGAGTGGGACACTGGTGGTAAGCAGCAGTTCCAAGGTCATCTCTGCTCTGTCCGTGCTGCCTTCCGAGGGCCGACAGATTCCTGCCACTTCTGTTACTTCATTAACGGGCACCGCTGGCTGGGCAGGTTGTTGGAAACCGTCTCCTCGCCTTTCGCTAACCCAGCCCAGAGTCTCGTACAGCAGGACCCTGCACGACACCCACTTCGGAAGAGCAGAAATTGCTCTTGAGGGGGGGCTGGGGCAACAGGGGGAGGGAGAGGGGGGAAAATATAAATATCTGGCTAGAGGGTGGCTGCTGTTGAGTGCAGAGGAAACGCTAAGCCTGCAGCCTCTCCCTTCTCCTGCAGGACCGAAGCAAACGCTCCCGAAGCCGTTCTCGCCTCCCAGCAAGGGCCAAAGGCCCCACAACGTTCCAGCACCTACACAGCTGTTCCCATTTAAGCTTAAACAAAAACACAGGCTTGTGTTCAGACCAGACAACTGTGGCATTATTCAGTTAGCAACATCAGGGCTTTGCTCCCCACTTACACCCCCCCACACACTCCAACCGTGCCTTATTTTAGAACTTTATAAACACTATTGATTAAATCGAAGCAGGGTTTTTCTCGTTTCAGCCCATATCTCATATTCCCCCCCCCAAAATCTGATCTAAGAATGTCTGTGAGCTATTTGGCGGTCTCTGTTTTTTAAGAAACATAAGAGTTTTATTTCCTACCGAATTGACCCACAGGGAACAATTGCCCACAGAACCTTTTTATTAGTCCCCTCATAAACAGTGAGGGCTGTAGGGAAAGTAGTAAAGTTGGTCTTATTGTTTTACCATAATGTAGCAAATGTAGAGCTTGTGGGTTTAGGGACCCTACGCCAGAATGGGGTGTGTGTGTGTGTGTGTGTGTGTGTGTGTGTGTGTGTGTGTGTGTGTGTGTGTGTGTACACGCATGTGTACACACGCATGTTACTGCCGTGACTGTTCGCATGACGTGCTTCCCTAGGGAATACCATGGCACAGCTATTTTCTGATGATTAAAGGGGGGGGGGCAGAAAAAAGAAAGAAGCAGCTAGCAGAGCTGCTCTTCTAGATTTGAGTCTGACCAAGGGGAAGTGGAGGCAACCGGAATGGAAGTCACCGTGACCATGAGTGGGGGAGGCAGGAGAACAGCCTTCTCCAGGGAGAGATGCGGGAGCCAAGTCGTAGAGGGGGGAAAACAGGTATTTTTGAAGAACCATTGCTGTAAGGGCACAACAGCAAACCCGCCTGTTGAGGAGGAAATACTGTCTCCTAAAAGAGAACTCGACTACATCAACAGGGGCAAACACAATTTCTACTTCCAGTGTATCTAAAGAGAGGTGACCAGCACAAGGAGACAGAGGTGACCAGCACAAGGTGGGGGGGTGTGTGCGGTGGGGGGGTGGCACGGCCCATCAGCAGGACCAGTAAGCTCTGAGTAGCCCGAGATAAAAACGTTCCGGAAGGCTGTTACTAGCAGCCGAGAAGGGAAAGCGCTGGCCCGTTACTCACTGGGGAGGGAAAGGAATCAACAGATGATGCTGAGCCGTGTTAAACGCATTTGTGCCTCAAGCCTCCCTAAAAAGGAGAAGTGCCAAGAGGCAGCTCGTTACAAGGGAAACGAGCAGCAAAAGGGCTTCCATCCCATCTAGGATAAAGCGGCAGCTGGTTCCCGAGATGGCTTTACCCAGTTCTTTAGGTGCTTTGGGATGACTGGGTTCGGGTGTGTTGAAACCGTCTACCTCACATCACCTGTTTGCAGCTTTCCCTCTTTCCTGGCCGGTATTTCTGGGAACAGCAGAAGAGTTTCCCCCTGCATCCCTGTTACTCCCTCCCATCACCTGTCCTGGACTATTTGCTTCTGCCCCTGGGCACTGAATAGTGTCCGTGTTTTCTTCCAGAAAGAGTTACGTGACTGGCTCCGGATGAAGATACGGAACATTTTGGTGAACAGATAAAGCTTTCTTGAAACCAGAATTACAAATAAATAAATAAACAATTATTGCTGGATAAATTATATTCAATAAACCAGCTCTCTTGACAGATACGGACAACTTTAAAGTGTGCCACTTGCTACTACATAGGAAGTTTTCCTACCTGTGACCTTATCTTCAGTGCAGGTCCGAGTTTCAGCCCCATGTTGTTCAGTAAGTGCTCTTCCGTCAGGAGGGGCAGGGTCTCGCCATCAATAGCCTGCTCTCGGAATACCTGGAAGAAACCAGAGCACAGGTCCAGGCTCAGAAATGCCAGTGACATACCTGATCCGCCTGGCTTGCCACTGCTCGGAGCCAACACGTAAAAGGAGCCGTGGGAATGCGAATTAGGGCTGGTTGGGTCAGCTTAAATAAAGCAATACTTTTTTTTTTTCTTTTTTTTTTTTAATGTTGGGATGGGGCGTGAAGTTTTGTCTTTGGGGAACCTCCCCAGGTTTAGCAACCACAACGGCTGACCAAGTGGGACATCACGAGAAAGCCTGGCTGACAGCGTACTGGAGTGGATTTGAGACAGAAGAGTGCCGTGCCCAGGGGCCCTATCCCAACTCCAAAAGGGGCAGAACAAGAGAAAAGGTAAGGATCTAAATTTTGGCAAATCCTAGGTCACTCACACTTGTGTGGATATTTGGAAAAAGTTGACCCAGTAGACTTCAAAAGTATTTGCAGTCTTCAGTGAGGCATATGCAATTGAAAAGGAGGAACTCGCTTGCTCATGCATTTCCTTCTCAAAGCTGCTAATTTCCAAAACAGTCTCCAGGCAAAATACATAAACACATCTGTGGAGCACAGTCTGCAGGTTAGAGGGATTCAGGTGCAACACTCAGTTTTGCACTCTTTATTTTACTATTTTTTTCCCCTCCTTTGCCTGCTGTATGTTACAACCATCCCTAGCAGATGCGAGCAGCCCGGAGAACGCGGTCTGTCACGCCGTTTGGTGGTGACTCCCGGTACCCGGCACACCAACTGGGACTGGAGAGGATGAGCCCCCCTCACCCGCCTATGGCAGCACTAGGCCCTTTCTTTCTCCATAACATGGACCAACAAATACTGCAGTGCCACTGTACTGACTGTGGTAGCCAAGGGCTACCGTTAAACGTGGCGTCACCCTCCTGCGCCACCCGCCCTGGCCCTTCAGCTGGTTGCCATTAACATGACAAGTTTCTCCCTGCTCTCCGGTTGGTTGAGGGATGCGCACACCAACAATCACAGAAACGGCAGCAGGGCCGTATATTCACAGCAAATGGCAGTTTCCTATGAACACATTCTAATACACCCAGCCGTGCAAAACTACAGCATTTTAACACATTCCTCAGCAGAGAAAAGAAAAACACTTTGTTTTGCCCTATCCATTTCGAATGACAGGGTCACGCAGGAGCTTTCCACCTAATCTGTACTGCGCTGTAAAGGTTAAGGGCTGGTGCGTGGTCTCATTGCTCCGTTCTTCATATACAGAGCGGGGCTCTACTTACACCAGCCTCCCCTGGGGGGGTCATTCCGGCCCCCCAGGCTCCAGACTTCCAGAGTAAACTGCCACCATTTGGTACTTGAGCCAGCAGGTTCCCCTGGGCTCTGGGAGATGTCACTCACGTGCCTGGGGTTTGGTTTTTTCCCCACTAAACCACACCTCCGCTCCACGGCAATTTTTTCACACACGCACACCCCCCCCCCCGCCCCCAGCTCAGAACTGGATGCTCGCCCAAATGAACTGCCTGCGGGGCCTGATCCTGCTGCCTCTCCACGCAGCGGCTGATGCTCGGCATTATTATTACTGTGTTTAGTTTAATAATAATTTAGTAATAATAATGTGGCGGGGGTGTGTGTGTGTGTGTGTGAATTTACTCTAATGGCTTCTTTTTCCGCAGCAGCCTGGACCCCGGAGCCGTCCCTTCGGAGGGTGGCGGTGGCTGTTGGAGCCAAGGCAGCTGAGCTGCTGCAAGTGGTTTTTATTGCTGGACTCCGCCAGCAAAGCTGCTCATGACTGCAGCGTGTGTTTCTGCTCTTTGACCTAGCAAAACTTACTATACCGATTTCTTTTCCTGCCTCTGAAGCCAACCTGGCTGGGAGCCAATGGCCTCCCCTCGCCCGGCACTAAAACCCTCCACAAAAAGCCTTCGCTTGAGAAAAGCCTCCCCCTTGGGCGTCCCACGGGTCTTGATCCACTGCAGGGACCAAGCTGAATATTGTCAAGGGCTGAAATCAGGCGTGGCAACTTTTGTTTTTGCTGAAGTTTTCTTATTTGTCTGAACCATGTTTCTAACTGCAGAGCGTCCCACCAAAGCCTCGCCGGGTTTTCCTGGCAGGAGAAGCCCCGCAGGCCGGTGCCAGACCTCCCCGGCAGCTGTGGGTTTGGAGCCGAGAACACAGCCAGCTCTGCCGTTCAGCGCCGCGGAGCCGGGTCACCCCTGAACGCTGGCATTTGCACGTAGTGGTAAAAAAAACCCCGTTAAGCATGTAAGCAGAGCGCGCAAAAACGCAGCGTCCCTTAAGCCACGCACCCCCCCATGTAATGCACCAACGCAAGGCCACGACAGGAGGCTGTTTACAGCATCTCCCATTAGCGTAAAATATTTTGTTTGCAACGCACTGAGAAGATTTGCTGAACCTTTGTCTCAGCAAGCGATTGATTCCTTCCCCACTGGTGTAGCAGGAGCTGGCACGGGAGGTGTAGATGGATGAGCCTTCTGCAAGGCGGCTGTGGTAAAGATTTCTGGACGTTTCCTACTGGCCTAATTCGGAAACCTCCAGGCAACTCTGAGCTTCATTCCCCAAGGCAGGAATGCAGGCAAACTGCAACGCTACCGGTGCAAGAGCACACTGGTTGGCATGGGGGTAACAGAGAACGGGAGCAGCTGTGTATTTTGGGGTTTGAGCCTTTTGCTTGAGCTCTCTTCAACACCTACTGCAGCCCACACACACGCTCCTGAACCCACCACCCATCCCCGGATCATTCCCACTAAATCCAGCTCCCAAACTCCCCTCTGCAGGCACCGACGTGTTGCTTCTCCCTCCCGTAAACACCCACCCATCCACCATCATCTTTTTTTAACCACTGTCCTTTCCCTCCCTCTCTCCATGATGAGAAGTGACCCTTCTCTCCCCCACACTCCCAGTCACCCTGACCCACTCCCAGTCACGACCCACATCTCTGTCATTCCTCTTGGGGAATGTTACATGAACCCCATCTCCGTAACAAGCATTCACCTTCCTAAATGCTGCCCCTCACGGGGGTGCACAGCTGTTTGCTCCAAAGAAGCACTGGTTTTACTGGTGGTTTCAACAAAGCGTGTTGTGATGGGATTAACATCACAGTGAGGGGGCAAGGAAAGACAGCCTTTGGATTGAACGCACATTATCCCATCACCTGAGCAAGACAGGGGAGTTGCGGGGCAATTCCAGGTTTCTGCTTCCCCATCCCCTCTGGAGGGATGCAAAAGCACGCGTCTTTCCCCACGCACACCGTCCCATCTGCATAACCTAACGGGAATCATGGCTTTCTGAACAGTCCCAGCAGAAGCCAAAGTGCGGAGCTTCACCCGTCTCAGCCCGGCTGGGAGAGGAGACTGGCCTAACAGAGGGAGAGACAGCAAGGGCCAGAGAGGAGGCACATTTTGCGAAATCGGCTTGCAGCCAGCCTGGCTGTCAAAGCAGGGCTTTGCACTCCTCAGCTGTCAGCCAGGGATGCTCCTCTCTCGCATCAGCGTGTGCGGAAGCGCGACTCCTGCTCCCCTTCCTCCCTTTCAAGGCCTGTTCTCAGCCTAGGATGTCTCTCTGCTGAAAGGCCAGACTGTCCTGAACTTTGGCCCTTCGCCTCTCTCTCTCTGCTTTCGGTCCCTCCCTCCTCAGCACACATATCCTCCTTACGGGGCTGGCCCAGACAGCTCAGGAATCTGCGCCTTCGCAGTTGGTGCGTTTTCTCAATGGGGCATTTATAACAGCCTCGAGCAGATGCGGAAGGCAAAAACACAGGGTTGTTTTTTGTATTGCACCTCACGACCTCACACTGAGCAGGCTTTATGAAGCCCCCGGTACTGATGGATGTTTCAACTCTGCTATAACGAGCTTAAAAATCACAGTCACCATCACTCCACAGTGTAAGCACGGAGGTTACTTTGACACCACAGTGCTCTGGGTGCAGCCAGAGGACGCAGCACCTTCTGCCGGGCTGGCTGGCACCGCGAGCTGCCCACCCCGATCCAGGGACCACCTGGCAGTCCCGAGGGATTCGGTACAGCTGCCCCACACAAAGCCACCGCCGGGTTCAGCTCTGCGATGGAGCACAGGACAGCTTCTAAAAGCAGGAGCTGGCCCGTGAGAGTGACACCCAGAGCCACTAACCACGATCAACTCTGCAACGCGGATGCTCACGCCTAACCTTGCCCCTACTCCCATCCTCTCCCTTATTGCGATCCATCCACAAGGCCCATCACACATCTCAGGGTCTTTTCTACAAGTAGCTATTCAGCAATCCACTAGGAAAAAAAAAAAGAAAAAAAAAAAGCTTTAAGCCCTGCAGGGCTGTGAGATACACCTTCTGCGGGGGACACGGCAAGTGAAAGAGGCGCAGAGGAGCGGGAGAGAACAGGGGTCCGCGGGGAGGACGTTCCTCCCGTGACGTCGTTGAGGCTGTGAAGAGATTTACCTGAGTGTACTCGGTGCAGCCAGACAAGTTGGACACAAAGCTGCAGACATCCTCCACCGTCCATTTGCTGATGTCTTCCAGTGCAGGGCTTTCCTCACCATCCAGAAACAGACCTCCCATGGTGCCTGGATTGTTTGGAGTTGGTGGGGGGGGTAGGAAGGAGGGGAGGAGAAAGAAACATAAATCATTAAAATCCCACACGGACAACAACTAGCCTGCAATCTGAATATTTTTCTCTAGCCACACATTCATCTTTAATGACCTGTCAATTAAAGCACTGGGCAGGGTCAATTCATAGGCCTCTTCCTCCTGGAGGTCCCCAGCTTAGGAAAGGGGGGCAGGGGAAAGGAAAAATCCCAGCTAATGCATTTCATGTGTTTAATGTTCTTCAGCTGCGGGGAAGAAACGGGGGGAGGGGAGAGAAAAGAAAAAAAACCCTGAAGGAGTGTTTCTCCACACGCACCGCAAAGCGGAAAACTCTGACTGCCCTGTGGGTTTTTTTCCCCCAGCCCTTCCCCTGGCTACGTGCTCCGAATGGTAACGGGCCCCGGCACCTCTCCCTGGTGGCCCACTGCCTTGCCGGAGCGTGAACCGCTGGAGAGCATCTTGCTCTTTCCAAGCGTTCGTTTTCAATCCATCCCAGCCTGAAATATCCACCGGCTGGGTCCATCCCACCACAGCAGAACACGCCGCCCTCCCTCCGCTCCCCCCGCGGGAGCCGGGCGTCTCTGCTGGCCCAGCATGTGACGGGTGACGGGATGACCCCTGCCAGCTCCCGCCACACTCCGAAGACATCACAGCTCACTTCGAGCCGATATGTCAATTCTCCGCAACGCAACAGCGGTTCAGGTCCCAGCCCTGTCAGCAGAGACGAAGGTGATGGGTTCCAAAAGGGTGGAATATCCATCCCTGCCCCCCCCACCCCAGCCCCCCCAGGCCTTGCGTCGCCGGTGCCTGACGGCACGGGACGTGCACGCGGGGAGAAAACGGGGCTGGAGCCCAGAGAGGAGCTGGAGGAGAGGCACAGAGCATAAGAAATGGCGAGAGAAACGCCAGCCAGGTAACTTGTATCTACTGCGGTGTGTGAAAGGAAAAACGCAGAAACAAGTAATGAAGAAACCCAGCTCCAGAAAGCACCGCTTTGGGGGAAAAAAAGGCATTATTCACCCGTGGAACTGCCTGCTGCATGACAGCACTTACACTAAGAGGGCGTTTATAAGGATGTGAACACCCATGTTTACAGTGAGCAGAGAAAGACTTTATGAGGGGTATAAACTGTTCTGCTTCAGGCCACAAAGCAACAAATTACCAGAAAAAATATTTCTCCCAGGGGTTTGTCACGACAAAATTATCTGTTCTGTTGGCTTAAGGTTTTTCCCTGAGGCATTTGTTCCACACTATGGACGAAACCCCTGGCTGTGACTCCCCCGCTCCATCCACAGCAGGTCGGGGAGCGCTTCTGCAAGTCACAACAAGGTAAAGTGGGACCCAACAAAATCATGGTGGGGAGCACGAGCCCGGAGAAGGAGGAATGGCTGGTTCCACCGGGGGACCGAGCCAGGTCCAGGGCAAGAGGCGCAGAAAGAGGCGGAGAAAGAGCAAAGCCACACGCCGAGTCTCCAGTAGCCAGTTGGCAAAGCCACCAGCACAGTGCAAGGTAACGGGAAAAGGGACAGGATTTACAGAGGAAGTTATCATGCCAATAAGATGCTTTTAAAACAGCGGCAGTCTGCAGGAGCGGCAGTCCGACACTATGCAATCATTTCCGCTACGTTTCTGCTCCCAGCTTCCTACTTCCCGCCCCAGCCTCACCCTCCGCGCTGCTCCTGTCGCTCACCGCCCGCGGGGACGGGGCCGGCAGTGCCCTGATGCAGCCACAGCCCCACGGGCACCCGGGGTGCGAGACAGGGACCGTCCGGCTCCTGGGGAGGCAGGGAGGGACAGCCACCGCTCACCAACCCCCCGGCAAAGGGGGATGAGTCCGCGTCTCCTTACAGGCACGGGCCAGTGCGGATGAGTGCCAACCCCAGCGCAGAGGGGAGAAGCAGAAGCCCTCCAAGGCCGGCTGGCTCTGCCAGCTCTGCCTGTCCCTCCGGATCGGGGACAAGGCTGTCCCTCTCTCTCCCCATGTCTCAGGGACTCGGGCACGTCTTCGCAGGCTCCTTGCCAGCGCTGAGTACCAGCCCGGCACCCTCAGGGCGCTCGCTGTGAGCAACAACCAGACCCTCCACCTGGTCTAGTGGGAGGTGTCCCTGCCCAGGGCAGGGGGCTGGAACCAGATGGTCTTTAAGGTCCCTTCCAACCGGAACTATTCTATGATTCTGTGATTCCCACGCCCTTCACATCCATAGTCTCTCCCACCTTTCCTTCCGGCAGGCCCGGGTCCCTCTCCCCCGCAGCCTTGCCCGAGGCCCAGCTCTGCCCACGCAGACCCTCCCCACCCCGCGCCCGCCGGAGGCCAGGCAGCTCCTGGCTCTCTTCGCACCCCTTCTGCTCCCAGCTAGAAAAAGCTTCCAGTACTTGTGTGCGTGTCTGGTAACAGCTGCAGAGAAAGGGACGGCTTTCCAGCGAGCGAGGACTCGGTCCGCGCGGGAGGCGGAGGCAGAGGCCGCTGCCAAAGGGCCAGCAAGCACTTTCCTTCCCCTCGCCACCCCTAGCTACCAGACAGACAGATGGACAAGAGCCCTCATTCTCATTCCAACTGCATTCCATTTTCCAGGAGACAAACTCACAGCTGCTTACGTTAAAATTCAAAAACACTCAAAAGGCTCAGGGCCTTTTTTTCTTTTCTGTTTCGAGGGAGGGTTTTTCTTTTTCAGGGTGGGGGGTAATTCTCTTTCTCCTTTTTGGAAGAGTGGCTGCAGCTTGGTAAATAGAGGAAGTGAAATTGAACTCAATTATTCCAGGCACAGTCAATGCTCGGGCGAGACACCTCCATCTGCAGCCAGAGCAAGCGTCTCTGAGGGGATCCGACTGTAACAGCCAACTGCTTTAAAATTAGGTACTTCCTTATTCCAAAAGCAAGCCAAGGATTGAATTGCAGCAACACAGCGCTTGGGAATGAATTCTCCAGTCACCAGCCAGCCAGACCCATCCTCAGGGTTTAACCTCAGCCTGCAGGGAGAGAGGCTGGTCGCTCCCCGCCACCGCACACACACACGCTTCGCCAGGTCCCCACCACTGTGGGGACAGAGATTTTTCTGCCCAGATGCTGCACTCGCAGCCGGCAGGGATGAGGGGAAAGGTGTAAGGCTTCCCTCCGGTCCCTCTCCTGCACACACGCTTGCAATCCTGGCACCCCACCGAATGCGGGATCATTTGCAGGGTTACTGACACCGCCAGCAGAGCTGGGCTAGCAACTGCTTCTCCTACAGAAGCCTTTCTCCTCTGTGGTTTGCTTTCCTTTGTCTCTTCGTGGCCGCAGAAGAAAGGAAGGGAGAGGTCAAGATGCGCACAGATGCACACACAGTAAGCCTGCTGAGTCCAAGAGCGAGGGCAAGACAGGCCCGCTGTATGGGAACAAGAAATATTTTCCATGTACCCACACACAGAGAAATATAATACGGCCAAAATATTTATCTCGGAGAGTTTGCTTTCCCTTCCCTTTCATACCAGCAAAACAGGGACTGACTGGTGGAAATATTCTTGGGAGGGGGAAGGTAAATACCAATACTTTGAGTTCTGGCCTATTAGCAATTTCTGTGCCACAGAACGTAAAAGCTAGAGGGTAGAAACCTACCGCCACTGAATTTAGCGGCAAAACACCCCTGTTCCCTGAAGAAAAACCCAACATCTCATGGTGACTGCAGAAGAGCTCAGCCCCAGTAGCCCCAAAGACTCGTTCCCCATTCTGTGCGCTCAGCACCCCTGAAGGGGGGTTTGTAGAGCCTGGTGTTCGGGTGTCCCCCTGCCCTTTTGCTCCCACCTCAGCTCTGCCACCGGTCTGAAGTCACCAGATGCAGGAATAACCCCAGGAAGGACTTCTGTAGCCCTCTGGCCTCTGTGTGTATTTCGTTTGCAACTCGTACAGGACCAGCCCTCAGCACACCGCATCCAGGCACTGGCCCTTTCTAATTTTAAAGCCCCTAGAGCAGAAGGGCTCCTGTCCTTCCTCCCGTCCCTCCTCAGGAAGATACTGCACCGTCTGGTCCATCTCTACGCATGGCTGCACCCACTCACCACCGCTCTGGCAGTTCGGAGAATGATAACAAATAGGTGCCAAGTGGCCAGAGGGGACGCACCTTCTATTATAATAATGACATGTCACTGGATCCTGCTGGACTGCGAGGATGCATAAAGGGCAGCATCTATTCCCTGCCAGGCCTCCTCTGTCTTCCTCTATGATAAATGACGGTCCGAGAGACTGGTAATGGATTACAGAGCATTTCACCAGATGGGGCCCAGCGTGTAGGGACTGAAAAGAATCCATCGTCCCAGGCCAGTGTCTTGCAGACAGGTGTCCACGTAAAAGCCCTCGCCACCCATGCCGCCAACCATTTATAATTTTCCTCCCTCCTCCTGATATCCAGCTGCTTCAGAAGAGAAGCCAAAGGCTGAACGGGTCACGGAGAGCAACCCTTCGGGCCATCCCAGGAAGGGAAACCTCTGCTGCAAATCCAGCGGCCAGGCTGCCACGGGGCCGTCTCTGCTGCACGGAGCCCCGTGAGGTTTTGCTCCTGCCATCACAGGAGACAATTCAGGTGCCAACAGGGAGACCAGCGCACAAAGCGAAGCCCCCTGGAAGTCAGCCCACCTCTGGGTTTAATCAGTTTTGCTACCACTCTCTAACCCCCCTCACCTTCCTCCCTCTGTGGGCACCCCCTCCTTCCCACACACCGGAGCGGGGCTCGGGTCATGGAGCGGCACTGGAAGGCTTGCGTTAATTGCTCTCCAGACTACAGATCGATAGAAGGATTTTAGCCTCCTGCACACTCCATCCTTCACCTTTTCCAAAGGACGGGGCTGGAGGAGGGCGGCGGGAGGAGGAGGGGAGCAAGGCTGCTGAAACCTTGACGAGATGAGGTCATCCAGCAGCCGCCAGATCCCCAGAAGGCAGCTCAGGGAATCGACCCAGCTCTGGCTGCTTCATCGATATTCTTACCAGTAGGGACAAAAAACCAGCTCTCTACCTCCAAAGCTGGAAGACCAGGGGAGCTGCCTGAACCTCAGCGGCAGTTTTCAGCCAGCTGCTTCCTTCCTCTCCTCCCTCTGGCTCTTCCTTTCGGCCTGCCGTGTTACCTGCCTTGTTTAGGTGGTTCCTTTCCAATACCAGCCTCCAGCGTACAACACAACATCGCGACCATCCCGCACAGAAAAGCAGTCCTTGTGCAAAAAAAGGATTACAGAAATTATCTGGCACCGGGGGAGAGGCGGGTACAGTTCTGTCTGTCTGTCTTCAGGCGGTTTGTGTTCCCCAAGGGCCAAAAATAACACATATTTCATGGACACACGTTACCCCAGCACAGCCTATGATCCCAGCAGCATTTTGATCAATATAGCCCTCAATACTTCAGCTGCTGAGCTCCCAGCTCCCCCAGCGACCTGCTGTGCTGCACCGAGCAAGACGTCCCATCTTCCCAAGCCCCTTAGAGGGCAGAGCTGCTGCTATGGAGTTGTACGGTGCCCAGCACAACAGGGCCTAAACTCAGCGCTGCCGTCCCGCAAACAGGCAGTATTAACAGCCACGACAACAGGCGAAGCTAGCCAAAAGCCAAAGAGCCCTCAGGAAAAGACCTACAGCTCTGGAACAGGCTCCACAAATCAGAAGTGCCTGGAAACTGGGCAGTGAAACACAGCCCTGATCTGTGCCAAGGCCTCAAGACATGACCGTGATATAAATTCGAAGTGATAATAATAAATGGCCTATTACAGTAACTCGCGCGTTGCTGGGGGAGGGAGGAAACCCATCCACAATCCAGGCCTCCCTGCAGAGCCTCACACAAGCCGTGAGCACCACAGAGCCGCGCGTTTCCCTTTTTAATGGCCGGGAGAAAAAGGCTCCTGCGAGGAAGCCTCAGCAGCCCAAGGCAGCAGGAATATTTATCATGTTGGCCACCTGCCTGTCATAGAAAAATCGCTTCCTCCTTCCTGGTTGGAAGGCAGCTCTAATGAGCGATGGGCAGCCACATTCACAACCACGGCAGCTCTTTGCATAGAAAACAGGCAGCCTCAGCGACCCACATGCCATGGCCCCCCCTTTCTCCCTCTTCCACGTGGCAGGAGGTCCTACCTCCTGCTAATTGCTCAGCCAAATAATTAGCTGAAGCAGATTTTAGCTCTTGGCTAGGCTAGCGGGGCTGCCACCCTGCTCTGCCCACAGGAGACCCCTGGGCAGACCAGTTACCAGGGTGTGAAACCCCAGTTTGTACCACCTGGACTCACCGCTCCCGTCTGGCTCCAGCTGTGCCTGCCTTCGCTGAGCATCTCCATAGCCCAGGCGACCACGCCGCTGGAGACCAGAGAGCTGGCAAGGACTTCCCTGCCTGCCCATCC
Source organism: Rissa tridactyla (assembly GCF_028500815.1). Taxonomy (NCBI): domain Eukaryota; kingdom Metazoa; phylum Chordata; class Aves; order Charadriiformes; family Laridae; genus Rissa; species Rissa tridactyla. The sequence continues at coordinate 5,684,235 of NC_071481.1, read as the reverse complement.
CATCCAGCAGGCACCAGCCCCGCTATACCAGTGCCTGGGAGACTGAGAAATACACCACAGGCTGGGGAAAGAGCCCGTCTCCCTCTGCCCTGGGAAAGGAGCACAGCAGCGGGGACTCCGACACCTCCAAGGGCATGGGGCAACCAAGATGTGTAAGTCACTGCCAGGGAACGCTTCTGACACCCCATCCCAAAGGTCCTGTCTCACACGCTACCCTGGAAATGTCCCTGACATGACACTCGGCAGGGAGGAAAACGCCTTACTCCTTCACTTCCCTCTCCCTGAGCCATGGCAATGCAGACGGAGAACCAAGCGTGTGGGAACCAGCCAGCCCCGCTCCAGCCCCGCACATCCCCAGTGCCATCTGCACCTCTCCCTGCGGAACAGCCTCTGCCCACACAGGGCAGATCTCCGCTGCCCTGGGAAGGTCTCCGTCCGTTCCTTTGTCCCGCTGTTCCTGGGTGCTCCTCTCCATCCCGGCCCCTCCAATCCCCACTGTCTGGAAATCCCACGAGCGAAGCCCAACAGTCTTTACAGCCTTTCAGGTCACCATTCCAGGTACTTCTGGATCTTTACTTTGTCGGGCTGCACCTTGCAGCCGTTAATAATTTTTGTTGCCTCTCCCTGAAGTCCCCTATAGTTTACTGGCATCTGCCGAAACACATGAAGGCCCAAGCAATTGCGAGATCCGTCATATTGCGATCTCCCTTCTCATGTGCTTGGGACTCGCTTTGTCCCGGCTGACCCTCTTTATGACCCGTGATTTGCTTCATTGCAAATGGCGTCCTTTATACTAATTAAAAGAAGGTGCCTCGTTCCCTGCAGAGACAAAAGAACTCCAATCACACTGCAGAACAGGAAGGGGGAAGAGTCCCATTTTTAGCATTCGGCAAAACACATCGCTGCTCCAGCCAGTAACTCGGCGACAAGCCCCCAGGCACTCACCTGCATGGAAGTACGGGCTCATCGTGTAAGGGAATCCGAAGGGCAGCGGCTGAGGTGGTGGGATGGAGGCTGGCGGGAGGTATTTCACCTCGTTTTTGTTGATGCCTGGGCCAAGCAAATGGCTGGGGGACTCGGCGCTCGAGGAGCTGCAGGGGGCATTTTGGCCAGCAGACGCTTCACCCAACTCCTTGGCCCCTTCGCAGGCTTTGCCCGTCTCTTTGCACTCCTTAAGCTCAGCAGCCGAGCTGCTGCTCTCAGCCTTCAGGCTCTCCGGCTTCTCGTCGCTCACATCCGCGTCGCTCTCAGAGTCCTTCATCTCCTCGTCGTTACAGTCTGGTGCCCCGTCCCGCGCCCGGGGCTCCGCCAGCTCCTTGGCCTCGCTCAGCCCCTGCGGCTCAGCGCGGTGATGCGCCGATTTCCGACTGCCCCGCCGGGGCTGCTCCTTGGGCGGCGTGGCACTGCTGGGGACGCTGGGGTTGAGGGAGAGCAGGGGAGTGTTATTGTGCCGCAGCACCAGCATGGCGTTCCTCCGGGAGAGCTCCTCCCGCAGCGGGTGGCCCTCGGGGATGTCGTGCACGTTGCGCAGGGCCGGGTGGTCCGGGGGCAAGCCGGGATGCAGGCTCAGCGGGTCACCAGCCAGTAGCCTTTGCCTGTGGAGGTTCTCCAGCTCCTTCTGGCGGATGATCTCGGCCGACATCTCCAACCTAAATGGGGAGAGGCAGAGAGAGAGCATCAGGGGGCAGCTCTGTGAGTAATCTGCTAGCCCCCAGTCAAGCTTGAACCAGAGCTTGCAGGAGCAAGGTGTCACCTCCACACCCGCACATGGTTTCCATCGGTCTCACTTGCGACACTGCCCTGTCGCCTATGCACAGCTCATCCAGCACAGCACCCCACACTAGCCTGCTGCTAGGAAAGGGAAGGAAAAATCCAACCCAAGCCCAGGCAGGCTACCCCTCCACACTCTTTACCTTGCCAGGTTTTGCTTTCGTAGCATCTCTTGCTGCCGTGCAAACATCTCTGCTTGTGCTGGCTGTAGGAACCCGTAACCTGGGGACGGGGAGAACAATAATATGGGGTTATTAATCTCAGCATTGACTCTTTGCTAACAGGGCCAGCTCCCCAGAGGGCTAACGGAGCGGGAAGGGGCAACTGAGAGCTGCCTTGCTGTTCTGGAGCCCATCTCCTCCCTCGCTCCCAAGGCAGTGCAGCCCGCTGGTGAAACATGGGAGCAGGGAGGCTGGTGGGGATTAAAAGAGAGAGCAGCCAAGGCGACCCGTTCCTATCACTGCAAAACAAGGGTGAAGTCAGCACAACAGCAACGGGGAAACGCAGAAAACGTGTCTGGGCTATTTGGCTAAAGGATAGCTTGTCACAATCTGCACTTTCCCTCCACCCACCTCCCCTGGCTGACCACAAGCGTTTCTCCCGCACTCACCTGGCGTCTGGCACAGAGCCGAAGGCACCCCAAGGAACGGAGGTCTCAAGTGGGGGCCCAGGGCAATATGGGGCGCATTCTGGGGGGAAAGCAGCGGCGGCGGGTGGGATATCTCTCTGCAGAAATCGGAAAATAAATTCACGTTGAAAACTTGGAGGCTCCATCCATAGCGTCCAGAGGGCCCTGGCTTAGGAAGAACATCCTTTCTGCAGATGACCTGCATTCCATACCAGAGGCTGTGCTGAGCTAGAAAGACGCCTATTCACCCACATGCAAAACTTTTAAAAGGGAGAGAAAAAAGCAGAACCAGAAGGGTTCCCATACTTCCCATTTTGAGATGTTTGGTTCTGTGGCCTTCCAGCTGGGCTGTTCAAAGGGCTGTTGGCTGCCCAGGGCTAGCAAAGGCAAGGCTGAAGATGCTGCATCTGCCTGTTCCCTAAGCAAGCTTGGGTTTCTGTCTCAACTACGTTACAACTAAAAAGGCATTCTATATTTTGGGAGCTGGGGAGTGGGTCTGGGAAGATTTGAAGGCATTGCTGTCATGGCGTGCAAGACAATCACTGTCCTTGCTGGGACAAGGGCTGATCTTTAATTCCAGAGAGAAAGACACAGCTAGGAGAGATGGGGAGAGGGATGCGAGCAGGAGGCGCCATGGGGTCAGTGGAAAGGCTGGAGAAGGGCTGGGTGATGCTGGCCAGAGCGTGTAGAGCAGATGTAAGGTGACACGGAAGTTGGAAGAGGCGGGTTTGAGGGACAGGGAAGAGGACAATGCCTGGAAGCAAGGCAGGTAGCGCTTGCTTACTGGGGGTTGCAGGGGGGGGAGGGAGGGGAGAAAAAAAAAGGCAGGAAGGGAATAAGAGCCAAGGTCTCTTCCATTAGTCAAATCCGCCCTGGGAGCCTGCAAGCAAATCTCTGCTTTCCGGCTGCACGTCTCTTAATTCCTTTTGATGGCCACTTACAACATTATTACCTTCACCAGGGCATCTAGAGGCAAAGCCAAGTGCTGTGCCGTTCATTTTCATTTTTACAATATCTCCCTATAAAATCTGCTTCAGGAGAGACTGGAGGGCAAGAGAAAGGGAGCAAGAAGGTGCGTGTGACTTTGCAACAAACAGACTACAGCCACAACTGCGGTCCCCCTTTCAGGGGGGGGATGATGGGGTGTGGGGTAATGAGAGAGCCCCAGCCATCCCCCCCATCCCACGCAGCTAAGGATGGATCACCACCGTGGCTCGTGAAAAGCCAGACAAGGACCCTTTGGGGATGAGGTGGGCAAGGAAAGGATTCCTATCCTTTCTCTAATCTTCTCAGCATAGTTTTTATCTTCATTCTGTGCAACAGCCACTGCAACTGGATCAGGCCACGCACTGATCCACTGCGCGGAATGGGATGCGATTCCTCTCAAAATTCCTCCTTTTCCCTACCCCTTGCCCATCTGCCTGTCTCTGCCTCCCCCCTTCCCGTCTGTCTCCACTCCCCTTCTCCCCTTCCCCTGCCTGTCTCCGTCTCTCCTTTCCTCCTCCTTCCTCCCCTAGCTCTCCTCTAAACTAATTGCACAGCTCGCTGTGTCTGGAGGAGAGCCACAGATCGATCCGTCGCTGTTGAAATGTTAATGCTAATCGTATAACCGCTCCGCCAGCACCTCGCACTTCAGTGGCAGCTCCAATTAATCTCAGGTAACGCAGCGCGCGACCTTCGGCTCAGAGCCGGGGCAGCAGCCAAGCGATGCTCATGTAATTACACCATGAAGTGTGTAATCACCTGCCCTAATCCCCGAGGCCTCACAATTAGCCGAGGCCTCGGTCGCTGGGCTGCCAAGTGCTTTGCCACCCCGGACAGCCTGCAGATGAATAACGGACAATTAAAGCGGCATGACGGGGGCTAGGAGGTGTCCGTTCGATCGTAATTAGCTGTAATCATGGGGAGACGAGCCTGGCAGACGTGCTGTTCGTTTTATAAGAAGCAATTTAGGAAATCAAGTCGCTTTTAACCATTCCATGGCCAGGCAAGCAGTGGCCATGCCCTCCCCGCCTTTTATCAATGCACAAAAAGGGATCCTGTAGGAGAGATAACAATGCACAGAAGCCCCAGGTGTGGGCTGCACACAGAGAGCTCAGAAGGAAATGCTAAAAACAAAGAGAGCTTCTAGATTTTAGCCAAGAAGAGACAATCTGTGCCCAGGAAGCGTATTCTTTGATGGGGATCAGAACTGGGCACTGGAAAATAGAAGGTCCTCCCTTTGGTGGCAGCCCAGTGTTAATCAGAGGCTATTTTTATGCTTTAACGTTGCACTACAGGGCCTGACTTTGATCCCGAAGGAATTCACATCTGATCGAGACCCTGGGGTTCATTCCCTCTGTCCGCTCCTCAGAGCTGTGCAGCTTCCCTGCCTCTTGGCGCCAGGGACCAGCTCCCACTTTGGACTGGCCAGTGAGTGGTGGGAAGGGGGGATGAGCCGGGGAAGGGGGGGATGAGCTGGAGAAGGAATTGCCACGGGACCTGATGACGCTGCCACGCACATGGCTGAGCACAGCAGCCTGCGGTGGCTCGGAAGGGGCTGGAGGTAGTTGGAAGGGGCTGTAAGAAACGCATCAGGAGTGACTTCCAACGTGAGAGGTCAGTCGCTGCTTATGTTACACACACAACACATGCTGGGGATGAGTCCAAAGGTTTAGAAAATTCAGGGAGACACATTTGCAGCTGCTGTCATCATGTCTGACACAGCAGACCACACAGAGACCCCAGAGTCGTTCTCTCAGCAACACTGGAGCTCTCCACCAAACACGCGCATGAGGCAAAGCTGCGGGATGAGGCCAGATAAACGGGACCAGCCAAAGGTCCTGCGCCTGGCACTGTTACACCTGTGGAGTTTGTGGCCTGAAGTCAGAGAAGAGAGGCTCGTATGGCCAAACATGAAGGAGTCATTGCACTTCTGCCATCCCCCCAACGCTCAGCGTCAGTCCCCAGAGCAGGTAACTTGGACGGAAAGCAGGCAGGCTCACCAATACTCAGGAGACAAGGGACTCTCTCCCTGCAGGTAGGCTGATACTCCCTAGCTCATGTTGCAGAGCCCTGAGGAGCAGTGCCCCACACCACCACGAAGGATGGACGCCTCCTGCCACCCCACAAACCCAGCCTCCCGGCCGTCCAGGACTCCGACACTGCTCCCTTCCAGCCCGGCTGCCTGATCCTTGGCATGGCAGCCTGGCATGGGAAGGGGGGAGCATGACTGGGTCGTGTCCTGGCGCAGAGCTGGGAAGCCCTTCCAGGCTGCTTCCAGACACAGCCAATTGCTTCCAACAAGCTTGGAAATGAACTGGCAACCCCGGAGTAAAAAGGCCCAGAGACCTTAGCAAAGGCTACTGTGCTTTTAGACAGACGTGGACCAAAACACAAATCCTCCCATCTTTTCTCAGGTACGTATCAGCCTTCAACCCCCCCCCCATTAATTTCCTTCCTCCTCTTCTTCCAGCTTTCAGAGCAAGGGCTGAATTACAGCCCCGTACTCGGAGAATGTGAATTTAGCCCTTGGCAATTACATCTGATAAGCCTTGTCCTTACCTCGCGGAGAGCAATTCTGTGTTACTGCATATTCCTCCCCTCACCCCCCTTACCCCCCCCCCCAACATGCCAGCTGGAGGCTTGTGAGCAGGGTATTAGGGGATTTGCACTGCATGCTGCTAAATTTGATATGTCCTTTAACAGGAGACAAATGGTTCACAAGGCTTAAAAAGTATCGACTTTTCTTTAACAATAAGCACTAATGGCCTTCAAATAATCAATATTTAAAGTCATTATGGGGTTACACATTATACTGTTAAAACTAAGCCTTTCACTTTAACCCCATCATATCCTCCCAAGCCCAGAGCAGTGCTCCCCCCCGACTCGCTCCAAGCTCAAAAGGAAGGCTCGGAGCACAGGCTGTGACTGGAGATGTGAGAGGGTCAGGAAATGCAGATTGAAACCGGCAAGGCATGGAAATAAATTTAGAACGGATGGGAGAGGTGGGGGGGGAAAGAATGCATGAAAGCTCTGCTTTCTTCTGCTTTGCATTTGATAGGAAGAGACACTTCAAACCTGAGGTAATAGGCAAGCGGCGCACAGCTCCTTGCTGGTCCGCCATCCGCAGACACTGTCTGTGCCAGGAAGGGAAAATAAATAAAATGAAAGGGTTTTCTAAAGATGGTGTTTGGGATTTCCAGGCAGAAAGAGACACATACTGGCACTGCCCTTCTGGGGCAGCAACCAGGCCTGGACACAGAGAGGGTCTGGTTTATGTCTGCCAGGGGAAATTGCTCCCTCAAAATCCAAATTGGTGCTAAAATCAAATTAGTTAAATGAGGTCAAGCTCTTTGGCCTTTGCTCTGTGTAATATTCAGCCAGCTGGGATCTGGTGAGGAATCCTCCCAGTGCAAAAACTGGAGAATGAGGGATACAGCAGTCAGAGCCGAGCGGGATGCGAGGCTGGGGGAGGTAAGAGTAGAAAAGAGAACGTGTCCAGAGAGGAAAATGTGCCCAAGGAGCCAGGAGTGAAAAGGAAAGCCTCCACGATGCAGGGGGGAAGAATTAGGTGATGAAAGAAAAAATGGTAGCAACAGCAGATGGAAAGAACCCAATCCAAAAATCCTTGCTGGGTATTTCAGGCGCATCTTTGCCCAGAGAAAGGCCTCTGGCTGATGCACGTTTGTCAGCTCTTTGCAACCGAAGGGCAATGAGTGCATCCTTGAGACCCTGCGGCTCCTGCTCCCACAACACACTAACCAAAGGGCTCGGCTTCCCAGGACCCCAGCAGATCAGGATGCTGATGGCATCTCACGCAGGCAGTATTTCTTGCTCCTTGGCATTCCTCCTGCCTTCACCCCATAATTGTCTGTGGTCCTGGAAGATGAACTGTGTCCCTAACGCTTCTTATAGTCAGTACCAGAGGCAGCCGAATGCTATTGCCAGAGTATCTGCCTCAACATCTGCCCTTTCTCTGACCATAATCTGCCTTCTCCCCATCCTGTGAGGGGCAGGTTCTCACATGCAGACCCCAGGCCACACACTGTATGCATGTGAACAAGCTCCTAGCAACCCCTAACACCGAACTGATGCATCATCTTCAGCCCACCAGCTTCACCACACTGACCGCACTGGTAAGCAGCTCCTCCAGCCTAGTCTGAGCACCTGTACAATGCCTCCCATTTGCAGGGTATGGAAGTTTTTCCCTAAAGTGAGGTGAATGCAAGCGTTCCCTAGGCTTCGCAGGCACCAGCCTGCTCCGGGAGCAGGAGCCTGCTTGGTCCAGACTCCAGAGTACGACCAGGAGCAAGTTCTGCAGCGTGTACCAGGAGATGAGCACCTTGGGTAAGAACACACCAGGCTAAAGGACCCCAGCAAAACCAAGTATGTTGCCAACAAATTTTGCAGATGGGATCCAAGGAGTAGGATCCAAGCAGCTCTGCAGGGCACGGCCACCTGCCGTTTTTGCAGGAGACACTGCAATTTGGAGATGGGAAGTAGTCCAGGCTGCAGCAGTTACGATGACACCTTTGAGTTGTACTCTTTCCTCTTCCAAGTCTTTTTATAACACTGAACTCAACAATCTTTTCAGACAAGCCACCGGGTGCTGGCGCTCTATAACCCAAGTCTGAATCCATCTAGAGAAGGACCTAAGAAACCAAAACCATGAAACCAAACGGACTCTGAAGCCTGGAGCTTGAGTCTACCTCTGGCAAAACCTATCAGTTTTACCAACTCTTTTCGACAGACGAGGAAGCCAGAGCAAAGGGATCAAGAGACCACTACTCTGCTAAAAGGACCTTGGAACCTGGTCCAAGAAAATCCATATCCAGCGTGTCTGCATGCACACATGTGTGAAACATCCCCTGCAGAGCCAGTACCCACCTGCCTGCCTTGGGCTTGGCACCACTGAACCTACCAGCCTGCTTCTGACCAGCAGAGATGGATGCTAGTTAGGTGACAAGTGCCTGAACATACCTGTCTTCCCAAGCGCTCCCCAGCTCAGACTCACCCACCTCTTCCCACCTGGAAACTGAAAACTGCATAGGTAGCTCCCAGTAGCAGGCAAAGGTCTCCACATTCCTGTCTTTGGAAGAACAGCAGCACTGCCCTGATAAATAAAACTGGGTCACCAGTACGGGTTTTCCCCCTTTGCTTTACCAGACATAATGGCTGAAGTCTGGAGTGGCTAATTATTCTTGCCCACAAAGCTGCTCCACTTGAGAGCTGACCTGATCCCCACAGATCTCCTGAAAGGAAGCTGAAATGGAATTTTAACACCATGCCAAACAGTTCACATCCCCCTGCATCATGCGTTATTACTTCTGCTCCTGGGAAAGGAGATGCCGTAAATCTACCTACAGTTTGCCTACGTACGTGAGCCAGCTGCCTCCATCGCCTTCTCCTCTGTCAGTGCCTACCTGAACCTTTTAAAGTTTCTACACCTTCATAACAAAGGTGCAGAGCCTGCTTTGATTTACCCTACTGACAAAGACCATGGCAGCCAAGTACAAAACCCAAGGCTAACGGCAACAGGGAGAATGGGAGGGAGAAATTAACCCAAACAGTGCTTTATTGCTTCACAGCACACAGCCACGACTTCTCCTGGCAGACCTAAAAACGCCCATGGTGCTTTGGCAAGAAACAGTTTGCACGCAACAGCTCCAACCAGGCCACTTCTGAGCAGGAGCAGAGTGACACATGCTGGCCCTTAGTGACACTCAGGTGGCAGACCTCTAGGGACAAATAACGATCATGTGAACTAACATCAAGCAGACCTACTAAGTCATAACTACGGGACAGAGTTGTAGCTTCCCGTTTCCCAGCAGGACTCCCCCAGCTCTGCTAACCGAGGGTTGTCACACCAGAGAGCCCGGCCAAGGAGGCAGGCCACACAGGGCCTTCTCACACCCTCCTCGTGGCGGCAGGTGGCTGCAGAAAAACCAGGCAGTCTGGTCTGCCAGGCATGGTGGCAGAAGGAAGCATGGGACGTGCCCAGCCAGGCCCACCATGGTGATGTTCCACATGGTTTGTCTCAAAGCTCCTTGGAGAAATGCTCTGCCCAAGCATTTAGAGCAGGTCCTGTATGTACGGTCTGAGGCAGGAGCAGTGTGGGAAAACAAAAATAGGGCTGATAACGTGCTACGAGCCTTGTTTCAGTCTGCAAAGTCTTGGACAGAAATGAGACTACAGACTACATAGCAGAGAGAAAAACACAGCGTCGTTGTATTGTTCCCACCAAGACAGCCATAGGCTGGTCTTGCTTATAGGCAAATAACTCGACCTTCCCAAGTGGGTGCAAATATCCTTGCTCCACGCAACACGCCACATTATACTGCTCTTTGACCTGAGGTGTCCAAAGGCCTTCCCAAACACTGAGTACAACCCGCTTTCAAAATGAGAAACACTGTCACTGGGCAGCAAGGGAAACTGAGACATGGAATGACTCCTGCAAACTTAACCCAAGGTCCCACAGATTAAGGTCTCGACATCAAAGGCAGGTTGTGCCTCTACGTGTTCCTTTCCCCCACCTCACCTCTCCAGGATTTCCCTCTCACTTACGCCAATGCAGCTATTCATAGGGTTACCTGGAGAACTGAATTAAGATGAAAAGTAGTGGTCTTTTCCAACCGTAACTCCTGGCCTTCAGTCTCTGTCCCCCGAGCAAGTAACTTCTCCCTCCCTCCCATAACTGGGGAGGAACACCAGCCCTAACTCCAGTACTCTGTTTAAACTGCTAGATAACACCCTCTTCCCAAAGGATTCAACGCTTCCTGGCCTAGCCCAGCTCCATTAGCTACAACACCTGTCTGGCAGTGGCAAGTACCTCTGGATATGATACATATCTAATTCATTTTCAGTTTGCCCCTCCTATGCGCAGCACCTCCCCATAAGCAACCTCCACCCTTCCGTACATGCCTTTTCAGCCAGGCCTCCGGCTGGCCTGGCACTTCTCCAGCCCACACATAGCTGGAGAAATTTTCCTGATGACTGGCTGCACTGAAACTCGTCTATCTCTGCATTCCTCACAGGTCTGCCTACAATCCGCGTGGACGGGGTTGGATTTTATTAGGTGGGTTAGCCAAAGTACAGCCCGAAGGAGAAAGGTTTACCAGGTCTGCCCAGCCTCTACACATTGCAAACCCGTAGGTCAGAAAGAAGGAAAACCAGACAGGATCTCCAAGGCTATAAATGCGGGGGGATAACTTTGAACTCAATGCATACGTACACGTGCTACAGAACTAATATCGCAGCCTGCTGCCTGCCCCCACCCCAAGATGAAAGCCAAAAAAGCTGAGATACTAGAGCCTTTCACGGCTTGCCCCGTGATACCCAAAGCCTTTGCATCCCCATGGCTGTCAGCCCTCTCCCGCCTCTGCTATCCTTGTCAGAAATGCATCCAGCTTTAATTTCATTTCCTTCTGAAGTTCTTGATTGCGGAGGGAATGGCTTATGGCACAGAGCAAGATAAATGAGCTAGAATTTTTTTTGGGGGGGAGGAGGCAAATTAGCTTTCCAGCACTCCTATTAGTGGTAAAGGGAAGCCATACCTCCTTCTTTCTCAAAAAAGAAAATTCCTTCTCTTTCTGTTCCATCCTAGAGCATTCGTTCTCTCCCACTACCTGGGGATGCCATAAGATGCAAACTTAAACATCTTAACTTGCTCTGTGCCAAGGGACAGGTTAGAGTCTAGCATCTGCTCTGAAGATCCAAGGCAGGATTGGGATTGTTCCCACCAGCCAGCGAGTCGCCAACCTGGATGTGAATGTCTATGTGGACAAACCACCCCCTTTTACACACAGACACCCCAGCATGTGCCAGGCACACATGCAAAACCCACACTTTTGCACCCGCGTAATGCCCAAGGGAGACGTTAACACATCACCGGGGCAAATCAAACCTGCCCACCCCGCTAGGCTACCCGCACCCAGGGGCACCCTCCCCTCCTGGACCATTATGGCACCCACGCCTTTCCAGACTGGCTCCGAGGGTGCACACCGGTCCGAGAGGGCTGGCGTGCATCGCCCCACGCCCCGTCCCGCTGCCCGGAGCCCCCCGCCCCGTCCGCCCCGCTGCGATGCCGTGGCGGCTGGAGCAAACCCCGCCCGGGGGCGTGGGTGAGCCGCGGCCGGCCCTTCCCCGTCCCGTCCCCCTTCCCACCCGGTACCTCTCGGGGAAGTGGGTGTCCCTGTGCTGGGGGAGGCCCTGCTTCCTCCGCTGGCTGGAAGAGTTGCTGGCCGAGGGGATGTGCGCTTCCATCGCGCCGGGGTTGCGCGCCGCCGCCGCCGCCGCCACCTCTTGCCGCGCCCGGAGGAGATCTGGGGAGAGGGAAGGGATGAGCTGCTGCCCGCCACCGGCCCCGACGACTCCCCCAACCCTCCTCCTTCCCGGACACACGGAGGCACCCGCCGCCCGCCCTCCGCCGTGGGGGCTGCCCAGGCTCCCCCGCGGGGCTGCTCCGGGGCTGCTCCCGGCTCCCCGCGGGCGACAGGGCTGCTGCCTGCCCGGCCCTCCCCGCAGCCCCCGGGGCGACAGCCCGCTGTTCTGCTCGCCCCCCCGCCGCCGCCCGTCGCCGCGGGGCTGTCAGGCGGCGGGGGAGCGCGGCCGGCCGTGCGGCCCCCCGGCCCCGGGCCGCCCCGGGCACTCACCCGGCGGAGCGGGCTCGTAGCGGGATCCGCCTCCGCCGCCAAGGGAGTTCGGCAGCGGAGGAAATTGTGCAACTACGGGAGGGGGTGGATTGCTGTTTAATTGCCTTCCTGTCGGAGGGAGGGAAGGAGGGAGGGAAGGAGGGAGGGAAGGAAGGATGGATGGGGGGAGACAAAAAGGAGAAGGGAGGCTTTCCCGAGCCACCCGCCTGCCCCGAGCACCTGCCCCGGCCCCGCCGTGCCCAGCGGGGAGCGGAGCTGACCCGACCCGCTACCGAGAAGCCACCCGCGGCCTCCCGCCGGCCCCGCTCCCCCGCCGACGGCTCCCCCATCCGCCGGCCCCTCGCCGGGCACCCCCCGGGGGCCGCAGGGTTTGCGGGGGGCAGCGTCCACCCCTTTCCCCGCTGTGAAGCCTTCCCTGCCCCAGCATCTCCCACTGCTGCCAAAAGCAGGGGCTCGGGGGCCGTTTCCCTGGGTGGCCCCTACGCTCTCGGCTGGGGGGCACCCGCCTTCCCCCCACTGCCCTGGCCGGGGGGCACCCAGCCCTGCTACCAGCACACCAAGAGCTGTTTTCCTAACCTGAGCACGCTGAACCCCCCCAGGCAGCCGCCCAGAGCCCGGGGGGATGCTGCAGCCCTCGGCTGGGCAAGGGGCACCGGCTGGCCCCCGCAGGTCTGTACCTGCCTGGCGCAGGAAAGTAAAGGGCTGGGGCACAGAGCAGACGAGGATGGGGTACACAAAGGAGCCCCTTCCAGCCTTTGGCACAACACTTCCATCAGACCTTTGGCTGCAGGTCAGAAACAAACGCACCCCTTGTTAAACCTGCACTGCCCTGTCACCACTGCAGAACCCCCTACCTATCACGGGCGGGCTGTGCCATGACAGGTGACACACGTGGAGGCTTTCCAGGGTGGGTGTCACCGAGGACAAGCTGCCCACACCAGTGCTGCATGATGGACAATGCAGGCACGGCCAGACACACCACGAGCACACGTTAACGGGGATCAGAGTGTACCCCAAGGAAGAGCAGGGGACACAGTAAGCTGGCTTGCTATTGCACTTGCCTTCTCAGGGAACAACGCAGCTGGACAGACCTATGAGAAGGTCTAGTGCCATGGACACCCCTACCAGCTGCACTGATAGAGGCTTCTGCCAGAGTGCTGCCCTCTCACAGTTAAGCATCAGGGCTCCCTCAGTTCCTATACCTATTTGAAAACACCCTATACACAACTTACATCCCACAACAAAACCTCTGCTGCCATTCACACGATACCCAGGAAACACACACACGCAGATGCGCGCTGAGAGAAAACCTCCTTCCTGCACCAACTGTACCGCCCTGCGAAAGGAAACCAAAGTACAGCTGGGGAGAGGAGGAGAGAAGATTTATCTTAATGAACACACCCTGCTCAGCATCAACTCGCATATTGAGATTTCAAAGCACTCCACAGCCAGCAGCCTATTAGCCCTCTCCCCACAACTGATTCGTAAAGCCAGGTTAATATAAGAGCGCTGCATGACCCTGGTAACGATACGCTCCCCATCTCCTTGCCTTTCTTGACATCACCATGCCGTTTTCCTTTGGTTCTAGAAATCCCAGCCATCCCTATGTGCCCCAAGATGTGCCCAGCCCAGCTTGATGTGCCCAGCCCAGCTTGAGCCCCACCAATCACTTCATCAAATATTTTGGTGATGGTCAGGGCTGAAGCCCGGTGGTGGGATTGCAAGCTGGGGTGGAAATGCTGACACAGCTGCTGTTTTTGCTGGCAATAAGGAGGGCATTGGTACCTGAATGCTTCTAGCCAGATTAATGTACACAAAATCCCTGTCCCCACACCCCCAACTGGGGGGACAAACATTAAAATGACGTACAATTTCCAACTGCAAAAGTACATAGGAAATAGTGAAACAACAAACCCCATCGGATCACATAAAAAGCCTAGAGAATTCTCCGAGCCAGGGACCGTGCACCTCCAATGTTTATAAATTAATTATCTGAAAAACCCAGGTCACTCCTTATTGCCACAGCGCCTGTAATTTAGAAGTCGGGCACGCCGCCAATTCCAGAAGCCGCATTGATCCTGAATGACCGCAACAACCCCCCCCCGCACGCACACCCCTCTCCTTCTCTCCCTCCTTCCCTCCCCTGTGCCCCTACCCCCTCGCACAGCCCCCCCCGAGGATCTGTTATTTACGATCCTGCACTCTGACAGTTGGGAAATCAGATTGATTGACAGTGGGACGCTGGCGGATGGAGGTTCCAGGCACCGAGACAGACTGAATTCAGAATGTGGGATGAATGCCACTGGGAGAACGGGGGCGGAGGGGGGGGGGGGGGGGCTGAAAAGCAATTAAAAAAAAAAGATTTCTAAATTATTAACATTTTTTAAATTATTAATGTTATTGGTGCCTCCATGTGAGCCTGCAGATAAACTGCGCTTTGTACTGGCACTAATAATTTATAGCCCGACCAGAGCCCTGTGGTGTGGAGACAATCCAAAATACACGAAGTTTTGTCTTGTCAATGTTCCACGGGAGAGTCTGTCTGTGCAGGCTCCTTTTCTCCCCCTGCCCACCCCAAAACCTCAGCGTGACCCCTCCCCTAACAAATGCCGAGGAGACAATTTAATCATAATCGTAGAAAAATACGTCAGGCTTTTAATGTAATGAGCTACTTTGCTCCCTACATGGGGGGAGAAGGGGGTGATACCAGCTGCTCCGTAGCACACGCTCTGCCTGGATGTACATGTTCCGCACGTCCAGCCGCCATCCGGTGCCCAGGTTAAGTGGTCCTTCGCGGCTGTCTGTTACGATACCGGCACACGTAACACGTTTTGTGCCAAGTACACGCTCTGCTGTATTCAACATGCTCTACCCAGACCTGCATGTCATGGTTGAATATTCAGCATTTGCGTGTCAGCATGTGTTACCCTTTTATGCATGACGCATGTTATATACCATCCTCTCGCGTGCCGTGCTTGTGTTTGTTGCACGTCATGTGTACAAACCCCAGCCCGATGGCGTGTGGCTTTGCCCCGTTCCTACATAACACGCTTGCCCGAGCTCTGCATCTCTGCAAACATCTGGGGCAGCTGAACACCACACTCAGAAGCACGTGCCATGTTCACTGCGGTGTGCCTCTGCACAGGTTTGTGCCATGCCTTTGCTGATAAGCAAATCCTTACTCCACAGCAAAAGGAATTGCCGTCTTGCCCCCAGAGAAGCCAATCAAATCAAACAGAGTGGAAAAGAAGACAGCCTCTTCATTAACCTAACAAGGAGCCCTGGGGATTTACACTCTAGACCAGAGATTCTCCTCCAGCTCTCGCTGGATGCTTCGCCAACGTTCCTTGCGTTCCTTCCCTGGATCACCTGGGCAGGTATGTGTCGTCCCTCCCCGCCTTGGGCAGGGAGCAGCACGGGGGCAACAGATTCCTGCACAGCACTGCTTTTCTGCAAGGCTTCAACCCTCCGTTTCCCAGACTGGAGCAGCATCACCTCTTCCGTCTCCCTGCCTTTGCCTGATCCAGAGAGCTGAGTTACCTCCCTCACCCCTCGCTCCTGCAGCAGAGGACTCGGGTGACATTTTTTCTCTGGACCAAAGCCGGGCCAGCACCAGGGAAGGTGAAGTGTCCCTGTGGGCTGGGGAGCCTTCAGCCTGGGGAGGGATGCTGGTGGCTCCTGCGCTCTGCCACGGGTTCCCAGCATGGGGCCCGTAACTGCCTGGTGCCCCCTTTAGGCCGAGCGGGATTTAGCCAGCTTCCTCCACAACCCCGGCAAAACCTACCAGCAATCCTTCAGTTCCTACGGGACCCATTAGATCCTGGTACTGCAGGACCCTTATCCCCTCAGGACAGCACTCCAGCCCCAGGACAAGGCAGCAGCATTGGACAATGGTATCTGTGAACGAGGAGGCTGCTTTGGGAACAGGTTTTGGGTTTTCCCCTCTTTGCATTAACGTAACTGTACAAGCGCCAGCCGCCTTTTAAAGAGCAGAATGTTGAAGAGCAGAATGGCGGCATCTTCCCTTGAACACAGGTATCGGCGCAGAAATACTCCTGGGCTGTTAAAGCCTGGAAACGGCAGATAGGCAGGTACAGAGGCACAGCCTGCAGTGCCACAACAGGCCTTAAATAAAGAAGGGCCAGGGTCCCTCAGCTACCCCTAGTGCCCAGCTCAACCTCAGAGGACCACACCATCCTGGGAAGGTCTGGGGACAATTTCTCAGTGGCTAGTGAAGGACCGGATCAGTCCTTGGTGATGCAAACATAATTGCTTTCAATGGACGATACCATGGATGAACCTGTCCCACGGACTTCAGCATTTACCTGCTAAGCTGTCTTCACTGCAGCTTAGCTTCATCTGCGTACTTCAGTTGTCCATAAAATCATAAGACATCTAATTCTCATTAAGGTGAAAGGTCTTTAACACCAATTTATGCTATGTCTGTGAGTAGCAACTATTGCACAAACTTTCTAAACTGAGCACCATCGACGCTTAACTAAATCCTGCAACATCATCTGGCTGTTTCAGACCTCATCACTAAATGGCAGGAGTATCTGGCACTGCCTACATCTCACACCCCCCTGCATTATGCCAACACTCATTCCCCTTGCTCCACACTATGACCCAAAGAAGACCTCCACCACAGATTCTGAATATTCAAACTGACGCGATCTCTTGAAACAAATGGAAGAAAAGGAACCCCCTCACCGCCACTGCAAAATGTACAGTAGTGATGTTGCAGCTAATCTATTCCAGCAAACAAACGCATAGCTCCCCCGGACAGCTACAGAAGGCATTAGCATTTAGAGATGGCTCGGGGTAGATGCCACCACAGAGAAACGGTCTGTAGGATGCTCTTTAGCACCACCTGTATTCATTGTATGATAAACACGGAATGTTGCAGCCCATAAATCCTCCTCACGCGCACGCAGGGCTTAGGAACACCTTATGAGACTTATACGGAACAGCAAAGCGAGCCCCTTCCCCTCCCATTTGCAAGAGCCTGTACCTCCATGGCTGGGCACAGCCATGCTGTTGGCCAGCTGGTAGAGACGTTGTTGCTGCTGCTCTTCAAACGTGCCATGTTCATTCAGTGCCGACATCATGCGTCTATAGTGCTCCTCCGGGGTCATCTGAGTCACCGAGTCCTCAAGCAGAGGCGTGTGGGAGTTTTCTGAAGAGCAGAAAGATTTGGTCTTTTTTCCAGAGAGAAATACAGTGGAAAATCACATAAGTATGGGGATAGTGCAAAAGAAAGAGAAAGGGGGGGGGGGGTGTAAGAGGGATATTAACACAATTTCCCACAGCTCTGTAGCATACCCACTGAACTCGATGTACCGAGCTGCCAAATGGAGCTGACCTGGTGCTCCGAGATGAATCATTGCATGCGGTCAAGACACCCCTACAACTTGCTAAACCTCCAAACATGGGCATGCTTATATAGAGAAAAGTCTACGGCTTCAATTGCCGCAGCACCCAAAAAACTCATAAACAACTGCCCCCCAGCCCTCGAAAGCAACAAGCCTTACATTATTGTAACACAAAATTACCCGTAGGCTCTCTACCCCCAAGGTGGCAAAGAGGACACGGAGGATGAAAGAGTCCACTGAGTTCTCACCCTTCCATCTCAGGGAACGTGAGTTCTTTTTTTCAACTACTACCTGATGAGACATGCACCTCTTTCCCCCACCTCCTGAACCCCCGCAAGGACACAATGATGTGAGAAATGTCCAAGCACCCGATGTAGGTGATGCCGACAACCGTGCAACAGACAGCGATGACAGTCCACCTGCCCAGCTCTTGGAGGCAAGTCACGAAAGCAGGTTCTTTCAGATCTGTACGTATGGCTAAGCACCCTGAGGCCGTTAAAATTACCCCCAACACGCCTCCATCTCCATCTTCCCGGAATGGCTGCAGAGCCCAGGAGGGAGGCGCTTTGAGGAAGGCCCTGCCTGCTCCCTGGGCAGTCGGGACCCCAGTCTGACAATCAGGGAGATAAAACCACCGAGGCTTTGTGTTTACTGTAAGCAGAACTCAAGAGTAATTACCGTTCTCCGCCTTGGCGGTGGCTGCTCTAACGCTATTTTATCTTGGATCTTCCCCACAGGCAAAACCTTTTCATTACTGGGAGAGGAACTCCCAGTAACAACCTCAACAGGCAGAAGGGAAGGGAGGGAGCGGGAAGGGCTCCCCCCACGCTGCAGTCACCAGACCACCGCTGCGTTCAGTGAATGACAAGCCCACCCTACCGTGTGCCCCAGATTCCCGCTCCTTCATCCACCTCATTTGGCAGACGGAGTCCCTCAGGGCTCATGGCAGGTGACTCTGCTGCTAGACTGGTTCCAAATTCAAGGTGGTGGCTCTGAGCACAGACACAGCACCAGCGCTGTGATGAAAACACAGGTCATCTTGTTGGGAAAAGAGCTGTGGATCTCTCTCAGGTGAGAGAAAGGCCCCTAAGCTTGCTATCAGAAAAGAGAGCTTGTGGCAAACAGAAACAGTCGAAGAGACAGAGTACTTGTAAAACCTGGCCCTGCCACAGGAGCTCAGGGACTGGTTCACTTCTGCCTCGGCCAGAACGAGAGCCCGTGCGTGGCGAGTGCTGTCTGCCACCAAACGCGTTACACAACCGAGGGTACAGGGGCTCAGATTTTGGGGATGCAACCTTTACGTGTCATAATGAAATCGCCTCCTCCCCAAAACACAGGAGGGCCTAATAATAATAATAATAATAATAATAATAGAGAGTTTGAGCTGCACAAAGTTTCAATAAAAACGGGTTGCATCACTGGCTCCCAAGATACTCTTCCTCTGCAAAAGGGAAATGACTTCAGTCCCCTCCAACTCAGGTCAGCCACGGGGCTCAGCAAGGATTCTCAATGAGCACAGCAATTTGTGGCTGTATCTGCAACCACTCATCTCTACCCCAGTGACACGTATCTGCATCTCGGGGACCACAGGCTTCCTGTGCAGATCGCAGGTTCACGGCCTGCTTCAAGCCAGCAAGGAGCTGGCTCCCCACCCTGAACGTCCACACCGCGCTTAGAAACTAGACCCGAAAGAGGGAGGTGGCACAAGCTGATGGCCACGCCATGCCTGCTCCCTCCCCCTCCCTACCTCCAGTACCCAAACCCGCAAGACACCAGTGGAAGGAGCAGGGGTGTGGGGGGCCAAATTCCCTTCCACGTCCCCTTCCCGCCAGGTTGCTCCATCCCCTTCCCACCAGGTCACTCCGCAGACCAGATTCCCACATCCTCCTCCACTCTCTTGCTACCTCCCCCAGGAACACAGAAGCGCACCAACCGCTTCAGTTCCCTTCTGATGCTCTTAACCAAAGGTCTAAGGAGCAAAGCCGCACGCCAAAGACCTGATTTAGAAAAACACCGATTTTTTTTTTTTCCCCCCACAGCTGTGTCATTAGAGAAAAAAGAGAGGGGGGGAGGGGATTTAATAACACTTAATTACCATAAACTCTATCCGATCAGCCACAGAGCAGATTTCAGGTGCAAAGAGGAGGGGGAGGCAAGGGGAGGCTAAGAGGAAGGAGGAGTCCAGGGAAAGGCTGGATTTCCACACTTGGAAGATTTCACATGACTCAGCCAGTGCTAATTCCAGCTCTGCTGAAGCTTTGCTGTCTGCTTTTGTCATTACCAGGGGGTAATGCGGGAGACTGATCTCGCCAAATCTCTTCCAGCCGCCAGGTGTGAAATGGACTCTGGCATGGTCACCGGGAAGGCACAGCCAAGGGAGGCATCTGTTGGGCCCTGGCATCTCCAGCATGGCTCCCTGTTCGCCCGAGCCAAGGGGAGCCCACCTCTCCCACCCGCCACCAACACCGCAGGGTCCCGATGGCAGCAGCCACGGGGAATTCCGGCTCTTGGAAGACGCTGGTTTTCCGCTCAACCTGAAGGACGTGTCATTGCTGCACAACCTTTTCACCAAGCTTTTGTAAGGCTTGTCCTCCCCAAGTGATCCCAAAGGAGCACCCAGCTTGTCCGTCTCCTCTCCTGCTACAACAAACCCATGACGGGATGAAGCTCCTCTACTGACCCACAGTAAAAGCTCAAGGACCTGCTGCAACAGCACCTCCCCCCAGGTTCAAAGCCAGGTCTAGGTCAGCAGTGTGAGGGTCTTTGCTGCCTGAGCTGCCACCTGCCGGGGCAGAGAGGGCCCGTGCCCACTCCCACCATGTTCAGCAGTATGGCTTTGGGGGGCAGCGAAGTTGCTAGCGAGAACGGGGCCAAACATTGTTTCTCCATTTCATGGGCAAGCGGGCTGCCAAAACAATCAACAGATGGATCCCCTCTCCCCCCAGAAGAACGGGAACAAATTGACAGAGGCTGGATCTGAACTGCTCAGCTGTAGTCCAATTCCAGTTCTGGTGTACTTCATTAATCAAAGACGCAGTAAGATTTTGTTTTGTTTTAAATGATCTACAATAGCAAAGAAAAGAGAATGACATTAGGAGCAGCATATGAGGTCATCAGCCCACCCCAGGAGGCGAGTGCAATATTGTTCCCTACGTGTGTTTTCCAGCACTTAGTCCAGCCTAGTGTCAAATCTTCCCAAATGATGCGGCTTCTACCAGATTTATTTTTCAGCCGTTCAAATCGGAATCAAAACGCTCTTACTGATTTTCTCTTTTTGCTATCATTTGGTTCTATTTCACGTCTCGAGGTATCGCAGAAGCAGATCGCCAGACACGCTGCTGCCGCGGGAGTGAGGGTTTTACTTGGGGAATTGTCTCCCGGGGAGAAAGCTTCCTCCGTGACCTGCCAGCGCAGCCCTCGCTCCGAGCCTCTGATATGCTCGCATTTCCATATTAGACGCGAGAACGTTCTGCTCTGTTTGACAGCAGTGCTGGCGCGGCCCTGTTTCCACTGAGATAGGGCTCTCTTTTGATCTCTGGTGCGCACACTGCGAGCGCTGGGGAGGGGGGAAGGGAAGGTTACTGCTTCCCCGCTGGAAGGGTTTCCAGCCCTACAGGTGTTTTTTCACTCAGTCAGAGAGAAGGAGTGATTTACTCGGCTGCCTCTGTTCTCCTTGCCTTGTCAGACGCAGCCACGGCGGCACGAGATGTGCTGCGGGCACGGGGTCACTTCTCCTCTTCAAAAAGCTGTTTTGGAGACAATGCAGCCAGAGCTGCATCCACGGCAGGGCCGGCACGTCGTGGAGAGGGGGACAGTCCCCACTTGGAGCTGTACAGCACCACGGCAGAGCACAAAAGGTGGAGGAGCAGCACCCACACAAGGCACTCCACCCGGATGGAGAAAAAGGACGGGTGCATCCAGGGAGACGCTGCCTACCTGGCTGCTGCTGGAGGAGAGCGTGGGGCCACACGGGCTACAAAACTCCAGTTGGTGGCCCTTGTTTCCCTTCCTTCCCACTCCTCATTCACAACCTGCACTCACAGCACCTGGGTCCCAGCCAAGCTTGGGGCTCCAGCGCAATCCCACACTTTACAGCACTACTCGACAGCAGTAGTTCCCAAATTCCAGGTAACTAGCCACTAGGGTCCCTCCTGTTTGAAAACGGCTTGTCACGTAACGCAGATCCTTCTCTTTCCAACCATCTCCTTAGCACAGAGCTGGGAAACACAGGGATCGTTTCCCTCCTGGCCCTCCGTGGTACCCACGCCGCCGGAACGCTGCCTGGCTGCAGGATGGGAAGTCTCCTGGGAGTTCTCAGCTGCAAGGTGCTCTCGCTGTTCGGGGTTTAAGACACACAAACACTGGCTAGAGCCTCTCCTTTGCCCCTCTTCTCATAATGGGGTGGGTGAATAAAGGCCCCAAAAGCACACAAGTCTCTGCCCCAGCTCAGCCCCTCACTATTCCGATGGTATTCTACCAGCAGCACAGCCTAGGCTTAAAATGCCTGCCACAGCGCTGGAGAGAACAGGGGGTCCCCAGTGATCTAATACAATAAAAAACAGGTAAAAGGCCCAGCTCAGAATTTCCATTCCATCTCACGCAATTGTAAAGGGCTGGGAAGGCTTTCTGAGGAAAAAGTGGGAGTAGAAAACCAAAGGCTGCTTTTATTCAGGGCTTGCCAGGAACACCTCTCCTAATGGGCTGGGGGAATCCCTGAGTTATTCAGAGTTAAGGAGCAGGATTTAGGTCCCGAGCGCATACTGCAACGTCAAGGGCTGTTTATCTGCCTCACACGGCACTCGCCCCACTCAAGTAGAGAAAAAAGGTGGGAAGGCCAGAGGAAAGAAATGGAATGGGATCGTTTGACCCTGCTGGTCCCACGGCAAAATCATCGATTTGTGCAAGTTCAGCCAGTTTATTAGGAGAAATCCAAAGATGGCTTGGTTAAAGTTTAGCCCATTCTCAGGGAGGCCACATAGGTTGCTGTTACCTGGATTCAGTTCCTAAGCATGCACTGTCTTGGAATTACAACGGATAGAGACTCGGCAGAAACAGCAAAGAGGAGAGCAGGTGTATCTAGTGTGTTACAGGAGTCTCACGCCCCTATATAACAAATGCATTTCAGAACCTATAGAAGCAGCCTGCTGGAACTTACCTGCGCATCTACTAGAAACGTTTCAGTGATAACAGGAATAGGGCAGATGAAAAAAATGGGGGAAAACAGGCAAAGAGTAGCGGTGTATAGGGTTCCTCCTTAGACCTTTCAGAAAAGCCCAGTAAAAAGCTAAGGCACTTCTACTTGTATTAAAGAGTTAAGAGGCAGGCAAGGGTTACATGAAAGAAAAGATTTAGTATGTGCTTAGGTAGTGTTAGCAATATCAGATTAAGTGACACTAGCATTCAACATCCTCTCAGAGCATGCTGCCTTTCAGATCATAATTTGGCGACAAGGAGTCAAGAAGAGACAACATAGAGGAACATTATGCGAAATCAGCATGCAGTACAGGTCCCTACAATATATCTTTATATAGTATAACATAAGGTGCGTAGTTTAAGAAGGCTTCGGGACAAACTGCTGCAAAAAGTCTCCTTGTAGATTCCCTGGATTGGTTATTGAGAATATACACCTTCAAGAGTCTCAGCTGCCGGACTCCAAACCTATGGAACAGGATCCAGCTTCAGACAGCTAGTCTGCTTTTTATTTATTATTTTTTTTTAGTGGCAAAAGAGTGCAGGTTAAGCAGAGTGATCGAGATGGGTATTACTGACAGCTAATTGGTTTGAACTTAACAACAAAGCCTTTAAGTGAACGGCCTGCAAAACCTCATTTACACAACCTCGAGACAAACTCATTAACTGCAGGCTCCATTACCCGCTGCACTTTGCCAGTTGTAAAGAAAGTTTAAAAATCCCGTTTATAGGAAAGAACCATAGGACAAATCAGGAGATTAAAAAAAAAAAAAAAATCCCTAAAAAGAGAAGCCTTCTGCAGATTCCATCTCTATAGGAACAGTGCCATAAATGCATAAGAAAGAACTAGGCAGCCCTATTCTCCCCGCTAGGCTTCTTTTTTTCCCTTTAAAGGAACAGATGCCAGCATGATAAGCCTCTGTGTATCTTTTATATTAAACATGTAATCAAGACATTCTGCCTGAAAAGTAGAAACGCCCCGAAAATCCACCTCCAAAGCTGCAGCTTGCTTTTTTAATCATAAAACAATTATTCTAATCAAGCGGCAACCCCTTTCTCGCACTGCGAGCTTCCCTCCGATTAGATAAAGAAAGCACAGCACGCTGGTAGCATCCTGCATGCACCCTCGGTGCCGGATACTCCCAGCTCCCACACCACAGCCTCCTGCAACCCTCCCTTCCCTCCCTCCTTAATTTCAATTAAGTTCCACTCTTAAGAAAGGAGAAGAAAGGGGAAAGGGATGGGGGAGGGAGAAGCAGCACTTACCCTTTGGGGACTCACTTCTGGCTTTCTTGCTTTCTAAAGGACACTCACTGCTGCTGTTGGGAGAACATACTCTTCTCTTGCCTAAAATTTCATCTAGAAGAGAGATGAGAAACCTGAGTATCAGATAAGGTTGTACTTTCCTCTTTGCAGAAGCAACCAGAGAGACTTTGGTATTTTGCTCCTCTCTCTCACACACACAGACACACACACATATATCACAAGCAGAGGGGAAAAAAAAAAATGAAAGTAAGAAAAATCATCATCTTGAGAGCCTTGATCTGCTTTCCTAATCACGCAGTCCAAAAGCACATAATGACTATTCACACACTGATCAATGCAACGTTTTAAAGCTATAAATTCTGAATCCAGTTGATTTCCTTACTGAGTTTCATCATTTGTTCTGTTGCCTTTTGTCCCCCTGGTGTTTCCACTCCTTTCATGCCCTGATGCAAAGCAACTGGGGGAGAGAAAGGGGAGGAAAAAAACAACACACACAAAAAAAGCACAACAGATCTCTGAATCTTCCTACCACAGTATCTCTCTCTCTCTCTCTCTCTCTCAATCTCTCCCCCCCTTCTCCCCCCCTCCTCCTTCAAAACCTCAAGGTCCTTAGCAATCTTCCCCCTCTAGGTTGTACGGAAACACTCAAGCCTTTTGCATTACTGCAGCCCTACAAACCAACACAAAATATCTAATATAGAATTACAGCGTCCCCGAACAGATTTAAAATCAATATCCTCCCATAATAACGCTGGGGAAACTGAAAGCATGATGTTGCATATGGGCAGGAAGGAAGAGACTGTTTGTCACTGCAAGCATCAAATTCTCATCTATCAAGGGCTTGTTAAAGATGCAGCATCTTAAAACAAACGAAAAAAATATCTCACAAACAAGCAGCATATTCCAGCGAGTGTGCGTTGCGTTTGCCTGTGAGCCAACACGCGTGCAAAGCCCCTGCAATTTGCAGTGTGTTGCTTGAGAAAGGTTACAAACCCCCTTGGTGCTATTTATAAGAACAACAAAATTATTTATGTTCCGGGGGACGTTTTAAGCCAAGCAACTGTCCCTCACACTCAGAACGACTCCACGTTACTTTGAATTCAGCTACGCCAGCCCAGGTTCCTGCCTTGGCACTGTATTTCTCAGGGGATGCGGAGCAGGGATGCGCGGCTGCCAGGGGCTGAGCGGTGCCGCGGGCAGAGCCTGCCAGGCAGCGCCGTTAGCCAAAGAGCGATTCTGGAACTCCGCAAAGTTACAAGTGGCATTTCAAGGTTTTAAAGAGCACAAGCTGCCTCCCGTCTCATCTTGCCATGACCCTGTCACCCAGCCTGTTAACACAACCGGCGCTCAGAGACAACCATCCAGAACCAAAAGCAAAGCAAATACAACAAAAGAGTGGTAACTGGAAAGCAGATGGGAAAGGACAGATTCAGCCTTTGACAGCACTTTGCTTTTCTCAGCACTTCACATCCCAGGTGTTGAGTCAGCCTTTCAATACAGTTTGAATTTTATCAATCCTCCTGCCTCAGTTTACCCATTTAACTTCTCCAAAGCCACAGACAGTCTCATCTTGCCAAGCCAGCACCAAAGCTAGGAAGTACCTGGCCACACAGCACAAACAGAGTCACAAGCTCCCTCCCCACGGAACTCTTCATTCTTCATGTCGATTTTCCTGGAAACGTTAAGTCTGATGCTGCAAACCCTCAGCGCCGGAGGCCAAGATCATATATCCTCCTCAGAAGTGTTCTCATCCGGGATTTGTGGCTTTGAAACAACAAAGTCCCGTTGCTCCTCTCGCCCCTCCCAGCCTGGGCAGGAGGCAGCAAACCCCAACAGGGCTCGTCCTGATGTACTTCAGGCAGAAGACTCCATGGAAGAACTGGTGACAGAAGCACCAGCTACATGTGACAGCAGTTAGAATATGAGCAGTAAAAGATTCCTTGATTTCACAACTCTGCCAAGGCACCTCATTACTCTCCCGTCGCTCCTTCTCTCTCGCTGTTCCACTCCCACCCCCAGGCGCCCATCTGCCGGCAGACGCTGGCTCTGACTCGCACCATGCCCTGCTATTCCCAGACACGTCACCAGGACAGGTTGCGAGGCCCATCTCCCTCCCAACCGGCTGCACTTGTGCAGGGGAAGACCAAGATCATGCAGGAACTCTAAAGCGGCACCAACTCCATCAGACCCATGCCCCACCTGTCCCCAAAACACCCACTTCTTGGCACACACGTGAGTGAGCTGGCAGCTGCCACCGCCGGCATGCCACCGGGAAAGGTCCCAGATGTCCTTCAGTTGAGAATTGAACTTGGCCCTCCAGAGAGATCCCACACGAGTGTATTAATCTCTAGGATGATCCGCAGCATTTTCCTTCCAGCATCTCAGGTTCACACTGTACCAAAGCACCAAATCCCACACACTGACTTTGTATTTGGGTTGCCCCCCAGCAGTTTTTATCGCAGTCAGTCAGACCACAGAATGAAAATTTTCCATTTTTTTTTTTTCTTTCCTTTGTTTAAGGCAAAGTCCTGGGACATGTCAGAGACTGCCTCTGCCCCTAGTGCAGGGACTAAATCAACAAGATATACAGTCAGCGAGGAAAAGGGAATAATCTTCATTGGTAGCCAGTATGGAGGCACAAAGATATGACTTTACTGAGTCAGTAGGAGAGCACAAGACTGAGCGCCCATCTTTCGAATTCTAGTGCAGTGCTATAGGAAGTCATACCCCCCTCTCGGCTTTCTCAGCTGCAAAGCAGGGAAGAGGCAGGCCACGTTTTCATGAGTTACCCGCTAAACTCACAGATCCTGGGGTGCAACCTCAATGGCAATGTGTTTGTGGTACAGCACCCATCCTTTCCTCTCTGCAACTTAAACCATACACACAGCTTTGGCATATCACTTACACCCATAACCATGTACCCTTTTACAGGACCCTATAGTCTAAATTCATCCATTTACGCCCACATGCCGTTCATCCAGCCGCTCTTCGCGCTCACCCACAAAGAACCAGGACAGTGGCTGAAGGCACTGGGATGGGAGCACCCACAGTCCAAGCTCTCCCTGACTTTGCAGCAGCAGCAAAACCCACTATGTTTTGCAAACGAGCTGACAGTGTAACTTCTGGATGTCTTAGCACCCTCCCAGAGGCAGGTTGTGCATTTAGAGCACACTGCAACTCACTGGCCAGAAAGCCAAAAGCCAGCTGTTTGCTCAGCCCGTGCACCTGCAAAAGGCAACACTCCACCTTAGGACAGGCGTGGAGGGATAGTTGGGGGCGGGGGGGGGAGGTGTGTCTTTTTGTTTTTTCTTTTTCTTATTTTTTTCCCCAAATCCCTGCTTTTGCCTCCTCTCTCCTGCCTTCTACAAAGCATTTCAGTTGAAAGGAAGCCAAATCAGGGCAGTTTTTTAATATTAAAGCTGAAAACGAAAGACATTATCAGTAGAACTGTAATGTTATGAAGCTAGGCCAGGCAATAATACCAGTAAGGAGTGCTAGAGGAAGCCCCAAGCATACTGATCACCTACTGCCACCAATGCAACACAGCCCCGAGCACCCCCCACCGCCCCCAGCTCTCCCATGCAGGTCCCCGATCCTGCGTTACATTCAAGGCTCCTGCTAGCTCGACAAGGCAGTACAGAAAGTGATCCAGGGAGGTTTTTGGAAACAAAATCGAGTATTTTCGCCCAAGATCTAGAAATCAAAGTGGATTTTTCCCCCTCTTTCATGGGAAGAGAAAGTTCAGCACTCACCTGCTGCAATTCTACAGTGAATGAATAGAGACCGGCCAGGAAAGTAGGTCAGCTGGAAGAGGACAGCACTTCTGCCCCGTACAGAAGTATCACCCGATGGCCTTGCAACCATGAAGAGAAAGGATGTGGGTATGACACCATAAAACGAGCTTGTGTCGAACCAGGGCAATGGGGGTTTTATCTAATCACAGCCCTCTTTGGACTTGAGACACGCTGATTAGAGGCCATGGGTGGAAATGTCACCTGGGAGTAACAGTGCTTTGCACCCCTGCGCTGCCTCTAATCCTCAGCCTCCCAGCACTCAGCAGAGCTGGACGACTTAACAGTCATGTTCACCAACACGTCTAAGAATCCCAAGCCTCATTATCAGCTTTGAGGCGAGGACTTGGGAGCCTAAGTCAGCTGGGAAGATTAGAAAACCTATCCCTAGGTTTCTCCAAAGAGAGAGGGACTTTATCTCCACTCTTTACATGGGAATCCGCAGCAGAGAAGATACACCAAGGACACACATTGCACCAACGGCAGGGTGAGACCTGAGCCCGTGTCTCAACGACTGAGCACAGGGTTTCACCTGGAGAAGGGAAATGACAAATATGAGATGGTCACAAAATTTTTGCCCTCACAGCGTTGCTAGATGGATGGACTACAGAGCGAGTCCCAGTTACAGCTGAGGAACCGCACCAAGTTTCTCTGCACTGTGTTATGCTACAGACACAACGGGAAGAGATCGAGACCTATCTCACGCTCCCCATCCGTATCATTGGTTTTGCTCTGAAAGCTTCTTGGACCCAGAAGTCCTGAGTAAACAGAGAACTGAGCCAACTTACATGGGAAACCACCCAGGCTCAGATAGCCAACATCTACTGAGAAGAGAGTCCTTTTTTCACCTCTTTTCACATTACTTTAAGAGGAGGAAAACATTCTCCTTTGCTCTTAACTCTCCCCCATCAAACTTAAAACCCTGGAGATGACAATTCCCACTGACCAGTCTGAAATGTCTTGGCAGCATCTCAGGTTATTCAGGTCTCCCCTTTCCCTCAGCTGAAACAAGGCTGCCACCAGAGGAGCTGCTCTCCTCCAACAACTCTGGTGCTCCAGCCCTGTCGCTCGCTCTGTTCCTGTGCCGAATGTGCCAGGTTTGCGGGGACCCCGGAGACTTACTTCCCCAGTGATAGGCTTGTGCCTTTGTGAGCCGCAGCACCAGTTTACCGGGTCCCAGCGGGCCCAGAGCCGCTCTCAACAAAGGCTGGCAGACAAGGGGCCACGCAGTAGGCTGCGCGCCGCAGCATGGAATCTGGCTGCACATCGGCCCCATCCGTTGCCAGCAGGAATCAATGGAACAAAGGGAGAGTGAAGCACAAGGTCATGGGAATAACGGGCCATAATTTAACTGAGGGCAATGAGAATGGAAAAAAAAAAAGTTATTGGGGAAGCTGGGGGAAGGGAAGCAGTGGGCTTCTGGAGTTGGGATCCTAGAACAACAATGTAAGTGCATGCCAGCTCATGGGGCAGGGTTAGTTCTAGCAAGGGAAGGGCAAATATCGCTGGCTCTCGGCAAAGGGGATGTCAAAACAGCTGCAAAATAAAGGTAGCACCCTCCTCCCAGCAGGTTGGCTTAATGGCTTCAGGGACATGGCAGGCAGCAGGTTTCAAACCTTAGCTATTGCACTGCGTTGTCTCGTTGTTCCTTTATGTCTCCACATCTATATCTATTTGTTGGTTGTCATTTAGATTTAGATTGCAAGCTCTCCAGGGCAGGACGCATCCTTTTGCTAGCTGCTGTACCAGTCTTAATAGTACAAACAGTAAAACCAGCAGAGCGAGCTGGGCACTCCTGGCTCAGGACTGTCCCTAGGCTTGACCAAGGTCTGCAAACGTTCCCTAAGCACCACACTTCAAGTTCCCTGTGACAAGAAGCTCTTGGGAACAGGAAGATAAAAGGAAACAAAGGGGAGGGAGGAATGGGACGCACTAATGGTCTCCTACTACAAAGCAAGGGGAATGCAATATTGAATAATTAAAGGGTTTTCGTTCCTGCTCACTTTGAGAGAACTTAACTTTGCCAGAGCGGTTGTGCAGTCACTCCTCTCAATAGCAGAGGACTCCAACAGGCAAGTCAGTGACCATCACTCACTGATCTCAATGCATTACATAGAAATTAGCACCCCAAAGGTAGGCCTGGTGTCACCAACCCCTTCCTAAATGCGAGTTAATCGCGGCATACATGAAAGCTGTGGGAGCACGCAACAAGACTCAATTCTCGAGTAGAAGGATTCCCAATGTGTAACATATCAACCATCCTTGCCTAGGCTTGAGAAGGAGTCTGCCTACCCTATCTCAGCTCTAACCACTTGGCCATCTGCCTTTCCTCCTACCACACAAACAGTATCCTGCTACATCCCACCTCCTCGTGCTCACGCCATTTGCCTAGCTGGAGCTAAGCTCCTAAAAGGACCATCCAATATTTCAGTTCCCAAGGAGTGAAACAGGGGGAGGTGCAGGTGATGCTGGAGCCGTCCTCCTGTCTGTCTGTAATGAGGCTGTTTATTAGCGAAGGTGCACTAACATCCCCTTGTCTCCCCGAGTCTCACAAAATTCATTTTTACAGCATGCACCAAGCCACAGAAAGGTGGTAAATATTCATAGTATGAAAAACACTCATGGAGAGGATATACTGCACTTAAGAGAGAGATCTGAATTAATTTTATGTGCTGCAGAGAGGCTTTTTAGCAATTGGAAACTTGTGAATCCCCGCTCTCTTCCAGAAGAGATTTAAAGAATGAGGCTGGGACGGTGGGCTGGAAGTCCAGGTCTTTTGGAGACTCACTTTCTAGCTCTAAAAAGGAGCACGTTCTAGGGGGTAAGACAGGAGAGAAGGGGGAAGCGTGTCATGTCAGAAGACTTAAGCACAGTTCCAGTAAGGATCAGGTTTTTCTTGAGGGACCACAAACCTCTTGTGCAAAGGTCATTTGGCCTCAATTTATATCTCTGTGATAAAAAGCTAGGAAAACTGGCATCCTTCCTCTGACACGGAAAGCTCCCTCGGTGCTGGGGAATGCCACACAACACCCAACCCTGCCCAAAGGTGGGCACGGCAACGCGGCAGGGACAGCACTCGCTGTTTCCCTGGGGACTCCCAGGGGCTGCATCTCCTGCGTGTGGCCTGTGCCAGCAACCCGGTACGGCCTCCCGCGCCCAGGACAGCTACTCCTCCTCCTCCGGCTGCTCTTTCTACAACCCTCCCAGCATTTCTTTAGAAAAGTGAACGCTGAAGATAGTGATTTCCAACAGAGCTGCTGGTGGTGCTGTACCCTTAGCACCATTTAAATGTCCGATTGCACTCATTCAGCCCCTGAAAAAAACAGCGCTCCTCCAGCCCGTGACAGCTTTGACAGCCAGACTCCTTAATTCCTTTTTCTTATTCCCTTAATCTGTCATCTTTATCAGGCTGGGGAAGTGCCAGGCAGCATGCAGGAGCCCCGGCCCCGATCAATCTCCACATTACAGCTGACAGAATGGTGCTAATAACTTATTGATCTAATGTTTGCCAAGCCCCACAGGGGCTGAAAGGCTGCCATTGATTGGCTTGAGGGAAGGAGCCTCTCAGCTGAGAGCAGAGCGGAAAGCCTTCAAATTGTCTTCTTCCCGAGGAGCTTGGAGATGGAGGGAGGGTGGGGAAGGGAGAAGAGGGAGGAGGACGAGGGGAACTAAAGAGAGGAAGAGAAATGGAAAGGAAGAAGGGCGCATATGCGAGATGGGGATTAAGAATGGAAAAGGAAGGGAGGGGAAAAAGGGTTTGAGAACCAAAGATATGCATGGAGGAAGGAAAAAAGCAGGAAAGGGGAGAAGAGCAAAGAGAAGAAAAGGCATTGGGAACAAAAAGATTGTGCAGAGCTGAAAAATTAATGACATAGACAGCTGACCCTCTTCTTGCTCACAGCAAATCGTTAATAAAATCTTTCCAACCCCCAGCCCTCCATGCTAAGGCAGCTCCTCCCAAGTCTGTTCATGTCTGATGTAAAGCACGCAGCACTGCTGGCTCCCCTCACCGGGTCTGAAGCCACCAGCTTGTGTCTGGGGAGAGGGCATCATTAGGACAGATTCCAGTTTAATTCACGAATCTGCTCCCCACGGTCCTATACATGCAACTTAACCCTTGAGAATCCCCACCCACCTCCTTGACTTGCACTGAAGAGGCTAATAACCGTGGAAAGTCCTCAGACACGCTTAGCAGAGGGAAGGGAGTTGAGGGTCTTTACTGTGCCCCTGTGGGGAAACCCACGCTACCGGTGTAATGCAGAGACAGCAGGAGAGAAAAAAAAACACCACACAACACATGACCTTTCAGAAATTGCAGTAATGGTTGTCGTCTTCTTTCCCATTTACCGGAGCTCAGCCCAGGGCATGCCAGTTTTGGCAAAGGGTACACGTGTTGGAGCAGTGCTGTAAGGCAGGGACTGAGCTGGCAGGGCGTCAAGGAAAGGCTGGCATTGTCACACACTACCCTGGCAGGTTTGCCTGCCCCGGGGCTCTAAACACACAGCGTTCATTTCGGGTCTATTTTTGTGGTGGACTTCTCTCAAGCCTATCAATCCAAAAGGCTGGGTCAACATTCTCGTGGGTCGCCTCCAACACATCTCTCCCACACGTACAGCCCTGCACCCCTTTCTCTTCGGCAGGACTTCTCCCTGCCTGCCACCAGAGCCCTCATGAAGCTGGGAGCCGTAGGGCACCCTGCTGATCACTTGAAAGCAGCAAGGAGCAGAGCAGCAGCTCGGTGCCTGCCACCCAGGCATTAATCACAGCGCGAGCCCTCTGGACACACAGCTGCGGGGAGCTTTGGGGAGACAGCGTCACCTCTGCTGTGCAGCAAGAGCAGGCGGCTAGGCTTCGCAGGACTAAATCCACAGCATCCCAACCTGACGACAGATACACGCAGGCACCGGAGCAGGAACAGTGTCAAAGCCCTGGCTCTGAACTATCAGCTTGACTTGTGGCAGGGTCAGGAGCAGCCACCCAACGTCCCTGCGCTTCCACCCAGCAGCAAGCAAGAGTGGACAAGGCAGGTGCCACATTACAATCTGTGCTGGATTTCTATATATAACATCAGTGAGATGTCAGCGCACCGATGATTTGTTTTCAGCTCTTTACGAGCTGCCTGTAAGGCACCTGGAAGGGAGGTGGAAGCAGGGGGCGGGGAAAGGTTATTTTTGGAAGCAGGATAATCTTGCTCTGCCTAGAGCTGCAAGGAAAGGAAGAAAGAAGTCGGTGTTTATTTCCGTTTCAAAGCTGCAACACGTACTGGCCATGAGTTTGGTGGCTGATCCAACTGCCAGAAGGTGATGGACTCATTGTCCTGACTATGGCCAGTCTGCCCCATCCACGCCGGGCTCGGAGGAGGCCAAGCTATGTACGCTGCCGTGGTGGGCCCTGTGCAGCTGTGGCACTCCCTTCCTGCAAGGGAGGAAATACACCTTGAAACACATTGGTGACCTTCCCAGAGGTGTTTGCAGAGCCATCCTACAAGAACCCTCCTGCCAGGAGCGGGCTTCAAATCCCTGCCAAGAGCAAGGTTTACTGAACTCCAAGAACAGGGCACTAAATTGCCTGGGCTCTTCCTCCTCCTGCAGTGACAAAGCCAAGAATAAAGCCCGCAAGGCTTTCCAGAAGAAATAAAAATGAACTTAAATAGAGCACGAAGAAAGGACAGTCCTCCAGATCCAAGCCAAGAGGATGAATGGCACTGACAGAGCCTAGACCTTCATGTTGCCTCGGTGAACAACTGTCCTTCATGGTAAAACACGTAAACAAAGGTGGCTGGGCTTACAACTCCTAGATGCCCGTTTGGTGCTGATTTTCTGCTCAATTTAAGGCAGCAGCAGTTCAATACAGGCTTCTGCTTTTTTTGTTGTTGTTTGGCTTTGTTAAATGCAAACATGTCTGCATCCTAGCTCATTATCACATGCTCAGAAAACAGCCGTTCACTGTGATTCTGTCTCTAACCATTAGCGGTAACATCCCTGATCCTAATTCTTTTTCACCCCCGATATTAACTCCTCCTTAGCAGATGAAAGCTCTAGGTCTCAGTGCAAAGCCATATGAAGTCATTGGGAAGCCCTCCATGGCTGGCACACAGAGTTCAGGGATGGGCCCAAAGAAAAGTGAGACAACTGGTTTGATCAGCTATAGATCCATGTGTGCAAGCTACAAGCGTCGCCTTGTCAATAAAAATTCCAAGCCCAATTTTTAAATGGGAACCTGTTTACAGTTCACTCCTGAAATTTCTCCTTCTCCCTTGCTTAGTCAACAGAGCGTCAAGTGGAAAGATGAGACAGAAGAGTTAATACAGAAGAACAAATAAACTCACAGAGAGAAGAGAGAGACCCCTCTTTTCAGGATGTTTGTGAGACACAGATGAACTGTGCTCTTCCAGGCCTCCAGTGGAGCAGGACTCCTCAAGTGGGACTCCTCCTGGGACACAGATGTCACGTTCTCTCTGTCACGCAGAATTTCCACAGGAATCATTGCAGGTTAACATGCAACTACGCTGGTCACTGAGGACACCACTGCTCTGAGGCCAAGGCTCTCAGGGTTTGTCATCTCCATCACATTGACCAACAACCCCCAGAAAAAGCCTGAGCTCTCTGGGAGCTCTGCAACATCGGAAAGCTGGCTTTCTGCTGCTTCCCACACCACAGCCAAAGCAGCCTCTAATCACTGGGGAAGACGTCTTTAATCCATTCAGAGCCCCAGATGTTACATGCAGAACCATAGCAAATTGCTTGCTCTTTGGGGCAAGACCTGATTCTGCCATGCCTCCATTAAGTGCCCTCTCTCAGACAGTATCAAGACAACTCCCTCTAATCACGAGGGGCAGAAGGAAGATCTACCCACCTTCCTCTAGCATCAGCGAGCCTGATCCCTCCACTTCTATCCATGCAAACAGTCCTACTGCGACTGGAAAGTCATGAAATCTGGCGCTGCAGAACAGAGGGTATTTGAGGAGAGAAAGAGAAATTAACAGGATTTTTGCACGAGAGAAATTATTTAGGGCTTTGGGACCAGGACTCTATTGCAAAATGCTTTTTCGAATCCTAAAGCAGCGTGCAGAGCACGCACGCAAACAAGGGAGAAGGCGCCGTACTTTCTCTCTCAGCCATGGTGCCCCGCAAGGCCTCCTCCGTCCTCCCCGCCCCACGCGTGCCCCGGCAGACTGCATTAGCCAAACTGGATAGAGGGGATTGGACTTGTTTACAGACACACCGCTAGCTGCTTAAAGGGGCTCTAAATCCGTGTTTGATGTGCAAACCGGCAGCTTTGCTACTGTGCCTTTGTCAAGCAGCCCTGGCTCTGCTCATCCTTGTGTGTGTGTCTCTCTCTCTCTCAATTAAGATTAAAAGCGCCTTGTGCCATCATCCGCTCTCAAGGTAAGCCCCTCTGTAGTGCCAGTGCTGTACCCTGTCTGCTGCCTCGCCTTTATCTGATCCATTTGGAAACGACTTTTATATTCTCATTAGGCTCCTCGCCTGCCCTCCCCTCCCACACGCGCGCTCCCCCCGAGGCAGTTGAGCATACTTGCTCTACCTTTGCAGATGTTGCTAAGCCTCTTACTAAATCTCACCAATGCAGGCTGCCTCCGTACGCTCCTAAGGAAGCGCAGACCCCATCATAGGTACTTTTCCTTTCTTCCTCCATTTGGCATATTATAGCCCCATCGTGACTGCAATTTAATTAGCACCAAAAGCATTCTCCAGCATTTTCCACCGCAGAACACCACCAGCAGGGAAGGACGCAGCAGAAAATCAAGTCCACGGGGTCAAGAGAGGAGAGACCATTCACGTCTTCTCGGTAAACTGCCCTGGGAGCTCTGGGCGTCACCAAAGTCTATTTTTCCAGGTAGGCTCTACATATGTTCCCCCCAGACGCAATCCTGCAGACTGCCAGCGCTCAGGGGAAGCAGCTCCCCGCTCTTCTCTGCAGAGGGAGTATCTCTCTGCCCAAAATCCAGCAGCTGGATTAACTAGCTCCAGGTTTAAATAAATAAATAAACAAATAAATAGATTTGAAAAAGGTCCAACACTGGCCAGAAAAGTAGGAGGAGATTAAACATAGCAGCTGGATATAGACCCAGCGTAGACATAACTTGTATTTCAAAAGAGGAGCTGGACATAATTTTGATCGATGAAGAGCAACAGAGCTGGCAGAGACGCGAGTGCCCTTCCTTTCCACTACACCCTCTGGTCCTCCGCAAGAATTTACTGCCCTTTCAATCTGTGTTGGAAACAACAAACACTTGAAATTTGCACAACCATTTGGTGAACGGACATTTACCCAGGGACCACAGAAACCAGTGCTCTCTATTTTGCAAGGCCAAACACCTCCGCTCTCAGTCACAAAGAGGAGGCAGGGAAAGCAGAAGTGGCAGAAGTTTACTGCTCTTAAAAGCCTGAGGACACCATAATGTCAACAGCCAACCCTGATGAGAAGAAAGGAAGAACAGTATGAGAGGGTGCGGATGGGTAAAATCCTAAACCAGTGAGATAGATCTCCTCGGCCAGTTAAGAATTCAGAGCTACAAACAGGGCAGCTCTTCCCGAAACGCAGTCCCCCTGGGATCGAAGGAAATCCAAGCGCATCAGTGGTAATTGTAATAAATCTGCAGCGCCGCAGAGCTGGCCCAACACACGCAAGTTTGCTCCATGATTAAGAGATCTCTGTAATACCTTAAGGTCCCCGGTGGGCCCAGAGCAGTGAGATACAGCTAACATGCATCAAACACATAAGAATATCTCAATCATTACCACAGCTGACGGTGGCTCCGAAGCCAATCGATAGGGCAATTAGATTTTATCAGCACACGCCTCTCGGCCACCTACTTCTGCTGGCGCTGCAAAAGCCTCAGTTACCCCTGCCAGTTCTGGGTCTCCAGATGACTGAGAAGCACCGGCTGGAGCAGATTTTTGCTTTTTTTGTAGATTTTTTTCTGTTGGTATTCTTTATTTCCTTTAAAGGTCCAGTATCAGGGGACACTTCAAGCATCAGTTAAGCTGTCAGCTATTCTTATCTAGGCGTCTTGCTTCAGTACACACACTAGGGGGGGGGAACACCACCCACCCCCAAATCTTCCATACGCCGAATCCCTAGAAGTAGGCGATAATCCACATCCATTCCATATTGTCACAGTGAAACACCACCACACAGGTCTGGCAGAGACGTTAGGGAGGGCAAGAGAGGAAACTGAGCTCTGCTGTTCTGTCATCATTTGCTTTACCATCTTGGGCAAAATTGCCTTTCTGTGCCTTGGTTGACTCACGCACCTCTACGATGTACTCGAAAACTGGTGGAAAGCATTAGGCATCTTGCCCAACATTTCTGATGAAACTTTATTTGCTGGCAACATAACTACCTCCTTTTCCCCTTTATCACTGTAGACTAACAATAACAGTCTTTCCATTTTTTGTAAGCGTGTTTTCAAAGCCCTGTAGCTCTCAGATTTGCTAGCCCAGATTTCTGTAGATGCTAAACTTGCCAACACATCACAGTCACTGCACTGGTCTTAATCACACCTAAGTGATGCAAAAGATAGCACAGCTATTTGGTTTTGGTGACTCCAGACTCTTCCTAGCTCTTTGGGCCTCACAAGATACAAAACACAGCGAGTTCTTTTGTCCCAGCTATCCCAAGCCCTAAGACTGTGCCTCCCTAGGCTTATTGTTCCAAACGGCTAGCACCCACCACAGTGGGTTATTATATCCACCGAGGTGGGGTTTTAAATCCTTTTCTACTCAGGGCCAAACCCTATCCAAGCCTTTCAGAACCCAGTTATTTTCCAAGTCTTTCAGCTTCTGCTGTCCCAAACTAAGCTCTCCAGCCTCTCTGTTTCCAAATATAACCATCAGCATTGACATAAAGTGACCCGTTTTCACTTAAAAATCATCCATAAGCTTTCCAAGGATATTAATATCAGTGCTGGTCTTCCAACCAAAAGCGTTATACATTCCAGCAACACACTGGCCTCTTCAACCCCTTTTGACCTGAACATCAGCCCAGCTCTAGCTTGAACCCTGACTCTAGTCTCACCCATCTCCCAGAACTCATAAAAGCCCCAGAACTAACTATACACCATTAGTTTCCATTAGTTTCAGCCCCCTTCTGCATTTCAAAGACCGTTAAAGATCCAGTAATACTTCTAATTTTCCAGTCCATGCTGTTCAAAACTATAGCACTGCCTCTAATCCTGGTGTAACTACAAATCAAGGAACTCCCTTCACAGCATTAATCATAAACCGACCAACCCTGCCAACTCCAACCCTGATCTTAATCCCATGGGCCCTGCAATAAGCAAATCTCTTCCATTCGTGCTATCCTTGTTCTCAATCCTCTATTTAGCCTCAGCCATAGCCAAGAAGCCACGTACACTTCTGAATCCCGTTTTAGCAGTATGCACTCACCCCTCATCCTGCACATGGAGAATGCGCAGCCTGAGCTGCAGAGCAGCCTCCCGGAGCGTTCAGATGCTACTGGCTGGGACTGTGTGCCTAACTTCAACCCATGAACGCTAAACCAGCAACAGAAGACGTCGTAGCAGCAGATTCCAACTTACTTTGAGAGCATGGCAGCTTACAGTTGTGAGTGATGTGGGAGTTT
Organism: Rissa tridactyla; assembly: GCF_028500815.1. NCBI lineage: Eukaryota > Metazoa > Chordata > Aves > Charadriiformes > Laridae > Rissa > Rissa tridactyla. The sequence goes on along the minus strand of NC_071481.1, from coordinate 5,645,978 downwards.
TTAAACATAATGGCATTAGCATCATTTACTCGGCACTGTCCATCTCTGAATGCCTTCCCGAGGGCGAGATTCTCACAACCCAAATACACAGTATTCTTCTCAAAGGCATACATGCAAACAGCAGACAATGGGGGGCACAATTCTTATTCCCTTATTATTGTAACTAAGTGGCTTAAGCAACAGCCAGCCTTTTAGACTAACCCCACACTAGCTCTTTTAGAATTATATACGTAGCAATTAGTTATAGCACTCTCCCCTTCCATACCTGCCAGTAAAAACAAACAGAATTGGGACATAAACCAAATAATCAGCATTGGCTACAAATCCAGCCCATTTACTTTCTGTTGCCTTGACTTCCATGGCCGGGCGGTGGTGACACAGGTACCAGCTCAGCACGTGCTCTGCAGTCAGAGCTGGCAGGTTCTGCGCAGACTTTGGCAAATGAGTCTTCCCTTAATCAAACAAGCATTTAGAGTGAGCCGGCTCCAGGCAGCGGGGAAAAAATCAGAGTTAAACTGTCCCCGCGGAGATGTGACAAGGCTCACTCTCCCTTTAGATACCTCATCTCCCCACCATCGCCCCCCTACTCTTTTGCTGGGCAACTCTTGTTAGACACACCAAATGTATCGCGTCCTGAAAAGCTCTGTCACTCCTCTGTCGCTTGCTTGGTGGCCTCTTGCGTGAATGAGCCCACTTCTTTCGCCTTGCTCAGGCTTTCACTGAGGTCAGAGCCAAGCGCTGCTGCCCTCCCTGCTACAACATCTGCACGGTGCCTAAGTCTTATATTTCTTACTGTTTCTTATGGTTAGGAAGCTAACCAGAGAACCTCAAACACAAATTCTAACAAATAAGACTGAGGACTTCCACGTTCGATCCTCTCTACTGCTTAACACCCATGGGAATGAGAAGCACCCTTTGCATATCTGGAATGCAAGTCTCAGAATTTCAGCAACGCTGATCAAGCCCAGCAGTTTCTCTGTAAAGCAAACAATATTAAAAAACATTTTAACACACAGGGTCAACTGAGACGTACAGACTCAAGCAATGTCATACAGAAAAAACTATTTTTCTGGCCAGTTTGGCTCTTAGAGCAGTGCAGGCAAAGGGGCTGTGGAGACTGGTTAATGAAGAGAATATGGAGATTCAGCTGTGAAAGCAAAGACTGGGAGCTGCCCATGGCTGCTTTACAGACGTACCACAAATCCCCCAGTTCAGCACAACACATTTATGGGACGGAACACTTTACTGCACAAGTAGTCCCACCGGCACAAATTTCACTGCAGGCAGGAGGAACCTTTCTGGAAAGGGGTCAAGCCTCCTGCAAAAGGCAAACCAGGTACCTGTCGTGTTAGTGTATATCCTCCAAAGACATTCCCAAAGCCTACTACATATGGTGTTCCCTTCAGATCTGGGGTTAAGTTACACAGTCAACCGAATGACTTAGAAGAAAATATGAACAAAACCACAAACATAGAGATTTTCAGGAAAGGCCTACATCAATGTACACAGAGAAATCCAGTTCTGATTCGGAAGGGCAGGCATCACTCAATACAAAAACTAGCACCGCTCTCAGATTTTCCTCAACTTTTGTTTATAATCAAAAGCAAACTGTAGATTCTGCAAACAGCAAGGAGATGTCTAGTTTATCACCAGTGCCTCAACTTGCTGCTTGACGCGTATCTACCACCGAAGCACCCTTGCCCACAGCTCCCTTACCGACATCCAGAGAGGCACGGCGCAGGATCCTAGAGGAGCATTTCTGGTTCTACCACGCTAAGTCGAAATCAGGTGAAGTTCCCCAAACATCCAGGTAGCGCTACAAACCCAAACAAACCCACTCATAAAGGAGTTGGCAGGCACAGAGGCAGCACGGGGAACCTCTGATTAATGAAATTACAAATCAAACCATGCTCTCTGCAAGGCCTTTCTGCTTCACTTGATGCTAACCCTGGGGACATTTCACTTCTTTGCTGGCGCAAGCTCCTTTGCCAGTAGTTTAACACAGACCACTAGATTTGAGAATAACACAGGGCTGAGATCTCAAAAGGACTTTAACATCACCATGAAATCCTTTCCATGTTAATCTTCAGCCGGAATATTAAAAGCCTGCATACAGCTTTCTCCAAATTGTAACACAAACAGCCACAGAAAAAAAACAGCTGCTGAAAAAAATGAACAAACGAGGGAGGGAAAGAGAGAGGAGGGAAGTCAACAAACCCCAACCAGCGGGACCCGCTCCAGCTGCTTACCTGCTGCTCCTAAGCCAACGTCGATGCTGTTTCTCTTGAATTCACAGCGGCTCTGGGTCTCTGGCATAACGAGCTGACGGCTCTGATGCAGGTTGGAGATGATAGTGGAAAGGTCGTTATCACGGCTGCAACAGAGCAGAAAAGCACCAAGTTAAGGAAATCCTATTTGCCACCACATAATTGATTTTTGTGTGTATGAGCGTATGTGTGTGCGCACGCAACATTCTTTTGTTTGCCCCTGACACAGCTGTACTTCAAGAAAGGTTCTCCCCCTCCTACCCATCAGGTTCCTCGGTAACCTCCTCTAGTTTTGGGGATGGGAGACTAAGCGCAAAGCACTTCCCAAACAGCCCTCTCATTTCCCATAAAGGGCTCTGCTGCTGCCAGAGCTCCTGATTTCAGTTTTGCCAGATATAACTTGCGTGGGCCAGAACTTACATCTCAGATGGAAAAACTGAAAGTGTAGGAATTGGCAGATCCACTCCAGAATTAATAGGAAACTTGAACTGAAATAACTGATAGTTTTCTATCAGTTGCCATCCTTCTATTCTTAAAAAAAAAGTAAGTTTTTCCATTCCATCACTTTTGGAACACAAGACTACTTTATTTACTTGAATAATAGTTTTTCTTTTTAGAGAGAAACTCACCATGAACCCGGACATCAGCATTACTCAGAGCTGAGGGTACAGACTTATTTACAAAACTAATTTTCTACTCTTCACTCTAACAAATCCTGAAACAATGCTCTCTTCCTTCTGGTACAAGAGAATGCATTACAGCAATTCAGCATTATTTTGCCTGTTATCCTTGCATCAGATTGCTGCTAAGTAGGCTAGTTTAGTCTTTTTTTCTTTTTTCTTTTTTTTCCCTTCTATGGAGAGGGAGAACACAAACACAAAAAGACATTCACTAGCAGGTACTGCAGTTCAGCTGGCAAATGCTTCTGCTTGCAAACCACTATCTGCTTGCAAAATATTTCTGAATAAATGATATACAAACACTGAAGAGGACGGACAAGCTAAAAGGTATACATGATACTAAATGAAAATGCTGGAATGCCTCCCTTTTGTTTGTTTTGCTGTATATGTTAAATCACCCGTCCTTCTAGCACAAGGTGCTCGCCCCAAGCTAAACGTGGCTATTTTTCTTCCTCTCCTCTTTCTAAATGGAAGATGACAGCCAGAAGAACCAGAGACACTTACAAAAAATTATACGTATTAGAAAGATTGCCCTCCCTCCCTCATCCCCGGCTCCCTCCCAACCTCTACTCACATGGCAAGTGCACCCACTCTGTGCCGCTGTGACACACAGCACATGACCACCAGCTCCCCGGCGCAGAGGAGGGTGTCCTCACCTGGGACCAGCGGGACAACACGGAGGGTGCATTATCTGCAGAATTACCTAGCAATGATCTTCCTTTAAATATCCCCCTCTTATCCCCCCCTCACCTCCTCCCCACCTGCTGCCCCCCCACCTCCAGGCTCTCCCGGCACTGGCAACAGGAGAGGATCTGCTCAAATGCTCCCGAGCGCCCAGCCCTAGTGCAGAAGCAGGGGCTAATCTGTCGTCTAGCTCTCTGCTAATCAGATAAGTTTATGACAGAAAGTCTTTAGACAGAGGTACTTTCAGCGGGCGTCTGGCTCCAGATTTTCGCAAGATGTAGCAGACAAAAACAGACTCTCATTTCAGCAGCCGCTGTTCCCTGCTGCTCCCCCCGCACTCCCCCCACCCCCAGTCTCAGCGCTGAGATAGGATGCTCGGATCTCAAAGCCTTTGAGCACCCATTGCATCTTCCTCCGCTAAACCAGTTCAGATTCCTCCTTATGCAAGCAGAAGGCTAATTACTTAAGCAAGCCCACAGGTGAGTGGGAAGCCCATTTCTCCTGTGCCAAGCAGTTTTGGGTCTTATCCTCTTTTAGCTGCCACCTTTAAGATGCATTATGCAAATATTTTGGTGTCTTAAGTCATTTATGGGATTAATGTGAAGTGATTATCAGTTCTTTTTAATCATGCCAATCAATAACTGGATGTCAGGGACAGAGGACAAATGCAGATAAACGCTGCCATCAGCACAATGCTCAAGAAAGGGCGGAGGAGATGAGCCAGAAGAGCACAGGGAGAAAGGCAGGGAGTAGGAAGAGAAAAATGGGATAATTAACATCTTTGCATTTGCAGAGTGTCTTGCATCCCAATCGAGCCCAAAGCACCTCCGATACGTAAACACGTTAAAAGAGCTGCGAGAAGGAATTGTTTTATCCACCACTAAAATGCAACCAGCTCTCCTCTAAGGAGCATAGCAACTCCTTAACATGAGTCCATTCTCCGACATGCACAGAGTGCAGAACGCTGCGATATACCCACTGTAAACCAAAACCAGGAGATCTACGTGGAAGGAAACATTGCCACACCAGAAATTCTATTTTAATTCCCCAACAGTCTTGTGGGTTTAGGAGATTTTCCATGGCCTTAATATTTAAAATCATCATGGTATGCAAAGGTGCGTTATCCAGTCATAACTGCACACACGAGCGGACACCGCAGCGCTGATAGGAACGCTCCACGGGCTTTGAATTCAACTCACTCTACCCACACTATTAGGCAGGATCCCAGAAAAACATGACTTTGCTGGAATACCTTTGCAGAAGGCAAACCGAACACGAAGGTGACATTGAGAGGAAAGGAAAGACAGACTAGAGATAAGGCAAACAGGCTCAGACAGCTTTTAACACATCAAACTGTCCCCAGGAGCTGCCCCTATTGCCTTAGCGCATGGGAGGTTTGAAGCAGAGATTGCCTTTTTGTTCCAGGCTTGTTCTACTCCTAGCAAAACGGGAGGTAGCTTATAACTGGGGCTTGGTCTGAGCATGAGAAAATAGAGAGAATGGTAACCACAGCTTCTAGTGAAAAAATCAAGATAACTTTCTGCGTAAGTGAAGACTTTAAGCACTGCCAAGCTGGCCCCAGCAAATACAGCTCCACAGGGCTGCAATCGGTTTTCAGTGACTGTGGGGGCCCTCTAATAAGGGACAAGAGGTAACGGGCACAAACTTGACCATGGGAAGTTCCATCTCAACACGATGAGGAACTTCTTTGCTGTGAGGGTGGCAGAGCCCTGGCACAGGCTGCCCAGAGAGGTGGTGGAGTCTCCGTCTCTGGAGACATTCCAACCCCGCCTGGACACGTTCCTGTGCCACCTGCGGTGGGTGACCCTGCTCTGGCAGGGGGGGACACGGGGTGATCTCCAGAGGTCCCTTCCAGCCCCCACCGTTCTGTGATTCTGTGACATGCTCACGTAAGGCTCTGCTGAGACCACAGAGGACTTTCTACCACTGTGCTGGATCAATAGAATGGAGCACCAGTTTCAGATCTGGAAGCTGACAACTCTGCCACCTCCACCTTACCTGTGATTGCATGAGACGGTCAACAAACATCATTTCTACAAGAGACCCTCCTGACCCTCCACAGAGCAAAGTCCAACTAACTGCTATCATTCCGGTACCACTTAATAAAGTTAGTGAAAGTTTAATTTTTACTTGAGCCTCAGTTCTTCACGTATTCCACCAGTTACTCAGTGCTTTAGCCAGGAAGAAGGGCTCTGCCCAGCTACCACCAAGTTTCAGAAATTACCCCACTTTTCCACCCTGGCTACCTCGGACTGCAGCGCTGCAACTGCCCTCCCAACCCTGAAATCCCACTGTCCACAGCTGGGTGGCCCAGCAGAAGGGCAAAAGACATAGCAGTATCACTGGCAGTGGGAGACGTGCTTGGTCCATATACCAAAAGTTGCAAGACATGAGTTATAACTCCAGCCTGGCCAAACTCCTTCACAACTCAGTCCTGCCCAGGCCCCCTCTTACCCCCAGCCCTGAGGGAACACCTCAGCCACATCACAATCACTGACACCAGCCCTCATCACATCCACCTCAGCCCTGCCTCATCCATTTGCCATAAAAATCCTAGAATCACAGAATCATTTTGGTTGGAAGAAAACTTTAAGATCATCAAGTCCACCGTTAACCCAGCACTGCCAAGTTACGACTAAACCATGTCCCTCAGCACCACATCTACACGTCTTTTAAACACCTCCAGGGATGGTGACTCCACCATAGAATCATAGGGTTGGAAGGGACCTCTGGAGATCACCCCGTGTCCCCCCCTGCCAGAGCAGGGTCACCCACAGCAGGTGGCACAGGAACACGTCCAGGCGGGGTTGGAATGTCTCCAGAGACGGAGACTCCACCACCTCTTGGGGCAGCCTGTGCCAGGGCTCTGCCACCCTCACAGCAAAGAAGTTCCTCCTCATGTTTAGGTGGAATTTCCCATGGTCAAGTTTGTGCCCGTTCCCTCTTGTCGTGTGCCGGGCACCACTGGCAAGAGCCTGGCCCCATCCTCCTGACACCACTTCCTGGGCAGCCTGTTCCAAAGCCTGACAACCCTTTTAATGAGGAAGTTTTTCCTAATATCCAATCCAAACCTCCCCGGTGCAACATGAGGACGTTTCCTCTTGTCTTATCACCTGTTACTTGGGAGAAGAGACAGACTCCCACCTTACAAGAAACAGCCCAGCACATTTCTCCACAGAAAAGAGCTACCTGATAAAATTCGGCCAACTCCGGTCGACCCACCTGGCAGCCATGGCATGGAGGGTGGTTCTCGGTGTGCAGAGCTGAGCAGTCCAAAGCGCAACCTGAACAAGCAGCACAGCCCAGAAACAAGACCCTCAGCCCGGGTTACAGGGTATTCTCTGTGTGTTCACCTTGCTCACAACACAGGACAGTGTTTTCAAGAGACAGCAGCTCTCTTAGGGGAGAGGCTATTTGTTCCTCTGGGTTTCACCCAACTCGCTCACAGCAACCCTGTCACGTACAGAACAGGCAACAAATTCACGGGCTCGGGGCTGCAGCAGGCAGAGCCCACGCAGGATTAAAGATCTGTCCCTCGGAGGGAATACAACAGGCAAAAGAACCACCGCCTTGAAGGACTGCAGGCCAAGATCCAGAAGACGTACTTTGGGCACACCAACATACATGTAGTAATGCTGAAAACTTGACTGCTTGGTCTGTGACTAGCGCAACTGGACCCTCACTGGGAGGGAAATGGGTGCGACAGCATCCCCTCTGAAGCGCTCACCAGCGAGCGCACAACTCCTGCATGCCCGCAGTGGGAAGGAGCCCGCATTACGGGGATTGGAGAAGGCTGGTCCTTCCCGTGTAGAGGATTCCCCCATCTGCGTGCCGAAGCCAGTAATTCCACCCAGGTGCTCGCTCGCAGCCCCAGCAGGGCAGAGTCACACTCTGCTTTTCCTTTGTCTTGTCTCTGAGCCGCCGCCGGGTGCCTGTTAATGCAGGCACTCCCCCATCCGTGCACTGACACATGCACACACAATCAGATTAAAGGTCTGATCCCTTCCAGTAGCATAATATTATATTTTAAAAACCGGATTAGAGAAGGGGGCTTGAGCAAGATACAGATCTCCTGAAAGGTCAAGGAGGAGACAAATAGCCTTCTGTAGGGCTCCAGGTTGCCATGGCAACATTCAGTTTGCATGGGTTTTGGTAATTAATGGTTTGGGGACCCGCAGTAACACAGGTATGTTTCCAAGCAGTGGGGGAACATGTTCTGAGGCATGACTGCCTGCGCACTTCCGTCTCATAGCAGCAAGTTTTGCTCTTGCAGCAAAATAAAGGGTAGAAAACGGAGTTCTTACCATCAGGGATTCCAGAGGGCACGTGGCTGGTTGGCCACATCCAGATCTGCTTTCAAACTGGGAAGTGACTCAGTGCTACTGACAGTCTCGTAAGACCTTTCTTCTGATACCTGGGCTCAGGATGATCAAAGCTCTGACCACAAGACATGTTTTTCAGATATTTCTGCTATTTTGGTGGGCAAAGTTTTACAAACGAGCTTGCAGCACTACAAGATTTTAGAGTCTGAACTTAAAATCCAATACACACTTAACCTCAGTCCAGATATTCACTCTGTCCTATATCTGAAGAGTGAATCTAAACATGTCTAGTAAAGATAAAGTCATGTTGTTGCTTTCAGTTACAGGTGATGTGCTGTTGCTCACACTCTATTTGAATCCATCACCCTGTTTTTGCAACATCATACTTAGCAGCTGTGCAGAGGAATAAAATGTTAAAAAAAGATGAGGGTCTCCTGTGGCACAGAAGTGTGTGATGATGACTGCTGATAAAGGGGCAAGATCCCATCTTCACAAAGATGACCTTCTTACTAAGAAATAAGGGAAAACTAGCGGCCTCCTAACAGCACTGTAGACTTCCCTCAAGGCCAACTGCGTAGCTTTGAGAAGAGCTGCAACGGCACAGACCTTGTCGTGAACCTGGCCTCATAAGGAAGACACTTCAAGCAGGAGCAAAGCTGGCAGCGGTGATCTGTACGTGCTTGTTTATCACTGTGCTCCACGTAGCATCAGAGAAGTAACCATCCCACCAACCTGCCTTTGCCTTGCCCATGTACCCACTGAAAAGAATGTCCTAGGCTTCTGCAAGCTGCTTTCCATCCAACAGCATTCCCATTCTGCCGCGAGGCTCTGTCTTGTGCCAAAAGCAACAGTGGCTGGATATTATTATGGCTTGGGCAATTTTCAAATCCTAATGAAGGGAGGGCACAGGAGCAACAGCTCCATGTACCAGGAATGCAGGAAAGCTGTGATAAGGGTTCTGACTAAGCCACACCGAGCAGCTCAGGAGCGCACAACTCGGGCCGTGCTTGGTGCAAGCAGCAACCACAAAGCTTTAAAGGACCAAGTGCCAACGCCTCCTTTACCGGGCTGAAGTATGAAATGAAAGCTGCTCTCTAACAAAACGGGCACCTGACCTTGGAGGGTATTTCTGAAAACCCTGTACACCTGATCTGTTACACTGGCAACAAAAGAAAACTGCAGGGGAGCACAGCACAGGAGGCATATGCTGCGGGTTCCATGCTACGTCTGGGAAACAACAACAAAAGCCTTCCTCATCCTAAATCCTCACACCCAAACCCAATGAACACTGGGGAAGGACTCTGGGAATGTAGTTGGGACAACATGGATAACTGTGCAGCCCAGATACGGATCAGAGCTGACAGTCTAAAATTCCCTGTTACATCCCAACGCTCTGACACAAGGAGCCCGCTCTGCAAAGCGGCAATGAGACGTACTAACGGCTGCAAAAATTACCACTGGGAGGAAAAAAACCAACATCGCTAATGTTCACTACGAATGCTTTGATTGCTGCCCTGCCTATGTTTAATGGAGCTAACTGGTCCTCCGTCTCCCCCAAAGCTGGTTGTTCTGTTGAGACTTTCTGTAATGGCAGTATAATGGTCCACCAGTGGTCATTTGATAGCTGCACTGCTTACGGGAAATGGCACTCAAGGGGAGAGACAGCCACATCGACAACTGGTGGAAACGTCACCCAGACAGAAGGTGTCTGTTTGGGACACGATGCTGCAGTAATCCACTGACTCATCTGGGGAGTCTGCAGAGAAGCACCTGCAGGTCAACAGCTAAACCAGCAGCACCATCACTGCTGGCACACATTGCAGGAGCATCGTCATCTCGTCTAGCTAATGAGCCGCAACCTACGCTCAAGGAAGGAGAAGTCTGTGATGGGAACTGCCATCGAACTGTCAGATTTGCTAAGTGTGGTCATCCCTTGGGACGTATAAATGAATTAGGAGCAAGGCCTTTCGGGGAGGCTGTGGTAACCAGACATGCAGCAATCCTGCGTGACCGACTTCTGGGAACAATAATCCTTTTTTGAGCAACATCTGCACCGTAAGCCTCTGACTGGCAGCGTCTGAGGCCAGCAGCTATTTCTCCAAGACCCCTTCTGGTCCTGTCTTGTCCCCTGGTCCCCTTGGACCCTCACTCCAGTCACCTCTCCTCAGTCTCAAATGGCCCCAGCAAACCAGTCCCTTCCATCTGCTGAGAGCCATCTTCCCAGCCTGGCTCTGGAGCCAGCCCTGCCGGCACACTCAGCATGCAGTGACTTACAGAGGGGACCAGACAAATGGGGCGGACACCTCAGCCTCATGGCCCCATGAGGTGCTGACAAATGCCTGCAGGACACCTGCGTGGAGACACACCACCCTTGAGGTCCTCGGGAGGTGGCAGCTCCCAGCGATCGTTAACCCAAGCCGGATTCAGACTGGGAGCAATGCCTTTTAAATGTGTTTCATTTACAGACATTAGCAGCAACTGCATCTTTAACAAGGAGAAGGATGAGGAGACTAATGGATGGAGACAATTAACCAAAATATAAATCAGCGTCAGAGCCTCCGCATCTAGCAGAGGCAGCCAGGCGCCCGCAGGGTCTGGTGATTCTCGCAACACACTGCTCAGAGTGACTGCAAAGAGGGGGAGGAAGAGGGGAAGGAGAAAAATTGGTCAAAATTTAAATAATAATTTTCAATAATGGCTGCTTCCCTGTTTGCTGCAGCCCTCTCCAAAACCAGGAGGCAATAGTAACAGCAACCTCACTACAAATGCCATGCCCCATCCTCCTGACCGGGTGAGCCTGGGGTGTCTCGGAGAGATCGTCCATCCCGCTGGCAGACAGGGTGTGCTCTGCCTGTGCTCTGAGCTGCAAGATGACATGCAGAACCCTTTCAGCGCTCAACATCAAGCATACAAAAAGTGCGGGTCACTGCAGAGGAGGTATTTCACCTGCGGTGCAGCACCGCTCAGCAGAGCCCAAAAACGGCTGCTCGAGCGGTTTGGATATTCAGCACAAGTTTGAAACTTAAACTGCCATTTTTCTGCTCCAATTTCCTGGCCAGGCTTCGCTGGCCCGTCAGTCACCTCTCTGTGCTGCTCTCCTCCATCCGCACGGGGATGCACAGGGCACTGCGTGAGCGGGAAGCACCAGACACCAAGAGGCAACCTGGTACTTCAGCAATAGGAGTTCCAGATATATCTGAGATAAAAAAGAGGGAGCGATATTCTCAGCAGACACAAAATTGCGTAGATCCAGAAACTGCAAGACAGCTGAGGAAATGGTGAACCAATCTAGCACCGGACCAGACTGGGTAAGTCTTTTCCTAATACTTAATCAAATCAAAAGCAAACTGTGAAAACCCAGTCAAAAATGTATGACTGGCTTTGAAGGGATGCAAAGGAGATTGATGCCCACTTTGGAAGAGAAGAGAGACTCAGAAAAGTAGCATGTGAGGAAATAAAACTGAAAAATATTTCTTTTTAAATATGTTTCACTGGCTCTCCAGCCCCTTAACGATCACACAGTAAGTGCAGGGATTATATTAAATTTTACTGATCAATACAGTTGCCATAAAACTGTCCCGACCCTCTGCCCCTCCCTACAGTAAAGAAAAAAAATCCAATATGCAAAAGGAGGAATGTCAGTGCTTGCTGGGGAAAAGCAAGGACATTGATTAAGCCAGGGGAAGTGGAGATGGGTGCAGGTGTGTGCCCAGGCATCCTCCCCACAAACCCGCCTGTGTCACTCCGAGGAACACGCTTGGGGTTTCTTTTCCTTCCTTGTGCTCAGTCCAACCGGACACAGGTCCGGTTCGAGAGTAGATTTCAATGGTCCCCCGGGCTCAGGTAACACATTCACAGACTGTTTACTCTGCAGTCACTCCCTGCGACACACCATACACACCCCTTCCAGCCAGGCCACGTCCCTCGCCCCGCCAGGTCCATACGCCAGACACTTTGCAGCTCCAAGGAGACGACAATATTGCCAAAACCTGCAGTAACACAAGCGGTTTTTTCTTCTCTGTCGACCTCATCTCTCCTCTCCTTACCCCCTCCCCAAAAGACGAGTTTCTGGCGTAAGGACGGGAGCAGTGTCACAGCCAGGCTGTTGTCAGAGTCGTTTAGCGCCGAGCAGACAGTGTGAGCGTGTCGCTCAGGGCTACCCAAACTGGAGCATACGCCCAGGGACAGGACAAGCATGTAAATCAGCCGGTGACTGTGTGAAGGGAATAACGAGCTTTTTATGGAAGCCATTAAAAGGAAAACCCAGATTGGTCTATAAATACTGTTGCATCATTATAGCTCTGAGAAACAACCTTATGTAACAGCACAACGCTGTAATGTCAGGACTGGGGTAAAACAACCACCCAAAGGCTCTTGTATTTTTTACTCAGCAATTTTTTTAAACCCAAAACAAAACAACTGATTTCCAAATAAACATATGCACTCCAGCCCAGCCCTTGGGGATCAAAAAAAAAAAAAAAAAAAGTCCAGAAGTCCAGCTTCTGTCTCCCTAGGATGCGCAGGGAGGTAAATGTGGGGCTCACCAGAAGGACGCAGAAAGAGCGACATGACCTGGGCACTGCTGGCCACTGTGCTGCCGCAAGAGAAATACCTGACCGCGGCTCCCCCAGAAAATGCCACCAATATCACTCCTTTTCCCTTAACCTGCAATGTCCAGCCTCCGTGGGCCATTTAATCACAGATTCATTGATTTTAAGCCCCAGAGGGGACCGTTATATCTACCTCGTCTGACCTCCTGCACAGAACCTGTCAGAAAATCCCTGTCGTACTCCCAGTTAATAGTGGCAGCTCAGAGGGGAAAAAAATGTGTGACCTGTGTCTCTGCCCACCAAACAAAGACGCTCCATCTCAGAACCCCAACCACGCTGAACCGAGTGCCCTGGGAGCAAAATAATCTGTTTATTCCCAAGAGCTGATGAATCCTCTCAGCTTCTTCCTTACTAGTATGCAAACCTGCCTACCCGGCCAAAAAAAAAGTGCATTTCACACATTTCACAAGATGACCGCTCTGACGCGCAGCACCAAATCAGCGCAGGATTAACCATCTTCCAGTCCAGCAGAGCTGAGAGTCATCTTGGGATAAGAAATTCTGCAAAATAACTTTCTCCTCAGCATCTCTTGCTTTGCCCTGGCACGGCCTTTGAGTGCCAGAGGTCCTTGAGCAGACAGGCAAGGTCACCCTCTCTGACACTGGCAGGCAGTAAAACTGGGGTCACTGAGTCAGCAAAAAGAGAGAAGGGATGGGGATCAGGGAAAGCTGGCAGCTCAGACCGATCAAGGGCTCTTCCCCTCCTCCCTCGCTCCTGCTTATCACCTTGCACACAGCTCAAACCATCCAGCAACATCTCCCTAATCACACGGCGCACAGCCAATACCTTCCCGCTCAGGTCGACGGTGGACACAACAGCCAGAGCAGGATAAGACCTAAAGCTGGGCACCGGAGGATTTGGGTCAAGGATTTGAAGTCTCTCATCAGGTGACTAATAAAGAAGTGGATGGGGCCCGGGGGTGCAAGGGGGAGCAGCAGAGTTTGGTTCACTGTTAAACAATAGGCAGCGTGACCCGCTGACAGGCTGCGTCACTTTTCCGTGGGAGATAGGCAGAGCAGCCCCAGGCAAAGAAGCTGGATGCAAGCAGGCACGTGTATGTGCAGCTCTGAGGAGCAGAGGGGCTGCTGCCCTCCTCCAGCCCCCTCTGTGCCTTACTGCCTCTCCCCGTCCCACCTCTCACGCTCCAGAACCTCTCTGGTAGGCGCTGGGCAGCCTCAACTCCTCCGACCTGCCACCCGTGGCAAGCTGCTGGAGGCAAGCTACCTTGAGATGCACTTTCTGGCTCCCTCTCCTTATTTCCTGAGTTCACCTCTCTATTTGCTGTAAAAACCTAGGCCCCGCATCTACCTGGCGACTGACATTTGTAGCCAGCACTTTCCCATGCTGAACTGTGCAAACTGGCCCTGTCATTCAGGAATCCAGCTTGGGATCTGCTGAAGCTAACTGAAAGGCTCCCACCTACCCCCACTGCCAGGGGAGTAAGCTGTTCCCCGGGAGGGTTTTGCGCTCTAGACAGAAGAGAGAAGCACGATTTCCAGCAGGCAAAGCTCAGGGCACAGCTGCCTCTCACTCCTTGGCCTCCCTGGTGATATTTTTATTGCTCAGTCTTTTGGTTGCCTTTTAAAACTTCATCGTTGATAAAAAAACCTCTCAGTCACTCTCTGTCCTTCTTAGACATCTGTCTTGATAGACCCTGACAACAATTTACCAACACCCCACTTCTGCCTCTCGGTGTCTCCACCTTCTGATGAGATGTCACCCATCAGACACAGGCAAAAAGGGAAGGAAAGGGGAAAGGCGAGGGAAGGGAAAAGAGGAAATGGGGAGGGTTAAACGAGTTTTACCAACCGGAGGGAGCCGAGAGGCCTGAAAATCCCAACCCCAACCATGGGCCACACAGCCCTAATTCTCCCTGCAGAGTTATCTTGGAAAAAAAATAAAAAATCATCCTGCAATGTCCCAAGCAAAACGCTCATGAAATTTCATGAACGCTCATGGCAGTTCATAAAAATGATCAGTAGAACTGGCAACTCCAAAATTAGGTGGAAATAAGTCTAGAGATATTTTTATTGTAATCTTGCTTTGTCATTCTCCTTTCCGCAAACCCATAAATAAAAATAAGATGGAACTACACCACATTGATGCTGGACTGGAGATGGAGAAGAGATAAAGCACTGGAAAGAAGGACAAACTCAGTCTATCATTACCGGCACCTTATTCTGATAGTCGGTTTTGACACGTGCCCAGCCACTAAGGTGCCACAAAAGCATTCGGCGAGGGGGATGCCCATGCCAGACATTTTAGCCTCAGATTTCCCCTCCTGTCTGCAGTCATGCAGATAGGGCTTCTGAGTTTGAAATACTGTCAGACAGGCCCAATGCATCTCGAATCCTGCATTTCCACCACAGTTGCCGTCTCGGAGCCAAAAAGCTTACTGTGCAGCAGGCTAAAGGAGCACGGTGACTTCTGAGAAAAGGAGAAGGGCACAAAGCATTAGAAATAACGACAGCCTGAATCTAAACAAGGCAGGGAAAGCCTTGAACACAGTCGGTCACTTCACTGCTCCTCCATCACCAGCGGGATACACCAGATGAGACACCTCACCCAGACTTGTAAGGAGTCCAGGGATTACACGGTAATGGTACATGGTGTACGCACTGTGCGAGACCGTCATTGGCAAGGTGCAGCTCCTGGGAAGCACCATCCCCATATGATGCTCCCCATTGCCGCTCACAGCAGTCTCCTGCTCTTTCTGCCAGCCTTTCCGCCCCCAGCTCTCTTCTGAGGCAGGAAACCTGAAGGTCTTGAGCTATTTTCCTCTCATAAGGACATGGAACCCAGTACCCTAAGCTGGCAAGAAGCCTGAAGGTTAGTTACAGACTCTTTTATCCTGCCTGCCATTTTTTTCTTAGTGCAGATGTGCATCCAAGTACACACATGAATATCCCTTGAAAACAACTCTGACTTGCAGCAACCCAAGACAAATTCACAATAGTTCAGAAGGATTTTCTGTAATGGTCCACCTTCATCGGCTCATCTGCCACAACCAGTACAAGTATCTGTACATTCCTCCTCTGAATACCCACCAAGCCCATACTACCGATCACTGCCTCCCTCCCCGAGCACAGGCTACAGCTCACCTTGGCCACTAATAAAGTTCCACTAAGAGAATAACGAAGGCAACCATGGCAAGCAGAAATGCAGCTGGAGGGTGGGGTGTCACATACTTGAGGCACCCCTTCACCGTGAGCCAAGTGCGTTTCATGAACATCTAAAACTGCCTCCATTCTGCTCTTCCCCTGCCTTTAACTACATGGACCTTGTGAGTCAACCTCCAACACTCTCTGCTTCATGGCCTCCTGCAGCTCCCACTGGATCCCTCCCTTATCCTAGAGCTTCATTTTCTTTTCTGTCATTTCTCAGGGGCTTAGTGCATTCCCATGCAAATATAAATTCTTCTTTCAGTTTCTCAGTTTGTCATTAACACCAACATAATCATCCCTGCTTACCTCCAAGCTCCCCAAGTTCTCCCATGCTACATATCCAAACTCACCCCTTAAAAAATACATCTGGAAACTCTGTCACTGTCAGAATGCAAGTCGCGCCCAGCCTCACCCTCTAAGCCACGCAGCTGCTCCTGCTGCTGCACCAGGCAGCCTGGAGGTCCTGATTTTTCTCCTGGCAGGTTTTTTGGCATCTCCGATTTGCACCACAATCAATGGGCTTGTCCTGCTGACATGTAGAGCGTTCCCTGAAGTTTTGGACTTGGATGCTGCGTTCCAGTGGTCATCAGTAACAGACAAATAGAAATGTTTTGCTCAGCCAGTAAAAAGAATGTGTCGCCGACACGCAGCTGGTGTGCCTAATGGATATAAAGTCTCTTTAAATATCCCAAATTCCCCTCATTTTCTCAATTCATTAAGCCGCCTGCTTTGAACTGATGAAATATTAAAATACTCAGATGAGCAATTTTAAATGGGTGATAGGGTATAAGTTTAGACAATGAACAGTGGGAACTGATGATCTACAGGAATCACTCACATATCCCATATATTAAGGACAAGACAGACTTATATTTGAATCCTCTCAGTCACAGTAGGGTGTAAAGAGGGGGATGAGAACACCTCCTGTTCCAGAAACGTGCCCTTGAAGTTTTGATCCAACATACAGACAATCTAAAAGCAGAAGGATACAATTCTCTTTTCTGTTGCTGTATGCAGTTGAAATACAAGAATGCTCCCCAAAAGCTGCAACCAAGCTCATGTGTATCTCAACAATATACCTAGGTCTCAAGATGCCTTCACATGTTCCTTTATCCAGAATCCTTTCAGTTGCCCTACAAACGGTCCATTATACCCCCCCTCCCATGACAGATCCACTACAGAGGTGACAACATACTGGGGATAAATATGAAGAGTATTACTCTTGATTAAACATTCCCCCTTGCCTTGTAGGTATCCAACAGCTTTTCTCACCTACCTTATTTGAAATATAAATGTATTCTTCTAGCTTTAAAATGAAAGCTAAAACTAGTTTATCAGCTACCTATTCACCCTTAGCATTTCTCTGAATCTCTGCTAGAACATAAATGATCTCCTTTCCCTAACCCATCCCCATAGCCAAATGAAGCTTCCTGGGAATGAATATAAGAGCAAAAAGCACTGCTAATGAAATAATGATGAAATAATTATTTCAGATGAAATAATACTCAGCAAACCAATTTTCTCCTCCCTGTTCAACCATTCTTCCGCGCAAGTATGTTCGTTCCAGAATCTGCACAAACAAGGCCATAGATTATCCCTACAGGAAAGGGAGAAGCAAAAGCTACTTGGGTAACTCTGCTCTACAAAAGCAGACTCTTCTGGACTCCTTCAAAATCCCAGCCCAATTCACCCTCTCACACATGGGCCCCGGGGAGCGTCCTACCAGCAGCCTCCGCAGAGTCCAGGAACACACAACAACAAGAACTGAATTCCATCAGTGCCTTCCAGCAAGATGGTGTCAAGAACGACTTTGTTCCCTGCCACTACCAATCTTTTGGGGGGGTTAGATCCACAGATAAAAGGAAGCCATATACACTAGAGCACAGAGCCAGAAGTCTGTCCTGTTGCTATCTGAAGTCCCCAAAAAGCAGATGATGGAACATCAGGCCCATACGTAGCAGCTCCTCCCATTTTATCTCAGTATCCACACTTTCAGACTTCACATGGATGCTCTGTGGGTGATCAAACACAAGCAAAGCAAAGGTCACTCATATTTTTTTCTGAAGAACTGGAGGCTTAGCTCCTTGGCTGAACCTTCCCCAGCGCCCCTCGGTCTCACACAGAACACTCTTATGAATGTCTATCAACTATGCGGATTTACTTTACTTCTCCCAGTTAAACAAAAGAACACATTTACTTGTTGGGTAACTATTGTCTAAAATCAAACAGGTATGTCACTGTTTGACAAACAAACTTGAGTTCACTCATCTGGGAAGTCTTTTCCTTCCAACATATTGTCTCCACATAGCCATGCCTTGACTGCCAACAACAGTGGCATTAGCCAAGAGCTTCCTTGTATTTATCAGCTTTGCCTTCAGGAACCACGTCCTGGTTCACAGCTTTAACACTTACAAAAGTGAGAGCTCTTTGTACATTCCACCAAGATGAGGCTTAAAACATTTCCTCAAGCAATCTATGTCCCAAAGCCACCGCAGAAATCATCTGGAAGAGCCAAATTCAGCCTCGTGTTAAATAAGTGTCCTCCCCACACCAATGCACAAGTCATGGCTAATACATTTTGCGGTCTTCCACTCGGATCTTTTTAAGCTTTCTATAGCATACAGTCCAGAGTCAGCTCCACAGCTGTCCTCCAAAGTCATCACCAGTTACGGCGACAGCTCTGCAAGTCTACGTACAGCTGGTATCTCACCAGTATTGTCTGCCCTGGCTTAAATCAGATGGGCAAAATCTGACTCATTCTGTTTAGTTCAGCTCACTATCAGCTTCTTCAACAGGGGCTACTGCTTCAGCCCTGCTGCCCGCCGGTGTCGAGGCAGAAATCTGTGACTGACATGGAAAGGGTGAAGGCAGGTCCCCATCTGAAGGCACTCTGTCCCTCTGCACTGTCTGATTTTTCTGCTGTAACTTAAAGGTGCTTATCTGAGAAATACCAGCTCTTTTAGCAGCAAATGCTAAAGGCTGCAGGGCGTAAAAGGGCCACATCTAGCTTCCAGGTGCTAAAAACTTCTTGTGACCTTCTAGTACCTAGTTCAGGTCTCCTAGATTAAAAAGCAAAACTTACTAGGAAAAATAAGTAAATACATAGAGAGCCCAGAAGCCATCCTGTATCAACCCTTAAAGGGCAGAGCAGCAGGATGCTCTGGGACTTGATAGCGTTACCTGCATCACACAGCAACACTTTCTGCTGAGTCAGGATCAGCCTTGACATGTTCAGAACCATCTACTTTTCAATTCTCCCCTCCTGCTTTCTCTCTCCCTGTGTATCTTCCAAAGGAATGAGCTAAATCAGTGAATTTCCCTTTAGTTTTCTGCTCCTGTCCCATTTCCCATGCATTTTTCATCTGCTTCTTCCACTTGGCCTGATCTGTTTAATGTCCTCTTCCTTCTCGACTAACCTGTTTAATTCCTCCTTAAATACAGTTTTCTAAAAAGTGTGCAGCTGTACCACAGAGACCAAAGACAAACTCAGTTCTGGCTGAGTACGGGTTTACGTCGGGGTTAAATCAGCGTGGAAAGGCCCACTAAGTATGTCACAGTCAGATTTAAAACACAGACATGCACACGGATACACAGGCTCTCGGCCAAATGTCTGCCTGTCTAAAATACATTCTAATATGGTTCATGCCCATCCAGAAAGGCTGGTTACACACCACCGTAATCTTTCTTTAAACTGTGCTTATTAAATGCATTTTATTTGCTCTGGGAAAATGATGCTGTTGTTTTCCTTCCATCTCCTCATGTGGCTTGTACCTGGATAAAACTATCCCCCGGCAGGCCCAGTGAGCTTGGAGTGTCCCCTCAAGTGGCTTTTTGTTCAAATGGCTTTGAAGAGACTCTCGTGTGCTCCTGCCTCTTTGTCACTGTTTTATGCCTGCATCAGGGCAGGACTTTGAAGACAGAAATGCTGCCTCGGATATTCTTTCAGAGTTTGCTTTCCACGCCGCCAAAAGCTAAAGCATGAGGCTGAATGTCAAGACGCCTGGCTCCATTCTCTGCTCTGCTCCTTCTCTTTTTATTTGGCTTTAACCAAATTACTTACTTACCAGTCAGGCCACCTTTAACAAGGGCAACACTAAACAACTCTTGATTTCCTTGGAAACAGGGATGCTTAATTGCACTGACAGTGTCTTGAAATTCTCAGGTGGGCAAAATGTTTATTCCATCCTGAGCTGCAGCACCGCATGGTATTAACATGCATGGCCTCTTATCTATTTCTCACCCACCTCCCCGCAGCTCCCTCAAGACATCAAGTGGCAACAAATAGGAAGGAAAATCCTTTTCCTCCCTGGAACTCTTTTTTATTCCACAATTTATTTTCATGAGATGCCTCAACCTCAGAAAGGTAATCCTGCCTGTGGTGCTGAGCAACCGTGACTCACGCTGAAACCAACGGGAGCAGAGAGCTGGCATCTTGTGGCAGAGACCAGGCTTTAACCTTGCATTTACTATTGCAAAATTTGACAGGCTTGTCTTGAAACAAAAGGAGAAGTGCATCATTTACTGAGCAACTTTAACACATTTCAGCAAATTATTCCAGAAGCAGTATGTCCATATAAGCAAATGCTACCCTAAAAAGGCAATTTTAAAGGAAGTCAAGCTGTAAACAAAAACTTAAACGTGTATTAACTTCAAAGCTTAAAGGGCAAGGGAGCAAAGCACCTGGCAAGACAGGGAGAGATCCTAATCTCCCCTTTCAGGAAAATTCCCCTATCTTGAGCTTTTGGTTCCTTCCACATAGAATGATTTGTACCCAATTAAACATCTTTTTATCCCGGGTAACGCAGGCAGCAATTCTATGGTGACTACAGCCAATGAATCCAGGTATCTTCTGACAACTTGGAAAGGAAGATCAAAGACAAACTTACGACAAAGCAGCAGGTAAGTTAAGATGGCAGTTCTCACACCTGCTTGATTTAAGTCACCTGCACAGTGACCGTGTGTTTCGATGCAGGTGTGCGGCATCACAGTGATTTCCTGGCATGGGTTCGGGATGACCTGGGTAACTCCCATGTGCTGAATTACGCAGGTCACTGAGAACAAAGGTCAGCTAAACCTTTTTGCCACCCCATGATGTATTTTAGATATGCCAGATGTTTTACAGAACTGCGTGGCCACTTAGGCCACTTAAATACAACCTTTTCCTGTACCAACACATAAACACACAAATTACTTTCTTTACCACGTAGCATAACACGTGGTGTTTTCTTCTGAACTAGCTGCACGGGGACCATTTTTGATAGTTGGGCTAACTGTTTAATCTGCAAAAGCAAAACTTCTGTTCCCAGGAGGAACTACCAATGTTTCTGCCTGGAGAGAGCTAGAAGTCAAGCTGAGGAAGCCCAAGAAGCGTACTTGTTGACGTAAAAATCAGACCATTATTTTATTCCATGCATTGCAAGTTCAGAATTTAAGATAGGCATTCTGATTTCCAAAGCTGTTTGCACCCTTAGTTGCCATTGTGCAAAATCGTTGTTCACATGGCCATTAATTAAGGCTTGTGTCAGCACTTCCATTACAAACCTCTGCCTTTTAGGAGTTTATAACTCAGCCATAAACTTTGCTGTAGGCTGAAATTTATCATGCAAGGGTCTGCCTGGAAGGAATCCATTCTTTTGTATTTTAGAGTCCCAAAAGCTTATAGCAACAAACCAGGGATTTTATTCTAAAGGCTGCCACACAAAAAACTTCAGCTGTTTTTTATAGGAGTGCTGGGTGAGATGTGCCTTCTAGACTGCCTTCTAGATGCTTACTGATCAGGGTGGGGTTCTGTATTCTTAACATTGTAAATTTTAGGAATTATGGGGGTTTATGCTTCAGGGCCAAAGCCTGTGCTTACTTTGATACCAGTGAATAGCTCTGCCCTCACTCCTTCCCTAACGGAGCACGAATCAAAGCAGATTCACAGGGAGTGCAGCAATACAACAAGGGGTGACGGTTTTAAACTGAAAGAGGAGAGAGTTAGATTAGATATTAGGAAGAAATTCTTTACGCCGAAGAAGTAACTCATCAGGAAATTTAGACAACGCATCAGAAACTACTTTTAGCAAAACAAAAAATTTGTTAGTGGACTGCAATTTGCAAGCAGATCCAATGAAGCAGATCCTGCTGTCTACAGTATGCGCACAGGCACGAAGCACACACAGAGCCAGATCCTGGGCTGCCCTGCTCCCTGTCTACCTCCTTTTTTTCCTGTGTTCGCCAAGAAGTTTCACAGCTGCACAGACTAATTTTTCGGGTTTCAGAAAACAAGCAGCACCTGCCAGGCTCAACTATTTCACTCTGATGTGGCAAGTGAGCATAAAAGAAATTTAAAAATTCCATTTTGGTTTTTTTCTAGAACCGAGGCAAATTTCTGCAGCTATATTTTTAAAGAATTAGAAAAGTTTATCACTACTAGCAACACATAAAGAAAATGCACTATGCTCAGGCTATCAACTGACTCAGAGTTCACAAAGGAATATTTGTGTTTGTAAGTGGGTATCTTCAATTTATGAATTTCCACCTTCTGTTACAGCAAGAAACTAGACTTTGGCAACCCCTTTCTTCTCACAATTCAGACTTCTATGTAATTTCTTTTATTTATGCTTTGTAAAACACTTGTCATTTTTTGAATGTCAACTTTTTCCTGAGCTGACCTGTAAATACTCTTGCCCTGCGCTTTTGCAGCTGTAGTTCAACCCATTTGTACGTCACATTACAAAATGCAGAGTCCTGTTGGCTCCAGTACTTCAAACTTTGACACTGCTTTAAGTTTGTGAAGCACAATGCTGCAACTCCTGAGCAGTTCAGTTTGGCTTTCAATGACCCTTTTGTGTAAAAAATCACTTTTGCAAATGAGACGCAGATTCCCATGTCTCTCATGGCAGGAATTAGATCTGGGCCACCCCAACTTTGCGTTCTTCCAAAAAGGGACCAGCGTAAACATATCAAAACCAATAAAGGGCTTTCTTTACAAGTCTAATCAATTCTCTCTTCCAGCAAAAAAGAGACTGTTTCCCCCCAAAGACAATTTCCCCAAAATAAAAACAAAAGAAAGGATATGTGGTAAGGGGAGAAAGAGGAGCAAAGGAGAAAGACAAAAGCACTGACAGTTAGAAACGTTCATTTACATCTAACAGCATCCATACGCCAGTAACATATCATAAACTCTTAGCCTACCATACAAAGAGCGTGCCCCAAAATGGTACCTGCAAGAGGTCTCTCGGAAGGAGATGTTTAAATCCCAGTGGGTGTGTATCCTGTTAACAAACAAACAGAAAGGTCAATGGCACACGCTGAACGCTGCATCTCTTACCGCTTAGAAGATCTGCTCCATCATGACAACCCACCCATGGTCCTCTCAAGCGCGCTCTCCCTAGCTCACAACCACAGCTACTGTCTTCTTCTGAGCTGTGAGGTGCTGTGACAGACCACACTGCACACACATGGCGGTCCTGAGTGTCCACAGCTGGGCTCAGAGTGTAAATCAGTAAATCAGAGACGTGCAGCTGAGCTGTTCAGCTGTGAGAGAACCTCTCTGCTGCACACCGCCTTCCGAATAGGTGTAGGGACTGTAGGATGTTGTCTCAACTAACAGGACATGTTCATAGGAAGCAGAAAGAGCTAAGCATTGACATTTTATGAAGAAAACCCAAATATGGCTGTACTGTATTCCCTCCTCCACACCCGCCCCAGCTGTAAATAAATTATTAGCAATTTCCCACCTCAGAAATGAATTTCACATATTCCGTCACTCTGCCTGCTGACAAGCAGGAATAGCAGATTCTAGATGAACAACTTCCTAAATTAAGACAGAGCAGCCAAGGGGGTTGTTTTTTTTTGTCCCGCCCCACTTGCTACTAGACAGCATCTACACCAACCCAGAGGACTAAGGCAGACGCTTGACCTTCCGTGGTCTGGTGTCCCCACTCGCTATCAGGGCGCACTGATCTCCCCTGCCAGCCGGAGGAGGTCTGTGACCACCACTGCTTCTCCACGTCAACGTGACTGATGAGGCCCCCAGCCATCTGAGACCAAACTGGCAAGCAAGCCCGCATCCTTCCACAAACCCACTCCCACGTCTCTCAGCATCTGCCAGGGACACACGCTGGTTCCTAGCTGTGCGTATAAATCCGCTCCTGCAGATGTAGGTTCCCAAAAGCACTAAACAGAAGTGGCTGCAAATATTACAAGTAGCAGAGGCCAAATGCACTTTTGCATATTTTGTGTATCCCTGTAGCACCCCTGTCTCTGCCTTCAACTAGAAAAAGTGACAGTCTGTAGCTGAAGTCCATCTGACTGCAGAAAAAAAAAAAAATCTAAAACCTGCTGAACAAAAAGACAGCCTTTCTTCCAATTTGAGTGAGCTTTGAATTGGGCCAGAAAACACTTAAGCATGGCCAGTGAAGTCAATGGGACTTAACTGAGGTTTGAGTGTCTGTTAAAGTGCTTTCCTGAATGGGTGCCCCCGCTACAGCCTAGTTCACAAATCAACTGAAAACAACTCTTAGCACGGAAATAATTTCACATCCAAGACACGATGCTGCTTCAAGTTTTACTGATGTGATAGCACGCCTTTTATGCTCTTCCTGCAAGACTGGCTCAGAAAGGGCAGTCTGGTTGGTCTCTCAGTAGTTCTTTTAGGGGCAAGTAGTTCTTTTAGGGGATTGTTAGATTTTAGTAGATACTAAGCTGTCACCAATAAAGCTGTGCTCAGAACTGTACTCAATAATTCCACACATACCTGGTTTTCCTATTCTTCTTCTTTCTCACATGAAACAGTGTAGAAAACCTATCCTAGCTTTCCACCTTCCCCACATTTTATTTGCAAATAGAAATGGAATAGGTACTTCCCAGCTACCGAGCTTATAGGAATAACAGTTGTTCTTCAAAGTTAAAATTCAGACAATTGAAAACTTTCTGGAAAGGACAGGCCAAACTGGGGCATTAAGTAAAATTTCCACGAACTGAAGTTGGGTCAGATTTTGGGACGCATCTGGACTTCCCAGGCAGGGAGATCTGAATCCAGAGAGACCTGCTCACCAGAGAATGGAATTGGTGGAGGGTAGTAAGCCTAATTTCACACTGCTCCCTAGAATACAAGATTTCCTACATACCCAAAACCATCACAAACCCCCTTTAACTCCAGCTCAGCACCTTGCACTACACCAATCAGATCCTGGCAGCTGCACAGTGGAAGTAGGGAGAGCTCTGAACACTGCACAGCAATGAACTCTGTGGGACCAGCTGGAAATCGAACTGCAAGTCTGGAAAGGAATCTTACGTTTCTCCTGTTTCTCTGTCCATAAAACGTTCTTCAGTGCCCTCAAAAAAACTGAAAGGGTTTGGCCCTGACCTATGTGTGGATTAAATGCCATGTTTGTCTGATTAAAACTCCATGGTCTCTTTCCTGATGAAAAAATTACAATTCAGAAAAACAGTGGTTAACCTGCCCCATGGGCCTGTCTCTGAAGGCAACATGCGTCTCCTCCAAGCCGTGTTCAGAGCCTGACAGTGGGCCACAGTCCACTTTGGACCATGTATGTGCTCCCGTAACACCCCCATGTGTGCTCCCCAGGGTCACACACAGATGCACAGCAACAGAGCACCCTGTTCTGCCGCACCACTAACCGCTGTCTCGCCCTAAAACTCAGCTAACTACGGCGCTCTCATTTCCACAGATGCTCAGCTCTGGAGCTCACACGTACCATCTACTATAGACAGAACAACCACCTCTTCTAATGCTACCTGGCAGGTAAAAAGTGTTCTTCATACTGGACTCTCAAAGTGGTGCTGCAGCACTCCTTTTATCCGTGCAGCTAACACTCACAAGCTCCCATCCACACCGGGAACCGCCACCACTTCCAGCCCTTGGGCTCAGATCCTGTACCTCAACGGGAAGGTGCACATCCCACCCAAACGCCAAGGAAACAGGTAGGCAGGTATCTCCCGGCCATGGCACCGACAAAGGGGGCACAAGGCCGGAGGGTAAAATGACCCACGCAGGCAGCAAAGGGAACTGCCACCGGAGCAGGAGCTGGCCTGGGCTCCCGGCTCTCCGTTTGGGGTTCAGTCTCTAAGTTAAGCTCTCAGCCTTCCACAAAATGTAACTTCTCATGGTCTGCTGCAGCTCCTGACACGGGTAGACTGCAGACAGCGATCCTCGGCGTCGGGCGAAGGCACGGCTCACAATGAGACTTAGCTCAGCTGAACTTCAAAGTGTAAGAACACTGCATCAGAGAGTTGTAAGTAAGGGGGAGGGAAAAGCTCATACCAAAGGAATAGTTCAGATCCACATAGAGGCAGAGACATCTATCTGCCGAGATGGATAATTAAACACCCATATTTAGACAAATGAATAGGTGAGAATGAAATTAAATCCTAATTATCTTTTTTGGAGGGGGAGGGGAGAGGGGTAGGGAGCAGAACCAAGCACTCATTCCACATCTCTATGCTGTGATCACCAATTAGATTTCTGAGGCTAACGTACGTCTTGCTTTAACGGGTTATTCATCCAATTGAAATCAAATTACTAATAATTTGCAAACTATCAGCTACACAAGCCCGTCCTTGGGTTGTATAAAGAGTGGTGAGCAGGAGCCAGTCCCTTACAAATGAATAACACAAAAGAAGGAGGAAAAAATAAAAACCGTAGCCAGGCAAGCAAAGGTGCTACAGCTGCTACCGTCTCTCCCACCTCCACACCCACCCAAGGTCTCAGGCACAGCGTGATCAGTTCCAAAACGTTCAATAAAAATTACCAGATGGGCCCCCCAGCAACAGCATGAGCCCGATTCCCTGCACAGCTCTAAGCGGGGAGGGCAGTCTGGGGGGCACGGAGCTGGGGGAATTAACAAACAGCGAGGAGGGACTCGCAATGTCAGGGTTTGCTTTGTGTGAAGAACGAAATTGCTTATACATGTATGTGAACAAAAAAAAATACATTAACAGGAAGGGCTGAGGCTATTTGAGGCATCTCTGGAGCCTGTACTGGAATGAGAATCCAGCTCAGAAAAGAAAGTGACAGAGCTGGCAAAATAATGGAGAGCAGCTGGGATAGTTTTTAATTTTTAAGTTGTTTTTTTCCTTCCCCGTCATTTTTTTTTACCCTCGTGGCCCCTGCAAGCTTTCAACACCAGAGTGGCAGCCATGGAAGAGGCCAACAGCGTGAGCCAGGCATCCCCCGGACGTCTTCTCACGCCGGGGGCAGTAACCGCCTCATTCTGCAGCTGAGCTCCCGCCCCGTGGCCAGCCTGCCCGCCGCGGCACCCCTGGGCTCGCTCCGCTGTCCCAGGTGTGCGCTGCAGAAACCAAGGCACATGCCACGTAAGCGTGGAGAATACCGGGCAGCATCCAGCTACAAGAACAGGTCATTACTGCCAGGAGGAGAACCCATCACGGCCCCATCTCTTACCCACAACTGTCCCTTTCTACTCCCATTTAATTATAAGACCGACACTTCCTTTGGATGGAGTCTGTCTGTACCTTTCAATTTTCTAGCACAGGCAAGGCCACAGAGAAGAAAAAATATTGACAAGGTTTTCCCACATCCCCTGGTTTGGAAGACTGCATCAAAGGGACAGCGTTGGTGAACGGGTGAATTAAGGACTTGAGTTCAACTGGCGTAGCCCACCACCACCACGGTCACTGGGAATTCAGTGTGCCCTGGGTCGGGCCCTGGGTACCACCACCTTTCATGGAAACACAGAGCACTCAGGCACACGGGGAGGCCCGGGCGATGCAAATCACAAAGCTGCAGGTAAGCAGTTTGGGAAGATGTATTTGCAGGTGCCATTTTGCAGGCTGCTTGGTTGGACGGTCAGATCTATCTCCTCTCTCCTCCCCACTCCGCATGTATCTCTGTCTCAGCTTCCACAGTCTCCCTCTGTCCACACATTGCTATCTTCAGGCAGCCAACATTAAGAAGCTTGTGCGGGGAATGAACGGGGGAGGCTCCTCCAGGAAACCTCATACATGATGGCTGGAAGAACGGCCTAAAGATTGCAGCAAGACTGAGACTTGGACCTGGGGCATCTGGGTTACTCTCCACCATGGAACTGATGTTCCAAGGGTCAGCTACGAGGAGATACAGAGAGCAGCAGAGAGCACTTGTAGGTCAAGATTTGGTTTGCTTTCATTCTCTCACTTCACCTTTCTTTCTGGTCTCATATCTCCTTCCTGGGCAAGAAGGGATTTCTTGCTGTTTATTAGATTTCATTCTGCAGCAGCCCTGAGAAGTAGCCATTTTCTCTCTCTCTCTTTCCCCCCCTCAAATATATGTCCTCATTAGGTCAATGACATGCTTCCTGGCACTCTGGACCAGCTCCAGCCTTTGCTTCCCAGAGGGATCTTTAATATATTTATTGAATACAGTGACTGTTATTAAGTGGTGCATGGCTGACAGAAAAAGAGGGAAGTAGGGAGGAAAGAGAAAGGAAAAGAGAAAATAAAGGGTTGCAGAGGAAGGAAGAAGGGATTGACAGAAAATAACCAGTGGAAGCTGTGAAAGAGAAGTGTCAGAAATCAGCAAAATATGTCTCCAGCCACCAGAGGGGCCCTGCCTCCCTCCTCCTCTTGAGTCACGGCAATTAGAAGAAGGGCTGTGGAATCTCATCTAGGAGCCTGATTCACGGCTGGAGCGCAGAGCCCTGCTCTGTCACGCGTCTGGGCTCTCCTCAGTCCTACGCTGCCTGGAAGAGCCGTGTCAGCTCAGCCCAGACCCCAGACACGCTCTGGCTTCGTCAGCAGGTGAAAAATTAGTGTTGTGTGGCATATCCTGCCATGAAACTGAGCTCCAGCAGGAGCGGGGATGTCACAGAGCTCTCATCCCAGGGCAGCACCAGGGCGGATGTCTGGGAGCATTTCAGGAACGGCCAAGCAAGAGAAGGAAGGCAAAGGCAGTGGTGTGTGCATCGCCCATCAGCCGAGAAGGCGCTGGGACCTCCTGGCTCTGAATTACAAGCAGATGCGTGCGACAAATATAAGGGGGGGTGCTTGGGTTTTGATCTTCAATCAATTAGGGAGTCAAAGAGCAGCAGCCTTATGGGATGTAAGAAATAGCTTTCCACTTAGAAAGGCAGGCAGTGGAAAGGCTGACAGCCCTGGCCATTAGGGCTTAGTGGAGGTCAGTAATTTCGCTATTAGAAAATGGACGCTGAGTGAGGAGAACGCTGTAAAGCTGGTCTGGGAGGCGAGGGATGCTGGGGGACGGGGAGAGCAACTTGCCCCTCTCTGGTCTCCATCTATGTTCACATGTGAATAGGGGCAAGGAGACAGCGTTCCACCACTCCTTGAGTAAGCACCTTCATTTCATTTCAAATGCTCTCCTCTGGTCTGCAGTAACACCAATCCCACGCCAGGTGCTACACACTGGGGTGATGCTGCTGATGCAGCCAGAGAAGGTTTGGGGCTGTGGGAGGGAGCAACATAAAAAAAGGAGGAAGGACTGAAGGGCAGTATGAAGTTCTCCAGAAATCTGCTTCTCAGCGCACAGACACTCTGTTACAGGACAACTTTTGTTATTTCTCCTCAAAACGGATTTCATTTCAGAGCAATATTTGGCAAGGAACCCAGCCCGTTGTGTGCTCTCATTGTACAATCTGCTCCTACTTTTGCGCCCAATCCTCTTTTTTTATTAACAGAATTTCGAAGGCATTTCCACCATACATGCCCATTTGCTCACATCCTGCCCATTACTCAGTCCAGTGTACGTGTTTACTGATGTCCCCTGAGGTTCCTTCAGAGACAGGTCAGGTAAAAAACTTTCACCATTTTAAACAGGTACTTGAAAGCATTACTGCCTCTTATCATTAGCCACGCCATCACATTTTGCTGGGGACTTAGACAAAGCTGTGTGTGAGCAGTTCCAAACCTACCATGTTAAATCTCAAATGTTATCATTACATTTCTCCTCTTCTCCTTCCCTCCCCTCCCCTACTAATGAAAAAGGCCAGTCTCTGAAATAGAAATTAAATTCGTGCACCCACAAGACAATGCTGGGCTTAAATCCAACAGTATGTGAGGACCTTACTGTTAAAGCTGAACCTTACTCTCTGGCTAAATGGGCCTTCCCCTGGTTGGAGATTCTTGGAATGACATAATGGAGATCCTTAAAGGAGGTTTGAACCTCAGGGTGAAAAAAGCTCAGAGGCTGCTCCTGAGGTAACACGTTTATCACTGTCACTTGGAATCTCCCAATGAGTGTAAGGAAGTTAATGCTCCCCAAACTATTGCAGAACAATGGAATCTGTAGTCGCAAACTTCCTCTGCATTGCTTTATTTTGGGTCTAGGATAATAAACCAGAGAGCAGCAACAAAAAAGCAGACTGGCATAACTTTTAGTTTAGCTTGCTGGGGCAGGCAGCGTAGTTAATAGTCTGCGAGAAAGGAAAAAGGGCTTCACGAAGCCAAAATTTCTAACTGAAGTCTCCTCTATGTGGTATTTGTACCAGTGCAACTCTGCCAGTATTACAATGACTAAAATAACCGTAGAGGTGACATAGGTGCGTCGGTACAGAAATGCCCTATACTCATCTCATTCTTTTCCCCAAATAGGAGAAACTCTTCTCGTAGCCATTCTCACCAGGAGTTAGTACAACTTCACCAAACCACAGTAATTAAGGCAATGCAACTGTTCCATGCAGGTAATCTTGTAAATGAGCAAGATTTTCAGGAACCCAAAATCTGATCAAAAGAAAAAGGATTTTCTTCTGCAGTGCCGTCCCAATAATCTTCAGAGCTGAGTGCTTACAGTCTGGGTATCAAGCTACGGTATCGAGCTCAGCAGATGCCTCTGGTTATGTGAGACAAGGTTTTAAGCCCTCTGTCTTCCAGACAGGAGGCACAACACAAAGGCTACTTAGCACACCCTGCAAAGCAGGCTAAGGAGGACTCAAGAGGTCTCACTACAAGATGAAAACATTCACCTTTAAGCTTGGGTCACCTGGATTTCAAAGCAGATGAGCCGAGCTCCCTTCAGCGTGAGGCCTGGTGTCCTTAATTACCTATGTGCAAGACAGCAAAGCGACACAGTTTTGCAAGGACTTGGTTGTGAAAGTTGGCATCCGCTGAAATGCACTAACTTCAGGGGTAGTAACGGGTCCCTGCTCCTTTCTAGGACTGCAGGAACATCATGAGGTAGGCTTTCTCTGCCTCGGACCTCCTCTGAAGGCCTTCACCATGGGCAATTGCCTCAGATTACAGAGGAAATCACTGTCAAAGGCTAGGGCGAGGGTCTAGCCAAGAAACTAAGCTTCCCACTCCTATTCTAATTCCTGGAGTCTTTCCTTCACCGATGCCCAGACCTCAAAGTAGCAGTAGGCATTCTCTTGTGCCAACAATGGAAGGGAACAGTCAATATAAAGGAAATTGGGAATAGGAGAACACAGAAAAGGCAACAATGTTCAAAGCAATAATACAAGTGTTTCTAATGTTAAATCCATGCAGGTGTGCACGAGGGCCATCCAGGGGTACAATAGGAAAACACATGTTTGCTCAGGCCCTGACCTTGTTTTCCTGCTATCACAGTTTAACCTATTTCTTCCTCTCAGTGGGAGACAATAAAACCTCAGCCCAATCCATCACCAATCGGGGAGGATACAACAGGTGAATTAAACACAGAAAGCAGATGGGGCACTGGCTCTGCTGGGCCCCAGCTGTCATGTCTGCGAGCTGTCTAGCCTTTATGATGCTGCTGTCTCTGGAGCCAGCCCCATCACACCTTCCACCCCGGTCGCTGGGCTGCTAACGACACTGGGAACAGAGCCAGAGCCCGCTCCCTCCGGCGTGGCTGTGCAAGAGCATGGTCAGGTCGCCTTCCGCTCATCGCCCTTGAGCAGGTGGGAAATGGCTGGCCCTCCCCCGCTTTGGGACAGGAGGGCTGGGGGACCCATTTGCAAGGGACAAAATGCTTGGAAATGCTGAGGGAGTTGAGCAGTAGATGTTCCCTGCCTGGGCACCAAGCGCTAAATTATGTGCTCTTGTTTCTGTAATTACTGCACTCCTCGGAGCGCTGCCTGGCCCCGGTTTGCCCCAGCTATTCCAGCTTTTCCCCCACACGCTGTATCAGAGCTCCCAAGGAGATGGAGAGGACAACAACTGTACAAGAGCAGCGAGAGTCTAGCCCGCCTGGTAAGAATCACGCACTGCTCTAAGGCATCAAGACAAAGCTTAAACAAGAGACCTTCACACAAACTGATTGCAAAGTACTGAAGAGCACAGAAACGGTAAGCTGGGGGACTACTGGCTAATAACTACTAAGTATTTTTTCTTCATTTCCTAATAAACAAGGCAAAGCAATTACAGTAATTAAAGATTTAAGATAAGAGCACTTTATATTTGGGGGGCCCAGCATATCAATTATATAGTTATCATGTTGTTCTCCCTCCTAATGAGACAATCTAGCACTATAATTTTGCAGAATTAAAAGCATAATTAAAGAGGGCAGGAGAAGAAGGGCATTTTACCAAAACTGATTAGGAGGGTTCCCTCCTCCCTGTGCCTCCTGCGTGCATGCGCAGTGCGGATGCATTCCCCAAACACCTTTTCATTTCCAAGCGATAACCCTTGAACGTGGCTGTTGGACAGCTGCAATGATAAACCCAGACTTTAATTACAGGCGGGTTTTATGAGAAGAGCTGGTTACTGTTTCGTCTCCTTACTTTCTAGCTCTCAGTTGCTGAACGTACCAGCATCTGCTGGAAGGCAAGGGGGGAAACAGCTTATCTACTCAGGAGCAAGAAACACATAAAACATAAGAAAAGCAATTACATGCCTTCGGTTTCCATTCCTCTGTTTTTATAGGGCTTGTCTCAGAACTGAGTGATTTTATGCATCAGAGGAAGATGACAATCAAGATGAGCTGCAATGATATGCATGGGAGGCCAAGACACAGTGCCTTTAGGTATTTATTTTCCTGTAGTTACATGTCTTCTAAACATATTTTTTCAGAGGGATGAGAGGACCCAGAATTTTGCAGCTGAGTACTATGGGCACTGAGTGAGACCATACATGAGAGCCCAAGTGACAGTTATCAGAATGTAACTCTAGACAATCCCTTCTCCGCTTCCTTCAACCCTGCATGATTCCAGGATACATGTATAAGGTACTGAGAAGGACACGATCAAAATACGTGAGTGATGAGCTAAGCCCCGGCATCTGAGTGACTCTTTGCCTACTGCAACTCCATTGCTTCTACTTTTAGACTACAGAGGCACTCAGGACCAGTGAGACACGGCTGTGCTCTTTGACACTTGTAATCAAGAACGTATAACAACCACCATGGCTGCTACCTCCTTCCCAAACTTTGCTCCCCAACATTAAATTAGCCAGTTTATATCACATCAGAATTTGGGGACAACTGAAAGCAAAAGGCGGGACTTTGGACCCATACACCTCCGTGTATTTTCAGACAGCTATGTAAAAGGCCCACAGATGACTTCTTGGTCATGCAATTCGTTGGCCTCACCAGACACAAAGATACAGAATGCTGGGCAGAGGGTGAAATACAATTTACAGTCTGCAAATACAGACATCTCTAGTGCAAACACTAGGCCCATGGTGCAAGGCCCCATAGAGCCCTACTCGCCCCAAAGAGGAGAGAGTAAGTAGAAAAGAGGATCCAATGACTCTTTCTGAGCTATAATGTGACATTTGTGCTTTAACTTCAGGCCCTGGAGGTGACTCCATTGGGCAGCGCGGGCGGTATTGGCCCACAAAGGTTGATCACCTGCTGCCCAGTTTTCTCTGTCTTTGCTCTCGTAATGCAGCACTCCCTGGCAGGAAAGTACCTTCTTTTCATGATACTGATATGGAGATCCTCCTCCTGCTTTACTTCAGGGTGTTGACCATTGCTCTTATCACTCTCTTCACTGTCGTCACTATGCGAGAAAATTGAGGTCAGCTCTTTCTTCGGGATCCTGGTTGGAGGTAAGGGGATCGTCCTCTTCTCTGCCAGGCGACCCCGGTTCTGCCACAGGATGGAATTAGTTGGAATGGGAAAGGGGAGAAGGAAAAGAGAAGAAAACAAGAATTTGGTTAGGCAACCCAGAACCAAGCAGCTCCTCTCAAACGGCTGCCCTGCGAAGGCAATGCTATTAGTCACTGCAGGTTTCAGACTGGTATGTTGGCTGGGCAAAGGCTATGTTCGCTTTGCAAAAGACTTTTCAGCAGAGGCATATCTGTATCTAGTTCTTCCAGTTCTAATATTAAAGTCATGCACTTCCAGCCCCTCCCCACCTCTTCATTCCTCGCTCGCGTCTCATCCACACCAACGGGAAAAGAAGATGGCAGCAGAATTAGGCACCAATCTCTCTCCAGAGTATTTCCTACCAAATGTTGCACATTAACATAGCAGAATAGGTTAAACGAAACCTTTGCCAGTAGCCCAGGGAAGGCATGATGCACATTTGACTACAGAGGGAAAACTACCTATGCCAGCCAGCAGCAGGTTTGACTCCCACACCGGTGAACAGTCCGCATCAATTTTAACTGGAATTACTGAGCCTACTCTTCACTGCTCGTTTGCGTGTTCAGATGAATCTAGCAGGTCTTGCCTCGTGCAGACTTCCCCTAGGTGGTCCTGGCAGTGTGCGTCCCTCAACAATTCACTTCTGACAAGACACAGGAGGAAAACTCCCAGGAGGCAAAAGCTGCTTTTTCACTCCATGTGTATTTGTGTACGGAACCTAGCGCAACATGACCCTGCTCCCAACCTCCTATCTTCTGCAAGTAGTGAGAATGTATTACAGATTACTCTGTCTCCGCACCCTTTGTGCCTGATCCACAAGAAGATAGGAGCCTAGAGCTGCCTAAACTAGAGTGTGTTGGGTTTTTAGCTCTCACTGTGATAGAAGACGTTGCTAGCACTTAGGGTGTTTGGCTCCATCTGTGATCAACCAAGACAGAAAGCCATAATACAAGCACTTGTGGTAGAAGATGTACACTAGAAACCCAGGGAGACTGTAATGCCATCCCTCCACAGAATTTAAAATTTTAGCCAACAAAATCATGAACCTGGGAAGGGAACCACAGCGAGGGGAAGTAAAGCACACGGTTTCATACACGTTCTTTGTACAAGTATGTAGGCATACTTCCTTCAACAGGACAAGTCATAGAAAAGAAACATGTTTTTAGCAAGGACTGGAACAAAAGGAAGAAAGGTGTGTGAAACTGGTTGGGTAAGTGCAGAGTAGCATTTGACTAATAACAGTTTCCCTGAAACATCAACTCCAACTTTCCAAATAAACCTGGCAAAATGAAAGCGTCCTGGGAAAGCCAGTCGGGCTCTCTGCAGGGGAGAATGGAGCAAGACTAAGTGATAGAAGAGCCCACGTTTTTTTCATTAAACAAATTAAGAACTTTCCACAAATACAAAACAAAAACTTCTTGTTTACCTCTGTCAATAAATTCCAGTTGTGGTCATTCAGTGGAGCCCTAATCGCTGTGATAATTAGCTAAATCCATCTGGAAGGCATCACCCCAAGGAGGCACACGAGCTTTCCCGATCTGATGCAGTTCCAAGCCAAGAACACAGCTGTCTGTGAACAGCAGACACCCAAGGGAGAGAAGAGCAGTGGGCCAAACTGGCTTAAAAATGGGAAAACACGTGTATACAAGGAAAAAGACAGGCACTTTTTTTCTTGAGAGACACGTGAAGAAGAAAAACGCACCCTTGAACAGCAACAAGGTGAATGCTTCTACACCTCCGAGTATCCCAAGTACAAAACTTGGATCAAGCTGCAACAGGCTTTGTGGTGAGTCCAAACGCCCGGGGACACACACAGGAGAATATCCTTATTGTGACTATTGCTGGGGACTCTCAGACACCC
Organism: Rissa tridactyla; assembly: GCF_028500815.1. Lineage (NCBI taxonomy): Eukaryota > Metazoa > Chordata > Aves > Charadriiformes > Laridae > Rissa > Rissa tridactyla. Next base: position 5,610,404 of record NC_071481.1, on the reverse strand, counting down.
ACCTGCACAAGGCGAACTGCTGTGGTGCGAGGGGCCAACTGCATCCATGCAGCAAACAGCAAACGCTTCTCCTCCTCGCCCCGGGGGCTCCCCTTGCACTAGCAGAGATGCACTCACACAGCCCTTTGCAACGAGGTTTCTCACTGACTGTTCCCTGGAGGAACACGCGATATAAACTGCGCATCTCCCACCCCTAAATACTTTTTGCATACTAGGTGTATTTCCACCCCTGTCCCTTTTCCTGCTCCAGTGCATACAGAGAATGTGCACAGAGGCTAAACTCCAGCCTGCGCGGTGTCAAAAGGACAGCAGGGAAAAGAAGAGAAAGGGAAAAGTGAGGGGAAGGGAAGGAAAAGCAAGGAGGGCAGTATTTGCACCAGACTTGTCATGCTGAAAAGCTAGGGCTTGGTATCAGCACGAGCTTTATCATGCCAAAGCTTTATATATTTTTCTGAAGTTGCAATTTATCATAACAATTAAAGGGAGAAGGGAGGGAGGGTGTGCAAATTTCCGCTTCAAAGTAATTGCAGTTCACTCTCTGCTGTGACTTCACAGGCTAAAGAGAACGGCACTGATCAGATACTAAAAATCATTTTATGGCCATTATGGTACCTTCCAGCAGTTACCAGGTCTCAGTGACTGCCCAGGGACTCATCAGCCCTAACAAGAGTGAGAGTGCAGCAAACGGGGAGGCACTAAACCCAGAGATACAGCCCACCAGACCAGGAACGCAGGTTCCCCCTTTCCCTTGCTCCTCAGAATGCTTATTCTTTGCCTTTCTGTGAATTGTGCCCTTAACCTAAAGCTGCTGCATATATATACACCTATATATATAAAAACACATGTTTATATATGACTATATATGCAATATGCAACTACGTATACACATACCTATACGGATATCACCTAACACACAGAGAGCTTCTTCCCTTAAAAGACAAATGAACTAACATGAATGGAAAAGAGAATCTGCACCTGCGGCAACCTCTGGTCACAGATGTCCTCTCCTGCTTTTGTTCTGACCAGGGGCCAGGCACGGACAACATCGGAACCGGGGCCACGGTGGTCCCAGCGCCCTTGTGTACCCCTGCATGCCATCACCAGCAATGCATTTTTTAAAGTTTTGTTTACTTTGTATTTTTGCCATTAGGTTTGGGGCATTTTCTTTATTTATTTATTACATTTCTCCATCCCCAGAAAATTAAAACAGACTAAGCCAATCAATTTTGCCTTTTATGTTCATCTATAGTCAGTTTTGAATCAATTGCACTTTCTTAATCTGTTTAGAGACATTCACCAGTAGATACACATTACTTTTAAATTAAGCACAAAGGTAGCCAGAAGCCTGGTCCAGAACCGCTACAATCAATTGTCTTTCCATTGACTTGAAAGGGCTCTGGTCCAGGCTGCGAATAAAACCCACTCATTTGTGAGAAGCCCTCCATCCAAGGAATCATTCCTATGACTCCGGTTTTTGCTAAAGTCCTTTGCCGGTTGTAGAGACAGCTTACAGGACAGGAACATACCTACAGAGCTGAGCAGTATATTGAGATACCTACAGCTACTCCGACCTGGGGTTATCAACTCTCACTTGGCACGGAGGCGGGTGGTGAAGCGCGCACTCAGCAGAGCGGTGTTATGTGCAGGAATACACCCAGGGACTGCAGTGCCACCGCGATATATGGGGAGGTACATTAGGATTTATAGATGTTTGATGTAAGCCTCGTAATCCCACATTTAAAAAGCTTGTATTTGTGTGACAGTGTCATTGCAGAGCAACCTCGTACATTAACGGCATGCTGATGTTGAACCATCAACCCCGTAAGGTTTGAATATTTTAAAAAGAAAACAGCCTCCCAATTTGTTGACATTCATTGGGATGTCTGATGCTTGGGAAAACAACCCAATCAATAGTCACCTACTGCCAGAGAGCCAGGCTTCTCGGGAATCCAGCTCCCCCCTCTTAAATAACTCCATTTTTACACACATAAAGAAAAGGGGGAAGGTGTGCTTTGCCAGCTGGCTTGCTTAAACTAGTAGGGCTGTTTTGGACAACGGGTCAGAAGGAGCATTTTCTATAGCTGCAGAGCCAACAGCTGTCAGTACAGGTGCAGCACCCCCAGCAAAAAGATGAAGTATACGTAGCGATAAATACATCTCACAGCTCAGCCCAGCGAAGCCAGGCTGCCTGCCCGGCAGCTCCCTGCCCCGGGGAGCACAGGCAGAAGGTGCTCTAAGAACGGAGTGTGCCCCTGAGAGCAGGGGGACCGCGGGATCCCCACGGAGGACCTGTTCTCAACGCGTACGTCTGTGGGTGAAATACAGCCAGCCAAAATGCTGCTGCAGAGCTCCCGCACAGGTAGGTGCTCTCCCCTGCCTTCCAACGCATCCTCCGACAACCTCTTTGGCGCCCGAGCAGAGTCGAAGATGTTTCCTTTCAGGCCAAATACTGACTCAGCTCAGAGGAAACCTCTTCAGAGCACCTTCCTTTCACAACACAAGGATTTCCCCCACCCCTTGGACAGAGGGTCGGGGGGTGGAGAACAGAATATCACTTATTATGCTCCCTTTAATTAGCGTAACTAGAAAGTAAAACATTTCCGCAATTCTCCGAAGCTTTTACACGGGTGAGTGTTGAGGGCACTGCAGAACTGCTTCGCATATTAGGACTCCCTTCCCTTTATACATTGTTAAAGATTAATTTTGTGGGTTATGATACCAGCTAACGAAGCACAACTGGAGTTTGAGTCTATAACCCTCTATTCCCCAGACACGTTCAGCTACCCACCCAGCCCTTCCTGCGTCAGTCCAGCCCTCCGTCACTCACCACTTCATCCTCCCAGGGTCTTTTGACACCATTAATTGCTTTCATTGCCTCTCAAAGTAGTGTCTGGGTGGGGGGTTGCTTTGTTTTTAAAAATCACAGATGGGCATATTTCCTTTCCCCAGGAAAAATCAGATGGGTACCAACACACAATTTAAAGTTACCGATTACCCAAGCCTGGAGGCGCAGCTACAAGTAAAAAACACCCAACAACTTGGGAATGGCGGTAGGTTACCTGAGTGGAGAAGCCTGGAAGCCTTATTGCTCTGTCATGAAAGCAAGGGACCATCAGAAAGATGGAAAAGAAAACAGTCATGATATTTCTTCCCTTCCAGGGAGCCGGGGGGGGGGGGGGGGGGGGGGGAATTCCGCTCTGTGTGGCTAAGCAAGGTCAGTAGAGTTACAAAATAAAATCTTTCTCCCCCCCACCCATCCAACCCCCTCATAGCTCTCCCCTGGAGCCGTGGTCTCCCAGCCAAGAATACCAAAATCCGAGCTGTTGTGTAAGAGCCCTGGGAGAGCTGCAGACGGAAGGCCGGGCGGAGAGCATGGGACTTGGGGGAGAGACAGGAAGGGAGGGTTAGGAAAGGTTTCCTGCCCTGGGAGCTACTGCAACAAGGTCAAAACAGCTGAACGCCCTGGTGTGACATTCAAAGTCAGCCAGAAAAAGGAAAGATTCCTCGCAGAGAGAGTCCCTGGTGAGCACTTAATTGATCCCAGCAATGGAAAGGCCTCTGCTATGAGAGCTGCAAGGCAAAAAGCTCCATGGAAAAAAAAATGCACATGAAAGCAAAGCTTTTGCCAGTCCACATTAACTGCCAGCCAAGCTCTGGACATCTGATCCCATTGGGAATTGACCCAAGAAGATGAGCAGGTGCAGTCCCTACGGACACCGCTTCTCCAGCATCCAAATCAGTACCAGAAAAAAAAAGCACAGAAATGCAAATGCACAGAGTTTGCACACTGATAAAAATATCAAAGCTGTTTCCAAGATGATTCACGTGCCTGTGATTCAACTCAAAAAAAATTTCTATCGGATAAAAAAAATAAAAACCTTGCTGAAGCAACAGCACATGCATTCTTTCTGTATACGTAGATCTGGGAAATACAGGGAGCAGACAGGGAATGCTGGGGGGAGGTAAGAGGGGAGGTTTGTGCGCTGCCAATGCTGGGAGCTGAAGAATGCTAAATCTTTTCCATATGTGAAGGAAATCCTCAAGTCCAGACAGCATTTTCTCTCTCTTTTTATTGATAATAAAGATAGGCAAAAGGAAAGGAGGAGGTTCTGAGAGCCTGGAATAATTTTCTTTTACTTTTCCAAATAATAAACCCGGTCAAATGGCTTTAATTAGGAAAATTACACAGCAATGGAGCCCACACATCCCCCTGCAGGATAACTGACAGAGTTTGCATTTACCTTCAGCTGTGATTAGTGTAAACACCTAAGAAAGGGTCACTTGCCTTCCAAGATAATCCTCCACTCTCCCCTGAGCCTTCATTAGTTGTTCCAGGCCGATGTGCTACCAGGCCGACTGATTTCGGTAGCAAATCTGGTCCAGGCATAGTCCTGCCACCCTGCGCTTACCAGCTTCTCCGTCAAAAGGGAGGTCACAGCCAGGAGAAGGTGCCCAGCCTCTCATCTTACCTCCTGCTCCGGTGTTTGGTAATGAACAAATGAATAAAACAACAGTCGGCAGCCTGCCGCTGCATCTGTTTTTCTGCCTCAGTCACAGTCCAGCCCTTTAACCTGACCACTACCAGGTTTATTATTTATCATCTCTTTCCAGTGACGGCAATGTGACACTGGAAGTTGTTCCAGCGCAGGAGGGATGGCCCAAAGTACAGAGGGAGCAGAAGGGAACGGACAGCAATGGTCAGGCAAAAAATTACGGCAGTACAGGCCACAAAGTCTCTTCCACGTTTCAGGGACTGTGTCACACTCTTCATCAGGGTCTCACGAAAGCGGTTTCCAAGCCCTGGCCATGACTAGAGGCAAGCTGAGGAGCCAATTCAGCAGAGCCAGACAGGTCCAAGAGCTGCAGCCAGGGGGACAACAGATTCTGGGAATAACTGTACCCAGCAGGCTCTCTGGGTCTACCCTTGACAATTCCTCATTCACAGGTTTCAGTTGTCATCAACTGGTTTATACAGAAGCTATCAATTCCAGTACAGACCATCCAGGCCCATTTTTAGGGTATATTATCTTGTGAGAGAGAGAGGGAGGGAAGGTATATCAAAGAAGAAAATTACTCTTGATCGTAATTTCCCGGTGTGATCCTAGGCCACTCCCTTGATCCCATTGTCCTCAGTCTCCCTGCTATAAAAAGCCGTCAGTAACACGTTCTCTCCCTTGTCCCTGTTCTCTATACTGTTATTATTGTAAGCTCTTTGGAGCAGACGATGAAGTGTTGAGTCTGAAGCTGTGCACAGAAACAGGGCTGTAGGTACTACTGTAACTGGAGAAAATATGTATGTTTTAAACCAAAAGACAGTTACAAGGAAGGGAAGCTGCAGCTCTTCCCATCAATATTAACGATATTATTTTCTGAAGCCCTAAAGAAACAGATGAACATGATCTGTGAACAGAAGGGAACGTTTCCCATTTATTACCTCTGAGCGAGTTATAAAGCCTAAAGGATAATTTGTTAATAGAGTGAGAGCCATGTTTTTCTGGAAAAGCCAACTGGAATTTCCAGTCTTTGAGGGGAGGTAGCTCTAAGATAGAAAAATCTATCGGTACTTTGGAGATACCTGTTTTCAAAAACTCTTTGGAAGAAGGCTGAAAAGTGGCCGAGTCTTTGTTTTCTGTGTCTGTTCCACATCAAATAACTTTGTCCATTTCAGTCTGAGGTTGCAAAGAAGGAAGCAGAGACGTGAAGCCAGGTCCTCAGGCAACGTAAGTCCGTATTAATGGAGTAAAAGTCAACTTACACTAGTCGAGATGTGGTACACTGATGCTATCTCCTAAATAAAAGCAAAACTTACATTTTTTTCTTTGCTTTCCTGCTCCTCCTCTCTGGTGAAGAGGCAAGGAGCAAAAGGGCATGGATGCTTTCAGACATTTTCCCTTCTTTTCATGCACCTCACTGCTGTACTTTTTGAGTAACAGGAAGACAAGAGAACAAAATAGCTGTCCGTCATTCCCCCAGGTATTAATGTTTCACTCCACAGTTTCGTTATATCAGGTCCAAGAGAACACAGCCTTTCCCAGCAAGTCTGAAATATTTCATCAAGAGGAATTTGACCAGGTTTTGTACTTTTATTCTGCTCTGGAGACACAGGCTTAAAGAATTTCTTTGAGATCCTTGAGATTTCCGAGTGTGGCTTACAGTCTGCTCCACCAAAAGGAGACAGACCCAGGCTTTGTTCAAGTCCTACAAGAATGAGGACCAGCCACAGTGGCTTTTCACTGGGTAGAGTGCAATTTCTGCCTCAACTTCTGCCTCGAGCTTTTTTTTTCTTTTTTCGTAAGTCTTCACTGTCATAAAGAACAACTTTCACAAAGATCAAACAGAAACGTTAAACAGTTCCTCCCAAAATGTGGTTGTTGCTGTAATGGAAACCAAAACAGGCTTTATCTAAACAGTTCAGTGTGTTTTATGAAGTTCAATAATTATTATCGTCATTTAATGGGACAGACGGACCTGAATCTGTTGAGAGTTCGTTCCTCCTTTTCTTTAGTTGTCCATACGGAAGAAGATTTTGCTGCTGCTGTAGTTATTGAGAGCTACAGCTGGTTCTTTTGGAAAAATCAGGTCCAACACCATCCTAAAAGCTGGGCTTCCAAAATATGGAAGTGCCCCATGATCATTGATGACTTGGAAAACGTAAGCTCCAAGGGGCATCGGTGGAACTCGCAGAGCGCCAGTCCCTAACCCCAGCCATATTCACCTCAAACACCCTGATGTTAGACTGAGCCAAGAAACGCCTCCTGTCCACCCCCACAGCTGGACCACTCTTGTCATGGGCAGACCGAGACGGGAACTCACCAGAGGGCAGTTCTTCTCAGCTTTTTAAAAAAAAAATAATTTCCCAGCAGTTTCCCTCAAAACTGAAGCAACCAAACTGACGAGAGCGGAGAAACGGCAGCTGCTCCACACAGTGGAGATGAAGTAACCAGAGCTTTGCATTACATCCTAGTATTCCCCAGGGAGGCTGGTGCCAAAAATCAGGCCCATCTGTCTCCGTGACAGGACCACCCAGGAGTGCAGCCCCATCCTCCCTGGATGGCACAAACGCCTCCTCAAGAACGTTGAGCTCAAGCCTTTGGTTAACACCTGCACAGACATCATTCAGGCTGGTAAAGATATAAAAAGATGCACATACTGTAGTGTTTCAAGCCTGATCCCAGCACCAAGAGGAGATCAGAAAAATCTGAGGAGAGAGAGCTGCCGCTTTCTGAGGGAGCAACAGCCAGGTCTGCCCACAAAGTTCCCTCGGAATGACTCAACCCTCCCGACAGCCAAGCAAACTTTGGAAATCCAAAGCAAACAAGAAAACTACAAATATTAATTAAGGCATTGCTTCCACTTTTGCAAAAAAATGCCCTGTGTTTAAGCAGACATCATCCTCTCAAACTATCAACACCAAAACAAAACAGGGAAAAGGCGCCGTTTGTTCACAGATGTGCAATGATGGGCAGAGTTTGTCTAAACAGAACGTACTCTGCAGTGCCGCTCAAGGCTTTGAAAGGACCCTTTTTTACACATCAAAAGCTCTGACACCCGCTGCATGCAGAAGAGTGAAGCCATAGCCTCCTGGAGCCCCGGCCCTACCACAGAGAGCCAAAAGCGAGTGAGATCTGAGCCAAGAAGCCCGTCTGTCATCTGCTGCGGTGATGCTGCCGTTGTGCAATACTTTTCATTTGGAAAGCACAACCTGTTTTATAAGCTTTTGTTATTTAAGTGTTTCTAACACATCTGGGAGGCCGGTGAGGAGCAGTAGGTCCATTTCACAGTGGTGCCAAGTGTGATAAAGATACGCAAACCGATGAACTAAGTCATACAGCGAGACCACTGCAGAGCCTGGAGCAACATGTTACACTTCCAAAGCCAAAGGGTCAATATAGTCACATCCTCTGTAGACCCTTTTCAACTATCACACGAACTGGACTACAATACCTTAGCTGTGCCTTCTAGTGCTATGGTTATAAATCACAGAATCATAGAATCGTTCGGGTTAGAAGGGATCTTAAAGATCATCTAGTTCCACTCCCCTGCCATGGCAGGGACACGAGGTTGCTCAAAGCCCCGTCCAACTCGGCCTTGAACACCTCCTGGGATGGGGCAGCCCCAAATGCATCCTTTCAAGTAAAAAACAGCTGATGTCCCCCTCTCTCCCTCCCAATCTCATTGCCTTCATATGTGCACAGACACACAGCCTCCACTGGAGGAAGCACAAAGGATCTGGTTCACATGATTGGAAGGGACTGACTGACAAATTGATCCTCCGCTTTTTTAACTTGACCAGCGTCAACACGCACCTGTGACAAAGAGCTGCCTGGGCACAGAGTACCCTGCACTAGACTTGGGTGTCACTGGTCACAATCAGTTCTGCACTAAGGCTGCAAACGGCACTTATCGCTGGCGTGAGACTCACAGAACCACCTTCAAGTCACTTTGGGGGTGATTTTCTGATTTTACTCCACACACACAGCCTGCACAATGGAAATGACTTACCCAAGATTTGCTGGGTAGATGACAAAACGAGGGAGAACCGAGAAGGCTTGTGTGTCTGTCACTCCCCTGCTCCTACTGCCAGATCACACGAGCTTCCATCCGCGCCACTTCTCAGTTTGTCACCCCCTTCAAGAGAGCTCCTTCCTCGCTGTCACACACTGTACGGCGGCACTGTTACCTCTTTCTACCACCCTCTGCGATATAAAAACAAGAAACATTTCCCCTTCTCCTTTCACTAGTACCTTTCCTTTGGCTGCACTGCCAAAGGTACCCTTTTCTGTAGTTTTATTCATTTTCTGGAGCTTTGTCTCCCTTCCCCACATCCCTCCCACCCCCAAACCACCACAGACTACCTATGAAAACCACTGCTTCCATTTCCGCTTCACAATTTGCCTGCCACACCTGGGGGATTTCCCAGCAAATTGTATTACTTTATTTGGTCAATTGGCCTACAAATTGATTTTCCTGTACAAATAATGAACATTTATGGTTATTTTCCCCATAGACTGCTTTATTTTCCATGTAACAAAGACTGATTTCCTGCAGTTTTTGAGACCCGAGCATATGATCTGCAGTTACTGTGACCCCTGGTTGATGGATGGCAAGGACTCGAAGCACAACAGGAGGGTCTGGGGTTTTTTTCTCCCCTTCCGCTCTAACAGTACTACAGACAGAGGTGATAGCTGGAAGTAAACACCAGTACCAGACCAAGCAATTCTACATGTTTACTATGGGAATAAATTGTACTATTTTAAAAGAGATTCAGTCCTGGGACCCAGACAAAGCAGATGAAGGCATCGGGGGGACCGAGGGCCGAGCAGAGTGTCCCGGGGTGGCAGGAGGCTGCGAGCCACCGCAGGTGCCTTCTCTGTCCACCAGCACGCCCAGGTGCCCAAAGCATTAGAAATGGCAGCCCCTGCTCATCGCAACCTTTGGGGCCACGCTGCAAGGACTTTCTTTAATCTTAATCACGTTATCGTGGAGAGAAAGGGAGGAGGAGCCAGGGAAGAAGGGTTTCTAGAAAAGCAACTGGGAGTGAGGTGACCTGGCGTGGTTTGTGAGCAGGGAGCAGAGGTGTCGTTCTGTGCTCGTCCCCCAGAGACGCAGAGACAGAGCAAGAGCTCCACAATGCACTTCATTTCCACTAATGAGAAAACGACTTTTGAGACAGAGCCTCGAGCAAGTTTTGAAGGTCACTGCCGCAGGTGTGGAAATGAATTGGGCTAGATCAGGGTCCAAACATAAGTTATTCTACTTAGACCACAACGGATTATTTGTGTGCATGAGGGGTTAATAGCCTCAGGGCTGTGATGTGTGTGTATGTTTAATTTAATACATCTCGATGGCTGAGGCTGCTAGGGACAAAGGCAGAAGCAAAGACGGGGAGGTTTCTTAGGTGAATCTGAGAGTGCGGGTGGACACAGAAGAGAAAGTCAATTATCCGCAGTAAGTCCCGACCGCCTGCAATTCCCCTTCCCCGGTCCTCTGGGGTGGGTTTGTCCCATGAAGTCTGACTTCAAATCCAATAAAAAATTAACTGAGTTTCAACAACTCCTAGACATGCCTCCTTAGAGTTTTAATACGTGCTCTTCAGCTGCAGCTCAGAGTGCAATTAATGAAAGGAAAGAGAGTCTGAGAGTATCAGGCATGAGGCTAAAAGCATGCCAAATTCCTGCTTAGCTGCTTTAACTCAGGGGAATCCCTCCCTCCCTCTTGGCGCTGCTAAGGATTGACATGTCCTCAGTCCATCAAAACACTGCAGGAAGAGCGCGACAATGACATCCTTAACAAAAGCTAGTCAGGGCAAAGATGCATCTCTCACAACCTACTGGAATAGCGTGCAGGTATTTCATTCCACGGTCCACTGTTATGGGCTTCACAGTACATGGCAGTCACCAGAACACATCTGAAAGTCTACCTCACCAGGGAAGTCAGTGCTGCAAGATCAAGTTGTTCGCATACCCCGCTCCTACTCAAAATGCAGATTACACGTGCTGATTAACTGTGCCAGGAGAGAGGGAACCTAATCCAGAGCCAGGGCAGTGAACTTCCTGGTCCTGGTGCTTTGTATGAAAAAATGGGTGTCAGACAGATGACTTGCTGTGGGCATCGCAACAGCTCTGCCAAGGGCAACAAAAAGGAATCGATTATCAGCTTCACAAGGTGCAGTCCCTGGAATCACAATGTGAAACCCATTCTTGTTGAAGTCCAACTCTAGCAGAGCAGTAACAGCACTTCGCAGGCCCATAGCCTTTTACTTCAAGGCCTGCGGCTTGTATCATACAACACAGTTGTATGTATGTAAGGCAAGTGAGACCAAGGGAAAGTAGGGTGGAACAACTCGCCCAGCATCACACAGTAAAATAGCAGAGGATCCAAGAGTGGAACAGAATGGTCCTGTCTCCAAATCTGGTGCTCCCACCACTCAGTAATCAGTGTACCCCTGAAAAAGAAACCTACCTCAGATCTACTTGTGAGTAACCGAAGGATGATCTGATACTGCTGCCTGCAGTCTGTAAAGAACTGTGCGTAACGCGCTATGCCTGTATCTTTACCCTGAACTCAAGGGTACCTGACTGTCTCCTACACGTGTTCTGCAAGCGCTGGGGGCCATGCTCATCGTTCCCTGTGACTGTGCAGCACCTAGAACCACGGGTTCCACTTAGACTGTGTGTACTAACAAAACCAAAAGACAAACCAAAACTACTCACAGAAATATGCAACTAGTTGGCTCAGCACATTAGAAGCATCACAAGAAGATACTGCACGATTTACAATTCATCTGTATATATAAATGTAATGGTGGGAAATAAACAACCAACAAATACAGTGGCTTTCCAACGAGTACTCAGTTGAAATAGGGAGTGTTTGGAGGTTGTATGTTATTAGGGAGTGTTAGGAGTTGTATGTTTTGAAGATAAACACAAAGAGAATATAAAAAAAAACCACAACATAACCCAAGAGAGGTAAATAATTCATCAAAAGAATAAAAAACAAGAAGCCGGAAGGAAAAAGGAAGAAATACCAAAGGGAAGAGTTTTCTGTCCAGGTAAAAAAACTTCCTCTTGCATGGGAGTGAAAACCAGAACCAAAATTAATTGGGGGGGATGTTTTTAAAGCTGAAACATTTTGTCTGGAAACTGGTTATCTCCCCTCTTAGACATTTAAGCATTTTCCTGAGGTGGCAAACAAAGTCTGGTGCTAAGCTGCTGACAGAGACAGCGTGGTTCTCAGGTGACTTCCAGCAGCTCTTCAACCATGGACAGGGACTCCGAGACCCGCTCGCACACCCAGCACTTCTTCTGAAGCAAGTCTAGTAGTTGCTTTCACCCAAAGCCACCAAATCATCAAACAGCCTAAAGTACATAACGCTGTGTTAACATAACTCGCCCATCACTATTTGTGAGTTTTGTAGGTTTTCTTCAGTTTGTTGAACAAAGAACTTGCTCCAGAAAAGGGTCTCTAGTTGGAAGTTCGCTGATAGCAACTTTTGCAACTGACATTCACTGCTTTAAAACTCAGTATATCGGTAAAAAATCTAAACTAAAACCCACACAGTTTTCAGTGCATACACTTTTGCTTTCCCTTGCATGCGTATACCTCCCCAGGCTGTGGCTCCTTCCCATCACGTGAACGATGCTGAGCTGTGCTTGGAAAGTACCTGGACGGGATACCCTAGACTCAGCCTTCTGAAGGAGGGGAAATTTATGACTCAATAGGTGGCACTCTTCCTTCTTGAATAAATGTACTTGGGTATAATTTGCTGTCAGAGGTGCTGGAGAGCAAATTTAAGGTCCCAACTTCTTATTTACTTGGTGATTTTCTGGGCCTGTTAAAATAAAAATCCCAGCCAAATACAAGCTTTACCAATTACACTCTGCCAATCCTAATTCCCCCCCTGCAGTTCCAAGAAGACAACACAGACTTCTCTGCGGTCGCGTGATCCTCTTGTGCACAGTTAAGCAGCTCTGTTTTACCCGGCAAGCGTCTGCACTTGAGAAGTCTGTGAAAGCGAAAGTGAAATCCCACCCTAGGCTTGTTTCCATCCCATCTTCCTGCTGCCGAAATCACCAGTTCCAATTAACAGCTCTGGTCTTTCCTGCAGACACCCAGGGATACGGTTTTAAAGCGTTGCAAGGAGTGGTGCATATGCCTCCTCCTAAGGGCGCCAGGCTGCTGTGGAGGAAACCTGCTTGAGAACTCCCTGTCTGCAGCTGAAGGGTAAGTCTATCTACAGGAGCTTCTCCTTATCATTAGCCAAATTCAGAAAAAAAAAGACATACTGTCTTGTGCCCCAGACTGACGAAGGTCTTGTTTTCTAAACCTCTTTAAGGGCCCTCCATAGGGAATTAGTCATGGAGGTGAGGAATAGCTACGATTTGACAAAGCCTAGGAGAGTGAGTAGTCATCTGACAGGTTAACAGGAGCAGGGAGCAGCTGCTATATTTAGATGCCATTAGCACGCACATGTCTTCACACATCTCTCCAGGCACACCTGTGTTCCCGTATGTCCAGAAGGCGTGGGAGGGGGAGCGGTTAAAAGCCAGTACCTTGCCCACATTTCCCAGGGAGGGGGTAAGGAATGAGGGGATTCTCTTCTCCCTGTCTTATCCCCAGCCAAGTTTAGAGCCATTTAAAATCCTGAAAGCAGACCTGACTTTTGCTCTCCACGATCACTGCCTCCAGAGAGGGTCAATTCCATTCTAGTCTGAAGAACAAGACAAAGATACAGACCAGATCTTGCACCAGGTCTTCTGCTGGTGTGGACCTTGCCTCAAAGAACAGCCTCAGGTAACGCAAAAAACCTGGAAGGCTTAGCCACTGGTTTTCAATTGCTTCCCATTTCCTGCATCTTAAACATTTTCAGTGAACAACTGGACCCTTGCAGGCTGGACTTAAATTTCGTGATAACAGGCTTGCCTTCACCAATTATTTCCCAGAAGCTCTTTGGAGTCCACGCACCAGCGAGGATCAACAGACCAAAGGATAAAAACAGCGGCCTAGGCTGTGACGCTGACTTTTTGAAGCTGAGCTCAGAAGACAAAGCTAAGCAACAGCTGGGGCAATGGCCAACCTCCAGCTCTGAAACAGACCCCTGCTGCTGCTGCCGCTCCTGGCTTCTCACCACCTCAACAGATCAGGAAGGACACAGCAAGGTCAGGGACCTTGGATGTCACTACATGCCAGCTCCATATGACAGCCACAGTGGTAAATGAAGACGGCCCGCAATGGCATGACACTGCACACCGACATTACGCCAGGGAAGGTTTAGATTGGATATTAGGAAAAATTTCTCCACCGAAAAGGTCACCATGCATTGAAACAGGCTGCCCAGGGAAGTGGTGGAATCACCATCCCTGGAGGTATTTAAAGCCGGGCAGACGTGGTGCTGGGGGACATGGGTTAGTGGTGGTTTGGGCAGTGTTAGGTTGGTGGTTGACTCGATGATCTGAAAGGTCCCTTCCAACCTAGAGGATTCTACGACTCTGTGATTAGCTGCCCCTGCTGTACTTACAGAAGTAAGGCAGAGATGCATCCAGCATTCATTCCTGCTCCCCTCCTCTTTCCCCTCGGCGCCCCTCTCCCACCAATTCCTAAAGCCGACTGAAAACCAGCGCCCCTGCACCCTGCCATGCCCCTGTGCTTTCAGCTGTGTAAAAAGAGAAGCAAATCAAGCGGCAGCCACCCCCCAGCTGCCTGCCTGCCTTGCCCGGGGGCCTTTCATTTCCCCCGCCAGCAGCCCCAGGATTCAGCGTTGGATGAGATGAGTCACCTTCCCCGTCTGGGCTCTCCCAGGGTAGGCTGTGGGGGTGGAAGGGTTGGGGCTCACTGCAGGGATTTCCACACAACCCTTTCCTAACCGCACCCCGCTACAAGCAGCTGGTGAAGAAGACGACAGCAAACAGCAACACTCCCCAAAGAAAGGGGGGGAAACAAGGGGGGCAGAGATGAAGGGAGGAGAACGAGCAGGGACGCAGGGCCCAGTTGCAGTCTATCTGCTGTGCTGGGACGGTGCTGGTACGGGGATCCCTAATGCAAACAACCGTCTTGCCAGGGAAAGCCCCTACGTAAGGAGAGGAATGCAGCCTCTGTCAAATGGATTTAAACTATTTCTCTGGATTTCCCTCACTTCAGCTCAAAAGAGAAGCAGAATACAAATGTCAAAGTACAGCACAACATTGCTTGAACTCCACAACGGAGCCTCTGCACAGGCAAAAACAAAACAAAAATAAAACCCAGCACAAATTCTGACAGATACACGGAGAAACAGCCAAAATAAGACTTAATCAAGTCAGGGCCAAAATCTTACACCCATTTGGTTCTGGAGACACACGATCAGGTCTGAGAGACAGCTCTTGAGAACTAAATGCCCTATTAAAATAAATAGGGATCAGATGGACAAATCCCTCCAGACATTTCAAAGGGCTCAGCTGGATCTCCCTCTGCACTGTGTTCACGCAGGTGAGCCATTCCCAAACAGAAAGAGTAACGCAACACCAGGCACTACAACAGGCAGAGCTCTGGGTTTGTTTTGATACTGGTTAACAACTGGAACTCTAGAAAAATCCCTTCTGAAATCACATTTGAAGTTGGGAGGGTAAAAGAAAGGCAAGGAATAGTATTTAAAAATACAAATTAAATTCATAATAATTGTGGATTCTTTACCAAAGACTGCAAAGGTGGAATTTAGGTGGAAAGAAATTCTGACCCCTTGGGAGGCCACTCCTTGTTCACTGATTCCTGCAGCCTCCCGAGACGTTATTTACTGAGCCCAGGAGGTCAGCTGGAAGAGGGATAAGGGGAAGGAGATTAGGAGAGCTCCACCTCCCCTGGAGGAGGGATACCGCATAAGAGCGCCTTATTTTCAGGCAGATCTGTTGTGCTGGCACCACTGTTGCTGCCTTTCTGACCTTGGAACAACCACACAAGCAGTGAGTATGGTTTTTAAATCAGGAACATGTAGCACGAGCTCTCACCTGTTATCTCCTCCCCAGAGTCACCGTGTAGTTTTTACTCCTATCTTCCCTCCCCTGCCAATCTGCAGTTGGAGCACAGCTTACTTTTTCTTGAAAATAAAGTTATATGCTGTCTTCTCACAAGGAAGCAAAGCACAAGACGACCAGAAAGTATTGCTAACTGCTCTGGCCTGTCCAACGGGCTGCTGTCCTCTCTCTTGCAAGGAAAATAGGAAAATCCTGTCTGTCATACATCCTTGGATTCTCCAGGACCTACACTGAACTCCGTGTCTTCTGGCTCATCTCCAGCTTATCTTGTCCAGCCAAAGACAGAATGCTCTCTAACTCCGGCTGAAACTCAAATGCCTCATTAGTTTTCAGAAGATGTCTCTGTCTCCCAGTCATCTATAAATTGTATCCCACCTCTCTTGCCCGCTAGCCCATCTACTGGTTTCTTTCTTCAGTGTTGCCAGATATGGGCTTTTTTCAGCCCCTTTTACACAGGTACACATCATCCTTGTCACTGGAGTGACCAATATACAGAGAGCGAGGACACACCGAGGTATCTTTACCGCTGCGGCACGTACTCCTGCCTAGATCGTTATTATGCATTCTTCGGCTGCAACAACAGCTAGGAGTCCCCAGACGTAACTCCACAGTGCTAGGTGCTGTATAAACAGAACAAAGGGACGAACCTGACCCCAAGATCTCTGCTGTTTAAATAAAGACAACACTTGTAAAAATATTTGACAGCTTCTTAACCTCATATTTCCCTGGCATTTTCCCTTCTTGCTAATTTTATTGCAAATTTCAACAGTGGGTATTTCAGACAGTGAAACCACTTCTTCTGATGCGTGTTTGCAACTGCTTTGTTACTTCCTTCTGGATTTTAGTCAGCCTTTCTGGTACCACAAAGAGAGACACATGAATTTTTTTAAACTAATTACTCAGAACAGCCATGTCACCCCATGCAACAGAAAGGGGCTACACTTGACCTTTAGTCAACAGGAAGGGAGCCCACACTGCACTCTGTGGCAGCAGCTCTGCAGCCTATTAAGCGGTAATTCAGCAGTAACAAGGGAGAGAGAATTATCTCAAATACATTTCAGGCTGCTTTGGTCAAGAGTGCTTCATCCAGGTTGGGTACATGCTCTCACTGTGCCTTTCGGCTTTCACCTATAAGAACTTGACTTTTTGCATACGCAAAACTTTGAAAAGGGCTGCAAATTCCTATGGGGTATGTGGGCCAGACGTGCCAAAAAATAATAACCAATATAATGTTGTTTCTATAATTCTACTGATACCATGGCCTGGGAGGCAGGGGGAACAGGCTAGACAGAAAGGGCAGGAGAAACCAGGAGCCAACACACACTCGGCATCAAGCTACCCCTGCCCTGGAAGTCCCCAGCAGATCCTCAGACTGCTTCTTAACAGTTCTTTGCTGACAGTATGGCTGAAACTGGGGAAAGCCGAGACACGCTAATGCACATTCCCTTCCGAACCTTGCGGGTATCCCAGTGGGAGTTAACGCAGCATTAACTCCCGCATCATCCCCTTTATGGCTTTTAGTACCCGGCAAGAAGGAAAGGTCTCTTCAGGGCTCCCTGTAATAAGTGCCACTACAGCAGCTCACGAAGAGGGGGAGCTCTGCAAGCAGAGGTTCTGCCACGTGAGTCGCTATTGTCTGCACTCTGTTAACCCAGGAAGGCTTCAGTTAGAGGGCGTCGTATGGTTTCAGCTCTTGAGGGATTTTTTCCTCACCCAATTTTCCATCTGTAATGACGAGCACACAGGGTGGATATGCCATTTGTTTGGCCAATGTCACAAAGCCAGTTAGGACGGGGTCCCCTCCTCCACACAACTGAGGTCCTTTGCTCTTGCTGCTAAGTCAAAGAGCTTCACCAGCCACAGCTCCTTCCTCAATCCACCAGTGACTTTTGTAGTGGCAACTGGTGAGACTCACAAATCACTGCTCCACAAAGGGTCTAATCCCGCGGCCCTGGCAACCACATCAGCGTGCAAAGCCAGATCCTACTGAAATCTCTAGAATCAGTGCCAAAAAATGGCTGAGAGTGAGAGTAAGCTGCCCAGAGTACCTCACCCGCTCAGATGGTCTGCACTGCACTCCCTTTTGTGTCTAAGCATAAACGTGGTCTGCAAAACCTCCAGGACAAGGACTGTGTAATTCAGTGATGCTGTTTGTACAGCACCTGTGACCGCGATCCACGTTAAGGATTCTCAAAGCTCTCCTCTTTTTAGGTGAACTTGCAGTTCATGTACCTGCAAGCACATCACCGTAAGGCTCAGCTCCCTGTCCCCCCCATGTTTTACCCTGGAATTAGACTGAACAGGTTTATGGCGCTGGAAGAGACCTGGTTAGGAGGCAGTGATGAGTTCAAGAGAGAGGGATAATCTCGATGGGCCAGAAAGGGAGTTTTGAATTTCTGACTGTATTTTTAATTAATTGCATGGCACTTGCGAGCCGATGACGGGTGTTCTATAAATCTAAAATAATTAAATAAAATAAGCATAAGCTAAATAACAGTTCTGTATGTGCCATGCATATTTAAATATTCAAATTCTAAGTGTGATATTAATAAAATATATCGAAGTTCACACTGATATAAACCAGATTTATTGTGCTATATATAGTATAGCTGGGCCTTACAGCATCACAGAGGTGGCAAAAGCAATAAAAAACTAATCTGTTTGTAGGCAAGCAGCCATATTCATGTTTGATGGGTTCACATAGACAGCCACAAAAAACTGAAAAGCTAGCTTTATTTCCCCATTTTCAAAGATCTCTAATGAGCAACTATTGCTGGCTTTCTGCATATGACATCTACAGATCCTTCTCTCCACACCTGACATGAGAAAGTCTTCCAGGGCAGCCTTCAGCCCAGCACCGCACACTGCAGCCTATTTCCCACACGCCCATTTACCAACCATTTAAGCCTTCAGCCAGCCCTAAGATGCTCTAATTTATGCCACAGAACAAAAATGCTCTCAACTACCGTGAAAGATAATAATAGATAAAAAAAGACAATAGAAAGTATCATCCTTTCCCACCTTCTCCTTCCCATTAAGCTCTGCACCGAGTGCCGCTCAGCTAAATCCCATGGATGCAATTTCAAATAAACAAGTTGTTCCAATAACGCAAACTCCAAACTCTCCAGGAGAGATGAGGGCATCAGTGAAAGAAGAAAAGGGGAAGCTACTTACATCTACCTCAGTATCTACAAGCCAAACCCAGTCTGGTAACTGCCGAGGAGGTGTCCAGTAGCCTCTATGTTGTGGTGGGTTGATCCTGACTCAGGTCCTTTTGACCAGCCAAAGCGCTGCCACAGCAGGGCCTCTCTTTTTGGCCAAATCTCAACTGACAGGTAAAGACTGAGCGAGCCGTGGAGGGTGAGCATCCCCCTCTGCTCCCCAGGAATAACGCCTGCTGGTCCTCGAAGCAGAGGAGGTGGTTTTGGGGTTGACCCAAGAGAGGTCTGTGGATAAACAGGGCGTCTACTGACAGGGAATGGAGCCTCCGGGGCTGTGACACAGGGGCTGAGCTCCATTTCCAGCTCTCTTCCTGGATGATTACAAGGGGTCATTTCCTCTCCTCGCACCCCACTTCTCCCTCATCTCTTCCATTTTTAAAACAGAGTTTTTGATATTGACAGAAAATAACGCGGCACCTAATATTGGTCACTTTCTGGCAATAATAACGGGGCCCTCCTTCAAAAGCGCAGCCTAGCTAACATTAGAGTGCAAGAGCAGACAAAAAAAGCTCCAAGAAGCACACACCTGAATGCCAGCGTGTCTCAGAGTACCCCGTGGAGCAGAATGAGTGATCTCACAGATCTTTTTCAGCTCTAATTACCAGGATTCTCTGATCAAGGTAGAATTATTTACTGATCAAGGATATTATTGATTCTAACCCGTTGGCCTACTGGGATGAGTCTGAATGACACAGTAGACCCCGACAGATTAAATACTGTCAGAACATTCTAGGGAAGCTTTGAGGAGCGATTCTCTTCCCGTCAGTGCCTCAGCATATGTCAAGTTTCACAGCTCGCAGGATATCAAGATGTTTCACGCCAGGCAAGGCTAACGGCACAGCATCTTAGCGCGAGCCAACGGTGGGGATGTTTCTCTTACAGATGAATATGAGCCTTGGAAAGAGGGGGGTGGACGACAAAGTTATTTCCTAATGGTTATTCCAGTAAGCAGCGGAGTGGAGAGTTCCAGATGTATCGCATCTCCACCTCTTCTCTTGCATGTGTAACCCAGTACTGACATCTTTCCAAGATGATTTAAAGCAAACATGGAAGGAAGGTAGATCTGACTGTTTAAGGAGTAGCAAGCTTTGACAGAACACACCACAATCCCTCCTTTAGATAATTCAAACACCACCTTGCTTCGTAACCCGGCGGCCAGGCAAGGAGACTTGACTGAAAGATCAGGAGAAAACAAAAGCAGCCAGACAAGGAGTGTAAGCTAGAATAGCATCTAGGTGGGGAAAAAGTTTTGGCTTTCATGAGAAAGCCACAGAGGTCGTTTTGTTGAAGCCCAACACATCTATTTATTACCCGAACCCGCAAGCTGTAAACACTCAGTCTGGCAAACAGCATGTACCGCACTGAGGAGATGAAGAGAAAGATCCTTCTCTCCGCAGAGGCCTAATGCTCCACCAGCTCATCCACACGCCGGGTTTCCGACTAAACCAACACCGAACAACAGGAGGTAAAACAGCAGAAATCCCACTGGAGACACAGAGCAGACACTAAGGAGTAACAGGCTTGAAGACAGTTGGACATTTCATCAGCATAACATGCGGTAAAGGGCCTTTGTAGTGGTGAAGGCCTCTCCTTCCCCACCCATTATAAAGATCTTAATCTTAAATAATTGCACGTGTAATTTTAATAATTCCTTCATTCACCAGAGAACTCCAAACTGGTTTGTAAACACTGGCTTATTAAGGACAGGAGGGAATAATGGTTTCAGTCCATTACTTGATGGGAATGGTAGAACTGTTGGAAACGCTGAAAAAATAAGAACGTCCAATAAGTATTTCGTTTCTGCATTGGGAGAAAAAGCCAGCTCTAACACGGTATGAAAATGAAATACTTTTCATTCCAGCAGTGAATTAGGACGTTTCCAAAGGGAAACTTCTGAAGTTATATAGTTTTAAATCAGTAAACTTAGATAACTTGCTGTCAAAGAGTTCCAGAATAGGGAAGTTCTTTAGACACTTTACTCACATCTTTTGACGAGCCTCAGAACAATGAGGAAATACAAGGTAAATGGGAAACAAAGCACTGTGCTTGTATTTTAAAAAGCATAAGCAGGATAATCCAAGTAATTTTATAACCCCCAGGAGAAATAATGAAATAGACGAAACTGGACAAGTAATAATAAATTAAAGGAGGGCGATATAATTTATGCAAATTAAAGCTTGTTAATGGAAAAGAGTTAAACTAATATATCTTATTTGCTGAAAAATTAATGCTAGTGTAATGTGCTTATATTTCTGCAAGTTATTTGATCTTACATCACACAAGTTTTTGAATGAGAAACTAGAGCATTACAAGTCAACGTGTCACAAATTAAACAGATTAAAAGGTGATTAAAAGATCTCAGAATATAAGAATGTGAACAATTCTCCATAATATTTTTATCAATGACCTGGAAGAAAACAAGGAGTCATCGCTGATGGTTAACACAGAGAATGTGCAAGTGAACGGCAATGAAATCCCAGGGTCGTGGACACAAAATAGTGTGGGCTGGTGGGTGAAGCTGGCGTTTTAAAAGCAGGAAATATTATCCCAGGAAAAAGTGACTCTGAAAAGGATGCAGGGGTCAGGGTGGGAATCAGGTGAAGAGGTTTATCATAAGCAATGCCCTATCCATATCAATAATGTGGACATAAATGCCAGAGCAGCAATCAGAGTAGGAAGATTATAGTGTCTGTATATATATATATGCTTGACATTACTTGAATATGGTGCCAACAGTTCAAGATGGATGCTGATAAATAGTGCTGTGGTTTTGCAGGAGAGTCATGCAGATGATTAAAGATTTGGGATTGCCTCGTTACGTGGAGAGACTGGATGACCTCACTCTATTTAACTCACTAAAGGAGAAGGCGAAAACGTTTCTTGATGACGGTCTATGGCTACTAAATGGGAGTTCGAAAGAGTGACATACAAAGCTGTAAGGAGACCAAGTGGCAGGAATGTGACACTAAACAAAATCAAACTAGAAATATCATCATCATTTCCTAAAAAATAAAAGTAGTTACCCACTGAAACAATTTACTCTGATCAATGAAGGACAGGACCAGGACATTTAATCAAGATTGGATGCTTTCCTTAAAAAGAAAAGTACAAAGACAAGCCACCATAAACAGGAACTAGTTTGGGGAAGTCCCGTTGCTTATTATAGTGCACGAACTCAGTCTTGATGGTAACAGTGGTCTCTTGCCCTTTTAACACATAAATCTAAATATTTCAATTTCCATATGCAATACCAGAAGTGCTCTCCCCAGCCTGTGTGTGGGGAAGCTGAATCATGGAAAGGTTAGTGCCTACTTTCCAGAGGCCATGCAAGGGTACCAAACACTGCACACATCCCTGAGGAAAGGGAATAAATGGCAGGTGGGCCCTGAGAAAGAATGTTTCTGGGTAAGCCAAGTTAAACATCCCAAATAAAAAGCTGCATTTGAGAACAGAGGGTCAACAAAGCAATGAGGGTCATCCTCAGCAGGGAAAGGGCAGAGACCCGGACACCTGACGGCCAGCCCTCGGCATTCACTACTCTGCACCACAAGCGAAGAGAGACAGTATATGCAGGACGGCTATCCTGAAGTGCAGGCTATGGTTTTGATTCTGAAGTTACAAATCAGGTTTTCTTAATGAAACACTGAGTTTTGGCTTTAGAGCCCTCTCTGTCCATAGGAACATGCAGTAGGACTGCTGCCAACTGAAATCGCAAAATCTGATGTCTATTATATTGGGTGGTATATTCAGTGGTAATAAATGGCAACCAGCCAAAGCAAAATCTTCCTCTCCAAAGGCCTGGTGCTTTGCCACTGAAGTGCATGGTTAGCAGCCGTCAAATATGATCCCCAATGCCAATCCACAGAAGAACCCCAAGTTCATTATTCTCTTCAGTGTCAGCCAGCTCCACCCAGACAGAGAACAAACCTTTAGAAAAAGAACCATGCACTGAGATGACATTAAAGAGTTCCAACAAATTAAGGGCAACTCCTTTGGAGTACAATTTAAAACATCCAAGCAACTTAAAGCTGGAGTGCAATCCTTACCGCAAAGAATTCTGCACTGGGTATGTTTCCAATTGATTTTCCTTGTCAGCGCCGAGAGACCTCCCCAGGTGGAGGCTGGTCTGCAAACATGGGAAATCACTGAAGCAACTGATACCTAGACTTTATTATGTATTGAACTCATGTGTGGTCTTTACTATACCGCCCCTAAAGTCACGAAGCCAGATTCTTCCCTGGCTTACATCCTGGATCCCCCCAAACCTGGACAGGGTTCAGGCAGGGCAGACGTCTAGGCAACAGAGCATGATTATCCCAGGTAAAGCTGCCACTGGCAGCAAACGTGAACACTTGGGTCCCTTCCTTTCACACAGTACTTCCTACCCTTCCAGCAACAGCTCTTCTGCTTTACCCACTCTGGATGTACCTGGGACCTCGTTTCCCAAAGCAGCCAGAGACAGTGAACAGCAGGACAGATGAGAAACTTGATCACAAGTTGGAATCATCTTCCTTCTGTTGTGGGGTAAAGGCCTGAATCCCAGCTTTTTTCTGTATTTTGGAGTAGTCCTGGCTTCACTTCCCAGTGGGACTTGACACTTCTTCACTCAACTCCTCTTTTCATTGCTCTTGAATCCTGGGTAAAGGCGGGGGTGAGAATTCAGACTGCCTGTATCCTTGTGTACCAAGCAAAAGTATTCTACCATCAACGTGTCCTGCTACCCCGTTAGTGAGGGTGGAATTAGACACGATATAGATCAAGATAGAGTTTAGTCTTAAGATATAGTATTCACACACAAATGTTTTTCAGACTGCTCTGTCCTTCCGCCTCTCTTCCTTTGCTGCATGTTTCGCTCGTGTTTCTCGAGCTTGGTGTGATAAGCAGTCCAGGGTATTAGGAGTCCCACCACAATAACAAAATTACTCTCAAGAGGTAAGTTTTTCAGCATCACACTGCTAAGGGAAAAGCACAGTAACTTGTAGAGCATATAATTTCAAATATCCTTTAACCATACTTTTTTTTTAGATTCTGTAGTGGGTAAAGACAATAGCAAAGACATCAATGGAACAATCAAATCCTCCCAAAGCAAGATGATTTTTGCCCTCTGCACACACCAGTGAAGAGAAATGCTTACCCGCCTCCTAGGATTACTTTTACTGAACTTATTTCTGAGAAACCCACCCCAGTGATACTTCAAAAAAAACAGATCCACATTGCTGATGCAAACAAGTGCAGATCCACAGACTTCCAGCCCTGAACTACCAGCTCATGAATTTCAAGCCAAAAATGTTTTAAGGAATCACATTGTTAATTTTGGAATTCAAAAAAACAAACCTGAATATATTATATTTTTATTCAGAACTAAGAAGTTCACTATGACTGCAAAAATCTCATCAGTGGTGTTTGGAGCTGCACCTCAAGGACAGCACCACCACCAAAAAAATAAATAAATCAGCCCTCTGAAAGAGCTGATTTAGCTTGATAAGAAACAAAACTGCTTGAGGGCCAGAACACACCAAATTTTCCATGCTCTGCTAAATGTCCTTTGATGCACACTAAGTTCTGATGCAAGCCATGCCAGTCTAAAGATGAAAAAGAAGCCAACAGAGTTAAACTGATGTAAATCTAGACTGATTGTGATCAAAGTCCAATCCCGCATTCGCACTGCCATGCCCATTTTAACCCACATTTACTTCAGATCAGAATACGATGTTATCAATTCCATTGCAGCTAAGCAGGAACATGCCAGGCATGGATGAGGGCCCAACAGTTTTAGGCACCGAACGCACAAGGAACAAAAAACTACCCAGCCATTCACAATATGCAACTTCTTATCTTTTTCTTTTTTTTTAAACTGACCCTAAAACACTAAAATACTTAACACTAATGGTGTACAATTTTTAAGCAACACTGCTATTGTAAACTCCAGTTCATTGAACCATCACTGAAGAATCTTGTAGTGCCTTCCTTTCTAAGTGTACTTTACGGTTAAGTGGGTGAATCACAAGGGGGAAATAAAAGAGGAATTGATATCATAGTCCCCTCTGGGGGGGGCAGAAGAAATGTTTGTGTGGTCCACCCCATGTCACAGAAAAAGAGATCTCAAGAATCACAGCTGTGACGAATGGTGGGAAAAGTTATTGATCTAAAAGAATTCATTTTTACTATAAGGGCTGGTACTTTTACTTATTTAATAAAGGTCTGGCGTCAAATCACTGTGAATTTCAGGATTATCTAATTCTATCTAATCTCATTCAATCACTGATGCTCCAGACTGTGGCAGAAAGGAATGCTTGCCCTTTCCTGTCTTCAGGGGCTATCTCCGGTTACCCTAGCAACACAGCAAAAGCAGCTTCAACCCAGCCGAGTACCACCTATCACATTCATCTCCAGATAAAAAGAAAGGATGGGGTTACAAGGGAGTTTTTGCAATTTGATGGGTAGAGATAGGCAGAACAGCAGCTACCATTGGAGCGGAATCTACTCCTAACCGTGAATTAGCAAGGCCCCAGAGACTCAGTGATAAATACAAACTCCGAGGGGTAAGACATTCATAAGTGAACTAGTCTGGTAAAGTGGTCTGCTGGCTTTCAAAAGAAGAAGTTTTACGCTAAGAAGCTGTGCTGATTAAGAGGCCCAAGTTAACTGAAGCTGTTTAAAATCCCAGAGCTGCTTTTTAAATTATCTGAAACAATCACACCTCCCAGCACTAAACCGGGAAGCAACTACAAGCAAACACACAACTTTGTTGCAGTGTCTTCGTCAGAAATATTTTAGAAGATGTATTTTCTAGACCAGAAGGCTGTCGAGTCTATCACCAAAAGATCTCAAGTTTTCCTGCTTCTTTATTCTCTGGAAACCGTTTGGAAAAGTTCTGCCTTCCTAATTGATTAGCACAACGCAAGAAATAACGGGTACAGCCCATCATCTTACATCTTAAGACAGAAGATGCTGTTACTCTTAGAAATGTTGATTAAACCTTACTGCGAAGTAATTTTTTTTTTCCATTGTACAATGTGATAAAACAAAAGGCCACATCAAGGCTGATTTGTTTTTTTTTTTCATATGAGTGAGCATCGGTGTAGAACTCGCTCACCGCCAACTGCCTTCACTTCGCGCCCTGGCACAACCAGGCCTCTTGCTCCGTGGCACCGCCGCTACAGCGCCTTCGACGAGCCGAGCTCTGGACGTGTGCTGGTTAAACAAACAGCCACTTCAGCCAAATTCACAGGACATCTCTACCAGCAAAAGCCGCTGCAGCCACACACATGTAGTAGGTGAACATGTGCGTAGATGCAGATGTCTGCAGGAGCCCCTGGGCTAATGTCACAGCAGAGCAGCCACGGGGACAACAGCCTGCGCCGACGGCTGCAGGCACCGCACCAAGGAGAGCGTGCCGCCAATGACCTGGCTTGCTGGCGAATGCTGGCGCAAGTTTCTTTCTAGCTGAAGATGTAAGAGATTAAAAAAGCCTACTTTGCACACCGATTGAAGCTATATTGACATCTTAAAATGAAGGATTTGATGTGCAGGAATATTTTCGTATGGGTAATCAAAGAACAGGGCAAATTTGGGCTTGATGGTATTCCCAGATTCTGCGGCTTTGTATGCACGTGCAAAATAAAGTGAAATCAGTAAAAGCTAAAATTTCCACATTGACTAGAGGTAAAATAAATGAGCAAGAACCTTTCTTTCCATGCTTGGGAATTCCCTCCATCCTCCTCGTCCTCAGACGCGTTACAAGAAAATCACATATCAGATTATATTTATAACCCAGGGGAATGTGTAATTTCCTCTCTGTTCTCACTGGTTTTGTTAAAATAACAGAGCCAAAAATAAAAGAAAGGAAATGCATTGCTCCAAGAGTGGAGGTGGCACATACAGAAAATTTACTTTCACACAAGCGCAGTGTAAGAGTAAAGCAGAGGCGCTAAAGATGTTCTCGGCTTTATTTACAAAAGTACATTTTTTGTCAGAGTTAGGCTGATGGTTGGACTAGATGATCTGAAAGGTCCCTTCCAATCTAGGCCAGTCTGTGATTCTGTGATTCCTGCAACAATAAATAACTCTTCAGGAGATGTCTTTCATTGCCCTCAATTGGAAAACACAACTTGGGGACAGAGAGCCCTGTAATAAGTTTTTCACTGACATCTACCAGAAGTGAGGAAGATGAGCATCTCCTAACAGAAAAAAGCCCTGAAATGGTGAGAATGGTGATTCTTCAGATGCTGAATAGGCGAAGATGATGCATTTCAGTATGGAGAAGGAAGAGGGAGAGAAGAGGGCATAGATGCCAAACAAGAATGTCCTGTGTAGGGAGTTGTTTTCCAGATAAAGGAAACAGACTGTGCATAAGGGAAAGAGAATAAGACAATGCAGAAGAAAAAACAAACAAACAAACAAAAGATAGAAACGGAAAAAAAACCCTATAGACAAAACAAAGTGACTTTGCAAGCATAAAATTCTGAGCAAGCATTACTTCATCAAAAACAGAGCGGATGTCTTTTCCAAAGTCTAGGGCCAGTAGGAAACTGCTGCTCTGCTCTCCCTGTCTCATCACGGAACCAGAACAAGCAATCGGAAAAGTTCATCATCTCTGCAAACTTGAACTACTTGATAGTTTTAAACCTCAGGAAAAGGAAAATGAACAAAGTTTATGAGGGAGTTAATTCCGATCCTTCAGTCACTTCTGCCATTTACATCCCATGTTCACTAAAGGCGTTTGCCACCAGGCTCCAAATTAGCACTGATCCCTTTGAATAAGGCCAGCAAGTTTGGGCATAGACCACTGCAAATTAAAACCAGGTGCCTGTGCCCTGGAGCAGCAGAGACAGCCCTAAGCAGTTTAATGACATCTCTAAATAATTTTGACAGCAAAATTACTTATCCTATGTCACCTTTACACTGCCCTTGACACACCGCTAACAAGATGGTGTTGCTTTCCCTGCTTTTATATATTTATTTCTCTATCTTTCTTCCCAAGCTTAATTTTCTTTTCCTCAGACCAGCAGATTTTCCAGATGTGATGGAGTACAGGACAATTCACCAGTGCTGGCTGCAAAGCCCATCCTGCGTAGTGTGTAAAACCTGCTCCCAAAGGGGCCGAGGGCTCGGAAACTGCCTCTTCCTACAACTGAGCCCAGCAGAGAACATAAAGCCACAGCGCCAGAAATGACAATTCTGTCTTAGCTCTTCCAGGGAACCAACACCACGCAAAAGTCTGCGGGACAAGGAAAGCCCCTCTGCAGTCTTTATGGAATCCCAGCAGGAGGAAATTTGCTGACTCCAAGAAGAATCCCTCATACATGCCAATCTCAGCATAAATATTCTTTCCTTCTCTTTCAGGGAGGGTTAGCTTGGCCTGTTATTCACAAACACCTCACAAACACTAAGCTGAACTCACAGCTGGATCTTCCTCTGTCCTTCCATGACGCGAGACCTTTTGCATCCAGTTTCTCATCATTGCTCCCTGGAACAGCAGGAATCTTCACTACAGCTCTTGCACTGTAGCAAACCTCCCCCACTTGGAACTCCTTAAAACCCACTGTAAGATAAAATTATTTTCCTAAGCCATAGCTGCTTATAAATCTCTGCTGTTCACTCACAAGACTGCAATCCAATTAATATTTTCCTTTCCAGAGGGTATTTAATAATCCACAAAATTAAATCCTTCAGTATTGTGCTGGCACCCTTAGTGCCATTGATCTGGGTTTGTTCTGCCTCTGCGTAAAATAATAACTGGTCGTTTTATTGGTGCAACACCCATCTTCCAGACCTCTGACAGGGGACAGCATCGGGCAATCGCAGTCTGCCCTGTTCACGAGCTGAGTGCCAGGACCACCAGGAATAACTTCCAATGCAGAATATACTTAGGAGCGCCTCTTGTATCCACACGGCTTCCCATTTCAAGCTGTCAGTGTTCCCCCGCGAAGTGCTGTATGACCCAAGAGCAGCCGATCTGGGGACCCTTCTGTTCCCACTGCCCTCAGATGAGAAAGCCCTGCAAGCTGAGGCTGTGGACTCAAACTCAGCACCTCTCCCCAGTACTGGATGGGATGTCCGAGTCTCTCACCCCATTTGAGAGCACAACATACCTTTACCTCCAGTTTCTCTGTGAAAGTGGTGTATCACAAATTTTTGATAAACTTTGTTACGCATTCAATTTTAATTTACAAGTTTGCAGTGCAACACACACACTCTAAACATCACCTGAGTGAAGTCCATTAAAAACAAAACAAAACCAAACCAAACCCCATAAACAAACAGAAAACCCCAACCAACTCAAAAAACTCCAACAAATGCTAACCTAAACTAAAATGTGCTGGATTAAAAGCAACAATCCAAATCAGCATGAAACCACAAATAAAAATCAACAGACTGTGCCAAAGACCTTGGGGGGATAAAAAGGTTTATAAGGCTGCTTTACAGAGGGGCTTTTTCCACACTCGTAAGGCAGCCCCCGGAGACATGACGGCAAAGTAATGAAAACAGTCCCCTTCACATAAACCCCAAGATTCTCCAGCTCCAATCCTTAAGTCCACAGCAGCTCAGAAAGGAACCTAAACCTAATCTATTTGGTTAGAAGTAAAATTTCAGACTTAATCCTGCCTCTACAGGCAGCCAACTAAATTTTCCAGCAGGCGAAGTCCTCTTCTTGTACGAAAGTTCTCTTGAAAGACTCATGTCCAGTGTGGGAGACTCCCCTTTTTGGGCCAGCCTCTGAATTTGGATGCCACAACACAGGGATCTACTCAGCAGCCTGGGGCTGTCCCTTCGTTCCCCCTGCACAGCTCTGTCCCTGGCTTTCCAGGCAAACTGCAGAGCAGCCCAGTGGCCAGGAGAGCATCGCTGGGGAAGGGCGGCGAATGCGGCTGCAGCCACAACCCAAGAGCACAAGTCACACGAAACCACACTTCGGGGGAGACGTAGAGCTGCCTTCCACCCCTGCACCTCTGAAACAGGGAGACAGGAGAGTGCTCAGAAATCGTAGGGCTAAATAACAAGGATTTTGCTGATTACTGGCATTCAGTTTTTTAAGTAAGCAGATAGTTACTTTTTCCATCCTTGACAAAGTCTTGGACTAATGCCTTAACCTCAGGGGCATCAAAATAAAACAACAACAACGATGACGACGAAAAGCAAAAAGAAGCAAATAAAGAGAATGACATATAAATCAAATCAAGAGCAAAACACAGCCTCAATAAGCAAATGAATTACCATTGTCACTGGCAAAGTTACGCAGAATTACCATGTGTCTTGACATGCAATGAAGAAGATGGAGTAAAAAAAATAATCATTCTGCCGTGCTTTTTGTTTTGTTTGAATACAGCCATATCACAATAGCTTTTTAAAAGCTTGCCTTTCCTTCTTTACTCGTGACCCAAACCTCAGACTCCAACATGGGCTACCTTTCAAACAGACACCCTGCCCAAGAAAAGATGGGAAAAGAGGACGAGGAGCAGCCAAAGTCCAGTCCCAGCCCACTCTCAGAGGCAGCTTGGCTACTATGAAGAACACAGTAAGGGTCACACTCCGTCGGATCAGGGAAACAATTGAAGTATATCTATCAGAAGGAATGCTTCTCCTCTGTCACACTGGATATGTAATGCTGGACTTTGCAAATATATGATATTTTGGTTTAGCAATAAAGATTTTAGTGCTGTTCTCCAGACCATTAGGTTTCACCTTCACTTTGGCTAAAAAGACCACTGCCAGTGCGTGCGCCTTCAGGACCAGCCCTGTCTGGGGGTTTCAAAGTGGAGATGGAGAGAACGCGTGAGTGGTATTTGGAGCAGAGAGGGACGTTCGATGGTGACAGAGGGAACCCTGTAGTGAATGGGTTTCACCAGAACAGACTGGAATCCATCCAGGGCTCCAAACAAGATTAACTGTGTCTGCCCAGAACAGACAAGTACAAACATGGGGGAAGACCCTTGTTCACATCTGACAACTTTGTGAACGCCTGGCATCCTGTGCCTCCAAAAAATTGAGGGGACTGAGACCTGTGCCGTTTTTCCAGATCTGAAAAAACTCAGGGGCAAAGACTAAGGTACAAAGAGGGAACAGGAAGATGGGAGGCACAGCCACTATCCAGAGGGATGGGGTGGGCTGAGCATCCAGTGCCCCATTCCCCATCCCTGGGGAGATGCTGGGGAGAGAAGGAGGCAGCACCGCGCCGTGCGGGCAGCGCTTCCCCGCCGCAGCCTGGAGGGACGGCGCTGCCCCTCCAGCCCCCAAAGCGGCACGGGGGATGCCCCGCGGGGCCTCCTGCACTCCCCCAGTCCCGGGGGTCCTCCCAGCTTCCCCCTCCCGCCGCCTCCACCAGCTCGGAGCGACCCTGCGGCCCGGAGGGGCCCCTCCTGCATCCCCCTGCCGGCCCCCCGCCGCTGATTGATGGATGCCGGCGCGGGGGCGGCCGCGGCCGCGGCCCGGGGGAGGAGGCGCCAGGGCGGCCGGCGCGACGCGGCTGCTCCCCCTCCGCCCCGCAGGAAACCGGCGGTCGGTGGCGGAGCTGGCCCCGGCGCCGGCCGCTGTCTGCAGCTGCAGCAAACGAGCTGCGACGGGGCGGCGGGGGGCGGCGGAGCCGGGCTCGGCGGGGGCCGGGCGCCGCGTTCCCCGGCACCGCGGCCGGGGGGGGGGGGGGGGGTTGGCGGGCGGGCGGGCGGCGCCAGCCCCGGCGGGCCGGGGGCGAGGAGGGGGGCCGGGGGTCGCTGCCCGGCTGTGCCGGGAGTCGGGTTTATTGCGGGGAGCCCGAGCAGGCGGGAGTCAGGCGCGGGGGGGTTCGTGCAGGGCTCAGCTCGGGTTCCTCGGGCGCGTCTTCCAAGCCGGCTCTGGGGCACGATGCAATTTCCTTTCCAGATCAACCCCTCCTCTCCCCAACCCCGAAAGAGACCCAGACTGGGGCTCAGAACAGCCGCTGCTGTTGATTAAAGCCCCTGCCATTACCGGTCTGATTGCGGCAGGGTGGCAGGACTGGAGAAATTGCCG
Source organism: Rissa tridactyla (assembly GCF_028500815.1). NCBI lineage: Eukaryota > Metazoa > Chordata > Aves > Charadriiformes > Laridae > Rissa > Rissa tridactyla. The sequence continues at coordinate 5,578,690 of NC_071481.1, read as the reverse complement.
GTGCCCTTTCCCGAAGGAAGAGGGTCCTTGGAGCGCTCCCTTGTCCGCCTGCAGCCAGCAGCAGGGGGAAGGTGCAGATGCCTACAAGCAGCTGGCTTGCCCCATTAGGAAAGGAATGCTTGAGTTTTTCTGGCCTATTCCCGCTGTCCAAGGACTGATTTTGGAATAGCAGAACAAGCTGCGGTCTCCATACCCCTGCGTGATAACACAGTAGCTCAGGGACCCAGGCACTGCAGCTCTCTACTTACCTACGCTATAAAATATACAGCATTTCTACATTTGAGGAGAAACAGCCCTTTGATCTCAGTGGTGCTTAAATCGGTGATCACTAAATGGGGAAAGATAAACTGTGCCTGGTTTTTAATCCTCCTTCTTGTGTAACTGTTTTGAATGTGTAGTGCAGGCAGCTATGACAAGGCACTACCAAAAAATTTCAGGTTCAAAATGTGAAACTGTCATTTGGTCAGGTATATGTTCTAATTACAGCACAGAAAATGCAGTAAGCACCGAGAAACAAGAGTTCTGATAAAAGCACTTATTGGGGTTTGTCCTTGATGTGCAAATTCTGACATCAAAACCCCCTCCCATTTTTTACAGCTGGGGAAGCAGTAGGAGGCAAGTCTGGAAGGATTTATTTCTCCTTTCCCACAACTATACCAACCTTTTTCCTCTATATGAACTTCTCAAGTTCAGTTCTATTTTAAAAGACACTTGTTTCATGCAGACCTGCCTTCCCATCTGTAAATGCACAGCATCCCTGTGAAACTATTAAAAATGGTGCTGCTAGGAAAGTGCAATGTGTCATTTTGGCTACCAGCTAACGCAACCTGGTACGCAGAAAGTGACCAGCAGACAGTGTCATCCAGCCAGACACTTCTCAACACCACCAGCAACTGTGGCATACCACTTTGGGCTGCAGCTCACTGCTTCTTGGCCTCTGATCCACATGATTGGTAACTAAAGCATATGCAAAACTCAGAACTAGAGAAAGCTTATTACACCGCGTCGCACTTTGCCCCTGAACTCAAGGGGAACTACACGAGTTTGTCGGAAAAGCCTGGTTTCAGTCTATCTGGTTTGCTGGGTTTCAAATACCACGACAATGCTGCGATATCACTAGTACTCATAAGCTCGATGGGCTCTTACTGCTTGGGTATGGACTGCTGCTACCCAAAACAGACACGAGACTCGCCTCGCAGAGACGGGATCTTCACGTTAATTTATGCAACTGTTGATTATTGCTCTAAGCCCCTTCCCACGTGACTGTGTATATTTGTATCCGTAAGTACGCATGCACATATATACTATGTAGAAATAATTTAAATTCTCAATTCTGTCATGCAGAATCATAAAGATACTGCACATGAGAAGAGATTGTCCATTTGATCTCAAAAGAAATAATAAAAGAAAAAATGGTTGATTTCAGTGGATAAAAGTACGTAAATTTCCAGCTGCATCTATTTCCGCAGTGCTACTGACAAAGTCTTCAGTCATGGTGGTTTTTTCAGACCAAGACCTGCTCTAGTTCCACAAACCAACAGCTCTGCCATCCCATTTAGATGTTATTGTATTTTATGGTTATTTTTACACACGATGAACTGTTTTTAATGCCTTAGTCTACTATGATTTCAGTAGCTTTTTATTTATAGCATCAGCATCTTTGTCATGAAAATGTTAACGTCATATAGAGATTTCAAAAGTCTCAGGATAAAGGCAGACAGAAAACACAAGGAACTCAAAAGTTGGGAAGAAAAGACCTATAAAAGCAGTAACTGTGATCTATGACATGAATGTTGTAAAAGTTGTAAAAGTTTAAGATGCGTTTGTTCTTCCTTCAGTTTATCTAAAAAAAAATCACTACTAGTTTGTAAACTGTAGCTGTTCTGACTCTAACATGTGGGTGCAATTACAATTCCCTTTTGCTTTATTTAGCCATTTTACACCTCTGCACAATACACAAAAATGAAGGGGTGAGAACAGGGAAGAGGCTGGTGAATGATTTGCCGGTTGCATATAGACAGCTCCCCCTGAAAACCATACAATGACACCGGGTGTTGCATCCTTTAGGTCAAACACTGCTCTTTCCCTCTGCTCTGTTTGCAAACTCCTCTTCTGGTAGCCTTTAACTAGACTGCAGGTACCCTCGCAGTGCTCTGGCAAAGACTCCATGACTGACATGACTGACAGTTCCTAGCCCTCAGAGATCACGGTTTCATGATCACAGAAGCAAAGGGATTTTTTTTTTAAGGGAAGGAGGCGGAGGAGAAGGGAGATGTCTTAACTAAAGCACATAGTTTAACAATAATCTTACCACTGGAGACGAAATTCGACACCCAGGGCAATCACAGATTGGAGGATGTACCTGTAAGATTCCTTTGGACATAAGAGTCTTCAAACTTTTCCCTGAATGCAGAGAAGAAAAAGAAGAAGAAGAAAAAAGAATCAGCACCTTTATAAAAGGAAAGTATTTAGGGAAGGGGGGGGGACAAAGCACACATCTCCTGCCATACCAACAGTCCGCCCCCTGCCTGCCTCCCTGCCAGCATCCACCGCTCCATCGCACCTTCTCCCCGCAGATCACCGTGGAAAGCAGCAACGGCGCGACCCCCGCCAGCCCCTGCCTAACCTTGGTGCCAACGCTCCCGCAGCCCAGAGAGAGCCCAGGCAGGAGGCGCGCCCGGCGCAGCCGCCAAACCCGCACAACCTGCGCGCACCCCCGCGGGGCTCCGCACTGCCCACGCCGCCCGTGCACCCAGCCCCACGCGGGGGGGGGGGAGGGGGTTGGGGGGGGCGGCCGGGGCAGCCCCCCTGCTCCTCCGTCCGTTGCATCTCAGTCCTCCTGACTCACCCCAGAGGAACTGAGATTTCCCGAAGGCAGCCAGGAGCCCAGTAATAAAAGAAACAGAGATGAGCGGAGTAATGGCAATTAGCGCGGCCCCCGAAGTTATTCCCCTTTTCTCTGGCGATCAATAAACAAGGCGAGGTGTCAGTCACCTCCTAATAGCTCCTCAGACCCCCGGGCTGACACCTCCAGCTCTCAGCTAATTGCGTGTCGCACCGGCTCCCCCCCCCCCGCCTTCCCCCGGGTGCCCCCCCCTCCCCTCCGCCTCCCCGCTCTCCACCTGCCGCCCGCACCCGCAGCTCCGCCGCGCCCGCCCCGCTGCCGGGACTGCGGCGCTGGCTGGGGCTGCACCGCGGGCGGGAGGGGAGGGAAGGAGGGAGGGAGGCAGGGCAGGCTCCCGTCAGCAGCCGCCAGCGCCGCGGAGGTCCCGCACCACCCCGCTGCCAGGGGAACACCCCCCGCCGCCCCGCCCGCCGCCGCCGCTCCTCACCGCCCGCTCCCCGCGGCGCCGCCGCCGCGCTGCCCGCCGCCCACCCGCGGAGGAGAACCGCGGGGAGACAACCCCGCAGCTCGCCCGGTGTTCAAACCTCTGCCCGCCAGAAATGAAACTTCTCTCCAGAAAAGAGGAGCCCCCCCCCACCCCACCCCATCCATCCATTTCCCTCCCCAAACACCACCACCCCCACCTCCCCCAAAGCAACTGTTCCCAAATCGCTGGGAAAACTTCGCCGCGCTCCGGTACCGAGGGGATCCGGTAGAGAGGGACCGGGGGGTGCGCGGGGGACGGGGCGGGGGGGGGGGCACGGCCACAGCAGATCAGGTCCCCGTGCACTAAGCCTCCCCCCCTCGGATCCGGCTCCCAAAGCACGGGGGCGAGGGGGAGGATGCTGAGGAAGAGCAGAGCAGCGGGGGGACCCCGGCAGAAGCCGAGCGGCGAGCGGTGCCTTACCTTTGTGCCTGATGCTGCGCTTCCAGTCCTTGGCCGTCTCCCTGCCGCTGACGAACTGGAACTCGTTGGGGGTGAGCCACTCTCCCCGGTACCGGATAGAGGGTCCTTTGCTCCCCTGGCACAACTTATTGATGTAGAGCAGCGCCTTGTTCTCCCCGCACTCCACCTCGATGCAAGGCTCTCCGTTGTCAAAGAAAGGCTGGAAATCCGGGATGGAGGAAAACCTCTCCAGCATCAGGTCCTCGGGGAGGTGGTGGGGGTGGTGGGGGTGGTGGGGGTGGGGGTGGTGGGTCTCGTGGAAGCCCAGGTACGCGCGGTGGGCAAAGATCTGGTCGTAAGCCGGCGGGTGCGGGGTTACCACCGGAATGGCAGCGGCGGCCAGAGGGGCGAGATAGTCAGGTAAGGTTTCCATGGGCTGGTTAAAGGCTGCCAGGGCCATCTCTTCCCTGTCAAGTCGCTCCTTCTTGATAGCAGGCATGGTGCTACTGCGCTCCCCGTGCGCCCTCGTCTCTCCAAAGCACAGTGGCTCTAATGTCTCCGGTTCAACTTGCCCCCGCTCTGTCTGGAGTTTGGATGAAATGCGCCAGCAGCAGCAGCAGCAGCAACACAAGCACCTTTGGCGCTCGGGTGCCGGAGGTGGCTGGTATCCCCCGGAGCAGCCCGCTAACAAATCTCCTGGGCTGGCTCCCCAGCAGAGCTGTCTGGGATCCCTCTCCCACGGAGAGGCTAATGTACCGTAGACCCGGGAGCTGTTGTGTGGCTCGCAGATCTGCCCCTCCGGACTAATACCTGACATCTCGGAGAGGTCTCTGCTGCCGTAGACATTATTTTGGTTTAAAAAAAAAAAAAAGGCAAAAAAAAAAAAAGCTTATTGATTCCCCTAGATCGACCCACCTTCTCACCAGGCTGGAGGGTTCCCCGCCGCCCACTCAGCCCCCTTTCACCCTCCCCCCCACCTCCTTCCTTTAAACTGACACCTGGTTTATTTATTTATATGCAATAATTAAAATTAAACGCTGCGCCCCGCCGCCGCTCCGCGATCCCTCCTCCCCTCCCCTCCGCCGCCGGCGCCCGCCGGGCGCGGGGAGGACGCAGCCCTCGCCGGAGCCGGAGCCGGTGGCGACTCTCCCGGCTCTGCCCGCGGGGCTCCAGCCACCCGGGCGGAGAAGTTTCCCGGGGGCCGCCCACCTTCACCTGCAAAGTGCAGACTCGCCCCGCTCCCACCGAAGGCTTTATGATCACCGCGAGTTGGTATTTAATTTCCACTCCTGCACAAAATTTTAAAAAACATGGTATTACATTACATATTTCTATGGATCTATATATACACACGCACAGAGACACACAGACACAGACATTTATCTCCCCCACGGCACGGCATGCGCTCCCTGCGCCGCTGCCCCCAGACCCTAAATGCCTGGCTATGTTGGGCTACTGGGCCGGGCTGCCCTCCGAGCCGGGACAGACAGATATTGATCTGTGCTCAGAAGTCACAGTGTAGTTCAGAGACTCTGACCAAACAAGATTTCCCTCCGCCGCCGCCGCCGCCGCTTCTCTAACTTGGCCCATTTAAACAGCAGAGGCGCTTGCAAGCGCGGCGGCGGCGGGCCGAGGGGGTGAGCGACGGACGGCGGGGCCAGCGCCGGCAGCCGCCAGCCCGGCGGGGTGGCCCCGGGCTCCCCCGGCTCCGGCGGGGGGGTGTTGGGAGGGAGATGGCACCCTGCCGGGGAGGGGAGCACATCCCTCGGGATTCCCGGGTGCAGGAATACCTGCCCTCTGCTCCCCTGGCAGACTCCTGTGCGGGCCAGCTACACCTGGAGAAGGCTGGAGCCTTCTCTTTTCCATCCACTGATGGAGCAAGATTTAGGAGACACCGTATAAATTTGTTTTCCATTAGGAGCCGTGGCAGACATGGCACAAGGTCCACGTGAAACTGCTCCGAGAGGACAACATGGCCCAAAATTAAGTTGCGTGGTTGTTACAGAGATTTGTCACATCAACAAGATGGAGTTCCCTACCTTTGGATGCTAAGGAGGATCGACTCTGCAGGAAAAATCCTACCTAGAAAGGAAATGAAAATACATTACCCCCTTAAACACAGTACAAGAAATTTGTCCCCCAAGTCTTATAAGGTGACAGAACAGTGAAAGCTCTGTATGAGTTCTGTCTTAGAGTTCCCAGAACAACAACAGAAAGTTCTTAGCTTTGTCCCAAGGTGTGTCTCTTACTCCTTGCTTTCTTACAGGGGGAGGCGGTGGCAAGTTGAACTTGCCTTCAGTGAGAAATGGATTTGCTGTTGCGACCATCAGCCATTCGCAGAGTTAGCAGGGTAGTTTCTGAGCAATAATAGCCCCTGCCACTTCAGCACCATCTCTCAGATGATCCCAGAGCATCCACAGACAAGGAGAAAGAACACCCCACCTCCCAGCACCTTTTTGAGGAAGGTGCTTTTAGCTTCATTATACCGGTGGAGAAACTGAAGCCTCTTTAGGCTGCGATCGAGAACACGAGCGCTGGACTCACGCTGGGGTTCTGCAGCTACTTGGTCCCATTATGAGTGAATCCAGGTGACAAATGGACATTTGTGCACCAAGTGATGTGCCTGAGATCTTACAGGTGTTATTTGCTGCCCCCCTTAGCTCTCAGCTGATGGATACCCCTCTCCACAAAAAGTCCACTAATGGACAACTTGTCCTACAAGCTATTGCTTCACACCAGTAAAGGCAGAGGAAACTGCCTCTCTGGGGTTCAGCAGATCTGGGAATGGAATCTAAGCCCCAAACCTCGGTTTTCTCCTGACACCACTTGACCATGAGCCTTGTTTTTGCCTATTTGTTCTCAAGAAAAGCAAGCTCTGGGAGCCATCTTTGCTTCTTGCTCTAATGGAGGCAGATATACATACCCATCAAACCCTCTCATTTAGGCTTTCAGGCTTAGGCTCTTATTCTTAATGCTTCTGATTGCTCAAGATGACAGAGGAAAAATCACTTTCTATTATCACCTAATGAACCAAGGAAAATGCTTGGAAGAGGCTCTGGGAGACACAGGCATTCTCTGTGAAAGCGTGTAAGAGGATTCTGGACGGAGGTCAGGTGAGAAGGCCATACAGCGAGAAGAGCTGCTCGCTCTTACGCTCCCAGAAAACCTTCATGCCTGGCATACCTAGAACTGCACTGAGCTCTCTACAAAGCCTTGAGAACTACTTCAGACTTTTTTGTAACTTGGTTTCATGGGACTGATTTCTTTTCACTTTTTATAGGGGAGTAGGTATTTCTTCCTCAAAGCCTTCTTTCTTTTTTACAGCCGCGAGGATTATTCTTTCTTCTTCCACCTCCGTTCCTCATGGCAACTTCACCTCCAAGTGTAGAGAGAGCCTGGCCGCAGCCTTCTCCAAAGACAAGTCTCCATGCTTCCTCCAGGAGGGGTCACAGGAGAGCAGAACAAGAATGGCCTTCATCCTCCAGGAGCAAATCCTCCTGCGGTACTTACTTCTCGACTTCTCAGATCTCTGGGGTTTGGATGCACACTCAAATCTCCTAACAGCACCTTGCATTACCATCCAGTCTGCCCCTGTTAAATAGTTGTAATGGAACCTTTCCTAACCCAGAGAACTTTTATTTACCTTTTATTTTCAAGGAAAAGGTGACTTGCCATGGGGTTTTCCCACTACATGTCAGCTCCATTGCTTTTTGCTTCTGAAGAAACTGGACCCAGTCATAAGTGAAGTGAATACGCTGAGTCTTCATTCTAGAAAGGCAGCATCTACTTGGATATTTCATTGCTGGAAAAAACAGGCACTTGATGATAGTCATGACATAGGTGCACCGGCCAAGCTATGTGGAGATCCAACACGGGAAAAGCAAGGCCCCATGATGGTGGCTCAACAGGAGGTGCATGGCTTGGACCAGGCAGGGTTTCCCACACACACGAGGTGTTCTGGCAGAACTCAGCGAAGTTTGGGGGGATTCAAGAGGCACAGATTCAGGCTGATCCCATCAGTCTCTTACAAGCACTAAAAGTTACTAACAAGTCCTCCCTACCCTTCCCCACTGCAATAAAGAACAAGCCTCTGCCTGGATGCCTGAGTTCGACAGCAGGAGTCTGAAGTTGTTCAGCTCCAGTCTCTTAACAGCGGAGCTTTCAGGATTAGTGTAAACAGATTCGCCACTGGAGAGCAGATCAGACAGATGTAAGCAAATCCACGCACACGTGGTTAGTGAGAGAACCGGGTACGCTTTGCAAGTTCCACACTGAGGAACTGGAACATATTTTCAAGTCTGAGGGCAGGAATCGCCGTGTCGTTTTGTTGTGTGTTTCCACGGCACCTAGCAAAGTGAAACCATGATTCCAGAACAAGAATGCTCACAGAGGCACTACCACAGTAAACGCAGTAAATAGCAATCATTTTCCAACATTTAGTTCTCCACCTCTGGAATACGTCATGTTGGATTGAAAACCAACCTGGATCTTTTATTTCTCTCAGGTCGAATGTGTCAACAACTGCAAAGAGCTAGCTGGGCTGTAAGGCATTTTACAAGAAGAGATGGTGCTTCAAGCACAGGTCTGAAAGTTAAGGATTTTCCTCCTTATTCTATCACCAGTTTCATGGACAAATTACTTACCCTGGATATGCCTCCATTATTGTACCCATAAAAGGAGGGGAAACTTCCTAAATGTAATTTGTTATTTACATGTGTGACAGTAAACCTGTGAGTTTCTAACTGAGATCAAAGGTCCTGTGTGCTAAGTGTTCTAACGACTCATTGCAGATGCAGGCCCTGCCCCTTTACAGGAAAGACAGGTTGAGGCTGGGAGGAGAGAGACACCCAGGTACATGTAAAATGACCAGCCTGAGTTCACAAACTAATCCAGAGCTTCTGCCTTCGCAGGATTCCCGCACAGATGCCATACGTGCTGTCTCTGGCACCATCGTGCCTAAACCAAGCTGAACGAACTGATAACGGCATTCTGTCAGCACAGCTGCATCGATAGCACTGGCCTTGCCAGCCTCGTCGTAGCAGGTCTGTAGCGTGAGTTCCTCGTAGTCCAAAACTAACTATGCCAGCAAAGTTCCATCCTGTACACCAGAAGAGCTTAGATAATAAACCAGGTCTTTCAACAATTGGTGTAGTATCCACTGAATCGTGTTGTTTCCCCAAAAAAAGTTGGGGTGCTTAGCCTTTTATGACTGTAAGTTAATAGCTCCTCTCCCCGCTTCCCCATCTTTCCACAGAATTACCCTGACGCTATCACACCAGTGATGGAAAGCAACAACTCCGTCCCTACCAAATCCCTGAGCCTACCAAAAGACAGGGAAGGAGACCAAACAGCCACACCACCGCCTCCCGAGCCAGCCACCTTCATGCCTTCCCCCGTCTCTTTCACAGTCTCAGAGGACATCAAGGCTTTCCAAAAGCCAGGATTCACTGCTTTTTGTCTTTTTTTTTCAGGTGTAGCCCAGCTCTGTGCTCACTGCATGTGAACAACCAGCCACGCTGCCGGAGCCATGCTCAGCGGGATCGGGATTGGAGGTAATAGTAGCCTCAGGCCAGACTGCTTCATTACGAGAGATATTTTGACAGCCCAGCAGCAAGAGCAACAGCAGGGAGGGCACAGGTGGGTATTCAAGGGAGGAGGGTTGGGAAGGAGGACACTGGAAAGGGCTTTGCCTCTCAAAAAATGCTTTCTCAGGAACTGCTGGGCTGTACCCTTTTTAATCCCACTGATACAGAACACTGGCTTTTACACCAATTTACTAGAGTGAAAGAGGAGCGTGATGGGCCTCCGAGTTTTCTCTGTCTTTCGTGAAAGTAGGGTCATGGTAGTATGAGCTTACACAACAAACAAGAGCTGTAAATCGCATACATCCCCATGTAACGCAGGCATTTTGTCTGCTTCCAAAAGAACAGCCTGGGACAGTCAGTGGTGGTTTAAGGAACCCTCTTCTCATCAAACTATTCTCACAAAATACCTCTTCCAAATCACCGTCCCTACAAGTGCCCTGTATAGCTATGTGACCAGTCGGAGTAGATCAGTACTCAAAAAACTAGAGGAATTATATGTCTGTTGGGGAGAAGTGAAGGATTTTTCATCTGGGAGGCAAGGACTCTATTCTGAACTAGCTGCTCCCTTCTTCTAAATAATTAATAACTTCCCATGCAGGGAACGTGTTTTCTGTTCTCTCTCTGGTCACCTGGCCTGTAGCTCAGAGACCTTTGCGTGCTGCTACGGATACTGCACAGCAAGAATCACCCTGCGACTGCTCCAGGAGTGACCATTTTCCTTTGTGATGTGCCGTCAGAGGACATGGCACTGGAAAACCTATCAAATGATAGATGGACTGATTCATTTCTCTTCCTTACTGGTTGAAGTTCAGGTATGTTGTGGTAGCTTAGATCAGAATCAGCTTTGAAATGTCTATGACAAGAAGTTTAAATTTAAAGGGCACAATCCTATTTCCATTAAAACCAATAGCAAATTTTTCCTGACTTCACACTTCAGTGTTCTAATCCCCCATTAACGTAGCAAGAGATTGCCCTTCTCTGCAAAGGTTTTGGAAAACAACAAGTTTAGCTACACTCAAGTGATGTCTCCATGATATAAAAAAAGAACGTACAGAAATCACCAATGGAATAAGGCCTTAAGTAGCAAAGCTGCTGTTTGAGTAACCAACCATTCTCTCTGACCCTTTACTTTTAAGGCAAGAGCTGTCGTCTTTGCAGTTCCAGCCGTTGGACAGCTTCCCTGTGCTTCCCTCTGCATTAACTACAGTTCTTTGTGCATCTTGCAATTAAAAATGCATCTTTCTCCTCTGTCTGTTCCTCTCTCCTCAGAGGTTATTTATTGCTAATTCATAACTGCTGTGAAAGCCTTGAGATACCAGAGTTGTAATGCAGAAAAAAAGCCTCCACCGGATTCTCTCTTTTTTTCCTAAAGCCTTTGTTTGCGCTACTCTGTTCTGCTCCATTGCTAAGAAAAACTCACTGTATCAAAAGATGGTGAAATGATGGTCATATTGTATTAATCTAAAGCTTGGCTGTGTCCCAGCACTTGTAGATCACTCTTTGCTACTCCACTTCCCCAACTTCCTGCCCCTCTTCCCTCCTACAATCATAGTAACAAAAGGATACACTGAAAAACTGACTATCCAAGAAGCTGAGTATGGCTGGAATCTAGTGATGGGTTAAAACAATTAAAAAATTAGTGACCGTTGAAAAGCAGATAACAGTAGGTGTGCCATCCCAATGTCAAACAGTGCCATAAAAGAATGAATGAGCCCTGGGTCTCTCCCCTAATCCACCACTGTGTACAAACACATGTGTACAAACACATGCGCACAAACAGAGGGCTTTTTTTAGGTTGGGCAGATGAACTTTGTTAGCTAATCCTTTGGAATTAATGTGTCAGAAGAGTCTAGTGCAATCAAGGTGTGACTGCTTTTAATACATGCTAGAAAGATCAAATTAAAGACTAGGTAGAACCTGCCTTGAACAATTTAGGAGGTGCTGAAGTACTCACTCCCCTGAGCTGGGTTATAGCTTTCGAACGTGTTAATTAGAGCTAGCATGTTCTAAAGTCTTTAAATCATTGGGCATCTCTGCAGACAGGTTTTATATTGTTCTAATTCTCCTCTTTTCTAGACATGGATGTAGTGCAGGCAATGCCCTAGTAATGATGGACTGGCAAACATCACCTCTCCACTAATATAACCGCACCTCACTACAGCACTGTGCAAATTCCACTAGGAATGTTGCTAAACAATTATAGCTACAGGAACATGAAGCTCTATGTATAGATAGGCCCTAGCCAGGGCTATGTCTGTCCTGTAGTTTCAGATATGACTGCAGCAAGTGTTCTTCTGCCATAATGTTATTAAATTAAGACTGGTACTCTGAGAAGACATCACACAGGAGCTCCATCAACACAGATCTACATTTCTGTAGGGAATTCTCACTGAAGTTTGCGCTGCTGTGCTTTCTCTGCAGTTTTTTCATGGACTATCTAGGTCAGCGCCAGGACAGGAAGGCAGTCATAACTTCAGTGTCACTGTGACCGGAACTCTTACACGGGCGCTTCTACACGTATGCTGTATTTGAACAAAACATACCCAAAGACACACCTACGAACAGTCACGGGCATCACCAGAGTCTCCAGTGAACTCACGGAGACAAAAGCACATAAACATCTTTGTACTCACTCGCTGCTCACTTGCGCCTCCATCGTTATGAATAAACGCTGGGTCAGGACCACATGAAGGCTTGTCTTTTTTGGGTTTGTTTTTCTTTTCTTTTAAATCTTACATTCCTAGAAAAAGAGATGCATTCAAGTAAACTAGTTGCCATGACTACACCGCAACAGAGTGCTTTAATCAAACAAAAACTTAGATAAGACCTAAGAAAAAAATAACAAAAACAAAACAAAGGGAATTTCAGAAAATATGTAAACAGGCATTTACACGTTTGAATCTTCTCATGGTGATTTCAGTTCCTTGGAAAAAGAGTAACTTTTCTGCTCCTTCCCTTGTGTTGCTTCATAGCAAATGCAGCATGCGGGTGGACAAGACAAGCTGCCTGCTGCAACTAGTTAGCACCGAGTTTTATTTGTTTGTCAGACTTCCAAACTTAAACTTTTCTACATGTGGAGTCAGGCATTCCAACTTCTATTTCTGCCTATTTTGCTTTACTACTGACTCCAAACTCAGGTTCCTCACTCATAAAACAGACACAAAGCACCTCTGTAAAGCGGAGTTGAGAAGCACAACCCTTCAGGTGTTCACACCCCTCATTCATTTCTATCTCATACTATATGTTTCTGTATCTCTGTTTTTTTCAAGTTCAATAAGTCAATCACTGAGCAAAACCAAGTAATTGTGAGCCGTAACACACCACAAGTGGCAAATATAGAAATGTCAGAGCAAGAAGTTTACAACTAATTTGTAAATGCCTGATGCCTGAAATTGCTCGTCTAAACTCTGTGGCAAATACTTACAAATAAGTATTTTGTTCACAGCAGGAGAAAAGGATTTTGTTAGTCACACATCTTCCTTGCCTTAGCCAAAGCTAATCTGCATCCAGACATGGCACGAACTATTTTCACTCACTCTTCACACTCGAAAGGCACGCGTGCAAATAGACATATTGTCAGCACACGCTTGAAAAACTACTCTGTACACGGTCACAAAGTTTAAAGTTTTGCTCCAGGAGGAAAGGATAAAAAGGCATTTCAAACATTGTACTGTTCACAAAAGCTATTCCTTTCATCTGATGTCTGGAGCACGAAGTTAGCGATAGCTGCGGATAAAACGATGGGAACAGTTCCCGTCCTGTAGCAACTGACACACACGGTGGTAGTGACAGCCTGGCACCAAGGGTCATCCATTGTTAGGCACAGACACACAGAGACGCACGGGCATGTGCATCCAGAAAATAGATTCTGGGTAAACAAGCGAGCTAATTTTTCTTTGTTTTGTGCCCTGAGAAAGTCAGGAAGAGCTAAAATATCAAACCTGAGGTTCTGTGCGTATCAATTGGTAAGAGACAGGCTGCTGAAATATTAGTTTAGCTTTATGGGAGCAGTCATCGGAATTTCAGTCACTAACATTTCAGCCATATGGTAACTCATATCTCACCCCCGGCAGACTAACAGATGTGCCAACAGCTGAAGGGGCAAAAAGCTGGGTTCCAACACACGCTGAATTTTTCACTACCCGGGAAAGACTTAGGAGGAAGTTGGGGCCAATTACTGAGAATGAGTAGTGGAAGAAAGAGATCTTTTAAGTTCCTGTCTTCCCTTTTAAGTACATCAAGCATGTAGAGATGTCTCACACGTGCTTTGCACCCAGAAGCAATGCTGGCATTAGCCATAAACCACTGCATATAGGTTAAGGCTGCACTGACCCTAAAATAAAAAAGCCTAATCCATTGTAAATATCCAGAAGACACTCAAGTCTCTTACCACCCAACTGCCTGTTCCTTTCCTTCAGCTGTTACGGAGTCTGTCTCTGCGGTATGGTCTCTAATCACATTACAGCAAAACACTGATTAGGATGCACATGGGAACATCATAGGAAACAAATATAAAATTGTCTTGATAAAGTAACTGAATGCATTTATAGGGATGGTATTGCTTTTAATTAGCCTTAATTTCCAAAGAATTATTACTTGCTCAAAAAAAAAAATCTTTATGGATCCATAAATTACTGAGTGCAAGAGTCTGCCCCTCTTCCCTGCTAATACCCAAGAGAGTAGAGCTAGCATAACTCACCAGGGAATGTGCTGTATCTGACTGCAAGAACGCTCATTGTTCCAGTATATTTGGTATTTTCGTTGTAACTATAAAGATTGCATCAGTTTTCACTGTGTGAATATGGAAATCAAGTCCCAATCTGGATTAACCTTCAGACTACCACAAACACGCTGTGCTTCTAAGAAGTAATCTGTGTATTTGTACACATGTGCACATAAACACACACACATTGGCCATATACACCTGTAATATTTTATACCTTGTTCCAATCAGATTTGTAGTTTGCTTCTTGAAATACAGTAATGCAAACTAAGCCATTCATTTCTTTCTTTTTAAAATGAATATGACTATTGGCATCAACCTTGAGAAGTCCAGGACACACTGCAAACCCAGATAAATGGACTTGCTTAGGGATGTTATATCCACATTATTCTGGGCTGAGCCCCCAATCTTTCTCCCTTCCTCCCTTAGTTTCCTGGTCCCTTTATCTCAGGAGCCAAACACAACATTTTACAGAGGACAAAGATGCTCTCTCCCCTCTGCTCTTGTTCTACCTCTTAAGTATGTAGGGATGATGGGTCCCAGCCTTCTCTCTCTCAGCGGTCCTGCAAGAGGACACAGCTCCATGCAATGTTCACAGTCAACAGCCAAGAAGGATCGACAAGAGCGTGCCTGCCTGGGTGAATGCAGCTTTTTATTCCATCTGGAGCTATAAGCCTTCATGAGAAGTGTGTGACTGGGTGTTTTAGTTCATAAGGAGATCCTCAAGAGGTTGTTACAGGGAGTAGCTGGCACAGCCCATCTGTCTATGGCATCTAGGCACTGTTATCTTATTTCAACTGATTATGGAAAACATTTCCTTAGAAAACTGCTGGCCCTTTAGTAACACTAATGCCCTCTTTTGTGACGTTCTCCGGGACTGTTACAAGAGCCGGGGTTTGTCTGCACCAAGAAATTTACCACTAAAATTATAGAGCCATTTCATACTGCGTAACTCCCACTTGGGAAGCTTTTCTGAGAGAGGTACTTTTCTGATCTTATTTTTATTACTCAACTTAGGAAAGGCATTATTATTTGGAATAATGATAGGGGTCACACCGTTATCCCTACAGTACTTCACTGATACTTTTGTAATGTTTTTTCCAAGCAAACAGACCATCTTTCTCAGTCCCTATCATTCTCCATTCTGCGAGTACTGTGTCACAGGAGAAATTTCCTGGAAATACTAAAGAAACCCGCAGTGCAATGAGAGTTTGTCATCAGACCAGGTGTTTTGGGAGTGGATTTGTCTCCTCATGGAACAGACAGAAAGCGTGACTCTTCCTCCCCAGCTGATTTCTGGTAATACCTCGATCTGTAGCACATTAATGAGCAACTTATTGCAAAACTTACATCTTCACATTTCAAGTTGTTTTGCTTAGGTGGAAGTACTGTTCACGAAAAGATCTAGCTGCCAGAGTCAGGCTTTCAACATGCATATTTGCAATGACAAACTCAAAATTCCCTTTCTATTGATGTTCTTGGAACTGTCTTCAGACTTGCTGCTGCAGTAGCTACCACTAAATGCCACTAAATCAGTAAATCCATTTATTGGAATAGTCATACAGGACTGCAGCAATGAGACACAATCCAATTGAAACCTCTTCTAAGCAGGAGGAAATAAACATTCAGCTCTGTTCTGCATGAAACTTGAGTTAAAAAGGGTGGAACCTTAAGGATGTATACAGTAAAGAAAAGGCCATTCAAGAGAGAATACAAACAAACCCCAGCAATAACCCAACAGGGACAAGAAGGGGAATGGTGTCCCAAGCACTCCTTTAGCAAAGCACTGAAAATACCTCTGGGATTGTCCAAGGCCCTTGATGCAAGATACATCTTTCCATCAGCTCCCTAAAACACTTGACAGTAACATCTGGAACCCCCATCCAATTATAAGATGAAATGCAGGAGGATCAAAGAGAGAGTTTCCCAGCTCTTATAAGAACAAGCTGGAGCGTGGGATAATTAGCAGCTCCTGACTGCTGCTAACCACCTCTCACTCGTTAGCATTTTTCCCTGGCCTTCCCACCTGCCTGTGCAGTCCCCTTTGCCTCCAGAGTTCCCCTCCACGAGTGTCTCTCAACCTGCCTGCATCAACTCCTGACACATCCTGGGCGTTTATAGCGGACTCTTTTCTCCTCTCCCCATTAACCAGAGGCAAAGCCTTTTTGGACATATTTTCACTGTTTGGGAGTGGCGCTGAGGGCAACAGATGGGGGAAAATAAAACAACAAAAGGGGTTCAGGAGCTTTGGGGATGCTGGTGCGTCAGCAGACAAGCAGGCAACACCAGGAGACAAATACAGCTAAATAATAACAAAATCGTATTTACTTTCTTTCTTGTATTCCTCTGTGTCCAAGGAGTTATGGTCAGGATGAGACAGGTGTAACTCGCCGCAAGAGAGAAACATTTGCTCACTAGTTCCTGCTTTTTTTTGGAACTGGCTAATCCATTGTAAGCAGCACAGAAGTTTCAAGTCTGAAAGGCACCTGAACAACGGCAAGGAGCCAAGCTGTCAGGAGCAAGGTTGAATTGTGAGTTGCTTGCCCTTGCAAAAGAAATGTGAGCTGCACGTCTGTCACTTGTGGAGACCCTAGAGTTGCATCACTGGATCAGGTGTACGTGCCTGCTCTTTTAGGAAGAACGGCCGTCGGCAATTCTCCTCTATCCAAGGGACAGACTAGTACTGAAGGTATAGAAGAGAAAGCTCAGCCTGGAATCCCCATCACAAACAGAAGCGAGACCATTTTCCCCATACGCTGTGGCGATTCTCCACAAGACAGGGGAATTTCCTTCCGACAAGTCAAGCAACAACTCAGGCCTTTCCCCAATGTCCTGGTGTTCCTGTCAGATCGCTTAGAGCACACTCATGTCACAATCCCAGAGACAAAACCCATGGAGGGACTCCAGTCACATTCTCTACTGACAAGGGAAACAAACTGACTGGGCACACAAGAAATCTGCTGCAAAGAAACAAACCGGGTGAAGTACGGGTGAAATGTTAACGAAGATCTGGAAAGCACTAGAGATCCTAAGATTAAAGGTATCCTAGGAACACAACTCAGCCAGTTAACAGCAGGTAAAGTCAGCCTAGGAATTGCATTCAATTTGGTCTTAAAATCCAACTTTACATACAGTGACTCAATAAAAATATAATAAATGTAAATCATGTAACAGTGTTGTCGTGTGGATTTTGAGTAATTCTGCACCAGAAACAGTATAGTGCATGGCTGCCAGAGCGGCACAGCTCTGATCCCATTCCCCAGTCCAGGCTGCCCAGCACTTGAGCTTATACACAGCAGCACACACACCAGAGCTCTTCAAAGCCTGTCCTGGGGAAACCTACTCTCTCCCTCCTATCATTTGACCTGCAGCTACAACCGAGCGCTGAGGTGAGCTACAGCCCCATCCTTTTGCCTTGGAGAGCAGCTCTGCCCGGCTACAGAGCCCCATAGGTCGCAGTGCTCACTAAGTGCAAGCTCTCCCTGACCGCCATGTGAAGGCATGGGCTGTCGTCACCAAGAAATCTGCAAAATGGAATTTTCCCCTTTTCTTGACAGAGACTTCTGAGCTCATGAATGAGGAGGGGATGAGCTTGCTTAGGGTACCAGGAGTTTCAGCTAACTGATCGACCACAGCGAAGGCTGCGTTGGTCTGTTCTAGCGGTGTCTCTAGCTCCACCAAATCAAATCACAATTAGAAATACATTAGATTCCTTTTCCTCTAACTCAGCTCCAGACTGCTTTTTAACAACCAGCCTTCTTCCAGCCCTCAGAAAAGCCTTTTCCCTGCTGCCTCTCCCTCGCCAAGCAGCAAACCCTCCCGGAGCCACCAGCCGCGGGGAGAGAGGAGCGCCGGCACCGAGCACGGAGAAGGATGAGGGCACGGCCGGGCTCCGGCCAGCCCAGCAGCGCTCCCGGCCGGCCCGTCGCTGCTCGGGAACCCCCCGGCGGGTCCCCCGCCGCCGCCGCGGGTTGCTGGCAGCAGCCCCGGAGCCGCAGCGCTGCCGCCGGGGAGAGAGGTAATAAATAACCCGGGGAGCGAGGCGCGGAGCCCGGCGGGCGGCGCAGACTCTGACCTGACAAATACCCACTGGAAAATCATCACCTCCCGCCCCCGGGAGCCTGGAGCCAGCCCCAACCCGGCCCCAGACAAGGGGGGGCAGAGGGGGAAAGGGGTGGCTGCGCAAACACTGGGGCTCGCAGGAGCCAGCCGGCCCCGCCGCCCGCCCCGTCGAGCCGCGCCGCGCCGCCGGGGGTGGCGGCAGCGGGGGCGGGCGGCGGGGCCGGCGGCGGAGGGCGGGGAGGGGGGAGCCGAGCGGCCCCCGGCACCACACACACACACACGGTACCGCGATCCGCCTCTCCCGGCCGGGCTGCGGCGGCTCCGGGCTCCCGGTGCCGGGACACGGCGCTGCCCTCCGGGAGCCGGCGGTGCCGAGCGGCAGCGGAGCCGTCCCGGGAGGGGTTTTCCGGCACCCGACGTTGGGAAGGGGTTTCCCGGTGTGCAGGGAGTGCCTGTCCCAGCCCTGCCTGCCCAGCCCCAGAGCCTCCTCTCACCTGCTCCGTGGGAAGGCAGCACCCAGTGTCCCAGGGGCAGCGAGGAGGAAAAGGGGGGGGATGGAGAGATAGATGCTTTATTTTCCGCTCTATGCAATAAAGTGTGATTATAAAGAATATAACAGGGAGCACAGCTTGAATTCCAATTGGTGGAGAGCCTGTTGTTAACCATCAGGGAACTATTTATTCTCTAGCCTTACTGATGCTCCTTGGTCAATAATGATAAAGGGGGGGGAAAAGGAGAAGAAGTTGAAGCCATTATAAAGAAGCAATCACATTAGAGCGAAGCAGCAGCAACAGCCCCCTCAGAATCTATGATTCCCTTAGGTCATGTCTGGCGTGCTCAGACCACTGGCCACTGTCAGTATTTACCCTGCATCATTAACCCACCAAACAGTTTTTTCTTGCCAGAAATGACTGATTTCTCAAGCCTGATGGCAATCATCATTCGGGAGACAGAGCAGTGCTCCCCTGCTGCTGAACTATCTCTGGTGATATTTAATAAATAAATAAAATAGCTAGATGGTTGACCAGCTCCTCAGGAAAAGGGAAGAAAATGTGTCCATTTATTGTGATTAAATATTCGCTGCTCCCCGATTGTGACACTTATTCATACATACAGACATGTGGCACACATGTATGCTTGCCCTAAGCCCCGATCGACTCACAAAACATTATTATTTATTGTTTGCATTGCTGTTACATCTCAGAACCAGGACCACATTGTACGAGGTGTTGTACAGACAAAGGACGGTGCCTGCCCTGAACAGCGAGCTGAGGCGCTCCCGAGACTGCTCTTTTTTGCATTACTGAATTCCACATGAGTTTTGCCAATGTTTCAAATAGGATCAGAGTCACACCAGGCCAGCTTTGGAAACTTCTGGCATCCAAACTGGATGCCAGATCAAAAAACCCAAACACAGTGCAGAAACCTAAGCTCAGAGTTTGTTTCCTTTGCTCTGCCACAGGGGAGCTGGTTGTATTTGAAGGCTTTGGTTAACTCCTCCTTTACTCCTCGCTGGCATCCTTCCATCACAGGGGGTCCACAAGCCACACAGGGCTGCACACAGATCCAAATACCCACCCAAGATTATCTATGCCATGTTACAATGCACAACCCATGCCAAAAAGTGAGCTTCCATGTCATGAAATAGCACTCCACACCACTCACTGCTGCATTCCCAACCCCAAAATGGTTCTCAAAAGTTAGAGACTCTGCCTTAGACCAAATTTCCCCAACTGAGACTACCCCTCCCTGCCTGCATCGCAATCATGTAAATCATGGCCAGTAAAGAAACGGGAGGGTGGGGCATTGTTTTTATCACTGTCATGGGTTTCCCGGAACACAAAAAAATCTGACCCTCCTTCCCATGAACATCAGCTCTGGGAAATCCAGGTTTTCTGACAGCTTTGCCACTTCCCGTGTGCATCCAGGGAAGTCCCAGAAGCAGAGGAATGAGTGAGGGGCAAGAGAGCAGGAGGCCGCGGAGGGGCAGCTATGGCTGAGGATGGGCTTGCTGGGGCGCAGCGCCTGCACACCACATCACAATGGAGAACGCAAACACAGGGGCGTACGAAGACAAACACAGTCACCTCAAAGGAAACAGCAACTTTTTCTTAAGGAAAGGTAATGGGTTCCTTATTCCAATGGTCTTGCATCTCCCCTCTTTTTTCTCTGTTACCTGCTGCAGCCTTGACTGGTGGACTCAAGGACCATCCCAGCTTTAAATTTTCATGTGGATGAAGCAGTAAGGCCTTGGCCATAAAAAATTGAAGTTTATACATTTCAAAAATACACATATTTTTCTCAGTGGGAGTGCAAAGTGCATGTCCTTGGGCTCCCCAGATACTTAGTTCTGAAAATCTCGTCCTGAGACAGCTCCAGTCTCCTTTACATTTCTTTGAAGATTCTACCTTTAGCCTGCAGAGCAGGTTCCTTCATTCAGTTTTCTGGTTTGGGGAGCTAAGTTATGCTGTTACCAATGAGAGGAGAAAATTTCCAGGGTTCTGGAGACACGGCACTTCCCTTCTTTAGGACTTTCAACAAAGAAGCACAACTGACGAAACAGGGAGTCTTTTTGTTCAAAACCAAGTGACAAGCTAAGGTTCCTTCAGGTGAACACTGAAACATTATTGGCAACTTAAAAAACATTACTCACTTATCACCGTTATTTACACGTATGTACCCAAATGTAATGCTGCCTCTTACGATGTTTTGTGCTGTTGACATGTCCGTAAGTTGCGCCTAATTTTAAGAGTAGCACTGAGCGAAGCTGCTGTCGTAAAGCAGTCCAGGAAAGTTCGTCCCCAACCAGAACAAGGACCAGCCTGCTTTAGGGGCAATCATTAAATGAATGTCTTTTAGGCAAGATAAAAATCAAGATCTGGAAGAATAAGCAGAAGAAGGGAGGGACACTGTTCCTTGCTGCCAGCAACAAGCAACTCCTCTTGACATTGTTGGCAGTTATTCACACTCAGCAGCAAAGGCATTGGGGACCATAACCTTGGATAACAGCTTGACTTGCAGACTTGGTTCAACTAAATCCAAATCCTTTTCTGTAAGCCAAGAAATAAGGTTCATTATAGCTTAGAAGAGACGTTAAGAGTCACTGCTTAGGGAGAAAGCCATGTTTCTTTCCCTGTACAGGGATGCCTGTCTTTGCTGTGTGATGCCTTCTGTAAGCTCTTTTGGGGGCAGGGGTATAAATCATAATAAAGCCATGGCACGGCATATAAATCATAATAAAGAATAATGATATGTAATAAGGATGAATAATATTAAGAGGAGAACTGTGTGTGTGAGAGAGCGAGAGCCTGCACACATACATACGCACAACTGTACAAACAAATACAGATAGAAAAGGTGGTTGTTACTATTTTCCAAAGTGAACATTTTTTTTCTCAGTGGATATTTTGCTGTCAACACATTGACCCCAGCCTCCTTTCACCACCTTCTTTTCCTAGTTTCCCTGCCCTGCTGCACAGGGAAGGCCAGTGAATAAACATGTGCAGGCATTATACTGCTCAGAGGGTCATGAACCAACATTACAGCGGGAGTTTAAAAACACCCAGCTCCCCCAGGTCCCGTGTGTCTGTCTGTATACAAAGCTTTCCCTCTGCTTTGCGTTGCATTATGTCACCTGAACAAATCAAGGAGCTGGTATTACACTAAGCACAACACACAACTGTCCCTTTCCAGGGATGCTTCCAAACAGCAGGATGCCTTGAAGAGTGACAGAGATCCTAACCTGCTGGAGGGCTGCTTGGCTCTACAGGGAAGATATGGCTCCCTGAAGGCTAGAAGAAACTGCAGGAGATTTTCTGTTTCTTCACCCATTCTGAGCAGTTGTAATAAAGGGAACTCAAAAAGCTGCCACCTGGATAGCTCTCAATATCAAACCTCATGCTGTTGAGGAAGGAGACCTGGAGAAGAGAAGCACAAATGGCAAGAAAAAATACCTCAAGGAACACCTAGCAGTTGTAGCAAGGAAACAGAAAGGAAAAAATCCTTAATGTCTAGCAGGATGCCCCATTCTTCATGTAAAAACCAATGCATTTATACATAAAAGAGACAGAAAGACAAGCCCATGGCTGTCTGCTAGGGTAGAAGCAAGGAAGGATGAATAGGTAAAGACACAGAGAGAGACATACTGGGAGGTGAGAGTTTCGATGTAGGTAGGCGTCTCCTTTTCTGACCTGTCTAAAGCACCTGGCAGACTGGTGGACCTATTCAGAAAGTCACGAGAACAAGAGACAATAGCAGCAGGCATTTTAACATTTTAACACCATACAGAGTTTGATGTAGTTCCCAAATCTCAGGATTTATTAAGCATGGCTCTGCTGCTTCCACTTCTAAAGCAATAAAGCTGAAAGTGTCAAAGAAAGAGGTTCCTGTTTTTATCGCCTTTGTTTTGTGGGACCTTTTTAACCTGAAGCTGAATTTAAGAGAGGCTGTGCTGATGGTTCTATCACCTGACTTACGCATTTGGGAGGGTTTTTTCCTCACCATTTTTTCATGCTGGCTGCACAAAAGTAACAACGCAAGCTGTCCTCTGAGACAAGGGGAATCCTTTGTCCCCACAGCCTGCCCAGCCTCTGGCACTCCCAAGAACCACTGGTAATCTCAGTGCATTGCGGTGTCACTTTTTAACTGCATTTAAAACCAAAGGTGGGTAGAACTGGTTTGGTGAAAGTCCGTAAAAGTCTATAATTACAACAGTATGAATGAACCTTATAGAAAGTGGGAGAAACCTGACACAATGAAGAAGCTGGGAATCCAGGCCCCCCACTAGGGGAAATCCAAACACAATGCTATAACCCATAGGCATCTGCTAACACACCCTGAGAAGCAGATAAAAACAGCACCACGAGCTGTTCTCCACCTGGAAAACATCCCTGCGTGCTTATCTGCAACTGCAAATTCAGGCTCAGGAATTGGGCAAGAGGAACCACAACTTTAACGTGAATTTAGTGTAGGTGAGAAGGACTGGACTGGTCACGCTAGAGAACCTTGGGTCTCTTCTGAATTCTCAAAATTTGGGGAGCAACACGGCAAACTTACCCCTACCGATGTCCTGCCTTCAGGGCGTCACCACTCAGGTGTACGGCTCAGCTTCCAGGAACAGGGAAGCTTGCTACCTTCCACACAGGCCTTCACCTCTCTAATGAGGCAGATGATAAAAATGGAAGTGCTAATTTCAAATTCTGCCAATTGCAGAACCGGATTAGTGATCCAGTTTTACACCAATGTGTTTGTCAATTTGCTGAGACGGAGGGAAATAAATACGTATTTGAGATCTTCAGGGCTAGATGCTAAGATCAGCCTAAGAAGCGAATTTCCTAGTGCTTCCAGAGCACAGCAGTCTGACTTCCTTTCCATGGCCTTCTCCCTTACAAGTAGATTTGGATTTCTCAGCTCCTTGCAAGAACTGATTAATCTACTACCTGTGGATTAGCCTAAAGGGGTTTTTTGTGTGTGTTTGGGTCAACTGATTCTCCACAAGAGCTTGACTAGAAAAACCCGGGATAGCTAGATTGCTAGCACATCTGATTAGCCAAAGGAAACAGGGTGGATGGGTTGCTGTAACTTTACAGAGGTGACAGAATTGGAGCCACTGGTCAAGATAACGTTCAGAATTATTTGCTGGCTGAGTTAGCCAGTTCCATTTCAGGTATGATGAAACAGACTGCCCAGTCTCTGAATATTAGCAACAGAAACAGTACAAGGGAAAGATTGCTTAGCTGCTTAAATGTGTATTTAAAATGCTGATAGCCCACACTGAGATCCAAGAAAAAATGTATTTATCATTGTTATTAACAATAATAGAAATAGAACCAGTTTTAATAGCACGCAGGGTTTGATGCATTTCCCAAATACAAGGATTTATTAGTTTAAAGCCTGTGTATTTATTTTTCTCTCTCCCCAGTCCTGCCCCCCCCTTCCAACCGTCTTGAATTTTTAATGCACACTGTTCCTAATGTCAGCCGTTTTTCTTGTAAAGGTTTTTTGACATAACTTTATATTGCTACATCCTTTTGTTGTTGCCATTCCCCATCCTTGTTAGAGACTCCACTCCCCTAATGAAGCTCGTCTCCTGCCAGGATAATAAAAGAAAATAGATACAGAGCTGAAGTGAGCCAGTGAGAGGTGTGTGCGTGTGTGTCTGATTAGAAATAAGGGTGACACAAAATAAGCACCGTAACAGCCTGTTCTCCAGGGACTCCCAAGGCTGTCCCCAAGATCTACATTTTCTATATATGGCTCTGTGTGTGTGTGCACGTGCACGTGCGCATATGGATGTATACACATCCATAATTTGTATGGATCTGATTTTATATACACATACTGACAATGTGGAAGGACATCTTCGGAAGATGTGTACTGCAGGTGCCAGAAGTATGGGACATTCTGCCAAATCAAAAAAATAGGACTCAAAGTCTAGTGACTTCTAGTCCTTAAATTTTGGGGGTATTCTTTTAGTGTCTCATAGTAACAAGTTGCTGATTAAGCCTGTTCAGTAGCTTTCTAGCCATTGTCTCTCTTTTGTTTTTTCCCCCCATCCATCTTCATGAGTATCTAATAAATGAGAAGGCGCCTTCAGTCAAAAGACCAAACAGAACTATTTTCACAGCCCAGGAAATGACAAAGATCTCTGCTATCCTGTGTGTAACACGCCCTTCTCCTTCCCAGCACTGAACTTCCAAAGCACAGATCTGTTAGTAGCATGAACACATCGGCATCTTTTACCAGTAACAGCTGCTGCGAAACAACATACTGGAGCCTGTGCTGAAGAGAAGAGCCCCATCAACTCCTAAGTGCCTTCCAGCCTTAGGAACAGCCTCTTGGGCTCTTCCAGGGCAATTCATGGTCTCAGCTGTGAAAAAAATCCCTAAACTCTACAATCCTTCTTTCTCTTCTGTCCATTGAGAATAAGAAACTTAATGTTTCTATAACGTTCCTCAGATTTCTAACTACTTCTACAGGTCCTCGATAACTAAGTCTCAGAATTTCAACGTGATGGAGGTGAGCAGTGATTACGTTTATATTACAGGCTGATAGAGAAGACAGATCTGAAATAAGGCTCCTGGGGACACAGAATGAGGAACGGGCAGAGTCATGGAAAGACCTGAGGTATCGTGACACCCAGGTCCTCTTCCTCCCGATATACAACATCTTCTGCTCAATGTTAATGCATGCTAAAGGCTATGCAAGACCTCTGTGGCTCACGTCACTTATCAGAAGAAACCTCCAAACAACTCTGAGAAGCTCAATCACTACGGGTCACTGTTAATTAGCCCAGACCTGTAAAATTTCTAAAAAAAGGAAAGAGATTTTATAAAGGCAATGAAATTAAAAAAAAAAAAAAAAAAAAAGATCAACTGCCATTTCAATTTTTCCTGCATTCTATATTCCTGCCTGGTGCAGAAGGCCAGCAATATTATTCTTCTGTTTCCACAGCGGTGCTTCAAACAAATGCTTTTCAGTGTTGAAGGCGCGGAATGTGTATACTCTGCCTGCTGCTGTTAAGATGCAGAGAGCCAATGTCTCCCCAAAGGTACTGGGAATCAGGCTTGCATTTTTCAGCTGAAAACTCCAGTTTTCTAGCCCAACAATTGCTGGGATGCAGCCATACTGTTCGCAGAGGGAAACAGCTAGGTCTGGTACTTCAGAAATCACAGAACAAACAGAAAGAGCAAAGCAGTTTCAGCACACAGGATCCTGCCTCTCCTTTCCGAAATGGTTTAGACACTTTGCAGCCCAAGTCTTAGCCTGTCTGTAACAGTGATGATGGGCGCTGGCTATCGGTCCCTCTCCTTCCCATAAAAGAGAGAACATAGTGAAAAGCAGTACTTGGTGAACCACAGTTCCTCTAAAGGAAATGCCTCTTCAAAAGTTGTTTGCTATTAGTCAGAAATTTTGAAAAGTGACCAGCAATGCCCGTGTGTGTACCCTGAGCCCAAGCACAATTACAGACTACTCGTCCTCTTGGATGCTTCAGAAAACCAGATACCTATTAGATACATGCACAGCAATATTATCTTGGGGGCTGGTTTATTGCATACTCCAACAGACACAAAGAGGACTGGGTCTCTAGTTGAAATAACAATTGAGTAGAAGAATCTGGTTTGATTTGTTTCCAGTGGGATATCCAGCTTTTAAGCACATCAGACACATTAACATGAGGAGAACCTCTACATATTTGTGGCTTTCGACATCTGAAATATTTACAGCTATCTGCAGCTCTACTCAGCTGTCTGCGCAGTGCCACGTACTTTAGAACTCAAGAAAGCGCCATCTATTTCTTCCTATCAGACCAATTCTAAAATTCAAAAACCAGAGTCATTATGTCTAGGCTTGGATTACACGCGAACTCTACACTGAAAAGCTTAATTGAAATTTCAGGTGGAAATTAATCTAGTCACCTCTTGTTCCCTAATGGATTTTGATCTACTTCTCCACACTGTGACAATTTCTGGCATAGTATGTGATGTCTGTTTTAAAGAAGGCCATAATTATGAAGTCTACAGGGAACTGTAGGTCAAGACAGAGACGCAATGACATAGCTCTTACCAGACCAGAAAAACAGGAATGCCTAGGACTACTGACACGCTGCAGGAACAATGACAGATCAGTAAGGAAAATACTTGCAGCATGCAAGATCTGGCTCTATTTTGTCCTTTTCAAGCTGTATTTTCATAGCTATGGAAAACATCTGACTAATTTTTCTAACTAGAACACGATTCTCTGTCCTCCTTCCAAAGTCGTGGCTGGAAATCCCAGAAGCAGTCTCAAAAGAGGAGTACCTGCAAACTGATGGGGTAATCTAACTAGCAACTTTTTATCATCAGAATCCAGAAAAGCAGACTGGAGCGGAAGCAAAGGGCAGATGAATTTAGGCATACTTTTAAAGAAAAATAAAAATACTTGCATGGCAGTGCATATGTGTGAGCAACTATTACAACCAACCACATCACAATGATCAAGACCCAATATTGACACACAGCCTAGAGATAACCAAGCACTGGGAATAATGAAGCGCTGTTACTTCTCTAAAAGGACAAGTCACACTTCTGTGAAGTGCAACCAGTTTTGACAGAGCAGAGTAATCAGCAAGATCAATAGACTGCTTCATGAAACGGGGAATCCAAGCTCCAGGTTGGATGTGGCTCCTGGAGTAGAAGCACCCCAAAGAGGTTAAGTTCTTCACTGACTTCCTCCTTAATTTGCTGATACCAGACAGGCAACACAAGTTGTCCCTCATACATGGCATGACACTACAAACTTAAAACATCTCTTTTCAGTTCCAAACCCTGTACCAGCCCCTCATTACTGCCCTGTAGTATCTGGAGTGCTATTTTGAATCCTAGCCCTCCCTCATGCAACCCAGAAGCTATGCCAAACCACTGTGGGATGTAGGAAGGGTGGTCTGTGGCACCCTCAAACGAGACCAAGAGCGTGAGACCGGCACATTGTCGTTCTCTTGTCACCTAAGGCAGCAATGCAAACCCTCTACCCTTGCTCCCTGAATCACAGTTCCCCAAAGCCATTCTCCTGGTACTTTCATGTGTTTGAGACAGGGAGAAAGTCTTCTAACTTAAAAAAATGGAGTCTGGTGAGTGACGGAAAAAAGCTGTTGTCTGAGCAGATTCCGCCCCTCTCCATGCTATGGCATCTCCTCACAGGCACACACAACACGCACTCACACAGAATAGGGCCAAAGTAAACAAGAGCTGTCACAAGTGGACAGCAGGGGTGGTCTTGGTGCTGTGGGGTGGCAATGAGGAGGTCAGACAAGAGGGCATCGAGACGATGGATGTAGATGTGAAAGAACATGTGTGCATGGAAGATTGAGGGCTCTGTAGTCCATGGAAGAATGGTGGAGATACTAGGAGAGTCGGAGAGAGATCTGCTATATAAATGGCTCATTTTGGACCACCGTAATCCCCTTTACTACCATGTTACCGACTTCCAAAGACCTATGATTTCTTCCATAGAATATCTATCCTTCTGTAATTAAAACTGCGTGCCTCTGCTGGATCCTGACATGTTCCCCTCTGGCTGAATTACTGGTACACACTGCAGCCCAAAGGCTTCACAATTCCCAGATTGTACCAGCTCACAAGAGACCCTGATCCAGAAGGTCCCAGGTACAGCCATGCTTAAAAACTCCCTGGGGGAGCTGTCGCACTGAAGAATGGCAGAAACACAAATAGCAGAAGTAAGCATTTGTGGTTGCTGATAATCTCTCAAAGAAGACAAAGTTCACCAAGCTGCTGAACCTGTTGATAACCAGGACAAAAATGGCTTGCACACTGTGATATTCCTGAAAACTAAAATATGATATCTCCTTGGCAGTGGTTAGCCAATCTACCTATCTACTTTGCTTCTGGTGTCATCTGCGTTACCTTGTCAAGCTTGGAAGCTAAACACCTAAGCATGATTCAGTGCCCACCCAAGGGGTTTGTGTGTGGCCTCCAGAAGAGGCGAGGTTGTGCAGCATCATTGGTTTACCCCTTTCCTTCTCACAGATGCAGCCCTGAACTCAAGCTAAGAGGGAAAGCCACAGACAGTCCCCGTGGTGGGGGATACTGTGGATCTCACTCTGGGATCACAATGACCAACACAAATGTTGTATTGTACCCTGCAATCCCCAGTTAAGAGCACCATTCCACAGGGACCATTATTAAGTGCTTTTGTGGAGCTATGAGCCAATGCATGGGACTCTAACAAGCTTTACAACAGTCCCTGAACACTCCAGATTTCTTCGCAGAGAAGTGGAAGCCACTTTGGTGCCGAATAATCCAGGTGCTTCCTGAATGCTTCTACAGACATAATGGAGAAGCGGGAATGAGAGGTTTATCTAACTGCCATTAATTACACGGACTCGGCACTGTGGCCAGTGTGCCTCAGCCGGAAAGGAAGATACAATCCCTGCCATAGATAGCCTGCAAATGAATGTCTGATGCGTACTCTGTTTTTTGCACCATACCATACAAAACCAGGGGCATCTGTTCTCAAAGATGGCAGGACTCTAGATCTGCATTCTTCTGAATAACCTAAATATTAAAATGCTAGTGCAGACTCAGCTCATCAATTTTCTTCCTCTACTTACTTTGAACAGGAATCTTAAAGACATCTACCATAAACTTAGGAGAATGGGAGACCTCAAGAGGATGTGAAAATTGTAAGTGGGACCTATCTTGAGTCTAAAGCATACACCTCCTCTTTGTAACAGAGCTGCACATTTGCTATCTTTCTGGACAGCATCTAACATACCATCAACTAACGCTGATAGTAAATCACAGCAACGGCTGCCCACTGTGTCTTACACATAGCAAGGTGCGTATTTGAATGTGCTCTTGAAAAGCTTTTTCGACCTAGAAGTGAAAGACCTACTGAGACCTCCTCCAAATCAAAACCAATACATCTGTCCCAAGGCAAGTTTAGATCAAGCAGAAGAAAGAGTCATGAAAACCACAGTGACATTAAGACAACACTATTGGTTTCACACAAACAGACTCCTGGGTGGCAGTATGCAGCCAAGAAAAGAAAGAATGGGTCTTTCATGGATAGATGGATCACAGAAGGGGAATATGCTACACAACCAGCAGTTCTGAAGGGAAGATGATATTTTTCCCTTTGGCTGTCCTGAACAGACAATGGGACCAGCAGTGTTATGATCTAAGAAAGACAATGGACACAACAGCAGAGGCACGGCGGCACTGTCTGCAGAGCAATTATTTAAATGGAGAGAATCCATACAAGTATAATTTTTTTTTTGGAGGGGGGAATTTGTTGTTGTTGTTGTTGTTTGTTTTAATTGAATTCCATCAGGAGGGCAAAGAACAGCCCTGCTAAAATACCCCATTCACAGAGATGCTAAAGGACACCCAGCAGGTTCACAGCGGCTGCATAACACACCCCAGCCATCTATGATTTTAATGCTTAGGAGGTGCAGGCTGTGCTGTATTAATATGCAAAGTGTGCCTGCCTTCCCAATTAAACGGAAAATGCTATGATTAAAGGCAGTCAGAAGATATTAGATGGATAGCGCTGAACTACAGGC
Source organism: Rissa tridactyla (assembly GCF_028500815.1). Lineage (NCBI taxonomy): Eukaryota > Metazoa > Chordata > Aves > Charadriiformes > Laridae > Rissa > Rissa tridactyla. The sequence goes on along the minus strand of NC_071481.1, from coordinate 5,548,489 downwards.
TTTATTTCCTACACATAGAAGCCCCACAGGAGTGCTGATGGAGTACATGCCGGGGAGATTACCAAAGGCGAAACAGAGCTGGGAAAGGAAAAATGCTTGAATACGTAGAAGGCGGAGAAAATGAGGAAGCTGTTTACAGGAGGACTGAATTAACACAGTACCTCATCCTGGTCTCTCAGACCCTCTGGGCCACACATATCTGGAGGGAAACCAAGCACCGCTGCTCATAGGAGCCAAATTCTGGCACATCATTTGGAGGGAAGAAGGCCTCAGAAGCCGAGTGAATCACAGCATAAGGCCCGGAGAGCTTCACAATTCATAGCTGCACAACCCTGAGGCAAAGCTCAGAGGGGACAGGCCTTTCCTGTGCCCCCTCTTTGCTTGTTAGTGCCAGCATGTTCTCCTCTACCACCTATCTGGGACAGAAGAAAACACAGTGGAGACGTACAGCATGCTGGATAATTTACAATTAAACCCATGAAGATGAGAAGATAAAACAGGAAACATTAATAACTGATTGGAAAGTTCCCTTTGCCTTGCTGTGAAGGGCTCGCTCTAAATCACCCGCACAGCTTTAACCCTCCTGGCTCTGCTCCGCACCTCAGCCCCAGGCCCTGGAGCCAGTTCCCCCCACTTACTCTTCCTTCCTGTCTCTGAACGCTGCTGCACCCTGTCACCAACGTACTCCGTGCCCGTGTTTCATGACTTGCATTTAATTAAAAGAGATGGCAAAGTCAGGTATATTTATGGGGACTTCTAATCCTCACCCTTACATTTTCAGTTGCTACGGATTTCCTTCCAGAGTTCGCTCTTTCTCCCCCACCCCCACTATATAACGCGCACCAGAGTAAAGTCTAATAAATTCTGCTATGTAATTGGCTGTATATTTTAGGAGTCCATCTATCCCACTGCTGTGAAAACAGAGGCCTTCAAAAAATCACTGCAGGGACAGAAAACCCTGGGGGAGAAAGTCCAAAGTGCTTTATTTCCTCAAATGACTGGTGCTAAATTGTTAAAGGTACAAGGCTGGAGTGCTGGGCGGAACAAAGCCAGAGCCAGTGGCAGCTGCGATGTCACAGGACAGCACTTAAACAGTTGCCACAAGTTGCACCTTTGTCCAAAACCCGTTTGCTGTCCTGCTTTGCCTGACTGAGAGGAAGAGTACCACCACAGGGGCTAAAGAGAGGGCACTGCTGCCTGTTCAAGTGAGGTACAGATGCCTGATGTATATTAATGCAATCATTCTTTAGGTTCTAGTGGTGTTCTCACCTGATAACACTCCAAAGATGCTGAAGAGCCCATGATGCTCTTTAAATGAGCCACTTCCACCACAGCCTCTCCTTAAAAGGTTGGGAAAAGGTCTCCACATTGAGGAATAAAGAACTTCACTGCTTTTTGTCTTTTGGGAGGGATTCCTTTTAGAGCAACATGCCCCCACTGAAGCCACACAGAGGAAAGGATGCACGCACGTTACTTCTAGACTGCCAGCTTAGCTCCAACGTGGGTTGGCAGAGCCACGCGTAATGATGGTGCATGTCACTGACTTACCCTCTTAACTGCAGCGCTGGTCCTAACAGGTAGCATGCAAGGTACGTTGGAGTTAGCTGTGTGTGAGGAAGCCCGCACTGCTGTCTCTTAGAACCCTTTTGGAGATAAAGAGAAAACATTGGTTCAGCACCCTGCAAGAGTATGAAATACTTCTTTTTTTCTTTTTTATTATCTATGGCCTAACACATACAACTGGGGAGTGTTAAAAAGGTGACATTTATGTAAATGAAAGCATGAAGGATATATGAACATTGTGTGCTGTATTTGAGGAGGCAGCTCCACTCAAAATATTAGAAATACTGCTAGCATCTCCAGATCACCACAGGACTCTCTTCTACAATGACCTGTAAGAGGAAATGTGCATACACAAAAAATTATCTGACGTGTTCTGCCAGCATTTAGGATGACACATTTCTACTGATGACAATAGGAATTGTCCATATGCCATGCCAGCACTCACAGGTGGGCCTGCTGCATCACTCTTAACAGGATCAGCACTTGGCAGGACTTACTGGTTGTAACCTTCCTTCACACAAGGAGACCCTTCTGCATGAGGACCCGCACCTGACAGCAGCACAGCAAAGTTTCCCCTCATATCCAAATTCCCACTGACCCACAGAAATTTAAAATCCCGCATTCAGGGCTGAATCCAAATAAAACACTGCAAAACAAGAGGGAGGGAGAAATTAGATTTCCTCTGGGTTGCTTGTTTAAGTAAAAGAAGAAAGACATAAGAAAAGATGAAGGAATTCTATGAAGTTGTTACATATAGGGATATATGTGTATATATATCCCTATATATAACAACATATAAGGATATATATAGGGATATAGGGAAGGAATACTATGAAGTTGTGCCTGCCCCGAAAACACACAGAATTATGGACAAAACCGTATGCCTGAATGCCACTGCACAATCTCTTCTATTTGTCTATCATTTCTCCATGATGCTAGCAGAAGCTAACACCCCTTAATTCACAGTTTTCCACATTCTAAGTTTATGTCCAATGTTAATGTTGTTTAAACATCACCTTATTTTTTTTCTTCTCTCCCCTGTGAATTTCAAGCTGGGTTTCTTATTTCCCTCCATTTTTTAAAGAAAAGTTTATTAAGAAAAGCTGACTGTACCTCCACTCCGTCTGCTGGAACAGCACTGATGAATAAAAAACCCACCTCACAGGAGACAGTTTTATTCTGTTGATCGGAAGTCTGCCAGCCCAATTTATGATTGGACATAAGATCTCCAAATCTGAATTTATGTGTTGTAGTATAACGACAGGTCAATGAGATTAAAAGTATGTTCATGAGAGAGCTGTAAGGCAATTTGAGTTTCATGGTTCTGTGGTGATTGGGCATTCAGTCTAAGAAAACCTACGTTAATAAAACACTTGCAGTCCCAGGGAACAATCTGCACATTATTCATTATTGCAGCCCGGCTGCGGTCGCCTTCACCAACACCCCCTCACCATAAAAAAAGAGAGAGAGAGAGAGAGAGAGGAGAAAGAGAGAGAGAGAGAGGAGAGAGAGAAAGAGAGAGAGGGAGGGAGGGAAGGCAACTCTCCCCCTCCTCCCTATTCAGATGAAGCCATCAGGGAGATAGTGCCATTGATAACAAATGGGCTGAATTAACAATGGAAACACTTTTCTTCCTTATCATATGGTTCACATAATCAAAACAGGGAAGGGGAATGGGAGGGGAGAAGAAAAGTCTGGGCCTCACATATGGGTCTCCCCCACCAACTGAAAAATATATGGACTAAACACAGACCAGCAGGTTCTAATCGCATACGGAGTAACCCCCTTGCCTTCAAGGAATCCTGCTTATTGAGGAAAGACCACCCTACAAACCTTAAGTGAGTCTTAGCCAGGTCACACAGGCTTGCACAGCTCATCTGAATCAGAGCAAAGCTGTGTAAATTGTAGACATCTAAGGCCAAAAAGCCTTGTGTTCAGAATACAGGCTTGGGCTTCAAAACAGGGCTGGTCTGGCCCACAGGTTGGATGCAGCAAGTCCTGCAAACTTTAGGATCAAACTCATATATCTTCCAGGGTTGGAACGCAAATGAAGATTTAGGTTCAGTATGTTATCATGGTAACTTTCAAGTGAAGCTCAGATCTTGATCCAAAGTTACCTGTGGGCTCAAAGTTGTTTGCTTCTACCATTCTAGTTCACCCTGTGTCTCCCTGCAAATAACTACTAGTTCAAGCCCAAATCAAATTCCTCATCTTGCTTTGGCATCACACCCAAACTCCTCACTACTCCTACCTAATACAGGAACACTGCCACCCTTCAGATTACACAAAGCACCACGTAAACAGAAGGGAACCTGCAGCAAATCCAAAAGTCATCATCTCTCCTCTTTAAGATGCTTCATTCTTCATCGATGCTTCTTTTCTTCATCATGTTAATAAAGATTTTAATTCAAGAAAGATCACAGGATGTAATCAATTGGTGGTAGGGAGAATGTTCCATGTTTTGTTTCCATATGGACTCTGTCTAAATAACCCAAACTCCTCATGTTCCTTTCCCCATGCAAGTGCAAGGCCCAAATTCACCTTGGTCCGATTTAAGAAGGGCTGGGCATCCACAATTCAGTAACCACTGTAGGTGCCCAGCACTTCTGAATATTAAGCACAAATGCTGAAAAACTAGAGCAGAAGCACGTGGAATGCAACACCAGCAGCCCTGAGGACACAGGAAAGGCATGAAGAAAGGAGCTTGAAAAGGGAAAGGGACGAGAGGAGATGACGGGGAGCTGTTATTTTTCTGTACATTTTCATAAAGAAAGGTTCACTATTGCTGCCGTTTGACTATTCCAATCACTATGCAATGGAGTCCCAAATCAGAGATCCCTGTGTACCTACAGAGCTCTTACTGCTGAAGGGGCCAGAAAGTGTTTGTTGAGTAAACCCATCTCTGATAGGCAATGAGATACCAGGACGTTCCTGTTTCATCATTGTTTAATCTGTTCTGTTGTCAGGCAGGGCACTGGGCCAGTAAAAGTTCCCATTGCCTCAGCTTCAGGGGTGGACTGGCTTCAGAATTTATACAAATAAAAGAAGAAACGAAAAGCGCCGGCAGCACCAATCTGATTACAGAGTCATTTATTTTCTGGTCGTTAATAATTTGTGCAATAAAAGATTGCGTGCCTTTCTGAGTTAGTAGGAGTTATTGGCACAAATTTCCCTCCACACTGGTGTGAGTCTGTGCTTGGAACATAAATTATTAGTTTCTTATCGCACTCCTCCTCATTTTTCATGCTGCCACAGCTAGATCGCCAGAAGCCAGCCCCTCAGTCTCGGTCTTATTTTATGCTGCATGAGAAAGGCTGCAAAAATGGCTATTCTATCTTTAATTACACCAACTCACTTTTGTATTGCCTCTCCCCCCAAACCTCCCTCCCCACCTGAATACTGGTGGGTGTGTGCAGTGTGTTGTGCCTGTGCGTATGCCCCTGTCTGTGGAGACAGGCAGGGACTCTGCCATTTGCCAGCTACGTTTCTAATGAAAGCACTGTTCTTTGACAACACTCGGAGTAAGGAAATGACAGGCTTCCACCATCCTGCCAGCTTCTATCAGATATCTGTTTGGAATAGTAGCAAGAAAGTTGCCTGCGTGCATCTCTGGGTGAGGATAAAAGGAAGCTGGAATTCATACCGTCCTTGAAAGAGCAGGAGGAAAGTACTGGCACAGAATCGGGTGGTACACAAGATGGCTGTATCTCCAGTTGCAGGTTAAGAAGTTTGAGTCTTGGATTTAGCTGAGGAAATGCTTGGGCTTTCTCCTCCTGTAGCATGAAGCAGGTGAATGACAAGAACGCCTCAATGCTCCTCTGTAAAATGGATGCTTTACGCACATTTCTCACGTATTTGAAATTCAGTGGGGGACGTACACTAAGGATTAAAATTCATTTACAGGCTATCAAAACATCCTTCTTGTTTCTCTGACACACAGCACTGAAATGCTCTTTAGTGACGCTAATTGTTTTGTTAAATACAGCAGTTCACATATAAACCACACCAAAATTCTTGGACCTTTCCATATGCCAGCCTCATGGTCTTCTCCATTCAACATGCCTCTTTCAGTTGTGTCCCAGGAACATTTGCACCAACATCTGCTTAACATCAAAAGAAGTTCTGACAGATTCAGACGACAGAGCATGTCTGGCATCTGCAAACATACTCGCCAAGGGCTGTGCAAACCATAAGCTTCTACAGATAGGTGAAGTCAGGAGGTGCAGGCATAGCTTTGCCTTCTCTTCACTGAAAGACAACTACCCACCAATTGAGAGTGCTTTTCTGTGCAGCACCCATTCACAGCAGTCTTTCGATCCACGTTCTCTTACTCCCTCCTTACATGCTCCACTGGCAACTCTAGTCACTCCTGCTCACAGCCAAAGCCCACTACTCTCCCTCCCAGATTCCTGAAATGCCAAATACCTGCTGCATAAACCAGGTTGTGGGAGGCCAAGAAAGATTGTGTGTACCAGAGCTGTCTAATACAAAGGGCATACGTGCAACAAGCTCCAGTGGAGCCACAGGCTGGAGATCAGGGGGTGTTCTATTCAGCTTTACAGAACGCTTTCTCCTGCCAATGTGGCTAAGCACAAGCAGCCCCACTGAGGCCTGATGTTGTCTATCAGTAACAGAACGATGGGACATGCTTAGGGCACCCCTGCGTATGTGCATATGTTACAAGGAACACACGTCCCTCCATTCCAAGAGGATTTATAACCAGGGTCCTGGGCAGGCCTGGCACACACGTAAGGGTGTATTGTTGGTTCAAGAGTGATCGATGGCTTGGTGCTTAGCTTGTCTCTGGTGATTATACTGCATTGATGAGCCACCGATCATTTCAAAATGATGCTTATATCTACAGGATAACATCCAACGCATCCATGGTTCATGCTATGTTCCAAATGTCCACCCCGAGTTCTTACGATCTGCTGAAGGAGCATCACTAGGGCTCTGTTTCACTGGGTTAACTTCTGTCAGAACCAAAGAGCAGCCTTTCCCCCCACAACACAGATAAAATCTCACTAGCCACCAGCACGTAATAGAGCTGCAGAGAAGCACACCAGCCTCGTCAAGTGTAGCAGGATGCCCACCCCACAGTAGTTTAGGAAGCCCATGTGCTGCAGAACATCCCCCAGACTGCTACCACACTGAAATACCGCTCACGCACAAAACCCCAGCCCACCTACCAAGTACCTATGTCAGAAAACTCCCCGCTCAGCTCCACCGAGGAGGAGAGTGAGTCTACATTGAATATGTTAACACAGGAGGGACTATAGCTGCAGTCAAGTTACAGCTGTAATAAGCGTATTTGGGAAAAAAAAAAAAAAGTAAAAAACTAGTTGCATGCTTTATCCCTTATCAGACACATCCTCAAAAAAATTCAAAGACAGGAACATCACCATTACAGAGCTCCTTCAGAGCAAAGATTTACAGATCACAGTAGCAACCTCTCAGGTCTATCACAACATTACACCAACGGACAGAAAAGAGAATCTTTACATTAGCAAAAGCAATCATTTTGCACTGTGTACATGCTCCTGGTCACTGGACACAAATCCCTGGGCTTTTCCCTCATTGCTTCTCTACGAGATTCACAGATCCCATGCTTTTTGCCATCACTACTCTGACTTTTTCCTAGCTTGCTCCCAGTTTGGACTCTCCAGTTTAATGCTGCAGACCAGGCTAGAAAAAAACCCATCTAGTTCCTTTTGAAATCAAGGATTGAGATCATGACTAGGAGCAGATACTGAAAAAAAATAATATGAGTGAGCAGAAGGTTACTTGGCTGCAGAAAGACACAGAAATAAGGATGAAATGCAGCCACCAGGTTCAAACCCAGACCAACTGAGAAGGTACCTGAAATTCGGGCTTCTGATTCACTGCATTTAGGAGAAAGGCCAACTAAGCCTTCAGGACCTGGGGACCCAAAATCCTGGGAAATTTATTTTAAGTCCTTGGGGCAGGCAAATTTCTATCATCAGAGGGAAAAATACTGAAAAAAAAACACTTAAGGGAAATCTTCTTAGGCTTTCACCAGGCCCCCAGAATGTCTTGCAACTTTTGGTGCATTGGAGGGCAGTTCCTTAGCGCTCCAACAAGCACCAAACACTTTTAAGGTATTTATCACTTTTTCCACTTCCCAAGAAAACTCCCTTTATCACAACTTATTCCAAGTTCGGTTTGCTGCCATCAACACCTGCCAAGGCCATGCTTTCTTTAATGTAAGTTGGCAGCATGCCACTTGTCAAAATACTGTCTCCATGCCACCTCTTGGAAGACCCACCCCTGGTGACATTTCCACGTCCTCCCCAATTCCTTCGTCACATCCCTCACTGAGGCAGCTGCCCGCACACCAGCTCTCATGCAAAAGATGAAACCAAACCGCAGAAGCATTTAAAGTTTCTGTTGAAGCAATGACAAGATGTTGAGGGCAACCTGTCCAGCAAAGTTTCTGTGGATTTAAAAGCAGCAAACGGATACCTCAAGAAATTACTTGTCAGCCAACACGGCACTGGACTTCAGCGTCCAGTTAAAGGTTAAAGCAGGCTGACAGCTCTTCAGCTGAGTAGTCTGGTTGCAAACCATTCTCAAACAAGTCCCTGGAAATCCGGTCTGCATCATTTGCTCAAATCTTGCCAGCTTAATCTGAATAGTAACAAAGAAATGGCCCCTACAAGGCTAAATGCTATCAGCGGAGGAACCAGCCAGGAAGATAAATTAAGCAGCGCGCGTGGCTGAGACCCTTTAAAAGAAACAGTGCACTTCCTATTTTCACATCTTGAAATCTCAACGCTATAGGAGCAACACTGGCAGGAGCTCCTCGGTCACTCTCTTCCTGAGCGGTCAGCACTTCAAGCAGATGTCCTTCGCCAGATCCCTTTCTCCTCTTTTTTCCCTATAGCCAGCATGTCGTTGATTTAATTCATGATGTTTCTTTGCACAGCAATAGCAACCATCATCTGAAGTTCATGAAACACTTGGCAAACGGTCCTTTCTCAGCTTTCTGGTAGTACTGTGGGGAGCCAGGGAAGCACCAAACATGGGCAAATAACAGTATGATTTTTGATGTGCATGTCAGTGACGACAGAAAAAAAAACATGCTTTAGGAGTAGCGCCCCAAAATACTAAGAACTTCAGAAATACATTTTGCTATTCAATATTCCTGAATATTTCAATACATAGTTGAATTTCCAAAGCAATTTCTTATATCTGTTCTGTTTTTGTTTTTACTTCAGTGTTCAACCCGATGGGTACTTGCTGCCTTACAATTCTGTGTACAAAGACTCAGAGAAATCAACTTACTACCCTCAACTCGTCTGTGGAAAAACAAACGCACAGAGCAAGCATTTGGCATTTCGAATCAAGAGACAAGAACAGCAGACAACTGTTTCCTTACACACAGGCAGCTCCACATGACCAGACTGTTCTAAAATAGACCGTGCATGTTACTTACTACCTACTAAGCATAAAATAATTCAATTCTTTTCCTTATATATAATGATCTTTAGTATTTCTAGAAGTTTTCCGCCGTTTCTCCCACCCTTCCCAGTTAGAGCTTTACACATATTTCCTGAAAAATCTGCCACTGTGCATGCACAAGCTGTATTACACTTAATGAGGCACTCCAGGTTCAATGAGGTCCTTCATCTTTTCAGTCCTAGCTCTGTGCTTCTCCCTTCCAGGCATCTAAGTTGGCTCCCGCACGATCTTCATTATGGTACTTCTTTTTCCTTAAGTTACAGCTCCGTGGTTCCTTCCCCTCCTGCCTGAGGGAAGAGGCTGAGGGCTTAGAACACCTGGGTTCCCTTTCCAAGCTGTTGTGACCTTGACAACAAGCCAGGAAGGTGGCGTTTTTCAAACTTGGGTGCCTAAATTTAGGCACCTGACACAACCTTATTTACTGAGATGGTAAGCATCCATAGCTCTTATTAAAAAAGAGCAATAATTGTGACAGTATCCAAAGTCTCATACTTCTGTCTCCCCTCCCGCTTTCACATTTCATTAATCCCAAACCTGCATCTCCCCCTTAACAGCCAAAGCTAATACAAGCTGTATCTTCAAACCCAGTATAATCTATACTCCCAGTTCTTCCAGAAGCTACACTCTGCTGCAAACAAAACCTTCACATGTATGCCTAAAAAGGTTAAATGAGAACCATAGATAGGGAGTTCTGATATCGAGCAATGCGTTGACACACCTTCCTAATCCCTTCACCGTACAACACAGTAGGAAGTAGAAGCCTCTCTAATTTTCCTCTTTGGGATCCCACAGTACTTTTAACATTCTCAGCACTCCAACCAGAAAGAATAATATACGTGCTTGGTCTGTGGACTATTGCATGTACATATAAAAATTTACACAGCTCAGTTTTTAACTGTTCTCACAATAGGTCCATAAAGCATGAAAACTGAACCTTCCAACCAAATATTTTACAAGCCCGTCCTTCCTACAGACTTGTAAACCCCTCATAAAAGGCTCTCTTTTAATCTGAATGGTGACTACGCACTTTTTTTAAGAAAAAAAAACTGTACCAAAAAATATGTGCTGTAGGTGCATAACATTTCCAAGGTTGTCTATTTGGTACTGTGGGTGAATCCACAGGGTGACAAAACACTACTTTATTATAGTGTATACGTATGGTTCTAAATCAGATGGACTTGCTAAGTAATCTGATTATCTCTTCTATGAAATGAAAATAGCCAGGGAGAGAGGTTTTACCCTAATCCTAGCGCCATCTCTGGGAATAATTTATCGTGCGGAATTATTTAACAATGGGAACGAGGGGAGGGCTTTCCCGTTTTCGCTGGTATCTCCTCCATTAGTAGAAATGGGGGCTCCCGGCGAGGCAGAACCCCCGCGGCCGTGGCGGGGGAGGGGACCCTCGGCACCAGAGTCACCGTCGGCAGCATCCCCGGAGCCGGTCCGGCGGGAGGGGGGCGAGAAAAGCGGGAGGGAAGCTAAAGCGGAGCGGGACCCCGCTGGGGCCGGGCTCCGGGAGCGCCGCCTGGGGCCGGGCCGGGCCGGCGCCGCCCGCCCGCCCCCCCCCGGGGCGCTGCCGCCGCCGCGGTCGGAGTCGCCCTGGCAGCGGAGCCGAGACGGCGATGAGCCGCCGACACGCTTCAATTAGCGCGGCGGCCCCGGCCGCTGCCTCCCCCGGGGCTCGGCGGGGCCGGGCACGCCCGCCGCCGCCCCCGCGCTCCCCGGGCGGCCGGGGCCAGGCAGCCAGCGCCGCGGCCGGCGCTCGGCGGGGAGCGGCGGGCGGGGGGGAGGCTTAAAAGGGCGATAGCGTGAAAACAAGAGACGGTTGCGAAAAAAGGCTGCAGCCCGCAGGAGCGCCGGAGTCTGGCACCGAGCGGCGGCTGCCAGAGAGGCGAGCAGGCTGCGGGGGGGGGGGCGCGGTGGAACGCGGGGCGGCACGCACCGAGCAAAGCCCCACGCTGGCACCCACGGCTACTGAAGCTGCATTTACTGAGCCCACCCTCGGCGAAACGGTGCTCGAGGCTAGGGAAGCACAGCAAGGGCACAGGAGAGGGCAGAGCACGCCGAGTACGCGTACCCGGCCCGGCTGCGCTGCTACCACACACGTGGGCAACCTCACAAAACAGCAAAAATAGCACATGGAAGTTACACATGCAAATACAGCCAACACCGGCACACCGAACACGTTCACAGAGAACACGGCACAAGCTTTCGTCTTCTGCACACACAACCACAAAGCACCAACCTACAGGAATTCCCAGGGCAACAACCACAGAGAACAGTGTCACACATGGTGGCCTCATCTTGTTGAGCTGTTGACATGCTTTGCTGGCACACGGTGCTGGGGACAGACGATGATCAAACTGTGCCAGCACACAACAGTGCACCATTGCTAGCCTTTTGCACATCAATATTGGTGCTCTTCTGAATATTTTAGCAATGAACAGCTTCCATCCTGAGATTTTCACATTTCTGTTTTGACCCTTGGACACACAGGACACAGGAAAAGTCTTCTAAATTACCAAGTGCCACACTCCAGCTGAGTAGGAAGCAGCCTCCAAGGGCTGGTGGTGTGGCAAAAGGATGAAGTCACAATCAGAGCCCCATCCCTTCAAGCCACATCTGCCAGAAGATTCGCCATATCTAGCGAAACCTTTCATGGAGACAGGCTTTGGCACTAAGCATGTAGTTCCAAGATTCAGTTTTTCCCCTCTTTATCCCACAAAAGGATGTACTACTCAGCTGTAAGTCCCACCCATTCATCCCAGTCCTTGCTGCCACCCGCCAGAAGCTTTGCAACATCAGGTACAATGCAATAACACAAGGCTCAAACTCCTGGTGTCCGCTGCCCATGTCTCTCTTCTTTCAGCATGATGGACCATCTTCAAGAGATGGAGTCCATGGCAGAAGAGGTGAAACTGGGGCAAGCATCTTAATCTCTTGTTCCCTCACACAGAGATGCGTTTGTTTCCTGGGAAAGTAAGGACGATGATGGAAGTTGTTTCCCCGATGCAAGTTCCTTTTTCCCTCTGTCAGCACTTCCCTTAATCAGAAGAGCTGATGCAATCCCACAAAAGCCAGCTCGTTTAAAAACTACATTAGGACTAGGAGTGTGTTTTAATCGCCACCTTGTCTGACCTGACAGGTTTCGAAGGAGATGTCCTCCTTCTGGCTTCATTTTCAAACAGTTAAAAAATATTTCCGATATAAGAGGAAGGGCTTTTTGTATTTCAACAAGACAGTTAAAAATCTCACTCGTTTATCATCACAGTTCCACTTTCAATTTTGCCTTCCTGGAAGTCATTTTGGGATGGGAAAGACAGATTGTATCTCAAGCCATGACATTTCAGTAAAATGCCATCATTTCTCATCACATGGTGTTTTGCCCCATATCCTCAAGTCATATACTGAGGAGAGTATTTTTTTCCTCTCTTGAGTTTGCATTGCAGAAAAAATTACACATAGCAATCTATGAAGTATCTGACTAGACTAACGCTGACTCAAAAATGGGACAAAACTTACCATGGTTGTAAAAGTCCCCTTCTACTTGCTATTACAAGGACTGGGGACAGAAGCAGTATGTCAGAAGCAGCATTCAGCTCTGCAGAGAGGGACATGACACCGACTGAAGTGGAGTTGTGTCCCCTGAGCTCCAGGAAGGCGTTTGATCTCATTGCTATGCAATACGTAGGAACCAGATGGTGTGGAAGGAGCTGTTATGCCTGAAATATTTAACCTCCACTCTAAATATGCATCCTGGCTTCAGACTGTTCCAAGTCACTACCTCAAGAAAGACTTTCTTCAGAATGAAGCTAATTTTCAAAATCAGATACTTTTTGAGGATAAAAGTGAGGTATTGGACATCTGATTTTCAAAGCTGTGGAGCCTTTCCACAGGTTCCTGTTGACTTCTGCTGGAGTTACAATGGCGACTGGAGAAGGACTTGCAGGTTATACTTGTTTCCATGCCAACAACCACAAAAAAAAATGGGTTCTTTTACATGCAGAGTAGCTAATTATCAAATGACAAAACTATCTGCCATTTAAATTATGTTTGCTTCTCCTAAGTGGCTAAGGGGGGCCTAATCCATATTGTGGACTAAATACCTTCAATATTTTATTATTAAAATTTCAGCTGGTTTGGAATTAGGAAAACATGAGAAAGGGGCTTTGTGTTTATGCCTGTAGACCTGCGGCAGGCAAACTTTCCAGTAGAATCTGTGGTAATTTTACCTGAGCACATCCCAGTGTAAGAACCTGTTGGCCAGGGACATGATGCTCGCCCTGCCAAAACAGGTGAATAAAAAACGGCAATGAGAGAAGCGTGGAGAATTTTAGTCACATTGCCGTGTGAGCAGAAGCCAGGAGGCAGCGAAAGTCCCAACAATGCAGACAGCATTCTGGCACATCTCTCTGTGACTTCAGTGAAAACTTTGCCCAAGGAGGGGTGGCAAATTTCACACCTCGTAACGAAACTCACCTGCTCAGTACAAAGAGCCACATTCATCACATCAGAGCAGATTCCTCTCTGCACTGAGAGCATGCTGTTAGCCTGTTCCTGGGGCAAGAAGCTGAGGAAGACTGGAAAATAGCACTCCATCAAATGGGTAGGGTTCTGCTCCTCAGTCCATCCCACGACTTACCGGGAGGTAAGCAGTAAAATATTCCCCAAGACTTCGGCCTCTGCCATGTACCAACTGCACTCAGGGCACATTGGCCCCCAGAACCCAACCCTCTTCCTTGCCCGCGCTTGCTGCATTAGCTCAGAAACACTGACCACCAGAAGGTGGCAACTAGCTTCATCTCTTAATTCAGGTATGGCCTTCAAAATTTTTTTTTAGCATACCAGTATCATATTTGGGAGAGTGAGGAGAGAGAATTTGATGTTATCAGAGAAGTTTTATCAGTACGACCCTTAAAAGGATGCAGCTATACCATCATGATATGTGTTTTATCTTAGCATAGCTTAAAGAAGTTACACAGCTTCAATTAGATTGGTAGAGTCAGTGGAGTAAAACCCTTAAGTAAACAGGGTTCGTTTCTGATCTAAAATGGAAATGAATTGTCTTAACATGCATTTTTGTGGCCCCTCAGCAGACATGATTGTAACTAACATGTAGGTCATAGGTGCAAAACACAGCACTCCAGAAATCTCCGTTCAAGCCTTTGCATCATTCATTCTTTGTTTCAGGCAAGAAAATCCCGAGAAACTGACTAATTTTTTTTAATTCCAGAAAAGTGCTGGGATGCAGCTCCCACTGGGAGAAAAAAATGGCAGAGCTCAGAGCCCTCATGAGCAATTGCTCACTGAGAAAATCTGCCAGGAATTATAACTTGGGGTGGGGCGGGGCGGTGGATGGGGGAGTGCAGAGCTGAAGAGGTCCAAGATGATGTGAGAAAATAATCTCTTTTTAAAAAAAGAGAGATGGGAAGAAAAGAGTTGCTCGCTAGATGAGTTTTGAATGCCAAGTTTCAGCAGTTTTCAGTGCCACGTTATAAACCCTTGAAAAAGGAGATTTAAGGCTTCTTATCTATTAGATGGACTACCCTTTGTGCTTATAATTTTTACAGAATTGCAAATGCTTCTCACTCTCTTCTCCTAGAATCGGGGGGGGGAAAAGACCCTGAAGAAAATGCTAAGTGCCTTTCAGGGAGGAGCAGGTCATTCGTGAGGCAGAACGCCTGGAGGGCTCTGTGCAGACCCGAAAATAAAATGACAGTGGTGGCCCCACAAATTTGTTCCTAGGGTTAGCGCTCTAACTGACCCTTCCCCATTCATCATACCAATTCAGTCACCCGTCATGAATGACACAGCATGACACCACATGAATTATCTCTGACCTTCAGGAGGAGCAGCTCCTCCAGATCAGGTTGGGGTCATGAAGAGGGCAGGAGGGAGAAGTTGGTCTATTAGACCCGGGGATTAGCAGAATGCTTCAGCCTCCAGAGCAAAACGGTGACGTGTTCACTGCATGAACCCGTCCTCATAATCTCAGCCATCAAGCCCAGGAGTGTTGCGTGAGGCAATGGTGTCTCCAGGATCGTGAGAACCCCATGTGAACTGCTCTGAGTGACTCAACTATAGACGCAGCAAAAATGCCTGTGCCCCTGATCCAGGTTGATGGCACCACTGAAGCCACAACCAGGACGGGTGACTGGGAACCAGGCAATTCTGGTGTCTACTGCAAATTGGCTTACCACAATGGCAAGGAGCTAACAGATTGTTGGCATTTCTATTAGAAGCCCAAATTATTGGGTG
This sequence comes from Rissa tridactyla, assembly GCF_028500815.1. NCBI lineage: Eukaryota > Metazoa > Chordata > Aves > Charadriiformes > Laridae > Rissa > Rissa tridactyla. The sequence continues at coordinate 5,533,186 of NC_071481.1, read as the reverse complement.
TTTATTCTTTGTCTGAAAGCTGTGCTTTGCTTCTTGTAGGAGGATGGAAGATCTGTCCCTAGATCACATCGCTGCTCCGAGAAGTCCAGCATTCACCCTGCCCCCTGCAGCAGACAGTGCTTGATACTCTACAGGAGGGTAAAGTCTTAGGACTTATCCAGGTTTGAGCCCCATCCTGACATTCCTACATTCAAAATTTAGATGCTTTTTCTGTGCATCTATACAATATTATTAATTTAATCTAAATGTCCTTAGATACTTTTAGCCATAGAGAAGGACTTAACGCAGTTTAGTTTAAGGCATCTTTCACATACAAAAACTTTATGATGAAATAGGCACAAATAAATTTACGCTGTTCAGATGCTCCTTATCTCATTCAACGCCCCAAATTTTCAGCTTGATGGAAATGTTTAATATTAAGTAAATGAACCATACCACTGAATTCAATACCTTAATTCTAGAAAACACTTCTTGTTTGCAAATAGCTCCACCCCGATGAGTCTACAAACCTCAGTTCAGCTAATCCCTGAGCAAGGTTACCCATAGTGCAGTTCTGTTAGCAGGATCAGAGCCTAATGATTTAATCCAGCTAAAGAATTACTAACTACTGATGCTAGTGAATACAATGGGGCCATTCATGTACAAAAGTGTGGGGTGGACTGAGATTTAGAAATAAAATTGGGAGAGTGATTTTTCTTTAATACCAATTAAAATAAAACAACGAATCTAGTAAATTCTTGATGCAGACAAGCAACAAACAGAAAGGGCTGCAGTGCTTTAACACAGTGAACTAATTGCACGTTTCTTGGAAAAGCCAAACTCAAAAGTTAATGTTGCTGGTGTTTTGTCTTTTTTTTTTTTTGGGGGGGGGGGGGGGGGGGGGATAGGGGCAGGGGGCTATCTACTCTCCACTAAACCACCACTTCTTGCCAAGTTATTCTTTCATATTTGTCCAAGACCGTGGCATCAATAAGAACTGAAATGACACTGCTCTCATGTCATTATCTATAGGGAGATTCCCTCATCACCAAGACTAGTTACAAACCCCAGAAAATTCCCTCCAGGAAAATCTAACATGGCAGTTTTTACCCAGTATTTACCCAGAATATTTACTAAAGCAGTATTTAAGGAAAGGCATGTTATTCTCCCTGGGACACTAGGGAGGTCTACATCTCCTGCTTCCCCCAAACCAAACAAACCACAGAGCTAGCAGGGAAGTTCTAAATATTTCCATCATTCAGCTGAGCCTGAGAGGGGGCGAGCGCTCCCCACGATTTTAATTCCAACTCTACCTTGGTGCAGGCAGAAAATGGAAATGAAGGAATTGCTCTATCGTTTTGGCAGGTGATTCAGCTTTCTTTCCTGCATCCTGGCAATTAGTTTGCATTATTACAACTGTAGGAAAAGCTACAGTTGCAAGTGTCTGCTTATGTGGGGCGCGCAGGGAAGCTAAAGGAGGACTCGGCACTGGCAGCTGCTCCCCAAGGCACTGTGCCTGGGGCTAGACTCCATTCTAGTCTGGACTAGATTCCCACAGCTCCCTACAGTGTGTAAGAGGAGTTCCAGAGATGTTGCCTCCTCCCTGCCCCCTGCACAGAGGCAGCAGAAAAAAAAAGTTCCTTGCATCCATCGTCTTCCCTCTGCACCTCTAGAGGGTTAAGCATATTCTACCCCACTGTCTCGTAATGCGTTATACTAGGGCATGACCTTACAGCGAGGGTACCATCAGGCAGCTGCTGTCCTCAGAGAATGGCTACACACTGATTCCCTACGGAAGAAGGCAGGCTAGAGAGAAGGGGAAACAAAACAAAACAAAAAACCTTTACAGGAAAGAGATGAGCATGTAGATTCCTCACACGTAATTCCATTACAGATTATTAAATCTATTACACCTAAATAAGGTCATTGGCTTCCCCCCCTCAGTCTGTTCCTCCTTTGCCTGTTTCCTCTAGGCGGGCACCAGCACCAAGGATCTTTATACATCATCTCAATCTATTTTCTTTTCAGCAAAGCAGATTCTCCAAAGAAAGCAAATCCCCAACTTTCTGTTCTGTTGGCTCTAAGCATCAGAGCATGAACTGATCATACAGAAATTGGGAAGAAACCTTGTATTTCTTGTATACAGAAATAAACATTCATCTAGGTGCAGAATACGACAGGAGAGATTGTGAATTGGAGTTACTACTGCAAACAGGAGACAGATTTTGTTAGATTAAATCTGTAATCCTTTAGCATAGGAGAAGTCTCTGTCCTTTCCCTGATAGCGTGACATTGCCTATCACAGGGCACCTGTGTGCCCAATGAAATAACACACACTGACTGAGGCATTCCCAAATTAATTTCATCTCCCACCCTTCTTCACTCCATCTCTTGAGTTTACCACTGTTAGTTTTGCATTTTCTGCACCCTTATATGCAACAGCGTTGCTTACACAGGTAGAAATCCCCTCTCAATTAAACGGGATTTTGTGTGTGAGTACTTGCTCACAGCACGCTGCTGTTGTGTTATCACCCTTGTCCCTCAGGTTCTGTTGTGGGAGACTAACTTTGGGTGGGTGAACGAGGACACCATGTTCTGAAAATAAACCGGTCAGTATGAACTTTATTCTGCTTCTTAACAGTCATGCCACAGCCAAGAGCTATCCACTACAACATCACAAACAGGTAATTCTGAGAACTGTTAGTTTCAGCTTTCCCATCTGCCCCTCTGACGGCCAAACTTCAATTCACAAGGAGATGAAGAGTTATCCCATATGTTGAGGGCTATCAGATCAATTTAAGGTGTGATTTTAAGCAACTGAAAAAGGTTTACTGTTTTGAACCAGACTTTTTTCAGTTTAATTTACATCAGTTTCAAATGAAACTGAAAAAGGAAGTTGGCACACATTCACTTTCCAAATGGACTTTGTCTAATTCATTTCATCACTGACCCAGTCGCAAAGCCAGAACCGTAGAACATGCGCACAACTCAGCTGTTTCAGTGTAAAATACAGTGGTTAAGCATAAACCATCAGTGAAAACCAGCGCGTCTCTGCTGATTGACATAAAATGACAGCTTATCAGCTTCCCAAATCAAGATTCTTCTCCTGAGCGACAGCAGGCCACACACGTTACCCGTCTCTAGTCTCCGAGAACTCTACTGTAGCTGGGATCTTGTCTGGGATAGACTGTTGTTAAGACCCACAATCAAACTCTCCAATTTGTTGGCTATTCAGATTATTTCCCAACCCTTTTACAAAAGTTCCATAAAGTTTATGGTTCAAGCCTGATCTTTTATTTGGAATATGCTTCATTTTATTGTCTTCTAATGTTTCTCCCACATTTCCTTTCACAATGCTGTGTTTTCTGCAGGATGAAAACTCCAACAGAGATTTACAGAAGAAAAAAAAAAAAAAATAACCAAATGGGTTCTTTCTCTCCAGCTATGCTCCTTCTGGACAGCAGAAAGATATATCTTGTAGTTACCTAAAATAACGTGCTCGGTGTTATAATGTGTTTTTTTCCCCTCAGATGTTATACTATGCTCAAAGGAAAAACAACAGACACTCTGTCTTTTTAACATTACAATAGGTATCAAAGGGATGCCCTGCGAAGGCAGGTGACCTGCAGAATGATTTCTCTATTAGAATTTAGTCCACACAGTGAAAATATTGAGTAGCTCTGTCCTATGGATATATCAAAAATAGCAGACCTGCTTTCAGGCACTGTGGAGGTTGCCATGACACAACCTGCTTCTTCCACACTTGAAGGTAGTTTTGAAGATACCTTATGATGCCACAGCAGCACTTTTGTGGGACTTCACAATATGAGGTGGCCTACTAAATTTGGAGAGAAAGCAAGTATAAAAATTATGACCTTTATACGCACACCCATGATATCAGGAAGAAGGCTTTGACTCAGGATAGCCAACACATCTACTCCTGGCTAGACATGAGGAACACAAAGTATCATGGAATTACCAGCCGCATGATGATAAAAGAATCACTTGCTAACAGGTCTGTCAAGAGTAACGCCAACCTTGCCTCCTTTTGTACACACCATCCTCCTCATGAGAAAGAATACAAGTTCAATATTCTCACACCTGGCACAAAAGAAAGGAGAGCGGAGCTGGAGATCCATAACTGGGTTTCAATGTCAAACCCATCAAGGACATAGCAAGGATACACCATCCCCATCATGCCTATAAAGAAGGAGAGAGGCAATGCAGGAAGAGAGGAAGGGGACAGGGAAGCAAATAAATAAGGACAATGCACAATTTATGAAGACAAGAAGGTAGTAAGTGCTACTCACCCGGAGTGTAAATTGGTATTGATGTCACAACACAGCCCAGCCAAAAAATAATGATGATGATAATTTAGGGCTTGCACTATATCTCACTCAAGCCACAGTCCTATCCAACAGCAGCTCTCACCCTGCTGCTTTCTTCCCCTTCTCTATTCATTGGTGTCCTCCTAAATCAAATACACTCAATGTTGATTTGATTATATTTCCTTATTTTATTTATCATCCATCGCTCACTCTTCTGCTCTCCTCACAAGTTCTCAACGGGCATCTCAGTCATTTTCTGGTACCTGGCAGTACTCAGAGGAACAAGCCTGTCCTTAGGCCACAGGAATTAGAATCCTTATGCTGGGAAGGATTCATGCATCCTTCCCAGCCCTCATCTGTCATCCTTTAATCTTGCCTGTTTTATGCTCCGGATCCTGGCTACCCAGTCCTGACTTCCCAGGTTTATAGCCCTGACTTACTTCCCTCCTGTAACATTTTACTGCTTGGTTATCGGCCCTTAGGGGCCTCATTTACGCAAGTGCTGTTTTCGCTATAGTTAAGACTAATTCACTGGGTTACAGTTTGCTCTTACAGCCCACATTCTGTTCAGTTCCCAGTCTCCTCTGTCCTGCAGGGAGGGCAATGGATTTTTCTAATGGACAGTAGATTTTTTATTTTTTTATTTTTTTTTTTTTAAGTTATGGGTATTATACTGAAACACCTTTTGGGTGTTTCAGAGCCTGAATCAAATTCTCCCCCTCTGTACAGTATGATTCTGCCTGTTTCTCTTTGATGCACATGTGCCCTCTGGGCCCTTCATAAGGTCTGTGGGACCTTGAGAAGGAGACTTCACCTGGGATCTGCTCTCCTTATCCAATTTGATGTTTTAGGGGAATGGCAAACCACAGTCTGGAGAAGGCCTTGGCAGCCAGATATGTCCCCTATTTGCACCTCTGATCCAGCTGACAGCATTCTATTCCTAGAATGTATGTGTGTGTGTTTTCTTTCTTTTTTTTTTTTTTAATTTATTTTCATTTTCTCATTAGGGAAGGAAATACTTCCCTTGTCATTTATATTCATTGCTTCCCTAAAGCTTTATAGGGTTACTCTATGACCATTAGATTTCTACCTTTCTAATATACACACATGCACAGACACAGGTAAGCATACACACAGATAATATATATTGGTGTAAGTATATGGCTCATTTCAATAAATCTCCCTAAACAAGGCTCATTTTCCAGTGCTACTTGCTTTCACAGCTCCAACTCCAGCTGGGTCTGCGATTTATTTTGTTTATGGACTGGTTTGTTTTCATATAGAAGCATAGCACCATCAAAACCCTTTTCTACACAAAGCCAAAAACCACAAAATCACCTACAGAAAGACAGAAAATACAGTCAAAAGCCACCTGGTCAACCTATGTGTGGCCACCAGGGCTGTATCTAATGTGCCTAAAACAGAGAAGACGGGTGGTACTATGGAGAACAGGTCAGCGTGATCCATGGAAGCTGTACGTGTGTCACATATCATGCGACCTCTCCAGGGCTGCACACCCAACAAGACTTAACCACCTAAGCAAATGAAAGCGAAACTCTAAATTTGAGTCACATTAGAACCTCACACACGCCAAGGTCAAGAGTCTGTTGAATTCTGTTTCAGTAAACTATTTAGCATCAGCTTAATTCCAAATAGCACCATAACAATGTCAATTACATGAAAAATGAAACGTGAATTTGTAAATAATACTGTCTTTTGCTGTTCTGTTACTTTTACAGAATCAAAAGCTTTTTGCTGTTCTCTGTTACTTCTACAGGATCAAAAGCTTATTGCCAACATTTATTAGATTTCCCAACCTACTGCAAGAGATAAATAGATATCATCCCTATTTTTTTTTTTATAGATAAACTGTGGCACAAAGAAATTAAATGAATTGCCTAGGGTCATACAATGAACAGTTTAGGAACTGGATCACTGGACCCATTCTTTTCTTCTAATTTCTGTGTTTCTAAACGGAAAACCCTCCAGGGGTTTGGCACACACTTGCAAATGATTTTCCAAAACTACCAATATTGGCATAACTCCATTCCTATAGGAGCCAGTATGCTGTGAACAGAATTAGACCAGCTTATTATCTTAAATGGCAACAAAGCTAAAGCAGCACCAACTGCAATTCAAAATCTTACCCAAATGCAGAATCGATAAATCTCCGAGAAAGTCACAATAGTAAAAAACAAACCAGCATCAACAAAAAAAGCAAAAGTAAAAAAAAACAGAAATGAAAACACAATCACAAGAATTTAAGGGTCATAGAGGAGCAAGAGTTTGGTTTGTTACAGTATGATTTTAATCTGTGATACGGGCTTCTGGCTACTATGGGACTGCACATAAATAATAGTATTCCACAGGTGCAATTTTTTTTTTTTTCTTAAATTGGCTTCTTTGGCAACAATGACCACAACCAGATCTTCACCCCACTCACCTTTCTTTTCTTTGAACCCCACACGCATTGTACGCTCAGATGAAAAAAGTATCCCTTTCTAATAAACAGGGATGTACCTAAAGTGGTACCTTGCAGCAGGCACGTATATACTCTGTTCATATGAGCCTCAAGAAGTGTGTGATTATGTTCAGGTTTTGTTCTTCATGGTCCTTCCTCTTTCTCCAAGTGCCCAGCATCCCCCATTCCACCCTCAGAGATATTCTGCGTGCTGCAATGTTTTCACTTGCTGGCTGATGGAGTTCCCCCACTTGGAGGTAGGAAAAAAAAAATAATAAAAAAAAAAATCACATCTCTGTTGCTGCACATGTCTGCTTCCTGGCCTGGCATGACAGCCCCGGCACCATTGCCAGGAATGCTCTTTGAGAGATAAGGGTGTTAGTGCTGCAGGATCCCCCCCACACCCAGCTGCCAGCTGGTATAGGCAATAAAGAATCAACGCATTATAAATTCTGCAAACCTCAGTTGTTTCAAGCCACAGAAATCATGTCGAATGTATTGAGCAGTTAAAAACAAAGGAATCTGAAACTCGACGCGTGTTTCTACAGCTCCAGACTCCTTCATCAACACTCTGTTGGGTGGTCTAGTAGCAACTACCTGTGGGGTTTGGAGATCGAGATCCCAGCTCCAAAGTAGGCTCACCCTGCATAATACCAGTTTCAGGAAGAACCACGCCCTGCCATCCAACCCACTGTTGGCAAGGGGCTGATGCAGACATATATATCTCATGTAGATGGAACCCCAGAAGGGCTATGTCCCGCAGTCAGCACACAAATCTGAATGTTTCCACAGATCACCATTGAAAAAGTGTAATATATTCCACAATTCCTGTACGTACTAAATACTACATTGCTCGTTGGACAACAGTGGAGAGACTTGGATTGGTAAAACTGACTATCCCTCCCTGAGTGAGCTCAGCTCACTGACTCCAACAGACCTATTTATATGAACAATAATTACTTCTCTGAATAAGGAATAAGGGATTAAATCTCCAGCTATTAGACTCTAAAGTAAAAGCCCAAATGACAGACACTAATCTCTTCAGGGTATAAAAGCAGTTTTTAGATGGTACATTAACTGGCTGTGTAGTTTTATCCAGAGTCTCCATTCCGTAATCAGAATGTGTATGCCCCGTATACTGCCAGATCCCAAACTAACATCTGTAGTGCTTGCATGAGCAGTGGTTTACCACTGGGCTTCTCTGTGCAAATTCTGTCATTGGCAGCATTCCCTAACTCCTTCCAATTCATGTGGGGCAGAAGCGGGGAGCGGAGCAGATTCCTGAATGTGCGGTGTTTGCTTTGGAGTAGACATTTGATACATTTAATTTTCTAAAATGTATATTCAGAGAGTTGGTCAAGGTTTAAGGTGACTAGTAACTGTCTCCGGCATGAAAACTCTAGGGAGATCTGGAGACAAGTGTTCGAAGGGCAGCATACACATCGGACATGACATTCTAGATGGTGTTCTGGGCTACAGATATGTATGTGTGGACTTAGAGGTGGTAAAAAAAGCACTTTCTGGAAACTTAGTAATCTTTTATGTTACCCCACTCATTTGGAGGGAAAAGAACCCAGCACTCCAGCATTCCCATTTCCAAAGAGAATTTGAATCTCAAGTGAGAAAAAACTGTTGCATACCTCACTTCTGTGGATGATCCCATCAAGCATCAGCAATGGAGAGGAGCTTTGCTTTGCAAGTTTTTCTGCTGCAGGCAGGAGTCTTCACTCACTGTGTTCAGTGAACCTAGAATAATGAAGGGAAAACTTAAATAGAAAGTTCCACCTCAGAGGCCGATGCTGAGGAGTAGTTACTAAACGGGAAAATGGGCAAAGGTCCTCCCACATTTCCAATATAATCCCACTTCTAGCTAGGGCAACAAGGCCTCAACTGGAATGTCACGGCAAATGAATGCTAAGGTACTCCTTCCTCTGCAGTGTGTTAGAGGAGAGGATGACTGGTGGATGAAAGTGCAAAGGGATGCAAAACACAGAGACCTTAATTGGAAAACTGAAAGCAGCAACTGAAAGTGAGGGAGAACTGAACTCTGGGTCGGCATCGCTAGGGTAATTCTTCTAGCCGCTACTATGTGACCTCCCTAATAAACCATTTGAATAACAGCATGGGGACAAGGAAGAAGGAAAAACACTTTCACTGCTTGTGTATAAACTTGATTTTGCATGTGCATGAAGGCTTATTGAACAAAAATCCAGTTCACTCTTGAGTCCCTGCCAGTGTCCCTGCTTCCCCTCTCCTCACCAAACCTAGTAAAGAAATAAAAGAATTGACTAAATAGTAGAGTCTCCCTAGTTTCCTTCATCCAAAAGTCCTTGAAATTGGTACAAAGACTCCTACTGACTACCGTAAGGCGGCCACTCCAGCCTTTCTTCCAGACAATCTAAAACCTAGCAGCCATGCCCTAATCTGAAGTGTTCTCTGATCATTTCATTCTCTAGTAACTAACAAGCCTGACAACAAAATTTTGGCGTTTTCCCCAACAAACCTGAGTAGCATTTATTCATGTCGCACATACTCCAAGGGGTTAAAAGCCATTTTGTTCTGGATACATTCTGTGTAACTCAATTTCTAAAGCACTAAATTAAGCCATATAATAAAGCCACTAAAGCCATAAACCCGTGTCATTATTTACTTTCTTATAGATAACACGGAGCCAACTTCTCCCTGTGTCTCTCTCCGTTTTGCTGCCTTTTGGAGGCATTCTTTGCCACTGCTGCATGGCTCAGTAATTCCCAAGCCAGTGCATATATGGAAAATCCCTGTCAAACAATGGCACAGGAGAGGGAAGGAGGAAAGCTCCATTCACCACCAGATTTGGTTCTCTCATGGCTCCCCCCTTCCCCATACCCAGACGCCTCTACGTGCATCTTCCCTGCCTTCTTGTTTTGTGTACAGAAGAGCAGAAGCAGTCACGCTCCACACCCCTTTGGGGAAAGGAAAGGGGGAACGGCGTGGGGCAGAGGGAGTGGGGAGGGGTCACAGGGGAACAGAATGAACTTGTTCTCAGAGAAGCATGGCGTCCAGACTGGCGGGTTTCTTTTATCCTGTTTCAGTTCAGTAAAAGCCTCAATTAACTTCACATTAATTATTAAATCAGAACAATGCATCTTTGGGTTCCAACAGCTAAATTCTCTTACTGCTGTTTCTTTGGGGAGCTTGGCTAGTTTTACAACTTCGGACATAAATATCCTTCTTCAAGGAGTTCCTGGGCTGTTGTTTTTATTTTCCTCTCTGTGGGAGCATTTTTAATCACAGTGCCTCATGCATGCATGGAGGGAAGCATTTCTGGGCCTGTTGCACCTTGAAAACTTTTTACATCTAACACATACTGCTCTTCCAGGCTCCAACAGGTTCTAGCAACCCAGCTATGAGATTTCACTCCCAGGAAAGCTCTCAAATTTAGGCTCTCCAGGAAGCTGGAAGCATTTGCACAGCCCCTCTAAAAGGGGCTTCTTCCTTGTAAAATGGGGTGTTGGTTTTCCAGTTGCTTCCCACCCTTCTTCTCCATGGATGACCCTAGGAATTCTACCAAATAAGGTCAGTTTAGAAATATTTGCCTTTTTCTTACCCCATTGTAACCAGACACGCACACTTATGGGATGTTCTCCTGTTCTTAGTTGACTGATGTATCTGTCTCGCTGAGCAGAGCCAATCACCCCCATACCATACCCCCATGATGCTCATACCATCATTATGCCTTTTCTTGGCACAGGTCAGTACGACCGAAGATAGCTGCTCTCCATGCATTTGACAGGTATGCCAAGGACCGCCACAGGGAGAGAAGAAGATACAAGTTCCAAATGGAGCCATTCAGAGCTCCTCTCCTGCCCTTCAACTTCGCACAACACCATGAAACACTAACTCAGTACAACGCTAGAAACCTTCAGGCACTCCTCTTAGCTCAGGCCTCTTAAAAATGTTTTTGCTCTCACAGACCTAACCTCTCTTACTACCCCAGTATATTTTCAAACTCTTGCTCTTGTAGGTGAGTGTGATCATACTTTCTGCTTTCTTGCCCTAGATTATTTTGAGGACAAATGGCTTTCCTGAAGTCTCCTGGAAAGCGTCTGCCTTCCACCCATGAAGTTCTAGGAATCCAGAAAAATGAACAGCCCTAGCACTGTAAAATGCTTTTATTTCTTATGTGAATTTAATGTCTTCAGGAAAGAGCCAACCTGATACAATCGAATGCAAAGTTGGTCTGAAGGCCTTCATTTCCTAAACAGGGAAGTCTCCAGCTTCATGGATAAAGAGAGAAACCTGCCTCTCTCCTCCCATCCCTTTCTTCCTCTGCCAGTTCTCTCCCTCTCTTTTCCACATGTTGTGAGTTTTTTTCTGCTCTACTCATTGTGTGCAGAATGAGTGATAGAAGCCCCTTGGGCCGTATTCACAGCTGGAAAGAGGAGGAACAACTCCGCAGGCTTCTGTCAGTTGTGTGAGGCCCCTGGTCTCTCAAGCACCTTGTCCCAGACAGAGAGAAATGGCAGGGGAGAAGAGAGTGAGGTCACCAGCGACACACTAAAACACAGGTCAGAGAGCAGGAAATAGACCAGAAGGGAAGAGAAGGGACAGGAGATACATGAAGGGAGAGAGATGAAGCAGGGAAAAGAGGGTCTCAGCTGAGACTAACTTTCTCATTTACACTGCTCTTCCAAGAGAAAGGATGATTAAGGGCGTTCTCTACTCTCATTCCTCCCATACGGCACGAAATCATTGGGCAGAAGGTAATGGTTTCAAATCTGCATTGAGCAGAGTTGGGATGCTATCCGCAATAAATTGGTAAGAAGGGAAGGGAAAAAATGGCGTCCAATATGTACCACTATGGGGAGAGCTTTGGTGCTGGGCACAGAATGAAACTCCTCACTATAATAACAGAAAAATCAGGGGACTGTCTGTGTTAAGAAAAAACAAACAAGCAAAACAAAAAAAAAAAACCCACAAAACACACCAACAAGTATAGAAAAATAGACATAAGTAGATAACTAAATTAAAAAGGCAGCTCTGAGCAGGCAGCTAGTCAGTCAGCCACCTTTTCTGTCTCCCTTCACTGCTTGGATTTCTGTTTCTGCTCAGACTGGGGAAAGCTGGCAAAACTTCATGCTTGACCTGCAATACCACTGACAACGTAGGATTTGTTTTGCCTCTGTTGGAAAAGACTGCAATATTTGCTGTAGCAAACTTACTGTCTGTCAGCCCACATGTCCTTCAGTGATGCCACTGACCACAGCTCTCCAGTTCTTTTGGCAGAAACGACGAGGAGGAGGGAAAACCTACAGTAAATATATTTGTATTAGAGAAGCTGCTTCCACATGTCTTTTTAAAAAAACCAGAATGGTCTAGAAGGGGACCAGCAGTAAATATTTATTTCTAATCTTGCAAATGTTTCAAGATACTCTACACATTGTTGCCTGCACGCACCACTGTGTGTGAGCTGTGCATTTGCCATCAGCACACATCATCCTCAGAACCTTTCTGATCTTGCAAATCTCAGATGTAAGGTTATCCTGTGAGGCTGCTCCCTGGGTGCTGAGAACACAACCCTCTTGCTCAGAAGAAAAAAGCCTCTACAGCCAGATCTAAGTTTCTAGGAGTACCCGTCTCAAAGATATGCCTGAAAGACACTACCCCGGGCTCTGGGTCACATAAAAAAAGAAAGGCAGACAAGGCGGCACACTGTGGGAAGGATGTCTGGCGACTGTGTGAACTGTGTGGCACAGCCACCCACGAAAATGAGGCACTGGACAGTGCCGCAAGAAGCACGAATTCAATCCCTTTTTGCTACGCCCTCCCCTGTGTATCCCTTTGGCAAGTTCCACGTTGTCTGATAAAAATTAAGCTGTTCATCCCTGTGCTGCAGTTCTACATTTGTAAAATCCTCCTTGCAAAGAGTTTTCAAGATCTTGGATGAAAGCCGCTATTATGCCTTACAGTTAATTAGGTAATCGTTATTATTTATTATTGTGGGAGTTTCTGGAGAAGTTGTATGACAGCAGAACAGCAATCTTGACCTTACGTACTCACATCTCAGTCTAATTCAATATTCTTTATCAATCAGACATACCTTTGCTGCAAAGTTCCTCAGGGTATGGGCTTGTTTGTTCTGCAGGAAGTTTGCAACACTTCAAAATGCTATGAAAATAATTAATAAAGTTATCATTATCAATTGTGATAAATACCAGCAAAGATGCCTGCCTATGGATAGCAGCATCTATGTATTATTGCCAATTTGGAGGGGATTATCAGTGGTAAGTGGAAAAGTCTCTCTAAGATGTTTAACTGTGGCTTATTTTAATGCCCACCTCCATTTGCATTTATAGAAGACACATTTATGGAATAGAATTCTGAAATTTACACAGTTAAATAACATAGGCATATAGAAGAAAAATTAAGAGCAAGGACAAAGCAGCAGCCTGTTGAGGCTGGTCTGCTTGAGAAAAGCCCGCATGTTCACCTTGGAAAGTGGAAAATGTCCAATATAGAGCCCTATGATACTCCTGCTCACACTAAATTTATGTCAATGGAAATCCTCTGACACCAGCTGAATTGCTCTTCCACACCAGCATGACAGCAGAATCAGGGCCAGGTTCTCTGCAGAGAAAAAGGAAAAAAACAAAAACAATCTGAACAGTCTTCATTTGTGTCTGTGCCTCACACTGCCCCACTTAAAGCAAGGCAGAATAGAACTATTTCTCCCTTCTGCCAGCGGGGTCTAATAAGAGCAGTAAGAACTGTTCACAGCTATGTCCTTCATCTGAGCATCTCATACCACGGACATTTCTCAAACATCCCACTATTCATTCCTGTAAAGCACACATGGACATCTATCCCCGCTCTACAGGTGCACAAACTGAGGCCCATGGAGAGCTGATAGAGAAGCTGGGAATACAGTCAAGAAACCCTAACTTCCTAGGCCCTTGGTAGAACTTGTAGATGACAATGTTTTTATGCCAGGTAACCCACTGTTTGCTAAGCAAAGAAGAGAGATGCTTTGCTGCCAAGTGTGAAAATCACTGCTCAGCCATAGGATCAAGGCACAAAACCACGGTTCCTAAGGCCCGTCAGGCTGGTCATTCTGATTCATGGATTTGCATAGAGAATCCCGTAATCTTATTTTAGCAGCACTCAAGCACAAAAGGGAGCAACTTGCCGCAGACTGGAGAAAACAGGGAAACTCACACAGTGGGCCTGATCCAGAAGTGCCTGATGACAAAGGAACCATTTCACTAATCCCTGTACATTTCTACAGGCTTCACCCCCCAGAGAATGCCAGCAAGAGGCTAGCGGAACCCACCAGAAATGGTCCTGTGGGAGCAAGTAAAAGGTCTTGCCATCTTATCCCGGTCCAGGAATCCACTGTCACATGATTAATTATTTGCACTGTTAAGCAAACATGAGTGCTTTTAGTGCAGACTGAAGAAGGGCTGCTCCTAATCAAAAGCAGCCAGCTTGTTTATTTCTATTTTTTTCCCCCATTGTCTATTTTGGTGTTTATAAAACCCAAAGTTGGGAGCTGTGTGGCTGTGGCCTCCTCACAGCAGCTGGCTTGCTTGTAAAGCTTCCACATCAGCCAGAAAGACATACCAGATAGAGCACTCCCAGTGGGAGAAAACACCCGTTGGTGGTAAGGCCAGGACAACGTCTCGGTGCCTGTGTTGCACAGAGGTGGTTCCCCATGTTGGCTCCAAACAGGCCAGCAGAAGAGGGATGGCTGTGATAGAAGAGCAGATACTCAAGCGGGCAGACCTGATTATCTAGAAACGTGCCGTGAGAGGCATCGAGCACCCCACCAGCCCAGAGCTGGGAACAATGGCTGCCCTTCACCTTGGAGTCTGCCCGTACCCTCCTTGACAGTTCCCATTCAAAACCCTACAGGACGTTTTCTTTGGATCCTCCCACCCTATAGAATAAGGATGGTAAGCCAAAGTCTGCCTGTGACTCTCCTGTCCTATGCTGACACATCCATGGGACAGCAGGAGTATCTATGTAGTGTACCTAACTTCTTAGTATGAGAATTGCAGTCGCTGGGCTGTTTCTGCGTGTGCCTACGCTGTTGATACCCTGCGCTGGCTTCCAGTTTCCAGTTCTCTGCTACCTGAGAAGAGGTAATGCCTTGAAAATAACCATCAGTTTGTTATGCCAACAGCTAGCCTGACTTTCACTGTTCACTTTGATAATTCTGAGCCTGTTGTTAAAAGAAGTGGCGATTTAGCAATTCTCATCACCAAGTTCACTGTGTTGGAGAAGTTTTGTAGGCTGACGTTGGTTTCCTTTTGTTGTCATTTTCTAATAATAAAAAATTTACGCACACACCCCCAAAGCCCTTTCAAACCACCACAAGAATAACAGACTCCCCCAGGAAAACACTGGCCAAGAAGCGCAGCACCTCATAATGTGTACATACTTCAACCTGATAACCCCTGAAGAAATAAATATCACCTAGAAGAGGAAAATTAACTCACTTCTTTAAACATATTAGTAATATAAGCCACGGGCTAAGCAGGAAAGGAAAGAACAAACTCAACACAAGCTAGGGAGAAGGCAGCAGCAATGTTACGTTTGCAAGGGATCACATAACATCAATTACTGATAAGGCATCAGGAAAGGGGTGTAACAGCCGTGGAGCAGATCAGAGTGAAATACCGCTGTGCAGGTTGACAGGAATGCATTTCCCGCTCACTATTAGCAGCAGGGACATCCACCCCCCCATATGTTTTCCCTCCCCAAAGCAGCATTAGTTCTTCTTTTATTATTGAGAAGCTGCTCTGAACCCTGCCTCCTTCTACCCGCTCCCCCACTACATGCCCTGTCCTCCCTATTGATGTCCATGTGCCGCAGAGCAGTTCCTGTCGCTACGGCAGCTCTGGCTGGAGGACTGCGCAGCAGACTCCCCCACCTCAGCTCCACAGGGAAGCAGGGATAGCACACGCCTTTACAAGCAGCAGCCCATCTTAAAACTGGGCTTGTGAGGCAGCAGTTCTCAACAGGTGGGCTCTCGCTTCGGAACCACTCTCTTCTGTTTAGATCCCAAGGGGATGTGCTTAGCCGCACTCTTAACTCCAATTGTCATAGTTAGCTCCCTGTTCTCACTAGCCCCATGCATTAGCTGGGGGTAGTTGTCCAATTCTACCATACTTACAAAGAGCAGAGATATAAACCTTTAATGGATGCTACAATAGGAAGGGACAAAGCACCGCTATACCACTATATTAAGAGTACTGAACTATGTAAACAGCCCCAAGAGAGATCTCTGCATGCTCCAAAATATAAGTTTTCCTGTGCTAAGGGACTGCAGAGCTAGACAGATTAGAGGGAAGAGCTATTAAAACCATCTGAACTTGAGCAATACTGTATAAGTTGTAGTTTTTTTCATTTTTTATAGCTGCTTACAATCCCAACTTTTTCTTTAGTATTCTTTTTTTGGCATAGAACTGATTGCACGCCTAATGCCTGAAGAAAAGTGAGAATACTGAAGGATTAGGAATACCTAAATTTATGGCAGGATTAGCTGGAGTTTTATCCTGCTTGACACAGAGAACTAACATGAACCATCAAGGACATTCCAGCCCCATTATCTCCTACTCCTACCATAAAAAATGCAGAAATAAAGGATTGCACACAGAAAAAAAAAGTTTATAACATTCATTTGAGATATCCCAGTCTGTTATGAGAAATCAGTATGTTTGCTGAATAATTCCACAATAATTCAAAAATATTTTATAAAAGAATTAAATAAAAAAAATCTAATTCTGCTTTTGCTTACATCAGTTTTACATAAAACAACGTTAATGAAAAGAGAACCAAACCCAAAGAAAATATTTGGTTAGATCTCATTCCACTGCCAATGAAATTTACCACTGGGCTTAACAGAGTGGGACCAACACCAGAAATACCTCCGTCTTCCATACAGCCGTATCACTGAAGGCTCTGCTCAGATATTGGCTGATGAAATTAGCATTTCTGTGACCGGAATGAATGATTCAGGTGCTAATCTAGTGCAGATTTCCTTGGGTGACCTTGGGCATGTTTCAGGTCCCTTTCTCTGAAGCAGGGATAACAGCCCCAACGCCTTGGAAGGCTCTTGGGGAGGCGTATTCACAAGTTTGCCCTCGACTCAGATTAAGTTTGTGAGGGATCCAGACAAGAACAATGGACAGATCCTGTAGAAGGGAGAAATAAAACACGGAAGCATAATGAGATGATTTTCATATGGGAACTGTAGGTTCTCAACACTGCAGAAAGCCAGCGAGCCACACACAGTCTCTCTCTCTCTCTCTAAAAGGATTTTCTTTTAGTCTGAGAATTAGATTTTTTGAGTCTTTGCTGCTACACTTGCCTTGACATTTTAAACATATAGATCAGGCAATCCAGAATAGAGGAGCTCGGGGGTAACAATAGTGATTATTTTTCTGTAGAAAACACTCGCTCATTTAAATCCTGTGTAATTACATTACAGAAATGCTGCAGAACAAGCCCTCGTCTGCCCCTCCCCGCTGCCTCTCTCCCCTGTAGGCCCATACCCCTGCCTTTAATCCGGGGCGGGGTTATTTACCCGGCACACCCGCCCTCTCCCCCAGGCACGACCGGCTCACGGAGCGCCTTTCCACCGGGGCTGACCCCCGCCGGGGCTGACCCCCCCCCGGCGCTGCGCGGGCGGGCTGGGGACGAGGCGGGGGACACCCCTCCCCTGCGGGACCCGAGCGGGGAAGAGCCGCCGGGCCGCCCCGGGTGGCCGGCAGCCGAGGGCAGGGCCGCGGCGGGCGCGCTGCCAGCCGCCGGGCCGCCCCCCCCACCCCCCGGCAGCCCGCGGGGCGGCGGCGGCCCCAGACGGCGCGGCGCGGCCGGGGCGGGCGGAGAGCGGGGGTGGGGAACGCGGCTTCCTGGAAGCGGCGGGTGTCGGGTGGCCGCCGGCGGCCAGGCGCGCTGCGGGCAGCGGCGGGGCGCGCCGCCGAGCCCCGCGGGGGAGCGCGGAGGAGGTTCCGCCGGAGGGGAGCGTCCCCGCTGGGGCTGGGGCGCGGAGCAGCCCCCGGGGCTCCCCTCGGCGCGGCGGGTCTGGCGGCGCCGCTCGGCCCGCGGGGTCAGGGCGATGGGAGAGCCGGAGCCCAGCCGGATCAGAGCCGAGGCCCGGCGGGGAGGAGGCTCTGCTCCGGCACCACCGCAGCGAGGGTAACGTGGGTCTTTCCTCACCAAGACTTCGGTGAGGCGACCACGAGGATGGACCCCTCTCCTCCTGGCCCCTGTAGCGCACTGAGGTGGCCAGGCCAGCCCTGAGCAGAGACACCCGCGCTGTTCAGGCGTCCGCAAAGCCCCAGGAACAAGACCAGGGCTGGGGAGTCATTACCTGTCGCACAGCCATGCTGACCCTGCAGAGCCACTTTGGCTTGTGCTTCCTCTGACACTGAACAGAAGAGCTTTTTGCTGAGTCCATCGCAGGTCTGGTTTTGCGGCACTACAAGCAGTGTGCAGTTCAAGTCACTGGAGTAAAAAAGAAATACCTGAGTCATGCATTTGGCTCCAGGAATGCACTTTGGATGCCCTGTGGCGCATGGAGGAGACCAGAGCATTTTGGTACTCCTTAGGAACAGCAGCAAAACGGAGCTGATGTATCTGGAACAAAACTTCTCCAAAGGGTACCTAGACTGATCGAGACACGGACTTGATCAGTCTGTGGTAACTTGATATGGAAATACAGTTAGAAAGCTGGAGCTTCCCCAGTGGCTGTATTCTCCTCCCTCCCTTTTTTATTTTCAGCAAGCCAGCACAGTCCCTTCTTCATGATAACAGACTATCGTGGAAGGCACTAAGGGAAATTCATTCCTCCCTGATATTTAAGGAGATGAGATGGATGTGTTGGTATCTTTTCATTTTTATTATTCTTCCAAAACCGTTTCAGATGTTTAACAATCTCTCTTTGAAGTAATGAGGAAAAGGACAGTTTTTGTACTGAGTGTTGATAATGGTTGAAGAGTTGCAAGTGTCTCAGTGGAACTGTGTCTGCTCCAACAGGTTCAAATCACAATTACTCCCTATTTTCAATACTGAATATTGAGCTGGTACTTTCAATGTTATGTGGAGATGGCATATGCAAAAAGAACCAGTCCCACTGGGTGTATATCAGACTTTTGAGTATTTGAATGCTGTACCGAAAGGCTTAATATGAGGGGTCAAGAATATTCTGCACTGTGAAACATTTGTGTTCATCTTACCCTTCCTTTTCGCCTCCACAGGCCCTTCGGTATAGGCCATTTTCACCAAAGTCATTCCCAGACAATAACAACCTAATTTGTCCTCGGTGAAACCCCAGTGAAGAGAATTATGTGGAGGCGTATTTATCATACGAAATCTCTTGCCAACAGCACCTGAGCTGAGCAATTACATTGTTAATAACAACTTATACATAATAGCTCAATATGCAGAATTGAGCATTGATGTTTTTCATCCCAACCTGCAAATTACTGCATTATGCCTCTTGCATGGTGTGTCCGTGATTTTTTACGATCATACTTTTTCCCTTCTTTGCTACGTGTTCGCTCTGCTGCCACTGATACAGACAGGGATTCACGAGTTATGACTCTGATGCTTCAGCTTTTAAACATGCCATTGATAAAAAAATATTTTTGATTGCGTATTAATAGAAACTCTCTGCTGCCTCCTTTTCAAGTGCTGGCTACTGCTGGTAATAACAGGACAACACTCAAAACTCGGTGATTACTTGAAAATTACAGGTTTGGATGATAACTCCATTTCACTCAAGGATGTTACATACCGTAATGATCTAAAAAGAGACGGCTTTTGTGAGTGGATCAGCGCTCTTAATTCTCCTACTTACTTTGCATCTGCCTCTCTAAAAAAATTGGGCTTTGCAGGGTAAAGGACATGCATGTATGTGACAGGATCCTCTGACCAACGTCAAGGATTCAACTTTGGGAAGCCACCAGTGCTCAAATCATGAGCTTCTGTAGCTTCAATGAAAAAGGATTTACCGAGGCTGAGAAACAGCAGTACCTGACGGGACAGACAGGACGCTGGAGAGCAGATAGCTCCTGTCAGGGTTGGCTGCAGCCTGTTGGTGACAGGAATAACTTCCCCTCATTACTGTGACAGAGGGTGTAAAAGAAATTAAGGGGTCACAGTCCCCTTTGCCTCCCTCCTAAATCTGCTCTTAAATGCATATAGAGCTTATTCCTTTACCTTCATATCATACAGCATCTTTTTGTCTGTCACCTTTTTCCAGTAGATTTTAGGTTTGGGTTTTTTTTAACAATTTTTTAAACTTTTTTTTAATCTGTAAATCCTGATGGAAGTAGAAATAACTTAATAGTTTCTAAGACGTAATTTCACCAGTAATAAAGATGGGCAACTTATGCCTTAAGGAGGATATGCACAGACCCCGATGACTTCAGTAGAGACCAAAGAAAAAAAACCCCAGACATTAACTTACCCATCAAGTTTGGTCCCCATCAAGCCATCAGCTTTAGGAACATTTGACTTCCATCTGTGCCAGAGGTGTGCCGCACCTTCTGTCTCACTGTTAGTATTTTTCATTCTAGAAAAATTCACAACAAAACCAATATAAAACCCTCTCTTGCTTTCTCAGCTCAGCTTCAAGGAATGGGATCCAGACAAACCGCTGGAGGGAAGGAAGGCTTTTGGATTCTGCATTTTTATTAGGTGTAAGTGAGTTATTTTGATTATGTTGGCAAGAAGTGGGAAAAAAAAGGCTTATGGCAGCAGCTCTGTCCCCTCTCTACCCACTTCTCCATGCACATGTGCACTCCTAGCACTCACTGCCACATAATTTGGCCAGCAAAGGCTGCCTCTGTGCTTAGCGATGTTTGATTGCTTAGACAGGGGACAGAAAAGTAGGGAAAGGAAGGGGAGGAGAAAAATTGTGCAAATCCCCCAAGTTTTCCTCTCCCCAGTTTTGGGCATTGCTCTCAGGGGTTTTCATATGAATGAATGGCATTCTTTTCAAGCTGCTTCAGAGCTCCACGTGTGCAGTGACAACATGGCTACACTGTGCTGTAGCGAAAATGATGGGCAGTATCCGCCAGCCACGGGGCCCCAGGGAAATCAGTGCTCCTTCCTGACATCTCATACCTGCCACTGGGCAGGCAATGGGGAACTGGGAATCCTGGGGTTTATTCTTCCAGCTGTCACTAAATTTTTGTGTGAACCTTGAGTCATTTAACTTCTCCACTCATCAGTTTCCTGATGACCCTTCACCTACCAGAGAAAACAGGGAAATTGGAAATCTGCCATCCTTACACTGCCAGAAAGGACCCAATTCATGCAACAGAGTTCAAATAATTTAGTCTAATTTTTGCAAAGATGTCAAAGATTGGCCTCATTACCTGCATGGAAGAATGATCTTGTATGTGAATGCTTGTGTGTGTGAATGTGTCTATATCAAAGGACAATCAGAATGGGAAGTTATTAAAAAGAATGCAAAAGCCAAGATCAGAGGCAAATATGCATCTGTGGATCCCTCCTTGCCAAGCTGAATGAAGTGGTGCTTTATCTCCCCAGTCCAAAGGGCATCCACAGCAAGGGAAGATGGGAGCTGTGGTGCTGCTCAGATGGGTTTTATTTGTAGCTTCAGTTTTGTGCGTTTTGTGTGTTCTTTTCTAACTTTATCTGCTATGCAGATCTCACATCTACAGCATCTCTCTCCTTTGCCTGATGGTAGCTGAGTAAGCAGAGAAGGACAAAACTGTATTTCTCCATAGTGAAGCCAATACAAATAAAATTTCAGATTGGAATTTATCAGCGTCTGCCTCCCTTCTGGGCACCACAAGAGGGAACTTAAATGGCTTTGATACCTTGCAGAAAGCCAGAAACACCATGTACCATCACTTTCCATCCCTGACAAGAGATCCTGTCCTCAATACAAACTTTGGGAGATGAGCACAAAACTTGAGCCTAGAATGGGTGTGGAAAAACACACCTTGGAGAGAAGAATTCTTCCCACGGAGCCCTCCATAGGCTCCCAGGCTCGCATAAACCAAAAACCTAGCCCTGCTCCTATTGAAATTAATAGCAGAACTTTGCTAGAGGCAATCTAGTACTGAGCAAGAGAGCTGGAACTCCCCACAGAGCACAGAAAGGAAGGTCAGGCCACCTGCAGGGGAGGCCAAGGAAGGAGCACAGAGTGTGTATGAACAACTTGGATTCTGCCTGCAGGATCTGTGCATTCCTTGTGCGACAAGACTAGGGAGCCAGTTGAATATGCTGCTCGAGTGGGGCAAGGCTGACACCAAAGGAAAAGACAGAGATTAGTGCAGGAACACTGAGCCTCTGAATGGGTAAATGGAGACTGCCACGAAATGCAAATTTCCAAAGTGTGATTGAGTCTCCATCTTCTCCTGGGATGAGATAGCAGAAAAAAAAGACTAAATTTTTGTTGTTCTGCATGTCCCCTGTGAAGTCTTCTCCCAGGAAAGGCAAAGGGTGTAAGGAGGTTAACTGCTGAAACCAGCCGGTTTCCTAGGCATGGCCCTATGGATTGGCCCTGTATATTCAGTTCAACTGCTATGTTTAAGGCACCACCAAGGGGAGAAAAAAAAAAAAAAGAGGGAGTAAGAGTTCTGAAAACTTGGGAAGAAAAAAGTATCTTATAAAAGGGAACCCTCCCATGCTGGAAAAAATGGGAAGCAATAAGGGGAAAGTGCAGCCTTCCTGAGACACAGAGGAGAGAGCAAGTGGTCTGACAGTGAAGCATGGATGTGAAATATGGCCCTATAACAGCTGTTTAGCACATTAGCCTTTTGGTGTGCAGGCTCCCATCCAAGAGCTTTCAGTCAGAATCCCAGTTCAGCAAGAGCAGCGAGACAAATGCAGCAGGATGGGAGTCAGCGCTTGCAAGTTGTAAACAGAGATGCTGCCTTCTTTACTTGGGGACAGCCTGGATGCAGTTGTGACAGAGAAAGGGAAGGGAGCAGGTTCTCAGCTCCCCTTGCTGGATGCTAGAAAGGGCTGCAAGAAGAATAGTAATAGCTGGAATACCTTAGGCTCCATCCAGGCCCGCCTGCCCACAGAAGGAGGTTTTATGCATTAAGATATTCTTGGCAGGTGGTCAGGCAATACTTTTTTCTTTTCACTCAGCCCTCTTAATGGTGACAAGGTTTCCAGGTATGACGGGAAATGATGATACAGAGGACACCTGCACTGACTGGCTCTGATATAACTGTAGAAGCCTCCGTAACAGAGCAGATGGAGGGCATCCGTTTCAGTCAAGGCAATCAACCTTTCCAACCCATTCCCACAACATAAATACCCACTCAGCACTCCAAGCCTGCATGTGGTTGTGCACATACTGCAGGAGCAGCCAGCTAGCAAAACTATTCCTTGCTATTCAAAGGCCCTGGGATTGACCTGTTATTCTGCTCAAAATGCTGCTTGAGCTGAATCAAGTTTAATACGGGTTGCAAAATTCCAGGAAGAGTCAAGCATTCAGCAACTCCTGTCAAAGCCAGCAGGCTCATCAGTGTCCATGGCCCATGGAAACAAACACGTTGCAGCTAAAATGCAATGCTGGAGTGATGCAGGGTCTACACTTTCCCTGAGGTGATATGGAGTGAGGAAACAGGCAGTTCACACCTTCAAACCATTTACAGAATAAGCCTTTCTGCTTTCAGACCTGAGATCAGGTCAAATTTGAAGCAAATGGCTAAACCTTTCCCCACAGTCCCTTTAGTCTCTGGCAAACAGAGCTCTGTAATCCAGGAAACACCCTGCCTCCAAAGCCTGAAGCACAGATCTCAACACTGGCAGCAGAAGTGCCTCAAACGGATCTCATCTGTGGGGACAAGGATCAAAGTGCTCACTTGCTGCATAACCTATGGGGGCAAGTCACTTGACCTGCAGATGCAAGTCAGCCAACTGAGCTTGAAAAGCACTTGGAAAAAACCTAGCATAGCAGAGCCATTTGGAAAACCAGATGTTGAGTTGGAGCAGAGTTTTCCAAGGGACAGAAATTACCAGCAATGGTAGCGCGCAGTTCCCTTACTGAAGAGCACAATAATGACATCAGCTCTCCGCATGCCCACTTGTCCCCATCCCCATTCCACACTGGAAAAATGACGTTTTCCTAACAGGTTCAATAAGAGTTCAGACATATGTGGTTTAAACCACATTCAGCAGCCTTACGGTAGGCAAGGGTCAAAACTAGCATTGAGCAAACCTGAACCAGCACTGAACACAGCGCTTCTGCCTGCTGCCAGCGATAGGTAATTTCTCTGCTACAGACCAAGCCCCAGGGATTTCATTTCTTGAGGCTTCTCTGTATTATGGAAATTAGCTACCTACTCACTAGGTATTTTACTGGAACCATTTTAACCACCAGGCATTTCTTTTCAAGAGCAAACACTTCTGCGAATGAGACGTAGGAGATTATCAAGGCTTGCCTCCCCATGTGTGTGGGAAGGGGAGTACCCCTTTAGCACGCTGTGTCTTTCAGATCCTCCTCAGGGCACGTTATACATCAAAAAGCAAGACTCAACTGGGGAGAGGGAGTTTGAAAGGGCAAGGGAGGAGGCAGCAATGTGAAGGCTTTTCTCACCACTGTGGCAGGAAATGGAAACAGCGCTTTTGTGGCAGGAAGAGTGAGAGTGATGGAGCTCCTGGCTGCACCCACCCTGCAACAGCACCAGCAGAGTCAAGAGTGAAAAACCTCACACCACCTCCTTCAGAGTACTTGTGTTGCTACAGCAAGGACTGGTTTTCTGTCTCTGACATTTGCCCTGACTGTAAATGAGTCCACTAATTCTCTTAATGCTGCTGCAAGTGATGCTAATTCTACACCTGTACAACAGTTTGGTCCCAATACTAACCGGTATCAATTCCCTCTAGCTGTACATGACAGTCTGTGGGCAGAGCACGTAAGGGTGGCCTGCACCCACTTCAGTCTCCTGTAAAGGCAACACCATTCACACACAGACCAGGAAAAGGTCTAGAAACTCAGGTGGTACATTTTTTTAACTTACCTTATAAATCGTTCCTGAAGGGCAAGTCGCATACCACCTCAGGTTCACTGGATTTCAGCTCGGTGTTTGTGCTGCTGTGGGTCCAGCGGGTCTTGCTTTTTCGAAGAGCCATCCCAGTCATGTCACAATAGAAATAGGAAGTGGGACAATATGCGAGGCTGCACAGCAGCATGAGCCTTGACTACCTGTGGGCACAGCAAGAATATCCATTTGCAGAGGAAGTGCAGGCAGAAGCCTAGAGCAGGAGAGAGACACTGTGCTTTGTCGGCATTGTCAGGTGAGGGAGAAGAATTGTTGCACTAGCAACAATTAATGGTTTGAATTAAGCTTGAGGCATCACCACAGGTGAGAGAAAAGCAGGGTATCAGCACAGAAATCAGAAAAACTAAGGCCTTAACAGTGTTCTATTTGCACCTTCTCCAGCTAAAGGATGAGTGAGAAAGTCTCTTCACTTCATGCTACAGAGCCTGCCTCTTTCCCTCCAAGAGTGTTGATAAAGAGATGGGTTAAGGTGGAGAAATTTATAAGTCAGCCATTTGTTTATGTTGGGATGTTTAATTTATGGGCGAGGTGCTCCTACATTTGGACTTGGAAGTCTGAAGGAAGAAATAAATAATAGATGCACACCACCATTCACGCAGGCTTTTTTGGCAAAATTCCAAGAAGGAGCCTATCAGACGGAGCCTTACTATGTCCATTCATTTCAAGTCTTTTTCTTGTGTGCATCCCCATCCTTTCCCAAAATCTGTAGCTGTAGTAAGAGGAAACACACAACCATTCCAACAAAGGTCCAGGTCCGCCCTCAGTTTCATCTCTGTTGGTCCAATTGCACTGAATACTGCCCAGAAGCTCCAGCCTGCAGCTCGCCTGAAGATCAGTAACACTGCTTCATCCTGCATCCTCCAAATCAGCAAGTTAAATAATGAGTGTCCTTCAACTTCCCTTCTTCATTCAAAGTCAGAAAGCACTACTAATAAGCATGCTCCAACCCCTTCCTGCAAATAGGTACATTCTCTTTATCGTAATTCATGTGCTGTGCATGTTCACTGACACAACTCCATTGGGCTTGGGACCTGTCTCTGAAACTATCCTCGATATGTTGATTTTGGAGCTTTGGCCAGACCAGGGCTTAATTTCCTCATCGCTTACAGTACTGTTTCTCCTTTACTTGTCATACAAGCTTTTGACCAGCATAAGAGCAAAATAGGGCCTTTCCAGTTTTAGTTAAGTCCTGTCTGATCTATTAATGAATGGACTGTCCAAGCATTTAATGAAGCCTGTATTCTCACTGATATCACCAATGTTCAGAAAGTTGAAACACGACCGTACATCCTGAACTAGACGAAAGGATTGTACGTATGTTGGTTTGGTTTTTTATGTCCATACTCTCATCTTATTACTCACAGCCACGCTTGGGTACATTTTAATTAGCTTATTACTTTTTATCTCAAAAGACATGAGTGAAAGAATAAAAATGTCTCAAAACATACACAAGCTTTTCAAAATCTCCAATGATTAAACTCCATGCTGCCCCAGCATCAGGAATTTTATCATGGTTATATTTCCTTTAGATTCATCATTGCTTTCTGATTGATTCTCTATCTTCCTTTCTGAATATTCAATAAAGTGTTGCATGTCCAAGTGCTCTGAATTCTTCCAGACATATACTGATTTACTTTGATCCCTGCCATTTATTACTTCAGAAACAAGGAAGAAAAAGCTAAGAAAAGTGAGAGGGCTAGGCAGCTGTCTATATTGGTCCCCTTTCAAAATTAGAACTAAAGGAAAAAAAAAAAAGGCAAGTGGTGAAAAAATGAAAGCTGGGAAAAACGTGCGAAAAGAATAAGACCTGGAAATAAATTCTTAATATCGAACTAATTCATTGTGAAACAGCCAGGACCAGCAGCCTCTCAACACCTGTTCCTCTGTTGTGCGTTTTCTTTGAGTATGTACACATGCTCATATGAATCTTCTCAAAGCAAACTCAGTAGCTGGTCTTTCAGTTTGTAGGTCTTTACAATGTTCTCCCAAAGAAGCCCACAACTTACAACCATCTGGGACAAAGTTTACTTACTTCCCTGCAATGTGGCCCACTGAGGACACACATCGGACCTCACACACAGGCTTTTCTCCTAAAGCCAGATGAAACCTGATTAGTGATCTAACATGAGAAAGAGTAGCACAGAATGCCAGAAGCCACCAAATTCGCTTCTCTTTGAGCCTGCACAATAATTTAGCCCAAAAGGCTATTCTGTGCCCAGGCTTTTCTTCTCGAGCAGTTTGCCAGATGCTGTCAAGTCAAGGCAGATTGGTCCAGCAGGCTTAGGATGCCCCAGCCCAGGAAGCATCCAGACCCAGCTGCCCTGCCTTCTTCACTTTGTTTGAGGGACTGATGGCTAACGTAAAGTGTGATATCTGATCAATCAACAGGGCTTGAAATAGGATCAGTGTGCCACTGGGATGCTGGGAAACCAACCACTACAGTGAATGGCCCCTGCTTCCAGCTTAGCAGTTCATGTGGTATGTGGCCTAGAAAATACAATGCTCAGTTGAGACTTCTGCCCATCCTCTGCACTTCAGGCCTGAGAGGACAGCCTGACTTGTGAAACATGCAGTCTAGGTTTCATGTTACCAAAACAGAAGGCTCAGCAAGAGCTAAAGCTTACAGACTTACTCACAGGATGGCATCATTACAACACGAGAGCTTGTGCTGAGGACACAACAGAGATGGAGCAGTGGCTGTGCCAAAAGACCAAGGCGGATGCTGGAAGACCACGAACACAGAGGCTGTGTTGCCCACAGAGAGGAGGGATAAGCCTGCAGAGAACAGGAGAGACTGCCTCCCTGGGTACAGCGTGCAGAGCAGGGTAGGATGCCACGATGTCAACGTTGTCTCCGTCTGTACAAGTCAGATGTTGGACTGTGATCCACGGGGATTGGCTGGGGTCCCACAGTAGCCACTATTCAATACTTCCACTGAAACTCTGATGGGTGTTAATGCTGGAGGGAGGTGGAAGAACATAACAGGTAGGTAGAGGAAGGACGGGCAGAGAGATACAGAGATATACCTAGAAAATACCCCTCCAGATATGATCTCAAAACAGGATCTCTCTATCCTTTAAGCAAAGCCATCCAAAGTAGGACTGATTGTTTTTCCACCAGTCTTTCTTTAGGCCCCCAAGAAGGCCTAAAGACAGAAAACAAAAACACAGAAAAACAAAATAAAAAGAAACAAAACAAGAAAGGCATCAGCAACTACAAAAAAAGGAAAAAGGAGGGTGGGGGAGTCTACTTAGCGTTGACAGCAGATATTCAGTGCTGTTTGAACTTCATTGGTGGTACGGTCTCACATTTCTAAGGCTCTTGACATAGGCATTGGCTCCAGGGGTGAGACCATCTGCATCTCTGTTTTGCTGGGATTGCTTCCATGCAGAGGGCCAGGAAAGGGAGATGGATTTCATCAGAACTGCCTTCTAAAATTCCCATCCTCTCTCCTGCCCCACCCCTTACCAAGAGGGAGGGATGAGAGGGCTAATGGGATTTCTAATTCTAGCCCTATTTTGCTCCATTCTAGTACCAGCCAACAGACATATCCCAGCAGCATTCAGACATAAACACCCTTCTCAGAGAATGAAACGCAGCACTTAATTCAGCAGCCAACGCTCACCCTACCTTTCAGGGACAGTGTAGAAGTGGGGAAATTTAGGATAAGGAATATTTAACCTGGATATCAAACCCACTTCCTAACAATACCAAACACTCAAATGAAGGAAAATCCAACTTATCCATTAAAGACATGAAAGAGCTCACTGAGGTAATGACTATGGAACAAGTTGTAGGGAACAGCATATCATGTCAATGCTTTTTGCTAATATTGGCCAACAATTAGCCTAAGTCATACATTCTGGATTTGAAGATGAATGCAAAGTTAAGAGAAGCAAGAGAAAAAGTCTGCAACAGCAACGGGGTCCGAAGTCCTAGCAATTTGTGGCATTAATTTCACAGCAATTGCAGCTGTGAGAGGCAGGCTTCTTATCTGTAAGAGCAACATTTGCAGAGATCAGGAACCTACTGTATTAAGTGTTGCACTCAAAGACAAACTGTACTCCTGTTCTGCTTCCACAGATGGGCTTCTAAAATCTTACATCCCTGGCAGAACGCTTGTCACAGCCCACACCCTTATTCAGAGCCAGAACACAAGATTATCTCCGTTACCTGCTGCAGAGTCACATCTCAGCCCAAGTCTGTGGACCCACCTGGCACTCCTTGCTGCTGATGGGCGAGTATCACATCTTGGTGGGTGGATGGTGGAGGGAAACATAGCTATAATTACCAGGGTGTCCACGACCGACTCCATCTTGTCCCCAGTGATACCAGTGGAGGGGGAAGGGGATTAAAGCAGAGAGAGAACTCCCTCTCTGCTCCAGTAAACATTGCTTTTAGATCCCGACCGTGCTGCTGCTGTTTATTTCCTCCTGTGCCCCGCTCCCTCCAGCGCTCTTGGCATCCCCCCCCCCCACATACTCCATAGTGCATAACTAGCATGCAGCAGCAATAATTGAACATTCAGGGGATGAGAGCTGCCTGTGTATTGCTGGGGTGGAAACTGGGAAGGGAGGCAGAAGCTAACACAAGTACTTACTGGGAAAAATCTGCATTTTATTTTGTTGAAAATTATTCTTGCATGCCTAGAGCCAGAAGCTCTGCTCTATAGACATGCTAATTATCTGGGAGTCACTGGGAGGGGGGAAGGTGGGGGCTGCTAACGCCTGCCTCTCCTTTGGGGGAACAAACAGACGGCTTTTTATTTGTGTGTCGGCTTTTTTTTCCTCTGCCCTTCCCTTGTCATTCTGGCTAGTGAAGCAGATCTGCCCAAACCTCCCTCTTGCCAGAGAAGCTGCAGCAGCCCTTTCCTGAAACACTCCGTGGGTGGAAAACGCGTAACTTCACTCTACCCGCGGGGCAAAAACCCCACACTCACAACACGCAATCTGGAGCCACATCAGTCATGCCGACAGGACAGCACTCCAGGCTCTCTGTGTTGCTGATGTACTGCACAAGCCAAACCCTCCAAGAACTAACCCATCCAAATCCTGTACATGTGCCCTTTCCCTCTCCAATCCTCAATAATACCTTCCTCCCGCATTGCATATGCTTACTCCATCCCCATCTTCATCCTCAAGCCTCTGACTCTTTCCACTTCCTTCCAAACACAGCTCCATTCATCCGTACTTCTTGCTGCTGGCAGATCCCACTTTGGAACCTCACCACCACAGCTCTCCTTTCTCCACCTTGCATTTCCAAATACCACACCCCATAAACCTCTTTACCCCTTTTTATATACTGTCACACAGTGCTTTTCACTCCACACATCACTCAGACACCACTCTCCTCTTCAGGTTCCTATGAATCAGCCCTGCCATACTTATTTACAAGCCTTCCTGCCTATGCTCACTCAGTTGACCTAATTATTTACTCTCTCACACATTCTTCCCTATTTTTCTCTCACTAGCTGATTACCTTCCCATACATGTACATTTACCTCATACAAACCCATTCAGCTTCTCATGCATATGGCTCAGGCGTACAGGACCTAGCTGTCACTGTCCCTAGCAATTTAACAGCTGGGCACCACACCAGTTGTAGAATCTCTTGGCCCATCTGAAACCCAGAGGATGTACCTGCAAAATCAGCCAGGTTTGAGGCAGCCAAAATGAACTACACCCAATCTCTTGATGCAGTTTTTTGGCAAGTAGTAAGAGCTGTGACAGAAGCACCCATCCCTCCCAGATGATCTTCCCTAAAGCATCAAAAACTGACCAGCATAGGAATGAATGCATATAGAAAACATTTCCCTTTGTGCTCCTTATTTGTAAGGATGCTTTTACCCTCTCCCAAACTACTAAAGAAGGTGACCTCACCATATTTTCCTTGTCAGCCCCTCTACTCACACACAGGTTAATAACTCAAGACCTTGCCAACACCTTTTAACTCTGGCCAACATTGTATCAAACCCAAACAAGCAATTTTTTAAAAAAAATTCACCAAAGCCTATCACTGAAGCAAGCTTCAAACCAGATGTCTGAGGTCAGTGGGGGTGGCGAGAGGAAAGGGAGGGAGGGAAGGAAGGAAGGAAGGGAGAAAAATGCTGAAAAGACAGGAAAACAGAAAATTGTCTTGAGGCCCAAGTGCCAGAATGGGAATTAGAACCCCCCCAAACTTTTCTGCCAGCACTGGCAGCAATTCACTGCAAGGCCTTAAGCAATTCACTTCTTTGTGCCCCGTTTCCCCATCTAAAATGACAATGATCATCACTCCTGCCTAAGGCAGAATGAAGGTTAATATTTGAAGAGTGCTCTAAGACATTTTTCAAAATATTATTAGCAGTTTCTGTCCCTGATGCCTTTTGGGAAAACTATGGCCAAGTGATATATGAAAACTGAACGTTCTCAAGAAGTACTAAGGCCAGCTTCCTTGCAGCTCAGCTTGTCCACATTCTGATGATGCTTCAAATAACATACCTATGGAGATGCATGCTTGACTTGTATACTGTTTGCTGACACTCAGAGAACGTGTGCACGTGCATGCACAAAACATCAGAGTCGAAGCAGGTTTCTAATTGTGTGCCCATTCTCCATAGTGTTTTTCAGGCTTATCTTTTTGCTTGATTCCCTATGCCAAAAAATCACCTGCAACACATTGACAAGACCAAGCCAAACTAAAGGGACAGGAAGAGGGGATCTTTTTCCCATGCACGCCCACATGCTCCAGCCCAGCCGGAGCTGCTTTATGGTAGTGCATGGCGGAGTTTCCCCATTCCTTGCTGGCCTGAGCACCAACACTGAAGGAAAAAGGGTCTAATGAGAGCTCTGACTGCCTTGCAAGAGGGGATTTACATTTTACAGAAGCAAGAGCAATGCCCACTTCACAGCAAGAATGCCCCATTTGTTCCATCACTACAAACTGCCCTACCATGGGGGAAAACCACATTCTTTCTCTATCTCTCTACCCAATGCAAAGGAGAGGTACTGCTAAAGACAGAGAAAGAGAGCACAGGGCACAGAAATCCAGCTCATCTCCTCGTGTCAGAGACTGAAGGCTCATCTTAAAAGCCAATGTCCATGCCCACCTGTCAGCTGTGAGGAGGTCTTCTAGGAGGTACGGTCTTTGAACCATCTCAGCAGGATGGCGGCTGAGGTGCGAGCAGAGAGGGAAGGAGCGAGAGCTGCATCAGGCACCATGACACCTGCAAAGCACCCTGCCTCTACTGAGCCCAGCCAGGCTGGCTCCCCAGCATGTCCCCCAGCAGGCCCCTTCCACCAGGGGCAGGCAGATGGATAGGTGCAGGAGGAAGAGAAGGGCCAGAAATGTATTTCTGGGAATCTCAGAAAAGAGGCAAGTGAGAGAGAAGAGAAAGAAGCACCTGACAGAGTCCAATAGCATGCAGCAGCGAAACAGAAAAAGAAAGGAGCTGAGTGAGATGTTTTGTGGGCTGCTGCTGATTCCGGGGAGTCCTACTCTATTTTATTTTCCACTCGCAGCCCCCAGCAATCTCAGTTTCAGTCACAGACTTTCCCCCTTTCCCCCAGCGCACCCCCAGGGAGGACTCTCAGCCATGGCTGGGGGCAACCCAAACCGTCACACAAACAAGGTCTCTGATAACTGCCTTTCTCTGTAGTTTTCCTCTTTGACATGCATATTCCGTTCGGAGAAACCCCCTCTCCCCTCCCACGCTCTCACCCGCGCCATCTGGTTACGGTTTGCACCATGACGCGCTTCCTCTGTGGTTTATTTGCTTTTTTTAGCCAAACCCAAGAGAGGGAGAGAAATACCCTGTTTGCTTTGGGGATGAACTACCCACCCCCCACACATATTTACTTTATTTATTACAGAGGTTTTGTGTGGCGGGTTAGGGGAAGGTTGGGATTTCGTTTTGTTTTTGTTTTTTTCCCCCCATGAAGCTAATAAATGGGCTCCTCACAGAATCTGCTGTAGATTATGAAAAGCTTTATGAGGCTGTTGATTTTTGAAAAACATTGTCAGGTGATAAGGCAATGTGATCTAGCGGTTTGAGTAGGAGGGAGGCCAGGGGAGGGCAGAATCAGAGCACCTGGCATCTGCAGTCCCTCTGTGCCTCCGTGTCCCCATCACAGAAACAGGACTAGTTTGTGCCCATCACTGGAGCACTGGTGAGGGCCTGGCTTCTGTGAAGTCCTTCATACACAAAGCATTCTGTATCTATTCTACACAAGCATGCTAAATATTTGTAGTGCTTACACCTCTTACTTACTCAACAGGCACACAATATCAAAGCCGGCCAGCTCCTCACTCATGCAGGCCAGTAACACTCATAGATTTTAAGGCTGAAGGGCAGCCTGATAACTAACTGCTTTCCCAGTCCAACTTAGCACGAGAGACGAAGCTACACCAAATCCACAGAGCCTGTCCCACACTGCTGCAGTGGGCACAGCAGGGAAGACCACCTAAGCTTCCTAGCTCCCAGCCCCATATTCAGCCCTCCAAAGTATACTGTATTTTACAGCAGGCACACAAAGAGAAACTTGAATAATTGCTTTGTCCTGGGTTTTGACAGCTGCCTTCTGCAATCGCTAAACATTCCCACTCAGTTCATACTCCAAGTCTCTGCTCTTATACAGCCCACTGTTTCTCCAGGAACAACACAGATGCTGTTGGTCTTCATCAAATATGTTTACCTACCGCTTGTATAGTCATTTACCAAAAATCCTCCTCTTCCACGGCTTACTCCATCTACAGAAGGCCGTTATCACAGAAGAGGGACTCCTCCCCTTCGGATAAATTCTTACGTAGCATGGATGATTCCACTAGGAGTCATCTCCACTTTCAATAGGTGGAAGCTGGTCCCACAGCCAAATTTCTGCAAAGGGATGCAGGAGTCTTGCAGCCTTCCCTAGTCCTCCTTGCGACTGGCTTCATAATTTCCAGCAAGCATTTCAAACTTTGCCTGGGTCACAGCCATTTTGCCAAACGTGTGCATGTGCGCGCACAGCCCATTAATCCTCTTTGCTCCAGACTTGATTTAATTTAACATTAGGTTTGGATGAGTAATTTTATCCTGCAACACAATTCAAGGTGATAGATGAGACTACAAGCAGGTGATAGCCCAGGCTTGATTGCCCTCCCTTGCCTTCCCTCCTGAGAAAGCGTAGTTGGCCAGGTTGCATGAAGAGATTTACTGCTGCCCCAAAGTGGGGCTTGCACTGGGGAGAGCCAAGGAACAGAGATTTCAACTCTCAGGAAAGGCTGGCCAGGAGGAAGGGGCACAGGGGCAGATTGATGAGCCAAAGCCCAAGCAGAATGGCTAGGATCCAGGGAGCAGCAAATCAGAGCACCCTCTTTCTCCCCTCAGGTCTTTCCTCTTGCACAGATTAACTCCTTGGAGGCCAGTCTTGCAAGAGAGAGATAATTTCACATTTCCTCCGTGTGTGTGCATGTGCACACATGTCTGTGTACACCAATCTGCTTAGGAAAACAAAAAAGGAAGCTGGGGCTATAATGACATGGGACCAGGCTTCCACTGAAAACTCCTCTGTTTCCACTCCGCTTTTGAAAAGTCTCTGCAATCAGACGGATGGGCCTCAGAGTATGCTTCAAGTAGCCTGTCTGCCATCAGATTAATGAGGTATGAGAGCAATTCCAAGAAATGATGACAAAGGTGTCCCCATTCCTTTCCCAGGCTGACCTGGAGACCCTGTTAATGCCAAGTGATCAGGCAGGGTCTGCACGAGGATGTTGCAATGGGGAAAGAGTCCTGTGTCAGTCCTTTCCAAGCTGAACTGCTATCTCCTTTTCAAACTGATGCTGGCACCATCTCTTAGGACACAACTGAATACCCACTGTCATTCCAGCAGCCACCCTCCCTAGCTGACAGGTTACAACAATACACAAGGGCCAGCTTGCCCAGACAGAAACCTAAGGTGCCCTCGTCTGCAGTTAACACTGGGGAAAAACTGGATACATCAGCCCCACCAGCCTGCAGCAAGGTGGGAGTGAGTTGCTAGTCCAAATGCTTTTATAGCTTATTGTTAGCTTGTCTTAGATTTGTTGTGGATTTTAGTTCCATCTATGCTTAAAAGACAGAAAACCAGTGTGTACAACAGAGAATGGACATTTAAAAAGGCGCGCCCACTCAGCTTCTGGATGGAAACTCAAAGACCTGTTTGTTAAATGAGCGATGTGTAAATTGTTACTAAGCTTGAAAGTAATCACGGAACTGGCAGAGCACAGAAGAGAGGGAAAGCAAAATCGTGCCTTGTATGACTTTCTGGCATTGGCTTTCTGTGCTGTACAGACAATGCTGGAGTCCTTTGGATGCAAGCTAGAAATCCCAGAAGTTAAAAACAAATAAGGCCCTTGAAAGATAAACTGGCACAGAGGAGAAAAACCAAAGTGAAGGGGAGCAGAGCTGCAGCTGAAAGTCTGTGTCATCTCGTGACTTTGGAAATAAATTGAAGATTCACTGCAGAAGAAAGATTAGCAGTGCCAGGCAGGTCCAAGAGGCCATCAGGGGTATGTGCCAGCCTCTGAGCTGAAGGAACAAAACATGGACACTTGGGACGAGGCCTCGCATGCAACATAGAGCATCATCCTGGAGTGGGAAGTAAGAGTAATGCTGCTGTTTGGCAGATGGCAAAGTAAATTCAAGAATCTTCAGATTTTCAAGTGGAATTGTATATTGGCATGCTTTGCTATCCATAGCCCTTAAGAACTGCTTTCTTTAACTTCAGGGAAGTGTTTCTTAACAGAACAAATGTCAGGCTTCGATGGAACAGGACCACTTTAAATAGGGGCTTTTAATCATGATGTTTTAAGGACAAACAATATGCCCTACACACTAACAGGTCAACGTACTCCTTAAGGAGCATGTGCCATAGGCTACATGTTTTCTAAATATTATCACTTGCCCATGTAAGCATGGGATATGACCTACTAGTTATCTGCGAGATGATAAACAAAGAGCCCAGTACTGCGTGTTCTGTGGAAGCAGCCAGAACTCATGTTCCTATCTATCAGTTGCTCTACATGTTGTTACCTCAAACAGTCACTCAGTAGCTACCCCATGCAGGTGAGACACAGCAGGTGCTTATGACGGCGTGTAGTCCTGTACTCTCTAGAGAGTGCTCATTCAAACCAAATTAGCCAACCTGACTGCCCTCTTCAACCTGAATGATATTCCCAGGAGAAAACACTGCATCTACAGGAAGACCCTGGGTATTCTGGCATCAAAATACTGACAATGATGCATTCAATGTTTCCGTTTTTTAAAATTGTTTTAAAGACATGCCTTGGACCATGCCTTTCAGTCATGATTTCCGAAGTGTCATTTTGCCACACATTTAAAAGGTTGTGTTTGCACACAGAGATACCTGTGCCAGATACAGACTCTCCAGAACACAAATACAGGTCTTTAAACACATTCAGAGGCACTCTTATGTGTACTTAAGCACCTATTCATATGTGTCAGGCTGAGTACACGCACTTAGATACAATTGTGCCAGAGGTAAAGTAATACAGATATACATGTAACATATGCACACACACAAACAACCACCACCCCTTGAAACACATGTTCTCATTCATCTAGACATAACATGCTTTCATTCACTTTGTGCTTCTCAGCTTTTACGTCACAGAATTATTGGTACATTATCGTTCTACAGTCATTTGCCTCTTAAGAGTCTGTTAGGGAGACAAGAATGATAACAGCAAACAAATAACAGAGACACTCCTCAGTTGCAAAGCTCTTTTCAAATTCCCTATGCCCATAAAGAAGCTACAAACCAGTCCTCAGAACCCAACTCATACCGTGCCTCGTATCAGCAAGGCATGGGCTCATGACAGACGTTTATCTAAATCACCCACGGGTGAGTGCTGCCCCATTTTACAGGTGAGGAAGCAGCTGCAAAGAATTGTTAAAGGTCTTGTCTAAGGTCATTCAGATAATGATTTGGTAGCAGAGACAGCAACGTTACCCGCAATTATGAGCTTTGAACTCCCCTCCCCTTACCCCTC
Organism: Rissa tridactyla; assembly: GCF_028500815.1. Taxonomy (NCBI): domain Eukaryota; kingdom Metazoa; phylum Chordata; class Aves; order Charadriiformes; family Laridae; genus Rissa; species Rissa tridactyla. The sequence goes on along the minus strand of NC_071481.1, from coordinate 5,496,368 downwards.
AGTACTGTTACCTCCTCTACCTGTTCATGACTTATCACGTACACACATAGGTGCCTCTCAGAAGCAGTCAGACACTCAAACCTTTACTCAAAAAAATGCGTGTACCTGTGCACACACCCCATGCCCCAGCCTGGACTAGGTCAGGCAGGTCCCGCCAGTTAGAAGGTCTGATGCCTATACATGGGTGTCTCAGCAGTGCCCACACAACAACCTCCCTTAGCATTCAATCTTTAAGACTCTACAGACATAGCACCATCCCTGTTCCTACCACACCATGTAAACCATAAATGCAGACACCCCTTCAGCGTTATTGGGGATTACCACTTATGCCCTATGGTATGCTCTGAAACCAAACTTGCTTTGGGACCAGTGTGGTTGTCCCCATTTCTTACCCTGCAGTGCCCCTTATGGACACCTTGGGAAAGAGTAGTCACAAGTCGGTTGCTCAAGCAATCCTGAGCTAGCTTATGTGTTTGAAACACTTTCCAAAATGCTACTCCCTTCACCACAAATAAGAACTATAGGATCCATTCAATAGAGAAGAATCTCCCTCCCTTTGAGTTTAAACAAAACCCCAATATTGGCAGGTTTCCTGTCTCCTCTTTTCCCAGGTGATGTCATTCCTTCAGCTTCAGTGAACATAGGAATGGCCTACACCATCACTGAGGGGCATTCCAGAGCTTATTCACTAATAATTTACATGAAGTCTTATTCACTAATAATTTACATGAAGTCTGAACCTAGGAATTCCTGTTGGACAGCAGCAAATTCTACCCTTTGCCCACCCAGACCCCAGTTACAAAGTGTACAGCAGCCCTTTTCGACAGTAACTGCTTCATACCAGAAGTGGGGGAAACAGTTAATGCCATTTTTCACAGAAAGAGTGTCTCATATTTTTCATGTAATGTATTCACATAGAAAAGACCTCTGATTCACCCAAATAGATCTGAAAAGAGAAGACAGGGTACAGCCTTCAGCACCTGGTCCATTTTATTAATAAAACAGCACTTTATTCCCTTTTGTGCATATATTTTTGCTTGCTTTTCTTTTTCCATTTTTACTACAGTATCCTTTACTGATACCTATCTTAATTGCCTGTATTTTACCCTTCACCGTTTTTGCAGCCAGTCCTGGGTGATGCCTAGCAGCAGAACCATCACTACCCATGTCCATACCACGCTGTCTCTCTTGCCATGAAAGTTACGTTCATTGGGAAGTGCAAGCTCTGAATTCTTAGGACACTTCACTGGAATAACACAACAAGTTTCATTAGAAGGGTACTCCAGTACACTATGGTGGTGTGCCATTCCCAGTGCCAGAACCAAATACCTACCCAATCTCTATCAAACAAGTAAAACATGAGACCCTTCTGGGTTAAGGACACAGATTAGAGGTTGCACAGATGACGAACCAAGATGCAAAGAGAATTAGGAATGTTTCCTGAAAGGTATCTGAGGAGCTGAGCATGTTGAAAATCCTTAGCATCTGGACCAAAATGAACACATTTCTGACGATGAGTGGGGAGGGGAGTGGAAGGAAGAAGCTTTATAAAATGAGATATTATTATAATACCATGCATACGGAAATGAGACATGTTATTTGTGTAGTACAGATGCTAACAGTAACCTTTTTCTAAATAATTAGCTACCAGATTAAATGGCAGATAGAGATGTACAAATTCTGGGCAAACTCATGTTCACTTTGTATCTTTTTCAGAACACTTGTTATGGTGTAACATTAGAGTTAAATTAACTGAAGTTGCTCTATGACTTGATCTCCTTTTCTGGTAAAGAACTATAATGCCATGTGCCTTAGAGGGATGACATGCAAATAAGTTAACATTTGCAAAGCGCTTTGAAGGTAAAATGGAAGATTTACCCAAAACCTACTGAGAGGCAGAGAGAGGCATTACCAAAAATCTGGCAAGACCACATAGCATGGCAGGCAGCCACTGTTATGGAGCAGCCATGGGAAAGAAGAGTTGGTGAGCAGTGGTGAGACACTCAATCTCGAACCCTCAAGAAGCAGCTTTCAAAGTTTCATCTTGGCACATTTTGCAAGAGGCAGGTAGGAAGATAAAACTCAACTTGTCAAAACACACAACAAGATCTAATGGGCTAGCACACAGGTCTGCCAGCTCCTGGCTCCATTCCTACAACAATCTTCAAAGCAGGGCATTAAGGATGTATAATAGGAAAGAGGAGTATCTTACGTTAGCAAGGTGAGAGGTGGCGTAGACTTGGATGTTGTGAGGGAGAAAGGACAGTCACAAAATAGTTAAAATGTAAAGAACATAAAGCAGGGAAGACTAGAGGAAAGCCTGGAGAGAAGAGCAGGAAATCCACATATTGGGGATTCCTGTTCAGAGAGGCAGAATGATTCTCTTAGCAGCCGTGCGGGCTGCAGGGCAGAGCTCTCTGCAGGATTCACACAGGAGAAGGGGTTAATGAGAAAGGACGAGAGAACAGCACAAATAAAATCAGAAATGACATTCTGGCCAACGGAGCTTCTCCAGGCTGGGGAAAAACCCAGAGAACTCACTTGGTTCTATTTTCTGTCCTGCCTGAGGATGAGCTCTGGGCTGAAACTTCACCTTTAATCTCATTCCTGCATTTGAACAGAGCTGCTATGCCACAGTGAGGGTTTATCTTAAAAGCCTCTGAATGAACCCACAGTTATTTTAAATTAATCATCCCACACACACCCCACCAACAACTTGCAACCAGTCATCTTTGGGATGCAGCTTCGAAGCTGATGCACCTGTCCAGAACCCTTCAAAAGAGAAACAAGGAAGTGCTGTGGTTAAATCACTGACAGGAAACGCTGGCTTCTATCTCCATCTCTCCCAGAGAATTCTTGGTTGACCTTGAGAGAGTCCCTAATTGCTCTGTGCCTCAGTTCTCCACCCATAACAAAGAGATCATTAAATAGCCATGAAATCACAGTGAAAGTTAATTAATTCAGCATTCATGAGGTCTTGATACATTAAGGGGATCGCAGAGCACATTTGAATAGAAATATCACAGCTAGCCCCACGTGAGCTTGCCCATCCACACATCACAAAGCACACCGAGAGACCAGCTCAGTTCACAGAAGCAGCAGAGTCATGACTGTGGCCATCCGCCCAGGTTAATTAACCCAGCTTCTCAGGTAATTAGGCAATTATCTTGGGTGGAGTATCTCTCTAACAGGCACTCTCTCTTTTCCAGGTTATGATTAGCTCATTCACAGGTAGGTAGATCTCTGCCTGGCAATGCACAGCACAGACTAGATATATCCAGAGCCCTTACACGGCTGTGTAAGACCTGGCTCCTTTTAGGTGTTCCTGCTGGAGTTGGCATGGGAGCCCTCAGCCACACATGACCAAGAATGTGCTTGGTTGCTCTTCACAAAGAAGTATCTGCAGGTTTTTTTGCTCCTGCTTGTTATTATGTTTGGTGGGGGCACTGGGGATTTACTTATCTCAGTTAATATAAATAAAAATTGTACGAGAAAAGACAGTGCTATTGTACTACAGGTGGAACAACTTAAAGATACAGTAACCACAGGATTGATTTTTATTATTTTTTTTAGGCCCTCCTTAGTCAACGACATAAAAGAAAAGGGAATAAAGGAATGGGGAGCAAGGGGAATGCAAACCTATGCCATTAATTGTTGAGCCACTTTGGACGCTGCAACAGGAGCTTTTGTGTATGGGCTTCAAGGGAGGTAGAATAAAATCAGGAAAGTTCAGAGGATACATAAAAATTTCTGTCAGCATCCTTCAGAAAGACAACTGCCCCCTTAATATGTGGCCATTTAGAATATAATCTATGTCGTAAGAGTTTCAAATAGGAAATTAGACAAGAAAACATGAAATAGATTTAACAATAACAACTCTCTTAAGCCAGAAGGACACATAAGTAAGAAGCAAGAAGGATGTATGGATGATTATAAGCCCTCAGTCCCTTTAAAAGCAAGTAGTAGGAAAGTTAATTGTTTATCTTGTCTCTTCCTTTGAGGACAATGGAGAGATTCCTATTCTGAAAGCCCTTTTCATGGGAAATCAGAACGTGGCCTTAGCAGACACCAAAATCTCCAAGGAGGAAGTTATGAACTGAGCAGAGGAGCTCACGGACAGTAAATCACCAGGGCCAGATGGTATTCAACTGCAAGTTCAGAAGGGATTAAAGTCTCCAGTGATGGACTGGCCAACGCAGCTTCACAGTTAACTGCTGCTGAAGAGTATAAAGTCGTAAAATGATGCTGGTCTTTACAATCCCCCTGCATAGTCCCCAGATACCAGCCATTAAAGCCTCACAAGGTTGACTTTGGTCAGCTTATTGAAAGTCTACTTAAGGGTAAAATAGCACAATAGTTGGATAATCCAGTGCTGCTAATTCAGTAAGACTGCTTTAAGGTAAACAGTTTACTGTTAAACAATGAACTACTTAAAATTCTATATAAACCATACAAGATCAAGAAATTCACCTAGGCCCTGTACAAGACAGCTAATTCAACTCTTGCGCACATAACCAAACTAAAAGGGAGGCTAGTAAGAGTTGTGTTTTCAGTTAGCTTACTAGCATGGGGGTTATAGGAACTCAGTGAAAAGGACTACCAAGAAATCAGACAGGTATTGGACCAGTGCCGGCAATGAGCAATCCCACAGATGATGTTAATAGTGTATGCCAGTTACTGGTGGGAGTCAGGATGTATCCTTGCTATCCCTTCTCACCTTCTTCCAATGGACAGAATTGTCCAGGTGGAAAGGAAAACAATGGTGTGAATTTCACCTTCCCCAATAGCACTACCAGAGCCCCAGGGAAAAGACACCTCAGCTGCTGTCAACACTTGTGATTTGATCCCAAAAGTCTTCTGATATTTAGTGGTTTTCACAAAGCCTTCACTCCTGCAGTCAAGTGCTTATGCCTGAGACCTGTATCTTTCTCACTTTAAAGGAGAATTCCTAGCCTTTGTGAGTTTCCAGAAAAATTTGAAAGCTTAACTGTTAGAATGTCGAAGCGAAGTAGTAAAACAACAGAACAAAATAAGCAAACTAAAAAGAAACAGTCCTCCAAATGCCTGTATTTAATTTTCCTGACCTTCATGCCAATCTCCAGGTTTTGAGTGCCTGACTCCTGAAAACTGGAGCACTTCCAGTTGACAGCACAACAGCCTGGCTTAGATACCGATATAACCTAGTTCAGCAGCTGCCAAAAATGACAGTGAATAGTCACATTCCCTTTCTTTTCTGAAGAGAAGGAAAAGGAAAGACATCAAACAATGGACTCCAGGGATGCAGGAAATGCACGGGTTGAACTGGGAGCATCTTCTCCAGGTGGAGGCTTCCAGCCTGCACACTCCGTAATTTAATTCTGAAAAGCATACTGTAAAGCAACACTTCAAGAGTTTTTCGGTTTGGGTTTTGTTTTTTTTTTTTTTCAGAAGGAAATATTGACACTGCCTGTCGGCAACTTCCCAGAGGGGTGCAGTGTCAAAGCACATTAGCCTATTGCGAATGAAAAGCCAGATGCAAAGTCTGAGGCCTGGGAGCGGCAAGGCTTCAACAGCAGCCCAAGGTTTATGCATGCTAATTCAGTTTAAAGGAACACTCTTGTGCTCTTTTGCTTTTCAGCAAACAGCTATGGGATTTTTTTTCCCCTCTTAGCAATTTGTAAGAACAATTTAGAATTAAACACCCCATATAGAGATTTTTGGGCCAGATTTACAAAGTTATTTAGACAGGCATATAAAAATATTTCCATATACCTGGCCTATCTTTTGTCAGACATCATTTCTTCCTGCAAGAGAAATAAAATTTTGTAAGGATAAAAGGCCTCTTCAGGCCATTTCCTTTGACTTTCTCTTCCAGTCTTGCTCTGAGAACTGACTAAATCACTCCATTTCATTGCAGGCCATCAGAGGGCACCGATTAGTACAGAAGATTAGTACTGTAGGGTCCTACGAGGAGAGCATAATTTAATTTCTAAGTGAAAATCGGTGGTTCTGAAAGAGCAATTTAACATGTTAGAAACTAAAACAAATTCACAGTCATCTTAAAATACAGGCTTAAACAGGGTCTCATCTACTGACATCACATCTTAAAAGTAAGAGCACAAACAGTTTTTACCTGAAGTCGTACAGGGGAAGGGTTTTTGTTTGGTTGGGTTTAATGTTTCAAGAAACTGGTAAGAAAATAGAGGAGCATTTCTCTCATTTGTCATTATATAGAGAAGTATCCAGATGTTGTCCAAATGCAAAAACCAGGCTCCAAACTTCCGTGGTGTTTACTTCCGTATGGCAAAGGAGTGTTAATAACACAGACAGGACTATCAAAACCTGGAAGTTATGGTTGTTTCATCAGGGAGAATAGTCATACAAGACAGAAATGGACCTCCAGTGTTTGTGATTCCAGCCTCTGCCATCACAGAGAGATATGCTGCAGACCTGTCTCAAATCGACCAAGGCTCCTCTTAAAAATAATCTGGACTTCTTACACTGCACCATCATTCAGAGGTCCCTCTAGAACTTCAATGCCCTAAAGCAGAGCAGAAGCAATCTCCTTCTGGTTTCCAGATAAAATGCTCACACCCAGTTCATGCCATAGCTATTCACCTTTCCTGGTGTTTAACCTCACTGGTACATAGAAGTCTCTTGGACATGGGGTGCCCAAGAGAGTTCCTGAGCTCTGGCTCTGCTGCTCGTGCATAGAAGTGGAGTTGGCAAGCCTTTTAGAGAGCCTTGACCCAGCTGCAACACAGCAGTGACCCGCCCTTCCATCTGTTAGGAACTGTAATTTCTGCAGACAGGCCAAAAATACCAGCCATGCCAGGTGCCTTTCCCCCATGACTGGACAGTACAATGCAATATGATATAACATAGTAATAAATATCCCAAGAAAAGTCTCCAAAGTAGAGCTCTCTCCCTTCTGAAAACAGCTTTCCCTACAAGTCCATGCCCCTCCACTCCTGCCCCCAGACTCAGATCCCTCCACACTTTAAGTAATGAACACCAACATTCTCATCCTCAATATGTGTATGTAGAAGACCTATCATCCCATGACCCAGCATTCACAAGGAAGGAGGGCAGAGAAACATTTTGCCAGGGCTTGCTATCTCCCCCTCTGTGTCTCCTTCCTACTCCTGTCTGTCCTCACAGTGATGGATGGCTATTGGTTCTGGCTTCATCCGACACAGAAATCTGTCACCTCATGCCAGAAAGAGGTGACAGCAAATCCATCAGCATGGAGACAGCAGTCACTTGCCGATTGCTTTCAAGGCCACTGGGGGCTGGATTCTTCTTTGCCTCCTACCGCTCCAGTTTCTCTCCTCCCATCTTTTACACAAGTCTCAGTAAATCATCATTTGAACAAACCAATTTGGCTCCTATTGCATATCTGATTTCTAACAGCTTTGAATTTGTGTGTTATTGTCTTGCTTAAAAACAAAAATGTTTTCCCACAAGAGTAGATCATTATTAGACGTTCATATTTGGCCCCTTTGTTACTTCCAAAGCCTGGATCCAAATTCTACTTGTGTCCCCATGGGTTCATCAAATGTGGTACTTTTGCTTGACCCAGAGGGGAACACTGGTCCAAATGGCAGCTTCTTACCAGGGTAGTCTCAAGAATGGAAATGCAGAGGATGCAATAAGGCAGGACACTGGCCAATGAAACTACAACCAATAGAAACAGAGCAAAATGTTTCTCCATTCCATACTTTCTACGCAGCAACCATCTTGCTAAGCCCTCTGAAATATTAGACTTCTTCTAGGTGAAGGACCACAGCATTCTACCAGATGACACCTGGGGCAGAGGATGCCAGAAATTCTGGACTGTAGCCCCAGCTCTGTCAATGTCTACCTCTCTGCGAGGCTGCTCACCTGACCTCTTTATGCCTCAGGCTTCCCCTAGGACAATAATATTTATCTTCCTGGAAGTGTAAAGTAAGGCATTATCAATTGATATGTACAAAGCTGTTTGAGATCTTCAGACAAAAGAACCTAACAAAGCATCATGATTACAGACAAATTCATTTCCTTCTGTTCCAAACACTGTAAGGTATGATTATTGTTTATGTGACAGAGCTACTTAGAGAAAGAATCAGAGGCAGCCCTGTCTTACAGGGCTTGCCTGGCTCCTCAAAGCACCTCATACTTGGGGGACGGAGGTTGTTTAGCATTCTCCATCCCTGAGGGCAGCCAGGAGCATCAGCATAATGAAGAGCAGTTTCTACTTTTGCTCTGCCTGCTTGCACAGGCACAAGGGGACATCCTGGTGATTTTTAATTGCTTCTGACAGGTACGTTATACATAGAATGTGAAGAAGGTGGCAGTTCGTTGCTGGCAATTCCCCATTTCCCCTGAACCCCAACAATACACCACTGCATCCAATTGTGTCAGAGAAGCCAGGTGCCTGTGTCATTGCACAACTACCCCAGAAGGTGCGTGCAGATACACCAGAATCACTGGTGATGAACACCTGAACACCAAGGCATGTGATGTATGTAGTACAGCGCAGGCTGCTCCAGCATCCCAAAACATCAGGCTTACACTATCCACAGTCGTTTAAAATAAAATGGTCCTAAAACCACTTTAATTTCTCGCTGACTTTTTACGTTTAAATATATTTTCTTGCCCTCTCAACCACAATGTGAGCCACAAAAGTTGGTTAAGATTCAAAAAACATGATGCGCTGCAAATCTGATGAGCGATGGGTGAGACAGCTGGCAAAACTACTGCATAATCCAAATGCCACATACAAGCCACGTCCTTTAATTTCTCAATGATCTTCGTTTATGGGTCACATCCTCATTCTTTTGCACTCATACAATTCCACTTCAGCACTTCTGGCCTTAGTGGAGTCACTGTAGATTTAAACTGACAAGTTGGGTACAAGTGAGTTCTCTGAGATAAAGCCCACTGCCAATCTGAGATTCGACTGGAGTACAACCTAAGCTTAATCTTACCTTATAGACTTATTATATCCCCTGTGTGTCCAACAGCATGACCAACACATCAGTATGAGAAAAGCGCACTTATACCCCAAAGGGAGCTAGCTTTGATTACAGCTCTCTCATACTGTAGGTAAAGAGATCTTGAATACCTTGTGGTCTCTGAGCCTGACCCTGTCTTGTCCCCTGGATACAATTAGGAAAAAGGAACTCATTCTCCTGAAACACTTGTGATGAGACTGTCTCCACAGTCGCTTCTCTCCTGCACTGGGAGGTGAGCCACATGGAGCTGACAATCTGATTTTCAAGGCCTCTGAATGCCAACTCATAGGCAGAGACAAAGGGTAGGGACAACAGGCTGACATAGCATAATGATTACAGAGTACCCCACAGTAAGACAGAGAAAGACAAGTTTGGAAGGAGTCAGGCACTCGGATGGAAGAGAATGCTGTGAGGCAACGTGGCTTGGGAGGTAGGGGACAATCCACCCATCCTGTCACCATTCACCATAATGCCAGCGGACCTTCCCAAGTGTTCAAAGTCAGGGAGCGCAATCTGCACAGATCATTCACTGCTGCAGAGCAGCAGAGTGAAGGCTTCCAAGCTGACTGCAAGTTTCCTGGCCATGGTTCCCATGGCCTCATGGGATGCGGCTAGGGAGAAACATCTGGACTGCAGCCAAAAGGAGAGCCTGGCTAGGACCCTCCGCTTGCAGAAAACGCCCTGCAGGTTCCAGGCAAGGGCCGGGACACATGGAGACCCTGCTGGACTCCAGACTGCTGAGTGCAGGATGATTTATGGATCTTTGCAGATGGCATGTTCCAGCCAGAGGGCTTCAGACCAGAAAAACGAGAGCCTTCTGCTTCCTTAAAGGGGCAGCTCTGCTTCAGCACTGCAAACTTACTGTAAAGCTAACTGCTTTGGCGTTTTAATATTTTAAATGCTGACCCTTCATTGATTCTGTTCAGCCTTTTAAATCTTTAATTTACTTACTTATTTAGGTTTTAAACCTTGCCTGCAATTGCAGCTAATTAAAAAGCTCATTAGTTGGCATCCTGAGCTGATTCCCTGGGCTTTATGTACTGTACAGTATGCCTCCTGTGAGTTTAAACCATGGCTGGGATTGCTTGACTTGTTTCCTACCTCCCCAGCTTTATGAGGTGTTCCATATTTTGGAATACTATTCCCCCTTCCCCTGATTTTTTTTTTTGAACTACCACTTGCTGCAGTTTTCAGTAAACTTAGCAGCCATTGTGGTTATATACAGTAGCTGTGCCACAAATTTATTTATAGATCATCTTCCTCATGTTCAGAACTAAGACCTCCCCATACTTGCAGCCCCCTTTTTAAAGGGGCCGTTATACGTAGACAACAAGCAGATCAATTTCCAGCACCACATGCAGGGCTTGACTTGCTCAAGTGGGCTATTAACATGCTCAGTAGGAAATTCCATCATCCTTGAAGACAAACACCGAGGGCTAAGGCCAGAGTTGGAAAAAACAGGCCCTGATCTCAGACACCACGTGCACAAGTCCCAGCACCCAGGCCCCGCTGTCAGAAACCTTGTCACCCTGTCCAACCTCCTCTGTGTAGTTACCTAGAAGAGACACATGGAAGGACAAGATGCTTACTTGCCTACCTTGTTCAGTACCTTACCTTTTGCAGCGATGCGTGTTGATTTTCAGACAGTCTGACAGCACTCCTAAATTTCACTGACATGGCTGGGAGCTGTGGCTACTCAGTCCACCTAACGATTAGGCTATATACTCATGTTATTTATTGACTCTTAGCAGAAGGAAGATGTAGCATAGACCATACAATACAATTACTAGAGTAGAACACCAAAATATATTTCTGGAGTAGAAATAGGGTCACATTAATATTTCCCCTCCATATGAATTTGCTCCTTGAATTTAGGGGTAGGTAGATTCAAAGCCAGTAAACATTTTCCTGTTGAGTCCTGATAAAGCCACAGTCTGTGCCAATTCTGGTAAAAATATTGCCACAAGACATTGTAAGATGTGGGAGTAGTATACGGTGCCACGGCCATGTCTATCTGCCTTCCCTCATTTTCCCCTGTCCCTACACACTTCTTTCTGCAGTTCTGTGCCTTTGCACCTTTGCCACAGACAGCCCCTATCAGGGCATTCCCATGGTAGCAAAGTCCCAAATGGAAACTGGAATATGGAGCTGCTCCCTCACAAACTCCCCTTCTCTGTCACTAACTGGTTGCCCTGCCTTCCAGCTCTACTCCCTGCCTGGTGAAGCTCCTATTTTTAACTCTGCTGGAGAGCCCAAAACGTGGTTCCAGAAACTATCCCGGTGTAGGTCTGCATATTAAAGTTACAAAGGAAGCCATGATTACAGAGCAGAGGTTTAAGTGCATCTGAGACGGCTCCCCCGCCAACCCCCTAGCTGGCTGGCTGCTGCAGGCAAGTGTTAAAGCCCATCTGGGAAGAAACAGGCCTCCCGCTTCCTGCTGCCTCTGCCTGCCAGGATAGCCGGGAGGGATGGCAGGGTGATGGACCAGAGCTAGACTGGAGCACAGGCGGCTGGGATTGGGTTTGGCAATAGCTCAGTCGTCATGTTTTCATTTTACAAGGTCAAAACCAAAACCACCTCTGGTTTGGGTTTTGCATTCATGCCTACAGAAACATGAGAGTATTTTAGACTTAGTAAACCTCTGCTTCCCCCCACATCCCCCCCACATCCCCTGCCTTCCCAGCTTGCTGGCTTGTGACCAGCAATATCTAAAATAACCATCTCCTCCTTCTCTAATTCCTGTCTTGCTTCTAGGACTGTAAAGAAAATAAAGTAAAAACAGATAGACAAAGGCCACTCTCAGTGCAGCCCAGCAACTGCTGGGTGCAGTCCCTGACTGGCCTGGCATTGTCCAGCCAAGGAGAAATGCAAAAGGCAAACGCAGCTCTGTCCAGCTCAACCCAGACAGACTGGAGCAACAGGGAGCAAATGCTCCATTGAAACAACAGCCAGAGAACACAAAACTGCACTCCAGAGTGTACCAGAATGAAAGTGGTCAGGCAGCAAATAACACTACCTGGATCACAATGTAAATACCAACAAATTTCAGAGTGGGGTTTGGTTCAAGAAAGAATCATGATCTATGCAAGAAATCCTAAATCCTAGAACATCCCTCACACTAACCCTACAATCCCCAAAAAACACATCCAGCATCCTGCATCTTAGAGTACTCCATGCTTCTCTAGCAGGCCTCCCCTCACCTTTAAACATACCCATTCTTGGTACTTATACCTTCCTTGAGCCTGTTACCGCTTCTCTGAGGGTGAAAAGCAGGACAGGGCTGTTTCAAACACATCCCTGGGGCTGACTCCCCTTCGCTCTTCTCCAAACTGCTGCACTAGACTGAGAACAATGAGGAAAGAGGGACTGCAAGAACCCAGGGGTGAAAGAGAGGAGGTTAGAGTCCCAGAAAGCCAACTGGATTCCCAGCAATGAAATACAGTGGGTCTGTCAGGACAGAAGGGGGAATCCAGTGTGGGAACAGCAAAAAGCATGCACGAGGGCTGAGCCGTCTCTTTGGACGGAAAGAGCCAGGGTAGCAAATCAGGTTGGAAGCATTTCAAAAGATTCACGTTTGGCAGAGCCTGGGGCTGGAACAGCAGAAGATGCTACAGGTCAGGACTGAGGTCTCTGGCAAAGCCCTCTAGCTGACTAGAGACAAAAGTTTCTCCAGTGCTTCTCTTCATGTTATCTGGCCGTAGCCACGCTGGTAAGTCCATTGCTTCCCTCAGCACCAAAAGCAGCCCCTTCTCTGTTTTCCAAGAGAAAAACCCTTGCAAACTCTCTTTCCTCCTACAGGCACGCACACACAAGCCCCTGTGTGCTGGGCAGCAGATTTTCAGCAGCTGTCTGTGATGGGAAAAGACTCAGTACACATGCATCTCATCCTCGTGTGCTTTATTATCGTGTCAACTGTAGGTTACGCTTTGCTGCAGGCATCACTAAGCCTGCTTGAGGCCAAAAGGGCCTTGGGTCCCCTCCCCTTCTTCCCCACTGCTTTTCTTTTCTTTCTTTCTTTGCTGGAATAGAGCAAGCAAGCTATTATTGTCGGTCTGGCCTAGTACAGCTCCTTTTGGCAGTCACAGGCCTTGGACCTCAGCCAAGGTCTATCCCAGGGGATGTTGGGAGCACTTTGAAAATCAAATCTCTCAAGAACTCACGAGGCTGCAAATGCCATGATGTTGCTTGACCTTGGGTTAAACTCAGCGGAAGAGGAGCAGAAGCGTTGGCAGCAGCAGCCACTGCCACATTGCTGGCCTCAGATAACTCCCGGGAAGAGGAGCCCTGCAGGGAGTCGGGATGAGGGGAGGCTGGGGGGGAAAGAGGCGGTGCACAAGCGGGAAGCCAAGCAGGCGAACTGCCATTCTGCATTAGCCCCCAGAAGACTGATCAGTCCCTGCCATACATTCATTTTTTTGCTCCAGACCCTTTGATGCCTTGTGAGTCACATGTATTATTCTTGCACAGGTTTTAAACGAACCATGGCACAAACTAGGCCGCAAAACTACACCTCCTCTCTTCACCGCCTGCTCAACAAGTCCCAGCCCTCAGTGTATCTCTCCCCACTCTTAATTTTCAGCTGCTGTTTTCCCCTGTTCACATTTAACTCCTGATTTGGATGAAATACCAGGAAGCCTGATTCTTTGTCACTTCAAAATCCTCCAGGACAAGAGATCTTTTCTCTCAGGGATGGAGAATTCTAAAACAAGCCTTATCATTTAACAATATGCACTCGGGAGGCACCTTTTTTTCATGTGCCTTCTTTGCTGAGCAGCGTCATTTTAGTCCAGATAGCTCCAGGCACCAGGGAAAGCAAAGAGCACATGTTCTGGGAGCTCCCCATTCCTTGAGGAATCAGCTGGCTGGAGAGAGGCAGCAAGGGAAGCCTCTATGCAGGTGCCTTTGTGCATAGTCGGTGCTTTGTCATGGAGATTCTGCAGGTCTTGCAAAGTCTCCACTGGAGATGCTACAGCTAATGAAATCTCTTCAGCTTCCCATCTCACTGTAGGAAGTCCAGGGGGAGCTCAAGAGGGATTGATGGATGGACCCCTGGAGATGCTTTGGGATCAAGTCCATCTGCCCTTTCCAATTCAGTGTGCGCAGGGTTGCGCTAGGCTGGGTGAGGTATGCACATCTCATTATGTTCTGCTGCAGAGCCTCTGCTTCAGCAAACCTCCCTGCGGCCCTGTGCCCCCTGGAGCTGGCTGATTATTTTTGTCTCAGGCTGGAGGCCTGGATCCTTCTGAGCATCATAACATTTGTGTAGCATTTCTCCTACGCTCCCTCCCCTCCCCTTTCAGTCCCCCCCACTGCAGTCCCAGAGAGACAATCCAGATGGAACTGCCCAGCCGCCCTCTGATCAAGCTGGGGAGATTTGTAATTAGGACTCGACGGCTATTATCCCATGACAGCTGAGTGCGGTATCCAGGCAGCCCGGAGGCCACAAAAGGAATGTGAGGGTTTTAAGGAAAGAGGGAAGATGTGAGTGCTTTTCAGCCATGCCATATTGCGCCAGCCCTGGTGACAACATCCCACCTGCCAAGGGCAGCGTCAGTGCAAAAGGGCAAGGGCAATGGAGGAAGGGGAGGAGGATGGGCAGCAGCTACAGGGATGCGGGGGGTGGGGGAAGAGACCTCCATGACCAGCCTAGCAATTCTACCTGGGGTGCAGCCAGCTCTGTCTGCCCAGGCAGCCAGGACAGTCTGCTGGAGCAAGGGGGCAGAGGGTCCAATTTCAGAGTCTGTCCCCAGGATGGGGACACAGCGGCGCCATCCAGGCTTCACCTCCTGCAGTTCAGATTCCTCTGGGTGACACATGGCTCTGGAGCGTGGCTATGGGAGACTGGGGCAGCCCAAGAGGGGAGCAGGTGTCACCATCCTCCCTCATTTTTCTGCATATACAGCCAGGCTTCCTAAAACAGAGACCTCCTGCTTTAAAAAGAGATGGCGCCTGGATCTAGGGGTCTTTCCAAATATTTGTTTTATTGCCAAGCCTTCAGAGAGGTCAAGGAGGAACACAATCTCTCAATCCTAAGCTCCTTTCTCACTTGCTCTGTCTGCTGTTGCCAGAGCTGTGGCACCTCCGCCTGTCTCCTCTGCTCCAGTAATTACCAGCCTGCTGGCACACAGAGAGAGAGAATGGCAGGAGCAACAGAGGGCTGGCTGGGTCACAAACCAGCAAGCAGATCTGCAAGTGCAGGCAGCTTGCATCATACACAAACTAAACCCTGGGAATTTGGGATCTAGTGTGTCAGGATGGGAAAAGTATGAGGCTGCCCTTCACGGAAAGCCAGGACTCTCAATGCCCTGAGATGCTCCAGTCTTTCCATTATAGGCTTTGCTGCTTCAAAGCACATCAGACTTTGAAACAAGTACTAGATCTGTTAGACAAGCAGTAAGAAAAAGTGAAACCCAATCCAGGCCACCTCACAGCCAGCCTTTACCATCCAAGGACTGTGCATTGGTCCTAAAAGGCAACAGGAAATTAACATGGGCCAGCAAGGGCTGTGAACAAACAGTAAATAAACCCCAGAAACCAGGATGTATGATCAGTATCCATCTCCACACATTCCACCTTCAGCTGCACATACTTAGTGACTTCCCAGACAGTACATATATTCCACTTTTTCCAATGCAGTTCGCCTTATTGCTGGCTTGAATGTGTTACAACATGTTATTTACTTCTGTCTGGAGACCTTTGTGCAGCTTCCCCTCCTGGCCCCACAGATCAAACATGGATGGACTCTGCCCTCAGAGTAGCACAAGCCAGATTCAGAAGGGGCAGGGGAGGTCTGAGAGGTTTAATGGCCCAAAGCATTTAAGTTGGCCCTCCCGCACAGAGCTTCTGCCAAGGCTGCAGGAAGTGAGTCACTGCTGGTGCTGGAGAGGGGCTCTGGAGTTCGTAGTCACCCCGTGGAAAGGCCTGGAGCAGCGGACAGGCTCTGCTCAGGGATCAGCCAGCATTCGATTCCTGTTTGTGTCCCAAGTGAATCATTCCCAACAGCTGTCACCGTGCCTGACTGTGCTGCTCATGTGCTTTCTATTAACTGAGAAAACAAGCCAGGCTGCTCCCAAGCATGGGGAGTTTGCCTTGTGGCAGTGGGGGAGTGGAGAGGGGAAAACCTGGGAAATCCAACTCTGTGCTTTAACCCTGCACACAAGGCACTGGTTTCCATGAGTGGGAACGGACACCACTAACAGGCTTATTGGGGTGTCCTTGACTCCATTTCTGCACAACTTTCCTCTCCGCTCAGCTGTCTAAATGCAACTTCTATGGATGTTCTGTCATCAAATTGACTCCCACATACATGCCACTATTCCTCAAAAGCTACAACCCTATGCCCGGCAGAGCCAGCTTTTCAAGAAGTATTTTAAGAGACCACTGAAGGCACAACCCAGAGAAACATTCCCATTCAAAACCTGTAGCAATGCCCTGCAGGCATCACCGACAGCACCATGCAGCCAGGAAGGAACCACAGAGTAAGAGCAGGGAATAAGGGCCTTCAACAGCACGGAAAGGGCTTGAGGAAAAAAAGCCTAAGCTAAGTGGATGGAAAGTCACAGCCTCCCTGCGTGACTTAGGGTAAGTCTCTGTGCCTCAGTTCCACCCCTTCTGCTAAGCAGAGGTGAAGGTGACCGCAGTGGGCTGGAAGGACCAAACAGCTCTTAAGGTCTTTGGTGCATTCAGAGGAAAGGAGCTATAGACATGCAAAACTGTGGCTACTAATTGAAAGAGCACAAAGAGAACAGCCGAGGCTTCACTCCCCTCCTGCTTGGGTCACTCCCCTATGGGAAAAACGCTGGGGTTGTGCTTTCCACCTCAGCCAAAAATAATCAGCAAGCTGCAGGGGGTAGAGGGCCCGGGGAGGGACAGAAAATTTCTCTTCACAGGCTGCCAGAGCAGAGAGGCTGCACTACATAATGAGAAATACATTCCTTTCCTCCCCATTCCCTCTCCTGCAGCCACCTCTTCACAGAAAAAACATATGGGCCTGCTCCAAAAGACATTGGAGTGTGAAGCCCAAGCCAGTGGTTCTTTACTTCCCTTCGAGACAAAGAGTCTGCTAACTAAAATAGGATGTTTGTGCATTAATCCCATTGCTGCTCTCAGATGGCCTCCAGCTCCCATCAAGTATAGCTTGAGGTGAACGGAAAATACAAAGTTACACTGAGTGGACAAAAGATATATAATGCTACAAAAAAGGCTGCGCACCCATCCCCTTCTGACACCCAAACAGCACTATTGGCTCCTCAGCTACTGTAGGAGCCAGCCCAATTACTGCACTCCTGGTTTTCAAAACCATTCCACAGGCTTTCAGTACACTCACCTAATAGACCTGAAGTAATAATTTAACAGAAGCAAAGCATTTGTGGGACTGAAATTCCATTTCTTGGAGAAACATGGCACTTGAGGGACCGAATAGCACTGACTTTGATGATTTTTAAGCAAATTCTTCCAAAAGTGGAATTTAGCCACCTGAGAAAACACTCCTTGTCTCACCTCTGCTCATTCGTGAACATTCAGGGTTGCACACTCTACTATCGTGCTTATAGGAGCATTCTACCCTGCAACTGTGAAACACCTTCACAAAAATCTCTTATGTCACTCCCTCCTCATATCTCTCTACCAGTATCTGTTCCTCGCCAATGTCACTATGGAGCTGGCCAGTGAATTACTTGGAATGGACTTTTTTGGAGACATGCTGTATAAATAAGACTCAGACAATATTCAGCTTATTTTGATTAAGTAAAACCATTTGGTTTTAATCTTGCCTCTGAGAAAAGGAAGCTATTTAGTTATGTCTCACAGTAAAGGCCTGGTTCCTTACTATATGATGTGTCTTTACAATGACCGGGTCTCCAAGCTCTATCATGCATTGCATACAAGATCCTCCCCTGACTCCATGCCTCAAATTCTTCATCTATTCATAGAGGACACTAATATTTTCTATCCTTAGCAAAAAGTATAAGAAGATAGGAATTATCTGAGATTTAAAATAGAATCACTGAGGTTGGGAATTGCTAAACACCATCACCCTGTACACTCTTTTGCCAGCTAGTGTCCCATACACATTCACAATATAAAACTCTATGCATTCACTTTATTTCACCCGTATCCACTGAAAACAAGGCAGGGTCTTAATCCAGTATTCTACTGGAGGCCAGTACACTCATTCCAATAGCAACCAGGCCAGAGAAGGGTGCAGAACTAACCTAGTAACACAGGCGATACATCTCACTCATGTCCACTATTTACCTATTATTCACTGTCAGGTAAAAAGCAGCCCATTTTTCTGCCAACATCCCATGCAAAAACCCACCACCTAAACCTGGGACGACACTGAAACATTCCCCGCTACTGTTTTGGTGTAAAAAAAAAAAATAATAAAAATGCCTAAATTATCAAACCAACACTACAGAGAACAGCGGGAAAAAGAATAAAGGGAAAGGAAGTAACAAACTCGTAAGTAAAGCCAACCCAGACATCCATCACAGGATGCCAGGGCATATACAGAAAACTCTTCACTGTTAATAAAAGTTCTTTCTCCCATGTTATGTAGGAAATCCTCATCTCACATGCCTCTGCCTAGTGTGTGGGCAAATGACTGTCATACTTACCTGTGTTGTAGATAACCTCTGGACACATGTAAAAGTTCATTCTCAATGTAGTCCCTGTGCTTTCGCGGGTGCTATGCTTTCACTGCTAAATAAAACAAGTCCGTGTCAAAAGACAGCTGATGTATGTGGTGTTAAGCACATTATTGCTTCCAGCTTTCATTTTCCAGAGATATTGCTGGGGCTGCCACTATGGCCTATGTCCTGCAGAGATGGACTTGACCAGAGTATTGCAATTTGCTTTCTCCAACATCCTATTGCTGACCCTTGTCTGTGATTGTTGTGTTTCAAATCACCACGCTTCCTCCTCTTAGTCAGAAACTTGGCTTCTCTCCAGAGGATGTTCAGGAGAGAAATACAGGTTAGAATAACCCTCCACCTTAAACTCCCCAGCATCTTCGCCTCAGCCACTCCTTTTCCACGTCATTAGCATCAGGGCTGTAGGATGCCAGGAAGAGGAAGCCTTCAGTGGGAGCTCAGGGCTAATTGACATGCCTTTCAGGCAGCAGCGGTGCCAGGAATCGAACTACTGTCCCCAGGGAGTGGCGGCAGAGGCAGCAAAAACCTTCCTCAGTGGCAGACGAGTTTTTCCATTTCCTTGGTTTCAAATCTTGCTTCTGTTCTCCCCAGTCTCTGCTGTGGCTCCAGCCGCGAATTCTAGGGAAGCCCAGCTGCCTCAGCAGGTATGGTCTCGTTAATGAGCAATTAGCTCCTAGCCTAATTGGGCAGCAGAATGGCTAATGAGCCCAGCCATGGTTGTCTGTGCCCTCATTATCCTGTGCTCAGCCAGTGGTAATACTGAACTTCTGTCCCATTTCCGTCACGCCACGATCAGAGCACTGGCTGCAAGCTTAGATGTGCCAGCACTTTCTGCCTTTTAGTGCTCCAAAGTTGACGGTTTGTCTTAATCTGTTTCCTCTAGCAGTCCTGGAAAAGCTGCTCTCACCTCTGCACTGTACAACCAGATCATCCCTCCCCTTGTCTGACTCCTGCTCTTTCACTCAGCAGGTTTTTGATCTCTCTTTGATATATTTATATTTGCGAACATGCATACAAATATTTAAGTATTTGTCTATGCATACATACATATGTGTGTGTATATATATGCATACAAGGTTGAGACTTGTGAAAATAAACTAAGGTAGTGCTTACCTGCCTACGGAATACCATTGGTTAAAACATTTCCAGTGCAACACAGAACACTAATACGTCTGTCTTTAGTATGTATCAAGAAGGAGGCCTAATAAACTCAGGCACTCTTAAGCACCCACAGAGGAATCCTTATGCCAAAGACACTGCAGTGTTAGAAAGAAGGCAAGGTTAATCCAAATCTTTGCTTTCTAATTCTAAGTCACAAATCTTCAAGTCACACAAACCCGTTTTGATTTGCTCTACTTTGGAGCACAAGGTAGGGAGTCACCAGTTGTTGAATTTTGCCCAGCCTCATAGCTATTTTCTATCATTTTTATTCCTGAAGTGAACAATAAGGATAGGAGAAAAATGAGCTGCTCCCTTGCAAGAGCCACTGACCAGACTTTGCTGACTGCCAGGAGGTTGGGAAATCTTCATGAAGTTGTCTGTCTCTCAGTTGTGAATATACTGATAAAAAGCGCCTATCCTCACACATCTCAAAGCATCCTACAGGAAAATGATTGTTTCACACAGCTATAACAGTAGGTACATCAGTTCTTAACAGAGAACCTCAACATTATGTGCCAGTTTAACAGGATACATGAAAGATGCACTATCCAATTAACTAGCAAAGCACTCTGTCAGAACACATCTTTACTTTGTAGCATCTGGATTAAGAAATCTCTTGTTTAAAGTGACATATGACGCTTAATGACAGCAGACAGTTGTCCTGGACCAAAACCACGACAACAGTCAAGGCTGGGGTTTGGGTTTTGTTTGGTTTTTTTGTTTTTGTTTTTGTTTTTTTTTTTTGTTTTGTTTTTTTTGTTTTGGTTTTTTTTTTAAGTTTTTGTTTGTTTGGGTTTTTTGTTTGGCTGTTTTTTTTTTAAGTCTTATCCAGCTGCTAGGTTTTGGATAATCCAAGTCACATTACTACAATGTGAAATATTTCATAGCTCTACCTGCTGCAGCAATGAACTCTGTTCCTTCTAGGATTGATTATTCCAACTTCCTGCAGTTCCTGATAAGGCTTTCCAGTGGCTGCTGATGGTTTTAAAACATGTCTTCTTCTGCCTCCAGGGTACTTTCTTATATTAGATTATCTCAACAGATCACACCCGCTTTTTAGTCGCTTCACTGCCTTCCTGTTAAGAACCAAAATGATTTTTTAACTGCTCTTTTGCCCTAGAAGGACTTATTTGACCTTGTTTTACCCCACCTAGCGGTTCTCCTCCTAGGTGCTCCATGAAATCAGCCAGTACAAGAGCAAGCCATCACGTCCATTTTCTGTACGTCCTGAGACACCTCAATGTCTCCACTTTTCACTGAGCATTTATACTTTCATTGAACTGTACATTTTTGGAACCCACAGACTGAAAATCAAACAAAACTTTCCCTCCTCTCAGCCTTTATACAAATGTCTTACCGTTGCTTTTTCTGACAGTCCTGAAATACTGTGCCACCCTGTTCACCCATCCTGAACAAACTCCTTTAGCACAGAATAAGCAGCTGTAAGAAAGGAACCAGGGGTTCATCCTACACCAGTGCTAATGATGCTTCCAGAGCAGGCACACCACTCAGAGGCACGAACAACCCTTTATGTTTTACACATATGGAGAAAAGAAAGACTGGGTCAAAATTTTAAATAATGAGCTTTTTTTAGGCCAAACCTTGTCAACATTTATTAATTCTTGCCCAAGCTGCTAGTAACCAGACTAAAATCCAACACATCTTTAATTTAGGACAGATGGACAACCTTATTTCACCGTGGCTTCCCAACACTGTGTTGGGCCCTTTCATAATCTTTTTCACTTAAAATCTCCAAGCATTTGACAATCCTTAATGCAAACTTCACACCACTCAAATCTCCAGAAGAGGAAGCTGAAGCACTGAGAAACACTGCGCAAGCAATGGCAGATAAACCTTCTCATAAAAAACATGCTGTGCATTGAACCATTAACAACCTGTACTACTATCTTTAAAGGGCTAATTTAATGAATGGAACAAATGCTGAAACACAAGCCAGTTAGAGAAGCTCCTCATGTCTTTTCCCTAGCATGTGCTGAAATGCTTCCCTGCTACTGGGAAGCACAGTCGTGTGCATGGGATTGATTTCCCGTAAGTCCCAGACTGCATAATACCAGGCATTCCACAGGGGCAGGCAGCAAACAGAATATTGTGTCCATTTTGACAGTCTCTCCTTTTACTGTGGGCTCCCCACAGCGTTTCTTTTTAAAAAGGCTTTTGCACAGCCCTGTTTATATCTCCTGGCTCACCCTCCTCCTCTGGCTAATATTTTATTTATTGCATCCTGATCCTAACAAGTAAGCTTCTTCCCCAATCACTGCTAATTAGACTGGGTGTCTCTCCAGAGCTTATACGCACACAGATCCAGACAGAACATAGATATGCTTTGCAATTTGCAGGAAATATTCAGTGTCCACATAGATTGTCCAAAGACCATAGTGCTTGAATAGACATATTCTACCCATAAGTCCAGGTATCAGCAAGCAGAATTAATATTGCATTTCACTGAAAGCAGAAGATAACAAGAGACTGGGCAAGCTCATATATTGATTTCGCAAAAGCAATACAATGGAAGACATCTAAGGGGAACTATTTATCTTCCCCTCTCTCTGGTCTGTTTCAAAAAGCTGGTTACTGGGTCAGGGTTGAACCTTGTTGCTCTCAAAGTCATCTCTCTGCTTTTGATACTGGCAAGAAGTTTTTCCAGCCAAAAATGCAGACTTTGAATTTCCTTTTCAGGGCAAATCCATGATTGTACGCTTTTTTTGCATTTTCAAGACAAAAGTGGAGAAAAGGTGAAGCCATGAATGTGTGTGTAGGGGAATGGACACACGACTTGCCAGGAGCTAGACAGTGGTTGAGGGCCTTGCAGTAAAAGCTAAATAGAAAGGCATTTCTGGAAGCTAGAAGATGGTACTGCAGTCCAAGGAAAGGTCTCCAGAAAATAAGCAGTAAATCTTGTTCCCTGTATGTAAGAAATCAATATTGGTATTGGACCAGGGACATCAGAAATGGGAGAAATTTCATACTGAAAAAGGTATTTACAACACAGCAGATCTTAGACAAGGGAATAGAGAGCTGTATTTCACCTAGTGAATTCAGTCATTAGACAGAATTAACAGCAGCCATTTCTCATCTGTTGCAGAAGATAAGAATAGTTTGGCCAACCCTATGTACCAATACAGAAAAGGCAACTCAAAGGAGGCTCTTCTATGGATGTTTTTCTACATGGATACATGAAGAAGTCATTTAAGTAGGCTCATTTCCAGGGAAATAGTTAAAATGCAACCAGCACAAGCTGTGTGTAGGAGTTGGTAGCAAGTCAGGAGCTGCTCAAAGCAGGATTTGAACTGCCGAAGTCTAAACTTCTGACCTTCCAGCTCTAGGAAGGCGGGGAGGGGGAGAAACAGTAGAGGTGGATAGGGAGTAGCGGAGAAGGTCATAAATCTTATCATTCCTCCACAAGCATTCAGAGTGACATGAACGAGTTGTTCCCCACCAGCAGTGCTGCAAAAGATGAGGAGCTGAGCAGGTGGGCTGCAGGATGGACTCTCGAGTAGACCCCACAGAGCAGTTCTTCACAGGAAAAAATGAGTGATTTGTGAGTCCAGCTGGAGCCAAATCACCTTTTGCCACCAGAGTCATGGCAAGTTAAGAGGAGAAATCTATAATCCTCTACCATTCCTGCATGGGGGATGAGGGAGATGTGCTCCCTGGTGCATGGCAGAATGGGGTGCTGTCATTTATCTCCTCAAAGACTGTATTAAAAATAAAAGCTGAGAAGCCACCAGCTGAATGCCATGCACATGCTGGGCAGAAGACCAAGGGCCTTGCTCTTTCTCATTTTACAGACATAGGCCACTAGCATAGGAGATGCTAAATATCAAAGGGTGTAACTTAAACTGTCCCATGGACTTGGCAGGGTTGGTGGGGAGAGGGTTAACACCTGGCTGTGAGGACAACATGAATCATAGAACCATAGGGTTAGAAGGGACCTCTGGAGATCACCCAGTCCCACCCCCTGCCAAAGCAGGGTCACCTTAGAGCAGGTTGCATAGAAATGCGTCCAGGTGGGTTTTGAATGTCTCAAGAGATGGAGACTCCCCCACCTCTCTGGGCAGCCTGTGCCAGGGCTCTGCCACCCTCACAGCAAAGAAGCTCCTCCTCATGTTGAGATGGAACTTCCCATGGTCAAGTTTGTGCCTGTTACCTCTTGTCCTGTCATTGGGCACCACTGACAAGAGCCTGGCCCCATCCTCCTGACACCCACCCTTCAAGTATTTATAAGCGTTGATAAGATCCCTCCTCAGCCGTCTTTTTTCCAGACTGAAGAGACCCAAATCCCTCAGCCTTTCTTCATCAGAGAGGTGTTCCAGTCCCCTAATCATCTTCGTAGCCCTTTGCTGCACCTTCTCCAGCAGTTCCCTGTCCTTCTTGAACCAGGGAGCCCAGAACTGGACCCAGTACTCCAGGTGTGGCCTCACCAAGGCAGAGTAGAGGGGGAGAATGACCTCCCTCCACCTGCTGGCCACACTCTTCTTGATGCACCCCAGGATGCCACTGGCCGCCTTGGCCACAAGGGCACATTGCTGACTCATGGTCATCCTGCTGTCCACCAGGACTCCCAGGTTTCTTTCCACCAAAGAAGGCTTGCTCTTAGCAACATGCTGGTCCATTCCAAGTTCATTCGTGGAGTAGTCAGGTTGTTTGCTTTTGGCTACTCTTGATTGACTTCCACCTGGCTGGGATTCAAGTCAGTCATGACAGACTACACCAACATATACACCAGCTCGTTACACTACACTTCCCACTCCTTGCCCCAGGTCTGAGGACATCTTTGCAGAAAGACCCTGCACATGGATGGAACATCGACACAGGGAACAGAGACTGCTTTCCCTGGAAAACTCAAGATCATACAACCTGATAAGCACAGATCTCTGTCCTAGTAAGCTAAGAGGCAGGACAAAAAGAAACCAGGACAAAGAGAAAAGGCATTTCAAAGCTTGGAATCAACACCCAGACCAGCCCCTACGGTCATTTTGATAGCAGATTTGCATGCACAAGCAGTGCTATACACACACACAAATTCAGTGTGTATATATATATACACACATATACATGCTACATATTTATATATCAACAAAGATCACTGAAGGAGGCAGGGAGCCAGGCACCTGCTGTCACTTCCCCCTGCCTTTCATGGCCTTTGAGCAACATGCTCAGCTGCTCTGAGCTCCTCTTCCTTCACAATTTGTTTTCTGTGGCAGTGACAAAATGCTGCTGGTATTCTTAATACAGGCAAGACACCACTCCTACCCTCAAAGAGCTTGCCTAACACCAGTAATTAGAGATACTGCGTAACATAGCTAATTACTACCTGAATTAATTTAAATAATTCTTAGATATTGTCAGCTAGCCACAATCTCTTAATAACTTTACATACAAAAAAAGAGTTACACAGAGTACTAGTGCGTATTTCATGTAGACACATAGGTAACATCCTCAGCCAGGAAATCCAGCTACGACCGGCAGGCTGAGTTGACACCAAAACCCAACCTCACTGCTGGGCACAGAGAGGAGGCAGTGAAGGCCCCAGTTTGTGATTTGGAATGAAATGTCTCAGCATAGGGTTGCATGGCATTGTGACCAAGTCACATCCTCAAGTATTCTTACCACAACATGCTTGGGAGCAGCATGGCTCACATTAGAGCAGGTCCAGAGCAGAAGGACTCCACACCTGTCTCTGAACTGAAAAAAATTATTCTATTAAACAATCTTATCCCAACTTCTACCCTTGAGGGGGAACGACTTTTAGGGGAGCTCTGTAAGGTTTGGAGGGCTTGGGGGCAGGGAAGTAATGTGGGGAGATGGCAAGAACTGTCAAAGCGGCCTCTACTATCATTCTCTTTAAAATTGATTTTTCAGGGGCAATGTATTTGCCACATAGAAGAAAAGCAGTTCTCTTCCTGCCTGCCCCGAGGAGCCCTCTGCATCCCGTGTAACACTGCTGCCACCATGCCATTTCACTGCCTGCCTCCATGCATTGCTGTGCAATGGCCTATGCCTTCACACACTTCTTTTGCTACCTGTATCTTCAGAGACCTTCAATGGAGTTGGATGTTGACCTCAACAGAAAACACTAGTGCCATTAACTGGAGCAGCCAGATCAGCCAACAAATGTCCTACCTACATAACAGATCAAAAACTTGGAGCTCCAACCTCCTTTGTCACATCTTAGTCCTGCAGACTGTCAGGAACTGGGTGGCGCGTAAAGTAAAGGCAGGGTTGGGGATGGCACAAATGCAGGCTGGGTAACAAGGGGCCCTGGCTTCACATTTGCAGGTGCTTACACATTGAAGCTGTGCCCAAGCACAGTCCATGCACACCAGTTTTGGACATACTCCACAACCCCCTTAATGCTCTGATACCAGGAGCTGGACACCCACTCTGTGACAGGATTACTACAAGGGAAATATTCCACAAAGCCAAACTCCCCGTAAGACATCTTGAAGTAAGTCCCATCTCAATATACAGGATCCACGTGCAGAAAAGAGAGGACTAATCAATAAGGTCAGAAGCATTTTATGTAGGGCATCCTCTACCAATACAACAGAGACCAGTCCTTACTAGACCAATACTGTTTGACAGTAGCCATTGATCACCACAGTACATCTGCTTGATAAATGACATCCATCTTCAGCAGTAACTGACAGGCACGCTGGCATGCCCTTCAGACAAATGCTAGCTCTCAAGAGGCTGTGACAGTCAAACCAAGAAAGCCAAAAAGTCTAGAGGAAAACCCCTTGTGCCATCACCCAGCTGCTGAATGGTGGAGAAGAAGAGGGCTGTTGTTAGCTGGGGTTCTTGTATTAAATATTATTGTATGGCTTGTGTATTTTTCAAGTTCAAGAGTGAGCCTGCAGTTGAGGCCATCTAAAAGAAACAAATATTCTCAGGACAGCTGCCTTGTGTTTATATCCCTGTTTCCATACAAGGGCATCAAAAGCATTACTTGCAGGGAGGGAAACCAAGGCACCAAGAGGCAGTGCAACTCACACAGGGCCACACAGCCGGTCAAGAGTCCAGACAAGAATTCCTAGACTGCATTCTCCCAGGATATAAATGTGCACACACACACACAGAGCAACTCACTTAAAAGGTCTGTCTCTCCCAGCCTCAAATGTGGAACAAGCGAAGCAAAAGAGAATCGTGACCACTCTGCAGCACCAGATAAAGCCAAAACGTGCACAGTGCAGAGTCATGAGGGGAAAAGGAAGCAGCTGGAAAGTTTTGGCAACAGGAACTTGCAAAACAAACAAAACCCAAGAAAAGCCACAGACTTGCAGTGTTGTGTGGGAGCAGGTGGCCCTGGATCTCACAGGCCTCTTCTCCCCTGCTCTGAGGAAGCCCATGCTGCAGTGTTTGTGGAAGTCTTGCTTTTTGACCACGACTTTGGTACAGTAGTTACTGTGATTTCCTCAAGTTTTCCTGGAAATAGATACTTAAGGATGAGGGTTGAATTCCTTTCTTCCAAGCATTTGCTGCCATCCGGTGGCAAAAGCTGCAATGGCATCCAGGCCTCCAGGCCACCCTTGGCAGGCAACAACCTGCAGCCTGGTCCGAGTCACTGGGGAGCCCAGTCAGCATCCAGAGCAGGTAGCCCCTGGAAAGAGGGAGGGAGGTCTCACACCTACCTGGACAGGGAAAGAGCTGGGTGAATCACAGACAGAAATCTACTGCTGCAGGAAACTATCAAATTACATTGAGGGCTGAAGTTGGGACAATTTCTTACTGCAAGCCTCACATCCCTTGTCTTCCTTCAGATGGTGTCTCCTCTCATGCCACTGTCCTTTCTATTGCCCCCGGCCCAAGGTGGAAGAAGGAGTTTCCCTGCCCCAGGGCCAGCACTCCAGTAGCCAGGAGGCACTGTAAAGGCAGCTTTGCCAAGTCCCTGCAGTCCAGCTGGGCACAGGAATGCATGCCAGGGACATTGGCCAACTGTTCATGTTTTCTTATTTGCAATCTTGTAAATAAAAGTCAGTCAGACAAGAGCCTTGGAGGCCAAGCCAGAAACAGTCTAGTCCCTCATCATCTGAGAGCGTCTGCTGTACATGACTCAGAACTCAGTCTGGCACATGCAAAAATACACAGAGCACTGCACTTTTCAGGAACACTGCACGGCAAGTATGTTAGAATGGTGATTAAAAAAAGCAGCAGCCACATACCTAGACGCTCTAAGGGGCAGAGCAGAGATGCCTGAAATTTAGTATTCCTCAACCAATAAGAAAGAGCCAGCCATCTTCTTAAGAGACAGACTTTATCCATTGCAAAGGCTTAGACATAACAAGTAATAATGTAAGAAGTGCAAGCCCAGATCTTCACTTTCCAAATGTTGCAGCAAAGGCTCAGTTCATCATCTGTTGTGTCCCAGCACCTCAGAGCAAACAAATGACCGTGCAACGTGGCACACGCTGTGCAAAACATGCCGTTCATTCGTCTTACAGAGATTACACATTTAGGTAGAACATCATAAGTACTGCTCTCAATTACTCCAAATAAATCCAGCTGAATTCAACACCATTTCTCCTACTTTACGGTGGTGTAACCAGCAGCTCGCGATGGACCACTTCAGAACAGATGCTTATGCTTCAAGCTGTAATTGGTCAGAAGCACTGGAGAAGACCAATGGAGACTGAAGTATTATCTTACTGCCTCCTCCAAAGCACCAGCTCCAGTGCATTAGGAGACAGATCCACACCATGTAACTACAGGACCTTATTAGCAGAACAGAAGGTGTAAGTAAACTCAGCAACCTATGTTCAAATCACATCTGAAATCGTGTGACTGCAATTATTAATTCTGCAGCCATTAGGATTCAAGGGTCTCAACATGCTTTACCAAGTTCTCTTCCATCTATATTGCACAAATACAAATAGTAGAAATCCACCTCTTCAGAGCTCTTTTGAAAGAGCAAACCCAGAATTTAGAGCAAGTCAGTATCCTCATCTGTTTTATACACAGGGAAACCAAGGCACAGCACACCAGCACTGGGATCTGTGGCAGAACCAAACAGCACCCAGACAGATTGGCAAAACCATCAGCCCAGGTCCTGTGGGACAGCTGTATCTATCTTTCAAGGGGCCATTAAGCAATTTGTCATGAATGCCGAAATGCTGTTTGAGAGAAACAGAAGCCTGGAGTTTCAGGGAGGATTTAGAGCAACTGAGATCCACTGGCAGAGTAAGCTGAATTGCCACCAACCCCCCCCATGCCTATCAGCCTCTCGCTGTCAGGAACAGTGCAGTGAAGTTACCTCAAACCAAAGTCCAAGTCAAAAGGAAAAGAAATACCACTTATACAAGGCACCACTTAGAGGTGGTACTGGCAGGAGACACACACACAGAATTGACACTTTGATGTGGAATATGAAATATATAGAGAAAGAGCTATGTTTTGCACTTTAGTGTGACACCTCTTTACCTGCTTTTCCTTTTAACAAGGCAGGAGGGGGTATGATAATAGAGTTTCCAGAATTTCCTGACTTTGCCCAAGATGATCATCAACAAGCAGATGTTACTTCGCTGAAGTGACTCAGAAAATCTTTCACTCTATCTTTGTGTGGGGATCTGTACTGAATTCCTTTACTCAACCCTCAGCCCAAGTCAGAAGAGACTGTCCCAGTGCACAGGGAGGAGCACCAGGGAACTCTGTCCAGCCCATGTTCTTTTGTGTCCCACTATTAAGGCACCTTAGTTCTTTCCAACATATTACACTCAAGAGCCCAAGTTGTACTCCCCAACTGCAACAAGCCTTACACAATTTCTTTTCCCTCTCCTTTATGCTTCCTATTTCTTATTCCATCTGAGGCACTTGCTTAAAAAACAAATGTGGTCCTATCACCCCAGAACAATACATTTCAAATAAGCATACAAAAGACCTTTTATTGACATGAATAAATTGATTGGGACCATTACTTTGTAGCTGCTTCCCACAGAAAAAGCCTCTTAAAGGCAGCCTGAGGCAGGGAAGAAACATTTACATTTAGATGAAGGCGTTTCTGTCACAGCACCTCCCAACAGTTTCTGGCCCCAGGTATTGTCTCCAGAAGAAATTAGTAAAGTCAAGGAGCTTTGCTTTAAATAACACAGAAGGAACAGGGAAATAATATTTCTACAGTCCCACTGCAAGCATATTGGAATCACATAATCTGTAGCAAAGCGATGTCAACAGGTGAAAGGAGAGAAGCATCATCACACTGGGGAGAAACAGCCAAGAGCCTATGTCTGGAAATTCATTTTTCCAGCACAAACTGTTAAAATGCCCTACTTTGTGTATACCGAACAGTTACAGAGGTTTCTATCACCAGGCTATGCAACAGTTCCCTTACACACTGACAATGGGCTAGATTCAATGCTGCTGTGGAACACAGTAGTACCATCACAAATTTACACCGTGTAGGCTTTACCTCCAGCCTTTATACAGTTCATTACACTCTAAGTCTTCAAGACACCTGACAAATGAAACGCATGGTACATTGCTTCAGTCCTGATAGAGTGGAAGTGCTTTGCAAAGGTACCTATTTTAATGTTTTTTTTTTTCCCCAGTGAGCACCAATCTGACAAGGATTTTCACTGCCCTTGGCATCCACCATGTCCCCAACCACCACAGAAATGTCAGTGAACAATAACTGACCTGCATTTTTTGCTGCTGTCATTGAAAGGCTTGTCTGTGCTAGAAATTTGTCCTGTTTCAGCCCAACACAATAGTTACAAGAGTAAAAGCAACAGATGCAAGTATAATGAATAAAATTATGGTTTACTGCTTTATCTATTGTAATGGAATAAGTATTTTGCAATCAATCAGCTGGGAAAGAAAAGTTAAGTATTGTCACCTTCCTAATCAATACCACCTACAGTAAAAATCAGCACAGATTAGGCTTTAACGGTTGGATGAAGGACAGACAGATTACAAACCCTCCAGGTTCAGCACATTCTCCTGTTGAGCCAAAAAGCAAACCAAAAGATGGTGAGAAACTAGAAAACCTCATTAAGAGTTTCAAAGGAAAGAAAGGATGTGCAACAGATTCTGAGAGAGGATATAGTCAGGGGATTATTTAAGTATTGTCATCTGAATTAATCAGTACTTACAGCTCAGTGCCACCCTAGGGACTGAAGTCTCTGCTCAGATTCCAACTCTTAAGGTCAACTCAGAACAAGTTACAATCTACACAAGTGCAGGCAAAGCTTCCCCATATGCTGAGGCAGCTGCAGAAAACTTCCCGGCTGCTCTCCTGACGGCCTGCCTTCACCTGGAGACTCCCTGTACGTCAGCACAGAATGTGCACATGATGGAATGTTTAATTAAATGCTGTTTTATTACAAGCAGTAAGACACTTCACAGTGTCGCTACGTCAACCTTAGCATTTTGCAAACCATTTCAGTTTTGTATCACAAGACAATTGTACGCTTTTCAAACTGTGGCAGCAGTTGCAAAGATGTACTGCTCATTCTAGAAAATCAGCATCATACTTTTTTTTCCTCTTCTTGAGAAGTAACATGGTGGCATCAGGAGCCAAATGAAAAACATGCTGGCACAAGGGCACAGTATATAGGCATTTGCATATGTATTGAAGATAAACCCTTCAAAATTCCCAAAGGTACAGCTCCACAAACTGTTGAAACACTTGACGCTCTCCAGCCTTCGTTCTGACATGCACCTCAAGCTCATCATCATTCCTGACACATCCACAGGAAGGGTGTATTTCCCTGTCTCCCAGTCTGTATCTTTAGTGGCCATGTATCTAGATAGTGCTAGTAAATCCAAACTATAATCCTCATTTACCTTCATGTTTCCACCCCCCAGACAGCAGCTAGAGGGATACTTCCAACATAGAACGACCTTACCGGCAGACACATTGGACATCGCGCAACTTTGTCTGCTAGAACATTAAGGGCCAAGTAGACCCTTTCACAGAAAAAAAAAAAAACAGCACACAATTCGTGTATTTCAAAACGGACACTCTGACTGTTAATAATTTTCTCTGTTAATCCTCTCCCCCCTACTTCCAATAAATTGTCACAGATGCTCCCTTGGTGACAAACAAAACCCTCGGTATCATGAAGCGCTGAAGCTCAATGGAGCTTCTTAAGGAAACTGGGTAGTGTTCCTTTACTCCTTTGCTACTAAGCATCCTCTTGTGCTTCTTAAAATACTGCTACTGATATCCATTTTATGTGCTACTATATAAAAAGCATTAAGCTGTGAAGGAACAGACTAGAGAGAAGCCAAAAGAAGGATAAAACAGTGGCAGTTAGATGACAATAAAACAGTCCAACTTAGAGGGAGGAAAACCCCCCTATGAAGCTGTGTCTGAGTATTTTGAAAGCATACATTCAACCACGTTACCAGGCCAAGAATACTAGATTCCTTGTAATTTCCTAGACTTTGTAATTAGGGTTCATTCAAACAAGCTGCAATGCCAGAGAAATTTCCATCTTACAGATTTGACTAATAGTCCATTCCAGCAAAACCAAGACCCCAGGCAAAGTGAAATACAACTCCATTGACATCATGCACAGCTATTTCGAAGGCCAGTGCATCAATTTATTCCATAATTTCTCTCCCATACACATGTTCCCTGGTGCAGGAAACTCAGCCTTGCAGCTATAGCGATAGACAAGGGTGTTCATAAGCTAGGCAACAACTTTGTAGAGCATGCTTCTTTCTGATGACATTGCCACAGGTAAGGACATTTGACAAATATTTAAAGAGCTAACAAATAACAAAATGGAATTGCAACAGGATTCAGAAACTAAAAAGACCCAAAGTCATCCTGAGTAAAAGAAGTGGTAACAAGACTGATTGCTTGAATCTTTTCTGGATCTTTCACTTTGACAACTGTACTTCTGAGTTACTCTAAGTGTGCTTTGGTGTTAGGGAAAGCACACTACTTCATTAGTATTAATAACCAGTAAAGTTACTCATGCTTGCATTGAAGCTGGGCTTAATTTAGTGCCCTAAAATTTACATACTCTGAATTCCAAAACCTGAGAGATGTGCAAGCAATGGAATTACTAAATCCTGTCCTGGATGCAACTTCTACCTGCCAAGTGTCCTCCACTCACTAAGTGGTATTTTTTATAGTGCCTTTGCCTCCTTCTGCAGAGCGACACAAGATTAGCCTAACCCTTCCCAATACTCATGCAACCAGAAAGCAGATTTGAACAATGTTTATTGGGAAGACTCATTTCTCCCATTTGTTAGACGCAAGGAAGGCATGCTTACGTTGTGTCAGAAACCTGCGCTGCATCAACATTCACCAGTACATCCATTAGGTGCCACAAGTGACTGTTCTTAGTATACAGTTTTGCAAAATGTGTGTGTTTATGCAGACAGATGGGGTTTTTTTGCCAGATTCCTTCACTTGTTTTTTCCTTAGAGAGAGAGTGGGAAAGAGGATGGTCATTAGGCACAGGGCAGGGAAGCACATTCTTTACATATAGAGACAGAGCTGATTTTGCAGGGGCCAAGTTACCGCTTCTACAGAGATGAGCATTTATAAAGAACAAAAAGTAGCCTGACTAAATCATCCACTTGGGATTTGTGGTTTGTATTATGTTGTTTTTATCTTTTGCTCCAGTTCATTTTTGCAAAGTCAATAATAAGGCTTAATTACCTTGCATTAAAATAAAAAAAAAAAAGGAAACAAGCAGAACAGTATTTTGCAAAGGATGACTTGTACATGCAGGGGACACAGAAGGCTCTTCCCTTCAACATCAGACATCGAGTCTTTTCTGATACACTTAGGGTAAGAAACTACTGTGGGAGAAGACCCAATACAAACACCAGCAAGGTCTTCTCAAGCTTACCTGTCGCCAAGAAGGAAAAACATCCGTGACTGTCAATGCAGGAGCAAGCAGCTGACTGGGACACCTGGAGGATCACCTACGACAGCAACATGGAGGGCACGGAGCAAAAAGAACAAGGCCTTGGGGGTTTTGGCTGCCTCAGGGACCAAAGGATACTCGCCAGGAGGAACACAGAGGGATCCAGCTCGTTTGGGGACCAAGGGAAATTACCATGAGGGGCAGAGAGGAAGCTGGCTCTCAAATCCAGAGGAAGCTGGATCAAGGAACACTGCCAGGAGCGGCCGGGTGACTGTCTACACCAAGGTCTGGGCTTCCCTCCACAGGCAAACAGGCGTGGCTGCTCTCAGAGAAGAGGCCGTGCCTCAAGACTCACACCCGCCACCTTTCTGTCACCTTTTTCTCCGGCAGGAGAAAGGTTCCTACCCGGAGGGCGCTCCCCCACAGCGCCTTCCAGAAGCTTCCGGGCCAGCTGCTGCCAGCGCGGCCCCGCGCCGCCGGCCCCTCAGCGCCACAGGGCCCCGCCCTCAGCCCCGCCCCTCCCCACCGCTCCCTGAGGGAACCCGCCTCAGGATCCTCAGGGCCCAAACCCAACCCACAGGAGCTTCTAACAAAGGTCAGAAATTTCACAAAAAGCACTGTAAGAGTTACCTCTTTTCATGTTCAAAAAACAGAAACATCAAATTCCTGAACGAAACACTAGGCTTCATCTTTTCTCCTGAACGAATGTAAGCTGTAAAAAGCTATCCACGGCCTCGGAAGGACTGAAACACCCTACTGCCTACTGTTACTTTTTACAGCTGACATGACATTAAAATGAAGTCTGGTAACACACGTATAACAACGCCATGTGATAGATGGCTTTCCAACTTTTACCCTTGCAACAGCAAGGCATCATTAACACCACACCACTACTGCAATAGCAACTATACTGTTCAATTTATGGAGTAATAAAAATCCTCTTCAGCCTTGTCCCTGTAGGGTTCATCACTTAAAGTCTGGGAACTTGAACCTGTAGCAATAAAGGGAGGGCAGCCTAAGCCCATTCAAATTCATTAAGTGCAAGGAATAAAAAAAAAAAAAAAAAAAAAAAACAACAAATGTCAAAATAAATACCATAGCACATGTTCAGTGCAAGCCGGCCCCAGAAAAAGCACTTTCAGAAGCTATTTCCAGTAGCTGAGAACCGACCTTCCCCTTATAAAATGCCACAGGGTATAAATAGAGCAGCGTCTTCAAATACGCAGCTCCAAATTTCCATGCGATTTGTCACGAATACTTGTCCATCTGCTTCAAGCACACTCAAACAACAGGACACTCACTTCTCACTATACGCAGAGCCCTAATTAGCTTGAACTGGAGTCAAAATACTCACTACTTCCGAAAAAATCATAGATCAAAACCTAAGCAGAACAAGATGAAGAACGCAGCCTTCCCATCTCGCTTTTGACCAAACATTTATTCTGTAAAGATACTCACTGCCTCTCTCTGTAGCATCATAACATTTCCCTACGTTTTGGAAATGCCGATTATCACAAACTGCAAATATGGACCACTCAAACATCTAGCTCACACAAATACATTCTAATCCCCGATAGATGGAAGACAGGGAGCCATTACAAGTGTACACAAACATGTAACTTGATGCAATTGGAAAGCAAATTTTAGCTTTTCAGCAGGCAACAAACAGACAAATAGTTATTGTGCGTCTTCCTCTCTGTAATTATCATCCCTTTGGAATGCATCTCTTGCCAGCTCTCTATCAGTCGTGTGCAAGACAATTTTAATAGCACAAAGTAACAGCTCAGAAAATAAGCAGCATGAAAAACTCGGCTACTGGGGTATATATAGTGTACTAGATCTAAGTTCAAGCTTACACACCGTGAGTCATCAGGCCTCATTCTCCTTTGCATGTCTTCTGAACACTTTGGTTCACAGGCAAATTTAAAAGCAGATGACGGCACGCAGTCTTTCCTACTCCGTTGAAACTACGGGAATGGTTGAGAAGTTCTCATCTTTCTACTCTCCTTTGGCTGACGCAATAAGAGCTTATGCACGCACTTCATTTTAATAACTTGTTTGCGCTCTGGCAGATCAGTGGCTCAATATATTACCATTGTACACAAAGTCCCTGAAGTCACAACAGCCAAAACATCCTTACACATTCATTCTTACCAATTTGACTGCTTAACTTACAGAAAAACATGGCAAAGTTATGCAGTATGGCCCTAGAGCGTAAGTGTGCTTCAGGGAGGCAGAATATACCCTGGAACTGGACGCGATGTTGCTGTTTTGTGTACTGTGTATTAAAAAAAGAAATGACCTCAAAGAAGGAAAAAATAAAGCCAAGAAAGACAGGACAGCTTTGAAACAGACAAGACAGCCGTGCTGGCATCCCATATCATCCCAGCTGAAAATAACTCTTTTCCCACTAACAACAATCAACAGACACATTTCGCTTGCAGGCAAAACCTGGCTGCTGTAGTGTAGCTTGGTTTTATTTATGTCCACAAATATTTCAAAAAAATTACAAAATACTCAAATGGAGAGAACACAGAAGTCACGATTTCTGGGTTTCTACTCTGTTTACACTGTGTTATCCCATGGCAAACTACTCATATATACATTAAGCTTCAAGATATATATAAATGTAGCAGTCAGAATGTACACTCTGCTTTAACGGTGCAGTGAAACAAGCTCAACCATGACGACATAGAACAAGAGAGACGTTTCAAAAACACTAAAGCAAAATTAAAAAATAAACTTTAAAACAGAGGAAAAGTAATAGAGATTTCTTAAAGAAAATCAAAAGGTCTGGGTTCTTTTAACGGGGCATCGAACACCAAGATGGCTTCAAAAACCACTGCATGTAAAGTTGTAGTTAATCATTGGTCTAAAATGGAAGAATTTCAGTGCTTATTTGCTGAATGATTGGGGGGGGGAAGAGATCAATGAATAGCTTTTGAACAGACTGCAAACCTCAGCTGAAAAAAAAAAACCCACCCAAACGACAGACAGAGAGAGAGGACTTTTGGAGGCAATTAGGTTTTTTTTTCTTAAAAACTGTAACTAAAAATAACAGCAAAAGAGAAGGATCGGAAGAAATGACTGAAGTGGCTGAACTCCCCCAAACTCCCAAATTCCACATGGTAAGAACAAGGAGGAGAGGTTTAACTGAAATGTGCCTAATTAGACCTTTAAAGTAAACTGAGGCACTCTCTCTGCTGAGCAGACCGATCTTACTAGCTACTCCACTGCTAGCAAAAGTAAAAAAATGTTACTCAGAAGAAAACCATTTCACCTGATCACTGCAGAGCGCGACTGAAGACGACTTTACCATCCTCAATTCTAGCTTGACCTCATGGTTTCCAAATCTCAGAGACACTAGCTGTTCCTCCTAATACCTTCACAGAGAGTTCAAATATAGCAGATGGAACTAATTAAATGCTATTGCAGTTCTTAAGCACTGAGAAATCTGGAACGGAGGACAGAAAAAAAGGAAGATCGACATCAGCTGAAACAGTCCTCCTCTCCCTCCTATACACTTTTGCCTGAAGTGGACCGAGAATACCCTGATGCCTTTTTTTAATTGGTAAATTGATGTTACCAACAGGAATCTTTGGGCACTAACACTGCCACCGGCGTGAGACCCATGAGGTGGATAAAGCACTGTGCATGCCGCGCCTTCCATCAGAATCTATGATTAACTACAAGTTTATCAAACACGGCTCAGTACAGTCCTATGACACAACCATCACACTGAACAGTCTACAACAGCAGAGAGAGAGCACTCGTCAGTTAAGAGAGAGAATGGGGGGGGAAGTTATGCACCAGCAGAAAAAACAGCCAGCAGATTCAGATGTCCATTGGTTGCATCACCCTCTGCTCTGGCAAAGAAAACCCATGGCAAAACAGTCAGAAAAAAATATTCTGCCTAGACAGTAAGCGGAGCTGTCTCCAAAATAACGCTCACTGGCCTTCTGTGTATTCCTCTCCTTTTACCATCCACGTGGGAACTAGCCAACAGGAGTTATTCTGCATGGACCTGTTGTGTTGGGAGTCAGTAAACGTTACTGTCCGTATATGCGGTTAATCCCAAAGCAGTTAAGTTCCTGAGATACAGAACACTGGTGGCAATTAAGAAGTTTTTGCTTATAAAAACAAAACTAAAACAGTCAAAGAGAAATACAGACTAGTTTGTAAAACAATTTTAAGAACACCGAGTTGCCTATCCACTTTTCTTAAGAACGTATCAAACGTACGAGGCCAGAAAGAGCACATCCTCCAAAAATATGCACATGCATACAAAATTCTGGCTGTACTAGTAGGAGCCACGGAAAATTTTTAAAAAGATATTTTAGAACAGATTATTTCTTTGAACCTTTGCCTAAAGTCTAAACCCAATGTAGTTAGATTAAGTTTCAAAAGGTAATAGGAAAGAAGTGCGTTATGGCCACGCTGAAAATCAACCCTCAAAGTAGGCATCAAAAGGGTAAGCTAGTTCCAAGGGACACCTGTACTGCTGAGAAACCCAACTCAACAGAAATCATCTGCAGAACAGAGAGATGTAACACTAACAAAAAAACCCAACAAACCCAAACAAACCAAAAAACCAAGAACAGAAACAGTCATTTGCAACATTATCCCTGCAACTCCCTTTAATGCTTATTGTTGATATCAAACCAAATTTCAAGCTTTTACCCATTTGAAATTATTGATACCCATCACTCCCTTTAATTAAAGGGATAATTATATATATTTTTTTTTTATTAAAAAATCAACTCTGTATTCTGTCAATACCAGGTAGGAATTCACAATTTGTGATGTTACTGAAAATCAAGATAAATGTTTCTGGAGTTTTGTTTTGTTTTGTTTCTCCCCTCTACCCAAAAAAGTTATTTACAGACTTAAAAAGCCATGCTGCAGAACTGAGCTCTCTTTAAAATTATGAAGATTTCCTACAATGTATTAAAATAAAAGTAGATTTTTATTATTATAGCACTTGGATTCAGAGCTTGTTATGTCACCTACTTGCAATCCTTGTTTTTTTTAAAATAGCTATAGATGCATTGAGTGTCTCTTCACGCACAGTGACTTGTGTTGTGAACCTGATTCTAGCACCTACTCAAAACAAACTAGTAAGAAAAAAAAAAAAACAAGATTGCAGGAAGTTCTCTGAATATTCCACACAGTCCTGTATTTTCAATAGGCTTCTGAATACGTTGTCATGCAGGGAGACCCACACCAGTCTTGAGAAATCTTCTCTACAAATGAACACTATGCTGATAAGTCTCTACTTGTTGGGTGGTTGTTTCTGTTTTAAATATATAAAGAAATCTTTATAAGATATTCTTTTCCTTTTGTAGCTCTTATTGTATGTAAAAATGTTCCACTCCTTCCCAAGGACTGGGGTTTCCATAGCCAGCATTACAAATAAAT
Source organism: Rissa tridactyla (assembly GCF_028500815.1). Classification (NCBI taxonomy): domain Eukaryota; kingdom Metazoa; phylum Chordata; class Aves; order Charadriiformes; family Laridae; genus Rissa; species Rissa tridactyla. The sequence goes on along the minus strand of NC_071481.1, from coordinate 5,457,317 downwards.
AATTTATTACAACTGTTTGTCGCCTTCTTTCTTCAGTCGACTGAAAGAGAAAGAAAACTCATTTTAACAAAGCGAAGGAGGTGTCATGACACTTCAGAGATTGCTTGCCTTTCTGCTCACCTCACCCGGGTGCCCTGAAGGGACCAGAGGTTGCAATAAGGACTCGTGAGCTCTCAGCACAAAAATGAGCGCCGTTGGAACAGCAGTGATAACACTGTCTGCGGCGGGAGGAAGCGATGACCTTTTGCCACTGAAGCGCTCCTTACATGTGAGCAAGATCACTTCGTGCCAGCTCATCAACCTTCAGCTTTATCTGCAGTTGCAGATATGACAGTCGGCTTCAGGCAGACTGGCTGCCCCCGTGGCACAAGGCCAGAGGGCAATTCTGCGTAGCAGAAGCGAGGACTGAAACATCAGAGTAAAGCAGTGCAAGGCAGGTATTTAATATGCTGCTTCCTGTATATCCCTGCTACCCAGACACGCAGAATGACCCTTGCTAGGCGCTGGTGGCTTTTTCTTCTTGGCTGACACATTGTCAGTGGTCATTGCCAAACAGGAAATAAGGTAGCCCGCGTAAGGTGGGCTGAGAAGAGAACCACTTTACTATCAACACCATATAGCATTCTGGGGAGAAGAATCTCACATGACTCATCTAGGCATTCTCAGCTGGTATGCAGGATCTGTATTAGTCATACATTTCGACTTCCTATTGCCTTTAGTAATTTCTTAAGATTTATTGAATTCCTCCCCTCTTTTCATTCATAAAGCTTTTACCCACCTTCCTCCGCTGTTCTCAAGGAAGAGAGATGTGGAAGCAGCAATCGTAGGATCACACTAAAAAACCTCAATCAGAGGTAATTCTGCAGTGTAAGACTCAACTATTCTACATCCTGTGCCAGTAACTGGGACCTAGCTTCCAATCTGCCCCATCATCTAGGCCCAAATTAGGTTTTAGTATAGCTTGACCATCTTCCATTACTGTATCAGGACAGTAACTCACCACACAGTAAGAAAGGCAGTAATTCATAAGAAAAAAGACATAATGTGGAGAACGATGAAGGAAGCTGTAGCACCCCTGAGTCTCCAAAAGCCTTCACTGCACCTCTCACCTGTAATAATCTTCCTGACTCGGTAGATGACCGCCATGCATGTGAGGATGCCCGTGTAACCACTGCTGCTCCATTGCCAGTCTTTGCAGCTCTGCTGACTGGGCATGCATGGCCTGCAGTTGGTGGGCTGCTGACATAGGAGGTGGAATGGCACCAGGCAGATCTCGTGGATAAGGAGTACCTAAGAGAGAGTTGCCCATTTTTAGACACTTGTTCGCTATGAGCTCTGCAGAGAGTTGTCCTATGAAGGGCTTTTATTTATATTTTTAAAAAAAACAAAACCAAACCAACCAACCCTTGGCTGTAACCCAAGTTACAGCCCAACTCCACCAATTCCCCTCCCAGGAAATGCTAAGACCCAGAAGGTGACTGTTCAGGTCGAGAGACAATCTTCGTAGAGGACCATAAAATGCTCTCACCAAAGACTGGATGTCGGAGCATTTCATGCTCATGAGGTGGCTGTCCGAGCAATGGGTTGGGGATGGTCCCAGGCGGGTAGGGAAAACGTGCCAAATGGGGTCCAGCTGCTAAAGGATCCACCAGTGGATGAACAGGTCCTGCTGAACCTTTAAAAGAAGGAAAGAAAGCAAGCAATCAACTGCTTTGGGAAGCATCGCTCACTGTTGGGAGATCAAAAGCCCTGTTAGACTTGAGCTGGATCAGCATTTGGCCCAACTGGCATGTAATTACCAGGAGCATAGCTCCATCCAATTTGAAATCCACTTTTCTATCTTCAAGTGACATCTGCTTACCAGTCTTAACTGTTAAAACAACAACCCAGGGCTTTCAATTTCTACAAGAAAAAGAAATCCACCAAGCAATAGGAAAAACAAGAAAGACGGTCAACATTTAGAAAAATTTTCCCCAAAACTCTCTCCTGTTTCCCCTCTACACACATAAAATTGAAGGATCAGTAGTGACATTTATTACAGAAGCACTTCAGCATCCTTCTGACTTTAACAATACTACTCGATAGGCCAAAAGCTGACACTCAAGAGCCTCTAACTGTATTTTAACCTGGCATCCGAAATTAAAGCCAAATTACTTCCAAATAGAGGTGAGTGACTTACTTGACAATGAATTGACTTGGCTTTGTCTGCACCAGTCTCTCGCTCAGAGTGAGAATGTACTAGCCATATTTTTGTCCGCAACAAATAACTGGGGAGCATCGAGACTTACCTGCGCAGAGTGGTAAGTGCCTTACCTGGCAAGAGAATCCCTGTATAGACACAATCTATGACAGATCTCTCCTGGTATCAGTGGGGTATGCAAGCCTGCCTCAAACTGCACCAGTCTCGGCTGCAGTCAGCGTCAACCAACGTCCATGCTGACAGCTTTAGGGATGCTGATATTCAGCACTATCATCTCCTACCTGTAATCCCTCGCCCCTTAACAGTCTCACAGGACCCTGCTGATTTCCTTGTTACACACACATTTGGCTTCTGCCACAGCACTCAAATTCCTTCCAAACTCCAAAAGCAGACATCCCAGCTACATTTAAAGCACGTTGCTCCAAGGCGAAGTAGGCTGTATTTGCTTGCACAAATACTACATTTGCAGCCAGCTGCACCAGAAGCTGCACTTTAAGTACTTGGACTTTTTTTTTTTCCCTTACTTAGCAGCTACTGCACCTGGTGCCTTGCTTGCTATGATCTCTCCAGTCTCCCACAAGAAAATCAGAGAAATTTTAGTGGCTCATCTTCCAGACTTCAGGTTCCAGACTTCTAGAGGAGTAACCATGTCGCTTGCTTTAGAAATGAGCAAGGCATCAATCCATTTTTCAGACCATTAAATACTTGGAGAAAAAAATTCCATACAAGAATACACTGTAGCTAAAAAGATGCCAACCCTACATTTAGACCGTTCTTAGTGAGACTTGACAGAGAATTTCAGCTCAACTAAAGCCAGATGGTCGGCATGTCAAACGGCTAAAGGCATGAAGTTCTTCTCTCCTAATTTTTTTTCCCAGCTCCTATATGGAAACACCAGCTTCAGCTCCTTTACTCGTAATGTAACAGCCATTAGCAGTGTTACCAGTTCCATAACATCTCCCAGTAAATTCCCTTCACCCACTGGAGTCTCCACCTGTACACCAGACACCACTGTAAGGTGGTGCTCTAGGACTCCAGCGCTTTACATAAACAAAACCGCAAACCTTCTACAGTGATGGCGTGCAGTCTCAATGAAGACTGCTGTACTGTTACCATCATTTGCTTTAGCGCTGTTACTGGTCCACCCTCCCAAAAAATAGTCATTCGCATTTCAGTTATTGCAACCTTAGACAGTATAGACGTCACATCGTATACGACAAAACAGGGATTTTGCCAGTTGAATTCCAGAGTCACATTCTGCCTTGTTTTGGGCAGACTGCTGCTAACAGCTCATGGGAGAGGCTCCCTAGGAAACCGCCTACCCCATTCCCATTTCCCTGGGCTCACCTTGATGTAAGGGATCCTGTTGATGTAGGTGTAAATGCGAGTGTATGTGTGAATGTTGGTGATGGTGAGGCGTGACGTTGAACATCTGGAGCCGTGCCAACGGGTCGTTTGTCAGCGATGCCATCCGCTCAGCGTGTATTCTCTCTGCTGCCAGTCTGTCAGGGTAGCTCATTTCAGGCCGTAACTGCGGGCCTGCCAGTGCAAGTCTCTCTCTTTCAAGGGGGTTCAAGCCCGGATGGAAGGAAGCAAATGGGTGAGGTCCTGCTGTTGGGGGAATAGTCAGTGCACCATGCCTGGCAAAATGCTCCATGGGGTTAGTAGCTGGGTGAAGCGCATCTAGCTCTGGGGGCTTCACCTCAAAGCCAGGTTTCATCCTCTCTCTCAACTCCCTTTCCCGAATTTCTCGCTCCCGGATTTCCCGCTCTCGCAGCTCTCGTTCCCGAATGGTGGGATCCACATTGTAGAGGCCAGGCATGTGGTAGGCCAGAAGTGGATCAGTGGGGTTCAGGGGGACAAAGAAAGGATGATTACGGTTTGTTGGCGACATGACATGAGGACGGGCGTATTCACTCAGTGTTCGTAAAGCAGGTGTATCTGGACCAATATAAGGTGGTACAGCAGCAATGGTTGTTGGGGGAGGTTCGAATGAAGGTCTCATATGTGCTGGCCCACTGAGCTGAGACTCTCCAAGACGGCCTTCATGGGAGGAGCTGGATACCTTCTGCTGCACGGAAAGGGGGAAGAGAATTTTAGTTCAACTAGTTGGTACATGTCACCGCTATGGTCAACAGCTGGCTGGTGCCTGTCACCACAGACTATCAGTCCTATTTGCAGGGTGTTCTTCCTCTCCTCTACAGGCTCACTTGTACCCTAAAACTTACTAAACCCAAGGAAACTCATCTCCATGATGTGCAACACAACAAATCCCACTCCTTTCGCATCAGGACTTTGCATCCTGCTCTCCCCTCCCGCACAAGGGCAGCACAGCACTTCTGGGGAGGGCAATAAGCACAGTTTACCCACACAATTGCCTAAGGATTCCTGTTCCCAAAATAAAGCAAAGTCCCCATACATGACACATCCCTTAATGGACAGATACTATATCCTTACTTTTATAATTCTACAGAAGCACATAGCTGTGATTCAGATCTCTGAAATGCACTATGGAATAGGAAGACTTTAGCACCTTCTTCTTCAGCATCAATAATGTATTACCAACATACCAATTCTGTGGGCCCAGAAGTAAGTAACCATTCCTTTCCGGCAGGCCACACAAAAATGGATTAGTTGTGTTGGGTCTTTATAGCAAGGCTGAAGTTTGGGTCTCCACATGAAGAGAGCTACTACGTGCCTTTAAGTTTACTTCAAATTTAAAGGCCTTCAGATCCCCTTTTTCTAGCAGACAGCACTCTTGCACCTGCGCAGTAGTACAAGGCAAAGGCATTCACTATTTCTGCAGAGTGCTTTTCTACTGCAAGTAAACGTAAATACTTGGCCTAGTTATCCCCAGCTGCTTGGGCTGCAGCACATCAGAAACAGACCAGGAGTAAAAACTCTCCATTTCCTTTAAAGAGAAGAAAGTCACGGGCAGGCCAGGAGGTGCTCGTAGCTGGTTGGCTTTCACTTAATACACAAGGCTGCCATATTCACAAATACCTGATTGCACATGCCTTAAAGCGATTGCGGGGATTTGCATTCTGTAGTCACCATCCAGGTCAGATCCTACCACACCAACTCCCTTAAACAGCTCTTAGCTACAAATAAACCTACCGCAGCTCTTTCTGCTTCTCTTTCACGCTCCCGCTCCCTCTCTCTCTCCTTCTCTTTTTCTTTTTCTCTTTCCCTCTCTTCTCTGGCTTTCTGTTCTGCTTCTCTTTTGGCCTTTTCAATGGCCTCTTCTCTCTTCTTGGCCAGTTTTGATCCTGCCAGAGGCATGAAGTATAAGTCTGCTCTTGAGCATGAATTGTAGCCACGGTCCAGGTGCTTATAGAACCTGAAAGAAATAAAACAGAAAGAGCTTAGCCTGGGTATAGATGCAGGAGTCTGGGATTTAAGAGCTGGATGTCAAAAAAAGAAAAAGTATTACTCTACGCTTATACAATAGCACCACCAGCTTCCCTGAAACCCATGAGAAAATTAATTGTACTACGTTAGTCCACAGACAAGCAGAGTATAAAACCCCTCTCACAATTACAAGCCGTAATGCCCTGTCTGAACTCACTGGCTGAAACAGCACCTTCCCAGAAAAACAGAGCAAAATCATGCTAGAAAGAGAGGCCGACAAGACGCACGTGTGAAATACACTCAGCTCCCACAGGAGCTCGTTTCTCGGCTTTTAGGAGTACCCCTGCTACACAGAAAAACAGAGTACATTAAGGAAGCACTGCTGGCAACCTCCATACCTGGCTGATTGACTAGCATGACTTGGTGTATCCACCACGGTAGGTTCTGGTGATGGACTTCTGGGTGGAGGGGGAGGGCTTTCTGGTTCCTCAGCTTCATCTGGGACTTCTTCTTTGATCTGAATAGGTGGTAGCGTGCAGGCTGTCACCACTGGCACGTTTCCACTAGAAGCTGCTGACGTGGAGATGGAAGTCTGAAGTGGAATGCCAGGCACAGTGGGTGGCGTGGAAGTGGAGGGGCAAGAAGGAGGGGTGATGGAAGGTGGGCCTCCTGGGACAAATGGATGCTGAGAAAAGGGGGGCTGGGAGGATACCTGATGGAGTCCAGATGGGGGGTGATTAGCAGGTGGGGGAAGGCTCTGACTCTGCGTCAGTACAGGAGGCTGCGCTTGCGAAGACTGCAGTGGCTGGCTTTGAGGCATCAGCTGCAGAGGAGGAGGGTGTGCAGATGGAGGATGATGAGTTGAGAGGGAGCTCAGAGGTTTTAAAGCAGGTGGTGGAGGCAAGTTGGAGTTCATTGAGAATGGAGAAGGGCCAGAGAGATGAGGAGGGTGCTTGTGGGATGGAGCAGTGGGGAGCTGAGGGATTGGGGTAGTAGGGGGAGGTTTGATATGAGGCATGGCCATGGGCGCAGGGGGCAGGGGCTGCTCCCGTGGAGGCTGAGCCTGCTGCAGCGAGGTTGCAGTTGGCAGGACAGGCTGCGTTACCTGAACCTGGAGAGTGGAGTGAGAATGAGATGGTGCTTGTGTCTGAAGGGGAACCTGAGACTGAGATGACTGAGTGGGGAGGGAAAATGGCTGGGAAGGTACAGGATGAGGCAGGAGGGGCTGAGCCTGCAGGCTGTGAGGGGCGGGCTGGGCCTGACCGTGGAGCGGAGGCTGCGAGTGGGGCTGTGAAGAGGCGGGGGTCGGCTGGCTCTGCGACACACTCAAAGGCTGCAGGGGCGGGTGAGGAGACGGGAGCCTCTGCGGGTGCAAAGCAGGGGCCTGCTGTATGTGCGAGTGAGGAGGCGGCGGCGCGGGGGCCTGGGGCTGGCTGGGGGGCTGGGATGCCGATGGCGAGACCTGTGGCGGAGCTGAAGCAGCACTTGACGCTGCTGGCAGCGATGCTGGTAACTGGGCTGATATAGGTGGCGTGGGAGGAGGAGCCTGGCCAGAACCGCTCTGTGCCTGAAGCACT